>NC_047093.1:24795000-26028750 GCF_902459505.1 Geotrypetes seraphini | reverse complement strand
GTGCAGAAGAACTTCCTTACGTTTGTACGGAATCTATCCCCTTTCAATGTAGCGCAGGGTTAGCACGCACGGCAATGCAGCGCGCGTTAAAAAACGCTTGCGCACCTTAGTAAAAGGAGCCCTTAAAGTATTTCCTCCGATTTATTTCACCTTTTGCTTTGTGCATCAAAGGCAGTTACTGTAAAACTTCTAATAATAATTACGCACAGGAAGGAATTCTGTAAATGGTACTCAAAATTCCGTGCCCCCCCCCCCCAAATTGGCACTAAACACGATTCTATAAAGAGCACCTGTGCTTTATAGAGCTGTGTTTAGGTACGGATCTATGTCTTATTGTTGGGCGTAAAACAGGTTTAAATACCGCTGCCTAACTTAGGCGCGGATTGACCTAATTCCATAATTCTGCATGCAACTTTTGGGAATGCCTCCGACATGCCCCTGGCCATGCACCCTCTTCAGATACATGCTTTAAAAGTTGCGTATGGATCTTTATAGAATAGCGCACAGCAAGATGCGTGCACATCTGCCAATCAAAGCCAACTGTCTGCAATAACTGATTGTTAGCACACAATTATTGCTAGTTAAGGATTCATTAATCAATACGGTTGTGTGTGAAACTTGGGTGCCTGCCCAAAATTTGGCGCACAACTTTTGACGCGATATACAGAATACAGGAGTACTGAAAAATTCTCGGCCCAACCAATCAACTTCCTAAATTCTGAGTGTTATTTTGACACTGTAGTTAAAAAGTGTTATCTTATTTCGTTAAGTGCCAATTTGCAGAAACAAAATCCTATATTTTTGACATTGTTTCAGATCATTGACTGAACCCAGGGCCGGATTTTCCTATAGGCTAACTAGGTTTCAGCCTAGGGCTTCAAGATCAAGAGGGGCCTACATTCAAATTGTTAGCAAAATTAAAATTACACTATTCTAAAAACAGTGAACACTAAAACACTGAACCGAAAATAAGGAGAAATTCTATGCTTCGGGATCGGAACCGGCTCCGGCCGCAACGGGGCGCCGACTCGGCTTCTCCCTTTCTTTTTCATGCCCTGGGAGGAGGATCGGGGAGGGAAAGACGTCAGTTCGGAAACAGCTGGGCAAAGCCCAGCCCCGCGGGGAGAGAGGCAAAACGTGGATCCGTCAGGACAGGGCGGCCCAGACTGGCATCGGGGTGGGGGGGTTTCAGTGGAAGGGGGATGTGAGGCAGGCAGGCTGGCATCGGAGGGTGGGTGGGGGGGTTAATGGAAGGCAGGCAGGCAGGATGGCATGGGGTGGGGTGTTCAATGGAAGGGGGATGGGAGGCAGGCGGGCATCGGAAGGGGGGTGAGGTGAGGAAGGACGCACTGGGGGCACTATGGACATAGGAAGGGGCAATGTTGTGTGTTATGTTTGATTAGTTATTGTTACAAGTACTATATGGTGCTGAGAATAAATGTCCAAATAAGTGTTCTCGACTTTTTTTTATTTATTATCCGTGTCACATTTTTTATAAAGGTTAGTACCAATAACAACATGTTTCATTTAACATATTGATATATATCACAGTAATGATGTATTTTATTATCTCTCATGTAATTTACAAACTTAAAAATGGGAGGTGAAAGGGCCTCATAAGTGGAATAGCCTAGGGCCTCTTTTCATTTATATCCGGCCCTGATCAGTACACATAAGACCAAATTTCTTTGGTTGGGCCCACAAGAGAATGTTAGGAATAATCTGCTATCAAGTTTTGATGATAGAAATGATCATTTTGATATGCAGGCAAGAGCCTTCGGAGTGCCGTTGGATAATCTTCTTTCCATGGAACATCAAATTAAATTAGTCACTAGAACCCCCTTTTACAAAACCGCCTTTAAACCTCTGTGGGCTTCAGGGCAGTTACTGCAGAGGCAGCCGTTAGCTCAGCTTTGTAAAAGGGGGCGTAAAAGAGTTTTTGTTATGTTAAGAAGATTGAGGGTGATCTGGAAATATTTTGAGAAATCATCACTTACTTTTGTGGTGCAGGCTGTTATTCTGTCATGAATCAATTACTGTAATATATCCCCCCTTTTACAAAACCGTGAGAGTGGTTTATAGTGCAGGCCGGTGCGCTGCTCCCGACACTCATAGAGTTCCTATGAGTGTTGGGAGCAGCCCAGAGCATTCAGCGCACCGGCCTGCATTATAAACCGCTATCAAAGTTTTGTAAAAGGGGGGGGGGGGGGGAATAGTGTATTTAGGATGTCCTAAATATCTCTTAAAAAGATTTCAGACCATTCAAATAAGAATAGCCTTACAGGGTCAGACCAATGGTCCATCAAGCCCAGTAGTCCATTCTCACAGTGGCCAATCCATGTCCCTAGTACCTGGTCAAAACCCAAAAAGTAGCAACATTCCATACAGAATATCAAAGAATAGCAAGATTCCGGAATCCCAAAGAGAAACAAGATTCTAGAATCCCAAAGAGTAGCAACATTCCATTCTACCAATCCAGAGCAAGCAGTGGCGTCCCCCATGTCTTTCTCAATAACAGACTATGGATTTTTCCTCCAGGAAATTGTCCAAACCTTTTCTTAATCTAAATTTAACAGGATTACCCCCTTATATGAAATTATTGCACTGGCCTCCAGTAACAGCCCAAATTCACGTTAAAACCTATACAAT
The DNA here is from genome assembly GCF_902459505.1 of Geotrypetes seraphini. Lineage (NCBI taxonomy): Eukaryota > Metazoa > Chordata > Amphibia > Gymnophiona > Dermophiidae > Geotrypetes > Geotrypetes seraphini. Next base: position 26,026,101 of record NC_047093.1, on the reverse strand, counting down.
GGTTTTTAAAATTCTAAATGGCGTGTCTCCTTTGTATTTACTGGTTTTAATCTCTTTACAATCAGGGAGAACAGGTCATCAGTCTTGAAATTTGTTTAATTTTAAGTTTCCAAGTCCCAAACAGATAAAATAGTTTAGTCATTGGTTTAGGTCTTTTTTTTTTTTTATCAGACATCTACAATTTGGAATAAGGTTCCTTTTTTTTTTTTTAATAAGAGCTGAAGGGAAATACATGACATTTAGGAGATTATTAAAAACACATTTATTTAAGAACTTTTTAGATGATTTGTTGTAGACAAATTATTCACATCATGATTGTTAAACTGGGTTTGATCCTAGTCATTGTTTTTCTTTGTGATCTGCTTTGAACTCTTTGGGGTAGTGGTGGAATATAAATCATAATGTAATGTAATAATTAAATGTTGTTTAATAGTAATATGTAATTATGATGACTGCATAAGTATGGAATTTAACCTTTTATTTGGCATTGTTGCTCAGAAGCAACATGTGTTTCTATGGCTCTTATGGGAGATCTGCATTAGAGAATAACATGAGGAAAAAAATTTGTCCCCATCTCCGCCTCGTCCCTGTGAGCTTGTCCCTGTTCCTGTCCCATCACTGCGAGCTCCATCCCCGTCTCCATCCTGTCACCGCAATCTCGGTCCCCGCCCCACATATATTCCCCACCAAAGTGTACAGCGTCTGTTCTTCTCCACCCCCCTTCGGCCGGTCCAGCAGCCCCTTCTCTCCCACTGCAGTTCAGCAGCTCCCTCCTTCCCATTTTTCCCTTACCTTCGCTGGCTTACTTTAATTTTCATCTTAACAAGATGCCAGAGCCTTGAAGTCATGTGCGGCTGCTGGAAAGTCCTCCTCTGACGCAACCAGAAACAGGAAGTTGCAATAAAGGAGGACTTTCTGGCAGCTGCAAGTGACTTCAAGGCTCCAGCGGCATAAGATGATAATTAAAAAAAGCCAGGGAAGGGAAGGAGGGAGGGAGATGGCTGGACTGCAATTGGGAGGAGGGAGGGAGGGGGCTGCTGGACCGCACGATCTTCAGTGCGATCCTCAGTTAACTGCGGGGACAAGGCCATTCATTGCTCCACGGGGCGGTGAATGGCCTTCTCCGTGTCCCCATGGAAACCATTTTTTTTTTACGTCCCCTTTTCAGCGAGTTACCCGCGGCTACACTCACCGTGTCATTCTCTAATCTGCATCTCCAAATGCCTGTTACTTGGCTCTCGTTCAACATCAAGTTGTATAAAGCAGATGTTTCGCCATCTGCCAATTAAAGGGTTAAAGTGGTTGCTGAAAAAAATGGCAAAAAACTCTAGGGGTTGTTTTTTTTCCCCCGTCCCCCCTATCTATTGAGCAAGTTCCAGAGGGCCTTCCATTTCAAGTGAGCAGACGCTGCCTGCCTAATTCTGGAGAGAGTCCAAATACTTCTGCTTGTTCTGCAAAGTCACACAGTGTTGACACGGCGAAGGTTTTAGAAGGAGGGAAACCAGATTAGAAGACGAGGTGATCGGTGGTAGGGCCAGGCAATTGTAGCAGTGAGGTACAGTTGTAGAGATGAGGGGCTTAGGAGATAAAAAGACACAGCTCAGGTGGTTGCAAACACAAGCACAGGCAGGGCAGGATTAATTCGTCGAGGCCCCTAGGCACCCAAGTACACTAGGCCCCCCTGCCCCGCCCCACCCCACTATGCGCCCAGGCGGAAACAGGAAGCTGCGTCAGAGGGAAGCTTTGGGCAAGCAGCACCACTTGCACAATTACAGTTCCCGCTGCCTTTCTTACCCGCGTTGCTTGCTTGTCTTACTTTCGTCGATGGGGGGGGGGGAGGGGGGCTGTGTTGCCGATCAGGGTGGGGCCCGTGTTGCTCATCGGGGGGGGGGGGGGGCGCTGTGTTGCCAATTGATGCTGGAGGGGCCCATCGCCGTTTAGAAAAAACAATGCTGATGCCCTCCTTCATCGGGCCTCCCTGACCATTTCGGGCCCTAGGCACGTGCCTACTTGGCCTATTGGTTAATCCTGCCCTGAGCACAGGGAAAAGATTGACAGGTAAGGGACACACAATGAGATAAATCGAATAGCCTAGACATGACACATTTAGGAGAACAGAAAGAAACTGAGATATGGCAATGGAGAGAAGATTTCAATTTCTCATTTCCCCTTTTTTTGTCTTAAAATATGCTTCAGAAAGTTTTTTTATAACATTTTCTTATAGATTTTAATACATTTATAATGAGCGGCCAATCATTAGACCAGAAGGCTGAGGAACGGGGAAGCCAGGATTGAAATCTCACTGGGGGGGGGGACTCCTTGTGATCTTGGGCAAGTCGTTAAACCCTCCATCGCTTCAGGTGCAAACTTAGATTGTAAACCCACCGGGGCTGCTTTTCAGACCGCCCATGAATGGTAGCGAACCTGGAAATTGAATGCTAGGGCCATATCTGGCAATCGGCATTGCATTTATGGCCAGTTATTAGCCGCAGTTGACATGGCCGGTCGCCCAATATTCATCAGCTGACTGGCTAAATCATAGCGACCAAAGATAGACTTGCTGTTTAGGCTAAATTTAGCCAGTTGACCTATGAATATTGGCACTGACCATAGCTAGTGATTGGGCTAGCTGCTGACCGGGATAGTCAGTAGGAGATAGGCAGCTATGTCCCGCTGAATATTAGTGGTTAGCCAGTGGCACTATTTATCTAGCCAAAAACCATTCCTGGATGGCTAAATAGCTCTGAATATTGGGTGGACTGGAGACAGAAAAATACCTGACATACCTGAATGTAACTTACCTTGATCTACTACTAAGAAAAAGTGTGAGCTAGAGAATGACATAGGGACGAGTACCCGCAGGTACCCACAAGGCGGGGACAGAGCCAGAGCCTGTGGATGGGGACAGAACAGACGGAGTGGAGATGGGGATGGGGACAGAGTCCATGGGGAGTGGGACAAACTTTGTCCCTGTGTCATTCTCTAAAAATCCGAGACTAGTATCAATATGTAAAAACTTAACACATCTTAGGCAATTGGCACCTAATTCATCCCCCCCTTTTATGAAGCCACGCTAACGTGTTTTATTGCCGGCCATAGCGGTAAAAGCTCTGAAGCTCATAGAATTCCTATGAACATCAGAACTTTTACCGCTGCGGCTGGCAATAAAAAACGCTAACGTGGCTTCATAAAAGGGGGAGGGGGGCCAATGATTTAAAAAAAAAACTGCAGAAGCTGCTTTTGGATTTTAATGAACTACTGTTAAATGACCTAATTTGTGTCTTGTCTGCCATCTGCAATATCCTTCCATCATGTGCCTAGCCGCTCAGGCATCTTACTGTTACTGCAACAGATCCATCCATCGTTGCTGGAATCAAGGAACATTTTTTTAACATTTAATAAACATTTATTTTCCTGTTTATCCACTACACAGTTTAGGTTCTCTTCTACACCCATGTCTGAAAGACAATCCAGTTACCTTCCCAAATGATGTAAAAACATAGGCCACTGAATCTTTGGGAAGACTGTACCAAAAATTGAAGGGTCTATTTGTGATGTATAAACAGTTGTACAGAATATTGTCCCTTTTTATACTTTAATAAAAAGATTTAAATATAAAATCATAAGTGTTTGAGGTTTGTGCAAATGTGGGGACAGAGCTTGCGGGGTTGGAGAAGAGAATGATGTGGAGTCATGAAACTTGCAAGTTATTCCACACTTTTTGTTTCAATGAGGCAAATTCATCTAATAAATGGGCACAAGTATAGGACAATCAAGCCATTGTGACATCACCGATGAGGTTGGCTCTTAAGCACTGGTAGAATGAGGCATTATGACATCACAATATGAGGGGCTGGTGAAAGGTTCTCAGCCCAACCAAGCAGAGAGTGATGTGGAGCCATGAAGCTTACAAGTTATTCCACACTTTTCTTGACACTTTTCGTTTCATTTCATATAATTGAAATGTAAAGTTAGGTACGGTCCCTAGTCACTATTCTATAAATGGCGACTAACTTTGAGCTAATAGTCAAACATATCCCTGATCAGTAATATATATTTTATTGTGCTGGACCATCAGAGGCAAGCTTCTCACAATAAAATTATCATGAGAGCTAAATCTTCATCAGTCCTTTCATATTTCAATATTTTTAGTGCTCGGTGCAATCACCCTTATATATTTGTTCATTTAACTCATATGAATTAAAAAATGAAGTACTTATCTTAAAAATTTTATCACGGGGAAAACTGCCAACATATGAATTCATGTTTCACAGGCTGCGCTGCTTCAAGGTTTGAATCTCCCATAAAAGAGTGTCAAAACATCTGTATATATAAAATCGGATTTATCTGTGTGTGTGTGTGTATGTATGTTCCAGCATAACTCTGAAACGCATGGACAAATTTCAACCAAACTTGGTATACTTTACATATCACTTACTATCTGGGGAAAAATACTGTGGGGGTGGGAAGGGGGTGACATGCAAAAATGATCAAAAATGACAGATAGTGTCTAATCCATAAATGCATGGATAGATTTCAACCAAACTTGGTACAGATATGATCTAGGGAAAAATACTGTACGGGTGGGAAGTGGGTAAAATACTGTGGGGATGGCAAAGGGGTGACATGTAAAAATTATTGAAAACGACAGATATTAGTGTCTAACCCATAGTTTTCGGGCTCATTGACATTAATACTGACACTCCCGATGCTGTTTAAGTCCAAGTTCAGCCCCATAGAGAGGGACATTCCTGTGGGACATGTGGAGGGGGGGGGGGGACATTTTGGGATAAATAAATATCCAGGCAACGCTGGGTAATCTGCTAGTCTCCTATAAAAGAGTGTTAAAACATAAGTATATAAAACAATTTACACTTACAAAACCCACTTCTGAAGCCCACAGCTACTTTGAGTCTTCTTCATATTTTAAAGTGAAGCCAACATCTCTTATTGAATTGACCTTATGGACTGAAAGGATAGGCTCGATTCTTCTTCCTCAGGACATGTGACCTTAAGAGCAAATCAACTTTGAGCAACATTTATAGAATCAGCAGGGTAGCGAGGGTGAGCGGTGCCCCTCCCCCGCCCTCTTCCTCACCCCCCTGCCCCGCGCGGACGCCCCTTCCCTAACTTCCCCTTTCTAACTTCGGTGTGAGCAGCCACCAACTCAGTGCCCATGTTGGCTTCGGCACGTTCTCTGATGTCACTTCATAAGCGCAGGTCGTGGGCAGCAAGCTCGCGCTGAAGATGAAAAAGTATGGAGGAAGGGAAGGGGCATGTGTGCGGGAGGGGGAAAGGGGCAGAGAGGAGGAAGGGCGCCCGGGACAGTCCACCCCCTTCGCCCCCCCTTACTATGCCACTGTATAGAATAGCGATCAATGCTATTTTTTTCAGCAGTGATTTTTTTTTTTTAGGTGCCTTTAATACAATCTAGTCTTATATGTGGTCCTTGGCAATGGTACTTTATGAGCCACTGCCTTGTACTTTGCCTCCGGGTAACTTTGCCCTTTTGTAAACCTGAGCTGTTCTTTGAGGGAGTTTTTTTTTTTTGCCAGTGAAAGTATTTAAAGCAGTTTTGATTTGTGCCTTTTGGTTCTATACGGCTACATTAGTCTGAGGCTTTTTCTCCCTCTTTTTGGATGCATTCTGGGTTTGAAGAGGGGGGGTACCTCGGTGCCACGATCACACAACATTTTGACTCATTTATGAACATATTATATGTTGTGCGTCCTCATATAATTTGTTAACACTTTGCAAATCTACCCAAACTTCTTCCTGCTTGCTAGAAAACTCTTTTTCTTATGTTAATGACTTTCTTTACAGGTGTTTTGTCCATCTCATGTGCTTGAACTGATCCTGCTGGTTCATAGACAACCCTGCGAAAGACAAAGGCGCGCGCCGACAACTGAGTGCAAGACGGAGGCGCGCGCTGAAGAAAATTACAGTGTTTAGGGGCTCCGACAGGGGTTTTCTTTGGGGAGCCTCCCCAGTTTACTTAATAGAGATCGCGCCGGCGTTCCCTAAAAACAGGGAAAAAGTGAAGTTTTCAGTAAAATGTGGGGGGTTACAACCCCCCACAACGCGGCGTGATCTTTATTAAGTAAAGTGGGGGGGTCCCACCCACGCCCCCCCGGCGGAGCCGTAAAAACAGTAATTTTCGGCGGCGCACACCTCCGCGCTGCGCTCAATTGTCTGCGCGCGCCTTTGTCCTGGCATGCTTTTGACCTGACACCGATCCTGCTTGCTTTGGACCTCCAAATGAAGGATAACCATGTTCCTTTCGCTGACATTTTCATCAACTGCACAGCTTGGGTTTTTGTCTTGTGATGCATGTGTACAATACAGGCAGGCGTTGTATAATAAATGAGATTCCTCTTTCTTTGCCTCCCCTTCAGTGAGCTCCAGGCTGGGTCGGTGCATTTGCTTCCTTTTGTTTTGAATTCCTAGCTCCTAAATGTGTCGCACGTTGTCGGCGTGCCAGTCTTGAATTTGCCTCAGCCCCATATTCTGTGTTATTTCTCCCTGCTCTTCAAGATTTCCTAAATATTGTTTTTCAAAAGCAGTCAACAGCAACCTTCCTTCCTTTTTCTATACCATTCTTCCCAGGGAGCTCCGCAGGTTTAAAGCGGGTTAAAACCACAGGCGCACCAAAAAGTTTTTTAAAAAAAGTTCTGCTGGGCACGGAGGGCCAGCGCATGCTCAGACCATCTGCAGATAGTCTGCACATGTGTTGGGATCACCGTAGAGCGATCCGGGCGGGCGGTTGGGGGCGTGATTCCGAATGCCCTCATTTGCATGAGGGTACTTCGTGAATCAGCTCCCCCGGCCACGGATCGGATCGGATCATTCACGGATCGGATCTGATCCATGGCCATAGTGAATCTAGCCCACAGTTTATTGGGGTCTCACCTATTACTCTAGGCAAGACAAACAAGATAAAATTTTAAGAAAGGCCACTTTCACCGCAGTTTCTTTCCACATAACTGTAGCTCTTTCATTTGTAAATTTTTCTTTTACAAACCTCTTACATCTCCTTTCCATCTTTTGTAAATAAAAGATAGCTGGGAACGAATGGCATTCTTTAATATAATCTCATTGACAAAATTAAGATGAGAGTAATCGGTCCTGAGAATGTCACACCTTGACTTAGCCATGTTTCCCGGCCCTCCCCCCTCCAAGGCATATGTAACTAGGGGGGAAGGGGGTTCAGGATTGCTAAAATGAATACGCAGGAGAAAGATTTGCATATATTGTCTCTGCCTCATATGCAAATCTCTCTCATGCATACTCATTATGAATATCCTGTAATCTAGGTTGGAAAATTGTGAGCCATGGAATCGAGGGTGAAATACTCATGTGGATTAAAAACTGGCTGGAGCATTTGAAACAGAGAGTGGGGGGTAAATGGACAATACTCGGACTGGAAAAGCGTCACCAGTGGGGTGCCGCAGGGCTTGGTGCTTGGTCCTGTACTCTTCAACATCTTTATAAACGATCTGGACATTGGTATAACGAGTGAGGTGATTAAATTTGCGGACGATATGAAGTTATTCAGAGTAGTGAAGACACAGGGGGATTGCGAAGATCTGCAACGTGACATAATCAGGCTCGAAGAATGGGCATCGACAAGGCAGATGAGTTTAATGTGGATAAGTGTAAAGTGATGTATGTTGGTAACAAAAATCTCATGCACGAATACAGGATGTCCGGGGCGGTACTTGGAGAGACCTCCCAGGAAAGAGACTTGGGAGTTCTGATCGACAAGTCGGTGAAGCCGTCTGCGCAATGTGCGGCGGTGGCGAAAAGGGCGAACAGAATGTTAGGAATGATTAAGAAGGGGATCATGAACAGATCGGAGAAGGTTATCATGCCGCTGTACCAGGTCATGGTGCATGCTCACCTGGAATTCAGCACTGGTCGCCGTACATGAAGAAGGACACGGTACTACTCGAAAGGGTCCAGAGAAGAGCGACTAAAATGGTTAAGAGGCTGGAGGAGTTGCCGTACGGTGAGAGATTGGAGAAACTGGGCCTTTTCTCCCTTGAACAGAGGAGACTGAGAGGAGACATGATCGAAACATTAAAAATACTGAAGGGAATAGACTTAGTAGATAAAGCCAGGTTGTTCACCCTCTCCAAGGTAGGGAGAACGAGAGGGCACTCTCTAAAATTGAAAGGGGATAGATTCCGTACGAACATAAGGAAGTTCTTCTTCACCCAGAGAGTGGTAGAAAACTGGAACGCTCTCCTGGAGTCTTTCATAGGGGAAAACACCCTCCAGGGATTCAAGACAAAGTTGGACAAGTTCCTGCTCAACTGGAAAGTACGCAGGTGAGGCTGGGCTCATTTAGAGCTCTGGTCTTTGACCAGGAGGCCGCCGCGGGAGCGGACTGCTGGGTATGATGGACCATTGGTCTGACCCAGCAGCAGCAATTCTTATGTTCTTATGAGTACCGCCTTGCCAGTCAGGTTTTCAGGATATCCACCATGAATACGCATAAAGAACTTTTCACATAATGGAGGTAGCAAAATCAAGTTTATGCATATTCATGGTGGATATCCTGAAAAACCTGACTGGAAAGGAGGTACTCCAGTACCGAGCTGAGAAATACTAGTCTAGATGGGTTAGGTAGGTTTCCGTGACCGAACCTGCTGTGGCAAGATTGGAAAGGATTCCTTTTGTGCAGCTTTTTCCTCATTCTCTCTAGCCTCGCTCTCGTAAACTAATGTCGCTCTCGATTATGCTCCCCCAGGACTGCGTTCAGTTCGTGTTGAACAATGCTCATATACATGTGTTTTTGTAATTCCGCTCAAAAACGTAACAGCCTCCATCTCCAGGCTATGCTCATTCTGCACATTCTACAAAACGAGAAAATGTTACCCCGTCCTCCGGAGAATTCATTAAAGTGATTATGGCATTCACTTTAGGAGTAGCTCTGGTTTGTGCATGCAGATAAATGATGTTGAATCAGCTAAATTTACAACACAAGTGGCTTCATCACCGTCAGGGATTTTAAGATGTAACAGATTTGCCATGGAAAAGATGTGAAATTTTGACAAAAACACCATGATTAGTGACCTTTCTAAGTCTGGAATTTATTTCTCTGTAGTAAAGAAACACTCCATCTCTCTCCCCTCCCTTTCAATCTGATGTACTGTATTTCATTGTTCTCTCTGCTGCTCGATTTTTTTCATGTCCTCTTCCTAATTTCTTTGTCCCTCTTCTGTCTTCCCATCTTTTCTTCCCTCCTATCCTCTTTTCCCTATGTAAGCTCTATGAGATCGCTATGGTCAAAACCAAGATTCCATGTTAACCCCACCCCCTCTTATACAAAAGCATAGCATGGTTTTTAGCGCCAGCCGGTAACATTTCCGATGCTCATAGAATTCCTATGAGCGTCAGAGTTGTTACTGCCACGGCCAGTGCTATAAACCGCGCTACACTTTTGTAAAAGGGGGGGTAAATTTTCATTATGCATGTTTTATGAGGGGCCACTCAAAGGTTCTCAGCCCAACCAACAAAGTTGGAGCGGCATAATAAAAAAAAGTCTAAGTCCGTTTTGGGCCTAAGGCGCTAGTCGTCCAAAGTCCGTTCTCAAAAAATACGTCCATAATATTTTTTTCCCAGAATCGTCTATTTCTACTTCTAGCCGTTTGATCGTCCAGACGGCTAAGTCGTCTATCCTTATACCCCATTCTTATCCAAAAAATCATCCAAGCCCAAAATGCCTAGAAAAAGATCTTTTGAATGTGAGAGGGGTCAGCAAAGTGATGGAATGGATACCCAGACATGGCAACAGAGTAGTGGGGCACCTTATGGAGCACTGCTGAGAACTTCACAAAAAGGGTGCCACATAAACCTCTCACCACTACTTCCTTGCAGGTTATGGTGAGCCCCCCAAACACCCCCAAAACCTACTATACCCACCTGTCTACCACTCCAATAGCCCTTATGGCTGCAGGTGCCACCTATATGTAGAGTTTTGGGGTTTTTGGGTGGATTCACATTTTCTATCATGAATGCGGTGGTTAAAATGGCTTATGGGCCTAGGTCCTCCTCTCTATGGTTCATTAGCCAACCTCTAGACTACTTAAGCCACCTCTGTGCAACTCTGCTAAGTTTTCCTATGCCAGGTGCTGATGTTCTTGAAGCCGGTATGTACTATTTTATTCTGAATTTTATGGCGTTGGGGGGGGGGGGGTGTCAGTGATCACTGGGGGCGTGTGTGTGGGTCTTTACTTTGTCCCTGCAGTAGTTATCTGGTCACTTTGAATACCTTCTGGGCACTTGTACCTGTTTTTAGATCACCTAAGTCACAACGTATAAGTTCCATATAGGCAGTTTCGTTAAACTTTAGATTAGCACTGCAGGACGACTAAGTCTAGGATGGCCCACATCCCGCCTACCTCCCGCTCTAACCACTTCTTCAAAAATGCCCCTTTTCACTCTGGGTGTACAGCGGCAGTGAAAAGGCCTAAGCTGCTTTTGATATGTCTAAAACCCGTTTTGGTTATCGGCACTTGGATGACCTGAGGTGAGAAGCTGATATGCACGGACGGGCAGAGAGACCTTGGGGTGATAGTGCCCGAAGATCTAAAGGTGAAAAAACAGTGTGACAAGGCAGTGGCTGCTGCCAGAAGGATGCTGGGCTGTATAAAGAGAGGCGTAGTCAGTAGAAGGAAGAAGGTGTTGATGCCCCTGTACAGGTCATTGGTGAGGCCCCACTTGGAGTATTGTGTTCAGTTTTGGAGACCGTATCTAGCGAAGGACGTAAGAAGACATGAAGTGGTTTAGAGGAGGGCGACAAAAATGATAGGAGGCTTGCGCCAGAAGATGTATGAGGAGAGACTGGAAGCTCTGAATATGTATACCTTAGAGGAAAGGAGAGACAGGGGAGACATGATTCAGATGTTCAAATACTTGAAGGGTATTAACATAGAACAAAATCTTTTCCAGAGAAAGGAAAATGGTAAAACCAGGGGACATAATTTGAGGTTGAGGTGTAGATTCAAAGGCAATGTTAGGAAATTCTACTTTAAGGAGAGGGTGGTGGATGCCTGGAATGCGCTCCCGAGAGAGGTGGTGGAGAGTAAAACTGTGACTGAGTTCAAAGAAGCATGGGATGAACACAGAGGATCTAGAATCAGAAAATAATATTAAAAATTGAACTAAGGCCAGCACTGGGCAGACTTGCACGGTCTGTGTCTGTATATGGCCGTTTGGTGGAGGATGGGCTGGGGAGGGCTTCAATGGCTGGGAGGGTGTTGATGGGCTGGAGTAGATTTTAACGGAGATTTTGGCAGTAGGAACCCAAGCACAGTACCAGGTAGAGCTTTGGATTCTTGCCCAGAAATAGCTAAGAAGAAAAAATTAAAAAAATTAAACTGAATCAGGTTGGGCAGACTGGAAGGACCATTCAGGTCTTTATCTGCTGTCATCGACTATGTTACTATGTTACTGTCTTTTTGATTGTCCAAGTGCCGATTTAGATGGGTTTTTAGACATAATTCCATTTCAATTATGAATCTCTTAGTTCGGAGATTTTCTACTTTTTTCTTCCATACTTTTCCAATGGCATTCAGTGGCCTATAGTGCCTACACAGGCGCGATTCACATAAAGTTAGGCACCAGAAATGTAGGCCCGGAAAACCCTGACCTACATGTCTGGCACCTATATTTGCCGGGGGGATCCTGAGAATAGTCCATAGCCTGATCGCGGCAGAGGAATCTCTGAACAGCTGAGCTGGCAGAACTCCCTGAAACCGCCCTCTGACGACCCCTAACAGCCCCCTCTCCCGCCCCATACCTTACAATAAAAGGATGGCAGGAGGGATGTTTGCTTCCTCCTGCCGGCAGGCCCAGCTCTTCAAAATAGTGGGCCTTTCCCTTCCTGGTGCATCCTGGGATGCACTGGGATGGGCCTAAGGCTCTGATAGGCCCAGGCACTTGGAGAGGGGTCCCAGGGGAGGGGTCTTGGAGAGCCAATTAGACCTCTCCTAGTGCATCCCAGGGTGCACCAGGAAGAGGAAGGCCCGCCACTTTGATGAGGTGGACCTGCTGGCAGGAAGGAGTAGGCATCCCTTCTGCCTTCCTAGAAGAGCCTAGTAGAGCATCACACAGTTGTCTTAAGTAGCCTGGTGAGTGGGCTAATGATCCATAGAAAGGAGAAGCCAGGCCCATAAGCCACTATAACCACTACATGTATGGTGTAAAGTGTGAGGCCACCAAAACACCAAAACTATACTGTCATATAGTTAACATCTGCAGCCATAAGGGCTGTCAGGATAGTAGACAAGTGGGTATAGTAGGTTTTAGGGGGGGGTGTTGGAGGGCTCACCATACATTATAAGGGGGTTATGGTGATATGTACTTCTGGTACCCTTTATGTTAAGTTCATAGCTGTGCCCTCTAAGGTGCCCCATTGCTCTGTTGGTAGGTCTGTGTGGTCAGTCCATTACAATGCTGATCCCTCCAATGCCCAAATGGTCTGGATTTGGATGTTCTGAATTTGGATGTTTTTGTGGTCGAAAATGGAGAACAAAGTTGGACATCCTAAGTTGTGGATGTCCTGGCAGCCAAGATATCTAAGTAGGTGATTTTAAAAAAAAGTTTAAGTGTCTTGCCAATTTCAAAAATGGCCATTTCTCCACCTATGACTTTGGCCATCTTATGGGTAATATCCACAGTTGGACTTAAACATCCTATTTAAAATGCCCCCCCCCCCCCCCCATCACCAGAATAAGATCACGCTATGGGTGCCAGTGGATGCCGAGTATCCCCCATATTCAGCAAGCCTCCTTATTGTGTCAAGGGAAGGATAATTTGTATTGTGATTGACACCTCCAATCATTTTGAAATGTGAACCTTAGACACCCACCTGCTGTACTTTCCTGATCTAAGTCATTATGAAGAATTCCTAGCCTGCCTGCCTACGTAAGGCCATGAATTTCAGCAAAAGATGAAAGAGATGTTGCGGAGAGAGGTCTGGGAGAGGAGGGAAAAGGTATGGGGGATGCCAGGAGGGGCTTCCTGGGGGGAGGGGTACTGTTGACTATTGCACTTGGCCTTTGTTTCAGTCCCCAGATCTTATCTGGGATTTGGCACTTGTGTGTGTTCCGAAGCAAGAGTGGACATGGATTTTTTTTTTTTTTTTTTAAATCTAGACATGTCTTCCAATTGAAAAAATGGGAATACACATTTATATTTGGGTCAAACCCACACTATGCCCTCTATCATTCTCTGTGTCGTGGGGGTATACACGTCTTAACATCAGCTTTCTAAAATCACTTTGTGTAGACCTGTAAATTCTGATACGTATAAAATGATCTCCAATGTGCATCGTACTATTCATACCTTATGCTGAGCTAGATTCTGCACTGAGGTGAAAAATTCAAAGGCACTCAGCCCCCAGTTCATGCAGTTATGCAGGTGAAAAAAATTATAATTAATTGAAAGGCGATAAAACCAAGTTGCAGATTAAATCCATGGAGAAAGGGAAATCCACATAAAAGGAGGTATTTTCATTTTGGAAGCTTAATGGTAGAAGAGAATCTCATTAGGTGCCTTGCCTGAACCAGGGCACTGTTTGATTACCCTCCTGGGGAAGTGTAAACTGGCTGGAATTCAAGTGGATTTTTGACTCAGAGCTTTGACACTTCCCTTCACTCAGAATTTGTTTTATGCTCTTCTGTACACACAACGTAAATTAGGCCACTGAGAGAAAGGGAGATACTGCAACCACCATGGTTTTTAAATTGAAGTCTTACAAAGGGAGGAGGAAATGAGAGAGAGAGAGAATATGCAATCGGCAAGTATGAAAATGGATTTCTGTAACATTCAATACAGATATCCTGTTGCCTTTTTCTTGATAACATTTTAGAAAATACTCATTGTAATGAATATTTGTAGGTTTAATGACAGTGTTTTGATCAGTGATATTGTACCACAGTCATTCTGCTGTGTCAGCACAGGGAGATCCTCATGGAGTGGCCAATGCAGGAAGAGACTATGGGTTGAACACATGTTATATGCGCCAAACAAGCAGAAGAAACAGAAGAACATATGAATTGCCGCTGCTGGGTCAGACCAGTGGTCCATCGTGCCCAGCAATCTGCTCACGTGGCGGCCCTTAGGTCAAAGACCAGTGCCCTATTTGAGTCTAGCCTTCCCTGCGTACGTTCTGGTTCAGCAGGAACTTGTCTAACCTTGTCTTGAATCCCTGGCAGGTGCTTTCCCCTATAACAGCATCCGGAAGAGCGTTCCAGATTTCTACCACTCTCTGTGATTAAGACACCAGCAACAGAAGAAACGGAGCGGACAGCGAACCAACGGAAACTTGGAAACAATCATCAGAGGCTTTATCGGACAACGCTGTGGGAAATGCATAAATGACCCGACACGAGTCGTGTTTCGGCCATCAGGCCTGCATCAGGAGTCAAATGTTCTGATGTATCAGTACACAAAAGGTGAATGCATGGAAGCTCTTGTGAAACAAATGACAACTCAAGTGTGAAGGAATCAGAAATGTAAAAGCCTTTAAAAAAAAAAAAAAAAAAATGGCGCCAAATAGCTGCTAACAGCTCCTCATCCTTACTCTTGCTCCACCCTCCCCCTTCCCTTTCCCCTGTGGTCTGTTATCTCTACCTACCCCCACAGGAATCATCAATATCACTCTTTATTCTCTTGCGCTGCAGCCTTTCAAACTAGCAGGCCGTTGGCAGCATCAACCTATGTGGGAACAGGAAGTGCCTATACACAGAAGGCTTCTGGGGCAGGCCTATGGCAGCGCTTACATCACTGACACTGCCAGCAACCTGCAAATTTGAAAGACTTTGGAGCAGCAGCGGGTGATAGAGAGAGGAGGCAGAGAAATATCAGTGGCCCCCCATGGGCCGATAGAAAAAGTGGCAATCCATTGATGGTGGTGGTGGTGGGGGGGGGGGGTAGTATTGCCCTCCTTCACTTCCTCCAAACTATGCCCATGAGGAAATGGAAGCGCATGGAGAAGTTAATAGTAAGGGGTGCATAGACACCATTTTCTTTGAAAATCTGTTTGGGGGAGAGATGGCTGCCTCTGCGCCCCCACTAGCTACATGTCTGGTCTGAACCCCACAAAAAGTACAAGCGCAGATTGGTGCCTGTTCTTCTCTGCTTAAATATGAGCCTCAGATTTTGAGAGGTTCATATCTGGGTGTAGAAGAACAGAGGCAAATATTAACAACGGGATCTGGATAGCTCCTACTACCCCCCAGACACCCCTACCCCACCTCTCCCTGAAATAACTAATAGACCACACACATATTTGGTATAAATAGCCGCAGCTCAATTTATTAACAAAACCAGAAATAATTTGCATAAATTAACATCCAAAAGCATTAACTTCCATATAACAAATCAGCAGCTCCTCCCGAGCTATCCGGTGTAACCATCAACAAAGTTTCCCCCGACCCCACCATGAACAGCAAGAGTCTGAGGGGTGGCATGACCTCATGCCCCATTAACTTATTCAGTAGACCCCCGGGCACGGCTCCCCGCCGGCCCACCGCTCATCGCCGGATGAGCCCCAGCACCCAGTAGCTCGGGAGACCCGCCACCCCGAGCTACTAAAGCCATCAATAAAGGGTGGGTGGGCGGGAAAAAAGCCGCCCTGGAGGACTCGGAAAAAGAAGTCCTCCAAGGTCCCGGCTTTTGAAAGTTTTCTCCAGCCACGCCCCTTAGCAACCACCAATCGCGCGCCTATCTTAACGCGATCCGACTTCCCCTATGGCTCTGACTTCCTACTTCGCTTCCCCTAACTAGCCTACCCATGGGTGCTTAGGGCTCCCAGCCCCGTGTTAGCTTTCGCCCTTCGAGACAAGCTCTCTGGCTCCATTTTGCTGACACTTTCAATTTTAGTTGGGACCTGCGTCCAAGAAGCCACGCAAGAACCCCCACAAGTAAAATGTGCACTCCATTAGTTTTCTGTATGGCGCAATATTCTAGAAACATGATGGTAGATAAAGGCCAAATGGCCTACCCAGTCTGTCCATCCGCAGCATCCATTATTTCCTCCTCCAACAAGTACAAGGGGGCACTCAGAGAAATTGAAAGGGGAGAGGTTTAGAACGAACGCCAGGAAGTTCTTTTTCACACAGAGGGTGGTGGATACATGGAACGCGCTACCAGAGGATGTGATAAACAGGAGCACGCTACAGGGGTTCAAAGAAGCTTTGGATAGGTACTTCGAAGACAAAGGGATTGAGGGGTACAGATAAGAGTAGAGGTAGATTATAGGGATGGGATTAGAGGTAAATTACAAAATTAATCAGGGACCACTGTTCAGGCACTAGGCTTGATGGGCCGCCGCGGGAGCGGACCGCTGAGCAGGATGGACCTCTGGTCTGACTCAGCGGGGGCAACTTCTTATGTTCTTATCTTCTCCCTAAGAGATCCCGCATGGCTGTCCCACAGTCCTTGAATTCAGACACAGTCTTTGTCTCCAGGAGACTGTTCCACGCATCTACCACCCTTTCTGTAAAAAGGTATTTCCTTAGATTACTCCTGAGCCGATCACCTCTTAACCTCATTCTGTGCCCTCTCACTCTGAAGCTTCAATTGAAAGAGACTCATCTCATGTGCATTTATGCCACATAGGTATTTAAATGTCTCTGTCACATCTCCCCTCTCCCGCCTTTTCTTTAAAGTATACATATTGAGGTTTTTAAGTCTGTCCCCATACACCTTATGATGTAAACCACCGACTATTTTCATAGGACTGACTCCATCCTATTTATGTCTTTTGAAAGTTGTGGTCTCCAGAATTGCATATAGTATTCCAAATGGAGTCTCACCAGAGACTTACATAACGGCAGTGGCAGATTAAAGGGGGTGGGGACAGTCCGCCTCTGGCACTGTCTTGGTAGTGACATGGCACCCATCTTCCTTTCCGCCCATCACTCTTTCCCTGCCCCCCCCCCCCCCACTGTCATGCGTGGGCACTGCTTCCCTTCCCCCCTACCTCTGTAACACTCCTGGCTTGAGCAGCAACCCCCAACCTGCGTCGGCTCTTCTTCTGACATCACCTCCTAGACCCCTGCCTAGGAAGTGGCACCAGAGGGAGAGCCCATGCAGGCGAGGCAGCGGGTAGAGGGTTGCCACTCGTGCCAGGAATGTTACAGAGCTATGGGGGGAAGGGAAGCGGTATGGTGTTGGGGGAAGGAGCGTTTAGGGGTGGGGGTGGGGTGCCTCTCTCCTTCACTGCGCCACTGCATAATGGCGCTATCACTTACTCAACGATGTTATGCTTGTGGTTGAAGTCACATGCTTAAACATCTGCGTACAGATGCATCGGACCCAGAGAATCTAATCACTGAAAGACATACAGTGGGATCCACCAGTCAGGAATTCCCCCCCCTCCGTAGAAGCGGCTACGTCATCGGCACACTCTGAATTGACCTTCTGTTATGCAGTGTACCTATTTGTATTCAGTCTGCCTCATAGTACTTTTAATCCCATCTTTCTTCATGGGTTTCAAAGATTTATTGAACAGCAATCACATAAAAACTGTTTCCATGGAATATGGTACCATGATTAATGGTTTGAAGTACTGAAACCTTTCTTTAGTTCAGGCAACCTTTTTTTTTGGTGTTTGTAACTCATTAAACCCTGATTCTGTTAAGCCCCGTAAAGATGTAATAGGCTAGGTCAGAGCAAATATTTTAAGACAATGGCCAATCAGAGCAGATCCGTTACTTCTTGTTCTCTCCCAGGGAAAAGTAGCAGCTTCAAATCCACAAACTCAAGGGATCCTCATAATCAGCTCTCAACTACCCTTGAATACTGTACAAACCTTTCTGCTCAAAGGATTACTTTTAAACACCTTTGGCTCGCAATTACCGAATTTTGTTTTAAATAAATGCATTTTTAAAGAAGGAGGAAAAAGCCTCAGACTCACGTCTGAACAGATTGATTCATTGGTTCGAAAGGGTTTCTATACTTTATTTAACTATTAGAGCATATTTTGATATTAATTCCTTTATTATTGTAACATCGTTAAAATCTTCATAGATTACGCATTATACAGAACGCAGCAGTTAGATTAATTTTTGATCTGAAGAAATATGATCATGTCACCTATTTCTATAGGAAAAAGATGTCATAATCAAGCCACATGGATTCCTATTCCATTTACCCGCTTGGAAGGATAAAGTCCTTTCAAGAAATCTTTTATATATACAACCTTTTATAGATGGAAAAGAAAACGAGGAAATACCATGGCAGTGATGATTAATTTCAGAAACATTAAAATGATTTAGAAAATAACTGGGGGCACAACCAATGTTTTATAACATAGGCGAGCAAATTTGAAAATTATTCTCGCTTCCACAGGAAGCCAGTGCAGCTTTTGATAGTAAGGTGTTACATGCTCCGATTTTTTCAAATTGAAAATTAAACGCACTGCCATGTTTTGAATAATCCTCATCATCTTGATAATTTTCTTATAAGATCCAAGATAGATAATATTACAATAATCCAATGTACTTAGAACCAACGACTGTATTAACAATCTAAAAGATGAAAAATCAAAATCAGATTTGATAGTACGAAGTGAAAGAGGATAGACTCGGGAGTAGAGAATGACACAGGGACAAATTTTACCCCATCCCCTTGGGAACTCATTTTCCCGTCCCATCCCTGTGAGTTCTTTTCCTGTCCCTGCCCCTTTCCTGCAAGCTCTGTCCTCATCTGCACAAGCCTCAAACATTTTAGAATCATGAGTAGCAACATTCTAGAGCTCAGATTGTGATGTCATAATGCCTCATTCCACCAATGCCTAAGCTCTGTCCTCATCTGCACAAGCCTCAAACATTTTAGAATCATGAGTAGCAACATTCTAGAGCTCAGATTGTGATGTCATAATGCCTCATTCTACCAATGCCTAAACTCTGTCCTCATCTGCACAAGCCTCAAACACTTTAAAATCATAATATTTGGAAATGGGATGGGGGAGGGGGGAAGGGGAGATGGGAATGGGGGAGGATGTGTTGGGAGGTACTTTATTGTGTTTGTAACATGATGATAATTGATTGTTGGTTTCTTTTAATTTATATATCTACAATGTATTAACTGAGTTGAGATGATATTCTTTGTAAGATTTTTGTTATGTATATTTTATTTTTAAAACTCAATAAAAATTATTGAACATTAAAATCATAAGTGTTTGAGGCTTGTGCGGTTAAGGCAGAGCTTACAGGAATGGGGCAGGAACAGGGACAGGGACAAAACTCGCAGGGATAGGATGGAGAAATTGAGTTCCTGCGGAGATGGGGACAAATTTGTCCTCATGTCATTCTCTACTCGGGAGTAATCTGAGAAAATATTTCTTCTTGGAAAGGGTGGTGAATTCATGGAACGGACTCCCAGTGAAGATGGAGGAGATGAAGACTATCTGAATTCAAGAAAGCTTGGGACAAGTACATTGGATCTCTAAGATAGTGACAGGGAGAGTAAATGGCATAGCTGGACAGACTGGATAGGCCATATGGTGTATATATGCCTTCTTTTTTTCTTTGCTTCTATGAATCTGCTCTCCCCACCCTCCTAAAGTTTTCTTTCTGTGATCATTATTAAGACATGGAGAAACTGACATCCTTTCCACTCACCTACACTATGCTAAGGGTAAAGAAGCACTAGGAATACCTAGAACCTCCCAGAATTTGCCAAGATGATAGGATTTATACTTTGAGGCATTTGAGACTTTCTTGCTTGCATCCATTACAAATAGAGAATGACACGGTGACAAAATTCATCACCGTTCCCGTCCCCGCAGATAACCGCAGAAATAATCCCATGTCATTTTCTAGTGTCTATTTCAACCTCAATCTTACTACAACAGCATTCTTCAAAGCAAAGCTTGAGGGTCAGTGGTTGTGGCCATTCATACTCTGATTCTTATGGGAGCCAAGGATAATGAAGCCATTGTGATATCACTGATGTGATTGGCTCTTAGGCACTGGTGGAATGAGGCATTATGACATCACAATATCTGCTCTGGATACCAGAGACTGTCATTCTCAACCTCAGTCCTTCTACACCAGCATTCTTCAAAGCAAAGCTTGCGGGTCAGTGGTTGTGGCCATTCATACTCTGATTCTTCCCTCTCTCTTTAAAGAATAACATGAAGATGGTTTCCCGCGGTTATCCGCGGGGACGGGAACGGTGATGAATTTTGTCACCGTGTCATTCTCTAATTACAAACCCATTTTAATTAATTAATTAATTCAGTTTTCTATACTGTTCTCCCAGGGGAGCTCAGAATGGTTTACATCAGGGATGTCAAAGTCCCTCCTCAAGGGGCCGCAATCCAGTCGGGTTTTCAGGATTTCCCCAGTGAATATGCATGAGATCTATGTGCTTGCACTGCTTTCATTGTATGCTAATAAATGTCATGCATAAATCATTGGGGAGATCCTGAAAACTCGACTGGATTGCGGCCCTCGAGGCGGGACTTTGACATCCCTGGTTTACATGAATTTATTCATGTACTCAAGCATTTTCCCCTGTCTGTCCTGGTGGGCTCACAATCTATCTAATGTACCTGGGGGCAATGGGAGGATTAAGCGACCTGACCAGGGTCACAAGGAGCAGCGTGGGTTTGAACCCACAACCCCAGGGTGCTGAGGCTGTAGCTTTAGCCACTGCACCACACTCTCCCCACTTAAAACATCAAATGAACCACCACATGACCAAGACACAGAGCCAATCTCCATTCTCATTCCCTTCCCTCAACCCAGTCACCCAAAGCAGGGAATGAACGATGCCAGTAGCAGCAGTCAGCATGTGGTCTGGGAGTAAGTTCATACTCCTAGCCTCCTACGGCAGAGAAGAATCTGCCATTCTATTGTGAAGAACATCCACATCAAAGTAGGGGTAGAAGGAGAAAGAGAACCTCTACTCTTGCCACCATTCACAGATGCTTCTTTGTCTGCAGCTTCATCAGAATTATCCTGATAAGCAGACCCAATAAATATGCAGGGTACCTTCTATCTAATTTCCGCCTTCTTCCAGCCTTGCATCTTTCACTGTTTATGCTAGATTAAAAAAATGAAATTGTCCGATGGGACAGACTGCACAATAGGGGTCATACTTATTTTCTTTCATAGCTATGACTAACAAGTAATACAGTCTTAGGTTTCTCATTGTATAGCAAAATTTATTGCACATTCCCATTTAAACATCTGATACATTCTCTTTTCAATGTGTCAGATATGGTAGTATCATTAGGGAGGTGCATTTATGGGTAGATGTCAACTTATGACTTATCCATGTTACGACTGTTCAACCTTATGACGCGACTTCCGCTTTCCAAAGAAAGAAAATGTTGTTAACAGATTGCTTTAAGATGACTAAACTGATTAAAATATCATTACCCAGTCTAATATTCTTGCCTTAATTTAACATAGGCCGACTTACATCCTGATCCACTTATGACCTAGCAGTCGGAACCAATTGCGGTCATAAGTCGACGACTACATGTATTTGAAACAATATGGGAAATAAATATTTTTCTGTGTACGCCATTAACCCCCAGATTTTGTATACTTATCCAAATTTGGGCATGGATTGCAGATTGGCAAATAAACTAATTAACCAATTATTGCAGCTATCAAGTACTTGATTGGTAATGACTAGAATTATGTGTGGGTCAACCCTACTCACTATCTTGAATTCTATAGCATTCAGCTCCAAAGGGGTGTGGCCCTGGGAGGGGCATGGGTGGGCGAAGGGTGTTCCAGAATTTTGACGCGCATAGTATAGTTCAGTGGTCTCAAACTCAAACCCTTTGCAGGGCCACATTTTGGATTTGTAGGTACTTGGAGGGCCGCAGAAAAAATAGTTAATGTCTTAATAAAGAAATGACAATTCTGCATGAGGTAAAACTCTTTATAGTTTATAAATCTTTCCTTTTGGCTAAGTCTTAATAACAATATTGTAATTTATAGCTAAAGAGACATATGATCAAGAAACTGTTTTATTTTACTTTTGTGATTATGATAAACAAACCGAGGGCCTCAAAATAGTACCTGGCGGGCCGCATGTGGCCCCCGGGCTGCGAGTTTGAGACCACTGGTATAGTTGGACGTATGCCTAAATGAAAGGAGTGGGGCGCAAGCATTTATACCAGACTTTGGCAGCTGTACACGCTTATGCCCAAACTTAGGTGCAAAATGTACCCTGAGGTTGTGGGTTCGATCCCAGTATTACTTCTTATGACCCTGGGCAAGTCACTTAGGCCCCGATTCACCAAAGTCAGCAATCGTCACTAAACCTGACGATTGCTGTTAACCGACCCAATTCACAAAATGACTCACTGCGTGTTTTACCCCTCGATCGCCCATTTTCCGATTCAGCCATGCAAATTTGTAAAACCCCATGCAAAATAGCCAAGCAATTGATTCACTAATACAGTCAAACTTCGGTTTGCGAGTGTTTTGCAAGACAAGCAAACATTTTCGCAAATCGTGACTCACAAACCGAGCATTGACTCGATTTGAGAGTCCCTCCACCCGTGAACCAGCATCGCCCCCCCCGCCCGCAAACACCCCCCCCCAAACTGGCATTGCCACCCCTCGCGAATGCCTGCCCCCCCCCACACGCGAACCGACATCACCCGCCCACCCAAACTGAAGGCTTACCCTCAATCTGGCACTGGCACGCAGCACCAACCCACAGGAGGCCAAAGGTCGTGCCGCTTGACGGATTGGGCCTTGAGCATCTACGCGTGCTCAAGGCCTTCTGGCTCCCGCCTCTCTCTGAGATTTGCGTGCCAGTGCCAGATTGGGGGGGGTAAGCCTTCAGTTTGGGCAGGGGGGTGTTCATGATGCCGGTTTGCAAGGGGGGTGGCGTTTGCGGGCGGGGGGGGGGGCAATGCCGGTTCGCGGGGGGGGGGGAGATGTGGAAGTGCACCAGTGGCCTCAGGGGTGGGGGTCTTTTGGGGTTATGGTGGAATGGGGTGGAACAGTGACGGTGGCCGGGGGGAGGTGAAACCAATCAAGCGAGTTTCCCTTACTTCCTATGGGGAAACTCGCTTTGATATACAAGTAATTTGGTTTACGAGAATGCTTCTGGAATGAATTATGCTCATAAACCAAGGTTCCACTGTATTTGCTTGGCTATTTTGCATCGGGACTGTAGACCTGTCTGTTTTTTTAAGTGGCACCGAGCAACTGAGTTGGTGAGTTTGCATGCAAATGATTTGCATGCAAACTTGAAAGTAAATCAGTCGCTGGATGAAAATTGGCCAGAGAATCGGCCAACAAAAATCGAGTTGCTATCTTTAGTGAATCTGGGCCTTAACCCTCCATTGCCCCAGGTACAATAGTTAGATTGTGAGTCTGTCATAAGAACTTAAGAACCGAAGATCTATCAAGCCCCAATATCTTGTTTCCAACAGTGGCCAACCTAGGTCCCAAATACCTAAGCTAGATCCCAAGAAGCAAAACAGATTTTATGCTGCTTATCCTAGGAATAAGCAGTGGATTTCCCCAAGCCATCTCAATAATGGCTTATTGACTTCTCTTATAGGAAATGGTCCAAACCTTTTTAA
This sequence comes from Geotrypetes seraphini, assembly GCF_902459505.1. Taxonomy (NCBI): domain Eukaryota; kingdom Metazoa; phylum Chordata; class Amphibia; order Gymnophiona; family Dermophiidae; genus Geotrypetes; species Geotrypetes seraphini. The sequence goes on along the minus strand of NC_047093.1, from coordinate 26,002,517 downwards.
AACCTTGCTAAGCTAACTGATTTCACCATTCTCCAGCAACAATTTCCAGAATATAACTACACATTGTGTGAAGAAATATTTTCTCCAATTTGTTTTAAATCTACTACTTAGTAGCTTCATCACATGCAGGGCAGGATTAATTCGTCGAGGGCCCCTAAGCACACATGTACACTGGGCCCCCTGCCCCACCCCACCCCACCATGCGCCCAGGCGGAAACAGGAAGCTGCGTCAGAGGGAAGCTTTGGGCAAGCAGCACTGCTTTTAAAATTACAGTTCCCATTGCTTTTCTTACCCGCGTTGCTTGCTTGTCTTAATTTTCGTCGATGGGGGGGGGGGGGTGCCGCGTTGATGATCGGGGGGGGAGGGCCTGTGTTGCCGATCGATGCTGGAGGATCCCATCGCCGTTTGGAAAAAAACAATGTTGATGCCCTCCTTCATCGGGCCCCCCCTGACCATTTTGGGCCCTAGGCATGTGCCTACTGGGCCTATTGGTTAATCCTGCCCTGATCGCATGCCCCCTAGCCCTAGTATTTTTGGAAAGTGTAAATAAATGATTCACCTCTGACGTTTCCATTCCACTTAGTATTTTATGGACCTCTATTACATCACCTCTGAATTGTCTCTTCTCCAAGCTGAAGAGCCCTGGCCGCTTTAGCTTTTCCTCATAGGGAAGTTGTCCTATACCTTTTCTAATTTCACTATATCTTTTTTGAGATACAGAGACCAGAATTGCACTCAGTATTTGAGGTGCAGCCATACCATAGAGCGATACAAGGGCATTATTACATTTTCCTCTTTGTTTTCCATTCCTTTCCTGATAATTCCTAACATTCTATTTGCTTTCTCAGCTGTTGCTGCACTTTGAGTCAAGTATATCAACTTATCCTCAACTATGACACCTAGAACCTTTTCCTGGGCAGTGGAACCCTATATGATGTAGATATAGTTCGGGTTGCTCTTTCCCACATGCATCACTTTGCACTTGCTCACATTAAACATCATCTGCCATTTTGATGCCCAGTCGCTTGCAATTTTTCACAATCTTCTTGCGATTTAAGTCTTCTCCGACTCTGGTGAGGTTCGACAGAGGAGCCGCGGCGGGGGCTTTGAACCAAAAAATGAACTTTGTCTGGCCGGAGCCAGCAAGCCGCTGCGAGACAGAGAGATGCGTGGTAAGCGCGCATGCGCACTCTGCCGGCCACGGAACTACAGATCAGGCAACATGGCGTTAAGAGTGCGCATGCGCCCTTAGCGTTTTATTATTATAGATTATTATTATTTAAAGTGTGCACCAGGGTAACAAACCCTGAATGAATAATATATAAATAAATCAATAAAATATTAGAATTGTGAAACGGGATATCCTCAGTGTGAAGGATTAGCCAGGGGGGGGGGGGGAGGGGAACTCGTTGACTACAGTGCCCTAGAAAATAGCTCATGTGCAAAGCAACATACACATATATATACTTATGTAAATGAGGAAATCTGTAGCATATGTAAGAGTGCAAATATTGATGCCAGATGGAAGTCGTGCAAGTAATTTATCCATATGTTCAGCAGGTGTACATCGATGAAGGGTGATGCATGCACAAGGAAGTATGTGTTTGTAAGGGATCACTTTGTATGTTGCATGCGGAATGTACGAGTTTCTTTAGCTTTATACTGAGGTGCAAGCAGGGCGGGGCATGCAGACGATTGCTAGAGAGAGCGGTATCCAAGGGCCTCTCTCTTGAATTCTACGATACTGAATTACAGCCTTACCATGTAACCTTTGTTGCATCTACTGAACTTAAAAACACCAACGCTTTGCATTTTTTTTTTTTTTTTTAATGTCTTTATAGCAACGAAATAGTACAGGGCAGAATTGAAGTTACCGCAGCAACATCAAAATATTGATGCCAAAAGGAATGCATTCGACAACATCGTCTGTTCCTTTGGATCTCAGCAAAAAGACCGAAGCAGATGCTGCATCAGCACCTCTGCTCTTGGAAGAGGCGGAGCAGGAGGATCCGAGCGCTTGCACGGGGAAATACGCTTGCGCGTCAAAGTGCGAGCTGTCACTTCAGCACCATAGGCAGTTCTCCTCACCGGCCTCTCGACTGACTGCTCTGACGCTGCACCTCCGCTCCTCTCAAATTTACCCGTCAGAACCCTTTCTGTCACTTCCTTCCAGCAACTCCCACGGTGAAATGAGTGGAAGAGGCGTAACTGGTTTCTTTGAAGTTTTGGACTGTTTTATTTCCAAAGCAGTGAAGATGTTTGTAAGCTTTGATTCTATTAAAATGCATGTTGCAACTGGGCAGTTCTATAATTCCCAGTTCTCCTGTTCCCCGTATAAACGATGCAGTTTCAACCTTTTACAAAGCCTCTAGGCTAGGGTGCTCAGTACAAAGCCGATCTATTATACACTTGCTTGCCCTTCCTCAGTTTAACGTTCACCGTCTTTCATAGCCCTTGACTTAGGACTTAGGCCTTAGGCAGTTTCTCCAAGCTTATAGCGTTTTGCTCTAAAGATCTAATAATTCCTCCTCCTAGGTTTGACCATATGGAATAAACCACTCTTTCAATAAATTCCTGTTTGATTTTCTGGCCTGAAACGTTTCAGTAGGTTTGACTGAATTTTGGCAAACCCATGCGGCTCCGCCGCCTTTATTCATCTGTTCTCTTGTGTTTCCTCCCCTTCTTCCATACGGCGTTTACCCTAGAGGCGCTTTAACTCAACGTGACTTCAAATAACTTCTTGAAAACAAGGCTAAGCTCTAAGCTCAGTCTAGAGCCAGCCCAGCGGGCTTTGATGCGAGCGCATGCGCCGCACACTCCTCGCCGTCTCAGGCTCGATCAAATTAATAAGCAGAACTCTTGCAGCCCTAGTTTAGGCACAGAAGTCCCACTGTCAAATAGTCCAATCAGAAAAGGGGTTCGGCTCGTTGTCCCTCCCGATTGGTTGTTACTATTCCAAAGAGGCTGGTTCGTGCGCTGCATCTCGAGCGGGAGTGCCACGAGCTCAAGGCACTGTAATCAGATTCCAGCTGTGGCGCCGGCCCCTTCCGCTTAATAGCCAGGGCTGCCAACCAATGGGAGACAAAAGAGGACAAAGCCGGCAAGGCGATTGGCTGCTTTCCGGCAAAGGGGCCGAGCTAGCGCCTGAAGTTGGACTCCAGGATCCAGCTGTGCAATGAAGCTGGGACTTCAGCTTTCGTTCGCTCTCTTGCCCGACTGGTAGCGACGCGAGGGAGGAGTGCGCCAAGACTCCTTGAACCGGGAGGGGACGAGCAGCAAGGCAGAGTCACCCTAAGGGATCCCCAGCGCCAGGGGGGGGGGAGGGGGTCACATGGAGTAATCCCGGGAACCGGGGGCTTCGGGCTTTCTGGGGGGAGAGGAGGGGGCGTGGACCCCCCCCTAGGTGGCAAACCAAAGTGGGGCAGCACGATCTCTTGAACTAAATAGTTATTGGGGGGGAAAATCTTCTGCATCAATGGGCTGATCAATAACAGGAAACCTCAACAACACCTGGTGTCTCCCCCGATCTCCTGCCCCAGGTAGGGAGCGAGAAACTGCAACTGCTGGGGAGGCGATGAAAGCCTGCCAACTCCGGAGCATGCATTCGGACCCGGTCAGGAGCTGCCACCCATCCCAGCACCGTCTCGGAGCCAGAGACAACGCCATGGTCGCCCCCCGGGGCTCGTTGGCGCTGTGAGGACCCCCCTCCCCCCTTCGTTAGCCCGAGGACCGAGGATCCTGGACTGTTGCCCGGAGGATGGCCGAGGATGGATCGAGTGAGCAGGAGCCGGGCAAACCCAAAACCTTCATCCGCCTGAACGACCTGTCCGGAGCTAGGGTGAGGTCTGGAACCGGGGACAAAGACGCGGCGAGCGGGGACGTCGAGGCGGAAGGGTTGCCCTACCCCAGTGTGGCACCGGTCGCCTTCTTTTACCTGAGCCAGGACAGCAGACCCAGGAGCTGGTGCCTCCGGATTGTATGTAACCCATATCCTTTCTCTATAGCCCTCGGACCTAGACCAAGGTAAGACTGGCCACCTGGGCTTCAAACCCCAGCCCAGCCCTGACCTACAAGTAAGGAGGCATCGCTCATCTGGCTCATAGATCAATCCTCCCTGTGAGTATTAATTACCCTTAGGGGTAACAGAAAACCCATCCTGGTGAGAGGGGTGTCAAAGTCCAGTCGGGTTTTCAGGATTTTCCCAATGAATATGCATGAGATCTATTTGCATGCACTGCTTTCATTGTATGCTAATAGATCTCATGCATATTCATTGAGGAAATCCTGAAAACCCGACTGGATTGTGGCCCTGGAGGAGGGATTTTGACACCCCTGGTGTAAGGGGGTTCCTCCTTGGTCTTGGAGGTAACAAGGCTTTCGATCTCGCTCAAGGCTCCCTATCCTCGTTCAGCCACATGGGGGATGTTTTGCAGATGTGAAGACTGCGAATTAGGTACTGCCTGGAGTTTGTGAATTTTGCAGAATTGAAAACAGATGTGGCTTTTTTGTTGTTGGGGGGGGGGGGGAGTGCTTAGATTAATTTGCATGCAAATATTGATTAAATCTGAAGGCAAATATTGACAAGAGGCCACCCGGGGAGTTGATCTGCAACTTGCTGATAGTGAGAACAGGGCAAACACTCTCCGAGCATCCTCTCACCTTGCAGCTTCTTGGGCGTTCTCTCTTCACTTCTGTCCCCCAAATCTGGTTATGGATAGTCTTCTTGAATATTGGGAATGGGAGGGGGGTTCTCAATGTTCCCTGACTCGCTAGGCAGGGATTTCTCTGGGGTTGAAGTGGAAATGTGAAATTACAGAAGAAGATTGGCTCAAATGAATGGAAACGATATGCAAGATGCTGAGGGAGAGGATGAAAATTGGGGAGGAGGGGGGAGGGAAATAGCGGAGAGGGCTGGTCGTCCTCCTTTAACAAGGGAAGAAAAGTTAACTGGCATAATTCAGGGTGTGAGAAAAAGGATCTGGGATACCCATTGTTTCGAAGACAGCTTTTTTTTTTAATCCTCCTCCCAATCTGGCACAAGACTCTGCTTCCCAGTTTAAAATGTAAAATTATCAGCTTTTTTTTTTTTTTTTTTTTTTAAAGATGGATCCGGGTGTGATTTATTTGTTTACAACGACTATATTTCTCACCTAATTCTAATACAAGCATAATGTCCCCCTCCCCAATAAAGAAAGATAGGTTTCATCCCTATGTGTATTGTATCCACCCTCCTTCACACCCTTTCCCTTAACCAGCAGCAATAACCGGTAATCGCGTTCGTAACCCCAATTCCAGGCAGCATCAGATGTTAGTCCTCGCTTGAACAACACAACCAATAATCGTCTTGTCCTTAGCCAACATCGGGAAAAAAAATAGAACCAATTGCCCGTAATAAACACCTGGAATTCATTACCACAATAGAAAGTGAACAAAGGAGCATTCTATTCTGTATAGGTGAAAACCTGAGGTTGGGGGATGCGTTTGACTAATTAGAGCACTTTCATTTACACAAAGCACACCCAAAAGGAGGCTGAATTATTTTTTTTACCTTGGCCAGCGCTGCTGCTTCTCATCTATTACTGTTTTGGTTGTTTTTTTTGTCACATAGCCGGATTTTGCAGAATCACAATAAACCTCCAGATCCTTTTCATACAGAAACATATTTTGCCGAGAAACAGGCTGGCAGCTTAGCTGAGAGAGTGGATTTTGCCCCTGAATGTAAAAATATATAACAGTATTAAGGGAACAATGAAACGAGTGGGGGGGGGGGGGGGAACCTTTTATTCTTCCTGTACCTGAGTTTCTGGGCCTCGGGATAATGACATCCTAACTTTGTACAGCCGCAGAAAAATGCCTAAATGGTCCATTCGGTCTACCCCTACAATAATTTGAGGTTGCAAAATGCCACTCCCTGCAGGTTACCCCCTTAAGTGTGCATAAAGTCATTTTACAGATCTTTTGGGCTGTAGCAGTGCTCTGACCCCCATCCTTTTGTATGTGGGGTCGTGAGATCCTGGATCTGATCCTTATATTTTGCCTTTAAGTAGTTTGTTCTGCAGAGCTAGGGAAGGTTTTGAATACTTTAAGGGAAGAGGTGTGTATAGTGATGGTGGCCATGGTTGGCTTGGCATGCTCTTGGCCAAGGTTCTTGATACCAGATTATGGATTGGTCTTTGGATGCTCTCGATCCCTGAAGAGATGCTTGCCATTGCCTTAATGCCTCACCTTTTGTACACAACCGGGGGTGGGGAGAGTGGGTGGGTTGTGTCTTATCTCCATAATTATGTTAGGTGTCTCTTCTTTTTATTCATTTGGGTTCATTGCTAGTTATCACGTTGCCGGGCTAGGATTCTTTCAGCCGGCTTCTGGAGTTTGCTGGTTTGGGTTATGCAGTATAGTGGCGGTGAATGCAATATGCAATCCAGATCGGTTTTACATCACAGAATATACTCTGGGTTGATTGCTGCTAGTTTTATAATTTAAACAACAGCTGTACTTGTTACTCTGAATTGTTTTTCTGCACTTGTGATACGATGGGGAGGTGTATGAAAGGGAAAAGACCACAGGAAGTGTTATTCTTTTATGAGGGGGGGGGAAATCCAAGACATTGGCATGTGTATAAGCTGCAAATCCACTGAGCAAATTTGAGCCCCAGTCTCCTGCAGCAGAAAGGGGCAGAGAGAAACTAGGAACCTTCTGGACTGAACCTTCTTTCTCATTAATGAGTGCTCTCTGTCTAAAGACAAAAGTATTTTGCAGTACTTCTAGGTTCAGGTTGACTTGCATTCATTTTTGCTCCTCGAAGTTGAAGTTTTGATTACATGGGCTTTTCCTGATGGACTGTAGGCATCTTATCTCCATTTTGGTAATTTAGAATAGATTTGAGCAAACTGATGAAAAGTCAATTCAAGTAACTAGTGTGCTTGCAATCCATTGGGCATGATTCTGTAATAATTATCTGATATTTATCTGGGCTTGGAATTCTGCCAGTTTTACTTAACTTGCATTTTCTTCAATGCCAGAAGGAAAACAATGCCCCACGAGTATGGCAATCAGTTTTATAGAGAGCATGAGATGGATAATTATTAATCTATCCTATTATTTTCTTGGTTGGGAATATATGCTGAGCTTTAGGATTTAGAAGTTGCATTAAATAGGTTTTAATATGGTCTTTCTAGCTTAAGAAATCTGTCTATATACAAAGCACAAAAGGCTGAAAACAGATCCTCTGAACTAAGGGAATACAATTAGCTAGACCAGGGGTGGGCAACTCCGGTCCTCGAGGGCCAGCATCCAGTTGGGTTTTCAGGATTTCCCCAATGAATATGCATTGAAAGCAGTGCATGCAAATAGATCTCATGCATATTCATTGGGGAAATCCTGAAAACCCAACTGGATTCCGACCCTCAAGGACCAGAGTTGCCCACCCCTGAGCTAGACTTAATGCTCCCCTCACCCTTTTTGATCAGTAAAGAGCCAAATTATCTACCATTTAACAACCTATTCTCTGAGGGACTTGGGAGATAAGGTGAATCTGGTGCAATACCAGGGCACTTAGGAAGACTAGAAATGGGGTGGATCTGTTTTATATGAGGGTCATTTCATAAATAATGCACACTATTTTTTTAAATTTACATGTTTTATTATTTTTTTCAAGTATTTCTTTACAATCCTTCAATATAGTCTTCCTGCTTTGCAGTGACCAAGTCCCAATGTCTGGGAAGCTTCATTATTCCATCTGAGACACTGTTTTTGTTCAGTTGCCAAATGGCTCGGGTACCGGCGGAAGAAAGCTCTTCCAGAGATGCAAAATGATGTCCTCGCCTAGGTTGTTTCAATTTTGGAAAAAGGTCAAAGTCTGGTGGACTCATGTCTGGACTGTAGGGAGCACGAGGTAACACCTCCCAGCCGTATCCGTATAGTTTTTCAATGACGAGTGGAGAGCTCCAAATTCCCCCTGGCCAAAAAAATTTCGACGAGCTCAATCAAAAGTCAAACAAATGATGATTTTTGGTTATGATCATGAAGGCATCATCATTACAGACAAAGTTCCATGCGGAAGAAGTATCACAACAGTGTATTATCATAAGATTTTGCAAAAAATGCGCAGAAAAATGCACAAAACCCGACCTCAGTTGCTCTTGGCTGCTTCACTCATTCTTCACGACAATGCTGGCCCGCACATAGGGAATGTCATCATTGAAAAACTGCGCAAATACGGCTAGGAGGTGTTACCTCATGCTCCCTACAGTCCAGTCATGAGTCCACCAGACTTTGACCTTTTTCCAAAGTTGAAACAACCTATGCGTTGACATCGTTTTGCATCTCTGGAAGAGCTTTCTTCTGCCGGTACCCGAGCCATTCGGTAACTGAACAAAAACGGTGTCTTGGACGGAATAATGAAGCTTCACGGACATTGGGACTCACTCATTGCAAAGCAGGGAGACTATATTGAAAGATTGTAAAGAAATACTTGAAACCCCCCTCCCCCAAAAAAAAAAAACCATGTACATTAAAAAAAATAGTGTGCATTATTTATGAAATGACCCTCGTAAAAGGAATGGCTAGTTTAGGAAGAGCCCAGTTAATGTGGGAGGAATAGGTTCTGTGGCCTGTTTAATGAGGACAGATGGAATTCATTAAAAGGTTTGTCTGTGGCCTTGGGGAAGGGGCCTTTTTCACCAAGGTCCTCTTTTATTAGACAGAGAATGGGAGAAAACACTCTAATGCAGTGCCTCACAAACTTTTTTAGCTCCGGCACACTAAACGGAGCAAATGATTATAATTGAAATTTATAAAATTGCAAACCCAACAAAAAAATTAAATTTGAGTTATTTATTTAAAGTTCTTTAAGTTATGTATGGGTAACTGTAACCACGATGAAACTAAAATTAATAGAATAGAATTGCTAATCAGTGCGATAGATGTGCTTGATTTTGAGAGCAACTTAACTCAAAATGCAGCTCGATAGTCGACAAGCAAATGCGCATTTCATCATCCACCATTTCATTCTCTTTTTTCAGTTTAATTTTTGTCAGAGCTGAAAATCCAAGTTCGCAAAGATAAGAAGATCCAAACAGTAACAAAGCTTTGTTGCTCTTGTTAGGATAACTACTGCATAAAAAAAAAAATCAAACTAAAATTACTTGCCATTAGTTTTCCAGGACCAATCACATCAAAGAATGATGCTTGCCTGGGCGGTTGTATCCTTACGCACACAGATGCTCGTAACATTGACTGACTCTTGCATACGTGTCATCTATTCTAGTGTATACGTATGAAATTTTTTAAAATAAAGTAAAATTCTGGACTCTCTTGTGGCACACCCATTGTCTGGACTCTCCAGGCACACCACTGTGCCATGGCACACAGTTTAAGAGACACTGCTCTAATGAATGGGACCTAATGGATGCCTGGTAATGGACTACAGATGGGGCAGAAGAACATAAGAAGCGCCATCTCCGGATCAGACCTTCGGTCCATCAAGTCCGGCGATCCGCACATGCGGAGGCCCTGCCAGGTGTACACCTGGCGTAATTTTTAGTCACCCATATCCTTCTATGCCTCTCGTAAGGAGATGTGCATCTAGTTTGCTTTTGAATCCTAGGACGGTCGATTCCGCGATAACCTCCTCTGGGAGAGCATTCCAGGTGTCAACCACTCGCTGCGTGAAGCAGAACTTCCTGATATTTGTCCTGAACTTGTCCCCCCTTAGCTTCATTCCGTGTCCTCTTGTCCGTGTCAAATTGGACAATGTAAATAATTTTTCCTGCTCTATTTTGTCGATTCCTTTCAGTATTTTGAAGGTCTCAATCATATCCCCTCACAGTCTCCTTTTCTCAAGGGAGAACAAACCCAGTCTCTTAAGTCGATCCTCGTATTCCAGTTTCTCCATACCATTTACTAGATTAGGGGTTTTGTGTTCTTTTAAATGAACTTGCTGTGGATTGCATCAATGTTTGGAGGAAAGAACCCAAGCATCTGGATGCATACAGACAAGCTCATGTTCCTCAACTTGCTATGGCTGACAGAGCAGTGATTGAGGAACACCAGATGCAGCAAACCCAGGTTGGGGGGTCATAATTCCCCAGAGTATATAGCTTTGTGCACCAAAATGCATGCTTAGTGCACAAATTTGGGCATGCAACTTATAGAATAAACCCACCAGTATATGGCTAAGTGTAATATCTAATATCTGTCCAAATGATACGATAGTCTAACAACAACGTGGGACTAGATATTAAATCTTCTTAAGAGTTCACCAGAGAATAAATGTGGAAGCCTCAGTCCCACCACTCCACCGCTGTATTGTTTGTAACCGCGGGAAGAATTACGTGGTAAACTTCATCATTGGCTGTTCCGCATTCACCAATCTCAAATTATAAATAATTTTAAATATATTTCAAAACATAATTTAAGTGTCATATGCAGTTCTTTCTTTGTTTATTATTGCTAGTATGCACTTATCTTTGCATCCGCCAAACCCTGGGAGCCAGACCCGACATGTTTCGCGCTGTTGCGCTTTATCAAGGGTCTCCCGAGGTAGCTGCCGCCATCCGACTCCAAGTGAAAGCTTTGCATCCGCCAAACCCTGGGAGCCAGACCCGACATGTTTCGCGCCGTTGCGCTTTATCAAGGGTCTCCCGAGGTAGCTGCCGCCATCCGACTCCAAGTGAAAGCTTTGCATCCGCCAAACCCTGGGAGCCAGACCCGACATGTTTCGCGCCGTTGCGCTTTATCAAGGGTCTCCCGAGGTAGCTGCCGCCATCCGACTCCAAGTGAAAGCTTTGCATCCGCCAAACCCTGGGAGCCAGACCCGACATGTTTCGCGCCATTGCGCTTTATCAAGGGTCTCCCGAGGTAGCTGCCGCCATCCGACTCCAAGTGAAAGCTTTGCATCCGCCAAACCCTGGGAGCCAGACCCGACATGTTTCGCGCCGTTGCGCTTTATCATGGGTCTCCCGAGGTAGCTGCCGCCATCCGACTCCAAGTGAAAGTTTTGCAACCGCCAAACCCTGGGAGCCAGACCCGACATGTTTCGCGCCGTTGCGCTTTATCAAGGGTCTCCCAAGGTAGCTGCCGCCATCCGACTCCAAGTGAAAGCTTTGCATCCGCCAAACCCTGGGAGCCAGACCCGACATGTTTTGCGCCGTTGCGCTTTATCAAGGGTCTCCCGAGGTAGCTGCCGCCATCCGACTCCAAGTGAAAGCTTTGCATCCGCCAAACCCTGGGAGCCAGACCCGACATGTTTCGCGCCGTTGCGCTTTATCAAGGGTCTTCCGAGGTAGCTGCCGCCATCCGACTCCAAGTGAAAGCTTTGCATCCGCCAAACCCTGGGAGCCAGACCTGACATGTTTCGCGCCGTTGCACTTTATCAAGGGTCTCCCGAGGTAACTGCCGCCATCCGACTCCAAGTGAAAGCTTTGCATCCGCCAAACCCTGGGAGCCAGACCCGACATGTTTCGCGCCGTTGCGCTTTATCAAGGGTCTCCCGAGGTAGCTGCCGCCATCCGACTCCAAATGAAAGCTTTGCATCCGCCAAACCCTGGGAGCCAGACCCGACATGTTTCGCGCCGTTGCGCTTTATCAAGGGTCTCCCGAGGTAGCTGCCGCCATCCGACTCCAAGTGAAAGCTTTGCATCCGCCAAACCCTGGGAGCCAGCTTTCACTTGGAGTCAGATGGCAGCAGCTACCTCGGGAGACCCTTGATAAAGCGCAATGGCGCGAAACATGTCGGGTCTGGCTCCCAGGGTTTGGCGGATGCAAAGATAAGTGCATACTAGAAATAATAAACAAAGAGAGAACTGCATATAACACTTCAATTATGTTTTGAAATATATTGAAAATTATTTATATTTTGAGATTGGTGAATGCGGAACAGCCAATGATGAAGGTCACCACATAATTCTTTCCGCGGTTACAAACGATACAGCAGTGGAGTGGTGGGACTGAGGCTTCCACATTTATTCTCTGGTGAACTCTTAAGAAGATTTAATATCTAGTCCCACATTGTTGTTAGACTTATAGAATAAAGGCAGCTGCATGTACAACATAATATAGTAATTGGCTGTTAATTGGAGTTAACAGCCAATTATTGGCTTAAATAGATGTGAATTGGCACTACCTGGCACCAGTGAGCATTTGCACATCCGGCTGCCATTAGTTGCTATTCTAGAAGCTGCATACACTGATTTTGTGGCATGCAACTTCTAGGGGTCATGGATGTAGGCAGTGGCTTAGTGAGGGAGGTTGGTGCCATGCCATTTGCGCCGCCCCCCCCCCCCCCCACTCTTCCCCGCTGCTTGAGTGTCGCCCCCCCTGCCCCGGAACGAGCAGCATCTTCCACCCACTGCTCACACTAGTGTTGGCTCTCTTCTGACATCACGTCCTGGTCCCACAATCAGGAAGTGATGTCAGAAGGGAGCTGATGCTGGTGTGAACAGCTAGTGGAAGATGCTGTTCGCACCAGCAAACATTTAAGGAGGTACTCGGGGGCAGAGAGGAGGAGAGGCCCACCTCCCGTGAAGCTGACACTTGGGGTAGTCTGCCCCCTCTTACTATGCCACTGGATGTGGGAGAGGTATGAGTGGGTCAGGGGTGTTCCAAAATGTTAGGAGCACAGGTTATAGAATACTAGGAATTACGCACCTAATTGCCAACAGTTAGACGCAAGCACTTACACCATGGCATGAGCGCTTGTGCCTAAAGTTAGGCATGAAAGTACAGACTTACATTAGTATTTCTTTTTTTTCAATTCATGAAACTTTATTGAAAAATGTAGTAACATACAATAAAGTAATTTACATCAACGGAATGTTAGTAAGAGATGGATATTCCAACAACAAGTCAAACATATAGCAAGCATAATAATAATATACCATTTCACAAGTAATTCAGACTGTAATGCTATATAAACTTTAAATATAGGGAATGATAAATATATATTCTGTATATGTATATGTGCGTGTGGGAGATAGATATGTTATATTATGTACCTAGAGTCAACAGCTTGACAAGACTTTAACAAGGGGTTCCCAGATTTTAGTAATCATAACTCATCTTTTAGAAAATATGGCTGCTTTTGATTCAAATTTATGTATCATAAGTAGATTGGCTGAACTGTTGTTTCACAATACCAATATAAATTACCAAAGACATACACATTGCTCTGTGTAACAACAATTCAGCATTAAACTGCTGATATAGAATGTATGTATAAATATGTTTATGTATATTTTAGGAGATACAGATAGTATTTTGGTCAAGTGACCTGGATTCATATTTTGGCTGGTCACCTGTCATTCCATGGAAAGCCATAATAACATACAGAAAAATATCCTTAATAAAGAGGCACTATTAATACATGTTTCTCTGAGCAGGAGTATCAAATTCTGTCTGGAAAATCATAACACATGCTATCTGTCCCTCTGTCTCATCCTTTGTGAAGGCACCAGGCATGGGGACCAATGTCTGTGAAACTCAAAGCCTAGATCCTGCCATGTTGCAGGAAGCATGTGCCTAGTACAGGGGTGTCAAAGTCCCTCCTCGAGGGCCGCAATCCAGTCAGGCTTTCAGAATTTCTCCTATGAATATGCATGAGATCTATTTGCATGCACTGCTTTCATTGTATGCTAATAGATCTCATGCATATTCATTGGGGGAAATCCTGAAAACCCGACAGGACTGCGGCCCTCAAGGAGGGACTTTGACACCCCTGGCCTAGTAGAATTAAGTTAGCTCCTTTTAGGGTTACCTTAAGGCTCCAGAAAAAATAGGACGGATTGAGACATCCGGGTTTTACTTCCACTGAAAGCAATGGAAGTAAAATCTCAATCCGTCCTCCCTTTTTCTGGAGCCATATGGTAACCCTACAATAGTTCTTAAAACAGAAGTAAAAAAGGAGTCATGAAGACATAGGTTAAAACATCTCAGTTAAAATAATGCTTAAATTGCCTTTGTCCTAAGGTATTGATTTAGATTAATGTTTGTCACTTAGGAGCATAACTACCCTGGAAGTTGCTAAACAGTGACATTTTCTCTCTGACATTTTATAATTTTATGACATTTTGATGCTTGTCCCAGGAGTTTAAATATTTGGCTGTTTATGTTTTCCAAAGCATTGTGCTCTCTGTTCTGCCAAAATGACAATTCAAACCATAATCTTTCAAAACCATAAACTTGTAAAAATGTTTTTACCAGAAATGCTCATAGTGGAGGTCCCTCCCCCCATTTTTTATACAAATGAGATTAATGCTGAGCAGAATTCTTGCTACCCTCAGCAGGTGATGGGGGGGGGGGGTGGGGATAAAGGGGATCGTCCCACTTCTTTCCTCCCAGAACACTGGAAGCTCCGGCTGGGCTGTGAAGCTCAGAGAAAGACTGGTCACTGCTAAAGCCACATCTGTTCCCTTCGTACTTTTCAATTCCCTGATGTCATTAATTCAATTAATTCAGTTGCTGTGCTTGTCAGGCAAGGACAGATTGTGTAAATTTACAGATTTTTCTCGCTTGGCGGTGGATGAGTTCCAATTTGGGGTTTGTTGTGTTACGAGGTAATTGATAAACTTTGCAATGTACTGGTATGACCTGCTTTTGCATCAGCCGGGGTCCTTCGTGTGTCTCGGGGCCCGGGGGAATGCATTTCACATAGCACACAGACCAGATCGTGATGTTGGCAGAATCTCACTGATGTCTCCAAATCTTTCTGGACGATTGTGTGGTTGTGACATGCCGCAAGGGTATTTGAAGTAGACTGGGGCTAAGAATGTCAGTTTTCTGCTTAGGTAGTTGCTTAGTTCTGATGGTTTAGGTAGATAACGGAGGTTTTGCTAAGCTTTAGCTGACAGGTTGGGAAAGGCGCTGGTCCAGGAAATAGCGTTGATTGTCATACAGTATTTGGGCTTATGAGGAAATTTCATTTTCTTTCTGTAGCTGAATCAGCCATGGGTGAACACAAATGATTTCTGTTCTTGCTTTTGGAATATTGGAAGAGTTAAACTGCGAAGCTTGCCAGTGTTCAAACTCAGTCATTATAAATGCAGTTCTATAACTGGGCATAGAAACATAGAAACATAGAAGATGACGGCAGAAAAGGGCTACAGCCCATCAAGCCTGCCCACTCTGCTTACCCACCCCCTGTCTATGCCCTAATGACCCAAGTTCCTTATCTTGACCCTCGTAGGGATCCCATTTATTCTTAAAGTCTGGCACGCTGTCTGCCTCGATCACCTGCACTGGAAGCTTGTTCCAATGATCAACCACTCTCTCTGTGAAGAAATACTTTCTGGTGTCTGCAGCAGCCACTCTCTCCTCCTCTCCCTATTGGCTAAGGCTCTTAACATTTGCATCTCCTCTTCCTATAGGCTAAGGCTCTTTACACCTGCATTGTGATGTCATAGAACTTTCTGATTATAGAAACATAGAAACATGATGGCAGATAAAGGCCAAATGACCCATCATAGAAACATAGAAACATAGAAGATGACGGCAGAAAAGGGCTACAGCCCATCAAGTCTGCCCACTCTGCTTACCCACCCCCTGTCTATGCCCTAATGACCCAATTTCCTTATCTTGACCCTCGTAGGGATCCCACATGGGTATCCCATTTATTCTTAAAGTCTGGCACGCTGTCTGCCTCGATCACCTGCACTGGAAGCTTGTTCCAATGATCAACCACTCTCTCTGTGAAGAAATACTTTCTGGTGTCGCCACGAAATTTTCCGCCCCTGAGTTTGAGCGGGTGCCCTCTTGTGGCCGAGGGTCCCTTGAGAAAGAAAATATCATCTTTCACTTCGACACATCCCGTGAGGTACTGTTTCAATCATGTCTCCCCTCTCCCTACGTGTGCCTTGTGCATATAAGCACACTATGCATTCTACTATATGATAAGAGCATGCTCTAATCAACTTGCACACAGAGCATAGAGAATACGTGCATTGCATGGTGCACCTGGGCACGATTTATTATGCCTACCATTGACCTAGATTTAGGCACATCAAAGCAGGTTTGTGAAAGTATTCTAAAACAGAATTGGGGTGCCCAGATACCTATAGAATAGGCACATCCTGTGATACCCTGTTAGACAATTGCCCTCTACGCAACTAAGTGCAAGCTGAGGGGCTGACCCAGTGGTGGCGTAACTTCCATGCAGCTGATTCCCAGACTTGTCCTTTATTCATGAGACCAGCAAGGAGTTGGAATGTTGCACATGCGGTGTTCAGTCCCTAGGGGGAGATAGTACAAGGATTGCACAACAGTGATACGTACCTGTATAAGTGAGTTGCAGAATGCCTACGCGCTGAGCTGGGAAAAGTGGCCTCTTTCTGAGGGCTGTCATTACAGTGTTTCTCATGCAGAAGAGGAGGGTGAGGGAAATAAATGTGGGAGACTCCTGCTTTCCTCCTCTTAGTGAAAATGAAGGCATGTGATGGCAGGTTCGGATTAAAGCTGCAAGACCATAGGGAGAGAGCAGTCAGAATAAAAAGAAGGAAAGTTTAAAAACTGGGGTGTGGGGGGAAAAGAAGGTTAAGGTCAAATGAGTGGATGTTTGGTATGTACCTATAGAGACCGTTCCATGAAAAAAAAATGCATTCAGCGCAACGGTGTGAATATCCTCTCAAAATATTGCAGACAAAAACATGTATCTACCACTTAGGCTGGAATGCGCACTTGCCCTGTTTATGTCAGCACTGGAGACAGTGCACTTATTTACAATAAATGCATTTCCACATGGAGAAATAAACACAATTTCTCCTTTTTTCTTGGATGATTGCCACATGATACGGCTGAGAATAAGTGCTGCGCTCCTTGGGCAGCAAACAGACCTTGTGTTTTTCTATGAGGCCTTTTCCTTCATACGGAAAGAACACCCAAGCTCTAACAGGGAGTTAATTAACCTGACACATGGAATATTCAAAGGTATTTTTTAAAAAGTGACGGTCTGCTAACGCAGTCGTTGTGATAGCGAATTGAAGAAAGCGAGACATTCTCAAAAAATCACGTATGCGAACAGCAGCGAAGATTTTGCTAAATTTGCATGTGCCCATCACTGGTGATAGCAATGGGCACATGTGCAGAAAAAACGTGTAAAGAACCCCCCCCCCCAAAAAAAAAATACAACAACAGTGGGAGAGATGTTCATTCTCTCCTGCTGTCAATGAACAAACAACCCCCAGCAGTGGGAGAGATGCCGATTCTCTCCCGCTGCCAAGAAATCCATACCGCTGGTGAACACCTCCCCCCCCTCAGAACGGTGGCGACACCCCCCCTGCAGCGGGAGAGATGCCGATTCTCTCCCACTGCCAACCAACAAGCTATTGTATTCTTTTCCTGGATTCTATACTCTAAATGACATATAAATTTCTGCACGCAAAACTGGATACTATCCTGATTGGCTAACAAGTCAAATAGCGCCAATAGTTGAGTACTATCAATTCATTATTGGCGTTAATTGTCAACAATTTGGATTTACGCATGCATCTCGCTAAGCGCTGTTTTATAAAGCAAATCTTACAGCGCGCCTTTGAAAAGGGGCTGTGGCCATGGGCAGATCAGGGGCGTTCCCTCACGATGTGCGCAGTGTTATAGAATTCAGGGGATCTGCACCTAATTTACAGGGAGGACACCAGGTTTCAGTTGGTGTAAATTCCCCCACCCAGGGTTGGATGTGGATCCTGGCACTAAGCACTATTCCATAAACGGCGCCCAACTCGGAGCGCCATTTATAGAAAAGCATTCAGCGGGAAATTCAGTAAATGGCATTTAGACGCCTATCCTTATATCACTTGTACTGCAATTAGGCACCTATTACAGAATCGCGCCAAAGTTAAAACTTTGGGTTTTAAAGGTCTACGTTAAAGGCATTTAGATCCTTTAGAGAATTGCGTCTAGTGGCGCCTATGTCCTTCTCCACCCCTAAACACGACTACTTTGGAGTTAGGCGCATATCGTTTGTAGAATCGCGCCCAAGAAGATAGGTACTTATCACCCAATTAATTTTTTTTTTTAATTATGAGATTAGATAATTGAAGCCAATTTGCTTATTAGCACCTTTTTATAGAGAGCATTTTTCCAGCGCTTAAATTTGGGGACCATTTACTGAATCCTAGACCTTTGTGTGTTCAGTAGCAATGTTCCAATCTATAATAATAAAATGCTAAGCGCACATGCGCACTCTTACCGCCGTGTTCTCTGATCCCTGATCTGTAGGTCTGTGGTCGGCAGGAGTGCGCATGCACGCTTACAACGGATCTCTCTCTCACAGACCCCAAGGTGATGTGCGGGCTTGCCGGCTCCAGATGCCTTACACTTGACGGACAAAGTTTATTTTTAAGTTCAAAGCCGCCACTGCGGCTCCTCTCTTGAGGCGCACCTGCGTCAGAGAAGGCTTCTGATGCAGGCGGGGGTCAAGAGAGGAGCCGCGACAATGATTTTGAACTAAAAAATAAACTTTGCAAAACAACTAAGGGACCTGCCAGAGTACATCAGGGCAGTAGAAGGCCCCGAAGCAGCGTGTTTAGAGTGCTGCGGACGCTGCTGGAATCAGAAGGTTTGTCGGGACTGCGGGAAGGGAAGGGGGAGGGGGCGGCAAGGGACTAAGGGAGCCATCCAGACCATGGGAAGGGAAAGGGGGGTTTGGGAAAACGCTGCTGTGGTGTGGGCGGAGGGAAATGGAGGGGAGGGAATGATGCTGCGTCTGCTTTACAGGGAAGTGGGGGGGAGGGAAATGCTGCTGCTGCTGCACAGGGAAGTGGGATGGGAGAAGGGAAATGGAGGGGGAGGGAATGCTGCTGCAGCTGCTGTACAGGGAAGTGGGGGGAGGGAAATGCTGTTGATGCTGCACATAAAAATGGAGGGGGAGGGTATGCTGCTGCTGCAGCTGCTGCACAGGGAAGTGTGGGGGGATCGAAATGCTGCTGCTGCACAGGGAAGTGGGGTGGGGGGAGAAATGCTGCACAGGGAAATGGAGGGGGAGAGAAATGCTGCATAGGGGGCAGGGAGAGAGACAGATAGAAAGAAAGACAGACAGCAGGAGGGAGGGAAACAGAAAGAAGAAAGACACAGGGCAGGGAGAGACACAGAAAGACAGACAGATAAAGGGGGCCAGGGTGAGAGACAGATAAAGGGGGCCAGGGAGAGAGACAGACAAAGGGGACCAGGGAGAGAGACAGACAGAAAGAAAGACAGCGGGAGGAAGAGAGACAGAAATAAAGAAAGACAGACAGACATATATTCTAGCACCCGTTAATGTAACAGGCTTAAATACTAGTTTATATATATTAATCTTTTTTTTTTAAGGATGTTAAATTGTTAAATTTTGTTTCAGACTTTTTGGTGAATATGATGCTTGACACTTGCTGAAAGGTTTTTCATTCAAGTTACACCCCTGAAGGTCCAATGTGTGTGTTGGCCTGGCACACCCCACCTGACTCAGATTTCATCACCCATCCTACTCTATTCTTCCCCCTTTCTACTGTGCAGTTCTTTTTTTTTTTAATTATTATTCCTTTTTCCCTTCGTTCTTACACCCTGAGCTGCCCTGCACTGTCAGCCATATTTGTATAGGCCCTTAGGCCTTGATTCTATAAAGTCCACCTAAATTTAGACGCCAATATCTGCGCCTAATTTAATTGAGCAATAGGGCTTAATCAGTGCCAATATTAGCTTTAATTGGACTTAACTGAAAGTTAAGTACCTAACTCGAACACCTCTCGATTCTATAGAAAATAGGTGCCTATCTCAAAGTGGGCGTGGTTAGGGCAGATCATGGGTGTGCTTTCGAGTTAGGCAGTTCTTTGCGAATCAGGTGCCATTAGGCTCTGATAGTGACATGAGTGTATGAGTATATTCTAGTGAGGTACCAGCTTTTTAAATACGTGCATACTTTTGAAAATTGAAGGGTGTGTGCAGTGGCATGGTCTGCCCCAGGTGCCGTCTTGGTGGGGGGCATCGCCTCCCATCCTCCTCTCTACCCCTCCGCTCCTTCCCAACTCTTCTGCCACACGCGTGTACCCCATCCCTCATACATAATTCCGCTTTCTTGGAATTCTTTGAGACCTGACACTTACTAGATTCAAACAACTGAACACAAATAGAGAGAAAAATATAAGAAAAAGTAGGGGTGTAAAAAATCAACACAGAACTAGAAACCCCTCACAATCAATCACATTAACAATATAAGTCAAGCAACCGTTAATAGCAAGCAAGAAATATTTAAATATGTATAATAATCAAAATGTTTATTCATATAACAATATCATAATATCTTAATATCAAGTATAAAATCCATCAATTTAACATATACACATATAAGACGAAACATACAACAAAACCAAAGGCTTCATGATTATGAGAAAAAAGGGGGAAAAAGACACTAAAAATCAGTCCACAGAATGATTAGAGCAGATGAAAGCTTGAGATCAGTTTAAGAACTGATTAAAGCAGCAATATAGGTGAAACTTCAATATCCAATATTCAAAAATCAGAAAAAAACTAGAATTCAAGTGAGGTCCAGATAAATCCAAGTGTGCAAAAAAGCAGTGAAACAGAAATGCAGGATAATAATCACAGATCAATACAGCACCAAATCTCCACACAATCACGAAGCCCAGCAGACTGTGGGAAACAACTCCTTCTCTTTCATCTTAACTCATCTTTCCTCTTTCCTTCTTTGACACAGGCCGTGTTTCGAACTTTCTTTCTCAAAAGGAAGGAATAACGCGGGCAGGAAGTCAAAACGCGGCTCATCAGACACAGAGCTCGCCGTCACCATGCTAACGTTAAACATAGAAACATAGAAACATAGAAGATGACGGCAGATAAGGGCCACTCTACTGACCCACCCCCAAGTCTACTATCCTAGGGATCCCACTCCTGGTGACAGGTTCCCTTGGCTTAATCCTCTAAGGGATCCCACATGGGCATCCTATTTGCTCTTAAATTCTTGCTCGCTGTTTGCCTCGACCACCTGCACCGGGAGATCGTTCCAAGGATCAACCACTCTCTCGGTGAAGAAATATTTCCTGGTGTCGGCATGAAATTTCCTGCCCCTGAGTTTGAGCTGATGCCCTCTTGTGGCCGAGGGTCCCTTGAGAAAGAGAATCTCTTCTTCCATCTCGATACGGCCGGTGATATACTTAAACGTCTCGATCATGGTGACGGCGAGCTCTGTGTCTGATGAGCCGCGTTTTGACTTTCTGCCCACGTTATTCCTTCCTTTTGAGAAATAAAGTTCGAAACACGGCCTGTTTCAAAGTGTTCTCCCGGTCGTTCGCGATTGGATAAAGCCCGACTTAGTGCAGGAAGAGACGGTCGGAGCTTACCGCGAGTGATTTCCTGCACTCGTGGCGATCCGGCTGCTCTCCTGCTGCCCTCTCCCGCTGCCCTCTTCAGGCTCCCCCATGAAAAAACGTATTTGCGGTTTTTTGAGATTCGTGGGGGTTCCTGCAACGGAATCCCCATGAATATCGGGGGAGTACTGTACTCTTTTATCCCCATATTGTGAAGGCAGTCTCCTAAAAGCCAATTTTTGCGGGTAATTCACAGTTTTAAATGCAGCAGTGGTTTTCAAAAATGACTGTCCTGATGCTGTCCTTGTGACAGGCCCTGACCACGACTTGTGCATCTGCATCTCTAGAGTACTTCCACTGCAATCACTAGGCCAATTTATTACCCAATAAATGTGAGGGTTTTTCTCCCGTAAATACAGCAAAGTCAAACAAACAACGTATTGCCTGTCCGTTTATTAATACAATTTGAACGTTAAGGGTCTCTTCTATCAAACTGCGCTGGCCGTTTTTGGCGCAGAGAGCTGCGCTGCTCCCGATGCTCACAGGAACTCTATGAGCGTCGGGAGCAGTGTGGGCCATTCAGCGCGGCTCACCGCGCTACAAACTGTTAGCGCAGTTTGACAGAAGAGGCCCTAAGTTCATCTACGCTCATTAAAACAGCCGTATGCAAAGCCTGAAGTCATTATGCCATTGTATAGATCCATGGTGAGGCCCCACCTGGAATACTGTGTGCAATTCTGAAGGCCACATTACCGTAAGGATGTGCTGAGACTGGAGTCGGTCCAGAGAATGGCCACCCGGATGGTCTCGGGACTCAAGGATCTCCCGTACGAGGAACGGCTGGATAAGTTGCAGCTGTACCCACTCGAGGAACGCAGAGAGAGGGGTGACATGATCGAGACATTCAAGTATCTCACGGGCTGCATCGCGGTGGAAGAAGATATCTTCTTTTTCAAGGGTCCCGCGGCAACAAGGGGGCATCCGTGGAAAATCAGGGGCGGGAAACTGCACGGGGACACCAGGAAATTCTTTTTCACTGAAAGGGTGGTTGATCGCTGGAATAGTCTTCCACTTCAGGTGATTGAGGCCAGCAGCGTGCCTGATTTTAAGGACAAATGGGATAGACACGTGGGATCTATTCACAGAGAAAGGTAGGGGAGGGTCATTGGGGTGGGCAGACTAGATGGGCCGTGGCCCTTATCTGCCGTCTATTTCTATGTTTCTATGTAGTTGCACGGAACCTTTTTAATTTTGTCTAAAGTTATTTTCTTTAGAGCTCAGTAGAATGAATCGACACCTATTAAAGTAATAAATATTTGAACATGATCAATGAATCAATCCTGAGAGACTGTTTGTATTAAGAGATCTGTAATTTAAAGAAATATTGATTTATTTCTGTTTACACATTCAGGTTTTTGTTTTTTTTTAAAATATTCATTAATGGCTTTAACATTTGAAACTCATCCCTTGATTTCTGCCACAGTAACACTCGATCTAGTCCAGGTTCATTCTATTTGACTCTTCCTGATACAACAACATAATTAAAGCTGTTTCTATTAATATTCTGCTTACATATTCTTCATCCTTTTTGGTATTTGAAATGCACCGCTTCTTCTTTCTCTCATATATTTTAGTCTTTAAAACATTTTCTAGTGGACTTAGGGCCAGATTCTGCAAATGGAGCTACATTGGCATAGACGCCTTAAACGCCACTGGATCGTGTGTCAGTCACACTACGGAAGTGGTGGTGGAGACAGAGACTGTGTCTGAATTCAAGAAAGCGTGGCATAGGCATATGAGATCTCTTAGAGATAATGGTTACTGCGGATGGGCCATTTGGCCTTTATCTGCCATCATATTACTATGTTTTTATAAACATAAAGTTCTATGACCTCACAATGCAGGTGTAAAGAGCCTTAGCCAATAGGGAGAGGAGGAGACAGTGGATGGGACATTTGGCCTTTATCTGCCATCATGTTTCTATGTTACTAAAGTTCTATGACCTCACAATGCAACTTAGGTGCAGGTATTGTTGACCACTACATTCCTGACTCCTATGTTTCACGAGAATCACGTCTATGGAGGATCCTATCAACGTCTAAGGCCGTTTCTGGAGTAAACCATGTCTATTGTAACCTTAGGTGCTTTTAGGTGCCTCTATAGATGCGATTAGGGCAGACTTTTTTGGAGGTACCTATGGGCACCTGCATTTATTAAAATGACATTTTAATTGGTTTAAAATGACACGGTTAACACTATTTAAATCAATTAAGTTAGTTGTATATATATAATAAAACGATAAGCCGCGCATGCGCACTTCCTATGCGTGCGCTGGTTTTCCGTGAGCTGTAGCGACCCATAGGAAGTGCGCATGCGCGGCTTATGGTTCTGTTTTTCGGTCTGGCCTGCTCCCTGCCGTATTGCATTTTTTAGTTGAAAGACGCAGTGGTGGCTCCTCTCACGATCCCCGCCTGCGTTGGACTTCCGACGCAGGTGGGGATCATGAGAGGAGCCACCGCCGCGTCTTTCAACTAAAAAAAAAAAATACGGCAAGGCGAGCAGGCCAGACCAGACCGAAGCTCAAGACCGCGGGAAGGGAAGGGAAGGGGGGGCCGACAAAGAAGAGGACTCCAGCCACGAGGAGCCGAACGGAGCAGCCAGATCGCAGCAGGCCAGAACGCGGGGGAGGGGTCGAACGGAGCAGACAAGATCGCGGTAAGAGAAGGGAAGGGGTGGGGGAAATGCTGCAACTGCTGCTCAGGGACCTGGAGGGGAAGACAAATACCGCTGTTGCTGCACAGGGAAGTCGGGGGGGGGGGGGAAATGTTGTTGCAGGGAAGTGAGGTGGAAATACTACTGCACAGGGAAATGGAGGGAAAGAATGACAGACAGACAGCAGGAGGGAGGGAGACAGAAAGGAAGAAAGACACAGGGGCAGGGAGAGGGACAGAAAGACAGACAGAAAAAGGGAGCCAAGGAGAGAGAGACAGAAAGACAGACAGATATATATTCTAGCACCCGTTAATGTAACGGGCTTAAAGACTAGTATATATATATATATATATATTATACACATAATCTGCATGATTTGCAATGTTGATTTGTTTTATGTTTTATTCAATAATTGAACACTTTTATAAACTTAATAAAAATATTTGAACTTAAACAAACATTTAAGTTAGGCAGTGGTAGAGTGCGTACTGCTGCCTAACCTAAGGCACTATTTAGAGCAGGGGTCCCCAGCCGAATACAGTCAGTATTTCCCCAATGAATATGCATTGAAAGCACTGCATGCAGATAGATCTCATGCATATTCATTGGGGAAATCCTGAAAACCCGACTGGATTCAGCCCTCAAGGAGGGACTTTGGGGACCCTTGGTTTAGAGAATTGGACCTTCGTGTGCACAGCGTTGGAAAACAAAGTCTTCAATTTATCCTCATAACAGATTGAGCACAGAATGGGGAAATGCAATCTTGATTTATTTAATTACTTTTCTATCACATTCTCCCCAACAAACTCCGAATTGATTACAGGCTAGCCCAGGGGTGGGCAACTCCGGTCCTCGAGGGCCGGAATCCAGTCGGGTTTTCAGGATTTCCCCAATGAATATGCATGAGATCTATTTGCATGCACTGCTTGCAATGCATATTCATTGGGGAAATCCTGAAAACTCGACTGGATTCCGGCCCTCGAGGACCGGAGTTGCCTACCCCTGGGCTAGCATATATAATATACAGTATTCTCCCGTGAATTCACGGTTTTTCACAGTTCATGAATCGCGGACTCGCTCATTTGCAGTTTGCTCCGACCGCCTCTTTCTGTAGTGAAGTTGGGCTGCACCAATCAGGAGCTGCATGTCAAAGCAGCTCCTGATTGGTATAGCCTGACTTTACTACAGGAAGAGGCGGTCGGAGCAGACGGCGAGTGATTTTCTTCACCCACCAGCGCTCCAGCTGCCCTCTCCTGCCTCCCCTGCCTTGTGACAGGCGAAAAACTGCATTCACGGTTTTTTGAAATTCGCAGGGGTTCCTGGAATGGAACCCCTGCAAATTTCGAGGGAGTACTGTATAGTCAAAATGTATTACAGTTTGTTATGCTTACGATAACAATGTGTTTATCCTAGTAGCAAATATACCAGTGTATCGCAAACTGTGTGCTGCAGCACATTAGTGTGTTCCGGAAGATTCCAGGTGCGCCCCGAGATGCTGGCAAGGAGGAGGAGACGCCTCTCCTCACCTCATCTCCTGCAACACCCCCCCAGGCACCACCGGCGGTAATTGGAGGCTCAGGGCCTCAGCTGGAGGACATCCGCGCATGTACAGATGCATGTGCATGATGACATCACGTTGACATCCATGCATTTCCAGGTGTCCTCCAGCTGCAGCCCTGAGGTTAGTGTGCCGCAGCTCAAAAAGTTTTCAGCACACTGATATATATATATAGAAGGCCTAGTTCTAATATACAATTCTTATATTACACATATGGTGGGAGAGAAGGGATTACTGTAGGTGAAGAGGTAAGCTTTTATTGCTTTTCTAAAGTTCAGGAGCCCTTTGAGTGTAGTTGATTCCAGTGGTTTGGTAAGAAATGGGAGCAAGATTGTCGTCTGGCGCTCTGTAGTTGAAGGGCATGATCCGTGAAGTGTGGAGGCGTGTTTCTTCCTGGGAGTGGAGTGGTCTGTTTGGTACGTATGCAGGAAGTTTGGCTGACATGAAGCCTGGTGCCATTTTGTGCAGGAATTTGTACTCTAGCATCAAGCCCTTGAAGATGCAGCGTTTGGGTAGCCAGTGGGCTGATGGCAGAGCCTGGGAGACAGGGTCGTCGGCGTGAAGGTTCTTTAGAAGTCTGATTGCTGTGTTTTTTTGCACATTGGAGATGGCGGGCATTCTTTGCCGTGAGACCGTAGAATAGCGCGTTGCAGTAGTCCATGCGGAACAGGGTGAAGTCAGATTCTGAGAAGTAGTTCCTTATCTTCTGGAGTTGTCGCAGGGAGTTGAATGAAGTAGAGACCACCTGGAAGATATGGTTGGAGTCGAGAACTATTCTAAGCTGCGTGCTTGGTCTTTCGCAGTTGTGGTGGTAGATTCCCAGAATAGAGAGGGGCGGGTAGGCGTTCAGTGCTCTGTGCATAAGAACATAAGAAGCGCCATCCCCGGAACAGACCCTAGGTCCATCAAGTCCGGCGATCCGCACACGCGGAGGCCCCGCCAGGTGTATCCTGGCATAGTTTTGGTCCCATATCGCTCTAAGCTTCTCGTAAAGATCTAAAGAAGTCCCATTTTGGAGGTGTTCAGTTGCAATTTGTTGGTAGACATCCAGTTTTTGATTTCTCCGTGTTACTTTGTTAATTTTAAATATTCTACGTGTATTTTATATTGTACACTGCTTAGAATTCTGATTAAGCGGTTTATCAAATTTTAAATAAACTTGGAAACTTATCCGATTCAAACTTCATCCAAACCAGATGGGGGACCACAATTACCATCCATTTTGGGCAGCCAATCAGCTTTTAGATGTTGATTTGTGCTTATTACTGATCTGAGCCAAATTCGAACTGGTGGCTTGAAGACAAAACCCTTTC
The DNA here is from genome assembly GCF_902459505.1 of Geotrypetes seraphini. NCBI lineage: Eukaryota > Metazoa > Chordata > Amphibia > Gymnophiona > Dermophiidae > Geotrypetes > Geotrypetes seraphini. Next base: position 25,975,646 of record NC_047093.1, on the reverse strand, counting down.
CAGTTTTTTTTTTGTATTGCCCGGCCTCATTTGCCATGTTTTATTTTTAATTTATAACATTTTATTGAAGAAATCAGTAAATATATAATAATATAATACAATAAAATAGTCATTACATTAAAATTCATCATATTAATTTCCATCAAATGTCTTACATTTCTTCAAAATATATTTCCAAATCACCCATTACATCTCCCAATACCCTCCCCCTAATTCCTACCCCCTTCCCTTTTCACTATTCACCTCTTCCCCCCTATCCTCCCCCATAATTTAGTTTATAACATTTTATTGAAGGAATCATACTCACCCCCCCCCTCTAACCCAATGAAAGTTGACAAAAATAAAGAAGAATAAAAATAAAGAACTGGGATTTTTAAAATGTTTGCTTCTTCTCTTGTGGGCTCAAAGGGGTTTACGGTGCTCTGTTCTGAATCTGGATTTACACATTCCGCCAAGTGAGCAAAATGCACAAGGCGTATTGATCATTTCCCATATGGAGACTTTAGAATTAGGGATCACCCAAGGTCAACAACTAGACAGGGTTTAACACTGAATCCCTCCTAGTTTCCCTAATTTCAAAGGTACAACAACTACACTCACGTAACAAATTCGCTGTCCTACTACAATTCGATCTTTCCGCTACTTTTGATGTCGTCCATAACGACATACTACTTTACCAACTTTCCGAGATTGGAATCGACTCCACCGTCCTAATGTGGTTCTCAAACTTCTTACGCTCCCGTTCCTACACCGTCAACACAAATGGCACCATGTCCACTCCTTGGACTCCATCTTGCGGTGTCCCTCAAGGATCACCCCTTTCCCCTATTCTCTTTAACATCTACATGTCCTCCCTGAAACTCTTTCAACTATCCCCCCTGGAAACAATCTAAACTTATGCAGTTGACATCCTTGTCCTCCTTGAGACTGACCAGAACCTCACCAACCTCCACGAAAACATTACATAATGAGACTCCGTACCTGGTCCCTCTCGGTACAGATGAAACTAAACGAATCTAAAACAAAACTACTCTGGCTCGGCCCAAAATTCGAACACCTGCCCACACTTTTCGCACTACCCACAGGCGATACACTACAGCTCGAGTTCTCATGCAAGGTCCTTGGTATCACTATCGATTCCTCTCTCTCCTTCAATGACCACCTCAACTCCTTGGCAAAATCATGCTTTTTCAGCCTTCACATGCTGAGGAAAGCTAGATCCTACTTCAGCCAACAACACTTTGCCATCCTTGTCCAATCCATCATCCTCTCCAAACTAGATTACTGCAACGCCATCTACTTAATTCTATCAAAAAAAAAGTATTCTAAGACTCCAGCTAATCCAGAATACTGCAGCCAAACTGATCTTCTCAAAACGCAAGTCTGACCATGCCTCCCCACTCCTTGCCAAACTTCACTGGCTTCCAATAATCTCCAGAATCCATTTCAAATGTTCCTGCCTGGCTTTCAAGATCATTCACGGAATCCTGCCTCCTCTTATCCCACTGTCTTTCAACTCCTCCAGTCCCGACTCCTCCAGAACTGCCCAAAGGCTTAAACTAGCCTTCCCCTCTCCACACGGCATCCACTATTCAGGCAAACTGGGAAAATCCCTTCTCTTCAAAATCACAGGTCTTTGGAACGACCTCACCACCCCGCTGCGGAACTTGAGCTCCCTTCAGTTATTCCACAAACAACTGAAAACCTGGCTTTTCAGCAAATTGTAGCTCTATCCTTCCCCCCTTTCTCTCCCCCCTTCTACACATAAGTTCATGTAATCCTTTTTCTTCTTCTCTACCCACTATTTTAAGTTCTTGTAAACCGTGTCGAGCTCCATTCTCATGGAGATGATGCGGTATATAAACTTAAGGTTTAGATTAGATTAGAGGCTGAAGCTGAATATTGCTTTCATATTTTCACTGTACCGGGTGCTCTGCAAACTACTGAATTGCAGGCCAGTATTAGGAATGCAGGGGACCGGTGAACCAACTTGGAAATTGACCCCTGCAGCTTTGGGCGTGTTAAGGGGGATGGGGAGCAGTTACCATGTTTAACCCCCCCCCCCAGACTGTTCCTGCTGAAATACTGGTCCTGCTGTTAATAATCTGTACATCCAGATTTACAAACTCCTCAAAGTTTGCAGTTCTGAAGTTTTGTATGAGACAATGTTGCACATTTTTAAAAGTCTTTCAAGATATTCTTAGGGTTTCTGTTTTGCCAGCATTAGCTTGGACACATCTTTTAAATGTCACTAGTTTAACCACTGGGAAAATTGAAAGTGTTGCTGCCATGAATCACTCTCTTTACTACGAAAATTGGACTTGGGTGCCATTAATAGTCGCTATCAGTCTCTCGGCCCTGTCCCAGTCTAGAGGCTATATTTACTAAAACTATCCCCCCTACCTTACAGATTTAGAATAGAGAGCAAGCCTGAGTGTATTAGAACCTTAAATCTTGTTGCTCTGTTTCTGATTTTTTTCTCATCCTGATCTGTGTAGTGCTGTACATGGCTAAAAATACACAGATAGGTGACTGAGCCCTAATCCTTGACCCACCCCTCACTGCATCCTGCCCAGGTTCCCTTGTCTTCAGTGAATGGGAATTTATAGGGAAGGCTTAGCAACCCTTACAACATGCATTTTATCAATTGCAAATATAACATAACTTAGAACAATAGGTGCACTCTTTTTTTACCTCTTAACCTATATCTAAGTCAGTAATGTCCAAAGTCCGGCCCGCAGGCCAGTTGCGGCCCGTCCTTTACTTCCATACGGCCCCCAGAGACACGGCTGATCAATGTCTTTCTCTGTGTCTGAGCCATCGCACATCCCCGCCCCCGCTCTTTTCTATGTGCCTGGCGCCGCCTATGACGCGGGAATGCAGAAGGATTTGAAATCTGCATTCCTTCTCTCACCACGCAGCCACCTGTAGCCCCATGTACAGTTGACCGAGGAGGTCTACTTCCTGTTTTAGTAAGTGCAATTTTATCCATAAAGCCCTGTTGCTTCATATAATTCCATATATATGTATATAATGTAATAAAAAAAAGTCCAGAAAGCAGCGCCGAGAGGTAGAAGGGGAGGGGTGGCGCCGGGACCTCTGATAACAGTGGCCTTTAAATATGAAAGGCAGAGTGATTTTACTACTGTTTAGAATTGTAATTCAAATCGTTTGCAATAAAGTTTACATAAAATAGTTCATTTGTACTTAATTTTAAATGTCAGTCAAAATGGTCGGCCCTCGCGCATGTTCACTTCATCGAGTCTGGCCCTCTTTGAAAAAAGTTTGGATACCACTGATCTAAGTAATCACGCCATACCACTGGTATTGGGGGCCATCAGGACATTTAAGAATCACTATTGTAACATTCAGACTCTGGGCGTCCAAACTCTGAAGGGTACCGCTGTAAAATCGGGCTCCCTTCTGCCGTGGCAAACTCACCTGGTTCTCCCCACCCCCCAACTGTCCAAGACGGGAGGAGTTATGTGCAGTGGCTTAGCAAGGGTGAATGGTGCCTGAAGCGGTGGTGCTCCTCCCCCGCATTCTTTCCCGCCCCCCCCCCCTGCTGTGCGCCCACCCCCTTACCTTGTAAACTTCTCCTGCATGAGCAGCATGCTGCCCAAGTCAGTGCTGGCTCCCTTTGACGCCTCTTCTTAGACGCGGGTCCCGGAAGTGACATCAGAGAGCGGCAAAGAGGCACGGGGAAAGGCAAGGGGCGCACGCAGCAAGCAGAGGAGCGGGGAGAGAGTGAGTGAGCTGGGGGTGTGGGGGGTGGCGGAGGGGGGGAGGATTGGAAAGGCGGATGGGTGCCACCATGCCATTAGGAAGACTGCACCTGGGGCAGACTGCGCTCCCCACACCCCCTTTACTTTGCCACTGGTTATGTGATAGCTTCCAACAATACAGCTTCTGTTAGTTATGAGCCCAGACCGTCCCAGCCCTAGCCTCTTGACACCAAAACCCCACTAGACATCAACAAACATAACTACCCCATACAGCCCTCCATTAAAATACTGGGTGTAACTCTGGACCAATGCCTCACCATGAAAGATCAGGTGGACTCCCTAATCAAAAAGAGTTTTATCACCCTCTGGAAACTTAAATCCATTAAAGCATACTTTGTTAACTCTGCCTTCAGAATCTTGGTACAATCCCTCGTATTAAGTCAACTCGACTACTGTAACATCGCCTACTTAGCAATCCCCCAAAAGAATATGCGACGATTACAACTAATGCAAAACACTGCGGTCAGACTAATCTTCGGTCTAAAGAAGTTCGATCACGTGACGCCATACTTCAAACAGCTACACTGGCTGCCGATGGAAGCTCGTGTAAAGTTTAAGTTCGCCTGCCTCTGTTTTAAAGTTTTCTACGGTCTAACCCCTAAATACATCACTGACCTTTTCTCCTTCTCAGCCAACAAACACAAGAGAAGCTCCCACTCGCACTTCGTTTCTCCCCCGGTTAGAGGATGCAAACTAAAAAAACACCATGAGCATCTTCTCTCACATCAGGCTGCCCTATGGGGTAAAGACCTAGAACAACTCCTATTGCCCACCACTTATGAGGTATTCAGGAAACGCCTCAAAACTCACCTATTCCTGAAATACCTAGACAGCTGACCCACTTCCCTCCTTCCCCTCTCTTGCCCTTTCTCCCCATTGTTCCCACATCCCTTAAGTTAACTCAACTTGTACGTCAACTCAACTTGTACCCCACTAATCTTCTGTAAACCGCATAGAACTTAACGGTATTGCAGTATATAAACTGTTATTATTATTATTATTAGTGAGCACCTTTACTTTTGATACATAAGCTCACGATGCGTAAAACCTAAACCCCTATCTATCCCTATGGCAGTCCTTCCTAATTGGTGGGAGGGGGGGGGGTGTTAAAGCTGTCTTTGCTAGCCCCCGCTTATGGCATCGAGAGAGCTGTGTCTGGTATTTTAAACCTTGCCACTGCTGCTTTACTCCACCCTCTTCTCTTCCCTACTATTGGCCTGGCTCACTCTGCTCGAATCAGACTTCACCACCCATCCTACTCTATTCTTCCCCTTTCTACTGTGCCTTTCCTTTTTTTTTTTTTTTTTTAAAGATTCTTATATCCCTTCCTTTCTTCTGCACAGTACGCATTTGATGTTGCTGCCATTGTCGCATCAAATGATCCGGGCCTTAGTATCTCACTTATCGAAGAAATTGTCTAAGATTATAGTCTGTTCCCTACTTTAATCTGTTTAATTTACAAATTGTGGGGGCCCTTCTACTAAAAGGCATTAGGATTTGGGCTTAGGTTCCTTTTTTTTTTTTCAAAGCCTTGGTAGTGATTTCCGCGTGGCAAATGCATTGAAGCCCATTCCGATTCTGTGGGCTTCTTCGCATTTGCCGCACCAGGAATTGCTATAATGCAGAATTTTAATGTGCAGCAAGCCCAAAAATAATGCTCCATCAGGAAGAGGCTTTAAGGACATAAGACATGCCTTACTGGGACAGACCAAAAGTCCATCAAGCCCAGTATCCTGTTTCCAACGGTGGCCAACCCAGGTCCAAGTACCCAACAGACACCAGCACAGTAGCAACATTCCAGAGCTGAGATTATGATGTCATAATGCCTCATTCTGCCAATGCCTAAAAGCCAACACCATCAGTGATGTCACAATGACTTGATTGTCCTCTATTTGGCTCACATAAGAACATAAGAATTGCCATACTGGGACAGACCGAAGGTCCATCAAGCTCACTATCCTGTTTCCAACAGTGGCCAGCCCAGGACCCAAGTATTTAGCTAGATCCCATGTAGTAAAACAGATTTTATGTTGCTTATCCTAGGAATAAGCAGTGAATTTGCCCAAGCCATCTCTTTTGGGAAATTATCCAAACCTTTTTAAAACCCTGCAAAGCTAACTGATTTCACCACATTCTCTGCAGGTCAACCATGATAAGCAACCATTTTTTTTCCTAGGATAAGCAACCATTATTCCTAGGATAAGCAACCATTATTTTTGGGCTTGCTGCACATTAAAATTCTGCATTATAGCAATTCCTGGTGCGGCAAATGCGAAGAAGCCCACAGAATTGGAATGGGCTTCAATGCATTTGCCACGCGGAAATCACTACCAAGGCTTTGAAAAAAAAAGGGCCCTAAGCCCAAAACTGATGTGCTACCCTCATGCAAAAAAAAATACAATGTACGCATCTGGGGGGCAGAGAGTGGGCATAGTCTATGCTAATCAGTGCAGCTACATTTGCCACATGCTATTCGAGTAGTATGTAATTAGTGTGTGAGCCCTTGGGGCCTGATTCTGGAAAAGGCTCCTACCGCGTGTCAATCACTGATAGACACCGCATCTAGAATCATGTCTATTTTCTTCTAAAGACGCCTTGAAAGTAGGCCAGCATTTTACAGGTCTACATTTAAGGCATCTGACTCGCGCCTATGAGAAGCGCCTAGACATGCCTACAGACACCTAAGGCCACTTACAGCATAAACCATGCCTAGGCTGGCCTTAGGCATCCATAGGCATGCCTAGATATCTCCATTTGTGCATGAACAATGCCTACATTGTAGGTGTCATTTCGCCACATCGAGTTTAAAAACAAACAAACAAACATGCATTCCGATTGGTCTGTTAATTATAATAATAACTTTACTTTTATATACCGCAATACCACAAATAGTTCAGAGCGGTTTACAGAGGAAGAAACTGTATACAGACAGTGTTAATAGAAAAGATGTTCGAAATTACATTAGCATGTTAAGATTAATCGAGTTTATCTGGGAGTGTTTTAGGAATACATCAAGGCAGAAGTGGAGTCAGAGAAATTTGTCAAAGAGAAAGGTTTTGATTGACTTCCTAAATGTTTGATAAGGAATTGTGTTTGAAATAAAGTTAGTTAAACGTTTGTTCCATTTGCCTGCTTGGAATGATAGTGTTCTATCAAGTATCTCTTGTAGGTGCAGCCCTTTAGGGATGGAAAAGTGAACAAGTAGGTACTGCGTTTATTAGTTGTGCCTGGGAATTCGAATTGGTGAGACAGATAGGATGGGGATGAACCTGTCATGGTTTTGAAGCAAAGGCAAGCAAACTTAAAAATGACCCTTGCTTCCACAGGCAGCCATTGTAGTTTTTTGTAATATGGGCTTACATGGTCTGATTTCTTGAGGCCATAAATGAGATGGACTGCTGCGTTCTGGACGATTCTCAGTCATTTGATGGTTTTCTTAAAAGATCCCAAGTATATGGTGAGACCTCATCTGGAATATTGTGTACAATTCTGGAGGCCGCATTACCAAAAAGATGTGCTGAGAGTTGAGTCGGTTCATCGAATGGCCACCAGGATGGTCTACGGCTGGGTAAGCTGCAGCTGTACTCACTCGAGGAACGCAGAGAGAGGGGAGACATGATCGAGACGTTCAAATATGTCACGGGCCGTATCGAGGTGGAAGAAGATATCTTTTCTCTTATAGGACCCATGGCAACAAGAGGGCATCTGTTGAAAATCAGGGGTGGGAAGTTTCATGGCGACACTAGGAAGTACTTCTTCACCGAAAGGGTGGTTGATCACTGGAATGATCTTCCACTGCAGGTAATTGAGGCCAGAAGTGTGCCAGATTTTAAGAAAAAATGGGATAGGCATGTGAGATCTCTTCATGGAGGAAGTTAGGGGGTGGGTCATTAGAGTGGGCAGACTTGATGGGCCGTGGCCCTTTTCTGCCGTCATGTTCTATGTTTCTATGTTTCTATATGATATTGCAATAGTCTAAGGCAGGGGTGCCCACACTTTTTTGGCTTGCAAGCTACTTTTAAAATGACCAAGTCAAAATGATATACCAACAATACAATTTGTAAAAAACACAAAGCACACTGTACGCAGAGAAAATGTTAATTATCATTTATATTCGGGGTTTTTTTCAAAGAGGTCAAGGCAGATGACTTTAAAATATACAATCAGTAATAACTATAGAAAAATAGACAAATATAGAGCAAAATATAGATAGCAGATATAAATTCGTACATATTTTGATCACTAAATTTAAAATAAAATGGACACATTTTAATCACTAAAACTAAAATAAAATCATTTTCCTATCTTTGCTGTCTGGTGATTTCATGAGTCTCTGGTTGCACTTCCTTCTTCTGACTGTAAATCCAATATTTCTTTCTTTCTGCCTCCTGAATGTTTCCTCTCCTCCAGACCTCATTCCATTCCCCAACCAATATCTCTCTGTCCCTCCATGAGTCCAACTTTTTCTTCCTCTCTCCCTGCCCTCTCCCCTTTCTTTCTTTCTGTCTTTCTTTCTCCCTGCCCCCCTTTCTTGCTTTCTATCTTTCTTTCTCTTTCCCTGCCCTCTTCTTTCTTTCAGTCTTTCTCTCTCCTTGCCCCCCCTTCTTGCTTTCTGTCTGTCTGTCTTTCTTTCTCTCTCCATGCCCCCCGCCGATTTCTTCCTGCTTCCCCAATGCCAGGCAGGCGCATACAAGCACCGGGCCCACAAGCCTTCCCTCCCCCCTCCCCCTCCCCCCGACTTCAATTCTGATTTCGGAGAGGAAGTTCCGGGCCAGCCAGGTAACGATTGGCTGGCCCAGAACTTCCTCTCCAACGTCAGAATTGATGTGTGTGTGTGGGGGGGGGGGGAGCCTGTGGGCCTGGCACTTGTACGCGCCTGGCCTGGCGTCGGGGAAGCAGGCAATGTGAGTCTATTGCAGAACCTGGGGCTCCACGATCGACTCACGTTGCCTTTGCGATCTTCTGGCACTCCTGGTCTAAGGTACCCCTGGTTTAAGGTACTTAAGCTGAAAGATTGACCCAGCAGTCGAAAAGAGAAGAAATCAAAATAATGTTTAATGGTACGGAGTTTCCATAAAGTGAAAAAACATTTGTAACCTGAGCGTTAGTGTGATCTTCAAAAGTCAAGCTTCGGTCCAAGATGACACCAAGGATTTTGATTGTAGAGTTAATTGGGCAGTCTGAGCCATTTAATCTCAAAGAGGTGTTCATGATCTTGTTATTGGGACTTGCCCCCAAAAACTTAGTTTTATCTGAATTCAGTTTTAGTTTAAATTGCGTAGTCTATTGTTCTACCTTGGTAAGGACAGATGAGATGAGTTTTTCTGTCATTGGGTCAGTGAGGTTATGGGAATAATAATTGTGATGTCATCCGCATATATATACGATTTAAATTTTAAATCGGATAGCATATTTCCCAATGATGCCATATAGAGATTGAAAAGTGAAAGGGAGAGTGGGGAGCCCTGTTAGACAATGGTAGGATGCCTACCGCTGCCTACAATCAGAATGTTGTTTTTAAAATCGGGCCCTTACTGCCTATAAATGGCCATGTGCTAATGGGAAAATGATCACATAGCCATTAATTTTGAAAATGGAAATATTGGCCATTACTCCTGTGGAAAAATGGCCCAAGCACATGGGAATTAGCTATGTAAGGATGTAGTAAGGCCACTTTTTACTGCTGTTTGGTAAAAGGACCCATTAAAGGGGAGAATGTGGTGCAGTGGTTAAAGCTACAACCACAGCACCCTGAGGTTATGACCCTTGTCAAGTCACTTAATCCCCCAATTGACTAGGTATATTAGATAGTTTGAGTCTGTCAGGACAGACAGGGAAAATTGCTTGAGTACCTGAATAAATTCATGTAAACCATTCTGAGCTCCCTTGGGAGAACAGTAGAGAAAATTGAATAAATAGTGTGAAAATTTTCAGCCTCTGATAACCAGAGCTGGTGTTGTGATGTCATAATGCCTCATTCCACCAATAAGAACCAACCTCATCAGTGATGTCACAATGGTTTGACTGTGCTTTACTTGGCTCACTTTTACTATATTTTGATATCTAGAGTGGCGCAGTGGTTAAAGCTACAGCCTCAGGACCCTGAGGTTGTGGGTTCAAACCCACACTGCTCCTTGTGATCCAGGTCAAGTCACTTTAATTCCCCCATTGCCCCAGGTACATTAGACAGATTGTGAGCCCACCGGGACAGACAGGGGAAAAATGCTTGAGTACCTGAATAAATTCATGTAAACCATTCTGAGCTCCCTTGGGAGAATGGTATAGTAAATTGAATAAATAGAATGAAAAGTTTCAGCCTCTGATAACCAGAGCTGGTGTTATGATGTCATAATGCCTCATTCCACCAATAAGAACCAACCTCATCAGCTCCCTTGGGAGAAAGGTATAGAAAATTAAGTAATGCTGTTCTCAGTCTGGTCATTGCAACAGTGGTCCTGAGGCCATAGCACTGCATCATAGGCTCTACATCTTGACCTAGAAGACAGGTGTCAAAGTCGGTCCTCGAGGGCCACAATCCAGCCGGGTTTTCGGGATTTCCCTAATGAATATACATGAGATCTATTAGCATACAATGAAAGCAGTGCATGCAAATAGATCTTATGCATATTCATTGGGGAAATCCTGAAAACCCGACTGGATTGTGGCCCTCGAGGACTGACTTTGACACCCCTGCCCTAGAACATAAAGCGGCATTTGCCCACTTTCCTTGTGACTGAAGATCTGCCCTTTTCTCTTGAGTTGCCTCCATGTATCTATGCAATAAGAAAGTTTAACAGTTAAAAGTATGATGTTGAATTATTTATTTTTACTTAATTGTTCTGGAAAGTTTAATCAGCAAAATCTCAGGGGTGGCTGAGGGTCTGAAAGATAATTAAAAGGGGAGGGTGCAAGGTTGATGGTTTGTCTAAGCCAGAGCGCCTCATGCCTGGAAGAAGCCACTGGACATTTTTTTTTAAAAAGCAATTTTGTTATATTATCTCTTGCAAAACAAACAAAATAAAAACCAACCCAACAAAAACTAAGCAGCTCATTTTGTCCAGTGTTTTAGTGGCCTTTATGGTAGGTTTCTCCTTCCCACTACGTCTTATAAACTGTCCTTCAAAAGGACCCTTTGGAGTTGGCCACCATTGGAAGAAAACATGTTAATCCCAAGTGAAGCTCCTTGAAGAGTTGCACGGGGATAGAAATCCCACCCGTCCCCACCAGAATCCCTTCCATCCCCACCCGACCCCTTGAGGAATTCCCTCATCCCCACCCAACCCTGCGAGGAATCTCCTCTGTCCCCGCCCGCCCTTCATAAAAGTTACCTGTCCCCATAAAAAGCAGCAATTACTTCTGACTATTTTTAGGAGTAAACAAGTGATTTACATCTACCCATTCCACTCCACTTAGTATTTTACAGAGGCTTCGGACTAGAGAGTTGCGCGGGGACAGAAATCCCACCCATCCCTACCCGTATCCCGTCCGTTCCCACCCGTCCCCGCCAGAATCCCCTCCATCTCCATCCGTCCCTGTGAGGAATCCCCTCCGTCCCCGCCCGACCCCGTGAAGAATCCCCTCCGTCCCCCCATAAAAGTTACCTATCCCCATAAACAGCAGCAAATACTTCTGACAATTTTGATTTTTTAAAAAAGTCTTAGTTTATTTAAACCAACAATAAAATACAATATAAACAAATAACAGTGAACAGAAATAAGAGATGCATACATCACCGGAAAGAATTAGAATAGACATTAGGTCATGTGACTGTAGGGTCGACCATTTCTTGTTAAAAGAAATAAGAGTTGGATCTTATGGCAATATAAAGCTCATATCTGTAGAGCAAAGAAATCTGGTTCCACCATCTGGCATAGGTAACTTGTGGTGGAATTCGGTATGCCATATATATAAAATGGAGCGCACAATAGCAACATAGAAAGGTTATTTTGGTAAATTTCTGAAGATTTGGAGACCATTAGCAGATTTTTGTAATGATTAATAACATTTTCCCATAATAAAAGATTTGTTAAGTGGGGATGTGGGTGGGTATTATTTTATTTACCTCACAATATGTATGAATTAATTAATGCATTTTGAAGTATTAGGTTAGATTTTCTGAAATAGGAAGGGAGGGCTTGGGGGGGTATTTTATTTATATTTCTCATACATATTAAATGATTTACATATTATCTAAAACATTATAAAAATATGAATACAAATATGATATATTGTACTTAAAGTATTCATGAAGGAAAATCAAGTGTGTGTTTATAAGATTATATGTATTTTTCTGATACACTTGTTGTAATATGAAAAAATGAATAAAGAAATTAAAAAAAAAAAAAAAGATCCACAAATGGTTTTTAATTTATAACATTTTATTGAAGGAATATACAAGTACACAAAAATATAATACAAATTGAACTCATTACAATTATATTCATAAAAATATTTGTCAAACATAGTTCTATTATTCCTCCAAAATATATTTCCATATTATCTACAATAAACCTTAATACATTCTCAAGTTCAAACCCCTTTTTTCAATTCCTCAATTCCCTCCTCCTCCCATCCCTACCCCTTTTAATTAAATGTAAATCTTTAATTAAAGAAATAAAATAACCCCAGAACTAAACCCCCCCAAATCAAATGGAAGTTGACAAAAATAAAGAATAATAAAAATAAAGAACTGGAATTTTAATTAAATAATCATAGCTTCAATGTAAATCATTAAGAATTAAACTTCTTGCCTTAGGTGAAAGATTTGAATATACGGATCCCAAATTTCCATAAACATACAAATTTTACAAATGGTTTTTAATGCAGCAATGAATAAAGAATCAAACAATACAGCATCAAAATCATTTAAAGCAGAATCGAGAGAGGCACTTTTCAGGACAATGGTTGCATAAGAAAAATGTGCCAAAACTGAACTGGAAACCCCAAAACAAACTCATCAAGTATTTCATTTTGTACTAAACATGGGTGGCCTAACCAGAAAGGGAGGGGGGGGGCTGGACCTCCCACTTTGAGCTTAGCCCCCCTCAAAATGAACATCTCCCTTGCTGTAGCTGGTGGGACATTTATTTCCCCATCATCTTGGTCCCAGTTACTGCTTTTGTCTATCTTCTACTAATTCTCTTTCCAGGCCTCGGGAACCCCGGTTCCATCCCTGTGGGAGTTCCGTGAGCCTGGGAGGGGGAATCCCCGCGGGATTCCCGCAATCCCCGTTCCCGTGCAGACCTCTACCTTGAAATTTCCCTATAGTACATGGACCACAACCAATGCATTTGTTTAGTACATACAAAGAAGACTTGTTGCAGTGAAATGTGATTAATTAATATTATCGATTCTTACTTCAGGGATGTGTGTGTATATCTGTTTTATATCTATATACAGTGGTGTAGCGAGGGTAACAGGCATCCCCCCCTCCCTCTTCTCCACCCCACCCCTTCCCACGCTCACTGCTTCCCTTCCCCCATACTTCTTCATCTTCCCCGGTGCAAGCAGTACCACCAACTGGCTCTCCCTCCCACGTCCTAAGCGCGAGACCCAGAAGCGACATCAGAGGGAGAGCTGACGCTGGCATGAGCAACAGGTTATAGCTAGAGTTATCAGGGGGAAGGCGCGCGCATGGCAGGAGAGGGGGGATGGGTGCCAGAGCCCCCACTAAGATGGTGCCTGGGGCAGACTGCCCACCTCCTACTATGCCACTGCCTATATATATGAACAACGGCTTCTTGTAAGGGCTATTTGCTATAAATGTGATCCATGGGACTTTATACTGCGATTCTGCTCAGCATGTGCACAAAGATCTGTGCTTTTTGGACGGTGAAGATGTTTTTATGGAGATTCCTTCGTGATTTCCCTCTCCTGGGCTGCTGCGTCACATCTGGAAGTTTGTGTAGGAGTTTATCCAAACCCTACAGAACAGCTTTTTCTCATTTAAAGCACAGAGGCTGGCATTTCAAACTGAGGGTTGGCGGGGGGGGGGGGGGGGGAGGGGGGAGAGAGGATTGGTCTGCCAAAGAAAGGCCTAGCAGAAGAGTTGCAAATCATATGCAAAAGATTCAGCTTGGAAAGTATGCGTGTGTGTGTGTGTGTGCATGCGTGCAATTATTTTTCTCAAAGGCCAAAGCGTTCCTGCTCACGTCATCGGTGCCTGTTTTGTCAGATGGAAGAAACTAGCAAAGATCCTCTTTCCAATCTGGAAAACAGCTATGTTTGAAGGAGGGAGTAGCATATAGAGGGGTGGGGGGTTAGCGTGCTATAGTAAATGAAAGCATGTATAGGGGTATTTCTTGCACAGATGAGTTCCAGGGATCCCAGAAGCACAGCTGCCTACCACTTATTGATGTCAATTGAGTCACAGATTTGATATACCACCTTTCTGTGGTACAACCAAAGCAGTTTACATATTATGGGCTCCTTTTATAAAGCCACACTAGCGATGCCCAAGTGGCAAATGCAACAAATTTTTCCCTGTCCCCGCGGGAACTCATTTTCCCGTCCCGTCCCCGCAAATTCTTTTCCTGTCCCTCTCCCTTACCTGCAAGCTCCGTCCTCATCTGCACAAGCCTCAAACACTTTAAAATCATAAGTAGCAACATTCTAGAGCTCAGATTGTGATCTCATAATGCCTCATTCCACCAATGCCTAAGCTCTGTCCTCATCTGCACAAGCCTCAAACACTTTAAAATCATAAGTAGCAACATTCTAGAGCTCAGATTGTGATCTCATAATGCCTCATTCCACCAATGCCTAAGCTCCATCCTCATCTGCACAAGCCTCAAACACTTTAGAATCCTAAGTAGCAACATTCTAGAGCTCAGATTGTGATGTCATAATGCCTCATTCCACCAATGCCTAAGCTCTGTCCTCATCTGCACAAGCCTCAAACACTTTAGAATCATAAGCAGTAACATTCTAGAGCTCAGATTGTGATGTCATAATGCCTCATTCCACCAATGCCTGAGCTCCGTCCTCATCTGCACAAGCCTCAAACACTTTAAAATCATAAGTGTTCGAGGCTTGTACGGTCAAGGCAGTACTTACAGGAATAGGGCAGGGACAGCGACAAAACTCATGGGGACGGGATGGGGAAATTGAATTCCTGTGAGGACGGGGAAATATTTGTCCCCGTGTCATTCTCTACACTGCATCACTCTACAAATCAAAGTGTAGTAAAAGTGAGCCAAGTAAAGGATAATCAACTCATTGTGACATCACTGATGAGGTTGTCTCTTATTGGTGGAATGAGGCATTATAATGTCACAATACCTGCTTTTGTTATCAGAGGGGAGGAATGAAAGATGCGGGGGTGGAGAGGAGGAGGGGTGCCATTGCCTCCCATGAACTTGGCACCCATGGCAGACCGCCATGGGTGCCACTGACTGAGAAATCCCTGGTTTAGATGACATCTATAACTTAGACCGGAATGCCCCCTAAAATGCCTTCAAGAACATATGTAGGATGATGTTACAAAGTGGAAATGCGTATTTTTAAAATATTGCCTGACACAAAATTTCATACACTTTCTAAGAATTCAGATGGACAATAGGATTCAGTGTTCTGCTTCTTCCAGACTTGAATTGTTTTACTCTTTGTGAAACAGTGCACTTAGAAACTCCGGAAGCGAGAAAATTTGTAGTTAACTAGTTGACTGCTTTTTTTAAAAAAAATTTTAAAAAATCCGCCAAGCTACTTTCTTCAGATGCAATTCTTATCACTTGGCACTAGAGGGCAATCTTTGTGGCCCACATTGGGGGACCTTCTGAATTGTCTTCTAGGTTAGAAGACATTTTCTACCTTTTGCTTAAGCCTTAATAAAATGTACATTTTCATACTTCTCGGTCTGTGCTTGTGACCCCCAGTGGTCTGGAGGACTCTGGAGAAAAACTTGTGGCAATTCCACTGATGATCTAATTGCAGGAAAGTTACCGTCCCCAAGGGATTTGAGCAGTGAGCAATGCCCAGAATCAGTTTGTTTGGTTTTTTTCCCCACATGTCTTGAATCAGGGCCATGCACAGAGTATGGGCATGGACGTGTCCTCCCCCCTCCAACACTCATCCAGTTCCCGAGTCCCAGGTCTTTCTATCTTCTTTGCCTCTCTCCTCTGTAGTGTAGCCCATGGGAGGAGGAGGCAACCGGTACTAGCTGCTCCTGCTTCTCATTCCATTATGCATTGGTGCTTCTTTCTTTTATATGTTTGAGAAATGTGGTACGATTGCTACTACTCCAGAGAACTGCATGATTAAAACACCTCATTGAGTTGCTCAAGAGTAGGACGCATCAGCACAGTAGAGAGGGCATGGCTCCTGGTGAGATGGGGCTTCACGCAAAGAACGCTTTCACTCATGCACAGGGTCAGTCCTGCTGCCAGTTAGGGACCACAGCTGAGTGAGACCGCACCATGATCTCAAGGGCTGCAATAGACATAACACTTAATAATAGCAATTGATGCTATGGGGAGGGGAGGAAGCATTAACTTTGAAGCTGAAGAGCACTTGTTCACTAAAACCAGCCTTGGAGTACTCCTTCAGGGGTAGGCAATTCCGGTCCTCGAGAGCCACAGGCAGGTCAGGTTTTCAGGATCTCCACAATGAATATATATGAGATGGATTTGCATGTGCTGCCTCCTCGAGATGCAAATCTCTCTCATGCATATTTATTGTGGAGATCCTGAAAATCTGACCTTCCTGTGGCTCTCGAGGACCGGAATTACCTACCCCCTGCCTTAGCCAGTTTAGTTTGCAGGGTATCCACAATGAATACGCACGAGAGAGATTTCCATATACCACTTCCATTCAGATCTATATCATGCATATTCATTGTGGATATCCTGAGAACCAGACTGGCTCAGGGTTACTTGATAAATAACTAAAGTTAAACTGCACTAATGGGTAGGGCTACCAGATGTCCAGATTTCAGGCATGTCCTCCTGCGGAAACTCTGGTAACCCTACTAAAAGGCAATGTTTAGATAAATTGCCTTGGAGCAGGACACAAGAGTCCGTGGAATGACTTCCTGGTGGAGGTGAGGAAGAGGAGCCACTGCATCTGAATTCAACAGGCATGTGGGATCTCTTAGAGCAGGGGTAGGCAATTCCGGTCCTCGAGAGCCGGAGTCAGGTCAGGTTTTCAGGATCTCCATCATGAATATGTATGAGATGGATTTGCATGCACTGCCTCCTTGAGATGCAAATCTATCTCATGTATACTTATCGTGGATATCCTGAAAACCTGACCTGGCTCCGGCTCTCAAGGACCGGAATTGCCTACCCCTGTTTGGGGGAGGAAAAGAGCGTGGATGATATAGATGGGCAGACTGGATGGGCCATATGACCTTTATCTATCATCATTTTCTGTTTCTCTGCTTTTCCCCTGTTCCAAGCATCTTTGCTTGCCATGCCCTATTTTAATTCGGCCGTATTTTCCATGCTTCCATTATTATTTGCCGCTATCTGTCTTCCTGTCACTTTATTCTTGAGGTTTATTCTCTCCACACCAGTCTTGTTAAATGTCTTGTCCCTTGTCAGACTCTTTGCTCTGGATTTCCTCTAAGATGTGACCCAGAAACTTGTCTCCTTGGTTTACAGTCTGGCTTTAATTTGGAGGTGGAGGGAAGGAACTGGAGAATCCCTTGGGGTCATAAATCCCTCTCTGTCTCTGTTTCTTTTGACACTTGCAGGGAGCTTGGCAGGTGTTCAGCTTTCAGAGGAAGGTCCCCAGAGAAGGGAGCTCCCAGCTCTGTGTTGCCACTACTTCTGCTGCAATTTTTAGCCGCTTTCCCAGCCACATTAAAAAAAAAAAAAAAAAAAAGAGAAGTTGCTTCTCTGTTTGACTTTGTGATCTGGTTGCATCCTGGGGCTAAAATTTTGTCATTTATGGTTGTTATGGTTGAATTTTTTAAAAAAAATTTTGGTCTGACTCTTTGCCCCTTGGGTAGAATTCTCCTATTTTAATTTTCCTTTATTCACACAGAAAAAGCGGAACCTGGGAAAAGGAGAATAGCGAGAAGGGGGAGGGGGGATGGGAGCCACAAGGTAAAGTGACCTGAATTCACTCGTGAAACAGGAGCTACACAGTTAACCTTACCCTTGTTTACAGATTAGAAAAGCAAACCAAAGCTGTCGGCGTCTATTCAGAGCTTTCATTTGCGGGAGGAAGCGAAAATATTTGTCCCTAATTAAGGTGATGGACGTTCTTTTCCCAGAGTGTTGACAGTGTAGGGTAAATTTGACTCTCTCTCTCTCTCTCTCTCTCTCTGTTGTAAGCTTTAATCCTGCTCCTTTCTCTTCACAGGATGCGGCATCAGCGGACAGAGAATCCCCCTCTTAGGCTCAGCCATTTAGAGCCACTTGCTTTTCATTCCATTAATGGCTGGCCCCTGAAGTTCTAGAACTCCAGTTAGTGGGTATTTGGATGCGGCTGTGTTACTGCCACGGTGTTTGTGAATTTAATGCATGATTGAGACAGTTCTTCTTTGCAGACATTTGTCTTCTTTTGGAAGGCTGACCGAACCTCCCCAGACCTTACCGGCCCCGTGCAGAGCCGTCATGGCTGACGTGAGTTCCCGTTGTAGTCTCAAGACAACAACGGGAACTCACGGCAGCCATTTTGATGATGGCTTTGCTTGGGGCAGGAGCATAGGAAGATCGCTCCTGCCCCGTGTCACCGCTAGACCACCAGGAGGGAGGCAGGGGTGGGTTAGAGCCGTCCCAAAAACGTATTCATGATTTTTCTCTATTCGCAGGCCGGCTCTGCACCTAACCCCCACGAATATGGAGGGAGAGCTGTACAGCTGCAAGCAGGTCTCTGGAGTAGCCTGTGGTCAGTGCAGTAGACTGTAGAGAGGAAGACCAAGGCCCATATACCACTCTAACTAGTACAGTTGTGGTAGAAAGTGTGACCCCATCAAAACCCACCTAAAACCTACTGTACTGTTGTATAGTTAACACCTGCAGGCATAAGGGCTATTGGGGAACATAACATAAACATAAGAACATAAGAGCTGCCATACTGGGACAGACCGAAGGTCCATTAAGCGCAGTATCTTGTTTCCAACAGTGGCCAACCCAGGTCCCAGGTACCTGGCAGAAACCCAAACATTCCAGAGCTGAGACTGTGATGTCATAATGCCTCATTCCACCAATACCTAAAAGCCAGCCTCATAGAAACAAAGATGGGATAGTACGCCTGAAGCAATCGGACGGTAACTTTGCGGAATCAGATTCTGAGAAGGCAGAACTACTAAACAAATACTTCTGTTCAATGTTCACCAGCGAAGCGCCGGGAGCTGGTCCACAGCTGCAGACGGGAGATAACCAGAAAGACCCGTTTCAAGATTTCGAATTTACGCCTAGTAGTGTCTATGACGAACTATCAAGACTCAAAGTAAACAAAGCCATGGGACCGGATAACCTACACCCCAGAATGCTCAGGGAGTTAAGGGAAGTCCTGGCAGAACCATTATCTGTTCTTTTCAATCTTTCCCTAAGCACAGGAAGGGTCCCCTTGGACTGGAAAACCGCCAACGTAATCCCACTCCACAAAAAGGGCTGCAGGACAGAGACAGCAAACTACAGACCAGTGAGTCTCACGTCTATAGTGTGTAAACTCATGGAAACACTGATCAAACAGAATCTTGACACAATCCTAGACGAAGAAAAACTGTGTGATCCACACCAACACGGGTTCACCCAGGGTAGATCCTGCCAATTTAATCTGATTAGCTTTTTTGACTGGGTTACTAGACAACTGGACGCCAGAGAGTCACTGGACGTGGTATATTTGGACTTCAGTAAAGCATTTGATAGCGTCCCTCATCGAAGATTATTGAACAAGCTGAAATCGATAGGATTAGGAGACACTCTAACTACATGGGTTGGGGATTGGCTGAGCGGTAGACTTCAGAAGGTGGTGGTGAACGGTACCCCATCCGAAGCATCGGACGTGATCAGTGGAGTGCCGAAGGGCTCGGTCCTGGGCCCGATTCTATTTCACTTATTCATAAGAGATATGACGCAAGGACTTAGAGGAAGGGTATCACTGTTCGCCGACGACACCAAACTTTGCAACATAGTAGGCAAAAGCTTATTACCTGATAATATGACACACGACCTACTGTTGCTGGAACAATGGTCAACTACTTGGCAGCTAGGCTTCAATGCTAAAAAATGCAAGATAATGCACCTGGGTAAGAGAAACCCGCGTAGAACTTATGTACTAAATGGTGAGACCTTGGTTAGGACCACGGCGGAACGCGACCTAGGGGTGATCATTAGTGAGGACATGAAGGTTGCCAATCAAGTGGAGAAGGCTTCCTCCAGGGCAAGACAAATGATGGGGTGTATCCGCAGAGGTTTCGTCAGCAGGAGACCTGAAATTATGATGCCGTTGTACAGAGCCATGGTGAGGCCTCACTTGGAGTACTGTGTTCAGTTTTGGAGACCACACTACCGAAAGGACGTGCTGAGGATCGAGTTGGTTCAGCGAACGGCCACCGGGATGGTCTTGGGGCTCAAGGATCTCACATATGAAGAAAGATTTAAAAAATTGCGGCTGTACTCACTTGAGGAAAGAAGAGAACGGGGAGATATGATTGAAACATATAAGTACATCACGGGACGCATTGAGTCAGAAGATGATATCTTCTGGCTCATGGGACCCTCGACCACCAGAGGGCATCTGCTGAAGATCAGGGGAGGGAAGTTTCATGGCGACTCCAGGAAGTACTTCTTCACCGAAAGAGTAGTGGATCATTGGAACAGACTCCCACTCCAGGTGATAAAGGCCAGCAGCGTGACGGATTTTAAGAGAAAATGGGATACTCACGTGGGATCTTTAAGGGAGTAAATTCAGGGAAGGGCATACTTGGAATGGGCAGACTTGGTGCCTTTTCTGCTGCTTTTTTCTATGTTTCTATGATGGCAGATAAAGGCCAAATGGCCACAGCATCCACTATCTCCTCCTCTCCCTATTGGCTAAGGCTCTTAACATTTGCATCTCCTCTTCCTATTGGCTAAAGCTCTTTACACCTGCATTGTGAGGTCATAGGGCTTTATGGTTATAGAAACAGACTCCCACTCCAGGTGATAAAGGCCAGCAGCGTGACGGATTTTAAGAGAAAATGGGATACTCACGTGGGATCTTTAAGGGAGTAAATTCAGGGGGGGGGGATACTTGGAATGGGCAGACTTGGTGGGCTATAGCCCTTTTCTGCTGCTTTTTTCTATGTTTCTATGTTTCTATAGTGATGTCACAATGACTTGATTGTCCTATACTTGGCTCACATAAGAGCTGCCATACTGGGACAGACCGAAGGTCCATTAAGTGCAGTATCTTGTTTCCAACAGTGGCCAACCCAGGTCCCAAGCACCTAGCTAGATCCCAAGTAGCAAAACAGATTCTATGCTGTGCCTCACTCTGCTGTAATTGTCTTTTGCTTGTGTCCGACTTACCCTTACTATACACTGCTCTGGGAGAATTTCTTCAAAAAAGCAGTAAATAAATCCTAATAAGTAACTAAGTAAATAAATAGAATTCTCACTCTACAGCTTTAAACAAGAATAAATGTCATCCCTGAAGCTATAAAAATCCATGTGTCAGCAGAGGCTGAGTTAATTTCTGAGGCTGCAGTACACACAATTTGAAAAATGAGTAAGGGGCTTCTTTCATTCCCCTTTATAGCCATCCTAAGATATGAGGCAGTAAAGAGTGTGACGGAGACTCCATCAGCATGTAGGCAGGCTATGGATATCGGGTCCTTTGAGGGTTAAACAAGTGCAAAACCCACAGTATAACTCAAGGTAAGTTTAATGACACTTAGCCTTAGAATAGCAGGGATGATAAGCGACACTCAGATGTGCAGTAGTCCATGAACAGGAATCCAGTAAAGTACGCTGGGTAGGCACACAGGAGCATGAAGCAAGGACAAGAGTGGAATCCAGAAATCCAGGTGCCTGTGCTGCTGGAAACAAGGAACACAAGACATGGAGCAATGACTCGAGGTGCCAACTGACTCCAGCTTTACCTGACAGGACTTATCCAATCCAGGTTTTATCCCAGTGCATGCAGAGACTTGTAGTTCTGATTTGCAAACTGGATTGCCTAAGAAAAAGCATTGCTACACGTCTCTGCAGCAATGGGCTAGATCAGGGGTAGCCAATTCCGGTCCGCGAGAGCCGGAGCCAGGTCAGGTTTTCAGGATCTCCACAATAAATATGCATGAGATAGATTTGCATCTCAAGGAGGCAGGGCATGCAAATCCATCTCATACATATTCATTGTGGATATCCTGAAAACCTGAATGGCTCCGGCTCTCGAGGACCGGAATTGCCTACCCCTGGGCTAGATCAACCCTGTCAGGTGAATCTGGAGCCAGCTGACAACCCTAGCAATAATCTAGCAAAAAAGCAGGGCAGATATACCTCAAGTTTTCTGGCCTACTGGAACCAATTCAATCGGTATAGGAGCGACATGCCCAGTAAACCATTCGACTGTTCCTAGATAGGGATACAGCTCCCCCTGGAGGAGTGGAGGATCATGTGCATCCACAGTGTTGGTGACAAAAGTTATTACTACCATGGTGATAGGAGGGGATGGATCCAAAATGAATGGGGTCAGGAGGGACCAAATTGTGTCTCCATTCACACCCCAGCTCAGAAACTTGAAACACCAACACATGTTGCGTATTTAACAAAATAATGCATATTATTTTATAAACAAGTTGTAGGATACATTTTATGTTTTTTGTGAATTTATAAGACCTTTTAGATGTAAGTTTGTTGCAAATGGGAAAGAAAACTTTGGGAACGGCAAGGGATTCACTGGAGATGGTGAGGAGACAATAGCAATAATGCAGTAAGAGGGGGCGAGTGGACTGCTCTGGGCTCCATCTTGGTGTAGGTGCTGGCACCTCTCCGTGCCCCCATGCCATACTCGTGCCCTCCCTTCCCCCGTCTCTAAATCTTTGCCAACACGAGCAGCTTCTCTGGCCTGCTGCTCACGCCGACCTGCTTCCTCTCTGAAATCACTTCTTGGTCACAGGGGGTGGAGGGGCAGGGAGGAGGACACCACCGCCCCGGGCGCCTCCTACCCTCGCTACGCCACTGGGCAACAGCAATATGATTGAGATGGGATGGGGAGAAGTTCAAGTTCAATTTATTTAATATACTGCAAATATGAAACCAAAGGTAGATCTAAGTGGCCATAAGGGGTTGTAGACAGGTGGGTATAGTGTGTTTTGGGGGGCTCACCATAACCTATAAGGGAGTTCTGGTGAGATGTTTATGTGGCACTCTTTTTGTGAAGTTCACAGCAGTGCCCTGTAAGGTGCCCCTCTGCTCTGTTGCCACGTGTGGGTGGCCAGTCCATCACAATACTGGCCCTTCCCACGTCCAAAAGGTCTGTTCTGGGCGTTTGGGACTTGGACGAATTTTTGGTCGAGAATGTGGTATAAAAAGATAGGTGTAGTGGCGGTCTGGACAATCAAACACCTGGACGTACAAATAGACAATTTAAAAAAATATATATATATTTTAGATGTACTTTTCGAGAATGGACATTTTGCCACTGCCGACTTTGGGCGACTAGCAGCGCCCTATGTCCAAATCGGACTTAAACGTATGTTTTGATTATGCCGCTCCACGCAATTATGATTTTGGCTAAACAAGGTCAGAGCTTGTAGCATCCTCCACTTTCCAGTCCAATTGAAGGGGGAAATGGAAGGAAGTTGAAAATGGCTCCAGACTGGTGGCCCTGCCAGAAGATCGTCACTGAAAGTATATGACCAGCAACCATTTCTCGGGAGAAGGCACTTTCACTACAAGGGTGGCTGTCAACCTCTAGCCCGATCCCCTCAGTCCTAGAAAGGATGGTTTCAAAGACTGAATACAGCAAAAACAAAAGCTAAGATATCATTAGCTAAATTGTAAATTACACTTTTACCTTTTTATTTTTTTTTCCTTTCGTTTAACTCTGCCTGATGGCCTGGGTGGGAGGAAATAGCCCTTTGCTCCTCCCTCTCTGAATTTTAATTGTTTTAGTAATTATTCTGCTTCTATATTCCAGGTTTTTTTCCCCCCTATATGCCCCTGTGCCTCACCCTCATTGAAAAGGTTTATTCTGTCACCCCTGTGCCAAGTGTGTGTATGAGAAGCTGTTCTGCTCTCTCCATAGTGATTTGGAGTTACCTGAACTGAAGTCTACACAGGACCCCAGGCCCGGGATGATCTCCTAGGCCAGGAAAGTTTGTGTGTATGTTTGCAATATGTGTGTGTTTGCTGTATGAGACATCATAGGCTAGGGCGGCTTTGATCCAGCTCCACATGCTCTTACTCTCAGCATATTCTGCCGTCTCTTGCTATTCCCAGGCAGGCTGGAAGTGCTTCCTATTCTAATGTATAGGTTGTTTTGTTTTTTTCCACTTGCTGAATAAGACATGATTAATTAATACTACAATGCAGAAATGACTGTACATTCCCAAATGACTTTTTATTGTTAGTTTATAGGCAAAGAGTTTGTGCTCCAAAAATCCCTTTTTAAAAAGACTGCCCTATTCTCCCTCACTCTCGCTTTCCTTATTAACTGGTTATTAATTAATGCTTATGATTTCTGGTGTCCCAGGCTGACCTGCCACTGCAGCTCTCTCTGGGATTCCTGTTGCAGCTGATCATAATATTGGCTGGAAATACTTTGTAGCCCAGGCCCCTCAATTAAAGGTTTTCTAGTCATCCGCAGAGCCTCAGCCAGCATGAAATCTGTACCAGAATGCATTGGCTCTAGAGCCCCTGTCCTCTCATGCAATTCTGTTTTCTGGGACTCTCCGTCCTCACAGATGAAAGACAGCTGACTGGTCCATGAATGTGGGATCAGTAGGACAGGGTGATAGGGGAAATGCTTGGGAAGGGGAGATCAGGCTTTGTGGTGTGATGGGGCTGCAGAAGTAAGTGTGTTTATGATGGAGTTGCAGAAGTGTGTATGTTTATGATGGGGTTGCAGAAGTGTGTATGTTTATGATGGGGTTGCAGAAGTGTGTGTGTGTGTGATGGGGCTGCAGAAGAAGTGTGTGGTGTGTGCGAACTCTGAGTTGTGCTAGGGACGGGGGGGTGGTTGAGTTTGATGAAGGGAAGAGGTGATGTTTCAGGTATGAACTTGTGCCCTGTGTGGTAGAGGAAGGAAGAACAAATCCATCAGGGTCCGGAAAGGGTTAATCAATTACTTGACATATGTGATTACTTTTCTGTTGTGTTTTCTGTTTAACTCTGATCCATTTCCACCTCTCTGGCTGCATTTAGTGCCTTTATTAGATGTTGCTATGGTGATGGGCTTTGGTAGGAGGCTTTTGTTTTATCATGGCAGCTTCTCCTGCAGCTGCTTTTTCCTTAAGGTGGAATAGTCCTGTCCCTCCCCTTCGGAGGCTAAACAAGCACTTTTCACAGCAGGGGTGGTCTGTGGGAACACACTTGCATTGGTAGGGAAGGGATCAGCTGCCAACATGGCGTACCATGTGCCATCAGGGTAGGGAGCGATTCTTACTGTAGCACCATGTGGACTGGTGGGCAGGAATGGCTTTTTAATGCAGCATGCCAGTGCTTGGATTAATGATCATGTGTTTGTTTTTCTTGCAAGGGCAGCTTCTTGGGGGGTGGGGTGAAAGGCAATAGGAAGAGACTCTTTGAGAGGCCTCAATTCCATAAGCCAGTAGGGGCTGAAAAGTGCAGTTTCCAAGTTTTATTAAAAAAATTTGATAAAACGCATATAAAATATTTCTAAGCGATTTACATTAAAAGTATAGAACAGGGGTTTTCAACCCAATCCTCAGGACACACCCAGCGAATCAGGTTTTCAGTATACCCACAATAAATATGCATGAGACAGATTTTGCATAGAATGGAGGTAAATTTATCTCATGCACAGGGTTACTAGATGACTGGGAAAACACGGACATGTCCTCTTTTTAGAGGACTGTCCAGGTGCTTGGAGGGATTTCCAAAACCTGGCAGTTTGTCTGGGTTTTGGAAGTCCCGAGCTCAGGGCCACATCTCGAGGCAACTCTGAACATGCGAAGACATCAATGTGATGATGTCATATGCACATGCACGCACGTGATGTGATTGTATCAATGTCCGCACA
Source organism: Geotrypetes seraphini (assembly GCF_902459505.1). NCBI lineage: Eukaryota > Metazoa > Chordata > Amphibia > Gymnophiona > Dermophiidae > Geotrypetes > Geotrypetes seraphini. The sequence goes on along the minus strand of NC_047093.1, from coordinate 25,949,724 downwards.
TGCGCAGAGGCCCTCCAGACCTCGGGGAAGGAGACAGGAGGTACGGCTGGGGGCGGGACTGTGGACAGAACAGAGAGGAGCTGGAGGCAGAGTGGGGCGGGGCAGGAGCCAGAATGGGGAGGGGCCAGGTATCCTTTTTTTTAAAGAGGAAAATCTGACAACCCTACTCATGCATGGTCATTATGGGTATCCTGAAAACCTGACTTGCTTAGGTGTGTCTTGAGGACTGTATTTAGAACTCTTGTTATAGAGGGAAGCCTTCACTACAACACCATCCCTCAGATTCTACATAACTCGCCAAAAGTTAGGTGCCAAATATTGAGCGCAGATCTCAGATTCATGCATCAAATAATTAGTTAATGAGCTGTAATCAATTAAATTTCCTATTGACACTAAACTGTTCAAAGTTGTTAAAATGCATGCGGTTTGTGAAAAAGTGCAGGCAGAACTTAGAAAAATGGAAGACTGGGCGTCCAAATGGCAGATGAAATTTAATATGGACAAATGCAAAGTGATGCACATTGGGAAGAATAACCTGAATCACAGTTACCGGATGCTAGAGTCTACTTTGGGGGTTAACGCCCAAGAAAAGGATCTGTGTGTCATTGTAGACAATGTGATGAAAACTTCCGCCCAATGTGTGGCAGTGGCCAAAAAAGCAAACAAGATGCTAGGAATTATAAAAAAAAAAGAGATGGTTAACAAGACTTAAGAATGTTATAATGCCTCTGTATCGCTCCATAATGCGACCTCACCTGAAGTATTGCATTCAATTCTGGTCTCCTTAGCTCAAGAAAGATATAATGGCATTAGAAAAGGTTCAAAGAAGAGTGACTATGATGATAAAGGGGATGGAACTCCTCTCGTATGAGGAAAGACTAAAGAGGTTAGGGCACTTCAGCTTGGAAAAGAGACGGCTGAAGGGAGATACGATTGAAGCCTACAAAATCCTGAGCGGAGTAGAACGGGTACAGGTGGATCGATTTTTCACTCCGTCAAAAATTGCAAAGACTAGGGGACGTTCGATGAAGTTACAGGGAAATACTTTTAAAACCAATCGGAGGAAATTTTTTTCACTCAGAGAATAGTTAAGCTCTGGAACGCGGATAGCGTAGCTGATTTTAAGGAAGGTTTGGACAATTTCCTGGAGGAAAAGTCCGTAGTATGTTATTGAGACAGGCATGGGGAAAACCACTGCTTGCCCTGATCAGTAGCATGGAATGTTGCTACTTTTTGGGATTCTAGAATCTTGCTACTCTCTGGGATTCCGGAATCTTGCTATTCTTTGAGATTCTGTATGGAATGTTGCTACTTTTTGGGATTCTAGAATCTTGCTATTCTTTGAGATTCTGTATGGAATGTTGCTACTTTTTGGGATTCTAGAATCTTGTTACTCTCTGGGATTCCGGAATCTTGTTATTCTTTGAGATTCTGTATGGAATGTTGCTACTCTTTGGGCTCATGTTGGGTTTATTGACACTCTTTGTGCTTTTCTTTTGTTTAACTGTTTTTCTAAGCTCATATTTACCATGGAAAAAAAGTCAGGGTTTCGTTGTTGTTTTTTTTTGCAGGTGGTGTGCTAATATTCCCCTTACTATCTGGCACCTGCCAAAAACTAAATCAATTGCACTTATCACCTCCTGCCTAAGAGGCACTGTGGCCTAGATGCACTAAATATGGTCGTTAAGACCATGCAGGTTGCTGTGGGCCAATTTTATGGCCGATTTCCAAACTGTGATCCATGCTCAAAAGGCTTCCCATGCAAATGAGTTGAGTGAGATGTCTGCCCTAATCCCACCCCAATAGTCATTAGAAAACTGACGCAACACATGTGCAGAGCCGGTAAGGGAATCCTGAACAGCTGAGATGCAGGGGAAGCCCCGGAACAGCCTCCTGCCACTCTGCTGTTTGGGGCAGGAAGCCTTTTATTATTAGTTTTTTAATTTAATGGGCACAGATGCTATGCGTGTATTACCCATGCACAATATCTGTCCCCTAAAACAAAAAGCTGTGGTGGTCACCCCCATGATGCCTCCCCTAACAATGACCCTGAACAAAAAAAGAGGCAGGAGGGATGCCCATTTTCTCCTGCCACTGGCTCCCCCTTGACCCCCCTTCTTGTGAATATCATGACCACCCAAACACCCTCCCCCCCTGCGAACATCGTGGCCCCAACATACACCCCCCCCTCTGAGGATCCTTGGTGGGAAGGATGCCTACTCCCTCCTGCCACTGGCTCCCCCATGAACATCTTAATCACCCAGACACCCTACCCCCTGTGAACATCACAGCCCTGAACCCCCACCCGAAGATCCTTGGCAGGGGAGATGTCCACTCCCTCTTGTCAGTGCCACTGGCTCCACCCACAACCCTGACCTGCCCCCATACCTTATTTTGTAGAAGGGTGCAGGAAGGATGCCCAGTTTCTCCTGCCTCAGACCCATCTTTCTAAAATGGCAGGCCTTCCCCTTCCTTGTGCATTCCCAAGATGCACTGGGAAGGAGAATGCACATGATTTTAGAGAAGCGGGCCTGATGCAGGAAGGACTGGATATCCCTCCTGCTCCCTTCTTCAAAATAAGGTATAGGGGTGGGTTGGGGGGTATGGGTGGAAAGATCCTGCCAAGGATCTTCAGGGGGGGTTGTGTGTCAGGGCCACGATGTTCATTTGGGGGTGGGGGGGTTTAGGGTGTCTGCATGATCATGATATTCATGAAGGGGGTCATGGGGGATCCAGTGTCAGTGTCAGGAGGGAGTGGGCATCCCTTCTGCAAAGGATCTTCAAAGGGGATGTGTGTGTCGGGGATGCAATGTCTGGGTCAGTGGTGTACCAAGGAGAGCAGTCTACCCCAGGTGCACACTTCAAGGGGGTGCACAGCCGGCCAGGTCCAGAAGCTCCTGCGCTGCTCAAAACGGCACCTCAATGTGGCTGCCGACTTTGCTCTAAAATATGAGTCGGCAGCCGCGCTGAAGTGCAGCAAGGTCCCACGATGACTACATCTGTTGCGTCTGTTCCGGAAGAGGTAAGTGACGTTGGGGGGGGGGAGGGGGTGAACCGGCAGCCGCAGTCATCACGGGACCTTGCCGCAATTCCCTGCATCTGCCGGCCCAGCCCCCCTCCGACGTCACTTACCTCTTCCGGAGCAGAGGCAGTAGAAGTAGTCATCGTGGGACCTTGCTGATTTCGATGGAGAGAGAAAGGAGCATAGCAGGGTGTTAGAAGGAGAAAAAGGGGGTCAGGGTGGTATAGAAGGGTGGTGAAAGGAGAGAAATGGGGTCAGGTTGGTAAGGAAGGGTGAGAAAAGGGGTCAGGGTGGTATGGAAGCATGGTGAAGAGTGAGAAAGGGGGTCAGGGTGGTAAGGAAGGGTGTGGAGGGTGAGAAAGGGGGTCAGGGTGGTATGGAAGCGTGGTGAAGAGTGAGAAAGGGGGTCAGGGCGGTATGGAAGCATGGTGAAGGGTGAGAAAGGAGGTCAGGGTGGTATGGAAGGGTGTGGAAGGTGAGAAAGGGGGTCAGGGTGGTATGGAAGCGTGGTGAAGATTGAAAAAGGGGGCAGATGCTGATGGAAGTGGGGGGAAGGGAGAGGAGAGACTGAAATACCAGACCATGGGGGTGTGGGAGACGGAAGGAGAGGAGAGAGATGCCAGAGCATTGGAGGAGGGAAGGGAAGAAGATGGATGCCAGACCAATGGGGGTGAAGGGAGAGATGGAAGGAGGAGGCATAAAGTTTATGGAAGGGGAATAGAAGGAGAGAAGATGCCATATAGAAGGGGCAGAGAGAGGGTAGACAGTGGATGAAAGGAAGAGAGTGACAAGAAGATGAGGAAAGTAGAAACCAGAGAAGAGAAGGTAGAAAAAAAATTCTATTTATTTATTTATTTATTTTTGCTTTAGGGGAGATACATTGCTGTTTCTATGGTGTTGCATTGTATGCAGAGTCTAACTTCTTGGTGCTTCAGTTTAACCCTTGTCTATGTATTTTTATTCTATCTCCCCATTTACAAAACTGTAGAGCATTTTTTAGCATTGGCTGTTACCACCATGGCTAAAAACCACACTACAGTTTTGTAAAAGGGGGAGGGGTTAGTTTGTGATTATATACTAAGCGAAGGTGTTTTCTGTGTTCTGTGTGATCGAAAAGACATGGTTTTCTGTTAGGATTGACTGTGTAGGATTGATTTGTACTAGTCTGGCTTGTTTAGTTTTACAATGGGTGTATTGATGTTGTACTGCTCACTGCAGTATGTAAGATGCTGCCTTTTCCTAGGTACACTCTTGTATGACGTGTGGATTGTTACTAAAAATCATGTTTTTCATACAGATGGGGGGGGTGTCAAAAATGATGGGCCCTGGATGTCATCTATGCTAGGTACACCACTGGTCTGGGTATCTGGATGGTCGCGATGTTTGGGGGGAGGGATTGTGTGGGGGTGGCAGTGTCAGGAGGGAGTGGGCATCCTTCCTTCAAAGGATCTTCAAAGGGGATGTGTGTGTCGGGGCTGTGATGTTCATGGGGGGGTGAGGGGGGAGGAGAGTGTCCGGTTGGTTGCGATGTTTGGGGAGGGGATTGTGTGGGGGTGGCAGGAGGGAGTGGGCATCCCTCCAGCCTCTTTTTTTTTTTGTTTCGGAAATTGAACTCACAGCTTTAGGGTGCTGAAGCAGCTGCTCTAACCACTAGGCCAGCATCAGCGTAAAAATGAGAGGACAGGTACTGCCGACTGAATTGTGCATATGAAAAACTTTGCTTGTAAAGAGGGAGTTTGTATTTATCGAGGCTTGATTGTTGCAATGCTCTGTACCTTGGAATAACTAAGACGAGCCAGATTGATAACGGGAACTTGAAATCTGTTCGTATTTTACCCTATCTCCAACAATTACATTGGCTGCCAGTTATTTCAGTTCTTGTACGGTATTATACCTGAATTATTTAAGAGCAAGATGACTTAACTATCTACCGAATAGATCACTGTGCTCTGAAAATTCAGCCCTATTAAAGGCAAACGTTAACTCCAAATATGGAGACTTTCTGTTGCGCAGGGGTTAAATTGTGGAACTCACTTGTGAGGCCGTTACGGAAATGTGATGAAAAAGACAAATTTAGGAAACTACTTAAAACTCAATTGTTTGTAAGTGCCTTTTTCTAGTTATTGATTCCTTATGACTGCTGATTTTTCTGAGAACCTCTTTATAATTGTTCGTATAGGCCCTATTTTGGCTTTTATTTCCCTATTGCTGATTTCCCGAGGATTGTTTATGTTTACGTGTTTTTATTTTGTTGTATAAATTTATGTATGTAACACTATGTAAACCGTTTAGGCCTTAAACGGTATAGAAATTTTTAAAATAAATATCCCCTACCAGCATCCACCCCTAATGCAGCCTGAAAGGCGAAACATGGCCACGTCAGGTTTCAAAAAAAAATAAAAGAACAAGAGGGCATTCGGAGAAGTTGAAAGGGGACAGATTCAAAATGAATGCTAGGAAGTTCTTCTTTATCCAACGTGTGGTGGACACCTGGAATGCGCTTCCAGAGGGCGTAATAGGGCAGAGTACGGTACTGGGGTTTAAGAAAGGATTGGACAATTTCCTACTGGAAAAGGGGATAAAGGTGTATAGATAGAGGATTAGTGCACAGGTCCTGAACCTGTTGGGCCGCCACATGAGCGGGCTGCTGGGCACGATGGACCTCAGGTCTGACCCAGCGGAGGCATTGCTTATGTTCTTATAGGAGAGGAGGAGATAGTGGATGCTGCGGATGGACCATTTGGCCTTTATCTGCCATCATGTTTCTAGGTTTCTATAACCATAAAGCTCTATGACATCACAATGCAGGTGCAAAGAGCCTTAGCCTATAGGAAGAGGAGATGCAAATGTTAAGAGCCTTAGCCAATGCGCTTCCAGAGAGCATAATAGGGCAGAGAACGGTACTGGGGTTCAAGAAAGGATTGGACAATTTCCTGCTGGAAAAGGGGATAGAGGGGTATAGATAGAGGATTACTGCACAGGTCCTGAACCTGTTGGGCCGCCACGTGAGCGGGCTGCTGGGCACGATGGACCTCGGGTCTGACCCAGCGGAGGCATTGCTTATGTTCTTATGATTGTTTAATAAAGTTCACCTTTCCTGGTAGTATTGGTCTGCTCCGTGTTTTCTTCTTATCCACTTAACATGCTTTAATATGCGTGTGGTAACTGTTTAACGCCTCCAAGTCCACTCTTTACCCATGACGTGCCCCTTCAAAAAAGTTTTTCAAAAATGTTAAAGGACAAACAAAAAAAACCCCTAAATGTTTTAATGTGTTCTGTGGTAGCCTATTTTTAGGGCTTAAAATACTTTAGAAAAAGGGACACCAAGGATCCCTTTTACCAAGCCATAGTAGTGACTCTCCCACAGTAAATGCACTGAAGTCTATTCAATTTTATGGGCATTCATGCATTTGCTGCAGGAGAATCGGTATTCTGGCTTCGTAATAGGGGCTCTGAGTTTTCACCCAAGGCGACGGAGGGTAAAGAGACTTGCCTGATATCACCCGGAGCGGCAGTGAGGTTTGAACGAGGTTTTCTTGGTGGTCAGCCTGATGCTCTAACCCAGGGGTGGGCAAACCTTTTGACTCGTGGTCCACAATGGGGTATTAAATATGACAGAGGGGTCGGACCAACAGCCACTTCCGCTTCCCGGGTGTTACTCCTGCTTCTGGCCGGTGGCCCGATACGTGCGTGTGCACGCGCGTCTCACAGAGCTGCGGCTGGCCATGGGGGAGTTCCATGTGCACCGAGTGCGTTTCTTCTGCTTCGTGCCCCCGGGGCTACGCTGTCTGCATTACTGCGGCCACTCGGAGCGCTGGGCTGTGGCCTGCCTGGACGGCTCCTTCGAGATCTTCAACCTGGCCACCAAATTCAGCGGGCCGGATTAAAAAACTTAAAGGGCCGGATATGGCCCGCGGGCTGTAGTTTGCCCATGTCGGCTCTAACCCTTAGGCAGCTCCTAGAGATAGAGGTGAAAATGGATGTGAGGAAGGGCAGTCAGAAAATTATCCAGAGTAGTGATGGAGGCCTGTGGCGTAGTGAGGGTGAGATGCGCTCTGGGCAGTGTTGCCCCTCCCCCACCCTCTTCTCCACTCCCCACTTCAACACGCACCTTCCCCACTCGCCGCACGCTGCTTCCCTTCTCCCCTGTACCTCTGTAACATTCCTGGCGCGAGCAGCAACCCCCAATCTGCTGTCACACCAGTGTCAGCTCTTCCTCTGATGTCATTTCTTAGGCAAGGGTCCAAGAAGTGATGTCATAGGATGAGCCGATACAGGCGCAACAGCAGGTTGGGGGGTTGCTGCTTGCACCAGGAACATTATAGAGGAACGGGGGAAGGGAAGTGGCACACAGGGAAGGAGCGGGGTGGAGAAGGAGCAGGGCGGAGAGGACAGGTGCTTATGCCCCCCTTCCCCCCGCCTTTACTACCCCACTATTGGAGGCAGACATCTATGACACAGAAAACAGTGAGAGTGATTAGGGCTAAAAAAAAAAAATAGTGGTATAGGATTCCAAAATATGCCACTTATGGCTGACCCCTCCAGAGCATGGTTTAAAGTCACATAGACCTCCTCTGTTCTCAAGAATGACATGGAGACGTCTGCCCTAAATTTCTTTCATGCTGATGTTGCATTTTGGGTCTCCTTTAGTGCTATAAATGTTTTTGGAATTTCTTCTTCATTGCTTTGCTATCTTATAGCACTAATTCATGTGAAGACATGAAGACTGCCAATCAAGTGGAGCGGGCTTCATCTAAGGCTAGGCAGATCATAGGATGTATACGTAGGAGTTTCGTCAGCTGTAAGCCTGCAGTCATTATGCCGTTGTATAGATCCATGGTGAGGCCCCATCTGGAGTACTGCGTACAATTCTGGAGGCCTCATTACCGCAAGGATGTACTGAGACTTGAGTCAGTCCAGTGAATGACCACCCGGATGGTCTCGGGACTCAAGGATCTCCCGTACGAGGAACGGCTGGATAAATTACGCCTATACTCACTCGAGGAACGCAGAGAGAGGGGAGACATGATTGAGACGTTCAAATACCTCACGGGCCGTATCGAGGTAGAAGAGGATATCTTCTTTTTCAAAGGTCCGACGGCGACAAGAGGACATCCATGGAGAATCAGGGGCGGTAAATTGCATGGCGACACCAGGAAATACTTTTTCACCGAAAGAGTGGATGATCGCTGGAATAAACTTCCACTTCAGGTGATCGAAGCAAACAGCGTGCCTGATTTTAAGAAGAAATGGGATCGTCACGTGGGATCTCTGCACAGAGTTAAATAGGGGAGGGTCATTAGGGTGGGCAGACTAGATGGGCCGCGGCCCTTATCTGCCGTCTTTTTCTATGTTTCTATATGTTTCTAATTTCTCTTATCAAGAATATTATTTGAGCACAAGAGCAGCCTGAAAGTTGGTGGATAAAGGCTCCATGCAAGAAGCTGCGATCTCTGCATTTTGCTTTTTTTTTTTTTTTTTTGCAATTCAGCTGGAAAGTATTAGTTTCCAACACCTACACACAGATGCAAGGGAGAAAGACAGAGAGCGACAAGTGGGAGAGTACTGGAGATTGTAGTGCAGAGGATTGAGGAAGAGGAGAAAGAAAGAGCAGATGGGAAATCTAACAGGAGGGAGCGAAGGAAGGAGGGAAAATGCTTTGTTTAGGACTGGGGGAATGCCATATCCCTTCTTTCAAGGAAAGTCATGTGTTTGCTGCATGTGGTACCTGAAATTATAGATCAACGAAGAAATTATGGATCAGTGGTTCGGAAACCTGTCCTGGGAGACCACTAGCCAGCCAGTTTTTCAGAATATCCTTAATGAATATGTATTCCAACCCCTCTTTATTTGAAGCTAAATTATATTTTAGCTTCAAATAAAAGTAATAATTTATCCTTGTATACCGCCAAAGCCATAATAGTTCGAGGCGGTTTACAATGAGAAGTACTGGACAATCGGTGAAAAAAATACAATACAAATAATCAGAAATACATACAGATAAAAGGATAAAAAATTAAAACAATAAACCATTAGGTTACAAATCAATCAAAAACAGAGGTTGGAATGTAAATTAAAGCTATCTGGGTGCTTTTTCACCATATTGTATTAATAATGAATATGTGTAAGACAAATATGCATGCCTATCACCTCTATTATATGCAAATCTTTCATGAATATTCATTAGAGATATCCTGAAAATCTGACTGGCTGGGGGTTCCCCCAGGACAGGTTTCAGAACCTAGAATGTAGATGATACCTTTTTCATTAGACCAGTGGTTCTGAACCCTGTAATGGAAGGGACAGGCATGCAAATTTCTCTCATGCATATTCATTAGGGATATCATGAAAACCCAATGAGCTGGGGGTTCCCCCAGGACAGGGTTGGGAACCACTGCATTAGATTAATGCAGTGTATCGCAAACTGTGTGCTGCCTCCTGAGATTTCAGGTGGGCCGTGAGACGTTGGGGAGGTGGAGAGTTGTCGGCGCCAGCTGATTGCCTACAGGACATGCCTCTCCAGGCGAGAGGCACATCCTGTAGGCAATCAGACGGCACCAGAGCCTCTCCTTCTTTCCGCGCGTCTTCCCTTCCGGCCCCCCCCTCCATTATTGGCAGCTCAGGGCCCGTCTGGAGGGCCTTCATGCATATGTGGACATTGACGTGATGATGTCACACATGAGCATGACATCATCACATCGACATCCACGCACTTCCAGATGCCTCGAGCTGCGGCCATTATGTTTAGTGTGCTGCGGCTCGACAAAGTTTGCGGAACACTGGACTAATGCAAGGGCTCTCAACCCTTCCCTTGGGATACACCCAGCCATCCAGGTTTTCAGGATATTCACAGTGAATATGCATGAGACAGAGTTGTACACACAGTCTCCCTTATATGCAAATCTAGCTCATTGGGGAGATCCTGAAAACCCGAGGATGGGTTTGAGAATTCTTGGACATATGCAGGCAGGGCCAGATTAAAGGGTAGGCCCAGTAGGCACGTGCCTAGGGCCTGAAATTATCAGGGGGGGGCCGGCGTTAGGGGGGAGCAAACAGGGCAGCAACAGATCCAGGGGGCCCCGCAGTCCGAACTTCTCTTTATCTCCATTGCTTCCCCTCACCTTCCCAATCTTTATTAAACAGCTAAATTTTCCTTTTCAGAGGGGCCCCGACTTGGCAGCCATTCTCACAAACTTCCGGCAGCTGCCCCGAAGCTTTCCCTCTGCGGTGATCTGCCCTGTCGGAAACAGGAAGTTGCGGTAGAGGGAAATCTTCAGGGCAGCCATCGGCAGCTTGTGAGAATGTCTGCCATGTTGGGGCCCCTCTGAAAAGGAACATTTTGGCTAATGTGGACGGGGATGAGTGGGGGAGGGGGGAGAAGTGGTCTGCCCTGGTTGCTCCAAGGCCTGGTGTCATGAACTTCTTCAGGCAGCAGCAGTGTTTACAATTCGTTGCTGTTGCCAGCTTCGGCCCTTCCTCTCTGCCTGGTCCTGCCTACTTCCTGTTTCTGCAAAGGCATGACCCGACAGAGAAGGCCCAAAGCCGGCAACAGCAGTGAATTGTGAATGCTGCTGCTGTCCGAAGAAGTTCATGATGCCAGGCCTTGGAGCACTGTTTAGGGGCTTCACTGCTGACCGGAGATAGGGAGACAGAAGGAGAAAAGGGAGCAGAGGGGGAGAGAATTGCTGCACCCAACTGGAGGGAGAGAGAGAGGGAGAAGGAAGATGAGGAAGGGAGGGAGAGAAAAGGAATGAAAGGAAGGAGGAAGGTATGCCAGACCAGGGGGAAAGGAAGGAGGCCCATTGTACTTGTGTGCCTAGGGGTCCTCAAAGAATTAATCCTGCCCAGTATGCAGGGGTGAGCTTTAAGGAAATCTTGAAAACTTGACTGGGTTATGGCCATTAAGGACTATGGTTGTCCACCCCTGGACTAATGTAATACACTTTTATGACTAGGTCAGAGCAGAATGAGCTAAGGTTGATGATGTCTAAATATACAAGTAGTTATTATTTTTGTCATTATTGTAATTTGTAAACTATTCCAAACCAGTATTATATTGGCTAAAATCGATTAAGGAACTGCAAATACGTTTATGTTTTATTAACATTTGATATGCCGCTTAAGCACATTACAGATCTAAGCAGTTTATACATTTCTTAAATATAGGGTTTAATCTTCCCAGGTTGGTAAGGGTCCAGAGGCTTTCTTGTCTCTTGTGCAGGGGTTCTCAAACTAGTTCTCAGGATGCGACAAGCCACAACGGATATGCATGAGATAAAAATTAGCATGTACCACCGCCACTACGTGCAAATCTGTCTCATGCGTATTCATTGTGGATATCCTTGAAAACCTGGAATAAGGGCTAAATAAATGCCATGAAGGTAAGAATGGTGGAAATGCATGCAAGAGACACAAGTGCAGGCAATGGCTATTGGCAAAGAGGAGAGTTGTCAAGCAAAGTGTAGGTATAAACCTTTTCACTCTGGGACAGAAAGATGAATACATTTTAAGGGGAAACTGTATAAGAGTAATTTGGGATCAGTTTTGGTGTGGATGTGGTGGAGGGGTAGAGCTAGGAATGCTGCTGACTAAGAGACTCAGAACTGTATGGTATACTTTGGAGGGAAGGCGGGAGAGGAGAGATATGATAGAGGCGTTTAAATACCTACATGATGTGAATGCGCATGAGCCGAGTCTCTTTCATTTGAAAGGAAGCTCTAGAATGAGAGGGCATAGGATGAAGTTAAGAGGTGATAGGTTCCGGAGTAATGTATTCTAAGGAAATACTTTTTTCAGAAAGAGTGGTAGATGCATGGAACAGTCTCACAGAAGAGGTGGTAGAAACAGAGACTATGTCAGAATTCAAGAGGGCCTGGGATAGACATGTTGGATCTCTCAGAGAGAGAAAGAAATAATGGTTACTACAGATGGGCAGACTAGATGGGCCATTTGGCCTTTATTTGCCATCATGTTACTATGTTTCTATAACCATAAAGTTTTATGACATCACAATGCAGGTGTAAAGAGCCTTAGCCAATAGGGAGAGGAGATGCAAATATTAAGAGCCTTAGCCAATAGGCAGAGAAGGAGATAGTGGATGTTGTAGATGGGCAGACTGGATGGACCATTTGGCCTTTATCTGCCATCATGTTTCTATGGAAGTAAAACCCGGATGTCTTAATGTGTCCTACCTACTTCTGTTGCTTTTAGTGGAAATAAAACCCGGGTGTCTCGATCCATCCTCCTTTTTCTGGAGCCATATGGTAACTCTAAAAAGCCTACTTCATCAGTGGAAATATCTTCAAATAACTTACCTGAAAAGCAAGAAAAAGACCAAGCCTATCTGAAAACTGTGGCAGAAAACAAACTTTCCATCTAGGCCCGGGTCCAATGGTGGTCAGCACTTTGCCAGATTTCAAAATGATGGTCAATGAAAAGCAGCACAGCCAAAAATGTAATGTAATGTAATTTATTTCTTATATACTAAACTCTAAACTCCGTTAGGATTCTAAGCGGTTTACAGAAAAATAGACAATAGGGTACATTAAAATTATAAGTAAAATAGGTACTTAGATATTCCCTTACTGTCCCGAAGGCTCACATTCTAACTAAAGTACCTAGAAAAATGACAATTAGTAGAGTAATGAAAAAATAAAATAGAGATAGAAGAGAAAAAATAAGAAAATAAACATTCTAATAAGACTACAATGGTCTAAAGGACTTTGAAAGGTTGAAAAAAGAGGGGAAATAGAAGCAGAAGGGAGAACCGTTGAAACTATAGAATACTTGGGAAATTTAAATGAAATTTAAATAATAAAATAGGAAACAAAAACCAAGTGGCAAAACAATGAATGAGATTTAAAAATAAAATATCATAAACTAAAAAGAAAGTGAAAAAATAAAAACAAACAGTCAAGACTGAAGTCCAGCTTGAAATGACTTCACATCAGATAAAACTCTGCACAATAAAGCTGAACTTGGTTTCTACATATCTTTTTTGGCTGTGCTGCTTTTCGTTGACTACTATTTTAGATTCTACATACTGCCTGCCCTGTTGTTTTCTAGGACCAAAGGCCTACCTTTCTATATCTGCACAAAACTTTGCTTTTGAGCTGTTATTCTAAGATATTTCCAGTCACAAGGGAGACTTTATTGCCTATTTTACACTGAAAGGTATCTGAGTATGCCATATGGGTCTGAGCCTTTTTCTCCATACAGCTTAATCGTTTCATAATGGTTATCTGTGCTATACAGTATATTTATTTCATGACTCCTGTTTGAGTCTTGATGACCAAGGACGGCTGTGCTAGAAAACGGTTTATGACGCTGTAAGAAGTTGAGCTTGGCTTTGGTCTTTGGTGGCACAAGAGCCGCAAACAAAAAAAAAAACATATCACCTTGTCCGCAAAACCAAATCAGAACAACATTCCAGTTTCTTGACATCATCAACTAGCACTCAAAGAATTAGCAAGGCAAAGCAGTTACCCCTTTCCTCAGATACTCAGAGCTACAGCATCTATTACACTGAGCGGATTGATAGCACCTGGCTCCGCTGATTATGGGCGTGTCAGTTCCTTAGCAACCGGGTTCTGCTGCTCTGAGGTACAATAAGAATGAGGAACCATGGCTGGGATTAGACCCATGCAGTCTTTCAATGACCTCCAGTAAATAGGCTCCCTACTCCATTACAGGTGATCAGATGCATACAGATTTCATTAATCTTCCCAGCGTTATCTTCAACCACCACCATCATTATCTCAATGGGAAGCCAGGAAATGCATTTTGATGTTTCAGGCGGGCTGCTGCTTTTGATATCACTAGCCCTGTTACGTACTTTAAATCTATTTTTGTCATTCTGCCCTTGTTCTTTTGAGTGGAACAGTAGCTCGGCTCTTAAGAGAAGTGGGCTTTGAATCTGGGAAGCCAGGATTCCGATCCCACTGTGATCTTGGGCAAGCTATTGAACCCCAAATTGCCCCTCAGGTACAGCTAGGTTTTTAAGCCAGTTTGGGCAGGAAAATATCTCTGAATGTATGACTCAGCCTGAGCTCTGAATTGGAAAAGGCATGTAATCATTCTAAAATTCAAGTATATTCGTCCAACAAACCTAAAAGAGCCCAATCTCACTTTTTGGTCACAATCAATTTGTGTCCTAACCCTTGTTCAGTAAATTGATGATCTTTATTTGCATCCTCTGTTACGCTCCTCAATTTTTAAACAGGCCTATACTATATATTCTGTATGGGAGGGCTTCTCAAATCTGGTCCAGGAGGTCCACAATCCCAGCCTGATTGTCAGGATTTCCATAATGAACATGCAAACAGATCGCATATATATTCATTGAGGAAATCCTGAAAATCAGGCTGGGTTGTGACCTTGAGAACTGGATTTGAGGACCCCCCTGCTGTACGATATGCTTACAGAAACAATCTCCTAATTCTACTCCCCCCATCCCTGTTTTCCATCACATATCCACCTTCCCCCTTACTTGATAATTTTAGGACTTAAAGATAGGCAGCAAGTGCATGCGTAAGTTCCAGAATTCTAGCACCTATACATGCGATTGTTAGTTATGCATATAAGTGCTATCCGTGCACTCTGCGCCGTCCTATAACGTTGGCATGCGACTTGCTTAGCATGTTATTGCAAAGGGGTTTACACATGGACAGGGCATGGGCGGGTCCTAGATTTACAGGCATAACTTAGGCCTAGATTTACTAAACTCACCGGTCTGGATCGTTGTTGGGCGATTCGTGGCTGAGTTCTGCCGGGCGACCGACTCACTACAGAGTCCTCGTGCAAATGATGTGATCGGACGAACGCCCTCAAGCGATCCCACGGATCGCTGGAGAGCGATTGCGACGCATACGCAGAACATCCTGGTTGGCTGTGGATACGATCCGTGCATGCACAAGCGAGGTCAAAAACAAAGAGGGAGGGGGTGGCTGCAGTTTACTTGAGTGGACATTTCAATTTAATGGAACAGAACCCGCTGCATCCAGATTACGGAACAGACCATGTTTTTAACCTGCGGGTTAAAACCACGAGCTCGCACGGCACTGCTCTTTTTGCAGAATATATGAGGAGTAATGTACAGTTTTTTTTATTTTGAGGGTTGTTCGCAAAAAGCAAATTTGATCATGTTTCCCCACTTCTGTCCAAACTTCACTGGCTTCCAGTAATTCCCAGGGTTCATTTTAAATGCGCCTGCCTAGCTTTTAAGATCCTACATGGCATCCTCCCTCCCCTAATTCCACTATCTTGGAACTCCTCGTATCTGGATACCACCAGGTCCACCCAAAAATTTAAACTATCCCTCCCCTCGCTAAAAGGTATCCTCTATGCGGGAAGATTAGGGAAATCTCTCTTTTTCAGAATCACAGAGCTTTGCAATAACCTTTCTGCCTCACTAAGGAACCTGGGCTCCTTCCAACTATTCCGAAAGCATCTAAAAACTGGGCTATTCACAAAAATGTAAGGCTCTCTTCCCCCCTATACTCAGGTGGCGAAGAAAGCAAACAGAATGTTGGGCATGATAAAGAAGGGGATCACAAGTAGATCGGCGGACGTTATAATGCCGCTTTACAGAGCAATGGTCAGACCGCACTTGGAGTACTGTGTCCAACACTGGTCTCCTTACCTAAAAAAGGATATAGCCCTGCTGGAAAGGGTGCAGAGGCGAGCCACGAAACTAGTAAAAGGTATGAAAAATTTGAGCTACAAAGAACGCCTCGGAAAACTGGGACTGTTCACCCTCGAGAAGAGGAGACTGCGAGGGGATATGATTGAGACTTTTAAAATACTGAAAGGATTCGACAAAATAGAACAAGAATCATCGTTGTTCACATTGTCAAAAGTGAAAAGGACAAGAGGTCATGGACTGAGGCTGAGGGGCAGCAGGCTCAGGACAAATGTCAGGAAGTTCTGTTTCACACAGCGGGTGGTGGACGCTTGGAATGCTCTCCCGGATGAGGTGGTGACGGAGACTACCATTCTGGGTTTCAAGTGTAAGTTGGATGTATACCTCCTTGCAAAACATATTGATGGATACGGGTAACCAGGGTCTCCAACTGGGAGCACTTGGCTTGGCCTCCGCGTGTGCGGGTCGCCGGAATAGATGGACCTAGGGTCTGATCCGGCGTAGGCATTTCTTATGTTCTTATGTTAACCTCCATCCTTAAAAACAATTGGCACACGTCGTACCTTAATCTTTTCTGTGGCCGCTCCTACGACTTGGAATTCTCTACCTTTATATTTAAGAATCGAAAAAAAAACTTACAAAAATTTAAAAGCAGCCTAAAGTGTTTTCTTTTTAAAGATGCCTTTAGTTGACCACATGATTCTTAATAACGTTCGTAAGGTTATACTCACCTATGGGGAAAGTGTCCACAATTTATTTCTTTCTATATATTATTTCTACCTTCCCAACTTCCTATTGTATTTACCTTAATTGTTTTCTTTTTTTCCTATAACAATTGTATTTCTCCCTCCCTTCCTATTGTTTCTTGGGGCTCCCTAGTCCCAATTACCCTATATAATAATAATAATAATAATAACTTTATTCTTATATACCGCCAACAATCTTGCGACTTCTAGGCGGTTTACAGCAAAGAATATTGCAATGTACATCTGATAGTAACAGCATTAATGATAATAACAACAGTTATGTATTGCAGGGTCGTGAAGTACCTTGCGGTTTGCACAGGGTTGGAAGTTAGTGATTGGGGTTAACAGTTTACAAGAACAGATTTGGGGAGTGATTATGAGGGGGGTTATTGTCCTTGTTCGTTGCCTAGGTATTTTGTGAACAGGTATGTTTTCAGGTGTTTCCTGAATTCTCCATAGTTGTTTGTGTGTGTAATTAGTTTATCTAAGTCTTTGCCCCATAAGGCTGCTTGATAGGATAGAAGTTGTTGATGGTATCTCTTATATGTACTCGTCAATTAGTCATGTATGTCTTACTTGTCAAATCCCTAGTAGATTTGTTATCTTGGTCTGTTATGGTCAGTTTGTCAAAATGTTTATCTGTTTTTATGTTATTTTTTAAATATTTTGTAAATCGCTTTGCATATTTGAATAAGCGTTTAATCAAAAACTGGAATAAACGAAACTTGAAACTTTTGTAAACTGTGCCGAGCTCTATAATTATGGAGAGGATGCGGTATCTAAACTTAAGGTTTAGTTTAGTTTAGTTTGTTTTGTAACCTTGATACTGGAATTACAGGGCGGCAGAGAGCAGGAGAGTCGGCTAGGACTGGTCCTCAGCAGTCGCTTCATTTTGGATCGGCAAACCCAATCGGTGTTTCTTGTTCTGTTCAGTGAATCGATGACTTCCTACTTAGCATGCCATTTCCCCTCATTTGCATGGGCGGATCGGGTGGGGGAATGATTGGGCAGAAAGTTAGTGAATCGGGTCGGGGAACGATCGCAAACTGGTCGGGACACGATTGGTGCGTTTAGTGAATCTGGCCCTAAGTGCATAACTTACAGTATTCTCTAATGTTGGATTGGATTGATTACATTTGATATATACCGCTAGTACGGGAGTATTAAGCGGTTTAAAACACGACTACAATAGAAGTGGAGGTTTAAAAAAACCCAACAACAACAAAAAAAACCCTAAAATACATTAGGGATAGGAGTTATATGTTTACAAACCATCAGAGGGTCGAAGAAAGGCAAAAGGGTCGATAGAGAGCATGAAAGCGCAGGAGATGAGAAAGAAGGTGGGGGTAATGAAGATAGTAGAATCAGAGACACAAAGATCGGTAAGAATTAGTCGTTGTTGTAAATGCTAAACGCTCATACGCAGACTATGGCGAGGAATCGCATAGGGTTCCATAGTGTTGGTGGAAAAGGGTTGATTTCAATTGTTTCCGGAAGGAAAGGTAGAGGATTTCTTCAATGGATCCTTGAAGTATGGAGTTCCATAGATTAGGATCCGCGTATGAAAAGGCTCTCTTTCTAGTTGATTGCAGATTTATATCTCTCAGGCCTGGGGTTTCAAATCGGTCATGTTGAGATGGTCTTAGAGCTCTATAAGGTTGATATCTGGCCAGTTTCTTGCACAGATATTCTGGAAGATGAAGATGCCAGGCTCTGAAGACTAGACCAAGCAGCTTAAATTCAATTCGTATGGTTATCGGCAGCCAGTGTAATTTGAATAGTACTGGCACAATGTGGTCAGCACTGTGTGCGCCTGTTAGAAGCCTGGCCGCAGTGTTTTGGATTCGCAGTAGGCAGGAGAGATTGGCTATGCTTGATCCTAAAAATAATGTGTTACAGTAATCTAGCTGACTCGTAATAAAAGCATGATTTAGTTTTGATAGATTATCACTGCAGTCAGCACAGGTTTTAATTGTCGCAGTAGTTTTAGGTGGTAGAAGCACTTTTTTTTGGGGGGGGGGAACTTTATTTCGTTTTTAATGCCAACAAAAAGTGCAATACAAATTTATATACAAATAATGATAAGCACATTTTTACTACGTGGCTTATTTGAGGTCTGAAGTAGAGATTGTCCTCTGGGGGAAGACCTCAGACTCCTTTCAACGTTTTTTAAAACAGCATACGTTGATCAATTGAGTCAGAACAGTAAAGATTAAGCTAAGTTTCTGTTCTTTATTTTTTTGCTTTGATTTGAAACCTGTTCTCCTCCATTTTGTCACGAAAAGCCTCGTCATAATTTAACCAGGCCCAACCTCCAAACCTCTGATATGAATCTAAAACTGAATCAGCATAGGACAGCAATAAACCGTAGTCCTTTGGGTTAGCTTGCCCCCAGACGCTGGCCAACCTCAAGAAAGCCCGCACCCAATTAAGGATTGACCGCGCTACAGGGAAAGGTTTAATCTCCTTCCTATCTTTTTTGGATTTTTTCGTACCCCGTCTGTGAGCCCTGCCCTCTAACAAACAAAAAATATCCACGCAAGACCGCCGACGAATTTTACGACGCAAAGAACGAGGCACCCGTTCCCAGAGCTCCGACAAAGCCACTAATGCAGGAACCCCACGAACTCCTCCTGAAGAACCCGCAACCTCACCTCCCGCAGAAAACTCAACCCTGCCTGCAGGCCCCTTAGACGATGATGAGGAAGCAGACGAAGACGATGAGGAAGACCCTGTCGACGACGAAGACGACTCGCCCCGCCGCCGTCTACACTTACCCTTTTTACCGCGTGCTTTACCCGCAAGAGCAACCTGAGCAGGCGCCACATTACCCTGTGAAGAAGATCCTTGGTCCACGACTCCGCCAGAAGAGATGCCGCTGACAGCAGTCCCGCTGGAAGAAACAGGTCCAGAAGCCGAGACGCCCCTAACAGCAACCCCAGGCAAGGAAGACGAGGGATGAGAAGGTCCCGCAGCGCCACCACCAGCAGCTACCACACCACCGAACGCCGAACTGCGCTCCGATCCGGAACATCCTGGCCGCTCTGATGCTCCCACAGCTCCCACATCTGATACTCCAGGATCCCGACCACCAGGAAGAAATGCAGGCACCTGTGGAGACCAAGAAAACAAGGAGGCAGGACCAGGCAAAATACCCCCAGCCATACCCAAAGGGACACCCCAACTAGCACCATAACTACTACTGGGCATAATACCCATCGCCATAGGGCCAACAGAACTCCCCCCCCAGTGTGAAACCGAGGGACCCACTCCGCTAACAGAAGACCCTGGACCCCATGACGGAGAACCCCAACCAGGGCCCCAACCCCCAGGAAACACACCAGCCCAAGACGTAGACGCACCTCCAACCGGAACAGACCCCTGGCTGAAGCAATCCATCCCCCTGCCTACACTAAAAACGTGAGGAGACCCACAGGGATCCAAAGTACCCATCCCCCGATGCATGGTAGCAGCCGCCCCATCACGAAGCGGTCCCAAACCCACATCTATCCCAATGTGTGCCGAAGAAGCAGTATCAGCAGCCACAGAAACCCTCCCGCTCATTTCCAACGGCACAGGGACAGCGCTTGGAGCCGGAGGCAAAAAAGCCATTGCTGAAGCCCCGCCCACACACGAGACAGACGAGCTGCGGCCGGCCGACACAGACCCACTCGGGCCAGTCGACGAAACCGCCGGAAGCCTAGCCTTGTTCACATGGACTCCCGCTAATCCAACGCTCCCCCGAGTCCCTCCCAGACCAGCGATGGCCATAGCCGACAACGCGGCGGTCTTAGAAAGGCGCTCCGGCCGAACTCTCTCGTCCCCAGTGCCCCGACCCACCTGCTGCGTCAGTTCTTCTGAAAAGGAATCACCAGCTAGCAGCGAAATCTCCGCTACGTCCCCCTCAGCACTGTCACTCCTCACACCGCTGGACTCCATGCCGCTTTCAAAAAAGCCTAGCAACCTCACAGCAACCGCCGACGCAGACCCAGCACCTGCTCCCAACAACCGCCGAAAAAGCCGCCCTGGAGGACTCGGAAAAAAGAAGTCCTCCAAGGTCCCGGCTTTTGAAAGTTTTCTCCAGCCACGCCCCTTAGCAACCACCAATCGCGCGCCTATCTTAACGCGACCCGACTTCCCCTATGGCTCTGACTTCCTACTTCGCTTCCCCTAACTAGCCTAACCATGGGCGCTTAGGGCTCCCAGCCCCGTGTTAGCTTTCGCCCTTCGAGACAAGCTCTCTGGCTCCATTTATCCTGAAATGGTTTCTACATAGTTGCAAAGCAAGGACTATCTCGGAGAGCTGTGCTGTAGGCCTATGAAATGAGATCTAAAAGAATGGGGTAGGGTGGGGGTGGGGGGAGGGGGTGATACACATGTGATCTCAGAGCATAACTTTATTTATTTTTTTAAAAAAGAACCACACAACTTACTATACCGCCTTTCCAAAAGTCAAATAGACTAAGATTAAATGAAAGGAACTCCAGTTTCATCTTTAAAAGAGGATACAAGAACTATAATCTTACCCCCAAAAGGTCTCCTATACAGAAGCCCAGCAAGCCGTCCCCAGAAGTATCACACATAGGCCAGTTCAAAAAGTGAGTTTTTAAACGCCTTTTTAAAAGCTTGAAATACTGTAAGGCCTCTAATCGGTAAAGAGAGATCATTCTACAATGTTGGGCTTAATTTCGAGTAGATTCATGGTAGGCTATGGAAGGTGGGGGGGACTAACCAATTAGAGCTCCTTTTACTAAGCTGCGGAAGCGGGGTTTTTTTTTGGTTTTTTTTTTAAATTCTTTGTGCATTTTAAATCTTACAAGTGTACAGGAATATATCATTAGTAACTTCAATATAACACTTGAAATTCTTTCTCATATCATCATAAAAACATAAAAATTATAACCCTACCCACCCACCCTTCCTCAATCATTACAATCAAACATATCATAATCATATTATTTAGTAAAATTTCCAAACATTCCCCCTCCCCCCAATGGGTACATATATTTATCCAAGGAAAATGATATCTACTCATTACAATATCTTTCCAATGGCGCCCAGATCTTTATAAAATTATTATAATTCCCTTTCTGCAAAAGCAAATGCGGTTTTAGCGCGCGCTAGACCTTAACGCCAACATTGATCTGGCGTTAGTTCTAGCTGCGTAGCACGGGTTTAGCACGTGCTAAAATTCTGCGTGTGTTAAAAACGCTATCGCAGCTTAGTAAAAGGAGCCCTTAGAATCCAATTAGCAGAGGTGTCTAGCCGGGGTATGGCTTTAGGCTCCTCTACGATGCATCTGGGAAGGGGCCTAAGGCTCTGATTTCAGAAGAGGAGCGCAATGGTCAAAACAACCCGCTTACAAAGGAATTATGCAGCAGCATTGTGCAACATTTATAGATGTTTGAGTTCTATTTGATATTTGTATACCATAAGAGAAAATAATGTTAGACCTATTGAAATCCTTCCCTGGCCACTGAATTCACAGCAGCAATAATGTCCTTCGCTGGGACAGGAAAATCTTTTAATTAAAGAAGAAGAAAAAAAATAAATACTTGTTAGGACAAATTTAGTCTGTATTCCGAAATAAATCTCTTACCATTGTGGGATTTCTTTGATGGAACCACTGACAATATGGCCGTCCCATAACCTTCCACAAGTGTGTTTTGAATCTCACCCCATCTGAGTTTCAAATGCATCTGCTCAATAGATTTTGACACTCAAATTGAATTAATTAGTGGCAGTCCTGAGCATTCTGTGGTAAGATTTCTTTGCTGGAGAGTATCAATGGTGGCAACACTTTCCAGTAGAAAGCAAAATCTTGGTGGTTATGTCATGGCAGCAGAGATCTTGTAATTAAAAAGTAATTCTTACAGTGTTTGGGTATGGTGTTCTTTGAAGATGGATGAGTGATGAGGTAATTCTAAGGCATTCACAGTGATTTATTGGCAGACACAGCTTGTGGACTTAAGACCAGATTTATGCAATTAACTTTGCGAGAAAGGCTCTTAAATTGGCCTCTTTGACAGTTTACTAGGGCTGTGCCTAAATTTTTGCTTAAAATTTCACTTAAATTTAGGAGCATAAAAAGCAGATTTAGGGTGAGGAACAAGTTAAGAGCTTAAGCTCCCCCCCCCCATTCTGTAAATGGCTCCTTAAGTTGTGTGAGCAAATCAGTGCGCACAGCAAATTTGCACACCCAATTGATTAGTTGGCCTAATTGGTGCTTAGAATTGGCAATTAATGCCTCATAATTGATGCTAATTGGCACAAATTAAAAGTTACGTACACAACTTTGAAAATTATGGCCAGTTGCAGTCCGTGAATTTGAATAGGGCACATGACCAGGGGCAGATCTTGCGCATTCCTAAAAGTTATCCACATTGTTATAGAATACGCCCAATCCCTCCTGCCGCCATCACCTGAGACATCCCAAGGCAGGAGGGATGCCCACTCCCTCCTGCCGCCACTCCACCCCTCCTCAAAGATTACTGGCAGGTGGGATGCCCACTCCCTCCTGCCGGAAACCTACCCACCCTCCGAAGATCACCGGCAGGAGGGATTCCCAGTCTCTCCTGCTTGACCCCCCCCCCCGAAGACATGCCCCCCCGACCCCACCAGTACCTATTTTTCATAGGCCAACCAGAGGGATGCTTACTCCCTCCAGGCTGGCAGGCCTGCCTTCACAGAATGGCGGGCCTTCCCCTTCCTAGTACATCCTGGGATGCACCGGGGAGTGGCCTAAGGCCATGATTGACTCCTAAGAACATAAGAACTGCCGCTGCTGGGTCAGATCAGTGGTCCATCATGCCCAGCAGTCTGCTCACGCGGCAGCCCTTAGGTCAAAGATCAGTGCCCTAACTGAGTCTAGCCTTAATTGCGTACGTTCTGGTTCAGCAGGAAGTTGTATAACTTAGTCTTGAATCCCTGGAGGGTGTTTTCCCCTATAACAGACTCCGGAAGAGCATTCTAGTTTTCTACCATTCTCTGGGTGCAGTGGCGTACCTAGGGTATGTGGCACCCGGGGCCCATCATTTTTTTGACACCCCCCCCCCCCCCCTCATGTAAAATTTTTTTTTTTTTTTTTTTTTTGCAATAACCATGAAATGGAATAAATGGTCAGAATAGAAACAGGCAGTGAAAATTTTCTTTTTTTTTTTTTTTTTTTTTCCAAAGTATTTTTATTGAGAATGGCAAAAGGTCCAGACAAGCAACCATGGTCTGTACAGAAACTTATACATTATCAAAAAGAACACAGAATGAGAGTAACAGCAACAACAAGCATGAACAAGCCTCTCCCAAGAGAAAATTGCCAATGAGAGGCATAGCAATACACAACAAAAGGCCAAAACTTGGGGCAAGCAAACAAATCCCACCCCAGAACCCACAAGAATAATAAGCCGGACTAGACCCTCAGCCATATTTTATAATGAAAAAACCCCCCACAAGCAACAACACCCAGACCGCTCACCAGACACACCAATCCGCACAACAAGCACCCAAGAAACACACAGCCACCACCCAGACAAAACTACCAGACACACCTACCCCACCAAGCCCAGACCCAACCCCCCTCCCCAGAGAGTGCAAGCGCAAAGTGGACCGTGAAAAGGGCAGCTGCAGAAGTGGAAAGCCCCAGATAAGTAGGTTAGCTAAAGAAAGCCCACAGATAGAAGAAATCAGGATAACAGAAGTTCCAACAAATGCTCCCACAGAAAATTTTCTTTTATTGAACCTCATTTATGTAACCATTATTCCAAACATAACATAACATAAATTATGTCTGAATTGTCATGACATCAGAAGTACATATGGAGTAGTTGCAGGTGATGCTTGGGACAGTTCTGATTATGTTAGTTTGGTTTTATGTGTTTTTTTAATAGAAGGGTTTTTATTTCTTTTTTTAAGGTTTTGTAGTTTGTGGTCGAGGTCAATAGGTTGTAGAGTTGGGGGTCAAGTGTTGCAGCTCGAATGGCTAGGAGGTTGTCGAACAGTTTTTTTCTTTTGACGTTTTTGGTTGGAGGGTGTGTGAATGGTGCGTGAGTTCTCCTATGTCTGTTTGAAGTGGATTGAATTATTTAGCTGAAGAAATTAGTTACCCCCCCCCATTCCACACACATTAATTCTCTTCCATTTTTGTTCCCATTATAAAAAAACACTGATAAGTTCCCAGGAAAAAAATACATTAAAATAAGAAGTGAAAACAAAGGCCCCTACAGATGAGAACATAACATAAGAATAGCCTAACTGGGTCACACCAATGGTCCATCATGCCCAGTAGCCCATTCTCATGGTAGCCAATAGTGCTGCCCGATTCAGAGAAAAATATTTCATTCGATCCGATTCACCCTGTTGAATCGATTTTTCGATTAGATTCACTGTTAATGACACCGCTTTTTAAGTTTAAACAAAGTATAACAATAAATTTCACAACAACAATAAATTTCACAAAGTACTTAAAAAAAAAAAATCACATTTTTCCATTAAAGCAGTTCTGGAGACATTTGCTTGAACAGTCTTTTTTCCCAGTCCATAAGCAAGCAATATGAAAAAGATTTCCTTAATTATCTACTCAAACATTTTTGCTATTTACTTTCATTGTACCTATACTATTATTCAGTAGAAAAAATGGACTTAACTGTGCAGGAAATGAATCTCCTCATACACCCACCATATAGTGCAAAAATGTGCAAAGGTCTGTTTTTTTCTTTCGATCACTACATAGCCTAATGCCACACAAGCAGCGCTGTTACAAACATATTCTGAAGGTCAATGCTAAGGTTGACAAAGTTTCCTTCCTTGGACCAGAAGGAGATACTGACAAACCACTGGAAGAGATTCTAAAACAACTACCCAGAAATAACACCCAAAGACCCACTCAGTGTGTGAACCAGTTGAGTGGAGTGGACTAACTGGGGGTGGAAATGGGCCCAGAGTTTGCTCAGCAGAATTTCCCAGACTACCTCTTCCTCTCAACACACTGACATGCTACCACCACCACCAACACTAGGAACACCTCACCGAGTATGCCAGCAATGCTTATAAACTTTATAAAACACATTATTATATTTTCTTATAAAGCATATATTTTAACTGAACTCAGCCTTGCCATTCACAAAAATAGAAAAGTTCCCATTTCAAGCTGTCTCATGTACACTTTTCAAATCTAACATATTGTAATCACAAAACAGAAAATAAAATTATTTTTTCTACCTTTTGTTCTCTGATCAATATTCAAATCTTGTTGGTCCCAGGCTCTTGTTGTCTTGCTTGCCAGGGTCTCCTTTCTCCGTGCTAACCATCCGTCTGCCATCTCTGTTCTCCCCTTCCGTTTCCCTTCCCTCTCCCGGAGATCTGGCATCTTTCCTTTTTTTTGTCTCCATCCACAGATTCACCTTTTCTCAACTCCCCACCACCCCAGGATCCACCATCTCTCCCTTTCTGTTCCCAACTATCCTCCTATCCAGTATCTCTATCCCCCCTCCACACCATCCCCTGTTTCCAAGTTCTCTCCCTTTCTGTTCCTTCCCTCCCTAAATCCCATTATGCACCATCTCTCTCCCACTCCTCTGTTTTTAGACCCATTATTTCTAACCCCCAAAGTCTGGCATATGCATGTATCTTTGAACCACCCCTTCCCTCTCTCCCTCTGTGTACTTTTACACCAGGACCCCCCCCCCCCGAAGGTCTGTCCCCCCTCCGAAGGGCTACACCCCACCCCTGAAGACCTGCACCCCCCGAAGGACTTTACCTCCCACCCGAAGGTCTGTCCCCCTCTGAAGGCCTAAACCCCACCCCTGAAGGACTGCACCCCCCCTTGAAGGCCTGTCCCCCCCCTTGTAGGCCTGTCCCCCCCCTTGTAGGCCTGTCCCCCCCCTTGTAGGCCTGTCCCCCCCTTGAAGGCCTGCCTGCCTTTCCCCCCTTGAAGGCCTGCACCCCCCTTGAAGGCCTGCACCCCCCCTTGAAGGCCTGCACCCCCCCTTGAAGGCCTGTCCCCCCCCTTGTAGGCCTGTCCCCCCCCTTGTAGGCCTGTCCCCCCCTTGAAGGCCTGCCTGCCTTTCCCCCCTTGAAGGCCTGCACCCCCTTGAAGGTCTGCACCCCCCCAAAGGCCTACACCCCCCCCCCGAAGGTCTGCACCCCCCTGACGGCCTGCCTGCCCCCCTTGAAGGCCTGCACCCCTTGAATGTCTGCACCCCCCCCCCCGAAGGCCTGTCCCCCCTTGAAGGCCTGCCTGCCTGCCTGTCACCCCCTCCCCCTTGAAAGCCTGCTTGCCTGCCCGCCCGCCCCACCCTGAAGGCCTGATGCCCCGACCCACCCCGAAGGACCGCTCGCCCCCCTGGCCTCCCCGCACCACCTATGAACAGCCGCAGCAGGATCGCGAAGTCAGCGTCGGGTACCAGCCCTAAGGGGGTGTTCCCGGCCTTGCCGTTCAGTCCCCCGCCACCCCCGAAGGACCGCTCGCCCCCCTGGCCTCCCCGCACCACCTATGAACAGCCGCAGCAGGATCGCGAAGTCAGCGTCAGCGATCCCTGCTGCTTCCTGCGCCACGGTCCCGCCCCTCCTCTGACGTCAGAGGAGGGGCGGGATCGCGTCGTAGGAAGCAGCGCAGGGATGCTGACGCTGACTTCGCGATCCTGCTGCGGCTGTTCATAGGTGGTGCGGGGAGGCCAGGGGGGCGAGCGGTCCTTCGGGGGTGGCGGGGGACTGAACGGCAAGGCCGGGAACACCCCCTTAGGGCTGGTACCCGGGGCGGCCCGCCCCCCCCGCCCCCCCCCCTAGGTACGCCACTGTCTGGGTGAAAAAGAACTTCCTTACGTTTGTACGGAATCTATCCCCTTTCAACTTTAGAGAGTGCCCTCTCATTCTCTCTACCTTGTAGAGGGTGAACAACCTGTCTTTATCTACTAAGTCATTATCTTGAATGTTTCGATCATGTCCCCTCTTAGTCTCCACTTTTCAAGGGAGAAGAGGCTCAGTTTCTCTAATCTCTCACTGTACGGCAACTCCTCCAGCCCCTTAACCATTTTAGTCGCTCTTCTCTGGACCTTTTCGAGTAGTACTGTGTCCTTCTTCATGTACGGCGACCATGGGCCAACTGGAATCGTAGGCCTCTCTTCCAGTGCATCATGGGATGCACTGGAAATGGCCTAATATTCCAATTGTTCAGATCCAAGGCCTGCCATTCTGTGGAGGTGGGCCTGCTGGCCGGAGGGAGTAAGCATCCTTCTATCTGGCCTATGAAAAATAGTTACTGTTGGGATCCGGGTGGGATTGGGGGGATGTCTTTGGGGGGTTCTGGCAGGAGGGACTAGGCATCCCTCCCACTTGTGATCTTCGGGGGTGGGTGGATTTCCGGCAGGAGGGGCTAGGAATCCCTCCTGGTAGTTATCTTCGGAGGGGGGGGAGGTTGGAGTGGTGGCAGGAGGGAGTGGGCATCCCTCCTGCCAGGGAATGTCTCAGGGGGTGTTGTCAGGAGGGATTGGGCACTCCTGTCGCAGATATTCAGGGGTGGGGGGCTTCGGAGGTTCCAGCAGGAGGGAGTGGGCATCCCTCATGCCGGTCGTCTTCACAGGGGGGACACAGGTTCCCTGCTGTGGCCGCTAAACTGATCAGCTCAGCAGGAACGCAATTGTCTAACCGGCACCTGTGACATGGATGTCAGTTAGAGAATGGGGGTGGTTAGGTGTCTGTCCGTCAGGACAGTCGCGATTCTGAAAAGCCGTTTAGGCAACTACTGAGACCAGCCATCCTCTACAGAATCTGGCCCTAAGTATAATACTATAAAAGGTATGTTCTTAGCACCATTCTAGTCAGCATCAATTTTTTGGGCGTTATATATAGACTCAGGCCCTTATTATGTATTTCTAGCACTAGGCTCTTATATTAGGCTCAAAAATCTAGGTAACTGTATGGAAGGCTTAAATTTATCCCCAAGAAAACTGAGTCGGTGAAGAGAAGTAGGGTCGAACAAAGGACTTACAGCAAACAGGGGAATATGCAGGAGATAAGTGTTTTATTGTATAAATCCAGACTATAGAGGACCCGATTTGGCATCATGTATTGGCGCCAGAAATGCCTGTCTCAGGGGTCAATACACTGTTTTGCAGTTCATGAAGAACTGTTGTAAGTACAAAGTCGTCTGAACAAAGACTTGTCACCAACAAGCTTTTGGCTGGTTTTCAGAAGAAAGTCTTTGTTCAAATGATGTACAGTAATTACAGCAGTTCTTCGTGAACTTAAAAACAGTGTGATAATTTCTGAGGCAGGCGCTTTAGGCGTTGAAACACGATGCCCTATAGCTTGTTGGATGCCCTGTAGCTTGGATTTATACAATAAACACTAATCCTCTGTATATTCTCCTGGTTTTTTGGGAGGTCTTTTGTTCGGGCCTACTTCTGTTCACTGAATTGAGCTTAAATTTATAGCACAGCTTTTAAGCTCCTAAATCAAGACCAATTTTCAGCTGAAAATTTATACTCCTAGATCTGATGAAAATAGAGCATACATTTAGGTGCTTAAGCTTTATTGGACCTTTAGTATCACTGAGATTCAGATCAACGGTGCTGGTTCCGGTTAAGGAAGATAAATTGAATCTTCTAATTATTCTTTCTTCATCCTACAAGTTTCCCCAGTTTGTAATAAGAACATAAGAATAGCCTTACTGGGTCAGACCAATGGTCCATTAAGCCCAGTAGCTCGTTCTCACAGTGGCTAATCTAGGTCCCTAGTGCCTGGCCAAAACCCAAAGATTAGCAACATTCCACATAGAATCCCAAAGAAAAGCAAGATTCCGGAATCCCAGAGAGTAACAAGATTCTAGAACTCCAAAGAGTAGCAACATTCCATACAGAATCTCAAAGAATAGCAAGATTCCGGAATCCCAGAGAGTAACAAGATTCTAGAACTCCAAAGAGTAGCAACATTCCATACAGAATCTCAAAGAATAGCAAGATTCCGGAATCCCAGAGAGTAACAAGATTCTAGAACCCCAAATAGTAGCAACATTCCATACAGAATCTCACTACCGATCCAGGGCAAGCAGTAGCTTCCCATATGTCTTTCTCAATAACAGACTATGGACTTTTCCTGCAGGATTTTGTCCAAACCTTTCTTAAAACCAGCTATGCTATCCGCTCTTACCACAACCTCTGGCAATGCCTTCCAAGTATTCTTGCTAGGGAAACACAAAAGACTGGAATTATCTTGCTTTTGTTGATATGTCTAAATGAAGCATCTCTATCTTCACTGGCCCCTTTATGTTATATTTCTACTTCATAAAGGTTCTTTCCGCTTCTCGCTTAACCATAAAAGTTTCCCGCTGTCTTCCATTTCCCTGTTTCTAGCAGTGAGAAATTTAAACAAGCTACAACATGACTGTCAAAGGGAAAAGGGACTTCATCAACCGGGAAACATAGAAATGAAGGTGGTCAAATAAGTTATAGGCAATTACTATTTATTTGCTTAACTTCATAATTGTGACCCGGCTTGAGGGTACTAAAATTCTAAAAAAGCTAATCACAAAATAGGTCAATATTCAACAAGCCTAATTTTTAAAGGGGTTCATTTCCTAGGATGTAGTAAGCAGGCTTACAGCAAAAAAGGGTTTACCGTGGGATGCCAAAAGCCAAAACAAACTGTGGAATCTGATGTTACTGATGCAGGCTTTATTAAAATAATAAGGTATTCCACAAATCTTGGAACAGTGAAGTACATCCACATTTGTAAACAATGGAGAGGACCCAACGCGGTCCATGTTTCGACTTTTAATGTCAGCGTTAGAGCTGAATAGCACTGTACTAGCACCTGTGCTAATCTGCGCAGAAAGGTCAGAAGGCGCTTGCTCAGGTAACACCATGCGCACCAAGAATGGCCCAAATTAGTAAATAAATGTAGTCAAATGGATGTAAATGAGGCCATTTCTTATTCCCTCTCAATGCTCAGAGAATAGCGCCCATGCAAACCCTGCTAGAAAAATAACACCAGCTTGGAGCTGGCGGGGGGGGGGGGGGGGGGGGAGGGGAATTGTTGAAGAGAACATAAGACTTGCCATACTGGGACAGACAAAGTCCATCAAACCCAGTATCCTGTTTCCAACAGTGGCCAACCTAGGTCCCGAATACCTGGCAGAAACCCAAATAGTAGCAACATTCCAGAGCTCAGATTGTGACGTCATAATGCCTCATTCCACCAATGCCTAAGAGCCAGCCTCATCAGTGATGTCACAATCATTTGACTGACCTACACATGGCTCACATAAGAACATAAGAGCTGTCATACTGGCAATGGCGGAGTAGGGGGGGTGGCTGCCATAGGCGCAGTCTTTCTAAGGGCGTGGCACCCCTCCTCCTCCTCTCCACCCCCTGCTCCTCTTCTTGCCGCGTGCATGCCCCTTGCCTTCCCCCATACCTTTTTTTATTCCCCTAGCACGAGGTTGCTGCTCACATCGGCATTGGCGCTCTCTCTCTGACATCACTTCTGGGACCCACGCCAAGGAAGTGACATCAAAGGGCGGGCCAACACTGACATGGGCATGCTGCTCATGCCAGAGAAGTTAAAAAGGTATGGGAAAAGGGAAGAGGGCACGCATGTGGTGGGGGTGGGGAATGGGCACCACCACCCAGGCACCATTCACCCTTACTAAGCCACTGCATACTGGGACAGACTGAAAGTCCATCAAGCCCAGTATCCTTTTTCCAACAGTGGCCACCCCAGGTCCTAGTACCTGGCAGAAACCCAAAGAGTAGCAACATTCCAGAGATGAGATTGTGATGTCACAATGCCTCATTCCACCAATGCTTAAGAACCAAACTCATCAGTGATGTCACAATGGCTTGATTGTCCTATACTTGGCTCACATAACATAAGAATTGCTGTACTGGGACAGACCGAAGGTCCATCAAGTCCAGTATCCTGTTTCCAACAGTGGCCAACTCAGATCCCAAGTACCTAGCTACATCCCAAGTAGAGAGAATTTCTTGTGATGTTCTCTTTAATACTTGCTGTTTTTTGTTAATTTGTTTTGGAAGTGAAAGGAAGCCCATGCAGACCTCTAAGAGCCAGTTTTGAAAAACAAATGGATGCAGGTCGGAGCAAACCCGAAAGTGAAAGCACACACAGGCTCCTGCTTTCTGCACTTAGATACTGTACAAGCCTTTAAAGTGAAAAAAAATTGAGCAACTTATATTGAAAGGCACAGAGTGTGATGCTGATGTGTGCTTGGCTTTCGGGTTTGCCTGGCGCGCGTGCACAAAAGCCGTGCTTGATGCAAAACTCGTCCGCACGTGCACCAGGCATGGTCTTTCCCCTTGTTTTCACTTTTACGGCCCGCATATCATTTGAACGTCATTAGCTGTGACTATTGGCAAACTATATTTCTGTGCTGTTCCCGTGATATCGGACTGGCACTGTTCATTTCAGTGCTGGAGCTTTGAGCATCAGGGTCTATGTTTGTACTTCAGGCAATGGAGTGACTTGCCCAAGATTACAAGGAGCAGTAGCGAGATTTGAACTGAGCCCACCAAGAAGCTCCTCCTCCTCAGTAAATCAGCCCCAATGAAAATAACAAGGTTGAAGGCAATTAGCATATGAAAAACCCTTGATAGGCTTAGCATGGGTTCCTGTGTTACATTACATTGCATTAGTGTCTTTTATTCCGCCAATACCTTACGGTTCTAGGCGAATTACAAAAAGAGGCATTCTGGTTATAGGGCTGGCATTTATTAGGTGCTGGAGATAGGAGGAGGTAATCGGTTATTCAGGGATGTCAAAGTCGGTCCTCGAGGGCCGCAATCCATTTGGGTTTTCGAGATTTTCCCAATGAATATGCACGAGATCTATTTGCATGAACTGCTTTCATTGTATGCTAATAGATCTCATGCATATTCATTGGGGAAATCCTGAAAACCCGACTGGATTGCGGCCCTCGAGGACCGACTTTGACACCTGTGGGTCATATCATGGGCCTGTCTTGATAAATTTCCTGAAGAGCACAGTTTTTGTTTCTCTTTTGAAGGTTTTGAAGTTGGGTGTTGAGTCCAGGAAGTTGGAGAGGTGGCTGTCTAGCTTTGCTGCTTGCGTTGGCCAGTAGCCCGTCGTGCATGTTCTTGCGCTTTATGCCTTTAATTGGGGAGCGGGCAAAGGGCGACTGCATTCTCCTTGGTCTGGATGAGTTGTTTTGAGTTAGGCGGTTGTTCAAGTAGGCTGGTCCATCGCATTTTCGAGATTTGAAAAGCATGGCAGTAGAACTGGAAGAGCATTCTTGCTCGTACTGGGAGCCAATGAGAATCTAGGTATGCGGCAGTGATCTGGTCATACTTCTTCAGGGAATATATCAGTCTGAGGGCTGTATTTTGCACCGTTTGTAGTTGTTTTATCGCGGTGGCAGGGAAGGGGATGTATAGGATGTTGCAGTAGTCTAGGAGTCCTAGGGTTGTGTTCTAGTGAATAAGACTTTAGGTAGAGTAACATGGCAATCACATGGGTATATGTATTTGGGAGACAAAACATGATTTGGGAGAAAGTTATCAACATGTGCTAGCATTAAAATGTGCTATTTTACTGGAGGAGAGTGTGACGCAGTGGTTAACGTTACAGCCTCAGCACTCTGAGGTTATGGGTTCAAACCCCTACTGTGACCCTAAGTAAGTCACTTAATCCCCCCCCCCCCCATTGCCCCAGGTATCATTTATTTGGCGCTGAAAGGCGTATGCCGTGCTGTACATTTAATATTCAATAGATGGTCCCTGCTCAGAAGAGATTACAATCTAATATGGACAGACAGATAGGACATCTCAAGGTTGGGGAGTTTCTGGCAGAAGGAATGATACAATGAGTATAGGCCTCTGACAGTGAGTGGGAGTTAAGAGTTGAAAGGAGCTTCAAAGAAGAGGGCTTTTGCTTGGATTTGAATACTGCTAGAGACGGAGCATGACGCATTGATTCTGGCAGTCTGTTCCAGGCATACGGTGCTGCAAGAAAGAAGGGACGAAGTCTGGAGTTGGCGGTGGACGAGAAGGGTACAGATAAGAGGGACTTACCCGATGAACGGCGTTCACGGGAGGCGGGGCATAGGGGGAGATAAGTGAGGAGAGATATTGAGGGGCTACAGAGTGAGTGTACTTGTAAGTCAGTAAGAGGAGTTTGAACTGTATTCTGAAATGGATGGGGAGACAATGAAGTGACTTGGGGGGGGGGTGGAGGGTAACGTGAGCACGGCGGTTCTCAAGGACTACGAGTCGTGCAGCAGCATTTTGAACAGACTGAAGGGGCGAGAGGCGGATGAGTGGGAGACCTGAGCAGTAATCTAAGCGAGAGGTGATGAGAGCGTGGATAAGGGTTTTGGTAGTGTGCTCAGAGAGGAGAGGTGAGATCTGTGCTAAAATACCACGTTAGTGGTAAAATGACACATTTTAACAGTATCCCACACTGATAACTACGCCACTATGTCTAGTTGTGCAGAAAGCAGTTGGATGTCTCCACTCGTATACTTCATCCACTTAGAACCTTGCTAACTTTGTCTGTAATGTTATCAGCCCCATCGTAACATCCCATACTTTGACAGTACTATAAGGCACAGATTCCTGTTCACATCCTCCTGTGTATTTTGATTAAAATTTCTAATTCTTTCATTTAATGGACGACTGGGATATTCGACTTGGAGCCAACAAGTCTCTATGGCAACAGCAGAAGGGAACATTTTTTTTTTTTTAAATCACAACTCCTTTCTGCCAGAAAAAGAAAAAGAGGTCACTCTTGGTTTAATGATCATTTATATAAAAATATTTAAATGTTTGAGGAAGCACTTGGTAGTGGCACGCTCTAAGGCAGGGAGACCCACGGACCTTTCTTCCTTCGCTTGGAGTCATGCCACAGTGTTGGCTACTTATTCCCTCTCTCTCTCTCTCGTTAGGTCCCCTTTTCATTTGTTTATTTAATTTTATGTTTCCATTTAATTTTTGTTTTCCTTTGCCATTCTGCTTTCCTCTCATTTGGTTATGTATCTGTCCTCAGAATTCTTTCTCTTTCTCGCTTCAAACAAAGATGATGAGGGGAGGACCAGTTTATCTGCACATTTCTAGATGTCTACTGCAAATGCTTCTCAGCCCAGTCCTTAGAGCACACCTGGCAAAAGATATCCAGATATTCAAGATATCCCTAATGAATATGCATGAGAGAGATTTGCATATAATGGAAGTGACAGGTATGCAAATCTCTCTCATGCATATTCATTAGGGATATCTTGAAAACCTGACTGGCTGGGGGTCCCCCAGGAGAGGTTTGGGAACCACTGCCCTAAACTGTAACATTCCTTCGGGTTTTTGCGGCCCAAATGCATGAGCTTGCATTTCTTAGCATTAAATTTTAGCTGCCAAATTTCAGACCATTCTTCAAGCTTATTGTTTTCAGGGATCTTTAATTTTCTATATTACTTGCTTTGTGGACGAATTGTAATAGTCTTCCCCCCTCACAGCCCCCTTTATTACTGTTTCAACATTGTTGATATTTCTTTATTTTCAATTGTCACTTGTGATGTGTGAAGTTGAATGCTCCTCAACCCTCATCCAGAGGTGCACCTAAGCCAGTCAGATTTTCCAGATTACCACAGTGAAAATGTATGAGAAAGATTTGCAGAAATGGTAAGTGAAAGTTTGCTATATAATGGTCTAAAAATTGTTTTATACTGTAAAACATTCTTGTATGTTGTGGTCGTTGAATTTGGGGTGTTTTTTTAATTTATTATTATTGGTTTATAAAGGCAACATAAGCGTCTCTGAGACTTTTATCAAAAAAGCTTCTACTGTGCCCCCCCCTTCTCCCCCCTAGTAGCAACGTGGAGGGGCATAATCAAAAAACACGTCTAAGTCCGTTTAGGGCCTAAGTTGATAGTCGCCCAAAGTCGGTAGTGCCAAAAGTCCATTCCTGATAAATACGTCCATAATAATTTGTTTTTTTTTCAAAAATCGTCTAAATATACGTCCAGCCGTTTGATCGTCCAGATCACTAAGTTATCTATCTTTATACCCCATTCCCATCCAAAAGCTCATCCAAGTCAAAAACACCTAGAACAAGACCTTTTGGATGTGGGAGGGGCCAACAAAGTGATGGACTGGACACCCAGACATAGCAACACTGTAGTGGGGCACCTTACAGGGCACTGCTGCGAACTTCACAAAACCGGTGCCATATAAACATCTCACCACAACTCCCTTATAGGTCATGGTGAGCCCCCCAAAACACCCCCAAAACCTACTAGACCCACCTGTGTACAACCCCATTAGCCCCAGACTACTTAAACCACCTTTGTGCTGCTCTACTAGGCTTTCTTATGCCAGGTGCTGATGTTCTGGAGGCAGCTATGTAAAGTTTTTATTATGATTTTTATGGCGGGGGAGGGGTGTCAGTGATCACTGGGGGAGTGTGGGGGGGGTCTGTACTACGTCTCTAAAGTGGTTATCTGGTCAGTTTGTAGACCTTCTGGGCACTTAGACCTGGTTTTCAGTCGCCTAAGTTGCCACATATGTTTCATCTAGGCAGCCTGGTTAAACTTTTGGTTATACTTGCAGTACGATTAAGTCTAGGTCGGCCCACATCCCGCCCAAATCCCGTCCTCACCACTTCTCCTAAAATACCCCTTTTAGCTCTGGGCGTACAGTGGCACTGAAGAGACCTAAGTCATTTTTAGATACGTCTAAAACCCGGTTCGAATATTGGCACTTGGGCGACTTTACTGATCGTCCAAGTGCCGATTTAGGCCAGTTTTTAAACATATTTCCATTTTGATTTTGAGCCCCTTAGTGTAAAATCTATGCATATGCTTGCAACGTCACCCTGCTACTTCTAAATTATGCCCCTGGTAATCTATAAATTATTGGCACATATATTTAGCTGTATAGTGTCTATAAGAGTCGACTTTACAGTACATATGTAAAGCAAGCTCTGTACAATTACCTCCATAGCAGGTAGTTTTCAGCAGGCCAGATGAGCGTTCAGGTATTTTGTGAGCCTCCAAGTGGATTTTGAAAGGAAAACTCCTCGTGGAGTTCTGTTTTCAAAAATTGTCTGGTCACTAGAGAAGGATGAAGTGAGTATAAATGTAAAATGAGAATTCCATGTGAACTTTTCATGGCCTGCCCCAGGCTGGACCTCGGCTGTCCATTTTCCACAAGGGATAAACTAGGATATCACATGGGGTAGGTTTATGAGGGATGTACTATATATACTAAAATATAAACCCATCCAAATATAAACTGAGGTTACCTTCCCCCCCCCCCAAAAAAAAAGGGGGGAAAAAGATTGAATCAAATATAAACCGAACTCATGTCAGTCTCACCAGGTTACTATGGGAGTGAGTGGCCTAGTAGTTGTCTCAGCACCCTGAGGTTATGAGTTTAATCCCAGCCTGCTCCTTGTGACGCTGGACAAGTCACACAGTTCCTCCGTTGTTCCAAGTACCAATGTTAGATTGTGGGTCTGCAGGGACAGAAGCTCTGTTTATTGGTGATACTCAACATGACAGGTGAAAATACATCATCACGGGTACAAGTGGGTCGATTTTTCACTCCCTCAAAAATTACAAAGACTAGGGGGACACTCGATGAAGT
Organism: Geotrypetes seraphini; assembly: GCF_902459505.1. NCBI lineage: Eukaryota > Metazoa > Chordata > Amphibia > Gymnophiona > Dermophiidae > Geotrypetes > Geotrypetes seraphini. The sequence continues at coordinate 25,912,716 of NC_047093.1, read as the reverse complement.
TACAGGGAAATACTTTTAAAACCAATAGGAGGAAATATTTTTTCACTCAGAGAATAGTTAAACTCTGGAATGCATTGCCAGAGGTTGTGGTAAGAGCGGATAGCACAGTTGGTTTTAAGAAAGGTTTGGCCAAGTTCCTGGAGGAAAAGTCCATAGTCTGTTATTGAGAAAGGCATGGGGGAAGCCACTGCTTGCCCTGGATCGGTAGCATGGAATGCTGCTACTCCTTGGGATTCTAGAATCTTGCTACTCTCTGGGACTCCGGAATCTTGCTAATCTTTGAGATTCTGTATGGAATGTTGCTACTCTTTGGGTTTTGGCCAGTTACTAGTGACCTGGATTGGCCACCGTGAGAATGGGCTACTAGGCTTGATGGACCATTGGTCTGACCCAGTAAGGCTATTCTTATGTTCAAATAACATCAAACATATCATCTAGCATCATGTTTTTAAGCCTCTGAGCCAACAGTATTAGGATGACCATTTCCATCTTCTATAAATTCCACCCCTTTCTTCCCTGTCTCCTCACCTCTCTTTACCCCCAGCTACTCTTCTTGGCCCCCAGTGTGAAGGATTTTCGTTCCTATAACCCTTCACTGTGTTCGTGGTGCAACCCTTACTCCACCACTTTTGAGAGGATGTTAAAAAGGGCGATGATGGAGGGGTAGGAGGAATGTTTGACTGCCTGGATTATGAGCGCTGGATTGGTTTACATTACATTACATTAGTGATTTCTATTCCGCTTGTACCTTGCGGTTCAAAGCGGATTACATAAGAAGAAGCTGGACATTTCCAGGAGGGTACATGACAATTAGGGTAAGACATAGTAACAGAATGAGTATAGACTTAGTAACATTGGACGAAAGCAGTTATATTGCATTACATATCAAATCTTTTCCAGGCGTTGGTAGGTAATATGATTCGGAAGGATGAATTAGGTTCAATTTTTTTTTTTTTTTTGGTCGGTTGAGGGTATGGTGCCAGGGAGTGGGTAAACCTGGTCGGTGTACGTGGAAGAGGAGAGGGAGATTAGGTGTTTTGAATATGCTTTTTGAAAAGTAGCGTTTTGATTTCTTTACGGAATGCTTTGAAGTCAGATGTTGAGGTTAACAATCTGGTTATGGAGGGTTCGAGTTTTGCTGCATGTGTTGCTATGAGGTTATCATAAAGCTTTTTACGATGAGTGCCGTTGAGTGGTGGGTATGAGAATGGTGTCAGTGTTCTTCTTATTCTGGGTGGAAGGTTGCGGTGTAGGCGATCGATTAGATAGGCAGGTGCTGTACCGTTGAGTACTTTGAAGAGTAGACAGTATAGTTTGAATTGGATTCTGGCTCTAATCGGTAGCCAATGTGAGTCTAGGTAGGCGTTAGTTATGTGGTCATGTTTTCCGAGGGAGTAGATTAGTCTGAGAGCTGTGTTCTGAATGTTTACTCAGTAAATATCATTTGGAAACTAAAAATTAAATTTGTCATTTATATCCATTGTCTAGAGCCAGGCTCTAAGTGACAACGAGAGACAAATTAAATTAAAGGAGAATTATCTGAACATGTTGAAGTACGCGACCTTTGAGGCTGCATAGGTCTCTTCTTCAGTTGGAAATGAGTTGTATGGTCTCAAAAGGTCATATATATCATCAAACCTGAATAATGTTAAAGTTCGTTCAATAAAAAAAAAAAATTCATAACCTGTTAAGAATTTCATTTGCTCAAGACAAAACATAACTATTGCTCTTCTGCACTCAAGGTCATCCTGGTGGGGAGAGAAGGCAATCAGGGTAACTGCTTTGCTTTGAGCTACCGTATACTACTGCGATAACCCCACACCTCATTTATTTAATTTTCTATACCGTTCTCCCAGGGGAGCCCAGAACGGTTCACATGAGTTTATTCAGGTACTCAAGCATTTTTCCCTGTCTGTCCCGGTGGGCTCACAATCTATCTAACGTACCTGAGGCTATGGGGGGGATTAAGTGGCTTGCCCAGGGTCATAAGGAGCAGCATGGGTTTGAACCCACAACCTCAGGGTGCTGAAGCTGTAGCTTTAACCCAGGGGTGTCCAATGTCGGTCCTCGAGGGCCGCAGTCCAGTCGGATTTTCAGGATTTCCCCAATGAATATACATGAGGTCTATTTGCATGCACTGCTTTCATTGTATGCTAATAGATCTCATGCATATTCATTGGGGAAATCCTGAAAACCCGACTGGATTGCGGCCCTCGAGGACCGACATTGGACACCCCTGCTTTAACCACTGCGCCACACTCTCCCCTCCTGACATTTCTCAAGGTCTTGCCCTTGGGAGCATCAGATAACTAGGACTTGGCGAAACCATGAGGACATCATGAGGTGGATTGGAAGATGGCTTGTCTAGAGTCTAGACCATCTCCTCACTTTTCAAGCTCAGGGGCTGGAGGGACCTGGCTTTGGGCAATTCATTGTAGGGTCAGCTCTGTCTGTGCTGCAGGCCAGGTCAAAGGCATAAGGAAGAACCATTGCTGGAGCCACATTCTAGTTCAGAACAAATATGGAATTCATTATTACATTTTCAACTTGCTAAAATATTTTATGAGAATGATGACTATCTCACCGGGTAAAATACAGCTGGAAAAAGTGCGCAGTCTTTCTAGATGTTTCCCAGCACTAAAAGCAGACGAGGAACATGACTTATAATGCAGGGCCTGCTTGCTTGTTCTTGTGTGAATCCTCTAGGTCATCCTAAGAATATATGACAAGGAATGGATATGCACATCTGCTGGATTCCTGCAATTGAGTTTTATCTTGGCCTGTTCAAGCACCTGTTCAACAGATTAAAACTAATTCATACCTAGATTCACACTGGTTCCCAGTACAAACTTGAATACTCTTCAAGTTCTACTGCATGCTTTTCAAAGCCCGAAAATCGATGAGACCTCATCTGGAGTACTGTGTGCAATTCTGGAGGCCACATTACAGTAAAGATGTGCGCAGAATTGAATCGGTTCAGCGGACGGCCACCAGGATGATCTCGGGACTCAAGGTTCTCTCGTACGAAGAGAGACTGAACAAATTGCAGCTCTACACTCTCGAGGAACGTAGGGAGAGGGGAGACATGATCGAAACATTTAAGTACCTCACGGGACGTGTCGAAGTGGAAGATGATATTTTCTTTCTCAAGGGACCCTCGGCCACAAGAGGGCACCCGCTCAAACTCAGGGGCGGAAAATTTCATGGCGACACCAGAAAGTATTTCTTCACAGAGAGAGTGGTTGATCATTGGAACAAGCTTCCAGTGCAGGTGATCGAGGCAGACAGCGTGCCAGACTTTAAGAATAAATGGGATACCCATGTGGGATCCCTACGAGGGTCAAGATAAGAAAATTGGGTCATTAGGGCATAGACAGGGGGTGGGTAAGCAGAGTGGGCAGACTTGATGGGCTGTAGCCCTTTTCTGCCGTCATCTTCTATGTTTCTATGTTTCTATACTTGAACAACTGCCTAACTCAAAACAACTCATCCAGACCAAGGAGAACACAGTCGCCCTTTGGCCATTCCTCAGTTAAAGGCATAAAGCGCAAGAAGATGCACGACGGGCTACGGAACACGCAAGCAGCAAAGCTAGACAGCCACTTCTCCAACTTACTGAACTCAACAGCAAACTACTCCCACTTCGTGCCGAGTCACTGGAATTCGACTGCCCCCGCAGATCAGATCCCTTGAAAGACTCCTCAGCTTTAGGAAAGCAATAAAAACATACCTCTTCACCTAAACCCCTGCCCTTGACCCATATACTACAAAGAAATGTACATTGGTACCAGAACCCAATATGTGTCACATAAGGAAAGCTTATAAGGTATAATCTTGTATTATAACTATGGGAAATCCAACCTGTAAATTGTCTGTGTGTCAATTAGGATAAAACTTGTAATGGAAAACTTACACCAGGGTAAATTGTAACCGGTAAACTGTATTTAATATAATAAAACGCTAGCCGCACATGCGCACTCCCTCCTGCGTGTTCCATTTTCCATGCGCTGTAGGGCCCCGCAGGTAGGAGTGCGCATGCACAGCGACCGTTTTATTATATTACATATTGGCTGTTTGTAGGGGCTACAGTGATGCTGAATGTCATGGTATTGCATGGAATGGGTTCTGTTTAGGGTTGTTATTCATCCTGCTGGGTGTGCTGGTAGATACAACAATGAAATCATCGGCACAATGTGCGGCGGCCTCAAAGAAAGCAAACAGAATGCTGGGCATCATTAAGAAGGGTATCACAACCAGGACGAAGGAAGTCATCATGCCGCTGTATCGAGCGATGGTGCGCCCGCATCTGGAATACTGTGTCCAGTATTGGTCGCCGTACCTCAAGAAGGACATGGCGATACTTGAGCGGGTCCAGAGAAGAGCGACGAAAATGATAAAAGGTATGGAAGGCTGTTCATACGCTGACAGGCTGGACAAGCTGGGGCTCTTCTCCCTGGAGAAGCGGAGACTTAGAGGAGACATGATAGAAACTTTCAAGATCATGAATGGCGTAGAGAAGGTAGACAAGGAAAGATTCTTCAGACTACGGGGAACCACAAGTACAAGGGGGCACTCGGAGAAACTGAAAGGGGACAGGTTTAGAACTAACGCCAGGAAGTTCTTCTTCACTCAGCGGGTTGTGGACACATGGAACACGCTCCCGGAGGATGTGATCGGGCAGAGTACACTACGGGGATTCAAAGAGGGATTGGATAGTTTCCTGAAGGATAGGGAGATTGAAGGGTACAGATAGAGGTAGATAGGGATATAGGGCTAAATCAGGAAAACCTGACAGGTCGTGGACCTGATGGGGCCGCCGCGGGTGCGGACTGCTGGGCGTGATGAACCTCTGGTCTGACCCAGTGGAGGCAACTTCTTATGTTCTTATGTTGTTCGGTCTGGCCTGCTCCCTGCTCACCTTGCCGTATTGCATTTTTAAGTTGAAAGATGCGGCGGTGGCTCCTCTCACGATCCCCGCCTGCTAAACAGGGAAGTGGGGGGAGGGGAAAAAATGCTGCTGAACACGGAAATGGAGGGGGAGGGAATGCTACGGCTGCTGCACAGGAAAGTGGGGATGGAAAAAAAATGCTGCTGCACAGGGAAATGGAGGAGGAGGGAATGCTGCTTTGGCTTTTGCATAGGGAAGTAGGGGGAGGGAAAAATGCTGCTACACAGGGAAATGGAGGGGGAGGGAATGCTGCTTCGGCTTCTGCACAGGGAAGTGGGGAGGGGGAAGGGAAAAAAATGCTATTGCACAGAGAAATGGAGGGAGAGGCAATGCTGCAGCTGCTGCACAGGGAAGTAGAGAGGGAGACAGAAAGAAAGAAAGAAAGACACAGGAGCAGGGAGAGAGAGAGACAGAAAGAAAGACAGCCGGAGGGAGAGAGACAGAAAAAAAGACAGGGGTAGGGAGAGACAGAAAGAAAGATAGACATATATTCTAGCACCCGTTAATATAACGGGCTTAAAGACTAGTATTATATATATTAGTATTAGACCCTTAATATGTGTCTAGCTAGAAAGAAACTTGTATCGGAAACTTGTGCTGAAATTATGGCAAATCTAGTGTAAATTGTAATCTGTTAACTATATACCAGGTATGTTTACTCTGTAACCCGTTCTGAGCTCTTTGGGGACAGTGGGGTAGAAACCGAAATAAATAAATAAATACTGTGTACCTCTCATTCCTAGGGTTGCCAGATTGTATGATTGTAAAATCCGGATACCCTAGACCCGCCCTCAGGACCACCCATATCTGCCCCAGTCCCGCCCTAGCTCCATCCCCCGCTGCCTGCTTTGATCAGGCAGGAGGCAATCCAAGCATGCACGGATACCATCCAATGACATCACACATGATGTCATACCCGTGGCATCCACGCATGCGCGAATTGCCTCCTGCCCGACGCGATTGAGAGGAGGCTTTTCAAAACCTGGACAAAGTGCCAGGGTTTGAAAAGTCATCCGGACCCCTGGATATGCCCTCAAAAGGAGGACATGTCCGTCTGGTAACCCTACTCATTCCTATACTCGTACACAGCAAAAGACCCTGCATGTGGGAATTAGAAGGCAGCATGTAGGACACAGTTAGGCAGGCCTTGCTTCATTTTACACACACATTGCAAAGAGCACCCACCACCTCCTTCCTTCTCCCTTTTCTAGTCCTTTCCAACCTCTGGTAGGGCCCTCAGTGCTTCCTTAGTTTTTCATTTTCCAACATCTACACTGGCTGGTGGGTTGCACAGCATTTTTTTTTGAAAATATTGGAAAGCACTTTTCTAGATCCATTCTTCTTTCCAACAGGAATTCTTGCAGCATCTCAAAAATGAAGCTTTCTATCCTTTGCAATTGCTTTCGCTTCTTTGCATGGCTTGCACAGATGGAAAAGGCTGGTTCCCCCCCCCCCCCCCCTGTTTCCCTTGTGGGGGATGTACACTCCTCCACACTTGGAAGCAAACAAGAGAATCCAAACAGATAAAAAAACTTGAGGTGGTTTTCTTTTTTCTTCCCATTCATATCAGCTGGAGCACGAGTCTTGACAGAAAGCCATAGTAACCTACATCACATGGCTTCACAGGCGGTGCCTGCCTGGAGACATATGCTGCACTGTCACTCATTGTAACTATAGCGATAAGTCACATGATTATACCTGTCACTGTGACAACCTGTCAGTGTCTCCCAGTGAATGCACCTGATATGGGGACTGAAGGACAAGAAGGCAACACTTGCCATGCATAAGGATCTCCTAGGGGAAGTTGCCTCTTCTATAACCACGGTAACCAGAATGCACTGCCCGGTGACACACATCTTCTGTTACCATGGAAACCAGTGAACCTCTCATAGCAACATGTGCCTCATGTACCCATGGAAACCTGCTCATTTTCATTTTTTTGCACTGATGCATTTTTCCCCAAATTGTTTTCTATTGCTTTTACTGTGCTTCTGAAAGCGATCAGAGAAATACAGTGACTTTACGTGGTATGAGCTGTAGGATTCCTTCATTTTTATGTTTGCTGAGCCTGAATTCCTTCTTAACTTCAGAGTAGACCTTCAGCAAAGCTTCCGCTCAAGAATAAAATCTGATCCGTGTCAGGCCAAACAGCAGCCACCGAAAACAAATAAGTTAGAAAAAAGAGTGGGGGGGAAGTGTGGCAAAAGGTCAACAAGGGGAAGAAAATGGGATGGGTGGGAAGGAGCAGAAGAGACTCAAGGTGGTTCATTTTTTGGATAAGAGTCAGCTATGGGGAAAAAGTTGCAGGATACATGAATCCGGGTTTGGAGGGTGAGTTCAGGAGGAGGCACTCATTCTCCAGATCTTTCCATCATCTGGTAAAAAAGAAAGATGCTCTCCAGATATGGGGCATTGGGTAAAACTGGAAGTCTGCCATCTAAACCAGTGGTCTCAAACTTGCGGCCCAGGGGCCACATGCGGCCCGCCAGGTCCTATTTTGAGGCCCTCGGTATATTTATCATAATCACAAAAGTAAAATAAAACCCGTTTTGATCATATGTCTCTTTACCTATAAATGACAATATTATTATTAAGACTTAGCCAAAAAGAAAGATTTATAAACTATAAAGAGTTTTATCTCATGCAAAATTGTCATTTCTTTAATAAGAAGAAATTAACTATTCTTTCTGCGGCCTTCCAAGTACCTACAAATCCAAAATGTGGCCCTGCAAAGGGTTTGATTTTGAGACCACTGATCTAAACTTTCCTAGTATTGTTGTTGGCTGGTTTAGCTCCTGAATATCTTTCCTCTTTGTTTAAAGTACATAACTCTAATAGGATTACTCGAAAGGATAATATGTTCATGTATCCTTCTTTAAAAATCTGTTCGATACCTGAGATTTCATGAACGAACGTTTGCTTTTGCCTGGTTGAGCTCCCTTATTCCTTTTACAAAGGTGCGCTAGCGTTTTTAATGCATGCACCAGATTAGCGCATGCTAGCCAAAAATCTAAAGCCTGCTCAAAAGGAGGTAGTAGCGGCTAATGCGCGTGGCAATTTAGTGCACGCTATTCCATGCATTAATGTCCTAGCGCACCTATGTAAAAGGAGCCCTAAATTATTTGGAAAAAGTGTAATTTGAATTCCTCTTAATTATTTGTATGATTTGTTAAATTTACAATTTTTATTTTATATATTTTGATTGTTTTTAATTATTGTATGTATCACTGAATTGTTCAGTCTTCTTTTTATGTTAATCGCCCAGAACTTATGGTTGGGCGGTATATAAAAAAATAAAGTTTATTATTATGTCTTGCCAAGTTCTATCAACACACAAAAAATGAAAAGCACCAAACCCTACAGTGGTAGAATATCAAAAGGATTAGGACCCGATAAATGGTCTTCCCCAAAAAGGAGCAGAAAAAACTCGGATATTGTGAAAACCACAATAGTTAAACAAAACACTTCCACAATGATGAAATGTCAGTAGCACTATAGCACAAGCAAAAAGACAATTTTTAACGGAGGAAAAAGCCTCAGACAGGGCCCCCCCCCCCCACCTCCACAATGGTGGAATAGCGGTGGTAGAGCGTTCACTTCACTGGCTGAAAACCTCCTTTTGATGATCCAAGCAATGTGCTTTGTTGAATGTTGCTTTGAAATGTATGTTTTACAAAATAGATGAAAATTCAACTTATCTTTTCTTTCTTTGATCGGTACACCAACGATGGCCAGCGTTTCACAATTTAGCTGCCTCAGGGTGTAACGTATCCGATCATGCTCTGATTCGGACGCCGAATGCGTCTCTCACATACATTTCAAAGCAACATTCAACAAAGCACATGGCTTGGATCATCAGAAGGAGGTTTTCAGCCAGTGAAGTGAACGCTCTACCACCGCTATTCCACCATTGTGGAAGTGAGGGGGGCCCCTGTCTGAGGCTTTTTCCTCCGTTAAAAACCGTAAGTTCAAGGCGGTGAACAAAAGATTAAAAGTAACATAACCTAAGGCTGATTTAAATTAGTTCACTAAATATTTTGAAAAAAGTTGAGTTTTCAATTGAGTTCTAAAGTGCTTGTAAGAGCAAGCACTACGCAACGGTGGCCTCAATTCCCTGTCATAGAAAGCGGCCTGAAATGCTAGTGTATGTTCCAAGGATTTCTTGCTCTTACAACCTTGAGCAGACGGAAAATTAAACAATGCATGTGATTCTCTCCTATGTTTATGGAATGCTATGAGAAATCTATCGGTCATATAGTTTGGAGCAATACCATACGCAACTTTGTAACAAAGGACACCCAGCTTAAACAAAACACGCGCCGCCACTGGAAGCCAATGCAACTCATGGTAGAAAGGAGCCACATGATCCTATTTCTTTCGAACATAAATTAATTTGGCCCCCGTATTTTGAATCTGTCTAAGCCTAGCCATCTCTTTCTTGGTACATGTCAAATAGACACTGTTACAATAGTCGAGAATAGTTGCGCAGGGACAGAAATCCCACCCGTCCCTGCCCGTATCCTCTCCATCCCCACCCATCCCTATCCTCTCCATCCTCACCCATCCCTATCCTCTCCATCCCCACCCATCCCTATCCTCTTCATCCCCACCCATCCCTATCCTCTTCATCCCCACCCATCCCTATCCTCTCCATCCCCACCCATCCCTATCCTCTTCATCCCCACCCATCCCTATCCTCTCCATCCCCACCCATCCCTATCCTCTCCATCCCCACCCATCCCTATCCTCTTCATCCCCACCCATCCCTATCCTCTCCATCCCCACCCATCCCTATCCTCTTCATCCCCACCCATCCCTATCCTCTCCATCCCCACCCATCCCCGCAAGGAATTACCTCCATCCCCGCCCGTCCCCATAAAAAGCAGCACTTACTTCTGACAGGATCATCAATTCCACAGTTTCTTTTGTGTTTGCGCTGCTGTTTTCCTTGTGGAATCTCTTTGGTGGAACCCTTTTTTTGTTTTCTGTTCAGGTAATTAACTTATAAACCCCCTCTTTTACTAAGACTGACGTGCCCATTATATTATATGGACGAACCCTGCTTCCAAAGCCTTCCATCCCCGTGGGAGTCCCGTTGGCTAGAGGGGGTCCCCGTGGGAGTCCCGTGGGTTAGGGGTGATTCCCGCAGGACCCCTGCAGGACCCGCGGTCTTCCCACGATCCCCATTCCCATGCAGACCTCTAGTCGAGAAGACTTAGAAGCAACGACTGAACTAAAAGTTTAAAGGTCAAGGAATATGTTTTCTGGGATTCGATTCAATTGGAGAGTTTTTTTGAATATGAATGAACAACATAAGATTTAAACTAGCTGCTATGTTTTTGAGGAGAATTGTATTAGTTTCACCTAATGTTTGAGGAATTTTTCCTTTCTTAGGGCTCCTTTTTACTAAGGTGCGCTAGCATTTAGCGCGCTAAATGAAAAATACTAACGCAAGCTTTATGGAGGCGTTAGCATGTAGCGCGCGCTAAAACGCTTAGCACGCCTTTGTAAAAGGAGCCTTAGAGTTTAATTATGTATATAAATTGTTATTGTATGAGTTTTTCTGTTAAGGGGGAATCCTTGGTTTTCTTGTTTTAAATATTGCCTTATAAAGGAAATTAGGGCTCCTTTTACTAAGCTGCGTTAGGGCATTAACGGGCGGAATCGCGCATGCTAAATTGCCGCAAACGCTAGACACTAATGCCAGCATTGCGCTAGCGTTAGTTCTAGCCGCGTAGCGCAGCTTTAGCACCCGCTAAAATGCTACGTGCGCTAAAAACACTAACGCAGCTTAGCAAAAGGAGCCCTTGGTCCTTTCGGAATGTGGGCTAGATGGAAGATAATTAATGATTTTATTTCCTTTATGATGTATGAGTTTAAAATTCCATTCTTTACTGTTCTGGATACTGAACTGTTGTGAAAATGATAAATTTTAAAAGATAAATAAATCGTGAAACTGCAGCGAGTCCAGGTGCTGATTCTCATTTTTCCACCCCTGCCTGCCTTAACTGTCACTAATTGTTCAAAATGCAAAAAGGTATTCATGCATCATTTTACCACAAACCACACAAAAATAAAAAAGCCGGAGAGCTAAGAGCTAGACAATTTATGGCAATTAGTGTTTCTCTACCCCAGGGGTAGGGAACTCCGGTCCTCGAGAGCCGTATTCCAGTCGGGTTTCAGGATTTCCCCAATGAATCTGCATGAGATCTATGTGCAGGCACTGCTTTCAATGCATATTCATTGGGGAAATCCTGAAAACCCGACTGGAATACGGCTCTCGAGGACTGGAGTTCCCTACCCCTGGCTTAAAGAATGGCACAGGGACATAGTTTGTCCCTATACTTGCAATTTCTGTCCCTGTCCCCATCCCAGTCCTATAGGCCAGGGGTAGGGAACTCCGGTCCTCGAGAGCCGTATTCCAGTCGGGTTTTCAGGATTTCCGCAATGAATATGCATGAGATCTATTTTCATGCACTGCTTTCAATGCATATTCATTGGGGAAATCCTGAAAACCCGACTGGAATACGGCTCTCGAGGACCGGAGTTCCCTACCCCTATGGCTGTGGATAGCCCTTAAAACCCAGGACATTAATGAAGTCATACTCCTAGCCTTCTCTTATTCAAGGCAGGGGATGTCCCTAGGTAGGGCAAACCGAGTACTGCTGGTGATATTTTAGAGCTTAGGGCAGAAATTTGAGTGGGACCCAGTCCCAGCCCAGACCAACAGCAGGCTATATCTCCTTCAGCTTCAGGTAGGCTGGAGGAGGGTCCAATCGCTTCCTATCCCGCCCCTTCTAGCGTGGGAACTGAGGGTAATTTCCCTGTTTTCACCCTTCCCCCGCCCAAACCAGTCACTTTCATGATCATCTTTATCGTTTGTCAAACCCTTCTACCTCCCTCCCTCCCTCCCCCCCCCCAGGCTGCAGACATTAATGAAAAACACCCATCAGTACTAGTACTCACCTTTCTGATGTTTTTTGTTGTTGTTCAAAAGACGGGTCCGTCCGGCAATGTGGCGGCAGCAGCGACCGTTCTCTTGAAACTTGCAAGTGGTGCTGCTGCTGCTCGGCCAAGGCTGCCCTCTGACGAACCGCCCAGGCGGAAACAGGAAGCTGCGTCAGAAGGGAAGTTATTGGCTGAGCACCGCTTGCAAGAACGGTTGCCGGAACTTGCCTCCGATGCCGGGAGAGGGGGGGGGGGTGGCACTGCTGATGTTTCCCGGGGGGGGCCCTGCCCACGTTGCCAAAAGGAACCCCCCTCAAACCTGAGTCCTCTTCGGGCCCTAGGCAGGTGCCTACTAGGCCTACCCATTAATTCGACCCTGAGGATGATATCTCACAATATCATTTAGGGAAAGGTCTTCCCTTTTTATTGTAGATCTCTGCTGAGTTGTGGGGAAAGGCTGCACTGAGTAGGTTTAAGAAAGGAATTAAAAGTTTATCTATTTTATTTTCATTGTTGTGCATTTGGGAAGGATTAATGGTTGGGTAGGAGATTGCTGGTGAGGAAATTAAAAAATTCTGTGATTTATGATGTATTTTAAATTTGTTTATATACCACATGGAGCGGAATCAGATATGCAATTTATAGATGAAAATAAATTCAGAAATATATAGATTGTACTCTTGCTAGTAACGTAGTACATGACAGCAGACAAAAAAACAACATGCCCGTCAAGTCTTGCCAGGAATGCAGATTACTTTCCCCATGTTTCGTAGATGTGCAAAAGTCATTACATAGCTAAAGTGCTTTATCCTTGGATTATATCCTCTTACCTTTTAGGGACTCATCCAGTATACCCCCACACCTTTTTAAATTCCAGCACCGTTTTTTGCTTCCACCACATTTTTTCAGGAGGGCGTTCCAAACATTTACTACTCTTTCCATGACAAAATATTTCCTGACGTGCTCTTGACGCTCTGCCTCCTTACAACTTCATATCTTGTCCTCTAGCTCTAGAGCTTGTCCTCATTTGGAAAAAGCTTCATTTGATCATGTAATTCTATGTAAGTCTATGTAAGATCTCCCTGTCCTTCTCTATGTCATCTGATGGAGACCTCTATGATTCTAGCCTTTTTATGTTCTTAGCAAGATATGTCCGCCAAAACTGAACACAATAATCCCAGAAATGCCAGATTACCCAGTTCCAGGCTGGTGATTTTTGGCCAGTCCTGGATGTCTGATCTCCTCATCCTGGTGCGTTATTGGACATGCAGCACTGATTTCACAGGGGCAGGATCAGGCACTACAGTTCCCATAGTGCTTTGGGTTATAAGCTCAAAACCAGGACTGTCCAGAAATCTCCAGCTTGGACCTGAGCAACTTGGCATTTTTGAACTCCAAATGAGGCCTCACCAACATCCTTTCTGCTTGTTGTGTCTACCTCTATGCAAGCTAGCATCCTTCTGGCTTTAGCCACTGTCTCATTGCATTTTTTTTTCACTACCTTGAAATTGTTTGATGCTGTCACCCCAAGGTCTCTTTCCTGGCCTGTGCTCTCTTCCCCTATCACAGTTCCTTTGGGGTTTTGCACCACAAATGTCTTGCTCTGCATTTTCATTTGTTTAATATTAATGCCTTTTAAAAAAAAAAAATCATATTACATGATTTGATTATGGTTCCACTGTGCTTCTGAAAGCAATCAGAGAAACACAGACACTTCATGCTAAAATACAGAATCAGGGCAGGGCTGGGGAGGAGCTCTGAGATACTCATGAAATTGTGTGAAACCAAAAAATAGTAAATGACAGCAGCTAAAGACCTGAACTGTCCATCCAGTCTGCCCATTAGTTATACTCATTAAAAATATTTCTGGGTCATAGACTGTAAAGTCCACCTGGTATTATCCTAGGTTCCAAATGCTGAAATTGCCGCCCAAGCTCACTCCAGCCTGTCCAACCATCTCGTTGTTTGCAGGATATCTACCATAAAGTCTATCCAGTAACATCCTCATGTTTCAAGTTAGTGGAGTTCCCATCGATGCCCTCCCCAGCCAACCCTACACCAAATCACCACATATGGGACACAGACCATGCAAGTCTGTCCAGTACCGGCCTTTGTTCTTTAATATATATCCTTCATTTTCTAATTAGAGATCCTCTATGTTTATTCCATGCTTTTTTTAATTCCATCACCGTTTTCCTCTCCACCACTTCCCTCGGGAGGGCATTCCTCCCTCTCCGTGAAAAAGAATTTCTGAACATTGCTCCCGAGTCTGCCTCCCTGCAACCTCAAATTTTTCCCTCTAGTTTTACCATTTTTTCTTCTCTGGAAAAGATTTGGTTCTATATTAATACCTTTCAAGTATTCAAACGTCTGCATCATATCTCCCCTGTCCCTCCTCTCCTCCAGAGTATACATATTTAGGTCTTCCAGTCTCTTCTCATACTCCTTTTGGTTCAAACCCCTTATCATTTTTGTCACCTTCCTCTGGACCTATTCATGGCTTTTAATATCCTTCACCAGATACGGCCTCCAAAACTGAACACAATACTCCAAGAATGGCCTCACCAATGATCTATCCAGGGGCATCAACATCTCCCTTCTTCTGCTGGTTACTCCTCTTTCTATACAGCCTAGCATCCTTCTGGCTACAGCCACCACCTTATCACACTGTTTAGATGCCTTTAGATCCTCAGACACAATCACCCCAAGGTCCCTCTCTCCGTCAGTGCTTATCAGCCTCTCACCTCCCACCACATACGGTTCTCTCAGATTTCTACCCTCAGATTTCATAGTTCTTGGTATTCATACCCCCATACCACAGAGTACATGTTTCTTCAAATGTTACTCTGTGGAACGTGGGCATGAATACCAAGAACTATTAAAACTTTACGATAGTAAAGTATATGCAACAGAGCGCTGGAGGAGCCTCGACCCTGATGAAAGTATATTGAAACATGATTGTGTTGGGAGAGGTGCTCCTTGCATTTAGCCCATACAGATAACTGGCTTGCATTATATAATAATAAAGTTGAATTAAAAATAATTGAAAATAAGAAAAAAATAATTGAAATATAAAAAAGAAGAATATAGATCCAATGACGAATGGAACTTTGGTGGTGACTTTTTTCATCACAAGCCTCGAAAGAGCTTATTGTGGATCTGAAGAAAATAATTAAAAAAAAATTTAATAGAATGTCTGGGGGATGTTGGTGTTGATTTTAAAAAAGTTAACCCTGGAAATATTGCCGATTATCAAATAAGGGACATTCACACCTAACTTTAGGTGCAAGGTTTGGCGCCACATTTTCATTGGCGCAAATGGTTGCAGCTAAAGTTAGATGTGGCTCCCGGGTTCTGATTTCAACTGTCCTGTTTGCATTCTTTTCTATTCCAAAGTTTTTTGGTTTTTGCTTCACTTCCTAGAAGTGCAGTATATCAATTAAAGATAACCATATCGTGTCTAGGACAGAGGGGAATCATGGGAGCTCTGCATGGATTTTCCACCAGTACTTTGGCACCGCTGTATCTCCTCACGCCCCCCTCCCCCCTACGCTCCCAACCATCTTTTCAAAGGAAAACTCCCAAATGGGGCTTCCTTTTGAAAATATGCTTGCAGGCCTGTAGGTACAACTTACCAAGAACCATGATTTGCCACGTGCTTGTATGATTGACAAGACTGCTCTGTGCATGGACTTTATTATTGATTGCTAATAAAGTGAGTTTGAAGGCCAGGCATGCTCTGCTCTTTTCCTTTGGATTTTGAGGCTTTTTCTAATATGCATTACTGGAACTTGCTTTGGGCTAAATTTTGTTCAAGGAAGGTGGTCTATAAATACTGTATAACAGCACAAGAAGGTGAATGAAAATAAAAGAGGACAAGTGAGAGAGGCAAGAGAAGATCCTGACCAACAGAAAGATACAAGAACATGACAGAAAAGTGAGAAAGGGAAAGAGAAGGACAGGGAGAGATTAAGCCAGGGTGAGAATGTGGTTTGGGCTGCCTTTTTCTCTCTCTTCATTCAATGCACGTCAGTCTCTTTCCAGTCTTGGCAAAGAATTTGTCTGCTTTAGTTTCAGGACTACAAAGTGGCCATAAACTGCTCAGAATATACACGGGGTAATTTGAATAAATCTGCATGAAAAATGTTAACATACGCTGTATGCACGGTCTATATATAACATGTGACTATGCATGCACAGACAGTATGGGTGTAATGTGGGCGTTGTTGCAACATGCTGTCCAATTTACATCTATTATTACCTGCACTATACTATGTGCCATAAAGTATATGTAATGTCTGATTTAGTTCTGCTCACATACAATATATACAAACAGTCTGGGATACTTTATAGATGAGATGCACACTGACATTTTCTGTAGCATCTGCAGCTATTGCCGTCATGATTTTAGGACAAAATGCATTTTAGTTAGTGGGCATGACATGGTTTTAAAAATTATAACAGCTGGCGCTGCTTGAGATGTAATTATGCAGAAGTGCCAGTCTGCTTGTACAGGTGCTCTGTGCCCATTTTCACCTCTCCAAATGAAGACCTTGCAAAGAGGGACTTCTAATATATTCTCTGCATAAAAGTTGGAAACAATGCCAGCAGACTGACTTTACATGTGTTTTTATTAAAAAAAAAAAAAAAAAAAAATGACTTTGGCACAATGCAAACTCCAACAAAAACCATTCTCCTAATCTGAAAAAAATGTACACTACTCTACTACTTTATCACTTATATAGCACTGAAAGGCGTACGCAGCGCTGTACATTTTGAATTTATAGATGATCCCTGCTCAGAAGAGCTTACTTCTACTACTACTACTTATCTGTTCCATTTTATTCTTCTCTTCTCCATACTTTTCTCACCCCCTCTCTTTTCCCTTTGTTCCTAGAGTGTATTGTTCAATGTATCCAGTGCTGTATAGATGCATATAGAAAGAACGGACCATGCCAAAATAAAAAAAAAGCAGAAATTTCAGGAAATGTATTTATAAAGTAAACACGGTTAAAATCGCCAAGGCTTGATAACCCAATGTGTAAGATTTAAAAGCAGCCTCAGAAAAGTGGGTGTTTTGGCTGTGTGAACCTGGCCAGAGAAAGGGGTCACAGTGCATTTAGGGGTCCTTTTACTAAGGCGTGCTAACCGATTTAGCACACGCTAATCAATTAGCGTGCACTAAATGCTTACTTGGGAAGACTTCTTCCAGGTAATATGGCAGAGTACACGGCCAGGAGCTGGTGATGGAGAAGAAGGGTGTCTCCTCTTTACCTCATGCCGCTGAGACCCGGACGTGCTATTGTCAGATTGTTAACTTTCAATTTTAAGTAAATCTATATAACTGTATAAGTGTAACAAAATTTTGCTCTCCTATATTCCAAGGGATGAAATATGCAGTGGTGGGGGTGGGGGAGGGGGGGAATTGCCACTTCCTTCCCCCTTCACT
This sequence comes from Geotrypetes seraphini, assembly GCF_902459505.1. NCBI lineage: Eukaryota > Metazoa > Chordata > Amphibia > Gymnophiona > Dermophiidae > Geotrypetes > Geotrypetes seraphini. The sequence continues at coordinate 25,895,371 of NC_047093.1, read as the reverse complement.
TCCCCCTCTCTTTTATTTTCGGGGTCGGACTTTGTGAAACGCAGATACTTGTCACTGCAGAGCAGTAAATAATTCTGCAAAAAAACAAACCAACCCAGTTTGGAAGCTAAATTTGAATAGCACAAAGCACTTTTACTGGGCTGAAATGAAATGAAATTTAGATAATTTGTCAGCAAATGTAAATAACACTCTGAGAGCCCATCACTGATTATTGTCTGTTCAGAGGGTGCTTTAATCACCTGCTACCCTGGAAGCTCTGTATATGCTCTGTTCACATAATGTTCTCACAGAATACTACAGCCAATAATGCAACAAAGAGGAGATAGTTGGCAAGCCCCCACTAGGAGCATTTATAGGATAAACAGTAGGGACAGGGGATAAGATAATCATAGCACAGATAACCAGATTTATCAGGAAATTAGTACTTCCAAGATGAAGACACTATGGGCTCCTTTTACTAAGCCGCGTTAGGCTTAGGAACTGTTTGAAAGAGCCTGGAACTCTTGATCACATGCTTCTTCACTGCACTATGGTTCATTCCTTTTGGACTCGTATATGGGACACCATAAAATCTATTACCGAATGTTCAGAAGCTATTTCCATAGACATTATAATTCTTTGTTCTCAACACCCTTGTTTCGCACTATCAAACTGCCCTCCTAAACTTATTGACACCATGATTGTGACAGCTCTTATGCACATTTTGAAAAATTGGAAGTCACCCACACTACTAGACTACACCTTTTGGTGGAACTCCTTGAGCATGTACCACAAATTCGAATCATATGCATATGAAAAGAACACGATATCTCGTTTATCTACAAATTTGGTGCGAAATAAATCACCTTGGTCATTCTTAGATTCATATGTTCATTCTGCCTTGTAGACACTTCTGCCTCTCTCTCTTTCTCTCTCTCTCTTTCTTTATCTCTCTTTTTTCTTTTTTATTTCAATTCATCTTCTCTGCTTTTCTATCCTTTCTATTTCTTTTCTTAGCAGTTTCAAATACTCTGAATTCTTCTTACTAATCTAGCAATTATGGTTTCTTTTGTTTCTACATCACTAGTTCTTATTCAATTTTTATGTATTTGAACTGCTTTCTGTATATTACTTATAATATTCAATAAAATTAATGAACTAAAAAAAAAAAAAAATAAAAAATAAGCCGCGTTAGGGCTTTAAACGCGTGGAATAGCGCGCGCTACATCGTCCCGCGCGCTAGACCTTAATGCCAGCATTGAGCTGGCGTTAGTTCTAGAAGCGTAGCGCGTGGTAAAAGAAGCCCTAAGCGCGAATTGAAATAGGAACCGTATAAGAACATAAGAATAGCCTTACTGGGTCAAACCAGTGGTCCATCAAGCCTAGTAGTCCGTCCTCAAGGTGGCCAATCCAGGTCACTAGTACCCAGCAAAAGCCCAAAGAGTGGCAACATTCCATGCTACCAATTAAAGACAAGCAGTGGCTTCCCCCATGTCTTTCTCAATAACTGACTATGGCCTTTTCCTCCGGGAACTTGTCCAAACCTTTCTTAAAACCAGCTACGCTATCCGCTCTTACCACAACTTCTCGCAATGTGTTCCAGAGCTTAACTATTCTCTGAGTGATAAAATATTTCCTCCTATTGGTTTTGAAAGTATTTCCCTGTAATTTTATCGAGTGTCCCCTAATCTTTGTAATTTTTGACGGAGTAAAAAATCGATCCTCTTGTACCTGTTCTTCTCCACTCAGAATTTTGTAGACTTCAATCGTATCTCCCTTCAGCCATCTCTTTTCCAAGCTGAAAAGCCCTAACCTCTTTAGTCTTTCCTTATACGAGAGGAGTTCCATCCCCTTTATCATCTTGGTTGTTCTTTGAACCTTTTCTAGTGCTGCTATATCTTTCTTGAGATAAGGAGACCAGAATTGAATGCAATACTCCAGGTGAGCGATATAGAGGCATTATAGCATGGAACGATACAGAGGCATTATAGCATTATTACTCTTGTTAACCATCCCTTTTAAAATAATTCCTAGCATCTTGTTTGCTTTTTTCGACACCGAAAGAGTGATTGATCGATGGAATGGTCTTCCACGCCAAGTGGTCGAGGCCAGCAACGTGCTTGACTTTAAGAGACGATGGGACAAACATATGGGGTTGCTACAGAGTTATGCTTAAAAGATGGATTCTCGTGGGAGAGGGGATTCTTGAGTGGGCAGATTTGTTGAGGGAGGGTTCTTGAGTGGGCAGACTTGTTAGACCGCCAGCCCTTATCTGCCGTCATACTCTATGTTTCTATGGTGCACATTGGGTGGAAGATTTCATCATGTCATCTACCATGACACCCAGATCTTTTTCTTCGGCGCTAGCATCTGGTAACTGTGATTTGGGTTATTCTTTCCAATGTGCATCACTTTGCATTTGTCCACATTAAATTTCATCTGCCACTTGGACGCCCAGTCTTCCAATTTCCTAAGGTCTGCCTGCAATTTTTCACAATCTGCAGTATGAACACAGTACACGATACTAAATATGGATGTATATATTTATATGTGTGTATAAGAAAGTATAAAATGAATAAATACATGATATATTTTATACAGGTATGTACAAGTAGGTATGTATTAGCAGGTAGATTGATTATATATTATAGATGGAAATAAGAAAGAGGATTGACTATGGTTTGAGAGGGCTATATTGAGAACCAACTCAGAAAATGCTAACCTTTACAAAAGCACAAGTATCGATTATGGTTTAATAAATGTCTGTACTGAAACCATCCCATGAAGCGTAAACTCTGTATTGTAACACCTTTACAGAAGCTCATGTATTGTAACACCATTACAAAGCTCATATAAACCGCTCTGAATTGACTCCCCCAGTCATTAGCAGCAGTATAGAAGCTTTCAATAAACAATTAGAACCACTACTATTCCTATCCATTCAGTCTTGTCCAACCCTTGGATACTCTGCAGGCCAGTCCTCGTCATGCGTCTCTGTTTTCCACAGCTTCTTTCAATTGCTTGATGTTCATTCATTCCTGTGTCATTCTTGATGGTATGCAGCCAACGGGCCTTTGGTCTCCCCTGCTTCCTTTTACCACTGACCATTCCGAGTAGCACCTCCTTTTCTAGTGAATTTGCCCTTGTCACATTTCCAAAATAGGTCAATTTCTGTCTGGTAATCTTGCCTTCCAGGGACAACTTCCAAGAACAATCTTTGTTGGTGATCCTAGCTGTCCGTGGGATTCATAGAAGAGAGATGGGGTGGTAAATTGAAAAGTGGAAGGGACTGAGACAAGTACCAGTGAAAAAAATTATTTCAGGTTTTAAAGCAATAGAAGAATAAATTGTTTTGAAAAAAAAAAAAAAAAAAAATACAGAAATTGTACATCTATGAGAAGGTGCTAAAAAGTTCTCAGCCCAACTAACCAACTTCTTAAATGCTGAGTGTTATTTTGCCACTGTAGCTCAAAAGAGTGTTATCTTGTTTCGTTAAGTGCCAATTTGCGGAAACGAAATTCTTTGGTTTTGATATTGTTTCAGATTATTGATTGAACCATATCTACGTCATTCTCTTCTTGGCTGGGCTGAGAACTTTTCAGCACCCCTTCGCATAGGAAGGATGATGGATTTGATTATTACAGAGAAAACCTGGTTTAAGCAGGGGGTCATGGTGGGGTGGGTGAGCGAACTCAGCTATGGGTTTGGTGGAGTTCACAGAACAGACTGGTGTTGGCAGGGTTAAGTTTGTTTTCTCCCTCCAGTACTCAATACCACTTGACTCAATTAAACAAATATGGGAAAACACTGAGCCAGATATTCAAGGGGACAATTAGGTTTAAGTTCCCTATCACTGAATCTTCGGCAGTCCTAGGGGGGTAATTCTCTATAAAAGGGCATGAAGACTGCCAATCAAGTGGAAAAAAGCTTCATCCAGGGCTAGACAAATCATGGGCTATATCCGTAGAAATTTCGTCAGCCGTAAGCCCAAGGTCATAATGCCGTTGTACAGATCCATGGTGAGACCCCATCTGGAATACTGTGTTCAATTCTGGAGGCCGCATTATCGAAAAGATGTGCGGAGAGTTGAGTCGGTTCAGCGAATGGCCACCAGGATGGTCTCAGGACTCAAGGATCTCCCGTATGAGGAACGACTGGGTAAGTTGCAGCTGTACTCACTCGAGGAACGCAGAGAGAGGGGAGACATGATTGAGACGTTCAAATATGTCACAGGCCGTATCGAGGTGGAAGAGGACCTCTTTTTCCTTAAAGGACCCACGGCAACAAGAGGGCATCCGTTGAAAATCAGGGGTGGGAAATTTCATGGCGACACCAGAAAATATTTCTTCATCGAAAGGGTGGTTGACCGCTGGAATAATCTTCCACAACAGGTAATTGAGGCCAGCAGCATGCCAGATTTTAAGAAAAGATGGGATTGGTATGTGGGATCTCTTCATGGAGGTAGTTAGGGGGTGGGCCATTAGTGTGGGCAGACTGGATGGGCCGTGGCCCTTTTCTGCCGTCATTTTCTATGTTTCTTACCACATTAGCGCACATTAACAATTAGTGCAAATAAAATGCTAAAGATACCCATTATATTCCTATGGGCATATTTAGCATGTGCTAACACAATTATTGCATGGTAACGCGGTGGTACCCTTTCAGGAATTCCCCCCCTAGGTGCAAATTCTATATTGGAAATTGTATATGGAATGCCATTATAGAATACGAGTATATGTTCATATTTACACACCTAATTTTAGGCACGAGCATTTATGCCAGCTCAATGGCTAATGTGAATGCTTGCGTTAAATGTGTCAGTGATAGGCATGGCTCTGACCCACCCATGCCCCTCTCAGGTCTTCGCCCCCTCGCAGTCTTGTACTATGGGCTGGATTCACTAACCTGCCCGCCGCCACCTCCACTGACCCCAACCCGCGTGGCTCCTAAAAGCTGGTCCCGCTTTTGCCAGCTGCCGCCCTCACGAAAAAATAAATGGAGCCCGTGGTTTTAACCCGCTTTAAACCCGTGGGTTAAAACCACGGGCTCGCTGGGCGGGGAAGGGCAGGAGAGCTTCGGGAAAGGGCAGGAGAATGGCGATGCGGCAGGGGAAGATCGAGGCAGAGCAGGGCGGCATGATGGCGAGCAGCAGAGATAGCAGGGCAGCATTCAGGGCGAGCAGGCAGGAGAGATTGCAGGGCGGAGAGCAGGGTTTCCAGTCGGAAAGACGTTTTCGACTGGTCCCCAGCAGTCACTTCTGCAGGGGATCGGCCAGCCCAGTCGGATCGGAAATTTGGTGTAGTGAATCGGGTCGCTGTCCAATTTGCATGCATTTCACCTCATTTACATGCAAGGATTCCAAGCGGATTGCAGGAGAGGTAAGTGAATCAGGCCGGAGGGAAATTTGATAGTTAAGTGGTCACAAACTGATCGGCACACGATCGGTTTGCTTAGTGAATCTAGCCCTAACCTTTTTCAAACCCAGTTACTCTAAATCTAGAAACTGTCTGTTATACATGTAACTTAATTAAATAGTTATCTTCTAAGTGACATTAATGACCAACTATTGGCTCTAATTTGGTGTTGATTAGTGCTAATTGGTACTAATTAACAGTTACGCCCTTATCAGAATTCTGCAAATTGTATGTGCAAAATTCATAGGGCTATATTCACTAAGCAAACCGATCGTGTACCAATCGGTTTGCGACCCCTTTGCGACCCAATTTCCCTCTGACTCGATTCACCAACCTCTCCTCTGATCCGCTTCCGATCCGTGCATGCAAATGAGGGGAAACGGCATGCAAAGTAGGCAGGGACGCGATTCACTAAACAAATCTGGGACACCGACTGGGCCGGCCCATTAACAGAAGAAGCGACTGCTGGGGACCAGTCACACACGTTCCTGCCGAATCTCCTGCTCCATTGCCGCCCTGCACTCGGCCCGATCTTCCAGCCCTGCCTCGATCTTCCAGCCCTGCTCTCTGTCCCGATCATGCCCTGCTCTCTGCCCCGATCTTCCAGCCCTGCTCTCTGCCCCGATCTTCCCTGCTCTCTTCCCGCTCTGGATCTCTGCCGCCTTCCCTGCAATGTAAGCCCACGGGTTTAAAGTGGGGCTGCGCTACGGCGTGTTCCAGCTTTAAACCTGCAGGTTCGCACTGCAGGGAAGGCGGCAGAGAGTAGGAGAGTCAGGGCGGGTTAAGGCCTAGTAGGATTCACGTGTTCTGGCTGATTGCCCCCCTCCCCCACTTGCAAAAGTGTCTTCCTTGCATGGAGAGAGCATGCACAGACCATCGACAAGCAAAGACATGGTCTGCGCATTTGCCCCCATTTAAATATTAGCCTGTAGTGAATTGGTCGGCCTGCCACGGATTGGATACGGATCAGGCAGGTTAGTGAACTGGACCTTTACTCTGCTATTAAAACAGACATGGGGGAAGTCATTGCTTGCCCTGGGATCACTAGCATGGAATGTTGCTACTCTTTGGCATTCCGGAATCTTGCTGCTCATTGGGATTCTGGAATCTTGCTATTCTGTGGGATTCTGCCGTGTACTTGTGACTTGGATTGGCCTTTCTTGGAAGCAGCGTACTGGGCAAGTTGGACCATCAGTATGACCCAGTACGGCTATTGTTATGTTTTTGTGTGTGCAAAACTTTGCCTCCTAAATGTAAAATTAGGCACACAAGCTTAAAGAATTAGGGAGTATATGGCACACCCACTGCTTATAGAACTATATTGATTACCGATAGTTTGAATTCTATTCTGTTTTCTATCGGTAACCAGTGTAGTTCTATAAGCAGTGGGGTGACGTGGTCCGATCTTGATTTATAGTTTAATGTCCACTGTACCGCAGGGATGACTGTGTGGCTATTTTTGTACAAATGATGCCAGGCAGACGTTTTTGTATCATCATTTTTGGCGTTCATATTTTGGATTCTTCATTTTGGACATTTTCAGCACAAGAACTTCCTTGTCACGTATTTTCAAACAGGAAATGGCTGTGAGATAGACAGTTTTTTGGATATTATGGGCTCCTTTTACAAAAGTGCGCTAGCGTTTTTAGCGCAAGAAACAAGATTAGCGTGCGCTATAGCGCACACTAGCCAAAAAACTACCGCCTGCTTAAACGGAGGCGGTAACAGCTAGCGCGCGTGATAAACCACTAGCGCACCTTCGTAAAAGGAGCCCTATGAGCAGGAAGTCCCAATTCTGACTTGGATGTTCTTTTCACCCTTCATGCAGCTTAAGTTTGAACAGAAAAATTGCTGTCCTAACTGCAGTATGGCTCAGATTCTTGAACAGGTGCCGATATCGGCGGCCCCCTTAAAAGCAGCTGCCAATCGCAGGTCAATCAAGCATCAGTGCCAGTTTTGGAATTTTGCCAATCTGAAAGATAGGCGCCAGAAATGTAGCCCAAGATTTTCCGGGCCTACATTTCTTACGCCTGTTTTTGTGTGAATCTCACCTACATAGGGACTTTGGGCCACCTAATGCCACTTCCGGTGTTGGCAGAAAGGAGAGGAATGGGGGACATACAGATAGAGGGGAGGGGAAGGAAACAGTGGCACATGGATAGAGGGGAAGGCAAGAGGGGAGGGGAAGGAGATAGTGCACATGGATGGAGGGAAGTGGAAGAGGAGAGAGGGAAGAGATGCACAGGGATGGAGGGAAGTGGAAGAGGAGAGAGGGAAGAGATGGTGCACATGGATGGAGGGGTGGGGAAGAGATAGAAAGTTAGATTTGAAATTGAGGTAGAAAAATGTAAGAAAAGTGAATATGATAATCAGTGCCAAAGATAACTCACAACACTTTGCAGTTTGTGCAATATAGTATGTTGGGTATTAAAATTAAATAGTTACAAAAAAACACAAAGAAACAGGATACTGTACTGTGCTAGATGACCCACTGGCCTGATCCAGTATTGCTATTCTTATTCTGTAGCAGTTACTGAGGTGACATTGCATCTTCCTTGACCTCTCTGAAAAAAGCAGAATGTAAATGATAGTTAATTAAAATTTTCTCTGCATGCAGCGTACTTTGTGTAATTTAATTATGTGGTTACCATTATGTATTGTTAATAAAATTATATTATGTGTATTCAAAGAATGAATACAAGAAATGGCTTTACAATTCATACTATACTATTATTATGAGGTGGGGTCTAGGGCAGAGCTTAGGTGTGGCTTGGGTGTGGACTAGCGTGAAGCTTTGCCCCCCCCAAAAAAAAACAACAACAACAAAGCGTTCCGCTGCTTGTGTATTTAGTACAGTAGATATTTTTCTGTTTCTGGAGGGCTCCCAATTACAAAAAAACAAAACAAAAAAACACCACTAAATTTTTTTTTTTAATTTTAAAAATTAAGAAAGCTAAAATGGAATTTGAAGCTTAATCCCTTGGTTTACAGACTTCTGCCTTAGCTACTACTAGGCTGCTCCTCAGACATGCCCATAATACATAAAGCTGTCACAGAGCCTGGTGTCCACTTTCAGTTTCACTTTTAGGGGAGACCTCGGAGGGGGACATCAGCCACTGGGAGATTAAGGAGGTGTCATGTTTTAATCCCTCCAGTGGACAGCTGTACCCGGAACGTGCCTGAAACAAGTCTAAATAAGGATGTCTTTCTTTTATGGCACGGACATTTCTTCCCCATTTCTAACTGCACTTGCACATCCAGGTTTCAGGCCTTCCCAAATCTTGTCCAAAACTTACCCACAAGATGCTCCCTTGCTTTGTGGCTGTAAAAAAGCAGTGTTGGAATCAGGGCCGGATTTAGATGAAAAGAGGCCCTAGGCTATTCCACTTATGAGGCCCTTTCACCTCCCATTTTTAAGTTTGTAAATTACATGAGAGATAATAAAATACATCATTACTGTGATATATATCAATATGTTAAATGAAACATGTTGTTATTGGTACTAACCTTTATAAAAAATGTGACACGGATAATAAAAAAAAAAAAAAGTCGAGAACACTTATTTGGACATTTATTCTCAGCACCATATATAGTACTTGTAACAATAACTAATCAAACATAACACACATTGCCCCAGTGCATCCTTCCTCACCTCACCCCCCCTCCGATGCCCGCCTGCCTCCCATCCCTCTTCCATTGAACACCCCCAAGCCATCCTGCCTGCCTGCCTTCCATTAAACCCCCCCATCCCCCCTCTGATGCCAGCCTGCCTGCCTCCCATCCCCCTTCCACTGAAACCCCACACCCCACCCCCGATGCCAGTCTGGGCCGCCCTGTCCTGACGGATCCACGTTTTGCCTCTCTCCCCGCGGGGCTGGGCTTTGCCCAGCTGTTTCCAGACTGACGTCTTTCCCTCCCCGATCCTTCTCCCAGAGCGAGAAAAAGAAAGGGAGAAGCCGAGTCGGCGCCCTGTTGCGGCTGGAGCCGATTCTGATCCCGAAGCGTAGAATTTTTCCTTATTTTCGGTTCAGTGTTTTAGTGTTCACTGTTTTTAGAATAGTGTAATTTTAATTTTGCTAACAATTTGAATGTAGGCCCCTCTTGATCTTGAGGCCCTAGGCTGAAGCTTAGTTAGCCTATAGGAAAATCCGGCCCTGGTTGGAATCCTTTTCCTGTCTTTACAAAATTGGTACTTGGATATTTCAAGCATGTGGAAGTTCATTTTGGCCTTTTGAGACGTCCGTTTGCTTTGAAAATAAGCACTTTTGTATTTAGATTCTAAAGGATTTCTCTCCTATATATGATTATAGAAAATTCATTTTGTAAGCCAAGTCTTAGCACAAGAAAACTGTCTCCTGCTGCCTTTGTTACATTAATGTTGGATTTATGCATACAGGACATTTTTTTCCCTCCCTCCCTCCCTTCTTTCCCCTCCAAACTGACCTCTGCGGACATGTCACACCTCGCTCAATTGAAGAACAGCTCATTCGTTCCCTTGTATCATGCGCTTTATTAGGTTCAAATATCACTCTGCAGAGACTCATTGCGATGAGAATTATTCCAATGTAATTTCATATTTGAGTCTGAGTTCCTCCAAATACCATTTATTAGACTGTTGGACTTTGGCATTTTTCCCATTCTTACAGATTTCACAGAATGTTTGTTAAAAGAAAACCAACGTAGCTGTTGGTTATAGATACCACTTTTTGCATTAACAGCTGTTCCTGAGATAAAAGGATTTAACTATTCCCAGAAGCTTGTATCAGGCAAATGCCATTACCACAGCATATTTTTTTGGCAACAGTAGGGGGTTTCAAGACTCAAACAACCGTATCTTGCCTAAGAAAGAGACTTAAATAATTGTCTTTAAAAAAAAATCACATTTCCACAGTCATTGACCACCTAATTCTATCTCCATTCAGTTCAATTTATTTGTTTTTTGTTTTCTTTTAATTAAACTCATTTTTGATGGGATAACAGCTAGCTTTTCAATATTGAGAGAGATGTGATAGAGGTCTGATCTGTTATGGGAATGTGTTTGTTTTGTCTGTTCATTTATTTATTAGGATTTATTAGCCACATTTATGAAGAGGTTTGGGCAAGTTTCTGGAGAAAAAGTCCATAGTCTGTTATTAAGAAAGACATGGGGGAAGCCACTGCTTGCCTTGGATCGGTAGCATGGAATGTTGCTATTCTTTGGGTTTTGGCCAGGTACTAGTGACCTAGATTGGCCACCGTGAGAACAGGCTACTGGGCTTGATGGACCATTGGTCTGACCCAGTAAGGCTAAAAGAATGATAAGAAAAAGAGATTTTTAAACACCCTGGCCTTGTTTTCTGGTCACACTTGCTGCTGTGGTATTCAGCTTGGAGAAAGACTTAAGGAAGTGCCCTGGTCTTTGAGTGCTAATTTTTCTTTTTTTTACTTAGATATATTTATTTCTCCAGAACCTTAGATTTAACTCATATGTAGTAAAACATGAATGAAAAAAAAGTCTGATTGTCTCCAGAAATGATTTTAGGATAAGCAAAGTTTGTTGACCGTGCTGTATGTACAAGAACATCATTGTTTCAGACTCTAGGCTGGCCCAGGTGAAGACAAATATGATTACAGGTTCTCCATCACAGTGAAAATCTGGACTTTCCGGGCCTGCAGAAATAAATTCAATGAACAGAAATTGAAGTGCATAAGTGGCATCTCCTACATATCTACTAAAGGCAAATTTCTTTCTACTGGCAAGCAGAGTCAAGATCCTGCACTCAAGTTATGGGAAATCTGAAAAGGTGTTGCGTGGCCTGCCTTTCACCACAATTGCAGACCCGACAGCTTGGGTAGAGGCAACTTAGGGCCTTCCATTCGGCCTAGTCCTGCTCTACATTTGCAGAAACACAAACCCCCCCCGAACAACTGCAAAATATTCTTGAAAGTCACAAACTGAGCAGTATTTGCCAAAAGGTGAAGGGGAGGAAGCCAACTGCAAAACTAACCCCAGAATGATATAATAATAATATAATAATGGTGAAGTGTCCTCAGTGTGAGGTTGCAAGCTTCAGGAAGCACAGAGTTCAAAAAGAACCATAGCCACCATGCATGAACCTGCTGGGCCTTTTTCCATGGTGAGATAAACTCCCAACTTAGCCCCACACCATCATAGGAACATACTGTGTGTGAATAACAACCGTGAATGTTTACTTTAACTCTTTTGGCTGGAGGTGAGGGGGCAGGAATTCCACTGTTATTTTGTGAATTAGATTGATAGTAATTGCACTATGCAGGTTCATTCACAGTTGTAGAGAATGACACGGTGACAAAATTCATCATCGTTCCTGTCCCCGCAGATAACCGTGGGAAATAATCCCATGTCATTTTTTAGTGTCTATTTCAACCTCAGTCCTTCTACAACAGCATTCTTCAAAGCAAAGCTTATGGGTCAGTGGTTGTGGCCATTCATACTCTGATTCTTATGTGAGCCAAGGATAATGAAGCCATTGTGATATCACTGATGTGATTGGCTCTTAGGCACTGGTGGAATGAGGCATTATGACATCACAATATCTGCTCTGGATACCATAGACTGTCATTCTGTAGTGTCTCAACCTCAGTCCTTCTACACCAGCATTCTTCAAAGCAAAGCTTGCAGGTCAGTGGTTGTGGCCATTCATACTCTGATTCTTCCCTTTCTCCTTAAAGAATGACATCAAGATGGTTTCCCGCGGTTATCCGTGTCATTCTCTACACGGTTGTTATTCACACACAGTATGTTCCTCTGATGGTGTGCAGCTAAGTTTATCTTACCTTGGAAAGAGACCCAGTGTGGTGGCTGTACTTCCCCAGGCCCACCCAGTTCCACTCATCCCCGCCCTGATATGCCCCAGTCCCGCCCTAGCCCCGCCCCCTGCTGCCGCTCTTGTCTGGCAGAAGGGCATCCGCACATGCCTGCTCAACGCGATTTCAAGGAAGCCATCCAGACTCCCGGACATGTCCTCAAAAAGGAGGACATGTCCGGTGAAATCTGGACATCTGGTAATCCTAACCATTATTATATTATTATTATACCATTCTGGCACAGGGGTTAGAGCTACAGCCTCAGCACCCTCGCTGCTCCTTGTGACCCTGGGCAAGTCACTTAATCCCCTCATTGCCCGGGGTACACTAGATAGAGTTTGAGCCCACCGGGACAGATAGGGAAATATGATAAAGTACTTGAATGAGGATATAAGTGGTATATAAATAATAAAATTAATAAATAGTTGGGTGCCTCCCCTTCACCTTTTAGGAGGTAGCTCAATCGTTCTGACAACAATGTCATTCAAGTGGTAGGATCTCCAGGTAGATGACTAAACTAGATCTCAGTATTTTTCAAGGAAAAGGCATGACGCAATAAAAGTAATCTTTAGATCAGTGGTTCTTAACCTTGTTGGAGGTACTGAACCCCACCAGTTTCATATGCGTGTTCACCGAACCCTTCTTTATTCCCTTAGTTTTGCCGGAGCTAGACTAGAATTACTCAACTTGGCATTGCAAATCATGCAATTAGGACGCTGACTCCCATCACGTTCCGTTATACATGTGAATCCATATTGTACATATTCGTCTGACCACTTTCGTATTTTGCTCGACATAGTTAGTAAGGGATTAAAATATTAAGATAGGTAACACACGACGTACCATCACAACAGTTACAATTCGACTACTGTGCGCATCAAATCCCCTGCAGCACAGATAGGCCAAGCGATGTTGCGTGATCACCTGCAGCCAATTATGGACAAGCGGGGCATATCATCACGAATCATAAGCGCTTCGGTCACGTTCAATCATCTATCAGTTAAATCACAAATTTTGATCAGTAATTGATTGATGCATATAAGGCGTTAGTTACAGATTGATAGATCAAGAAACCGAGTACACGATCAGTCTTGATCTAAATCACTGAATAACTGATAGATGATTGAATGTGACCGAAGCGCTATATGAGTCGGAGGTGTGTTTTGACCTCCACCAAACCCGCGAGACTGACTCACCGAACCCCTGGGGTTCGGTCGAACCCAGGTTAAGAACCACTGCTTTAGATACTTCTGCTCCCTCAAAAGTCACCTTTTCACCTTCAGCAGCTAAAACTGGGGAACACGTTCGACTCGACCTAACGAGATGTGAGAGAACATTCTGTAGTGCTCCTTGATACAAAGATGAAACCAATATATATATAAAAAAAAGCGAGTCAGGCTTATGAATGGATTTTCAAACACTTTTTTCAACTTTGACCCTACTGAAATTGACCCGACCCTTACCAAAGCAAGGTCATTCTCCACAGGGCTCAACACCTTCAAGCTTGGATCCTGACTGGCAAATTTTCATCAAAACTATCCCATTTCCACAGGGATAGACGGATGATTGAACTGAAGCATCCCCTAAGGTCCTTCCTTTGCTTTTCAACTCAGATTATGAAAAAAATTAAGCCGATTTCAAGAACGATCACTTACAACTTTTCCAGAGTCAAAGTGAAGATTTTGATATGGGACAGGAGTTTTCTTTCTTCCGTCTTTCTTTGACTTGGAACTCCTTGTCTTGGGGAAGGTCAGAATGATCAAACATTTTGCTCTCCTTTGCTCCAAAACATAACTATTTTCACTAGATCTATCAAAAATCTCTAGGGCACAACTTTTTGGTAAATACCTTGTGGCTCAGTTCCCCTTACTTTCCCTCTTCTCCTCTCCCCCAAATAAATCCCAAATTAATTGGCTCTTTGCTGCTTTGGGGTTATAACCACAAAATGACAACGGGATTCTTGACAGGTCAAAGTCTCCTGGGGAGCCAGTCACATTCTTAAGTGAAAAGCACTTTACCCTCTCAATCAGTAAAAAGATTCCTTTATAGAAAAAAAAAAAAAATCCTTTTCGTTAATAGAAAATTAAGCACTGACTTACAACTGTCAGTATTCTATCTGTCAGTATTCTATCTGTCCCTCCCTTTCTCTCATACATCCCCTTACTGACAAACCCTCTCTTATTTTAACTGAGACATACATAGCCGTAAATTGTTTTTTGCCATAAATTTGTAGAATGCTCAGTTTACACCAGTGGAATTTGATGATGATGACATAAATCTTGAGATCACAGCTTGAGTGGTTTGTTAGTGTCACCAGAATCCCAAAATGAAATTAACATTGTCAACAGTTAATTCATTGTTGGTTTTAAAGGATGCATTGTGGGGTTGTGGTTTTTTTTTTTTTTTCTTTTATGTAAAGTCTTCCCTTAGCTTTAATCATTTTCCTATCAATTGTTGTTAAGTATCATTGAGCTGGTGTTTAACTTCTCTGAACTGTGTCTGGTTTTCAGTGAGGTGGCTAATCATTGATAAGAGACACGCCTGCAGGATCAGTCTCTTTGGTATCTCTTCTGTGCACTGTAACATACCCCCTCACCCCCCCCCCCCGCCCAATTTTCAACAGACACATACAGGACTTTTTGGCCATGTCCATGCATCCAATGGAAAACAGTCACTTCTAAATATGAAAGTGGGAAAATTAAATCTCATGCCTTAGTGTGTGTTCAGAGGTTTGTGTGTTGACAAACCGTGCTGAACTTTGAAATATTAATAAGCAGAAAAATCATAAGACTTGCCATTCTGGGATAGACCAAATGTTCATCAAGCCCAGTTTCCTGTTTCCAACAGTGGCCAACCCCAGGTCCCAAGTACCTGGCAGAAACCCAAATGGTAGCAACATTCCAGAGCTGAGATTGTGATGTCATAATGCCTCATTCCACCAATGCCTAAGAACCAAACTCATCAGTGATGTCGCAATGGCTTGATTGTCCTATACTTGACTCACATAAGAACATAAGAGCTGCCATACTGGGACAGACCAAAAGTCCATCAAGCACATCCTCTTTCCAACAGTGGCCAACCCCAGGTCCCAAGTACCTGGCAGAAACCCAAATGGTAGCAACATTCCAGAGCTGAGATTGTGATGTCATAATGCCTCATTCCACCAATGCCTAAGAACCAAACTCATCAGTGATGTCGCAATGGCTTGATTGTCCTATACTTGACTCACATAAGAACATAAGAGCTGCCATACTGGGACAGACCAAAGGTCCATCAAGCACATCCTCTTTCCAACAGTGGCCAACCCAGGTCCCAAGTAGTAAAACAGATTTTATGCTGTTTATTCTAGGAACAAGCAGTGGATTTCCCCCATCCATCTCAATAATGGCCTATGGACTTCTCTTTTAGGAAATTATATATCCTTTTTTAAAACCCCAGTAAGCAATGAATTCCAGAGTTTAATTACACGTTGTGAAGATATATTTTCTCCAGTTTGTTTTAAATCTTCTACTTAGTGGCTTCATCGTATGCCCCCCTAGTCCTAGTATTTTTGCAAAGAGTAAACAAGCGATTCACATCTCTCTTTTCCACTCCACTCGGTACTTTGTAGACCTCTATCTTATTACCCCTGAGCTGTCTCTTCTCCATACTGAAGAGACCTAGCCTCTTTAGCCTTTCCTCATAGGGAAGTCGCCCCATCCCTTTTATCATTTCCGTCAACCTTCTCTGTACCTTTTCTAAGTGCCATTGATTATAACACTCCTAAGGTGTATCTACGGAGATCAACTGACTTTTTGTTTTAATTCATTTTTACCAGTGTCTATAGGGCAAACATATGATCCTTATGGGGTTTTGCAACCATGCCCTTGTTAGCTCATGTGATGGCCTTTCTTGGCAAAAGGCCTGGGATCTATTCTGAGGGCTCAGTTTACGTCAAGAGAGGGGAAATGGTGAAGTGATCTGTGCGACTGGAGAAATACAATCTTTCATCTCATTGACTCTTGTCCACTGACTCGTCTGAACGGTGATTTTGGCAGCGCTTCATAGAGCTGATGAGATTGCCGTTGGTTGGCTGACTCCACATGCCCACGATAACAAGTCTGTGCGATTGGGCTGACATAGTTGAAGGCCACAGAACGCAGCATTTTGGAGGGAAATGTGGGAAGATTAATCAGAACTGAGAAAGAGGGCAGAGCTTTGTAAACTAAGACGTGAAAGGGCTGACATGACAAGGAAACATTTCTCCTAAATCCTTCTCTGTATCTTTAATCTAAGTGCACAGAACTCTCTGAATGGATGGGTTAGCAGCTGGAAAGGCTTTTATTGAAGATTTTTGTTGCTCCTTCAACATGCTGCAGTCCTCAGGCACCAAATCCAAGTGCTATCCAGGGACAATTGCAATCAAAGGCATTGTATGCTTTTTTTTTTTTTTTGTCAGAGGACACAACCTGTGGAAAAGGCAGATGAAAGGAACAACCCAGTCTTCTGTTCAGAGACTAAAATATTAACAAATTAACTGCTGTCATTCTAGAGTCTCTGTATCACTCACAGTGTAGAACGAAGCCTTTGCCCTGCACCTACGCATTTGCTGTCTTATGTTCAGGTCACACATATGCAGCTTCTTCAAAATCACAGCAATATATACTGTCTTACAAAAAAGAGAAGTGGGAAAGGAGAAAGCAATATTTTATTCCCCTATGCCTGGAATAAATTACCCGAGTTTGTCTGTCAAGCCCCTTCCCTTTCCTTGTTTAAAAGCAGACTGAAAACCCACCTTTTTGATATGGCCTTCAATCCTTATCCCTACTCCTATGCCCTCCAACCCAACCAGCTGATTAACCGATCCCCTTAACTGTATCCATGACATCCTGTTTGTCTGTTTAGATTGTAAGCTCTTTTGAGCAGGGACTGTCTTCTTTGTGACTCTGTACAGCGCTGTGTGTGTCTGGTAGCACTAAAGAAATACTTCGTAGTAGTAGTAGTGTGAAGAGTTTCAGCCTCTGATAACCAGAGCAGGTATTGTGATGTCATAATGCCTCATTCCACCAATGCCTAAGAGCCAACCTCATCAGTGATGTCACAATGGCTGGATTGTCCTTTACTTCGCTCTGCCCTCCAACCCAGCCAGCAGTTTAACCGTTCCCCTTAACTGTATCCATGACATCCTGTTTGCCTGTCTTGGCTGTTTAGATTGTAAGCTCTTTTGAGCAGGGACTGTCTTCTTCTTTGTGACTCTGTACAGCATTGCGTACCTTTGCTAATGCTATAGAAATAATTACTAGTAGTAATAGAGCTTCCAAGTTATCTAGTTCCAGGATGGTTTTCTGACAAGCTTATCCTGGTGCATTATGGGCCCGCGAGGTCAATGAGTAGAATCAAGGACTACAAATCCCATGCTGCTTTGCGGAGTGTAAATTTAAAACCAAGGCTGGTCAAAAAGTCTCCCTTCTAGAGCCGGGTAACTTGACAGCTCTGCTTTAAGATTTACAGCTGTGGGGGGTTGATTTTCAAAAGGGTTTAACCGGGCAGGAGAGGCTCCTGATTGGGTAAATTCTGCTGAGATGGCCAGCTGCCATTACACTGGCTGGTGCTTCTGAGCACCTCGGTTAAATAGCCATTCCTTAATTGGCTAGGTTAGGGCCTGTAGGGTTACCATATGGCTCCAAAAAAAGGAGGAAAGATTGAGACATCCGGGTTTTACCTTCAGATCAAGCAATGGAAGTAAAACCCGGATGTGTCGATCCGTCCTCTTTTTTCTGGAGCCATATGATAACCCTAGGTTAAGGGTAGTCCAGGCAGTTTGGGTGAAGCCTCAACTTAGCATTGGCCTGAATGCTGGCTGGTGCCTTGTTAGTTTCAGAATCAACATTTCTGGATATTCAATGCTGGGAGACAGACATACCCTAGTATGAAATATCTAGGATAGAGTTACCATATGACTTCCGAAAAAGGAGGACGGAATGAGACATCCGGGTTTTACTTCTACGGAACACAATGGAAGTAAAGAGGACAGATAGAGACAACTGGGCTTTATTTTTCTGGAGCCATATGGTAACCTTAATCTGGGCTTAATTCAGCCCACATTGACAAGTAGCTTACAAGCCATTTACCATCATGGGCTGAATGTCAGCCTCAGAGATTTCTAGTCTGAACCCGGGAGAGTGTGGCGCAGTGGTTAAAGCTGCAGCCTCAGCACCCTGAGGTTGTGGGTTCAAAACCCATGCTGCTCCTTGTGACCCAAGGCAAGTCATATAATCCCCACATACATTAGATCAGGGGTGTCAAACTTTATCACATTAAGGGGCTGAAATCCAAAACACAGGCTAAGTCGCGGGCCAGACCCCACCCAATCTTCACCCCAGACCCTGCCCCCATAATAACACTAATTATAACACAATTTTTTTCCATTCATTTTTCATATATATATACACAATATAATCTTATTAACGCAATGGTAATGGTTAACCACAAAATTAAACTGCACAAAACACACTGTATGCTTCTCAATATTCATTCCTACCAGAACACAGATAACTCCTATGCAAATATGGGACCAAAAACTAAAAGTACTAATATATTTTAAAAAACACCCTAAGATTCAAGATTCTGCATGCAGTACAAGCCCCAGAGAAAAAAGAAACAAATGTATTTCTTCCTGAGCAGTGCAAAAGATAGACAGCAGATTAAAATGCTCAAAATTGACACAATTCAAACACTAACTTGAAACTAAAACCATTCCCCCTACCTTTGTTGTCCCTCCCTCCATGTTGTGCCTCCCTCTGGCGGGTGTCTAACCTTCTGGCCTGCTTCATCCTGGCTGTTTTATGCATCCTGCGGTCTGATACCCCCCGGTGTCATCTTGTGGCCAGCTCCCTCCTCTTCATAGCCGTAATGTGCACAGAGCCGTGTGCAGCGGCTTCTCGTGCGTCCTGCACCTGAGCTGGAAGCTTTCTCATTGACGTTGCAACGTCAGAGGGAATGAATGCTTCTGGATGAGGTGCGGGACACGCGAGGAGCCGCTGCACGCGGCTCCGTGCACATTACAGCTGTGAGGAGGAGGGAGCCAGCCACAAGGTAAAACTGGGGGCATTGGACCGTGGACCACATAAAACGACCATGCGGGCCGGATTTGGCCCGTGGGCTTTGAGTTTGACACCTGTGCATTAGATAGATTGTAAGCCCACCAGGACAGACAGGGGAAAATGCTTGAGTACCTGAATAAATTCATGAAAACCGTTCTCAGCTCCCTTGGAAGAATGGTATAGAAAATTGAATGAATAAATAATGTCAGAGTGATAGCTGATGTGACAGTCACCCTGCTTGCCCTGGATCGGTAGCATGGAATGTTGCTACTCTTTGGGATTCTAGAATCTTGTTACTCTCTGGGATTCCAGAATCTTGCCATTCTTTGAGATTCTGTAGGGAATATTGCTACTCCTTGGGTTTTGGCCAGGTACTAGTGACCTGGATTGGCCACCGTGAGAACGGGCTACTGGGCTTGATGGACCTTTGGTCTGACCCAGTAAGGCTGTTTCTATATTTTCTGAGCTGCACTGAGGGGGGGGGGTCGATGCAGAAAGTCATAGGTGTTTGACAGCTGAGCGCGCAACTTTTACCACGAGATCAGTGAAGAAATATTCCGTGGCGATGCAGTAATCTAATGACATATGCTAATCAGGGAAAATGTGCCAGGCACGTGCACAAAAGTTCTGTGGTGAGGGCGGCTTCACTGTGCGCAAGAATGAGAAAAAACTGCTGGGAGGAGAAGGTCAGGTAAAGATTAGCTGGCATGATGGACCAGTAAAAGAACTATGAAAGGCACTGGAAGTTTAGATGCAAGTCTGAACCTGACAGGAGAAGGATTTGGGGCCTGCTGCAGGTAGAATAACCGGAGTCCATTGAAATAATCAGATACTGGAGTGTTTTGTGTTCTTCTTTTTCCTCTCAGACTTGTGTATTGAAAGAATAAGGAAAATCACTGGGACAATGGCATAGTAAGGGGGGGGGGCCTATCCCCCCCTTCCCGTACCTTTTTTATTTCCCCAGCATGAGGTTGCTGCCCGCACCGGCATTGGCACTCTCTCCGACGCCACGTCTAGGAAGTGACGTCAACGGTTGAGCCGACGCCCACGTGGGATGCTGCTCACGCCGGAGAAGATAAAAAGGGAAGGGGGGCATACGCGACAGGCGGAGTGGAGAAGAAGGTGGGGGAGGGGCTCCACCACCCTTGGTCACTACACTGGGGGTTAATATTCTGTGGGATTTATCTAGGATTTATCCAGTCAAGCCACCTTGGTATTAATCCTAACTTTAGTACCACAATACAACCACTAGGTGTTGCCGACACCATTTTCAACCTGACACTGGCAAGGACAGAAGCAACTGGGCATTGGGGATTGCTTCTGCCTGACCCCACTAGGGACCAGGGAACTTCAAGGTAGGCCTCGGGTAGGATGCCATGGCTGATTGGGGGGGGGGGGTGTCCTCCTGGATGGTGGTCCTTTTTAATTGAGGGGACTTCTGGATCAGTGGGGTTTCCCTATCCATTGATGTCCTCATTGTGCAAAATAGCTGCCTATAGCCCCACCCTGATCCACTGTCACATTTGCATGAGCCAGCTTTAAAATCCTGATAGCAGATTCCAATTTTTATTTTGTCCGGGCTCCAACATAATTAGAGCCAGATGTATCTATCAAATTTCCTATAGACACAGACTGGAAGAAAATTTCTTTTAGCATCTGATCCAAAGTAAGCCGAACATTCCATGAATTCCTTCACGGTGGGAAGATGTGATCTGAGGCCTACCAGCCATTTGAGTAGAGTAGGGAGAGAAAGTAGCATCCTACCGGTAATCTTCTCGCACATGTAATGCAAGAAGCCATGCGTATACACTCCAGAGGTGTAAGGTTATTATTTTTCTTTTTAACACTTTTCCAAATGTGCAAAAACACTTGAAAACTTAATGTCTGTTTTTGTTAACTGAACTGTGAAGCTTATAAACCCTTTAAAATTGTGGTGTTGAGTATTTGTTTTGAAAAGCTCTCATATTTATGAAGAATTAGCGAGTATTTGGTAAACTTGCTGCTGATACCTTACAAGGGTAACATATAGTAACATAGTAGATGACGGCAGATAAAGACTCGAATGGTCAATCCAGTCTGCCCAACCTTACCCTCTCTTTAAATTACTGATTTAATTTAAATTTTCCTTTTTCTTAGCTATTTCTGGGCCAGAACCCAAAGCTTGGCCCAGCACTGTGCTTAGGTTCCATCTACTGAAGTTTCCGTCAAAGTTCATATTTTTTTCTTTTTGTGGGATACGTGAAAGACACAACTATGGATGATCTACAGCAGGGCTGCCTAAGTCCAGTCCTCGAGATCTACTGGCAGGCCAGGTTTACAGGATATCCACAATGAATATGCATGAGAAAGATTTGCCTACACTGCCTTCTTGGTATGCAAATTTCTCTCATGCATATTCATTGTGGATATCCTGAAAACCTGGCCTGCCAGTAGATCTTGAGGACTGGTCTTGGGCAGCCCTGATCTACAGGAACGCATCACTGAAGCTATAAACGTGATCACGCTGGATATGCTTTGGACAGTCTGGTCCAAACTCGATTTTTGCATCATTGTTTGCTGAGTAACAGGTGGCACATTGAGGTTCTGGCGGGTCCTATTAAAGATTTGTTCAACAGATCTTTGGAGAAGGGAGTGGTTTCTGGGGATTGGAGAAGAGCGTATGTGGTCCCTATTCACAAAAGTGGTTGCAGAAATGACGCAGGAAACTACAGGCCGGGAAGCCTAACTTCGGTTATTGGAAAAATAATGGAAGCGTTGCTGAAAGAAAGGATAGTGAAATTCCTAGAATCAAATGGGTTACAGGATCTGAGGCAACATGGCTTTACTAAAGGTAAATCGTGCAGACAAATCTGATTGAAATTTTTGATTGGGTGACTGGAGAATTGGCTCAAGGGCATATGCTAGATGTAATATATTTAGATTTCAGCAAAGCCTTTGGTACGGTTCCTCATAAAAGGCTCTTGAACAAACTTGATGGGCTGAAGTTAGGACCCAAAATGGTGAACTGGTTTAGAAACTGGTTGACTGACATACGTCAGAGGGTGGTGGTTAATGGAATTTGTGCAGAGGAAGGGAAGGTGCTCCGATCAATCTTGTTCAGTAGGTTTGTGAACGACATTGCTGAAGGGTTAGAAGGAAAGTTTGCCTTTTTGCGGATGGTGCTAAAATTTCTAACAGAGTAGACACCAAGGAAGGAGTGGAAAACATGAAAAGGATCTGCAAAAGTTCGAGGAATGGTCTAATATCTGGCAACTAAAATTCAATGCAAAGAAGTGTAAAGTAATGCATTTGGGGATTAGAAATCAGAAGACACTGTATGCGCTGGAGGTAAGAAAGTTTGATCATGTTACACCCCTTCTAAAAAAACGCGCATTGGCTTCCAGTTATTCATCGGATAACATATAAACTTTGCTTGCTCACCTTTAAGTCTCTTCTCAATAAAACTCCAGCATTTATATATAAATTATGAATTCCATACTGTCCAAACAGAGCTTTAAGATCTAATGAACAAAATTTACTAACTATTCCTTCACTTAAGATTATCAATACAAGACGGCAGTTTATTTTTTCGGTAACCGCTCCACAGACTTGGAACGCCCTTCCAATTTATTTACGAAAGGAGCATGATCTGGGAAAATTCAAAAGTAATCTAAAAACATTTCTTTTTAAAGATGCCTTTGGTATTTAATCTAATAATCCTTAGGCCAATGATTTTATTGTATTATATTATGCTTTTATTTGTTTCCCTCGTGTACTTTTCCTTTTTTGTTCTGCTTTTCTATCTTGAATTGTATTTCGCATCCCCTTTTTGCCTTATGTTATGAATATGATGAGCTATTTTTTTAACCCTATGTTATTGTTTAAAGTTTGTACTGTATTGTTTCCCACTGAATGTATTTTAAATTGTTCATCGCTTAGAATTATGATTAAGCGATTAATCAAAAGAACCATTAAACTTGAAACTTGATATGCACAGATGGGGAGAGGGACCTTGGGGTGATAGTGTCCGAAGATCAAAAGGCAAAGAAACTGTGACAAAGTGGTGGCTGTTGCCAGAAGGATGCTAGGCTGTATAGCAAGAGGCATAACCAGCAGAAGAAAGAAAGTGTTGATACCCCTGTACAGGTCATTGATGAGGCCCCACTTGGAGCATTGGGTTCAGTTTTGGAGACTGTATCTGGCTAAGGACATAAGAAGACTTCAAGTGGTCCTGAAAAAAGCAATGAAAATGGTAGGTTTGCACCAAAAGATGTATGAGGAGAGCTACTGGGAGGACGGGATAGAAATCAAATTAAATAAATAAATAAGTAAAGTAGGTGCTTAATAAGTAAGGTACGGATGTGGGCGCTTAACTTTATGCGGACTTTATAGAATTGGAGGGGATTGAATATTATAATAATAATAATTTTATTTTTATATACCACCCTACCACATAGTTCTAGGTGGTTCACATACAATGCTAAAATTATATAATCAATGAATAAAAATACAATGTTCTAAAAAACAGTGATAAAGTTATACAATAGATGAATGATATACAATTTACTAAAATACAATAAAATTTCTCAAGAATATGCAAGCTTTATGCCGTATATATGATGGAAAGAATATTAGCCATACAGAAAGGACATTTTAATAAATTCAAGGATGTTTGGGGACCATTGACAGATTATTGTAATGAGTAGATAACATTTTCCCCTTAATTATACAATTGTAACTGAGAGGGTGGGGGTGGGGGGGTTTCAGATCTTACATTAATTATTTGGTTTAGTAGGAAATAATATGTTATATGATAATCGTGATTACATATGATAGCCCACTGTTCTCAACCGCCGGTCTGCGGACCGGTGTCGGTCCGCAGGAAATTTCTGCCGGTCCGCAGAGGACCGGCAAGATTGCTGCTGCTGCTGCTAAACCCAACAGGAAATCTTCTTTCTGATGTCGGAGAGGACGTTCTGGGCCAGCCAATCGCTTTCTGGCTGGCCCAGAACGTCCTCTCCGACGTCAGAATTGACGTCGGAAAGAAGATTTCCTGTTGGGTTTAGCAGCAGCAGCAAGGCGGTAAGAGCAGGGGAAAGGAAGGAGGGAGGCTTTTTTTTTTTGCCGGCAAGGAGGGAAGGAGGTAATCAGGCAAGCAGGCTGGCTTTGGCCAGGGAGGGAGGGAGAGAGGTAGACAGGCAGACAGGTTGGCTTCGGGGTCGGGGGTGGGACAAAGTGTGGAAGGCAGTGAGAGGGACATAAGAAGGAGGCACTGGGGGCACTAAAGACAGGAAGGGGCACTGAGGACATGGGAAGGAGGCACTGGGGGCACTAAAAACATGGCTTAGACTTAGTCGTACAGCATGTATAACCGAAAGTTTTACAACAAAGCCTAGACGGAACTTGGACATTGTGACAAAAACCCACCTAAAGTCACCAGATAAGCACTGCAAACACATAAAACAGACCCCCACACACTACCCTAGTGATCAGCAACCCCCCCCCCAAAAAAAAAATTTAATCACAACTTTAAATTTCAGCCTCCAGACCATCATCACCTGGCCACCTGGCATAGGAAAGCCTAGTCGTCCAGCCTAGAGGCAGCTTAAGTCATTTTCGGGATGGGTTAGGGACTTACGGAGAGGAGGACCCATGCTCATAAGCCCCTGTAATCACTGCATTGATACTTAAACATGTGCACTCCCCTATACACCCCCAAAACCCTTTTGTACTGGCATATAAGTGGCTCCTGCAGCCATAAGGTCCCTTTCGATTATGCCCCTCTGTGTATCTAAATCCTGCAGGAAGCATTAAAATGTCCAAGCAGGAAAGCTGTTGTAACTGGGAGGGTTTCGATAGCTTTTTATATTCTTCTAGCAACAATTTACACCCACCATTGACTTAAAAAAAAAAAAAAAAAGGTGTGCATTGTTTACATATGTGTTTAAATGTCTCAGGTGGGTTTTTTAATTCCCACACAGCTACCACTATGACCATTTGATACAATAGAAACATAGAAACATAGAAAGATGACGGCAGAAAAGGGCTACAGCCCATCAAGTCTGCCCACTCTACTGACCCACCTCATTAAATCTGAGTGCTAGTGACCTAGTTCCTTAACTCGACCCTCGTAGGGAACCCACGTGAATGTCCCATTTATTCTTAAAGTCGAGCACGCTGGTGGCCTTGATCACCTGCACCGGAAGTTTGTTCCAGTGATCTACTACCCTTTCTGTGAAGAAATACTTCCTGGTGTCACCACTAAATTTCCCTCCTCTGAGTTTGAGTGGGTGCCCCCTTGTGACCGAGGGTCCCTTGGGAAAGAATATGTCGTTTTCCACCTCGACACGACCTGTGACGTACTTAAATGTCTCAATCATGTCACCCCTTTCCCTGCGCTCCTCTAGAGTATAGAGCTGCAGTTTGCCCAGTCTTTCTTCGTATGAAAGACCCTTGAGTCCGGAGACCATCCTAGTGGCCATCCGCTGGACTGACTCAGCTCGAAGCACATCTTTCCGGTAATGTGGCCTCCAGAATGGGAAAACATAATGTACTTCCTCTCTTTCTTTTCACTATAATCATATTTCTTGATTCAGGCTCGAATACATTTTCAGCACTTCTTTTCCTTTGGCTACTTGGTTGTCTGGTTGTAGAAAATGTTGAAAATCTTGCTCCAATTTGGACCCTTCAGTGTCAGTCGGCTCCTCGTTATTGTGGTTTTCATGGTTTTAACTCTTCCTGTCCTCTCCCCCTCCCCCCCAGCACACTTTTGTACACTGGCTCTTTATTACTATAGCATTACAGTATTACTGTTTCCTGCCCATAATTTTAATTCACTTTTGATTCCTGGCTGCATCATTACTAGAATCTGAGATCATCTGTTGTGCTTGGAGAAATTGGACTTGGTTTCTCTGTGGTTTCCCTTGAAGGCCCTGGATATTTTTCTTCCTCTGTACATTAACTTAATGACAAAAGAAAGTTGGTCTGAAAATCTAAACTGAATTATCATACTTAGATGCAGACTGTACGGTACATGTTATTCCGTGATGTCAATACTAGCATAATATCTAAATTCCACACGGCTCAGTTCTGTGCTGTGCCATATGGAGAGACCCGAACTCAAGTGCTGATTCGGGTCTTCTGCTCCTCAGCAGGAGTCATAGTCCCTAGGTGCTCATTGCACATTGGTGACACCTAGTGGTTGGAGTTAGGGTTTGAAGAATTGTTGCTGTTATCGGTAGACAAATGATGTGGGAAAGGATATAAATGGAGTGGGAGTGGGATGAGGAATCTCTGGAGACTTGTGAATGAAGGCTCATGATACCAGATCCCAATCCTAGCTCCAACTGTACAGGATGCCCAAAGGAGCCAGAGCAAAATACTAGGCACAAAGAGCACCAAAACCAAAAATAAAGAAAAACAAACTCTAAGAGGGGTAGTTATCAGGGTACGGTAGAAGGCATGGTTTTACCACATCTTGATTTACCATGTGAGTCACCAACTTGCTACACCTCTGGGCTTATTTTACTAGTGCAATAGGTTGCTATTTATACAATAATATGCTATTTTACATGTATTTGCATGTTTTACATCTCATTACTAGGTATTGCAGGCTGACTTTGGTTGTGCTTAAGTTGTATTAAGAGGCACATATTGCATCTTAATGTCCTAGCATATCTTGATAACTCCTTCCCTAATTGCTTTCAAGATTAAACCTTTAGAGAAGATGTAAGAGATCTACTTGAACCGGAAATGGTTTCCAAGGGTGATGATATGGAGGAACTGAAAAATCTCGGTGAACCTAGAAGACGTACTAAGCCAAATTGACAAGTTGAAGAGTGATAAATCACCTGGACCGGATGGTATACATCCTAGGGTACTGAAAGAACTCAGACATGAATTTGCTGATCTGCTCTTAGTGATCAGTAACCTGTCGCTAAAACTGTCTGTACTACCTGAAGATTGGAGGGTGGCCAATGTTATGCCAATTTTTTAAAAGGTGTTCCAGGGGAGATCTGGGAAATTACAGACTGGTAAACCTGACTTCAGTGCTAGGAAAATTAGTGGAAACAATTATAAAAATTAAATTGTGGAACACATGGACAAACATGATTTAATGGGACAAAGTCAGCATGAGTTCAGCCAAAGGAGGTCTTGCCTTACTAATTTGCTTGACTTCTTTAAAGGTGTGAACAAACATGTTGGCAAAAGTGAGCCAATTGATGTAGTATATCTAGATTTTCAGAAAGCTTTTGACAAAGTTGCTCATGAGAGGCTCCTGAGAAAATTATAGAGTCATAGGATAGGAGGCAATGTTCAGTTGTGGATTAGGATTGGTTTTCAGACAGAAAACAGAGGGTAGGGCTAAATGGCCATTTTTCTCAGTGGAGGAGGGTAAATAATGGAGTGCCACAGGGATCTGTACTGGGACCAGTGCTATTTAACTTATTTATAAATGATCTGGAAATTGGAACGATGAGTGAGGTTATTAAATTTGAAGATGACACTAAACTGTTCAAAGTTGTTAAAACGCATGCAGACTGTGAAAAATTGCAGGAAGACCTTAGGAAATTGGAAGACTGGGTATCCAAATGGCAGGTGAAATTTAATGTGGACAAGTGCAAAGTGATGCAAATTAGGAAGAATAACCTGAATCATAGTTACCAGATGCTAGGGTCCACCTTAGGGGTCAGCGCTCAAGAAAAAGATCTGGATGTCATTGTAGACAATACTCTGAAACCTCCTGCCCAATGTGCGGTGGCAGTCGGAAAAGCAAACAAGATGCTAGGAATTATTAGAAAATTGATGGTAAACAAGACAAAGAATGTTATAATGCCCTTGTATCGCTCCATGGTACGTCCTCACCTTGAGTATTATCTCCAGTTCTGGTCACCGTATCTCAAAAAAGATCTTTGTGTCCGTCTTTACGAAGGAGGACACCTCAACAATACCTGAAGCGGAGAAAGTGTTTGCAGGAGAAATAGAAGACAGCCTCACCACAGTTGAAGTGGACTTAGACCAGATATACTATCAGATCGACAAACTTAAAAGTGACAAATCCCCTGGACCGGATGGAATTCACCCGAGAGTCTTAAAGGAATTGAAGGTTGAAATCGGAGAGTTATTGCAAAAACTTGCAAACCTGACAATCAGAACTGGACAGATACCGGACGACTGGAGGATAGCGAACGTCACCCCAATTTTCAAAAAAGGATCGAGAGGGGAACCGGGCAACTATAGACCTGTGAGTCTTACGTCTGTCCCTGGCAAGATGGTTGAAGCACTGATCAAGGATAGCATAGTCCGGCACTTGGACACACATGACTTGATGAAACCCAGTCAACATGGATTCAGGAAAGGGAAATCATGTTTGACGAATTTACTCCAATTTTTTTAGACCGTGAACGAGCAAATTGATAGTGGGAAGCCGGTGGACATAATATACTTGGACTTCCAGAAAGCGTTCGACAAAATTCCACACGAAAGACTTCTCAGGAAACTACAAAGCCATGGCATAGAGGGAGATATACAAAGATGGATAGGCAAATGGCTGGAAAACCGAAAGCAGAGAGTGGGCATAAATGGGAAGTTCTCCGACTGGGAGAAAGTGACTAGTGGTGTACCCCAGGGCTCGGTACTTGGGCCGATCCTTTTTAATATTTATATCAATGACCTGGAGGAAGGAACATCCAGTGAGATCATCAAGTTTGCAGACGATACAAAACTATGCCGGGCGATCAGATCGCAGGAGGATAGAGAGAAACTCCAGAGCGACTTGTGTCGGTTAGAAACATGGGCGGAGAAATGGCAGATGAAGTTCAATGTGGAGAAATGCAAGGTAATGCATTTAGGCAATAAGAATAAGGAATACGAGTATACAATGTCAGGTGCAACTCTGGGGAAGAGTGAACAAGAAAAGGACCTGGGTGTACTGATAGATAGGACCCTGAAGCCGTCGGCACAATGCGCGGTAGCGGCAAAGAAGGCAAATAGAATGTTGGGCATGATAAAGAAAGGAATCTCGAGTAGATCGGAGAAAGTTATAATGCCGCTTTATAGGGCAATGGTCAGACCACACTTGGAATACTGCGTCCAACATTGGTCTCCCTACCTAAAGAAGGATATAAAACTGCTGGAGAGGGTGCAGAGACGAGCAACAAAACTGGTGAAGGGTATGGAGAAACTGGAATACGAGGACAGACTTATAACACTAGGATTGTTCTCCCTTGAGAAAAGGAGACTGCGTGGGGATATGATCGAGACCTTCAAAATACTGAAAGGAATCGACAAAATAGAGCAGAGAAGATTATTTACATTGTCCAATTTGACACGGACTAGAGGACATGTAATGAAGCTAAGGGGGGACAGGTTCAGGACTAATGTCAGGAAGTTCTGCTTCACTCAGAGAGTGGTTGACACCTGGAATGCCCTCCCAGAGGAGATTATTGCGGAATCGACCGTCCTAGGCTTCAAGAGCAAACTAGATGCATATCTCCTTAAGAGAGGCATATAAAGATATGGTGGACTATAAATTACGCCAGGTGTACACCTGGCAGGGCCTCCGCGTGTGCGGATTGCCGGACTTGATGGACCGAAGGTCTGATCCGGAGATGGCAGTTCTTATGTTCTTATGTTCTTAGAGAAGGTTCAAAGAAGAGCGACCAAGATGATAAAGGGGAAGGAGCTCCTCTCGTATGAGGAAAGACTAAACAGGTTAGGGCTTGGAAAAGAGACGGCTGAGCCGAGATATGATTGAAGTCTACAAAATCCGGGACTCGCAGTTAGGAAGTGATGTCAGAGGAAGAGCCGACGCTGGCACAACAGCAGCTTGGGAGTTGCTGCAGGGCCACATTTTGGATTTGTAGGTACTTGGAGGGTCTCAGAAAAAATAGTTAATGTCTTATTAAAGAAATGTCAATTTTGCATGAGGCAAAACTCTTTATAGATTATAAATCTTTCCTCTCGGCTAAGTCTTAATAATAATAATAATAATATTGTAATTTACAGTTAAAGAGACAGATGATCAAGAAACTGTTTTATTTTACTTTTGTGATTATGATAAACATTCCGAGGGCCTCAAAATAGTACCTGATGGGCCACGAGTTTGAGACCATTGTTACAGAGGTACGGGGGAAGGGAAGCGATGAGCACATGGCAGGAAGGGGGTGGGTAAGGAGCGTGTGGAAGTGGGAGGCAGAGAAGAGAGCGGGGGAGGGAACCACCTCCCAGTGGCCTCTCATCCTCGCTGCGCCACTGGACACACTATTCCTGCATGAACCTGTTAGAATACAATAATGTAGCTGTTGCATTTTTAAAAATTTTTATTTAAGTTGTAGAAGTATACAATGATTTTTATTTCATTTTTTGTTTCCTGATTAATTGTATATAGTTTCTAATATCCTGTTCTTTAGTATTTATTGCTATTAGTTGTTATTGTTCTGTTTCATTTTATATAGTTAATAAAAATACCCTGACATAAAATACCACCCTCATTATGTACTAATTAAAGGATATGTACATATAAATGTATTCTAATAGACACATTGTTCCAAGGGTCAGTAAATTTAAAACATATCAGAGAAAATATTTCTTTACTCAGCATATAATTACACTCTGGAGAATATCACCAGAGAATGGAGTAAAAGCAGTTAGCTTAGCAGGGTTTAAAAAAGGGTTGGACAAGTTCCTAACAAAAGTCCATGAGCCATCATTAAGATGGACTTGGGAATATCCACTGCCTATTCCTGGGATAAACAGCACAAGAATCTATTTTAATCTTTTGAGATCTTGCCAGGTGCTTGGACCTGGATTGACCAGTGTTAAAAACAAGATACTGGGCTTGATGGATCTTCACTCTGTCTCACTATCCCAGTACGGCAATGCTTATGTTCTTAGATGCGTCTACATTAACTTTTCCTTTAGGTTCAAGATCTGTTGTGGTCCAGATTGGCATTCACTGATCTTAAATTTGCTTCCGTTTAACTTCTTCCCTCCCCCCCTCCCCCTCATTTCCCAAAGCTGGGGTGCTTTCTGGCCAGCTGGCTGGGCTTGTTAAGTATCTGCCGGATGATTTATCGAAATCCTGCCTTAAGATGAAATGACTCCCTTTTCTGCAAACTTTTCTGGGTTCTCCTCCACCCGTGGAAATATCAGGGGGCAATTAGGGTGGAACTTGAGTAAAACGTCACTGGGTGAGGACGACCCTTTGCAGATATCACTGGCACAGTTAGGATAACATTTTTGGGAAGTCTGGACTCCATGTGTGTGCTTCATTTTTTTTTTTTTTTCTTTCCTGGTGCTCGTCAGTCACGTTTCTCGCCGACCCTCTCAGTGCCTCTTCTCACGTAAGGTGAAGCTGCATGTATGTAAAGTAATGTAATTTATTTCTTATATACCGCTATATCCGTTAGGTTCTAAGCGGTTTGAAGAAAATATACATTAAGTAAGAAGGTACTTTAAAAAATTCCCTTACTGTCCCGAAGGCTCACAATCTAACTAAACTACCTGGAAATTAATAAAGAAGAGAAAATAAAGATGGTTGAAAAAAGAAAAATTCTATGTGAACTTATAGGATGGAAATTAAACTGACAGTGAAGAACTGTATGAAAAATACATATGGAATGCAGTTAGAGAGGGTAGGTTACAATCTATTTATGGTATTTGTTTAATTGGAAGGTGTTAAGGTGGGTCATTTGGGGGAAGGTTATCTGAAGGTAGGTGAATCTTCTGGAGGTAAAAGAGGAGGGGTTAAGATATTTGGATGAATTTTTTGAAAAGGAGGGTTTTGATTTCTTTTCTGAATGTTTTGAAGTTGTCTGATATTGTCATAAGATTGGATGTATGTTTATCTGAGACTAATATGACCGTCTGTGTGTGTGTGTGTGAACTATTTTTCAGTCTTTTCTCCAAAATGATATGAATGTCTGATAGTGCGTCAATTTGAGATCTCTCCTATTGCGTGTACAGAGTGGCATGTTTATGTCGATGCGGAAATGTGCACAGTTTTCTCTGTGGTTTTTAGTTATTGCATGCAGTCCTGTCTTCATATGTGTAGATACTGTGGTTTGTCTGCATGTGTGAGATATTTCCTCTTGCTTGGTTAGGGTTACCATATGGCTCCAGAGAAAGGAGGACAGATTGAGACGTCCGGGTTTTACTTCCATTGCTTTCAATGGAAATAAAACCCTTGTGTCTGTGTCTGTCCTCCTTACTTCCACTGCTTTCAGTGGAAGTAAAATATGGTAACCCTATAATCTTGGTGGGGTTTTTTTGTTCATGGTATGTGGTGGTCTGTTTTCGACTTAGTGTGATGGTGTTCGTATATCAGTGTATTTGTCTCTTATGTGGAGATAATTTATCTTCCTCGTGTGTGGTATATGAATGTGGTTTGTAGAATCTGACTTGTCCTGTATCTTCCACATGTCTCGCATTTGTGCTCTGGCCTTCGTATGGGCTTTTTTTGTATACGTTGTGTGTGGTGCTACCCATACATTCCAGTTTGCGTTTTTTTTTTGTTTTTTTTTTGCTGCTGTCTTTGGTAAGTCTCCTGGAGGCAGTTGAATCAGGCCAAGTTTCTGAGCTACAGATGAAAAGGGGAGGGTTGGTTGGTTTTTCTTTTTCTCTCCCCCTTCTGTGTTCGTGACTACTGTTGCTCTGGTAAAATCAAATCTGGTTCCACTTGGCCTTCTTCCTGCCCGTGGATCCAATCAGGCAGTCAAAAGCTTTTGGTGCCTCCTTCATGACACTGACATTTAGAACCAGACCCGCATCGCAGAAAATCTGAATTATGCCTTTATATGAAAACCTATCTATCCCTGCTTTCGCTCCCTTCCAGTGGCTAGACACAGCCTTAATAGTCCAGTCCTGGAAAGGCATGCGTGCCAGCGGGCCTCTACAGCTCACGGAGGCCTCCGGAACGTTCCCGGGCGGCGCCATGTGGGCTGCCAGGGCTGGAGCGCACATGTTTGCGGGGAAGCAAAAGTAAACACTGTCGCTTTAAATTAAATCGCGTGCTCTCCTTTGTTCAGACACTAGCAATCCCAGCCTTGATCAAACCCTCTCTGCAATGCGAGCTTCCAGAGAACAGCCAAGAGCAAATTGTTTCCAAACCGTGAGCCCACTTTGCCCTTTGTGCATTGAGAGCCGTGTTGGTTGATTAAGGGCCTGTTGCAAAACCTCTAACGAGGCTCCTTTGGTTTAGTTTATGTCGCTTCTCTTCCTTTTTCTTCTCTCCCCTCCAATTAAGCTGGCAAGCGTCTCCCAGAAGACAGCCTTTCAGACCGAGGCTGCCATGACAAAGTGACTGGGAGACCTGAATGCTATATTTCACCGTTCAGCGTTCTCTGCCCCTAAATTCTCTGCATCTGGGAAATCCCTGTGTAGCAAAAAAAAAAAAAAAAAAAGGTTTCTGGAACACAAATGGGAATATTGTGGGCCCACCCAAACAGGTCTCCCACTTTATCTGTCTCCAGGCATCAGTATTTCATGCATCCCAGAAATTTTTATACACGCCAGGGAACTTTACACCCCTCATTTATACACATCTCAATCTCATACCGTAATAAAAAATAATATTTAATACATTTTATAGCGCTGCTGGGTCTGTGATCCATATTCATGCTCAATATTTCCTGGCCCGAAAGAGCTTAGTTTAAGTGGGTGCCTGAGACAGTGGGAGACAGTGTCTTGTGCAAGGCCACAAGGAGTGTCAAGATTGCTGCAGCCCTGGTGGTAAATAAATGGATGGTTTTGCCCTTCAAGTAGATTTAAAGCCTAGGTTGCTACAGTGTTGACAACCTTGTCCTGGCAAACAAAACCTCTTGTGGAATAAATCCTCTGTTTCATGAACACAGGATAACTAGGGGCGTGAATGGGAAAGAGTAAAGAGAATCAGTGGCATAGTGAGGGTGAGAGGTGCCCGTGCATCTGTGCCCCTTCCCTTCCCCCGTGCCTCTTTAATTTTCCTGGTGCGAGCAGCATCACCATATTGCTGCCCGCGTCGGTGTCGGCTCTCCCTTTGACGTATCTTCCTAGGTGCTGGTCCTGGAATGGACGTCGGGGTAGTCATGCACCTACACGCAATGGTGTGGCGAGGAGGGCAGGGGGGGCGGACCGCCATGGGCTCCATCTTGGCATGGCACCGGCACCTCTCCTCCTCTTCACCCACCCATCCCTTCAAAATCTTTGGCAGCAGCGAACCGCGTCTCCCAGATGCTGTTTTTTTGCTAACCTCGGCTCTCCTGACATCATTTCCTGCTCACGGGATCGGGAAGTGACATCAGAGGGAGATATGGGGCCGGCGCGTGCAGCCGCTGAAGATTTTGGAAGAGGTACGTGGGGAAGGTGTATGACAGGGAAGAGGTACGCGGGGGCGCCTCCTTCCCTTGCTGTGCCACTGCATTTAGGCTAGCTCAATTGCTGGTGTAAATGCTTAAGTCTAACTTACTTAAGTCTAACTTGTTTTTGAACAAGGCCTAAATTCCGTAATGCGTATATTTTTTTTCGTTTCTCTCAAGCTTTATTCCTTGGACAAAGAATTTGGGTCTACCCGGATGTGACCAAATCTACCCAAGATCGAAGGAAATTATTCCTAAATATGAGACAAGAGGTTAAGGCGTCAGGGGCTTCTTTTTTACTAACCCTCTCTTCTACTAGACCGCGCTAGCGGTTTTAGTGCGGGGAGCCGTGCTGAATGGCCCGCGCGGCTCCCGACGCTCATAGAGTTCTTATGAGCGTCGGGAACAGCGTGGGTCATTCAGTGCGGCTCCCAGCGCTAAAACCGCTAGCGTGGTTTACTAGAAGAGGCCCTAAGTTACCCATCTAAATGTTGTGTAAAATATGCTGGGGCTAAATATACCTTTTTTGCCCCTGACCCGCTTAAAGCCTTTGTAGATACTAAGAAACTGCTCCATTAAAAGCAGGGATAATTAAATTAAATTAACCAATTATTGTAAAGAATGAGTATCACATATTCCCTTTGAATATACACGTCCAGGATGGGGGGAGGATGGGGATGATTTTTGTTTTCTTATAATTGAAGTTAATTGTTTGGGTACTTGGTACCTGTTTTTTTAAATCTTATTTTGCACTTCTTGAAAGTTTAAAAAATGAATAAAGAATTTATAAAAAAAAAAATTAAATTGCAGATGTTGTTATAACCTGTTAAGCATATGCCTTAATTTAAATATAACTTTAATTGATCTCCTTATCTTGGTTCATAGACAACCCCGCGAAAGACAAAGGCGCGCGCTGACAACTGAGCGCAAGACGGAGGCGCGCGCCGAAGATAATTACAGTTTTTAGGGGCTCCGATGGGGGGTTTTGTTGGGGAACCCCCCCACTTTACTTAATAGACATCGCGCTGGCGTTATGGGAGGTTTGGGGGGTTGTAACCATCCACATTTTACTGTAAACTTAACTTTTTCCCTAAAAACAGGGAAAAAGTGAAGTTTTCAGTAAAATGTGGGGGGTTGAGGCGGGATGTGGGCTGACCTACACTTAGTCGTACGCAAGGATAATGGAAAGTTTGACAAGGCTGCCTAGACCAGGGGTAGGCAATTCCGGACCTCGAGTTTAATTTTGTGGTTTACCATTATGTGTTGTTAATACGATTATATTGTGTGTGTGTGTGTGTGTGTGTATATGAAAAATGAATGGAAAAAATGGTGTTACAATTAGTACTATTATGGGGGCGGGGTCTGGGGGCGGAGATTGGGTAGAGATGGGCGGGCTCTGGCCCACGACTTAGCCCAGTGTTCTTCAACTGCCGGTTTACGGACTGGTGCCTGTCCACAAAATAATTATTTTATTTCCGTCGGTCCATAGGTGTCAAAAGGTTGAAGAACACTTTCTTAATCTGATGTCTTATTACTGTCAATATATACTTGTTTGGATTGTTGCTTTCGCCAGCATATTAGACCTTTGCAATTCAATTTAAATGCCTTTTTATACATAATTTAAGGTTCACCAATAATACATAAAACTCCAAAGTGACTGCATTCATGTTTCTAAAGCATTCAGTTGTAAAGGAAGCTGGGATTCAGTTTGGAAGAAAAAAATAGCTTTTCTAAATTGAAATGATGATTGCTCCTAAATGATGGATATTCTTCACATATGACAAGTGAGAATTAAGGATGTGCATTCACTTGTCAGCGATATTTCCCACATTGTTTCACAATGCTTTTAACCTGAAATGACAGGGAAAAAAAATTCAAAATAGTGTGGACTATTTGAGAAACAGATCACGACATCTTACATACCTCATCCTGACTATTGCAACACAATCTATGCAAGTATATCAAAATTTGAAAGAAAGCAACTACAAACTTCCAAAATATAAGAGCACGATTGTTTTGTCATGCTAAATAAAGAGATGTGAATTGCTTGTTTACTCTTTCCAAAAATACTGGGACTAGGGGCATATAATGAAGCTACTAAGTAGTAAATTTAAAACAAACTAGAAAAAATATTTCTTCACACAACATGTAATTAATCTCTGGAATTGGTTGCCAGACAATGTGGTGAAAGCAGTTAGCATAGCAGGGTTTAAAAAAGATTTGGATAATTTCCTAAAGCAAAAGTCCATAAGCCATTATTAAGATGGACTTGGAGAAATCCACTGCTTATTCCTAGGATAAGGCAGCATAAAATCTGTTTTACTCCTTGGGATCTTGCCAGGTACTTGTGATCTGGGTTGGTCACTGTTGGAAACAGGATAGTGGGCTTGATGGACCTTCGGTCTGTCCTTATATGGCAACTCATATGTTCTTATCACATTTCTCCACTACTCATCAAACTTCATTTTATGTACACTATTGATGTAGCTCCCCCTAAAAACATACATATGTGCAAAGAACATAAGAATTGCTATACTGGGACTGACCAAAGGTCCATCAAGCCCAATATCCTGTTTCTAACAGTGGCCAACCCAGGTCACAAGTACCTGTCAAGATCCCAAGGAGTAAAACAGATTTTGTGATGCTTATCCTAGGAATAAGCAGTTGATTTCCCCAAGACCGTCTTAATAATGGCTTATGGACTTTTGGTTTAGGAAATTAGACAAACCTTTTTTTAAACCCTGCTAAGCTAACTGCTTTCACCACATTCTCCAGCAACAAATTCCAGAGTTCAAACACTTGAGTGAATAAATATTTTCTCTGCTGTGTTTGTAGAAAACATGAGAAGGTATATAAGAAAAAATTTTTAGCTTACACATCCTTAGTGAGAATAAAGGTGTTGATATTCAGCCATTTGCAGTGATCATTTTTTTTTTAGCTGCTGTCACATTATTCCTGGATTTTCAATGCTGGCTATCGCTTATGAGGTTATGTGTGGTATTCAGCGCATAATCACATAAGCGATACCGTTTACAGATAGCACTGACTTTTATGTGGTCTGAAATGATAAGTGCTAGCTCCACCCCGGACCACCCTCAAAATTTCTGGCTTTGAGTTTAGTGGCCTGTGGTGGTATTCAGTGGCTGTAATCAGTTAAGTGCGGTTGGTTATCAGTGGATAGCCCTAAGCAAGCGATTTAACCAGCCAAGGGCCATTTCTGGCCAGTTAAATTGCTTTGAATATCGACCCCAAAATCTTTTTAATATTTAAATTCTGCATGTGTGTATGTAGCTAGGGGACAGATGAAAACCTGCACAGTTGATACCATTGAAATACAGGTTTTAAAGTGCATTTATTGATAAACACTTATTACCTGCTGATGCAAGACATTCTTTCACTTTCCTAATACTCTTGAGGTCAAGTGTGGCTGAACCCCAGCGGTCTCTTCTTCCAGGTTCTGAAGTTGATCATCCTTGAGGCTGACTTGATTTGAGCCTTAATAAATATTTATTCTTCTTTCCAGAAGGCTCCTAATTCAACATACCAGGGGGGGGGGGGGGGGGGGGGGAGGGCGGAGGCATAAGGGGTTTAAGAACAGGCTGGATTCATTAGTAGGTGTAGTAGGCAGCCTGAAAATCTTTTTTTTCCCCCTGTTGTGTGCAACATTATTCATTTTGTTTTGGTTAGTCTTCGTTTTCTTTTCAGGGGCAATGTGGTTAAGAGTGTGCCCCCTTTCAGAAGAATACACACGATTATTGGCAAACGTAAAAGCCCACAAAATGTATTTTTTCTGCTCATTTTTGTTTGTCAGTGACATGCAACATGGGATATGTCAACATTTCCCACGCTATAAATGGCATTCCATCCCTATTCATTAAAGACTTGAAACATGACGACAGATAAAGTCCAAATGGCCCATCTAGTCTGCCCATCCGCAGTAACCATTATCTCCTCCTCTTCCTATTGGCTAAGACTATCTTAACATTTGCATCTCCTCTTCCTATAGGCTCAGGCTCTGTGCACCTGCATTGTGAGGTCATAGAGCTGCCCATCTACAGTAACCATTATCTCTTTCTCTCTCCAAGAGATCCCACGTGCCTATCCCAGGCCCTTTGGAATTCAGACAGTCTCTATTTCCACCACCTCTTCCGGGAGCCTGTTCCATGCATCTACCTCCCTTTCCTTAGATTACACCTGAGCCTGTCACCTCTTAACTTCATCCCATGCCCTCTCATTGCAGAGATTCCTTTCAAATGAAAGAGACTCGACTCATGCACATTTATATCACGTAGATATTTAAACGTCTCTATCACATCTCCCCTCTCCCGCCTTTCCTCCGAAGTATACAGATTGAGATCTTTAAGTTGGAAGCCAAAGCATCACAGAAAGAGACTGATTATTTTGTGTTGATGTTTATCTTTTTTTTAGCCCGCGAAAAGAAAATGATTGTACAATGTCGCAAAATGAGTTTGGTCTCCCTGAGTGATTAGGAGAAGCAGCATCACGTACTGACTGACGCAAGGGAGCTGAATCCCAGAGAGAGAACAGCAGGCGTGCTCAGACCTGGGTAGAGAAAACGGTGATCTAAAGAGAACAGGCAGGTAGAGAATCTTTCCCAAAGGAGATCCTTAGCAGGTGTGTTCTAATGTCAGGTTTGGTGTATAATGAGCACAGCAGGATTTCCCAACCAGTGTGCATTCAGAACTGATCAGGCGTGGCATGGAAAAGTCACCCCTTTGCCTGCTGTTGCCATCCTGACCAGCACCTCTCAGCAACAAGAAACATCACTGGTGCAACATCTCCTTCCTGAACACATGTATAGTTGAACGTGTCTCTCTCTTTCCTAGCAACAGCTGGGGCCCTAGGATATAGAAATTAGAGAACGACACAGGGACAAATTTTTCTCCGTCCCCGCAGGAACTCAATATCCCCGTCTCATTCCCATGAGTTTTGTCCCTGTCCCTGCCCCATTCCTGTAAGCTCTGCCTTAACTGTACAAGCCTCAAACACTTATGGTTTTAAAGTGTTTGAGACTTGTGCAGATGAGGACGGAGCTCAGGCATTGGTGGAATGAGGCATTATGACATCACAATCTGAGCTCTAGAATGTTGCTACTTATGGTTTTAAAGTGTTTGAGGATTCTGCAGATGAGGACGGAGCTTAGGCATTGATGGAATGAGGCATTATGACATCACAGTCTGAGCTCTAGAATGTTGCTACTTATGATTCTAAAGTGTTTGAGGCTTGTGCAGATGAGGGCAGAGCACAGGCATTGGTGGAATGAGGCATTATGACATCACAGTCTGAGCTCTAGAATGTTGCTACTTATGGTTTTAAAGTGTTTGAGGATTCTGCAGATGAGGACGGAGCTTAGGCATTGGTGGAATGAGGCATTATGACATCACAGTCTGAGCTCTAGAATGTTGCTACTTATGGTTTTAAAGTGTTTGAGGATTCTGCAGATGAGGACGGAGCTTAGGCATTGGTGGAATGAGGCATTATGACATCACAGTCTGAGCTCTAGAATGTTGCTACTTATGATTCTAAAGTGTTTGAGGCTTGTGCAGATGAGGACAGAGCTCAGGCATTGGTGGAATGAGGCATTATGACATCACAATCTGAGCTCTAGAATGTTGCTACTTACGATTTTAAAGTGTTTGAGGCTTGTGCAGATGAGGATGGAACTTGCAGGAATGGGGCAGGGACAGGAAAAGAACTCATGGGAACGGGTCGAGAAAATGAGTTCCCACGGGGACGGAGAAAAATGTGTCCCCCGTATCATTCTCTATTAGAAATGACCGGGCATGGAGCAGAAACACTATCTCTTCTTCTTCTCTCCCCCTCTTGTGTCTCCTGTTTTTGTGTCTTTCCGACCTCTTGCAGGCTTTTAGCCCCTTTGACCCTGCGCAAGTCACTTAACACTTCTTTGCCAGAGCTACAAACTAAAGGCTACGTTTCCTAACCTGTGCAGATGTTTCAGTGAGGGCTCCATTATTGTCAGAGGCCTATTTAGTAATAATGGGCATAAAACAGCAGTAACACACATTATCTCACTCATGCATTAACACAAGCTTGGAAATCCGAGTTCTTGGATTGTAATCCCTCTGGGGCTATGGAAATGCTTTCAGCTGCATTAATTCATCTTGAGCTACCAGTGATAAGGTATGAGTTATCTAAATTAAATTTGAGCACTCTACTGCCTGCTGCATAGAGGTTCTTCTGCTGTTTTCATATTGGTTGGATTTGGACTTGAAGGGATTAGGAACCACTGAAACAGAGGATGATGGTGTGGTTTGGATTTAATCACTCCTCTTCTTCAGAGCAAGTATCTGCTAAAGTCACCTTGGACTCTACGTTCTTCACCACAGGTGCTTCCTACACCAGCCGTGTCCAAACTGAACTCTCGCAAAAGCCTAGCGTTCGATGCCCCGGCTTGTGTAGCTAGGGCTGAGTTACCCAGTCTCGTGTATCCGGAATAATCTAGAGCAGAAACTTGGAGTTTATTCATTCATTGCTGCTGAAGTGAAACTTTGATGTGTTATTCTCGAGGGGTCGTTTTCCCTATTTTAAGCCTGCTGGTTATTCAGGCTGCCCCGGGAGACCTTGAGCTCTGTTGACACCTCCCTAGTCTCATTAACTGCTCGCCATGGTAGGTCTGTTTTTTTTTTTTTTTGTGTGTGTGTGTGTGTGGCTTGTTTCAGCTTGCTTGTCTTATGAGTTTGGTGAAGGCCCCTTGCTGGCATCTGATTAGCTCTTCTCCACAGCCAAGAGTGTGAAACCCAAGAGAAGCTTTGATGACGAAGTGTATGCAGCCCTCTTCTTGCTGCTAACTTCGCATTATTGCCTTGCCATACTGGGCCTGCAGAGATTTATCAAATAAACCTATCCTCTGTGGCCTTACACGCCTGTGTTCCTACTTGGTTTGTTGTTTGCTGTGTCTCTTGGCACAGATTTTTCTACGCTCTCTTTCAACGGCCCGGTTGACTTACTGCTGTCTGGCACAGTTCCCCAGTGAACAGACTTATTAATATATGAAACAACTTGGGTTATCTAGAAGCTGGTTGCAGCTGGGTGAATCTGGCTGTGTTTATGTAAGGGTGCCTTGAACTGCTGAATGCGAGAGGAAAAGGGAATGGAAGAAAATCCATCATTTTCCAGTTTCTGCCAAGCAATCAGATACTAAGACAGAGACTGCCCTAGGCAACTGGTGGCATGTTTTCATTTCAACATCTCTGAGCTACAACACAGATATCGGATGCAGCAAAGAATGTGTTTAATGGTCTTGTCTACTGGAAAAAGTAATCAGGTCCTGGACCTGTTGGGCCGCCGCATGAGCGGACTGCTGGGCACGATGGACCTCGGGTCTGACCCAGCAGAGGCATTTCTTATGTTCTTATGTTCTTATTTTCTCATGGTTGATGTTATTGACTTATAGCTCTGGCAGTTTTGGATTCAAGTCCAGTTCATAAGACGGAATGACTTTCTTCATAGCAGCTTGCACTATGGAAGCCAGTACATAAGAACATATGGATTGCCATACTGGGACAGACCAGTGATCCATCAAGCTCAGTATCCTGTTTCCAACCCAGGTCCCAAGTACCTGGCAGAAACCCAATTAGTAGCAACATTCCAGAGCTGAGATTGTGATGTCATAAAACCAGCTTCATCAGTGATGTCACAATGGCTTGATTGGCCTGTACTTGGCTCACATAAGAGCTGCCATACTGGGACAGAGCGAAGGTCCATCAAGCTCAGCATCCTGTTTCCAACAGTGGCCAAACCTGGGTCCCAAGTACCTGGCAGAAACCCAAATAGTAGCAACATTCAAGAGCTCTTATTGTGATGTCATAATGCCTCAATCCACCAATGCCTAAGAGCCAAACTCATCAGTGATGTCGCAATGGCTTGATTGTCCTATACTTGACTCACATAAGAACATAAGAGCTGCCATACTGGGACAGACCAAAGGTCCATGAAGCACATCCTCTTTCCAACAGTGGCCAACCCCAGGTCCCAAGTACCTGGCAGAAACCCAA
This sequence comes from Geotrypetes seraphini, assembly GCF_902459505.1. Taxonomy (NCBI): domain Eukaryota; kingdom Metazoa; phylum Chordata; class Amphibia; order Gymnophiona; family Dermophiidae; genus Geotrypetes; species Geotrypetes seraphini. The sequence continues at coordinate 25,852,721 of NC_047093.1, read as the reverse complement.
ATAGTAGCAACATTCCATAGCTGAGATTGTGATGTCATAATGCCTCAATCCACCAATGCCTAAGAACCAAACTCATCAGTGATGTCGCAATGGCTTGATTGTCCTATACTTGACTCACATAAGAACATAAGAGCTGCCATACTGGGACAGACCAAAGGTCCATCAAGCACATCCTCTTTCCAACAGTGGCTAACCTAGATCCCAAGTAGTAAAACAGGTTTTTGCTGCTTATCTTAGGAATAAGCAGTGGATTTCCCCCAAGTCATCTCAATAAAGGCCTATGGACTTCTCTTTTAGGAAATTATCCATACCTTTTTTAACCACATTCTCCGTCAACGAGCACCCTCAATTTTGAGCAATCTCCTTCTCTATGTCATGGGAAGGGTAATTTAGTACCCTGTGACTTCCACTGAACTGATGGAGGCATAGGTGCCAGCTCAGTGGGTGCTTGAGCACCCCCAATATTGAGTAAAAACCCCTTTTACTGTGTTGAGTGTAGCACCCCCAATAATTTTGAAAAGCTGGCTCCTATGAATGGAAGAAAGGAAAGAGGGGGAGCAAGAATGAAGGAATACACACCTGTCCTTTTGTGATAGCAATTCCTGCAAGAGAAAATAATCTCTTTCTGAAACACAATTAATATTAGCAGAGTTCTGAAGTGGCTGAAAAAGCCAGATCCTGACAGCTGTTTAGGCAAACATTCACCAGAAATAAATATACGAGGCCTAGGTTACCTCAGACATCAAGACGAAGAATACTGACTTCCACATTGACTTTACTATTGGATTGTAACCCTCACAGCTTTTTGGGAAGATCTGCTGGAGAAAATCCTGAAGCTGCTCTCCAATTTTTTTTTTTTTCAGGTGTCTTCCATAAGTCACCCAAAAATGAAGGAGTTCAAATGAAGGGCCTTCAAAGTGAGGCCGTTCACCTGTAACAGAGGGAATGTTTGGGCATAATTTACAGCACTGTGAAATTCAGTTTTAGGAAGAGTTGGGATTATCACTGCTTTATAAACTAAAATCCAGCAAGCATTTTAATATTGTCATTATTGCAAGGCAGCCTGCCAAATTCATGATTAGTACGGTATATTCTGTGCTCTCTTCTACCTTCCAAGTATTTAGATCAATGCTGTCTTGTTATTTTATTTTTCCTCTAACTCTACTTTTCACTTCTCTATTACCCTCCAGGTACTTTAGTTAGATTGTGAGCCTTCGGGACAGTAAGGGAATTTTTCAAGTACCTTTCTTATTTCTAATCTTAATGTATATTTTCTGTAAACCGCTTAGAACCTAACGGATGTAGCGGTATATAAGAAATAAATTACATTACATTACATATATTCTGTGCTTGGCCTCATTATCTATATTCGTCTTCTGTAAGAGCAAACTATAGACATGAGTGGAAACTGCAGAACTAGGAGCAATCTGAGGACTAAGGTGATACGTTTTTACAGAAAGGGTGGTAGATGCATAGAATAATTTCCTGGTAGAGACAAAGACTGTCTGAGTTCAAGAAAGCGTAGAACAGGCACGTGGGATCTCTTAGGGAGAGGAGGAGATAGTGGATGCTGCGGAGGGGCAGACTGGATGGGCCATTTGGCCTTTATCTGCCGTCATGTTTCTATAACTATAAAGCTCTATGACCTCATAATGCAAGTGTTTAAGAGCCTTAGCCTATAATCATAAAGTTCTATGACCTCACAATGCATGTGTAAAGAGTCTTAGCCTATAGGGAGAGGTGGAGGTAATGGATGCTGTGGATGGGCCATTTGACCTCTATCTGCCATTATGTTTCTATGAGGTAACATCAGGAAATACCGGTACTTTCTCAAGGATAGGTGGCTGAGGTGGGGAGAGTGTGGCACAGTGGTTAAAGCTATAGCCTCAGCACCCTGAGGTTGGGGGTTCAAACCCACGCTGCTCCTTGTGACCCTGGGCAAGTCACTTAATCCCCCCATTGCCCCAAGTACATTAGATAGATTGTGAGCCCACCGGGACAGACAGGGAAAAATGCTTGAATCCCTGAATAAATTCATGTAAACCATTCTGAGCTCCCTTGGAAGAACAGTATAGAAAATTGAATAAATAGTGTGAAAAGTTTCAGCCTCTGATAACCAGAGCAGGTATTGTGACATCACAATGCCTCATTCCACCAATGCCTAAGAGCCAACTTCATGAGTGATGTCACAATGGCTTGATTGTCCTATACTTGGCTCACTTTTACTACATTTTGATTTCTAGAGTGATGCTGTGGTTAATGCTACAGCCTCAGCACCCTAAGGTTGTGGGTTCAAACCCACGCTGCTCCTTGTGACCCTGGGTAAGTCACTTAATCCCCCCATTGCCCCAGGTACATTAGATAGATTGCGAGCCCACCAGGATAGACAGGGGAAAATGCTTGAGTACCTGTATGGATTCATGTAAACTGTGCTGAGCTCCCCTGGAAGAACAGTATAGAAAATTAAATAAATAAAAGTCTTGAAAACCCTTCTGGAAGAAGTGATGGGAACAAAAATAGTGACATAGTAAATGACAGCAGATAAAGATCTGAATGCTCCATCCGGTTTGCCCATTAGTTATTCTCATTAAAAATACATGATTACATTAACTTATCCCTTTGATATTTCTGGGCCATTGACTAAAGTCCACCTGATATTGTCCTAGGTTCCAAATGCCGAAGTTGCCATCCAAGCTCACTCCAGCCTATCCAACAATCCCGTTGTTTGCAGGATATCTACTGTAAAGTTTGGCCAGTAACGTCCTCAAGTTCCAAGATAGTGGCGTTCCCATTGATGTAATGTAATGTAATGTAATTTATTTCTTATATACCGCTACATCCGTTAGGTTCTAAGCGGTTTACAGAAAATATACATTAAGATTAGAAATAAGAAAGGTACTTGGAAAATTCCCTTACTGTCCCGAAGGCTCACAATCTAACTAAAGTACCTGGAGGGTAATAGTGAAGTGAAAAGTAGAGTTAGAGGAAAAATAAAAATAAAATAAACATTTTAAAAAGACAGCATTGATCTAAATACTTTGGAAGGTTGAAGAGAGGAGAGAAAGGAATAGAAGCAGAATGGGTCAGCGTCAGTGATGAAGTGGAGCAAGTAAGTTTAGGAGGAGCGATTGACGTATCCAGAAAGGGCTTCTTCTGGCCGACAGTCCCAGGATGCCTATGTCTCCTCCCCTGCGATGTTCTCCCATCCATGCATTCCCTCCCAGACACACTGCCCGTGCCCCAGCCGCTCCAAGGAGGCTGCCCCAGATGAGGTCCACGGTGAATGCAGGATTCTCTCCTCTGCGGGAAAGCTGCCCGGAACCGACAGTCGATCTTCTTAGCGGATTGCAGGGGGGGAAGAGTTCACACTCTTGGTAGGATCGGGTCTGAGTGCTCTCGGTGGTTGTGGCTGGTCTCATTGCTGCTTAGATGTAAAAGCAGTTGATCTCCACTGCTGCTGATATTTAAAAGCAGGCAGATTGATCTCTCCAATGGACTGCAGGGGGAGGAGTTCACGCTCCTGGCAGGATCGGGTCTGTGGGCTCTTGGTGGTTGCGGATGTACCCGCTGCTGCTTAGGTGTAAAAGCAGTTGTTTTCCCAATGCTGCTGATATTTAAAAGCAGGCAGATTGATCTCTCCAACAAATTGTATGGTGAAGAGCACACTCGTCTGGCTGGATTGGGACAAAGGCTCTCGATAGTGGCGGCTGGTCTTGGTGCTGCTTGGGTGTAAAAGCAGTTGATCTCCTACTTCTGATGATATATATGGGACACAAACCGCACAAGTCTGTCCAACACCGGCCTTAGTTCTTTAATTTATACCATTTGTTTTCTAATTAGAGATTCTCTGTGTTTATCCCATGCTTTTTTGAATTCCATCACCGTTTTCCTCTCCACCACTTCCCTCAGGAGGGCATTCCAGGCGTCCACCACCCTCCCCGTGAAGAAGAATTTCCTAACAATGCTCCTAAGTCTCCCTGTAACCTCAAATTATGCCCTCTAGTTTTACAATTTTCCCTTCTCTGGAAAAGATTTGGTTCTATAATTCAATATTCAAACGTCTGCATCATATCTCCCCTGTCCCTCCTCTCCTCCAGAGTACACATATTTAGGTCTTCCAGTCTCTTCTCATACTCCTTTTGGTTCAAACCCCTTATCATTTTTGTCACCTTCCTCTGGACCTATTCATGGCTTTTAATATCCTTCACCAGATACGGCCTTCAAAACTGAACACAATACTCCAAGAATGGCCTCACCAATGATCTATCCAGGGGCATCAACACCTCCCTTCTTCTGCTGGTTACTCCTCTTTCTATACAGCCTAGCATCCTTCTGGCTACAGCTACCACCTTATCATACAGTTTAGCTGCCTTTATATCCTCAGCCATAATTACCCCAAGGTTCCTCTCTCCGTCTGTGCTTATCACCTCTCACCTCCCAGCACACCTCAAAGCTTAGATTTCTACCCCCTAAAAGCATCACTCTGCACTTCTTTGCCTTGAATTTTAGTTTCCAGACACTAGACCATTCTTCTAACTTTTGCAGATCCTTTTTCATGTTTTCCACTTTCTCCGCATTGTCCGCTGTGTTGCAAATCTTGGTATCATCCGGGTAGAGCTATTCTTATGTTCTCGATGTACTGCTGGTCGTTGGAGAACCTGGTAACCAAGAAGGAAACAGAATACCTGGAGATAAGAGGATAGATTAATGTTGATTACAGCCATTGTAGGGAGGAAGACCAGGTGTTGGGGAGGGCTACCCTCAGAAAGTGGGCACTATATAAAGGAAGGGTAGACCTAAACAGATATACGTAGTAATAAAAGGGGCTGTATGATTTTTAAAAAGGGGGGGGAAGGGAGAAAAAAGGAACGTATGGAAAACAGGGGACCCATAATGTTTCCCTTCTTGTCAATGAGAAGTCGGGAGATTTCCTTTGCTAATCAGTGACATGTGAGGATCAGAAGGATGCTTTAACCCCTAAAACACTACCTTTCTGTTCTTGCCCCCTTCCTCCCTTACCACTGCTGCTTCCTTGGGCATTGAGCTTTTGGTAATGTTCTGGAAGTGAAAGGACTAAGGACATGACCTTGCAAATGAACCAAAGTCAGAGATCTCCCAGCATTCCCTTTCCACCAGGCACCTCACAGAGTTTTAAAACTAGCCCTCTGCTACATATTTCCATCTACCGGCGTGGCAAGCTTTTATCTGCCAGTGCTGGTTTATCACAGCACGGCAAAGATGCATTTTAATTGAGTGCGCTAAAACTGTAAATGTACCAGAAAGTCTTAGATCTCTCTCCTCCTTCCAGCACATCTGTCAAAGTGTTGTGAATAATTCTGGAAATTAGCAGTCTCTATGTGAAAAAGGGTCAAATCGTTTATCTGTCTTGAGGCATGGGAGAAGAGAGCTGAAGGACTTCACATAGCGGTCATTTTACTTCCATGGTGCATCAGGTCTTGTTTTTCCCCAGTCTCTCCAAAATGTACTAAATATTTTAGTGGTCTGTTTTTTTAAATAAATTGCTTATAGGAAGGTGTATATGCACCTTTAAGATAAAAAGAGATCTTTTTCCTTTTCTTCCGTCCTCTCAGAAGCTGATAGTTTGGATTTTAGTTGTGGTTACTTTCCTTTATCAAATATTAAGGCATATTTGAAAAAGGAAAGCAACCACATCTAAAATCCAGCTGTTAGGACCCTGCCTTGGAGAGCTTACAACCAAAATTGCATCTGAGGCGATGGAAGGTTTATTGACTTAGTCAAGGTCACATGGGCCATCAACCTTGTGCTCCTGGCTGCTCTGGGTTTCAGCTGGTTGTGTTTACCACACTAGGCTGTTCCTCCACTCCTGTTAGGGTCCCTTCACTATACTACCATGTTTCCCTGAAAATAAGACCTAGCCCGAAAATAAGCCCTAGTCCCTGGATTCGCCAGCAACAACGCTTTCCCCCGCCCCCTGCCTCCGCCCATGCCATGCAGCCAAACCCCCGCTGACTCTCCCATCTTTCCATCTCTCCCTCCTGTCTGAACCCTGCCGACCCTCCGACCGCGAGACCTACTACCTCCCTCCACAGAGCAGCGTCGGCAGCACTCTAAACAGGCTGCTTTGTGGCCTTCTCCTGCTGGGGCATTCCCTCTGCTGCATCACTGATGATGTTATCAGCAACAGGGCACACAAAAGGCCCCAGTGGGAGAAGGTCACAAAGCAGCCTGTTTAGAGTGCTACCGACGCTGCTATGTAGAGGGAGGTATGTAAGTCTCGCAATTGGCAGAGTTCAGATGGGAGGGAGAGATGGAAGGATGAGATGGTCAGCGGGAGTTCAGCTGCGTGGCGGGGGGGGGGGGCTCAAGGGTTTGGCTGCAGTTGCATGGAAGGGAGGGATAGAAGCTGGGCACAGGTTCTGCTGCATGAGGGATGGGAGGGAGGAATAGAAAGATGCTGTGCACAGTGCAAGGGTTCTGCTGCACAGGGTGATGGGAGGAAGGGATAGAAAGATGCTGCAGTGAGTAGGCATAAAGGGATGGGTGAGAGGGGAAGAAAGATGCTGCACATGTTGGGGAGAGAAAGGAAAGAGGAAGAATTGGGGTGGAGGCAGGGCAGGATTAACCAATAGGCCAAGTAGGCACGTGCCTAGGACCCGAAATGGTCAGGGGGGCCCGATGAAAGAGGGCATCAACACTGTTTTTTCCAAACGGCGATGGGCTCCTCCTGCATCGATCGGCAACGCGGGCTCCCCCCCATCAACAGAAAGTAAGACAAGCAAGCAACGCGGGTAAGAAAGGCAACGGGAACTGTAATTGTGCAAGCAGTGTTGCTTGCCCAAAGCTTCCCTCTGACGCAGCTTCCTGTTTCCGCCTGGGCGCATGGTGGGATGGGGCGGGGCAGGGGGCCCAGTGTATTTGTGTGCCTAGGGGCCCTCGACAAATTAATCTTGCCCTGGGTGGAGGAGAGGAAGGGAGAGATGATCATTGTACATGAAAAAAATAAAACCTACCCCGAAAATAAGACCTAGTGCGTTTTTTGGGCCCAAAATTAATATGACATCGTCTTATTTTTGGGGAAGCACGGTACTACTAGTTAACATTTCTATAGCGCGGCAAGATGTATGTACATTAAGCATACAATCTAAGTAGAACAGACAGAAAACAGGGGTATGGGGAGGTTGGGGGTTTGGAGTTGAAGGCTGCCTCAAAAAAGTAGGGTTCTAGCCTGGATTTGAACACTGCCAGAGAGAGAACTTGATGTACTGACTCAGGCAGCCTGTTCCAGGCCTATGATAAAGCAAGATAAGAGGGCCACAGTCTGGAGCTGGCAGTGGAGAAAGGTGCAGATAGAAGAGACTTACCTGATGATTAGAGTTCATGGGGCGGGGGGAAGAATATATGGGAAGATAAGTGAGGAAAGATACTGGGGAGGGGGCTGCAGAGTGGATACACTTGCAGGTCAGCGAGAGGAGTTTAAACTGTATCCGGAAATGGATGGGGAGCCAACGATTTGACTTGAGGAGAGGGGTTAACTTCACTGTGTTTCGGGCCTGCAAATTGCCTCCTCCTTCTTTCCTTCTTTTGGGCTTCAAAGCTAGTTGGAACAAGGGCTGAAATATTGCATCACTAGCAGGGAATTTCATCCTCTTATATCCTCTCTCAGCTTACTTAGGTCCAGTGATTGAAGAGACAGACTTGAAGCTGCAGAAGTGCAGCAGGTCACCTTCTGGAGAACCGCAATAACCTGCCACTAGGAAGCATTGTTCTGCAGCCAATGTAGAGAGGCTTTCTATCATTGCTTTACTGTGCATGGAAGCAGTGACCAACAGTCCCTTGCTAATGAGCTTAGTGGTATTAAAATTAACTCATTAGCAGATCTGTGCAATGCCCAGAACAATGGGTGCACAAAACCCCCTGCTAATCTAATGATATCTCTGAGCTGTCGGCAGGGTCCTCTGTCTTATTTTCTGTCAGTGCCTGCTTGGCTCAGGCATTGGCAGGAAAGTCAGGGTAGAACACCCCCAAATCTTCCCTGAGCCTGACCCCAACTAAAAAAAATCCCTGGTGGTCCAGTGGACTCACTGATCTGACCCAACGTGGGGTGGGGTGGGGTGGGGTGGGGTGGAGCCAGACCAGGCAGGAATCAAACCCGCAGCTCAACACTCACTGAAACCCCTCCCTTCAGATCCTGCCCCCAGATGTACCTTTTCTGACAAAGCAGGCAGGAGGGATGCTACTCTCTCCTGCCTCCAGGCCTGGCCTCTTTAAAATGGCAGCACTCTGTTCCTGCCCAATGTATTTGGGGATGCACTTGGAGAGGCCTACTATGTACCATATATGAGAAAACCTTGACCGCTAAAAAAAAGTGATTTTCTGGTGTTGTAGGTGTTGCCCTAGGTGTTGCCAATGCAATGAATGTCTGTCTCTGTCTCTGTCACCCCGGGGTTGTGATTGCTGCTTAATCCTCAAGAGATCTGGTCCCAGGAGTGGAAGACCTGAGCCAGGAACGAAATCCAGCATCCTGTGTATTGCAGTTTTGCTGCTGAGCCTCTGGTAAACCAATAGTTACCCCCTCTAGTGTGAAAGCCTATTTATTTCAGGACATTTCGATGGAGGGTGACCCAGTCGACATCGTATATCTAGATTTTCAGAAGGCGTCCAACAAGGTTCCACATGAACATCTACTTCGAAAAATTTCAAGCCATGGAATTGAGGCTGATATACTCGCGTGGATTAAAAACTGGTTGGCGGATAGGAAACAGAGAGTGGGGGTGAATGGACAATACTCGGACTGGAAAAGCGTCACGAGTGGAGTGCCACAGGGTTTGATGCTCAGGCCTGTGCTCTTCAACATATTTATAAACGACCTAGAAATTGGCACAATTTGTGAGGTGATTAAATTTGCGGCTGATACAAAGTTATTCAGAGTAGTGAGGACACAGAAGGATTGTGAAGACCTACAAAGAGACATAAATACGCTCGAGGAATGGGCCGCGAAATGGCAAATGAGATTCAACGTGGATAAGTGCAAGGTGATGCATGTTGGTAACAAAAATTATATGCATGAATACAGGATGTCTGGTGCTATACTCGAGAGAGCCCCCAGGAAAGAGACTTGGGAGTTTGATTAAGAAGGGGATCTTGAACAGATCTGAAAAGGTTATCATGCCGTTATACTGGGCCATGGTATGCCCCCACCTGGAATACTGCATCCAACACTGGTTGCCGTACATGAAAAAGGACATAGTACTACTTGAAAGGGTCCAGAGAAGAGCGACAAAAATGGTTAATGGACTGGGAGAGTTGCCGTACAATGAGAGGCTAGAGAAACTGGGCCTCTTCTCACTTGATAAAAGACTGAGAGGGGACATGATCAAAACGTTCAAGATATTGAATGGAATTGACTTAGTAGAGAAAGACAGATTGTTCACCCTCTCCAAGGTGAAGAGAATGAGAGGGCACTCGCTAAAGTTAGAAGGGAAAAGATTCCATACAAATGTAAGGAAGTTCTTGACCCAGAGAGTGGTGGAGGTCTGGAACGCTCTTCCAGAGGCTGTTATAGGGGAAAGCACCCTTCAGGGATTCAAGAAAAGGTTGGATAAGTTCCTATTGGAACAGAACATACGCAAGTAAGGCTAGACTCAAATAGGGCACTGGTCTTTGACCTAAGGGCCACCGCATGAGCGGACTTCTGGGTACGATGGCCCACTGGTCTGACTCAGCAGCGTTATGTTCTTATGTTTGAACCAGGGGTAAGCCTGGGTGGGGCCATGTTTCCCTCCATTTTGGAATCAGGCCCCCCAGTTAGCAGCACAACCTAAGCTACAGCAATGTCAGCATCTACATTACCTGGTACCCATCCAAATTATGGAACAAGGGAAAAGAAGGGGACTAGCCTCGACAATAACAGAAAAGAGCAACAAAGAAGTAGTGAGATGTCTAAACCAACCGAAAATTACATTTATTCAAAACAATGCTTTTTTCTGGGGGCTTCGTTCGACTTCCCTAGCAACGGTCAGGTGGCAACAGACAGATTCTATCATGGGCAGAGAATGAGTAAGCCAGGAAGAATCTAAGAGTCCTCAGAGTTAAGGTGGTTTCAGGCATTGATCTTGCAAAAAAAATTTTGGAGCCAGTTGTCCCCTGAAGAAGGCAACTTTGTTTGCCGAAACCCGGATCTTTTTCTTTTTATCTGACCTCTTTACACAGCCAGGGTGGGAGGGAGGGAGATGGGAAAATATTATTATTCATTGTATCTGATTTATTGAAATTATACATGTGGTTCTATTTTCATTAGTTAAGGGGTGGGGGGATGAAAATATTTGTATATTTAAAGTGCTTTTGTTTGATTCGTTTATTTTTAAAGTCACTGTATTGCACTGTTAATAATTGAAAACTAATAAAGATTAAAAAAAAAAAAAAAAAAATCCCGGATCCTGGTTGGGACTTGCCTAGGATCCCATTCATCTGGGACTGTATATGGTCTTTCATATGTACATTGTTTTGAATAAATGCAACTTTAGGTTGGTTTAGACATCTCACTTGCCTCTTTGTTACCCATCCAAATTAACCCTGAACCCCACCAAAATATCAATTTCTAACTACACTGTAGGTTTTCGATCTTGTCTATGTAAATAACTCCCTTTTCTACTATATAATGCCGGCTTACATTTTAATTGATGTATTCCAATTAATTGATTGTTTTATTATGTCATTTCAATTTTGTTGATTGTTTGTATTTTTATCTTGCTGTGAACCGCTTTGAACCTTTTGTGGTATAGCGGTATACAAAAAATAAATTATTATTATTATTTGGAGGAGACTGGCAGAGGAGACAATGTGGGATATAAAGGAGTTTTAAAGACAAGAAGCTATTGCAATTATAGTAATTCCAATCAGATGACACACGGAAGTGAATTTATAGCTCAGAGAGACATTCCTGCTTCTCAGGGAACCTTGAGGGCACATCACTACCCTGGAAATCTTTTCACTTAAAACTGTGTTTCTGTGGGGGGGGGGGTGACAGGGAACCAAGTGACCCAAAAATAAAGCAGATGCAGCAGCGTCGGATTAACTCTGTCACAGATAATCAGGTCAAAGAGAAAGGGGAGGGGGATACTCGCAGTCCAAAGCTCCGGGGCTCCTCCAGTCTGCAGCCTCTTGGCTCCGCCAGATGTAACTTGGGCCTAGGATTGCATTTCCACCACCTCCTTCCCGCCTCACTGTTTTCCTCCAAGTCTCTGTTAGAAATTAATTTTTCCAGATGTAGCTTGCCCAGTCTGCACTTTCCATATTGAGGATGTAATCCTTGTTGGGGATTTTTTTTTTTTCCTTTCTTTCGGCAATATCCTAAATGCCACAGCTCTGGGGACTTGCTCTTTGCTTCAGGATGAATGTGGAAGGAGTGCCCATTAGGAGTGGCTCCAGTTTGTAAGAAGAGCAGTGTACACATTTCAAATGGAAACAGAAGTCAAAGACTTCGAGCGCATACCGAGGAGCATAGGTAAATAGCATGATTTCAAAAGCACAACAGAATTAAATGATCCCACATTAAAATACAGTCATATATGCTCAAAACTCCCAGCTCAACAAACAGCCCTGTCACACAGAAGTTGGAGCAAAGCCTTCCTAATCTACAGCAGGCTGTGGATTTGGACAGACCGAGAGCCGGAGTCTGACGATGCTCTATTTGGATTACTGTATATAGGATTTTTTTTTTTTTTTTTTAAGTTCAAAAATGTTTTATTAAGGGCTCCTACATTTTTTCAAAACCACAACAAACAAAGCAAAACTGATGGTGCAAACAGCAAATTCAGCCCTGGAAGGATCCCTCGGGTGGCTCTGCCCCTGGATGCAAAATAATGTCTGCTCCTATGAATAACGTCGATGGATGCCTGATTTTTATCTGTAAACAGAATAACATATTTTTAAATAAATATCTCTCGTTTAAGAATAAAATGCAAGTAGAACCACAAAGTCCAACTATATAAAAGTTAGTGCTTTTTGAGGAGTCAGGACTCAGGAAAGCACTATAGGAGCCTACTGAGAAATCCCTCTGTGAATGCCTGAAAGTGACTGTCCTACATGCTACGTCTTAACTAAGGGTGACCGATGGAAATGAGTTACACCAGTGGTTCCCAACCCTGTCCTGGAGGACCACCGGGCCAGTCGGGTTTTGGGGATAGCCCTAATGAATATGCATGAGAGAGATTTGCATATAATGGAGGTGACAGGCATGCAAATCTGCTCCGTGCATAATTAGGGCTATCCCCAAAAACCCGACTGGCCCGGTGGTCCTCCAGGACAGGGTTGGGAACCACGGAGTTACACAATCGGAGTGAGCCATCATAAAATCACGGTGTCAGATTCTCCATCTGCTTCTCTTCTCCACTCCCTCCTGTGCTCACGCTCTCCTCCGTCTCTGACAGTATTAATACTGACTGGACCTGCAATTACGCTGATAAGTTAAACTCTCTGGAACAGCCTGAATCAACCGCTTCATTGAGTCTCCTTTCTCAGCCTGGCCAGGGTTGCTCCTTCGTCTTTCGCGAGTCCGAGCCACGAGCTCCCTTCTCTCAAGACGCCACCTGGGGAAACTAAAGGGGTCTCTCTGAGCCCCTCTACCAACAACACACACACACTGTTGATAATTTGTACTGTAATGTATTCTGGAAGGAGTGATGTAGAAATGATGATTGCTGATCTTAAATCTCAGGGTTGTTAGTGTGTATTAAAGACCCAGAAACTTAATTGAGAGGGTACAAGGCTGACACCCTTGAACCGACCCTTCCTGTTGTTTGTATTTTGTAGTCGGTAAAGAATGATTAAGGCCGTGCCTGTCCCCCCTCTCCCCCAAAATGAGAGTCGTCTCGTTCAAACAACATTTTTACGATTTCGTATATTCTTTGTATTTTTCCACGCCAGTTGCATGTGTACGAACAATTTTAGTGGCGCATGAATTGATTTGTGCACACGTATGTGTGTGCACATATTCAATCGGCTTGCATGTTCCCCCTTTTACAAAAATATAAGCAATATATGTACCACCACTCAACCAGAAAAGTGAGTCTGCTATCAAAAAAGGCCTCAGAATTGGAGCCTACGCACAGTGGTACAATCACAAACTGGGGAAATCAGCGTAGTAAATGCTCCTATGTGCTCCAATCATTGGCCCCAGAACCTGGTGCTAACATTTATTTTACCCCTTATTTGACTATCCTTTATCGCTATTTTTTTGTTGTCTTTTTATAATATTTTATAATAACACCAGTGTCTTCAACTTAATCGTTTCATTCTGTTTTCTTAAAAATAATCCACTTATCCAGTATGTATGTAGAAAAAATTGACAAAAAAGCCACTTATCTTTGAAATTACTTGTCTCTATAAATGCCTCTCTTGAACAGGGCTTGTCTCAAGATATGCCGACATGGCCAGCGTTCCGCGGCCCCTTTTACAAAACCACAGTAGCGTTTTTAATGCCAGCCAAGCGTGCTGAATGCTCTGCGCTGCTCCCGACAATCGTAGGAACTCTGTGAGCATTGGGAGCAGTGCAGAGTATTCAGCACGCCGTCCGGTGCTAAGAAACCCCCCCCGTGGTTTTGTAAAAGAGGGGTAGCTTTCATGTGTGACAGGGCGTGTCTACAGTAGAGCAGCGTTAACATTAGTGATGCATTGATCTCAGCATTAGTAAACACCACGACACACACACACACACACAGTAATAGTGATGCGCTAAACCTCCAGTGTCCATAAGAATAGACCTAAGTTTAATGCATGATGACTATTACCGCTTGCAATCTGTGTGTTCACCGCTTGCTGTTTCTTGCTTGCTGTCACTAACACTGCGCTACCACGGGCATGCCCCATCACACACTATTTAGCCATGCACTAATTTGACCATTAGTGCATGGCTATTCCCGGCTGCACGTGTATGTGCGCTAATGTTTTAGCACACATTTCTATTGATTATCGATTCTTCTCTCTCCCTCAACGATCACCTCAATTCCTTGGCAAAATCATGCTTTTTCAGCCTCCACATGCTGAGGAAAGTAAGATCCTACTTTCACCAAAAACATTTCGCCATCCTTGTACAATCCACCATCCTCTCCAAACTCGACTACTGTAATGCCATTTATTTATGCCTAACAAAAAAAAGTCTTCATAGACTCCAGCTTATCCAAAATACCGCAGCCAAGCTGATTTTTGCAAAACGCAAAATTCGACCACGTCTCCCCACTACTTACCAATCTTCACTGGCTCCCAGTGCCTTCCAGAATTCATTTCAAATGCTCCTGTCTGGCTTTCAAGATCATTCACCGCATCCTTCCGCCCCTAATCCCACTATCTTTTAAGGCCTCAAGGCCTGCTACCATCAGATCCGCCCACAGACATAAACTATCCTTCCCCTCTCTACACGGTATTCTCTACGCGGGCAAACTGGGAAAGTCCCTCCTCTCCAAAATCACAGGCCTTTGGAACGATCTCACTATCCCGCTGCGGAACCTGGGCTCCCTCCAATTATTCTGCAAACAATTGAAAACCTGGCTCTTTTCTAACATATAATCATTTTTTTCTAACATAAAATCATTTCTTCTCCTGTTTATATTCCCTCTATTCATATACTCTTGTAAATCTTTCTCCTCTCTTCTTATATTTTTAAGCTTTGTAAACCGTGCCGAGCTCCACTTCCGTGGAGATGATGCGGTATATAAACTTAAGGCTTAGTTGTTTAGTTTAGTTAAAAGGACCCCTCTATGAGTGTCGGAAGTAGCGCAGAGCGTTCAGCATGCTGGCCTGCGCTAAAAACAGCTTTTGCGGTTTTGTAAAAGGAGGGTGCGCTATCTGTAAAGTACGTGTATTTAGAAACCCAAAAAATATCAGAACATAACGATGGGAGGAGAAAATCCTAAAAATTCAATGAGAAATGCACAAAGTAAAAACATCTTTCCATACTTCTGCTGCTACTCCCCGGCCCTACGCCTAATAGGTGAAGAGAAGGGGTTTGGGATTTAACTCACCGTGAGTTCCATCATGGAATTGAAGAAGGCATTTTCCTGCCCTGGATATTAGAGGCAATTCCTATTTAATGAAATAGTCGTGGTGCAGTGGTTAAAGCTACATCCTCAGCAGCCTGAGGTTGTGGGTTCAAACCCACGCTTCCTGGGCAAGTCACTTAATCCCCCCATTGTCCCAGATACATTAGATAGATTGTGAGCCCACCGGGACAGACAGGAAAAATGTTTGAGTATCTGAATAAATTCATGTAAATCATTCTGACCTATCCTGGGAAGAACAGTATAGAAAATTGAATAAATAAATAGCACGAAAAGTTTCAGCCTCTGATAACCAGAGCAGGTGTTGTGATGTCATAATGCCCTCATTCCACCAATAAGAGCCAACCTCATCAGTGATGTCACAATGGCTTGATTGTCCTTTACTTGACTCACTTTTACTACATTTTGATATTTAGAGTGCTGGAGTGGTTAAAGCTACAACCTCAGCACCCTGAGGTTGTGGGTTTAAATCCAAGCTGCTCCTTGTGACCCTGGGCAAGTCACTTAATCCCCCCCAGGTACATTAGATAGATTATGAGCCTGCCGGGACAGACAAGGGAAAATGCTTGAGTACCTGAATAAATTAATGCAAACCATTCTGAAATGAAGAAATACCTGGACTCCACGAAAGAGAGAGGGAGAATTGCTGTGGTTTTCCTTTCTGAAAACACATTTTAAAATGAGAGAGAGAGAGTGTATGTGGTAGTGGTGGGGGGAGGGGGGAATGAAAAGTAACCTGTTTACTTTCTGCAGGAAAGAAATCCCCCCCAACCACCCTCAATAGAAGAAACCCCTCTTCCTCTCTCCCTCAACTCTTACATTTGGAAACCTTATTATTTTTTTTTTTTTTTAAGTTCAATCAGTTTTATTAGCATTTTGTTATAAAAGATACAAACACAGACCTCATGGTCATAATATGACGTTACAAAATGTAAATACAGGCGGTCTATGACATATCAACGGAAACCTTTGAGCTAATGCCTTAGACCAGTGGTTCCCAACCCAGTCCTGGAGGACCACCAGGCCAATCGGGTTTTCAGGCTAGCCCTAATAAATATGCATGGAGCAGATTTGCATGCCTCTCACTTCCATTATATGCAAATCTCTCTCATGCATATTCATTAGGGCTAGCCTGAAAACCCGATTGGCCTGGTGGTCCTCCAGGACAGGGTTAGGAACCACTGCCTTTGGATCCAGCTGAGCTGAAGGAGAGCCGCCAACCGTCTTCCCATGTGAGGCTGTGACACTGCTGACCAGTGTGTGTCAATGACATCTGCCCCACCAACCTGTCTTCAAACTTTTTATTGTATGTTTGCACATCTGGAAGAATGGTATAAAACAGTGGTTCCCAACCCTGTCCTGGAGAACCACCAGCCAGTCAGGTTTTTGAGATAGCCCTAATGCATATGCATAAGAGAGATTTGCACAGCGTGAAGGTGGCAGGCATGCAAATCTGGGCCATGCATATTCATTAGGGCTATGCTGAAAACCTGACTGGCTGGGAAGCACTGGTATAGAAAACTGAATGAATAAGTAAATAACCCTCTTTTACAAAACCATGACGGCAACAGCACCGACACTCACTATGAGCGTCTGAACTGTTACCGCTATGGCCAACACTAAAAACCGCAGTATGGTTTTGTAAAAGGGGGAGGGGGGAAGACATAAATGAGGCAAATCTCTTCATTTGAAAGGAAGCTCCAAGCGAGGGCATAGGATGAAGTTAACAGGCTCAGCAGGGCCGGATTTTCCTATAGGCTAACTAGGCTTCAGCCTAGGGCCTCAAGATCAAGAGGGGCCTACATTCAAATTGTTAGCAAAATTAAAATGACACTATTCTAAAAACAGTGAACACTAAAACACTGAACCGAAAATAAGGAGAAATTCTACGCTTCGGGATCGGAACCGGCTCCGGCCGCAACGGGGCGCCGACTCGGCTTCTCCCTTTCTTTTTCTCGCCCTGGGAGGAGGATCGGGGAGGGAAAGACGTCAGTCCGGAAACAGCTGGGCAAAGCCCAGCCCCGCAGGGAGAGAGGCAAAACGTGGATCCGTCAGGACAGGGCGGCCCAGACTGGCATCGGTGGGGTGGATAGGGTGGGGGGTTTCAGTGGAAGGGGGATGGGAGGCAGGCAGGCTGGCCTCGGAGGGAGGGTGGTGGGGTTTAATGGAAGGCAGGCAGGCAGGATGGCATGGGGGGTGTTCAATGGAAGGGGGATGGGAGGCAGGCGGGCATCGGAGGGGGGGTGAGGTGAGGAAGGACGCACTGGGGGCACTATGGACATAGGAAGGGGCAATGTTGTGTGTTATGTTTGATTAGTTATTGTTACAAGTACTATATATGGTGCTGAGAATAAATGTCCAAATAAGTGTTCTCGACTTTTTTTTATTTATTATCCGTGTCACATTTTTTATAAAAGTTATTACCAATAACAACATGTTTCATTTAACATATTGATATATATCACAGTAATGATGTATTTTATTATCTCTCATGTAATTTACAAACTTAAAAATGGGAGGTGAAAGGGCCTCATAAGTGGAATAGCCTAGGGCCTCTTTTCATCTAAATCCGGCCCTGAGGCTCAGGAGTAATCTAAGATACTATTTTTTTACAGAAAGGGTGGTAAATGCATGGAATAGACTCCCGGTAGAGGTGGTGGACACAAAGACCGCATGCATGAAAGCGTGGGACAGGCACTGGGATCTCTTAGGGAGAGGAGGAGATAGCAGATATTGCGGATGAGCCATTTGGCCTTTATCTGCCACCGCTGTCAGACTAATCTTCAACCTAAGAAAATATGACTCGATTACCAACTTCATCAGGCAACTGCACTGGCTACCTATCCCGTCCCGAATAACCTTAAAAACTGCATGCATCATTCACCGTATACTTTACGGAAACTCCGCGGCTCCTCTCATCCAAATCTTCTCCAAGGCATGGTCTACTTCAGTGTTTTTCAACCTTTTTACACCTATGGACCAGCAGAAATAAAAGACTTATTCTGTGGACCGGCATCAGTCCGTGGACCGGCGGTTGAAGAACACTGGGCTAAGTCGTGGGCCAGACCCCACCCATCTCTACCCAATCTCCACCCCAGACCCTGTCCCCTTAATAATACTAATTGCACCTTGCACGTCCAGTGCCTCATCTGGAAGCCTTCCCTCTGACGTTGCAATGTCAGAGAGAAGGCTTCCGGTTCAGGCGCAGGATGCCCTTAGGAGCCACTGCCCATGGCTTTGTGCATTGAATCAGTTAGGAAGAGGGAGCTGGGTCGAAGATAATGCCGCATCGATCGCACCGTGGACCTGCGGTTGAAGCAGGGCTGTGGAGTCGGTAGATAAATGTTCCAACTCCGACTCAGTTTTTTGTACTTCAGACTCCGACTCCAGGTACCCAAAATTTCCTCTGACTCCGACTCCACAGCCCTGGGTTGAAGAACACTGTTTTGGGCCTGATGCACGTGTTGGCAGGAAATTTCTGTGGACCGGCACTGGTCCATGGACTGGTGGTTGAAGAACACTGGTCTACTTCCCGCAGAACCCTCAACAAAATACTTCTAAATCACCCTTCCACAAAAAAAAATCTGCAATACAAGCGTGTTTTCCACTCCATGCTCACCTTTCTAGGTGTAAAAACTTGGAATGACCTTGCTGAAATGACCAGGACGGAACCTAACTACACCATATTCTTGAAGAAACTGAAAACTCATCTATTTGACACTTAATCACCTCTATCCTCTTCTCCCCCCTCCCCCTCTCCCTCCCCCTCCTACCCTCCTGTTCTCTTATCCCACCCCTCCTCCCTCTTCTCCTTCCTCACCCCCCTCTTTAAGTCGCCTTGAGCCTACCTAGGTATGAGCGACGCAAAAATAGATTTGATTATATTTCTACGTTTCATTTTTTTCCTCTACTAGAAATGCCTTAATCCTTCAAGCATGTGGCTTTTTCTCCCATTCACTTTCCTCTTTTTTTTGTCATGAACTTGGGTAGAGAGGCAAAGAGTAGCAGAAAAACAGGAGGAGGGCCACCCCAGAAGACTTCAGGGACTCTCATTGGCCCCTGGGCCTTGCATTGAAGAACATTGGGGGCAGGCTGTCAATTTTGCACTACAGTCTAGCCTAAGTTGATCTTTCGTCTTTTTTTTGTGGTTCTCTTTAGGGCTTCCTACTTTTCCCTGGAGCTATATAGCAGGAGAGCTCTTTGGATGGAATTGCTCCCCTCTGTTTCCACTTACCCTTTAAAAAAGTGTTTTGGAGGGTTTTTTTTCCCCTTTTAAACACGAAAACCAACCACCAGGAGGGAGGGATAATGCTCGCCCTACAGAAAAATGCAGCAAGTCGGCGGGTGCGTGCGCGCTGGGTTGCAAAGGAACCCCTGCTTTTAATGAGCTAGCTCAGACGGAAAGATCACACACCTGGTAATAATGAGATGTGGTGGGTAGGGTGGGGGGCTTGCTCCCCCTTACGCAGCATCTCAAATCCCCCGAGCACTGCTACATTAATCCCTCATGCCTCTGGCACAAGAAGTGCGATACACAGCCCAATCAACAAAGTCTGAATTGTCATTCCTCAAGGCTAGAATGTGAATTCTGTAAACATCCCACGCAAAGGTAGCAACCCAGCACAAACTGGTGGAGAGGGTAACCAGGAAGAACAAGCCAGCATAGTGAGCTTAAAAGTAAATACCAAGCCATTAAATAAACTATTTGTATAGTGTACTAGCTGAGTGTAGCCCCTTAAAGAGACATACAGGCAGGACCGGATTTTCCTATAGGCTAACTAGGCTTTAGCCTAGGGCCTCAAGATCAAGAGGGGCCTACATTCAAATTGTTAGCAAAATTAAAAATACTATTCTAAAAACAGTGAACACTAAAACACTGAGTCCCGGTGGCGTGAGGTGTGCTTCTGTGTCACTCCTCATGGCGCCTGCGCCAGCGATTCATCAAAATTCAGCCGGGGGTGGGGAATCCGAATTGCACACGTACTCCAGCTCCGGATCGGATCCCGCTGCTCCTCTCTCCCCCCCCCCCCACCCACCCCTTTCCCGGCTCCGGAGGGGAATCTGTCTCAGCCCCAGGTGGGGGCGCGCGCCGGTCCCCCAGTCCGATCCTGCCTCCGGTTCAGGTTCTCGACTTTTTTTTTATTTATTATCCGTGTCACATTTTTTATAAAGGTTAGTACCAATAACAACATATTTCATTTAACATATTGATTTATATCACAGTAATGATGTATTTTATTATCTCTCATGTAATTTACAAACTTAAAAATGGGAGGTGAGAGGGCCTCATAAGTGGAATAGCCTAGGGCCTCTTTTCATCTAAATCCGGCCCTGCATACAGGGTGCCCACAAAAACACTCCTTGATTTTAAATGATTACAAAATCAAACCTTATCGGAATATGTTTTTAAATAAGATCATAGCAAATACAAGTCCCAAAAAACACGATTAGCAAGATCTTACACAATCGCTTGCACTTTCACCCTTATGAGCAATTGGTGCAGAAGTTACAACCTTCAGACCATGCGATGCGACAAAATGACCAGGTGTTCCTTAAGTGGCCCCCGAGATCACCGGACATGACTGTTTGTGGCTTTTTCCTTGGAGGGTACATGAAAGACGAGAAAGAGGCTCGTATAAATCCTAAATGCAGTAAAGAAGACATAAATAGTAAGGATTTATACGAGCCTCTTTTGGTATCGACCACTGTATTTATATCTTTTTAAGTGCATATACTTTATTTCTTATGGTTCTTTTTGGTTTTTATTGATATGTGTGGTCATTTTTTATCCTTACATTGGCTATGATTGTTTCATTGATGCATATGGTTTTATTTGCTTTACATTGTATGTATATAGTTGTTCTTATTTCTATATATCTTCCTTAAACCCCTGAGGAAGGCTTTTCCACAGAAGCCGAAACACGGACCGTGTTGGGTCCTTTAAATCAACAAGACTTGGACTTTTCATAAGGCTTGCTTTCACATGTATGATATGATTTTAAGTTATTTTCGTTTAGGTTGATGTTTTCAGCCCCTTCCCCACTCTTTCTTTGGTTTCCCTCGTTACAGCCGAGACATTGACTGTTTCTTTTCTGTTTCTCCTCACTCCTCCGTTCTCTTCAGTCATTTCCTCCTCCTCCTCCTCCCTTGCTGTCTTCATTCTGACCATGCTTTCTCTGTCTCTGTCATTTTACTTGTAGGTTGCCTGTCCCAGGCATTTCTATAACGTAAACATATGTGGCTAGAGTAGCAAAATTGATACCATGTGCTCAGGAATGCACTGCGGAGGAATTTAGTAAATTATGTTTTGTTTCCATGCCTGCTCTGTTGACTGGGTTTTCCCTGCCTTGCATTCCCTGCTAGGTCATTTTCCTTATGCCTTCCCTGTTGTCTCTTGGGTACATGGAACCACCATTAACCTAAACATAGAAACATAGAAAATGACGGCAGAAAAGGGCCACGGCCCATCTAGTCTGCCCACACTAATGGCCCACCCCCTAACTACCTCCATGAAGAGATCCCACATGCCAATCCCATCTTTTCTTAAAATCTGGCACACTGCTGGCCTCAGTTACCTGTTGTGGAAGATTATTCTAGTACTTAGGATTCATGAATCGGTGAGTCTGACTTTTTTAAAGAAAACAAAACGATTCAAATTGATTCAACGAAGTGAATCGGCGAATCGGGCAGCACTACTGTGCACCCATCCCAACCTAGAACCCCTAGATCAGGGGTGGGCAACGAATGCCGGAATCCAGTTGGGGTTTTAGGATTCGCCCAATGAATATGCATGAGATTCATTTGCATACAATGGGAGGCAGTGCATGCAAATAGATCTCAAGACTATTCATTGGGGAAATCCTGAAAACCCGACTGGATTCCAACCCTCGTTGCCCATCCCTGCCCTAGATAGTGTGGCCTTGAGGCAACAGAGTTAGCAGGGCTGGCACTTGCTGTTGGGAACTGGGCAGCGTGGCGGAGAACTGGGCAAATCGGCGCAGTCTCTGTACCAGGGAGCCTAGCTTGTATGGCGATCCTTCTGGATGGGCAGAATCTGGAGGCATTATGAAGACAGTGAGGTGAACCGGGTTGTGCCACCCCTCTTTCAAACAGAAACTTTTTTTAATCGTATCATTTGGGGGGGGGGTCTTATCGGATCGCCTCCCACAGTGTTTCATTGTTGCATGTCCTAAGCTTTGGTGGCTCTTCTCCCCCTTTGTGCTTTTGCCCCATGGCTTGGCAAGAGAGTGTTGTTGTGGGGTTTTTTGTTGTTTTTTTTAAATGGAAGCTGTTGCACGTTTCACTGCTTTCCTACTTCCCAATTTGCCAGATGATCCAGATTGTCCTGGGCATTCTTTCCCAGTACCTCCTGGGCTGTGGCTCACTGGTTGAGCTACTGCCTCTGCACCCAGAGGTTGTGAGATCAAATCCTGGCGCTGCTCCTTGTGACCCTGGTCAAGTCACTTAATCCTCCTCCAGTGCCCACCGCTTTGAAGGTCACCTTTGAAATACCTACCAAAGCCACAAAAAGGTGGCATACAAATCCCCATTCACTTTCCCTTTCATCGAGTCCAGTATCCTGTTTCCAATCCAGGTCACAAGTACCTGGTAGAAACCCAAAGAGAAGCAACATTCCAGAGCTGAGATTGTGATGTCACAATGCCTCATTCCACTAATGCCTAAGTGCCAACCTCACCAGTGATGTCACAATGGCTTGATTTTCCTATACTTGGCTAACATAAGAATTGCCATACTAAGACAGATTGAAGGTGTGGCTCACTGGTAGAGCTGCTGCCTCTGCACCTAGAGGTTGCGAGATCAAATCCTGGTGCTACTCCCTGTAATCCTCCTGGGCAAGTCACTTAATTCTCCTCCAGTGCCCACTGCTTTGAAATGCCAAAGCAACAAAAAGGCAGTATACAAGTCCCCATTGCTGCATGTCTGTTGCAACTTCTTTTTTATTGTAGTTCTGCTTCTTCCAAACTTCTTTAGACATTTGGCAATGACCAGGCTGTGTAGGATCACCTGGAACTGCTTCTGGGGTGCCTGCACCATCGCTTTTTGCCTGGAAAGTAGCTGATTGTTTGAGGGTGGCCATCTTGTAATTGTCAGAACACTGGACAGGAGAGCTTCAAGTGAGTTTGTCAAGTGTTAGCCATTCTGTGGTTGGAAAGAAGTGCCCCATTGACCAAATAAACACTAGTGCAGCCATACTCATGCAACAGTATCCATGGATGAAAAATCCTACCTGCATCACAGGGCCAGTATATGGCACCACTAGCTGCCAGTATATGGCTGGTAAAAACCATATCCAAGTTTGGTGAGGCTATGTCTGATGAAGAGCTAGAACTGGAAGCACGCATTGAGCCAAAAGGTAGTGGAGCCAAGGCAAACAGCCCTAAACCAGGAGAAGCAAAGACAAAAAAAAACCCTTCTTAAACCAGCAAAATTTCCAGCCTTGACAAAGATCAAACAGCATATCACTGGTGTCAGCAGAAAACACATAATGGATGTGACAAGAAGAACACTTATTGCAAAGATGGAAGGTGCAAAGGGGTGTGAAAGTAGGGTTATCCTATGGCTCCAGTAAAAATAGAACAGATTTAGACTTCTGGGTTTTAATTCCATTGCTTTCAATGGAAGTAAGGAAGGTAGATTGAGACATCCGGGTTTTACTTCCATTGATTGAAGTAAAACCCGGATGTCTCAATCCGTCCTCCTTTTTCTGGAGCCATATGGTAATCCTACATAAAGGGGCACCATGGTCAACCAGTAACCTTGCACTGGCCATTGTTCTATCATTGAAGGATCCCAGTACCCGACAGCATACAACCCGGCGAGTCTGTGCTCAATAACTCTGTCTACTGTTGCTCAGGCTGGTGTGTTCCTATCCCACCCCATAAAGAATGGAGATATGGATGGGGGCCATGACCCCTTGGGAGGTGGGGGGGGGGGGGGGCTGGCTGGTAGGTCAGGATATCACGACTATCCATATTACCTCTTTTCCGTGTCTGTCTGATCATCCGTATGGCTCCCACATGCAAAGCCTTCTCTATTCTGAAAGCAGTAATTTGGAATTCAGCTCCAGACTAGTTAATAAGCATTTTCCACTTGCTATCTTCACAGCAGGAGTGCAGTGGAACTTCTGCTGCAGGAGGGCTTTGCTGTGGCACCGAATATTCCCTTCCCTTCATCTGAAACTTTGCAGTGCAGTTCAACTGCATATAGCTCAGTTACTGGAGAAGACACTTAGCTGCTTAACGAGCCTCAGGGAAACCACTTTCAGATGTTTAGCCTTGGAAATTAAGCCTGGGTGAGCCAGTTTCTAGAAAGACTTTCCAGGCCGGCCTTGCCTTTTTTTTTTTTTTTTCCTCCTTTCTTTCTTGACAGTTCGGTACTTGAGAGGCAGGAGGGGTAAAACAGACAGCCAGGCCTGTGTATAAATGAGCAATGAAATCTGAGAGTGTAACGACTTCAGACACAGCTCCCTGGCCACATGTCCTGCGGTGCCCCACAGTGGCTGTTTCCGGGGCCGGGTGTAGCTGTAAATCAGTGGTCTCAAACATGCGGCCCGGGGGCCACATGCGGCCCGCCAGGTACTATTTTGAGGCCCTCGGTATGTTTATCATAATCACAAAAGTAAAATAACAGTTTCTTTGATCATAAGTCTCTTTAGCTATAAATGACAATATTATTATTAAGACTTAGCTAAAAGGAAAGATTGATAAACTATAAAGAGCTTTACCTCTTTAATAAGATATTAACTATTTTTTCTGAGGCCTTCCAAGTACCTACAAATCCAAAATGTGGCCCTGCAAAGGGTTTGAGTTTGAGACCACTGCTGTAAATGTATCTGTCAGGCATCTATAAGCAGTGAAGCTACTGTTCTG
Organism: Geotrypetes seraphini; assembly: GCF_902459505.1. NCBI lineage: Eukaryota > Metazoa > Chordata > Amphibia > Gymnophiona > Dermophiidae > Geotrypetes > Geotrypetes seraphini. The sequence goes on along the minus strand of NC_047093.1, from coordinate 25,827,796 downwards.
AAGGGCTTGATTTTATGAGAGTAAGAGGATAAATAAGCACCTACTTCTTCATTAAAATATTAGTGGAAGTGGAAGAAATCACATCTAACCCCCTCCCCCCCCCCCTTTATGAAGCTGCGTTAGGTTTTTTTATCGCTGGCCGTGGCGGTATTAGCTCCGACTCTCATAGGAATTCTATGAGTGCCAGAGCTACAGTGGTACCTCGGAATCCGAACGCCCCAGAATTTGAACAACTTGGAATCTAAACTTTTTTTTTTTTTCTCTTAATTTTTACCCCGGAATCCGAACGCTTCTTTGGAATCTGAACTGCAAGCGGCCCTCAGCCCAAAGCTTTCCCTCTGATGCAGCTTCCTGTTTCCGCCTGGGAGGGAAGCTTTGGGCTGAGCGCCGGTTGCAGTTGCCGATCTTCCTGCCTATGTTGGTGAGGGGGGGGGGGGGGTCCCCGATCTTTGCTGTCCGATTTTGTGGGACCAAACAACAGATTAATCCAGTTTCTATTATTTTCAATGGGAAAAATTGTCTTGGAACTCAAACGTTTTGGAACTCGAACGGGGTTCTGGAACGGATTAAGTTCGGATTCCAAGGTACCACTGTAATACCACTGCAGCTGGTGATAAAAAAAGCCCAAAGCGGCTTTGTAAAAGGGGGAAGGGGGGGGACCTCATTTGGAGGATCAAACATTTATACCTGGAGAAAATGTAAATGTTGCGCCTATAATTTTAAAATATGCACATAAATTAGCTTATTTATAATCTGCAAATGTACCATACTTGTGAATTCTGCCCAAACTCTAATAGGAAACAGGTAGAGTCAATTTGTCTTTCAGCAAGTTCATTTAGACTTTCCTGGAATGCTAAAACAGCTACCGCACCTTAGTAAAAGAGGGGGAAAGTGAGGTGCTCCTTTTCCGTCAAGGTTGCACTAATCAGAACTGGAATAAGACTACTTAGAAATGCAGAAATCAGCCCTAGTCTTTCCATAATTGCTTTGATTTCCCTCATCTACCCCGCCCCCCCCCCAAGTCCTCCAGACTGCCTATGCACACAAACTATAAAAGCAAGAGAAAAAGAACAAAAAGAAAATGTTTCTCAAAAGATTAAATCTGGGCAATAACAAAAAACTGGGTTGTAGTGGCACTTCTGGCCATCTGTTCCCAAAAAGATAGATGTTTTTTTGACGATCAGCATTGACTAAGACATTTACGAAAAGCTTAATAGAATTGTAAATCCCAGAAAAGTGAGACAACAGCTAAAGGATGGAAACCCCATTTTTAACCAGGGATGCAGAGGAAACAGTGAAAAGGGAAACAGATTTCTCTACCATATAGAAACATTTTTCTGCTCTATAAATGTAACAAGAAATTAAAAAAAAATCTGTTCACACGCCTCTGTGTCTTTTGACATCAAAGCTGGCTGTGCAAGCAAAGGCGAGGAACGCTCTTTCCCTCTCCCTCAGTCAGTCCCTATCCTCGTGCCACCCACGACAAGGTAAAAATACAGCGTCAACGGAGGCTGAAGGCTGCAAACAGTTAACCGATGCACTCTAGAGGTCGACTGACTCACATTTCATGACACCTGCTAATGAGTATTTTATTTACTTATTTAAAAATTTTATATTCTGCATATCCTACAATTCTATGCAGATTACAAAAAAAATTCCAAAATTATAAAAAACCCATACAAAGAACAAATTACAGTTAAAAAAAAACCTGCACAAGTGCAAGAGACTAGGGTAGTCAGGATACAGTCTGAAGCAGAAGGTGAGGGGAAGCAATCTTTCTAACCTTTGGGAAAAAAACTTTATTGATTTATTCAATTTTCTATACTGTTCTCCCATGGGAGTTCAGAATGGTTTACATGAATTTATTGAGGTACTTGAGCACTTTTTCCATGTGGGCTCACAATCTATCTAATGTACCTGGGGCAATGGAGGGGGGGGATTAAGTGAATTGCATGGGGTCACAAGGAGCAGTGTGGGGTTGAACACTCAACCTCAGGGGGGGCTGAGGCTGTAGCTTTACCCACTGCGCCACTCTAGAAATCAAAATATAGCAAAAGTGAGCCAAGTAAAGGACAAGCAAGTCATTGTGACATCACTGAGGAGGTTGGCTCTTAAGCTTTGGTGGAATGAGGCATTATGACATCACAATACCTGCTCTGGTTATCAGAGGCTGAAACTTTTCATGATATTTATTCAATTTTTTTATACTGTTCTTCCAGGGGAGCTCAGAACGGTTTACATGGATTTATTCAGGTGCTCAAGCATTTTTCCCTTTCTGTCTTGGTGGGCTCACAATGTACCTGGGGCAATGTGGAGATTAAGTGACTTGCCCAGGGTCACAAGGAGTAGCATGGGTTTGAACCCACAACCTCAGGGTGCTGAAGCTATAGCTGCCACTTTAGAAATCAAAATGTAGCAAATGTGAGCCAAGTAAAGGACAATCAAGCCACTGTGACATCACTGATGAGGTTGGCTCAGAGGCATTGGTGGAATGAGGCATTATGATGTCACAATACCAGCTCTGATTATCAGAGGTTGAAACTTTTTATGCTATGTATTCAATTTTTTATACCGTTCTTCCGGGGGAGCTAAGAACAATTTACAGGTACTCAAGCATTTTTCCCAGTCTATCCTGGTGGACTCACAATCTATCTAATGTACCTGGGGCACTGTGGGGATTAAGTGACTTGCCCAGGGTCACAAGGAGCAGTGTGGGTTTGAACCCACAACTGCAAGGTGCTGAGGTTGCATCTTTATGCTGAGGTTGCATCTTTAACCTCTGCGCCACACTCTCCCCTCTAATAGTGCCATTGTTAGGATGACCTCAAGACCCTCAAGTGGTAAATCACTCTATCCTTTAAAACACAGGTGTCAAAGTCGGTCCTCGAGGGCCAGAATCCAGTCGGGTTTTCAGGATTTCCCCAATGAATCTGCATGAGATCTATTTGCATGCACTGCTTTCAATGCATATCCATTGGGGAAATCCTGAAAACCCGACTGGATTCCGGCCCTCGAGGACCGACTTTGACACCCCTGCTTTAAAACATGCAGTATTAGAAACAATGATGAAGCACACCTTCACGTCAGCTCGAAAGCTTGCCTGGCTAAAGCCGCCGCTCATAAAACCTTGTAGATGTCTAGAACACACAGGCAACGTCGCATCAAGAAACTGGAAAAGCGTGCAAGTTTTCTTCTGCTCTCTGTAAAGCGCCAAATTAGCTTGGCTTTGGTTTGAGCTCGTGAGTGACAACCGTTTCCAACTCATACAAGGAAAGCATGCACAGTTTGCATGTCACTAATGTGACGTGTTCCACCCACCATACTTAATATATTCATAGTAACTTTGCTTTCTGTCAGTCAGCATGCTTTTGCTGTTCGCTTCCTGATCCTTGCCTTCCTGTCTCTGTTTTTCCCTCTCCTTTGCTCAGCCGCTTTTTCTCTCTCTCTCTCTCTCTGGAATAAAACTCATACTGTATATCGCTTGCCCTATATCTTTCTTCCATTTCTTTTATGGTCTTATTTCTCTCAGGTGCCTCTTTTTCTTTCGCCATATGTCTCTGTTTTGTCTCCTGTTTCAACCAAACTCTCTCTTTCCAACACTATTACTAATTGCCAAATCTATAGTCCTGTTAGAGCGGTGTATCGCAAACTGTGTGCCTCCCGAGATTTCAGGTGTGCCGCGGCACACTGGGGAGGAGGCGAGGGGCCAGCTGACTACCTACAGGATGTGCCACTTGTGGTGAGAGGTACGTCCTGTAGGCAATCAGCCAGCGCCAGCGCCTCTCTTTCTCGTTTCATAGACAACCCCGTGAAAGACAAAGGCGCGCGCCGACAACTGAGCGCAAGACGGAGGCGCGCACCAAAGAAAATTACAGTTTTTAGGGGCTCCGACAGGGGTTTTTGTTGGGGAGCCCCCCAGTTTACTTAATAGAGATCGCGCTGGTGTTGTGGGGGGTTTGGGGGGTTGTAACCCTCCACATTTTACTGTAAACTTAACTTTTTCCTTAAAAACAGGGAAAAAGTGAAGTTTTCAGTAAAATGTGGGGGGTTACAACCCCCCACACCCCCCACAACACCCCCACAACGTGGTGCGATCTCTATTAAGTAAAGTGGGGGGTTCCCCCTCCACGCCCCCCCCGGTCGGAGCCGTAAAAACAGTAATTTTCTGCGGTGCGCCTCCGCACTGCGCTCAATTGTCTGCGTGCGCCTTTGTCCCGGCGTGCTTTTGACCTGACACCTCTTTCTCTCCAGTCCTCTTCCCTGCTGGCACCCCCCCCCCCCAACTGGCGTCTCAGGGCCGTCTGGAGGGCCTTCACGCGTGCTCAGATGTCGACGCGATGACATCATGCATGCGCATCCAGATGCCTCGAGCCGCGGCCACTACGTTTAGTGTGCCGCGGCTCGAGAAAGTTTGCGGGACACTGTGCTAGACAGCACTACACACTCAAACACAGAAGAGACAGTCCTTACTCTACTGAGATTAAAATGCGGCGTAGCCTGTTAGACCAGTGGGCTGACAAGCAGAGAAGCCCAGTTCAATTCTCACTGCAGTTCCTCGTGACCTTGGGCAAGCTGCTTAACCCTCCTAGGACTTGGAATCAAGATGTAGGCGAAAACAGCAAAAAGCAGATGGCCAAGGGGATGGTGATGTCACTAGAGCCATATTCAGGTTAACACAAGGGTGAATCAAAAATTAAAGGCAACTGTTACATTACGCAATAACCAGAACATAGCTAGCGAAATGCAACATATGTATTCGGACATTACCTGTTTAACCGTTTTCCTTCAATTATTTCATTTTCTTAACATTTGCACCCCCCCCCTCCCACACACACCCTCCTCTCCAAGTCCAATTTCCATGCCCCTCTCACTCCTTCCTGCTCTCCCACTCCACACTCATGCTCTCCCTTCCCCCGTACCTCTAAATCTTCACCAGCGTGAGTGGCTTAGTAACATAGTAACATAGTAGATGACGGCAGATAAAGACCCGAATGGTCCATCCAGTCTGCCCAACCTGATTCAATTTAAATTTTTTAAAAAATCCAAAGCTCTACCCGGTACTGTGTTTGGGTTCCAACTGCCGAAATCTCCGTCAAAACCTACTCCAGCCCATCTACACCCTCCCAGCCATTGAAGCCCTCTCCAAAAGGCCATATACAGACACGGACCATGCAAGTCTGCCCAGTACTGGCCTTAGTTCAATATTTAATATTATTTTCTGATTCTAGATCCTCTGTGTTCATCCCACGCTTTTTTGAACTCCGTCACCATTTTCCTCTCCACCACCTCTCTCGGGAGCGCATTCCAGGCATCCACCACCCTCTCTGTAAAGTAGAATTTCCTTACATTGCTCTTGAATCTACCACCATGCTCCTTGTGCCAGCACTGGATTTCCCTCTGATGTCACTTTCTGGCCCCGTGACCCGGGGGTGATTCAGAGGGGGGCCCGAGTTGGCGTGAGCAACAGGTGGGAGAAGTTGCTTGTGCTAGCAAAGATCTAGGGGTGGCGCAAGTTTGGTGTGGCGTGGAGGGGTGGAGAGGTGTCAGCGCCCCCCACCGACATGGTACCAGGGGCAGTCCATCCCCCTCCACCCCCTCCCCCTTACTACGCCACGGGATCTAAGTTTTTAGTGTTAAAAGCAGTCTAGAGAGGTAGTTTTAGGTGATACTTGAACATGGTCAGAGAGGGAACATAATGATGAACTAACTCAGGCTGTTCCAGGCAGATGGCACAGAAAGGTGGACAAAGAGGCGTTGGAAGTTGGCGATGGAGAAGAGCAGAGATAGGAGGAGTTAAGCCAAGGCACTGAGGCCCTCGATGCTCTAAAGCAGTGTATCGCAAACTGTGTGCCACCTTAGATTTCAGGTGTGCCGTGAGACGCCGGGGAAGTGGAGAAGCGCCAGCATCAGCTGACTGCCTGCAAGACATGCCTCTCGCAGTGAGAGGCGCATCCTGTAGGCAGTCCGCCACCGCCAGCGCCTCTCCTCCTCTCCACGCCTCTTCTCTGTCAGCACCCCCCACTTATGGCTCTGGGCCCCGTCCAGAAGGCCTCCGTGCACGTGCGGATGTCAATGTGATGGCATCACGCGCGCGCGTGGCATCATCGTGGTGATGTCCAGTGTTCCCGCTAAGCTGCGCTGGCGTGCGCTGGCGCACAAAATATTACATCACAGCGCACAAGTTTCACGTCACAGCGCACACTCGAGCGGAGGTGAGAGGAAGCGGCGGCGGTCTGCCCTGATCGCCTAAGATGCAGCAGCGGCGGCATCCCCGTAATTTACGGGGATCATGAAAGGAGCCGCCGCTGCTGCATCTTAGGCGATCAGGGCAGACCGCCGCCGCTTCCTCTCACCTCCGCTCAAGTGTGCGCTGTGACGTGAAACTTGTGCGCTGCGATGTAATATTTTTTGCGCCAGCGCACGCCAGCGCAGCTTAGCGGGAACACTGGTGATGTCTGCGCTCTTCCGGGTGCCCTCGAGCTGCGGTCGCCAGTTTAGTGTGCCAAGGCTCATAAAGTTTGCAAGACACTGCTCTAAAGTCACCATTAAAATGTTGTGCTTCAATATTCAAATTAAAGAAAAAATTTTACCACACACACTTCGGCAATCTCAAATGATTGTATTTCCTAAATCTGGAAAGGACCCTAAGAGGGTTGAGTCTTATAGACCAATTTCTCTTCTTTGTTGTGAGGCAAAATTGTTGGATAAGATTCTGGGTAATAGATTGGCTAAAATTTGATCTGATTTGATTGCAGAACCTCAGGTAGGGTTGGTTAAGGGAAGAACTGCGGTTAAGAAATCAGATCAATTTTGACTTCTTTGGAATGGGTACGTTTTAAGAATATTCCTTACTTACTTATTAGTTTTGATGCAAAAAAGCGTTTGATAGGGTGAGATGGGAGTTTCTTTTTGCTGTATTGACTAAATATGGTTTTACAGGTTTTTTTTTCAAGACGCTATTAAAATTTTATATTCGGATACACAGGCTAGGGTTTGTATAAATGGAATTTTCTCTGAATTTTTTTCTGTGGGTCAGGGAACAAGGCAAGGGTGCCCTTTATCCCCATTATTGTTTATTTTAACTTTGGATCCGTTAATTCGTGATATTATTTCTAATGATGACATTATGGGGGTAAATATAGGGGGCTTTTACATTTAAAATAGCTGCTTTTGCAGATGACATTTTAGTCCACTTAACAAATCCTCGTTTATCTTTGAAAACTTTATTGGAAAGTTTCACAGAATTTAGTGATTTTTCTGGATTTAAATTAAATATGGACAAATCTGAGGCTCTAGCAATCAATGAAACATTAAGTAGAGAATGGGGTCCGGACTTTCCATTAAAGTGGACGGAGAGTCAATTTAAATACCTAGGTATTTATTTACCAGTGGATCCTAGAAGGTTATACAAAATAAATATCCCTATTTTGTTCAGTCATACTAAACAAAAAAGGCAAAAATGGTAGAATTTACCATTATCTCGGGGGGGGGGGGGTAGGGTAGCTTTATTTAAAATGATTATTTTTCCAAAATGGTTATATGTTTTTCAGATGATTCCTTTGGAATTAAATAATGGAGATTGGCAGAAGTTACACACAATAATAACAAAATTTTGTTGGGCAGGTAAAAAACCGAAATTATCTTTTGAATTATTATTGGGATCAGGGATGAGAGGTGGACTAGGACTTCCAGTTTTTCGCATATACAGTTGGGCTTTTCTGTTACGACATATAAGAGATTGGGTTCTTGAGGATGATTTGTTTTCTCCTTTATCTTATGACAAGGCATTTTTTCATCCATTACATTTCTTATATTGAATTCAAGTGCCTAGGGAAAACAGGAGCTTGGGAAAACCTGGCACTATGGGTTTTGAAAAGCCTTCTCAAATCACGTCAACAAAAGCAGGAAGTGGGGGACGGGGCTCGAGTAGGACTGGGGGTGGGATTATTCACTGCTGATTCCAGTTTTTATCCAGTTCCATCAGGTTTTCTTGCATTGGCACATTATAGATTAGGATCCCTGAGGAAGGAGTGTTTCTTCGAAACACAGATCATGTCAGGTCCAGCCTTATCTGTCCTTTCGGATACAAACTGTTTCATGAATTGATTTTTATTTTTGTTCACTAAAGACTTGGCGTCCTGTACACCATCACTGCAGTGTTTGCTTATGTTCATAAATCTGGGCCTAAGTGGGCACTGAGGCCGACTTCGCTACACGCACGTGTGTAAGTGATCTTTAGAATAGGCTCAGCCTGCGTAATTCTGGAGCCTAAATTATAGCACCCGGTTATAGAATTCCCCCCCCCCCCTCCCATATTGACACCAGGAAGTATTTCTTCACGGAAAGGGTGGTAGATCACTGGAACAAACTTCCGGTGCAGGTGATCAAGGCCACCAGCGTGCTTGATTTTAAGAATAAATGGGACATCCACATGGGATCCCTACGAGGGTCGAGTTAAGGAACTAGGTCACTAGCACTCAGACTCAATGGGGTGGGTCAATAGAGTGGGCAGACTTGATGGGCTGTGGCCCTTTTCTGCCGTCATCTTTCTATGTTTCTATGTTTCTAAGGTGAGAGACGGAGGCAGAATTAGTATGTGCACCAGTCATGAAGCTTTGATCATCTGGGCTCCAGTTTCCAAGTTTCAAACCTTTGATGGAATTTTATTTTCTCATGCTGGAGAGTGGCTGCCAGAAGAGAAGAATTGTTCAAGCTTCTAAGTTTTGAGTTCATCGTGTTCTGTTGGCCGTTTTCACGTGCAGAGGTATAAAATCCCTAGACCAAGAAGTGCATGAAATCACTGTGCATTTAGGAGTTTGAAACGTCTTTGATTCTAGCGTGACATTGCTGAAGGGCTTTAAAAGTCGGGTGAGGAGAATTGTGAATCCATTAATATGTGAAGAAATTGTGGCGCAAATAATAACCTTTAACCCAGATCATCTGTCCTTTATTTGGAGAGGGAGAAAGTAAAGGCGAAGGAAGGCAGGTCTGTGCAGACTTAAAGGTGGATTTTCTTGCTCTGGGGTATTGGTTGAATAATTCAAACTGATTTTTTTTTCCCCTGGCAATCTAATGAATCCTCAGTGCATTGAGTTGGAGCAGTGGTCTCAAACTTGCCTCCCGCCAGGTATTATTTTGCGGCCCGCGGTCTGTACCGATGCCCGTTCTTTGCAGCGTCCTCCCCCTGGCCTCTTGCTCTTACCTTCAGCTAATTACCGCAGCCTGCAGAGAGGATTCCCGGTGCTGTAGCGATCCTTGCAGGCTGCCGTTGTCCTCAGCAGCACGTTCCCTCTGCCGTGATCCTGCCCCTGATGTCATAGGAGGGGTGGGACCATGGCAGAGGGAATGTGTTGTGGAGGCCGATGGCAGCCTGCAAGGATCGCTACAGCACTGGCAATCCTCTCTGCAGGCTGCGGTAATTAGCTGAAACTAAGGCACTCTTTTACTAAGGTGCTCTAACTGATTAGCGTGCGCTAAACGCTAATGTGTGCATGTTAGTCTATGGATGTGTTAGCGTTCAGTGTGTGCTAATTCGATTAGCGCGTGATAATCGATTAGCGCACCTTAGTAAAAGAGGGGGGAAGACTGGAAGGCCGGGGGGAGGGGGGAAGCTGGAGAACGCTGCAAAGAAAGGGGGAACATGCAGGCCTTCCGGGAGGGTGGGAAGATTTATAAACTATAAAGAGTTTTACCTCATGCAAAATTGTCATTTATTTAATAAGACAATAACTATTTTGTTCTGCGACCCTCCAAGTACCTACAAATCCAAAATGTGGCCCTGCAAAGGGTTTGAGTTTGAGACCACTGAGTTAGAGAATGACATGGGAACAAATTTTTCTCCATCCCCGCAGGAACTCAATTTCTCCGTCCCGTCCCCGTGAGTTTTGTCGCTGACCCTGCCCCTTTCCTGCAAGCTCTGCCTTAACCGCACAAGCCTCGAACGCTTAAGATTCTAAAACAGAGGACACCTGGCCCTGCCCTGTTCCTCCTTGGCCCTTCCCCCACACAAACATCGCGTCTCCTTCCCCGTGCTCGGGAGCCGCATCTGGAGGGTGTCTGCGTAGGCGCATACACCAACACGATGATGTCACACGCAGGCATGCGTACATGTGACATCATTGCATCGATGTCCGCGCATGCACAGACGCGGCCTTGAGCTCGGGGACTTCCAAAACCTGGACAAACTGCTGGATTTTGGAAAACCCTCTGAGCACCTGGAGAGCCCTTTAAAAAGAGGACATGTCCGGGTTTTCCCGGACATCTGGTATCCGTACTCTGAAGGGCCCCTTTTACAAAGCCACAGTAGCGACGCTGCTGCGGTAAATGTACGAAAGCCTATTCAATTCCTATGGGTTTCAGCGCATTTACTGTGGCAGCATCGCTAACATGGCTTTGTAAAAGGGGCCCTGAGTCTTTGGGGGAGCAGGTAACAGAGACACAAGCAATGCTGTTCTGATTAGGGTTACCAGATTTTTTTTTTACTTTAGTAAAATCTGGACCCCCCAAGCCCCGCCCAGTTCCATTCCATTCCAATGCACTTGTTAACTACATTACCAAAAGTTCTATGCGGTTTACAAAAAAATAATTAATCTAATATAATAAAACGCCAGGCCGCGCATGCACACTCCCATCGCGTGCGTCCGTTTTCTGTGAGCTGTAAGCCACCGCAGATAGGAGTGCGCATGCGCGTGAAGCTCTCTCTCTCCCTCCCCCCGAGGTGGATGTCGGCCGCGGCGGCTGTCGGCGGCCCGAGGCGGATGTCGGCCGCGGCGGCTGCTGGCTGCCCGAAGCTCACTCTCTCTCTTCCTCCCCCCCCCAAGGCGGATGTCGACCGCGGCGGCCCGAGTCAGATGTCGGCCGCGGCGGCTGCTGGCCGCGGCGGCTGTCGGTGGCTGCAGGCCGCGGCAGCCAAACCCGGAAAGCATTTTAGTTCAGGGCATGCAGTTCAGGAGGAAGGTATGGGGGGGGAGGAAAATACTGCACAGGGAAGTGGGGTGGGAGGGAAATGGAGGGGCAGAAAAGGGGCTGATGGACAGGGGAAGAGGTGCTGATGAAAAGGGAGGGGGGCAAAAAAATGAAGACAGGCCTACTGCTGGACAGGGGGAGTAGGAAGGAGGTGATGATGGACAGGGGGAGGTAAAACAAAGGGAGAAGGGCTTCTGCTGGATAAGGTGAGCAGTGATGGGGTAGTGGAGGACACAGGGGAGGTAAAAGGAAGGGAGAATGGACAGGGGGAGCAGGCAAGGGGTGGTGGTGGACAGCCAAGGGGAAAAAAAAAAATGACAGACAGGAATACAGAAAGCGGCTAAGGAGAGAGAAAAAAAAATAAAGACAGACACACACACATATATTCTAGCACCCGTTAATGTAACGGGCTATAAGACTAGTTATAACATATTACATAGAAATAATGGATTAATTAGTTAAATATTAAAAAAATAGGTTTTCAACCTCTTCCTAAAATGTTTGTACGAATCAGCGGAAAGCAGCAATGAATGAAATTCCTTTTCCTGAGAAGCTGCCTGGAATGCTAGGACACGATTGAGGAATTTCCTACTTTTACAACCTTTTACAGGAGGGAAATTGAACAAAGAATGTATTTTTCTACTATTGTGATGTGTAGCTATAACGAAGCTATCAATCAGATCAATTGGTGCTGAGCCATAAAGAACCTTATAACGAAAACAGCCCAGCTTGAACAAAATCCGAACCTCCGTAGGCAGCCAATGAAGTTCATAATAAAACGGCGTTACATGATCCACCCATCCTCGCCCCAATATGCCCCAGTCCTGCCCTAGTCCCGTCCCCCGGCTGCCTGCTCTGATTGGACATGAGGGCATCTGCACGGTTCATAGACAACCCCGCGAAAGACAAAGGCGCGCGCCGACAACTGAGCGCAAGACAGAGGCGCGCGCCGAAGAAAATTACAGTTTTTAGGGGTTCTGACGGGGGGGGTTTTGTTGGGGAGCCCCCCCAGTTTACTTAATAGAGATCGCGCCGGCGTTATGGGGGGTTTGGGGGGTTGTAACCCTCCACATTTTACTGTAAACTTAACTTTTTCCCTAAAAACAGGGAAAAAGTGAAGTTTTCAGTAAAATGTGGGGGGTTACAACCCCCCACAACGCCCCGACAATGCGGCGCGATCTCTATTAAGTAAAGTGTTCCCCCCGCCCCCCCCCCCGTCGGAGCCCTAAAAACAGTAATTTTCTGTGGCGCGCGCCTCCGCGCTGCACTCAATTGTCTGCGCGCGCCTTTGTCCCGGCGCGCTTTTGACCTGATACCCATCTGCACATGCATGGAAGCCCTCCTACCCGACACGATTTCAAGGAAGCTTTTCAAAACCCAGACAAAGTGCCTGGTTTTGAAAAGCCGTCCGGACCCCCCCCCCCAGGACATGTCCTTGAAAAGGAGGACATGTCTGGGGGAAATTCGGAAGTCTCGTAACCCTAGTTACGATGACACTTATAGACTAGAACAGCATATTGAATTGTATTCACTAATCCCCCTTCTTGACCGTTGGGCATCACTACTTTACTTTTTGCCTTGGGATTTTTAGTTTATCTTTCCAAATATCGCTCAAGGCAGTTTATAGCTTTATTCAGTCCCTACCTACAGAATTTGCAGTTTTAAGTGTGTACCTGAGGCAGTGAGAGAAAAAGTGACTTGTTGAGGGTCATGTGTCAGCGGGGAAAGTAGGATCTGAGTCTTGGTGTTCCGGGTTTTCAGCCCACTTTGTTAACCACTAGGCCGTTCCTTCTCTGTCTGAGTAATATATTGGTTAAAATTGGATCACTTTCGGATGAAAAAATGCAGGCAGTTATATGAAATCAATCTCCAATGAGAACCAGATGGAAAGCAGCAAGACCTTTGTATGGGAAAATAAGTTATCCCATTTAAGGAAAAACAAAACAAAACCAAAACCCAAAAATCTGAGACACATCAAAATCCCTCTGTATTGTGTTTGGTTGTTTGAAGTGGAAGAAGCAACTAACATGTTAGTCATACTACCAAAACACTTATCCGCACTCTCATCACCTCACGCTTAGACTACTGCAACTCGCTGCTCTCAGGCCTTTCGCTTAGTTATCTAGCTCCCATCCAATCCGCCCATAATTCGGCTGCACGACTCATTCTGGGAGAGCCGCTATACTCATGTTACCCCTCTCCTAAAGTCACTTCATTGGCTTCCCAACCGTTTCTGAATACAATTCAAAATCCACTTACTGACCTACAAATGCACTCACTCAGCTGCCCCTCACTATCTTACTTCACTTATCTCCCCCTATGATTCCCCCCCCATGAGCTCCACTCAGCTGGTAAGTTCCTCCTATCTGTGGCGTGTGGTCCGGGATTCGCCTCACCACCTAAAGGCCCTGAGATCACTGCTATGAATTTGATTGGTCGAGCAGGCAACAGGCAGATACTGCTCAGCCAATCAAATTCAGATCAGTACTGTCAGAACCTTCAGGGGGTTCGGAGAATCCCCAGCCCAAGAGCCCCTGCTTTTGGAGGGGTGGGCGGGGGGGTGTTACTTTTTGTTTGATGTAGTTTGACTGGTTGAGCAAACTGCCTACTCAACAAATCAAACTATATCAATCAAAAAGTAATTAAAAAAAAAAAAAATCAGGGCTATAGAGCTGGGGATTCACTGAATCTCCTGAAACCTCTCACTACTCTATACTGGTCGAGAACCACTGCATATTCATTGGGGAAATCCTGAAAACCCGACTGGATTACGGCCCTCAAGGAGGGACTTTGAGATCCCTGATCTAAAGGAATTTCCACTAAGGGGAATCAAAGAGTCAAATATTCCATAAAGGAGTTTGAAAACCACACATGCACACTTGAACTGTATCCTATGATGGACCGGAAGCCAATGGAGTTTTCTCAGCAATGGGAAAACATGATCATACTTTCTCTTTCCAAAAATAAATTTGGCCGCTGTATTCTGTATTAACTGGAGACGATCTAAACTGCCCTGTTTTTTTTTTTTTTAAGTTCAATAAATTTTTTATTGAGGTTCAGTAGTCCAACTGGGCCAACACAGTGGATTGTACCGGTAACAAATAATGTTCTTGACAAAATAGTGCCCTGACTTTCCTAAGCATGCGCATGCTTCAAATTTTTTTAATGTCCTTAGTGAGATACGGCTTCCCAAACTGAAACCAATACTCCAAATGGGGCCTCACCAATGAGCTCTACGAGGGCTTGAACACCTTTTTTCTTTCTGCTGGTTATGTGTCTTTCTATTCGGCCTAGCATCCTTCTGGGTACAGCCACTGCCTTGTCACATTGAGGATCTCAAGGCAGCAAAACAGTCACTATCACCCCATGGTCTCTCTCCTGAGCCATGTCCATTAGTGACCCGCCTCCAACCCGGCACGGCTGCCTGGATCTCGGCCTCTCAAGCGGTCTCCCTCCCAAGCCCTAGATCTTCTCTGGTCTTATTTTTCAGAGTGGAGGAGTAGCCTAATGGCTATTGCAGCAGCCAGTTCAATTCCCACTGTAGTAGGGTTACCAGATGTCCAGATTTCCTCAGACTTGTCCTGCTTTTGAGGACATGTCTGGGGTCCAGACAGCTTTTCAAAACCTGGCACTGTGGGTTTTGAAAAACCTTCTCAAATCACGTCAACAAAAGCAGGAAGTGGGGGGCGGGGCTAGAGTAGGACTGGGGGGTGGGATTATGGCATTACAGGGTAGAGACGGGCAGAACTGGGCGGGTCTAGGGAGTCCGGATTTTCCGCTTGGAAAATCTGGCAACCCTACACTGTAGCCGCTTGTGACTCTGTTCAAGTCACCTATCTATCCCTCCTTTGGTCCTGGTACAAAATAAGTACCTTTATGTAATACGTAAACTATCTTGATGGTAACCACAGAAAGGCAGTATATCAAATTCCATCGCATATCTCTTCTGCCATCATTTCAGAGCCACTTTCCTCTTCCACCGAATTTGCTTATTTCTAAAGCTGTAGAAGGTGTAGAACCCTTTCTCAAAGCAATGGCAGGGTTATGGGTTGTGTCTCCATCTTGTCTCCAGAGGACCCTCCGCTCTCCTCATCGCCCAGATAGAGAGTTTCTGATTCACAAATGACCCTACAGGGGCCTTACCAAGGAAAGAGCAACGTTGTCAATCTTGGTTGACACCGAAGAGAAAGTCCAGAAAGGCCTCGACGTCGAGGGAAGTACAGCACAATGGAGAAGTCGTGAGGATGAGAAGCCAATAATTCAGCCACGGGTGTAAAGTTCAAAGTTTACTTTATTGGTGGTAGCTTTGCTTTGGACACCAGTTTTTTCCCCTGCTTAATGCTCTTTTCATGTGATAGAGAAATCAGCTTTTGAGACTCTTGCCAAAGGCATAGTCGCCGAAACACTGTCAGTGTCGAGTCTTTGCAGTGCTACCACTAATAAAGTGAACTTTGAACTTTACACTGAATTATTGACATCTTATCCTCATGACTTCTCTGTTGTGCTGTGAATCTTGGTTGAGCAACAGAAGATTCCTATTATATAACATGCAATAAATTGGCAGCGATTCTTCCCCTGGTTACATAACACCTCCTGTTTCCAAGGGCTGCTGAAGCCGAGTGAGAAGAAAGAGTACTTGCACGGCAGTGCGGAGGGGATTTCCTTCTGAATGTCGCTGTCGCTTTAGTGCCATCGTTTTTCTTCTGTTTACAAGAATCTTCATCGTGCCAGAAGGCTACAAATTCTCGACCTGACGAGTTTGGACAGAGGGGAGACATGATCGAAACATTTAAGTACCTCACGGGACGTGTCGAAGTGGAAGATGATATTTTCTTTCTCAAGGGACCCTCGGCCACAAGAGGGCACCCGCTCAAACTCAGGGGCGGAAAATTTCATGGCGACACCAGAAAGTATTTCTTCACAGAGAGAGTGGTTGATCATTGGAACAAGCTTCCAGTGCAGGTGATCGAGGCAGACAGCGTGCCAGACTTTAAGAATAAATGGGATACCCATGTGGGATCCCTACGAGGGTCAAGATAAGGAAATTGGGTCATTAGGGCATAGACAGGGGGTGGGTAAGCAGAGTGGGCAGACTTGATGGGCTGTAGCCCTTTTCTGCCGTCATCTTCTATGTTTCTATGTTCTATGAAGCATTTCTCGGTGGTGATAGAACAAATTCTCGTTCAGCTGGAAAGAGGAAATTGGGGAAAGCCTATGGGTTAGGGAGGAGGGGGGGGGCACATAGGATGGGCCAAGTGCTGTCGAACTGGGAATGTGTGCTCAGGCCTAAGCTAAAATTTTCACAAGATTATCAACCCCCGGAGACGCGTCGTTAGCATTTATTGGTCTACATTTAAACACAATATATCTCTCTCTTTGTTTTGCATGATCTAGCAAATGTATTCGAAATTGTTATTAATGCGCCGTTCGCTGAACCGTAGATGTTTCCTTTGATTTAATGAAAATTCCAGCTTGCTCCTGAAGCTGCAGTGCCTTCTGTTCCGTTGTGGAAATTAATCTGGCACTGAGCAGGAGTCTGAAGAGAGAATGGGAATGTACAGCCATAAAATTAAAAAGTGCAGCTGGCATGAAAAAGATGTGTTGTGTGCAGGTTGTGGATTTTTTTTTTTGTGGTCCTTATATATGTCTGTATTACATTGCGGGGGGCAACCGATTTTGGAGCCCTCTGTTATAGGGTTACCGGATTTCTTCTTTTGAAAAAGAGGACACCTGGCCTAGGGAGTTTTTTTTTTTTTTTTTTGCAGTGCCTCCGCCGGGTCAGACCACAGGTCCATCTCGCCCAGCAGTCCGCTCCCGCGGCGGCCCAAAACAGGTCAAGACCTGTCTGAATCATCAGAAGGGGCTCCCTTGCCACCTTGGTTTCCCATTTAAGTCCTGCCTTCCTATCGAATTCCTAGCCCTCCGGTCTTGCACATGCACGACCAGGTTAGTTTATACTCATTACCTGATTAACTTCCTATACTTGTGTTACATCCCAGCTCCTCCCTCAGTATCCCACGATCCCTTTATCCCTCAGGAATCCATCCAATCCCTGTTTGAATCCTTGTACCGTATTCTGCCTGATCACTTCCTCCGGTAGCGCATTCCAAGTGTCCACGACCCTTTGGGTGAAAAAAAACTTCCTTGCATTCGTTTTGAACCTATCTCCCTTCAGTTTCTCCGAGTGCCCCCTCGTACCTGTTGTCCCCTTCAGCCTGAAGAATCTGTCCCTATCCACCCTCTCTATGCCCCTCATGATCTTGAAGGTCTCTATCATATCACCCCTGAGCCTCCTTTTTTCCAGAGAGAAGAGCCCCAGCCTATCCAACCTCTCAGCATATGGGTAGTGTTCCAGCCCTCTTACCAGTTTCGTTGCTCTCCTTTGGACTCTCTCAAGTACCTCCATGTCTTTCTTGAGGTACGGCGACCAATATTGAACGCAGTATTCCAGATGCGGACGCACCATCGCTCGATACAGTGGCATGATGACTTCCCGCGTCCTGGTAGTTATGCCCCTCTTTATGATGCCCAGCATCCTGTTGGCTTTTTTTGAGGCCGCTGCACACTGTGCAGATGGCTTCAGTGATGCATCCACCAGCACACCCAAGTCTCTCTCAAGATTGCTTTCTCCCAACAATGCCCCCCCCAATTTGTAGTTGAACAACGGGTTCTTTTTCCCTATATGCATGACCTTGCATTTTTCTATGTTAAAGCGCATTTGCCATTTGTTTGCCCAGTCTTCCAGCTTGTCTAGGTCCCTTTGCAGGTCCTCACACTCCTCCCTGGAGTTAACTCTGCCGCACAGTTTCGTATCGTCTGCAAATTTTATAACCTCGCACTTTGCCTCCTTTTCCAGGTCATTGATAAATATGTTGAAGAGTAACGGCCCCAGCACCGATCCCTGTGGCACACCGCTCGTGACTCCCCGCCAGTCAGAATATTGGCCCTTTACTCCGACCCTCTGCAGTCTACCCGACAACCAGTGCTCGATCCATCTGTGCACATCCCCTCCCACCCCGTGATTCCACAGTTTCCTAAGCAGCCTTTCATGTGGTACCTTGTCGAAAGCCTTTTGAAAATCGAGGTAAATGATGTCGATGGGTTCCCCATTGTCCACCCGACTGCTTATTCCCTCAAAGAAGTACAGAAGGTTCGTTAGGCACGACCTTCCCTTACAGAATCCGTGCTGGCTTGTTCTCAGTAGGCCATTTCTCTCAATGTGCTCGCAAATGCCGTCCTTTATCATAGCTTCCACCATCTTCCCTATAATTGAAGTCAGGCTCACCGGCCTGTAGTTCCCGGGGTCACCCCTCGATCCCTTCTTGAAGATAGGTGTGACATTCGCCAATTTCCAGTCCTCTGGTACCTCTCCAGTTTTCAAGGATAGGTTACAAACATGCTGGATTATGCCCGATATTTCTTGTCTTAGTTCCTTCAGAACCCTTGGGTGGATCCCGTCCGGACCCGGTGATTTGCCGCATTTTAACCTGTCTATCTGTTTGAGGACATCCTCCTTACTGACCTCTATATGCTCCAATTTTTCAGCCTGTTCCCCACTCATGAGCTCCTCTGAGTCCGGTATATTAGATGTGTCTTCTCTCGTGAAAACCGACGAGAAGAACGTGTTCAACCTCTCAGCTACCTCTTTTTCCTCCTTAATCACTCCCTTCCTTTCTCCATCGTCCAGCGGCCCCACCTCCTCTCTCGCTGGTCGTTTCCCCTTTACGTAACTGAAGAATGCCTTGAAGTTTTTTGCCTCCCTGGCCAGCCCCTCTTCGTATTTCCCTTTTGCTTTTCTAACCTCTCGGTGGCATTCTTTTTGGCATTTCCTGTGCGCCTGGTGATTTTCCTCAGTTGGATCCTTTTTCCATCTCCGGAAGGATGCTTTTTTGTCATTTATTGCCTTCTTTACTTCTGCTGAGATCCAAATCGGGTCCTTTGATCGCTTGTTCTTGCAGCCTTTCCTGAAACTGGGGACGTACGTTTTTTGTGCTTCCTGCAGGGTGTCCCTGAATAGGGTCCAGGCGCTTTCCACCGTCTCCATCCTAAAGATGTTTCTGAGCTTCCTCCCCACCATTTCCCTCATAGCAACATAGTTCCCTTTCTTGAAGTTGAGCGCAGTTGTTGCGGTTCTCCTTACTATGGGTGTCCCCCTTTCTAATGTGAATCTAATCGCATTGTGGTCACTGTTGCCTAGTGGTCCTCCCACTTCTACCCCTTTTGCAGGCCCCCCTAATCCGTTGCGCTGGGACAGAAAGCCCACCCATCCCCGCCAGGATCCTCTCCGTCCCCACCCGTCCCCGCCAGGATCCTCTCCGTCCCCACCCGTCCCAACCCGTCCCCGTCAGGATCCTCTCCATCCCCACCCATCCCCGCAAGGAATTACCTCCATCCCCGCCCGTCCCCATAAAAAGCAGCAATTACTTCTGACAGGATCATCAATTCCACAGTTTCTTTTCTGTTTGTGCTGCTGTTTTCCTTGTGGAATCTCTTTGGTGGAACCCTTTTTTTGTTTTCTGTTCAGGTAATTAACTTATAAACCTCCTCTTTTACTAAGACCGACGTGTCCATTATATTATATGGACGAACCCTGCTTCCAAAGCCTTCCATCCCCGTGGGAGTCCCGTGGGCCAGAGGGGGGTCCCCGTGGGAGTCCTGTGGGTTAGGGGGGGATTCCCGCGATCCCTGTTCCCGTGCAGACTTCTAAGCTGGCCCCGCTAGGGTTACCAGATTTTTGGGAGTGACAATCCGGACCTGTGGCCCCGCCCCATTCTGCCCGGCCCCGCCCCATCCCACCCGAGTCACACCCAAAGCTGTCCCCAGCCCCGCCCCCTCATCCTGTTTGCTCATTGGGACGGCATCTGCGCAGGATGTCACTTGAATGAGCGTGATGTCATTGCATTGCATGCGCGGATGCCGTCCCGACGTTGCTGGAAGCTTTTCGAAACCTGGACAAAAGGCAGCCTCAATTACTGCAACTAGCGGCGCCTAACTAGGGCACCGTTTATACAATCTGGCCCTCTATCCTCTTCTACTAAACCGCGCTAGCGGTTTTAGCGCCGGGAGCCGCGCTGAATGGCCTGCGCAGCTCCCCATGCTCATTGAGTTCCTATGAGTGTCGGGAGCAGTGCGGGTCAAACAGCGCAGCTCCTGGCGCTAAAACCACTGGTGCGGTTTAGTAGAAGAGGGGATATGCCTTCCTTAGGAGTCCAATCTTCAAAATCTCAAAATAAGCACATATGAGACATTCCTGCCTGCTGGTGGAGCTGACATTAGGACTCGTGAAGCTACTGGAGACCTGCATTAATAAAAAGCAGGTTAATGTTTTCACAGCGTAAAAGGCATTGCTTTTTAACAACACCTTTGCATTAAAAAATTGGAATGCAACAGCTGAGATCTCTATTAGTGAAAGCCCGCTCATGTCCCTTTGGAATAACCCTAAAATTCAAAATAAAGGTAGATCCCTCTCATGGAAGAGGTGGCAACGGGCGGGTGTCGAGTTTGCTCATCAATTGATCTCCTCCACCTCATTCGTTCCTTTTGATATTTTTTGTTCTGCATATTCACTTCCATCCTCTATACATTCCCAATGGCTCATGCTTACTGGAATACTGTCTAAGGTACATATGCGCCCTGACTTTATGACCTCAATCCACACTGTTCACCACTGGTCTACTCTGGCCTTAATGAAGGGTAGAGCGATATCTCTTTTTTATAGTATTCTAAGGGTTCACTCTTTCACCTTTTCACCTCAATCAATGAACCAATGGGACTCGATTCTGCAGACTACGCTTTCTGATATAGATTGGGAACTTTTCTGGTCCTCCACAAACCGTCCTCTCCTATCTTCCAGAGTCTCGCAATCAATGTTCTTCGTTATGTGGAATGCAGTATGGACCCCATATCGCATGTGGAAAGCGAAGCTAAAAACAAGACTCCACCTGCCGGAACTGTTTGAAAGAGTCTGGAACTCTCGATCACATGCTTTTTCATTGCACTATAGTCCAATCCTTCTGGATTCGTATTTGGGACACTATAAAATCTATTACTAAGTGTTCAGAAGAGATTTCCATGGACATTGTAATTCTTCGTTCTCAACACCCTTCTTTCGCACAAACAAACTGCCCACCTAAACTCATTGACGCCATGTTTGTAACAGCTCTTATGCATATTCTGAAAAATTGGAAATCATCCTCGCTACTTGACTACACCTTTTGGTGGAACTCTCTGAGCATGTAACACAAATTTGAATCTTATGCATATGAGAAAAACATGATTTCTCGACTCTCCACAAACATGGTGCGAAATAAATCACCTTGGTCATTCTTAGACTCATATGTTCATTCTAACCAGTAGACACTTCTGCCTCTCTATCTATCTATCTCTCTCTTTTTCTTTTTCTCCTTCTTTCTTTCCCTCTCTCTTATTTCACTCTCCCTGCTTTTCTACCTTTCATATATCTTTTATTAGCAGTTACACATACCCTGGATTCTTTTTATTAATCTGGTTGTATGTAAATGATTGTAGATATGAACTTTTTCTACACCATTGTGTCTTATTCAGATTTTGTGTGTTTGAACTGCCTTCTGTAAATTTCTTATAATATTCAATAAAAACTAATGAACTAAAAAAAAAAAAAAAAAAATGGAATGTGCCAATAGTGATCTAAGAAAAGGTAGCAGCGGCCTGTTAAAATCCTTACTGGACCCTCCCCAGCCCCGCACAATTCTCAACAGTCTTCTGCCTCAGTGCTACCAAAATTTACCCCCCCCCCCTCCTCTTTTATCAAACTGCGCTAGAGGGTTTTAGCGCGAGCCAGCCCAGTAAATGCCCCGATGCTCATAGAATTCCTATGAGCGTCGGAGCACGTACGTCGCCGGTCCACGCTAGAAACCTCTCGTGCAGCTTGATAAAGGGGGGTAGTTGTGTGTGTTAGAGAAAGTTACAACATTTCTTCTTTCTGCAGGGAGAAAAGGCAGTGAGTCTGCAGGTTGGGGGGTGTCGCCTTGCCCAGATCAATGTGAACAAGCTCATCTAGCCCTGGTCTTCCCTTGTTGCATCGACAGAGCTTCACTCAGAACAAAATCAAGTACAGTACTCCCCCGAAATTTGCGGGGGGTTCAGTTCCAGGAACCCCCGCAAATTTTTTTTAAAAAACGCAAATGAGGTTTTTCGCCTGTCAAAAGGCAGGGGAGGCAGGAGAGGGCAGCTGGAGTGCCGGCGGGTGAAGAAAATCACTCACTCGCGGTCTGCTCCGACCGCCTCTTCCTGTAGTAAAGTTGGGCTACACCAATCAGGAGCTGCTTTGACACGCAGCTCCTGATTGGTGTAGCCCGACTTTACTACAGGAAGAGGCGGTTGGAGCAGACCGCGAATGAGCGAATCTGCGATTCGTGAACCGCGAGGGAACACTGTATGCAACTCTATTCTTGCAGCAGGGCAAAGCCAAGACTTTATCAGCCCTGTACAGCAATCTTTGCTACAGTATGTGATGGAACAATTTATGTCACCTGTCTGCAGAGCGGGATTAACCAATAGGCCTAGTAGGCACGTGCCTAGGGCCTGAAATGGTCAGGGGGGCACGATGATGGAGGGCATCAACATTGTTTTTTTCCAAACGGCGATGGGCCCCTCCAGCATTGATCGGCAACACGCCCCCCCCCCCAATCGGCAACGCGGCCCCCCCCATCGATGGAAAGTAAGACAAGCAAGCAACGCGAGTAAGAAAGGCAACGGGAACTGTAATTTTGCAAGAGGTGCTGCTTGCCCAAAGCTTTCCTCTGACGCAGCTTCCTGTTTCTGCCTGGGCACATGGTGGGGTGGGGTGGGGATGAATTAATCCTGCCCTGCCTATATGGACCTCTGTTTGAGGGGTACTGCATGGCTCTCCATTGTCTCCCTATTTTGTTTAACATTTATATGACTACTTTGCAATCTTAGAAACTATTTCCAATTGAAACAGTTTCTAATTATGCAGATGGTATTTTTATTGTGTTGGCAGTCGACCCTTCTCTGAATAGTTTGAAATCAGACATCAGTTCCTGCATCTTAAGAATCCAAGATTGGGCATTTTCAGTGTGCATGAAACTGAATATTACCGACAAAGGGCTCCTTTTCCTAAGGCGCCTTAGGGCCTTAACGCGCAGAAAGCACAGTTACTTACCGTAACAGGTGTTATCCAGGGACAGCAGGCAGATATTCTTAACGCATGGGTGACGTCACCGACGGAGCCCACGGTACGGACCTTTTTACTAGAAAGTTCTAGTTGGCCGCACCGCGCGTGCGCGAGTGCCTTCCCGCCCGACGGAGGAGAGCGTGGTCCCCAGTTAGTGTAAGCCAGCTAAGAAGCCAACCCGGGGAGGAGGGTGGGACGTAAGAATATCTGCCTGCTGTCCCTGGATAACACCTGTTACGGTAAGTAACTGTGCTTTATCCCAGGACAAGCAGGCAGCATATTCTTAACGCATGGGTGACCTCCAAGCTAACAAAGAGGGAGGAGGGATGGTTGGCCATTAGGAAAATAAATTCTGAAGCACAGATTGGCCGAAGTGCCCATCCCGTCTGGAGAAAGCATCCAGACAGTAGTGAGTAGTGAATGTGTGAACTGAGGACCAGGTGGCCGCCCTGCAGATTTCCTCAATGGGTGTGGAACGGAGGAAAGCAACAGAAGCGGCCATAGCTCTTACCCTGTGGGCCGTGACAGCGCCGTCTAGTGACAGACCGGCCCGAGCGTAACAGAACGCGATGCAAGCTGCAAGCCAGTTGGATAGCGTCCGTTTAGAGACCGGTCGACCTAAACGATTTGGGTCGAAGGTCAGGAAGAGCTGAGGGGACAAGCGGTGAGCCCTTGTACGATCAAGATAGTAAGCCAGGGCACGCTTGCAGTCAAGGCTGTGCAATGCCTGTTCTCCGGGATGTGAATGAGGTTTCGGAAAGAAAACAGGCAACACAATGGACTGGTTGAGGTGAAAAGCTGAGACCACCTTTGGAAGGAACTTTGGATGGGTGCGCAGAACCACCTTGTCATGGTGAAAAATAGTGAACGGTGGATCGGCAACCAGTGCATGAAGCTCACTAACCCTCCTGGCCGAGGTGATGGCAATGAGGAAAAGGACCTTCCATGTCAGAAATTTGAGCGAAGTTGTGGCAAGCGGCTCAAAGGGAGGTTTCATGAGGGCAGATAAAACCACATTCAGGTCCCAGACGACCGGGGGAGGCTTCAGAGGTGGTTTGATGTTGAAGAGGCCCCTCATGAATCGGGAAACCAGAGGGTGAGCCGTGAGAGGTTTTCCTAAGACAGGTTCATGAAAAGCCGTGATGGCACTGAGATGGACTCTGATAGAGGTAGACTTGAGGCCTGCGTTGGACAGGGAGAGCAAGTAGTCCAGAACAGTTTCCACCGCTAAAGAGGTGGGATTGTGATGATGACGTAGGCACCAAGAGGAGAACCTGGTCCACTTCTGATGGTAACATTGGAGGGTGGTCGGTTTCCTGGAGGCGTCCAAAATGAGACGGACAGGCTGAGACAGATTTCCTGAAGAGGTCAGCCCGAGAGAAACCAAGCTGTCAGGTGGAGCGAGGACAGATTGGGATGTAGTAGAGACTGATGTTGCTGTGTAAGTAGAGTAGGAAACACAGGCAGAGGAATGGGATCCCTGGAGCTGAGCTGAAGCAGGAGGGAGAACCAGTGTTGACGAGGCCACCGGGGCGCTATGAGAATCATGGTGGCTCCGTCCCTGCGGAGTTTGGATAAAGTCCGCAACATCAGAGGTAGAGGAGGAAAGGCATAGAGGAACCGATCCGTCCAGTCGAGAAGGAATGCATCCGGGGCCAGACGATGAGGAGAGAAGAGTCTGGAGCAGAACTGGGGCAGCTGATGGTTGTGAGGAGCTGCGAATAGGTCCACCTGCGGAGTGCCCCAGCGAGCAAAGATGGAGTGGAGCGTGGGAGGATCCAAAGTCCACTCGTGAGGTTGAAGGATGCGGCTGAGATTGTCGGCCAGGGAGTTCTGTTCGCCCTGGATGTAGACAGCCTTGAGAAAGAGGTTGCGGGCCGTGGCCCAGGTCCAAATGCGAAGAGCCTCCTGACAAAGGAGGCGAGATCCGGTGCCGCCCTGTTTGTTGATGTAGTACATGGCAACTTGGTTGTCCGTGCACAGGAGCAGAACCTGAGGGCAAAGGAGGTGCTGGAAGGCCTTGAGGGCATAGAACATGGCTCGTAGTTCCAGGAAATTGATGTGATGAAGACGCTCCTGCGGGGTCCAAAGACCTTGGGTGCGTAGGTCTCCCAGGTGAGCTCCCCATGCATAAGGGGAGGCATCCGTGGTGATGGTCATGGAATGCGGGGGCAGATGAAAAAGAAGGCCCCTGGAAAGATTTGAGGAGTTCAACCACCATTGTAGAGATTGCTGAAGAGACGATGTCACAGAGATGGGATGAGAAAGAAGATTCGAGGTCTGCGACCATTGGCTGGCCAGAGTCCATTGAGGTGTCCTGAGGTGGAGTCGTGCCAGGGGAAGCACATGCACCGTCGAGGCCATGTGGCCCAGGAGGACCATCATCTGTCTGGCAGAAATGGAGTGATGAAGGAGCACCTGACGACACAGGCGGAGCAGGTTCCGCTGACGGTCGGAGGGGAGAAACGCCCTCATTAGTGTGGTGTCGAGAACTGCTCCAATAAACTGAAGGCGTTGTGTGGGAAGCAGATGCGACTTGGGGTAGTTGATCTCGAACCCCAGGAGGTGGAGGAGAGAGATGGTCTGATGAGTGGCTTGTAGCACAAGCGGAGACGTAGGTGCTTTCACCAACCAATCGTCCAAGTAGGGAAACACCTGGAGGTTGTGAGACCTGAGGAAGGCCGCCGCCACAATGAGGCATTTGGTGAACACCCTGGGTGATGAAGCGAGGCCAAAAGGTAGCACTTTGTACTGATAATGACGATGGTGCACCTGGAATCTTAGGTAGCGACGTGAAGCTGGATTGATTGGTATGTGAGTGTAGGCCTCTTTGAGGTCCAGGGAACATAGCCAGTCGTTCTGAGAGAGATGAGGGTAAAGCGTGGCAAGGGAGAGCATTCTGAACTTCTCCTTGACAAGACATTTGTTGAGGTCCCTGAGATCGAGAATGGGACGAAGGTCTCCTGTCTTTTTTGGAACCAGAAAGTAACGGGAGTAGAATCCCCGTCCCCTTTGTTCCAGAGGTACTTCTTCGATGGCATTGAGGAGAAGGAGGGATTGGACCTCCCTCAGGAGGAGGGGGGTTTGAGTCGAAAGAGAAGCAGACTCTACGGGAGGATTGTCTGGTGGAAGAGTCTGGAAGTTGAGAGAGTAGCCGTGGCGGATGATGTTGAGGACCCACTGGTCCGATGTGATGACCTCCCAACGGCTGAGAAAAATGTGGAGCCTGCCTCCGATTGGCTGAGGGAGAGGCAATGAGGGTGGAAGACTGGCTAAGCCCTGGAGAGAGGAGTCAAAAGGGCTGAGAAGGTTTGGCAGGAGGAAGAGGCTTGGCAGGTTGATTAGACTGTGCACGAGCCTGGGTATGGTGTTGCTGGCGAGCCCGCCTAGGTTGCTGTGAAGGCGGGTTAAGCGGCCTAGCGGAGAACCTGCGCTGGTAAGAAGACTGTGGTTTGTAAGGCCGAGCAGGAGGGGTCTTCTTCTTTGGTTTGATGAGAGTATCCCATCTGGTCTCATGGGCGGAGAGTTTTTGTGTGGTGGTATCCAGAGACTCTCCGAACAATTCGTCTCCCCTACACGGGGCGTTGGCAAGTCGGTCCTGATGATTGACATCCAGATCAGAGACCCTGAGCCAGGCCAGGCGGCGCATGGCCACCGCGATGGCAGATGCACGAGAGGTAAGCTCAAAGGAGTCATAGATGGAACGTACCATAAATTTTCTAAGTTGAAGCAGGCTGGAGATGTGCTGCTGGAATAGTGGAACCTTGTGCTCCGGCATGTACTTTTGCATGGCGGAGAGTTGCATTACCAGATGTTTCAGGTAGAATGAAAAGTGGAAAGAGTAATTGTTTGCCCTGTTGGCCAGCATGGCATTCTGGTAGAGCCGCTTGCCAAACTTGTCCATAGTTTTGCCCTCCCTGCCAGGAGGGGTAGAGGCATATACACTGGAGCCTTGAGTCTTTTTTAAAGTGGACTCAACCAGGAGAGATTCATGGGGCAGCTGGGGTTTATCAAATCCCGGGATTGGAATAACCCGGTAAAGGCTATCCAGTTTACGGGGTGCCCCAGGGACAGTTAATGGATTTTCCCAATTTTTATAAAAAGTTTCCCGTAGGATGTCATGCACGGGTAACTTGAGAAACTCCTTAGGGGGTTGATCGAAATCTAATGCCTCCAGGAAAGCTTGTGATTTCTTGGAATCAGATTCCAGAGGCAAAGATAAGGCCCCCGATAACTCCCTGAGGAATTTCGAAAAAGAAGACTGCTCAGGTTTAGATGTGGTATCGGGGGCCGAGGGCTCTTCGTCCGACGACGATGCATCCTCCTCGGTACCGAGGGGAGATTCCTCCCAGAGGTCCGGGTCTCTGACATCGGTGTGTGCGTGCCGAGAGACTGGAGTGGAAGGCTCGGTATGATGAGCTTTAGACCGAGACTTGCCTGAGCGTACCGAGACGGTACCGGGGGATGAAGACCTGTGTCTGTCTCGGTCCCGGGAAGAACGGTGCCGGTCAGGTTCGCGGGAAGACCGGTGTTCCGCTCGGTCCCGAGGAGGATCGGCTGTCGTCAGAGCGACGGCCTCGGCATGGGCATGGGTATGCGGTGCCGAGAGAATGGGCATGGAGGGGTCCATAGGTACCGATGGTGTGGATACCGGTTGGACGGTGTGGGGCTCGGGCCGGTCTGGTACCGAAAGCAGCGGTGCCAGGATAGAGGGCAAGAGCTGTTTAAGTTGCGTTTGGAGTTGTTCCTGCAACTTATCCTGGAGGATGGCCGCAATGCGGTCATCCAGGGGTGGCACCGGAACCACTTTTTTCTGCTTTGGTTCCATGGGTGCCGCTCTACGCTCCGGCGATGAGGAGGCCGATGACGAGGCACTCACCGATATCGGAGCGGAGCGCTTTTTAGTTCGGCGTGGAGCCGAAAGAGCCGGTGTCGCCACCGAGGTGGGAGGGCGCTCAAGGGTGGAAGGCTTCTTAGCCGGCTTACCTGGCGCCGGTGGCGCCGATGTGATGTCAGGCGGTGTCGAGGTGGTCGGTGCCGATTTCGATGGTGCCGCAGTTGAAGGAGTCGAGTCCATAGTCGGGCCGGTGCCGAACAGGAGACTTTGCTGAATTTGACGATTCTTCAAAGTGCGTTTTTTAAGAGTGGCACAGCGGGTGCACGAGTCCGCCCGATGCTCAGGTCCCAAACACTGTAAACACCAATTGTGTGGGTCAGTGAGGGAGATCGGGCGTGCACACCGCTGGCACTTCTTAAAACCGGGCTGCGGGGGCATGAATGGAAACACGGCCTCCGCAAAATCAAACCCCGAGGCCTGGATTGTGACAACAGGCCCCGCCGGGGCAAAGACAAAAAACGAAACAAAAAGAAAATATTTTTTTTTTTTTTTTTTTGGGAATGAAATAAAAAAGCAACCCGAAGGTAAATAAACGAAAAAAGAACGCGAGCGGGAAGGCAAAAAGAGATTTTCAATCGGAGTTGAAAAACGCACGTCTTCTTCGCTCCGCGGAAACGAAGAAACTGGGGACCACGCTCTCCTCCGTCGGGCGGGAAGGCACTCGCGCACGCGCGGTGCGGCCAACTAGAACTTTCTAGTAAAAAGGTCCGTACCGTGGGCTCCGTCGGTGACGTCACCCATGCGTTAAGAATATGCTGCCTGCTTGTCCTGGGATAATAGCACGTGCTAAATTGCCCCGCGCGCTAGATCTTAACGCCAGTATTGAGCTGCCGTTATTCTAGAAGAGTACTAAAAACGCCAGCGCACCTTAGTAAAAAAGAGCCCAAAATTAGTATGGTTTGGGCCAAACATTAAGCAGTTGCCTAGCTCAATTTTGTTAGCCTCTGGCGACTCACTGAAAATTGATTTTTCATCTAGAATTCTGGGTTTTATTCTGGATTCTTCACTCTCATTATCTAATCAAATTAATCATGCTACTACAAATGCTTTTTTTTTTTTTCCAGCAACATTTTGCAGTTTTGGTTCAGGCCATTATTTAATCTCAGGTGGACAATGGCAACTCGTTTTATGCTCGTTTAAGTAAATGTAATTCGAGGAGGTTACAACTTATCCAGACTACGGCGGCTAAACTGATATACGGTAAACATAAATATGACCATGTCACACCTTTGCTGAGATCCCTTCACTAGCTTCCTGTTTACTGGAGGATCTAATTTAAATGTGCAACTGTCATTTTCAAAATCCTATATGGTATTTCTTCTCCTTTGGTTCCTGTCTCATTTAATTCACAAGAAATCTCTAATTCTAGGAGCTCTCAGAAATATAAACTTGGCTTTCCCACTGATAAAGGAATAAAAGCTATGACCAATTTTTGTCAATCATTTTCTTTTTTTTTTTTTCGTAAAAGTTTGAAATGACCTTCCTTCTGTAATTAGAGTTCTCTCTCATCTACCCATTTTTCGTAAAGTACTGAAGACATATTTAATTCAGAAATTTACTAATGATCCTTCTTTTTCAAATAATCAGTCATAAAAGATAAAATTCTGGCCTACAAGATATACCAGTAGTTTCTGTTCTAATCTCCTGTATAATTTTATTAATATTTTGTTAACCGAGTCGAGTCCTTGTGTTGGGATGAATCGGTAAAAAAAAAAAATAATCATAGATTAGATTAGATTAATCCTAACTTGAATTCTGTAATGGAAGACAGCTTGTCAATAGGTTGAGCTGTGCTGAGTTGTTCTCCTAGGACGGGGGTCGGCAACCTGCGGCTCCAGAGCCGCATGCGGCTCTTTTCCACCTTTGCTGCGGCTCCGGTAGTGTGTCACGCAGGCATGCACCTTACAAGTCCAGCGTCGCGGCGGGAAATAGCCATGCTGAGCAGTGAGCTCAGCACATACACAGATGAAAGCCTTGCTTGCTGATTGGTCCGGCGGCCCCGCCCCGCCGTGCCGCCGGACCAATCAGCAAGCAAGGCTTTCATCTGTGTAGTGCTGAGCTCACTGCTCAGCATGGCTATTTCCCGCCGCGACGCTGGACTTGTAAGGTGCCTGAAAAAGAAATCATCCTGGCCGGGGTCGGTGTCATGCTCCAGAGATCTACAGCCTTCCTATCTCCCTCTCCCTTCTACCTGCTTCCGACCACATCCCCTGCTCCGCGGCTCTCTTCGGCAACTCAGCAGCAGCGATCGACACAAGCTTCTGACGTCGGGGCCTACCCTCTGC
The DNA here is from genome assembly GCF_902459505.1 of Geotrypetes seraphini. Classification (NCBI taxonomy): domain Eukaryota; kingdom Metazoa; phylum Chordata; class Amphibia; order Gymnophiona; family Dermophiidae; genus Geotrypetes; species Geotrypetes seraphini. The sequence goes on along the minus strand of NC_047093.1, from coordinate 25,797,474 downwards.
GAGTCCCGCTTGTTTCAACTTCCTTTTTCCACAAAGGCGGGACTCGTAGAGGGAAGGCCTCGATGTCGGCAGCTTGTCTTGATCACTGCTGCTGACGAGTTGCTGAAGAGAGCCGTGGAGCAGGGGGGTGTTGCCAGGTGCAGGTAGAAGGGAGAGGGCCAGATGCAGGACTCGTGGGTGAGGGAGGAGAAGAGAGAGAGAAAGAGAGAGGGGAGGGAAACAAAAGGAAATCTTTCATACTGGGCTGGGCCGGAGTGGAGGGAGGGTGGAAAGATTCTAGCTACAGGGTGCAGTAACAAAGGAAAAGGGGGGGAAAGCTGAAAATGGAGATAGTGACACAAAGAAGAGAAAGGGTAAGCAGGACCTACTGAATAAGGATAGAGATACAGAGGGGACATGAAGAGGAGGTGAAATAGAGACATAGAAGTAATGCTGAAAAAGTGGGGGGGTGGGAGATAAAGACATTGAAAGGGCAAATGGTGAACATGGCGTAAAGATAAGGACAGAGACAAATGAAGATTCTGAAAAAGTGGTGAGATAGGGATATAGGTGAGATGGACACAAAGAAGGGTGATGCTGGAAAATAGGTGGAATGGTAATTCTGACAGACACAGAAGGGAAATGCTGGATCAAGGAGAGATGGGGCTCAGGCTGGATGGAATGAGGAGAAATGCCTTGTTGGCCCGTAACTTCCTCTCCTACGCCAGAATTGACGTCAGGGAGCGGAATGCTGGTCAGCGCAACACTTCTGCAGGGAAAGCTTGGGATGGCGGTGGCTTGGGGGCTGTTCCCCGATTGCGGTGGCAGCAAACCGAGTGGCTTGGGGGAGGGCACAGAGACAGAAAGAAGGGGGAACAGGGAGACAGAAAGAAAAAGTTGGGGGAGAGAATGAGGTCTGGAGGAGAGGAAACATACAGGAGGCTGAAAGAAAGGAAGAAAGATTGGATGCACAGTCAGAAAAAGAAAGTGCAACCAGAGACTCATGAAATCACCAAATAGCAAAGGTAGGAAAAATGATTTTATTTTCAATTTAGTGATCCTGTATATAGCATTAAGATAAGAAACAATATATGCAGTGTTAGATTTGTTTTATAATGGTTTTGCGGCTCCAAGTTTTTTTTTCTTTTCGAAAACGGGTCCAAGTGGCTCTTTATGTCTTAAAGGTTGCAGACCCCTGTCCTAGGACAAGCAGGATGAGTCAGCCACATATGGGTGTTGTCCCAACAGCTCCCAATTTGCGGATAAGCTCTCCAATAGCTCAGAGAGATATTTTTTTTTTTTCTCTTCATGAAGTCTCTCAGTGCCCTCTTTCTTAGCTTGCGTGCACATGGTGACATGTGCGCACAATGCAAGCAACACGGAAACCTCGAGCGCCGGATCCAATCAGTGGGTGCACAATTCATGAGGATCCAGTGTTTTCATCCTCCTCCTGCATCCCAGTCGTTTCTTTAGATGATTCAGGCATCTTCAAGTTGATGAGTAGAAAAGTTGTAATGGAGAGCTGTAGAAAATCCGACCGATGGGAACGGGCGAAAACTAAAGACTGGGGATTAGGGGGAAGCAGGGGGAAATGGGTAGGGCTCGGGCATGCCCAGTGGGGCCCGGGCACTGCACGTGCTCAGAGAAAAAAAAAAATCTCTCTGAGCTATTGGAGAGCTTATCCACAAATTGGGAGCTGTTGGGACAACACCCATATGTGGCTGACTATCCTGCTGTCCACGGAGAACCTACGTTACACTTTTTCAGCTAGGCTAGGCTAGGGCTGGTCATCTGGGTAGGAAGTTTGGTTTGAACTGTTCTTAGCTAGAAACCTTCCAACCAAGATGGTGATGGAGAAGTTCCACCGGCTAAGCAACTGAAGCATAATGCAATGTGACTCAGAATTACTGAATGCAGCACTTCTCAAGGCGGCTGAATGCGTAATTGGAGTACGGCTTTATCTTACATTTCCCGAGCATTAGCTCACTCTGCTTTTATGAATCGATTACAATTGGAAGTTCCAGAGGGGTTTCTTGGTTTCCCAGGAAACGTGACACACATTAGAAGCAGCTGGACTGCTCCAGGTAGGTTAATTATAGCCTACTAAAATTTACCAAGGGAAGAAGAATTTGTGAGATCTTTGTGTCTTCGTCTTCCTCAATCTCCCCCTCCCCCCCCCAGTAACCTTTGGGTTTAGTGTTCTGTGTATACCTAATTATCAGTGTATGTCAGAGGGTCAATAGGAAAATTAAAGATCAACAATAGCAAAGAGCTCGGGTGTACTGCCAGCTGTGCCAACCCAGAAACATTAACTGGCCAAATTGCACCCAAACATAAAATCACAATATATCAAAGAAGAAAACTGGGGGGAAAATGAGAAAGGAAAAACCGCTTCCAAGGAGCAGGAACCAGGTGTAATTAAACTAGGCACTCCCCACCCAGCTCTACAGTCCACCAATCGCAGTGCAGGATTATCATGCTAAAAACAAACCTTCTTGCAAGAAAACAAAACCCCGCTATTGAGTCATTTAAATATTTTCCCACAATGCATCCCCCTCAGAAAAGAGTGGCACCCAGCCCCACATTAATCACGGGTCTTCCGGACTTAAAATGGCACAAGATAGTAATGAAATTTTCCAACTCCCAATACTGGACATTGCCATTAACTCCTCCCTCCCCCACCCGAATAATACACACTCAGAAACTAGTCATAGACCTGTTGAGTTAGCCAGGGGTAGGCAATTCTGGTCCTCAAGAGCCGGAACCAGGTCAGGTTTTCAGGATATCCACAATGAATATGTATGAGATGGATTTGCATGCACTGCCTCCTTGAGATGCAAATCTAATTCATGCATATTTATTGTGGATATCCTGAAAACCTGACCTGGTTCCGGCTCTTGAGAACCGGAATTGCCTACCCCTGAGTTAGTCCAATGAAAAACTATTATCTACAACCCCTCTCTTCATTCTCCTTTTCCCTATTATTGTTTAACCTTTTATGCATTTGGCTGATTAATCAGCACCACCATCTACTGTTCCCCTCAGATTCATGTCTTCTCAGACCTGTTCTCTTGATCCATCCCCATTCTCCACACCCTTGCAAAACAGCTCTTCCATTTTCAATTAATTCCTTTCCCTTCTCTATTTACATTAATTCCCCCCTCTGTATTCTTTTCAACCCAACCCCTCTCTTTTCCATTGCATTCATCCCAGACCTGGACCCTTGATGATACATAAAACCCACTCAGCATATGTATCACTCAACTCCTGTGGCTGGCATGCAAATGGGGATAAAAAGCTGAGAAAGATGTATAGCTGGATGGTTGGAGATAGCTCTAGGAAAATGAGTCCCAAACCTGTCCCCAAGGCCTCTTTTGGTTGGTTCTCTTCAATACTACTACTAATTATTATTTCTATAGTGCTACCAGATGTACGCAGCACTGTACAGAGTCACGACGAAGACAGTCCCTGCTTGAAGGAGCGTACAATCTAAACAGACAAGACAGACAAATAGGATACCATAGATACAGTTTAGGATGTCATGGATACAGTTAAGGGGAATGTTTAATCTGCTGGCTAGGTTGGTGGGCAGTGGGGAATGGAGTTATGAATGGACTGGTCTCAGTTAAAGGGTGTACAGGAATCTAGTCTAAATACATAGTGAGTGGAGAATCTGTCACCACAACTATTAAAGGTTTGGGAGAAAAGCTAGGGGACTCCTAATCAAAACTTAAACACGTCTCAAAACCCGTCCAAGTCAGCACTTGGACAACCTAAAAGACAGGTCATCCAAGTGCTGATATCAAACCAGTTTTCTGGACGTGTTGTGGGACTTTTCAGGCCTCTGAATCCCACTCTGCACCCTTTTGTGAAGTTCATAGCAGTGCCGTGTAAGGTGCCCCACTGCTCTGTTGCCATGTCTGGGTGGCCAGTCCATTACAAGATTGGCCCCTTCCACGTCCAAATGTTCTTGTTCTGGGCATTTGGGATTTGGACAAAATTATGGTCGAAAATGTGATATACAGATGGACATTCTGGCGGTCTAGACGAACAATAGCCTGGATATTCAGATAGATGATTTTTGAGAAAAAAAAATTCTAGACGTATTTTTCAAAAATGGGCATTTTCCCACTGCCAACCTTGGGCCATACGTCCGAATCAGTCTTAGTTGTTTGTTTTGATTATGCTCCTCCATATTCTCATCCACTTCCTTTATGATATTCATAGTGACTATGCATGAGACATATAATAGAGGTTGTGTATGTGAATCTTCATAAGATATTTATTGTGGATACCCTGAAAATCCAACCAATTGAAGACAGATTTGGGGAACCACTGATTTTGGAGTCAACGTTCAAAGTGTTTGCTAACTTTTAGAGGTAGCCAAGCAACTTTGATGTTTTAAAAAGTCCCTCCCCTTCCCAATCATTGGCTAAATGTTCTCCACACAAAATTTAGCTTGCCGTAATGCTTGGTTCCACCCAGTGCATTCAAGACAGATCTACCATATAAGGAAATGTTTTCCTTATATGGCAACTTCTAATCAAACACTGTGAACGGCTTTGATTTTTGCTGTGACAAAGACAGGTATATCAAGCCTGATAAACTTGAACCTGCCAGGTGCTCGTGACCTCCCTTCCAGCCACATACTGCAGGGACTGCAGAAGCCTCGACACCTTGTACAAAAATGAAATAGCCTGAACATTCTGCTCTGAATGTTGTCGGGGCCTGGTTGGATCTCAGCTCTCCATCTGCTCAAGAATACCCATCAGTAACCATGGTGCTAGAAGGGCGGGATCTAGATGTCAGAGCATATGTAAAAAAAAACAATAATTTCCCATTTTATTTTCACTGTATGCTATTTGTAAAACAGTATGCCCAGAGTGAAAACTCACAGATCTAACATAAGAACAATATTATTTTTTTGTAGTGTTAGGAAAGGCAAGGAAACCTTAAGCAGAATAACTTAGCAACATAGTAAATGACAGCAGATAAAGACCTGAACGGTCCATCCAGTCTGCCCTGTAATTACATGCATTACAATTTCATGATTAAATTAAAGTGTCTGGTTTTCTTTGTTATTTCTTAATCATAGACCTTAGAAGTCCGCCCGGTACTGTCCTTAGGGTCCAACTACTGGAGTTGCCACTGAAGCTCATTCCAGCCTATCCAAACCATCTCATTTGCAGGATTCATACCGTGAAAGCCTGCCTTTTCATATTCTAATTAGAGATCCTCTGTGTTCATCCCGTGCTTTTTTGAATTCTTTGGGACTAAAGCACCACAATGGCTGCAGTGAATAAAAGTTTGTTTGTTTGTTTATTTATCTCCTGCCCTTATCCAGGGTGAGTTACATATCAACATACAAAATAAGACTTAACATTTTTCATACAAATCACATCAAAAACACACTATAAAACAAATTACACATTTACATACAAAAAAATCAAATTGCACATGACATACACGTCGCATCAAGGACAAACATCATTTAAAGCCAAAAAACTGGCCAAACTCTAAAATATATCAAAATATAAAATTACATATAGCATACAGGATGCCTCAATGACAAACATCATTATGCAAAAAAGAATAAACTAGACCATCAAAAACCTCCGTGACCAGCACTCAGCACTCAACAGTCATCACTTCTTTTACCTCAGCCACATTCAGATCCTATATTTTATTTTACAGAACAGGTGTCTTTTCATCAGTTTCTTAAAGTTCTGTAAATTTTGCTGATTGGTTGGCATGGGAGAAGTAGTCTTGGTTATTGGGTTGTCTATATATCAGTCGCTAACCCAGGGGGTGGGATGGGTGGGACTACAATTCCATAATTCAGCATAGAGCCAAGCAGATGAGAACCAAACTTCCCCCCAAAAGTAAAGGAAATGAGGGGAGGTTTTGAGGGGGTGGTTGGTTTTATTTTGCTAAGCTGAAGTACTGTAGAACATTGGTTCCCAACCCTGTCCTGGAGGACCAACAGGCCAATCGGGTTTTCAGGCTAGCCCTAATGAATATGTTTCCACAACAGCAGGGACTATGTATCAACAGAGTCAGAAAAATTATTGAATAGCAAAATAGAGACTGACTCCCTCAATAAAGCCAACATATGAGAAGGACAAGCACTGCTATCTTCAGAGCTCAGAGACTTGTAACTCTGAAGAGGGGAAATTAATCCTCTCTTAGGATAAGAGTTTTTCATCCAATCATGGCTAGAGATGCAGTAAGCAAGTCCAACTTAAGAAGGCAATTGTTTGTAATACTTGCAACACTAATGTATGAGTAAATTCTTTTTTTCTCAAAAATTAGGAGATTGCATTCAGGTTGTACAGAGAGTGAACTTATCTTATAAGCATGAAGATATATTCAGGGTCCCGACGCGGCCCCGTTTCGGCGTCTGCTTCAGGAGACCCCGCCACACACTGAAAAATGCTTGCAAAAGAGTCACACTGATAATGGAGTTCAAACTACGGTCAGTCAAACAATAGAAAACTTCTGTGCACAGAAGTTTTCTATTGTTTGACTGACCGTAGTTTGAACTCCATTATCAGTGTGACTCTTTTGCAAGCATTTTTCAGTGTGTGGCGGGGTCTCCTGAAGCAGACGCCGAAACGGGGCCGCGTCGGGACCCTGAATATATCTTCATGCTTATAAGATAAGTTCACTCTCTGTACAACCTGAATGCAATCTCCTAATTTTTGAGAAAAAAAGAATTTACTCATACATTAGTGTTGCAAGTATTACAAACAATTGCCTTCTTAAGTTGGACTTGCTTACTGCATCTCTAGCCATGATTGGATGAAAAACTCTTATCCTAAGAGAGGATTAATTTCCCCTCTTCAGAGTTACAAGTCTCTGAGCTCTGAAGATAGCAGTGCTTGTCCTTCTCATATGTTGGCTTTATTGAGGGAGTCAGTCTCTATTTTGCTAGCCCTAATGAATATGCATGGAATAGATTTGCATGCCTATCACTTCCATTATATGCAAATCTCTCTCATGCATATTCATTAGGGCTAGCCTAAAAACCCGATTGGCCTGGTGGTCCTCCAGGATAGGGTTGGGAACCCTATCCTGGAGAAGATTGAAAGGGAAAGTCTAAGATTCTATGCTTAAAGCAAAATCAGAGATATACAATTCTGGATTACTTAGAAACTAGATAAATGATATAACCTTGTAGATGTTTTCGTGTTCTTAAAATAACTACAATCCTTTCGTGGCATTTAATCACAACTCTGTGTTCAGAGCCCAGGCACCATTCGTGCTCTACGACAGTGGTTCCCAACCCTGTCCTGGAGGACCACCAGGCCATTCGGGTTTTCAGGCTAGCCCTAATGAATATGCATGAGAGAGATTTGCATATAATGGAAGTGAGAGGCATGCAAATCTGCTCCATGCATATTCATTAGGGCTAGCCTGAAAACCCGATTGGCCTGGTGGTCCTCCAGGACAGGGTTGGGAATCACTGCTCTACGATGCTTCTGTGTCCAGCGCTAGCCCATCTCTTCATTTCTACAAACACTTACAGAAGATTTAATTCTGCCGTCTGCGTTATCTGAAGTTCCATCTATTCCTTCTATAAAAATGGCAAACTTAAAGTGTGTGTTTGAGGGGAGGAGGGATTGTTTTAGCTTTCTTTCAAACACAAACTGAAACAAAATCCAGACTTCAGAAGAAAGGATTTGGGGAGGGGGGGGAGAGGTTTATTTTTCACTTCTTTCCCTAAATACTTATGAGCAGTGTATCTGTTGAAGTGTACGGTGCACACATCTGTTTATACATGTGTCCGGGTGTCTTTGAACTATTCCCCTCTCCGCTGTGGCGTCTTGCAGATCCCCCCACAGCCTCTGCGAGCAAAGGTTTAGGAATCCGCTGGCATGTTCTGCCTTCCGAAGATAGGATCAGCAACGGTTGTTATGTTTTCACTTTACACAAATTTCATTTTCTTTGGCACCAGCCGCGCGGTAACAATAGAAATAATGACTCAACGCCACCCCAATCTTTGAAGTGCCTCCCTGTTTTATTTGCAACAGAAGTAAAGGGGAGAGTTTGCCAGATTATCCTCCTGCTTCTGTCACCTTTGGATAGTGTTTGCAAAGAACATGTGTTGTGCCCAGAATTTGCTTTGGCTGAAGCCAGTCAGTGATATTGGCTTCCCTCGTTTCTGCTGCCAATAGTCTAAAACAACGAGAGAAGGAAGGAGCCTCTCCATAGTGCAGGAACAAAGGATGATGGTTTGTTAGCTTGCCAATCACTGCCTTCATTGTCAATCAAAGTTATCATAAGAACATAAGCATCGCCTCCGCCGAGTCAGACCATAGGTCCATCGCGCCCAGCAGCCCGCTCCCGCGGTGGCCCCCCAGGCCAGTGACCTGTAAGTGATCCTTTATTTAAGACGTTTTGTCCTCCATAGCACCCCCTTCAATTCCCCTTTCCCTCAGGAACTTGTCCAACCCCTTTTTGAAACCCAAAATCGTACTCTGCTCTACCACCTCCTCTGGAAGCGCATTCCAGGCATCCACCACCCTCTGAGTGAAGAAGAGCTTCCTAGCATTCGTTCTGAATCTGTGTCCCTTCAATTTTCTCGAGTGCCCTCTCGTTCTTGTTCCCCCGGCCAGTCTGAAGAATCTGTCCCTCTCTACCCTCTCTACACCCTTTATGATCTTGTAAGTTTCTATCATGTCCCCTCTAAGTCTCTGTTTTTTCCAGGGAATAGAGCCCCAATTTCTCCAGCCGGTGTCAGGTCAAAAGCGCGCTGGGACAAAAGCGCGCCCAGACAATTGAGCGCAGCGCGGAGGTGTGTGCCGCTCTAAATTACTGTTTTTAGGGCTCCGACGGCGGGGGCGTGGGGGGAACCCCCCCACTTTACTTAATAGACATCGCGCTGCATTGTGGGGGCGTTGTGGGTGGTTTGGGGGGTTGTAACCCCCCACATTTTACTGAAAACTTCACTTTTTCCCTGTTTTTAGGGAAAAAGTTAAGTTTACAGTAAAATGTGGAGGGTTACAACTCCCCAAACCCCCCATAACGCCGGCGCCATGTCTATTAAGTATACTGGGGGGTCCCCCCCAGGCCCCCCCGTCGGAGCCCTAAAAACAGTAATTTAGAGCGGCGCGCGCCTCCGCACTGCGCTCAATTGTCCGGGCGCGCCTTTGTCTTTCGCGCCGTTGTCTATGAACCCTCCAGCCTCTCGGCATAAGGAAGGTTCTCCATGCCCTTTATCATTTTCGTTGCTCTTCTTTGGACTCTCTCGAGTGTCGCCATATCCTTCTTAACCCTTTCAGGACCATAAGGATCGTAGGCCAATTTTTGTGGTTTTGACGACATTTTTATGGTAAAAAGGGCTTGCAGATGCCAAAAAATTGATTTTTTTTTGTGAAATATCATTATTTTTTTTAAAAAAATCAAACTTCTGGCTTATGGACAGTGTGGCAAGTGAATCTTCTCGTCAATCTGGCAACGACGCTAATGAATGAATGTCGGAACCAGTTTGTTTACATAAAGGCAGTATCATATGGAATCCGTACATATCAAATTTAGAACTGTAGACTATCCCAATCAAAATTTATAGGATTTTAAAGTTATGGGACAAATATGTCCCTTGGTCCTGAAAGGGTTAAGGTACGGCGACCAGTATTGAACGCAGTACTCCAGATGTGGGCGCACCATCGCCCGATATGGCGGCAGGATAACTTCTTTGGTTCTGGTAGTGATTCCTTTTTTGATAATGCCCAACATTTTGTTAGTCTTCTTTGAGGCCGCTGCACATTGTGCCCCCGGCTTCATTGTTTGGTCCACCAGAACCCCCAAGTCCCTTTCTAGGTTGCTTTTTCCCAATACCATCCCCCCCATGCTGTAGTACATCGGGTTTCCTTTCCCTATGTGCAAGGCTTTTAATTTCTCTACATTGAAGCACATCTGCCATTTATTCGCCCATTCACTCAGTTTGTTCAGGTCCCTTTGTAGTTCTTTACATTCCTCAAGAGTTCTAATCCTGCTGGAGAGTTTTGTGTCATCCGCAAATTTTATGACCACGCACTTCGTCCCTACTTCCAGGTCATTAATGAATATATTGAACAGCAGTGGTCCCAGTACTGACCCCTTCCCATCCCTCACCTACCACCCCCTACTTTTTAAAAATTATAATCAGTAGACTTTTCATACCCTTAGGGGGGAGAGAGAGAGAGAGGAGGATAAGAACATAAGAATAGCTTTACTGGGTCAGACCAATGGTCCATTTTGCCCAGTAGCCCATCTTCACGGTGGCCAATCCAGGTCACTAGTACCTGGCATAAACCCAAACAGTAGCAACATTCCAGAATCTCAAAGAATAGCAACATTCCAGAATCACAAAGAATAGCAACATTCTAGAACCCCCCAAAGTAGCAACATTTCAGAATCTCAAAGAATAGCAACATTCTAGAACCCCCAAAGAGTAGCAACATTCCAGAATCCCAAAGATTCCCCACCGGTTAAAGGATGTCAATTTAAAAAAACACCATCAACATCTTCTCTCACATCAAGCGGCATTATGGGGCAAAGATCTGGAACAATTGCTCACGCCTACTTCTTATGGGGAATTTAGGAAACACCTAAAAACATACCTGTTCCTGAAGTATTTAGGCAACTAACCTGTATACTCCTACTCCAGAATAACTGATCTCTAGCGCTGTTAATAACTAGCTTCTAACCTTGTTAATTCTACTTAATTTGTAACATCTTTTAACCATTGTAAACTGCATAGAACTTCACGATCCTGTGGTATATAAACTGTTATTATTATCATTCTAGAACCCCAAAAAGTAACAACATTCCATGCATCATTGGGATGGGAAAGGCTATTTTTTTCTGTTTAGCCATGTGAAACACATGTTCTTCCGGACAATGTCGAGTAGAAGAGTAGGCCTAATAAAGCAGCAGGTTGAGAATCAGGAAAGCCAGAGTTCAAATCTCACTGCCGTTCACTGTGATCGTGGGCAAGTCATGGGACCCTCCGTTGCCTCAGAGCCAAACTCGGGCTGGCTTTTACAAAGCCACAGTAGAGATTTCTACCACTTGGAATTCCTATGAGCATCGGAGCATTTACCTCGCTGGTCCGCAGTAGAAAATTCTACCTTGGCTTTGCAAAAGGAGCCTTTAGATTGATCCCTCTCTACCATATCTGGATATAACTCAGCTTGGGTTGCAACTGAAAAAGGCATGCACTAAATCTAAAATCCCATTTCTGTCTGTTCCTCTTCTTGTGGCATGTCACGACTGAGGCAGTGCTGGAAGAATACACACTACCCTGTTATCCAGAGGTTTGCAGGTTTTGGTTGGATGAGTTAATGCTGTCATTAAAGAGAGAAGGTTTGACCATTGAATTGGCAATCCAAGCTATAACCCTTTTGTCCCAGTTAGTCCTGTTAGTCTCATGTTCGTTACCCTTTTTTTAAATTAGTTTTCTTTTTTACATTATCTTAAAACTGCCTAGAAGTATGATAGACGGTATATCAAATCTTTATTAAGCTTGAAACTTACCCTGTGGCTCCAGAAAAAAGAGGATGGATTGAGACATCCCGGTTGTACTTGCATTGAAAGTAATGGATGTAAAACCCGGATGTCTCAATCTGTCCTCCTTTTCCCGGAGCCATATGGTAACCCTAATGAGACCCAACAACAAAACATCCACTAAGCCAGCCTCCAGCGTTAGCCAGCTTTTCTTATCCTTTGCTGCAGGCTTTTGCTTAGACAATCTGTTTCTTATTGATCTCCTGACACAGCCCTATTACACGTGTCATGGGATGGATGGATTAATCATCCACCAGAAGTTGCCACTTTGAGAAGCTGCACCCTTCCGTTTGTAACCTTTCTTAGGGACTTCTCATAGGGAAAAAAGGCACACCTCAGAGGCTGGGCAAACTCATTGCGATCACAGGGGTTCTTCAGAAGGGGGGGGGGGGTGGGAGTGAGCAGAGAAGGTGCTTGTTATTAATCCCAAAGGGATCACCCAGTTTCTTGGTCATTGAAATAATGTTCTGCACACGGATCTGTTTCCTGCAGCAAAAATGTAAACTCATGGAGAATAACCATAATTTCTGCATTACGCCTTCTGTCCATGTCTACAATGTGAACTGGGAAAAAAAACCCGCACCAAAATAGTTTTTTTTTTTGTCATATCTTCCACAGAACTCAGCCGATTCTTATGAAATGTTGCGCGTCGTATCCCGAATTAAGTTGATAGAAAATATTGTAAATATTTCCCACCGCACCACAACGCTACCTTGTGCAAATGGATTGTTGCTATGGGATACGCGCCGAAGCAGACGACAGTTTGCAAACAGTCTCTGCGTCAGAATGGTTTTCACCGCCGAACACCGAATTCTGATTTGAAAACAAAAACTTGATACTGCTAAAAGGTTACAGCAGTCGACGATTGTTGAAAGAGTTCCTACAGAAGGGTTGGACCAAAAACAGGCTTGATGTGCTGCTAAGCAAGATCTGAGCAATGGTCGTTGTGGATCGTAGGTCAGGCAGCAGACGACTGCACTCGATTTGCGCACAAGAGTACATTGAACTCGTATGCGATCTTGTACTGAGCCAGAAGGATGTGCCACAAACACACCAAACAACTCGCCATTTTTATTTATGTTTTTATCCCCTCCCTATTGTTGTAATCCTGAAATATAAAATTTGATACATAATGTAACCCTTTAAATATCATTTCCCTAATGTTTCATGATTGTAAGTTTTTGTAATTATGTAATTTTATTTGTCTATGTAATAACTACCCCATGTTTTTATTTATTCATTATTGATTGTATATCGCCTAGAATGTAGAATAGGCGATTAATCAAATTGCATAATAAACTTGATAAACTTGATAAGAGAGGCAGGAATAAGCCAGACAACTGTGGTTAGGACAATTTAAGTGTCTTAATTTTGCACAACAAAGACACACGCCTGAAACAGTGCAAGCAGCTTTTAACCAAGTACAGTAAAACCTTGGTTTGCGAGCATAATTCGTTCCGGAAGCGTGCTTGTAATCCAAAGCACTCGTATATCAAAGCGAATTTCCCTATAGGAAATAATGGAAACTCAGACGATTGGTTCCAAAACCAAAAAACTGTAATACAAAATACTAGAGGTACTTGTATTGCAAGACCTTGCTTGTTTAGAATAATCATTACATTCCCGCACCGTCAGAGAGAGTAGAACCATCGGCTCGGTTGTGATGATGTGGCGCGTGTATACTATATGTACTTGTATTGCAAGACCTCACTCGTTTGCAACAATCACTACACTCCCGCACCATCAGAGAGAGAAGAACCATCAGCTCAGTTGTGGTGATGTGATGCGTGTATACTGTATGTACTCGTATTGCAAGACTTTGCTTGTATATCAAGTTAAAACTTAATAAAACACTTGCAAACCAAGTTACTTGCAATCCAAGGTTTTATTGTACCTGGAAAAGAGCATCAGCGTCATCTGGTTTACAGATGAAAAGATATTTACAGTAGCTCCAAGAATGAAGTGTGAGGTTAATGCCAATGCCTACTACGGGCCCGCCCGACCTTCAGCCAATCAGCCATAGTCTCAGTCATAATCTCAAAACGCGGATTCACCAATCTGTTCTTCATCGATCCTGGGGTTAAGATCAATGGCGCATACTACCAGGATGTCCTCTTGATGCAGAAGCTGTTTGCCAGCGATCCGTCGCATGTTGGGAGACCCCTTTACCTTCCAACAGGACAATGTCACAGCACATTGAGCAAAGGACACCGTAGAACTGCTAGGTCAGGGGACCCCAGACTTCATTGGTCCAGACCTCTTGGCTGTGAAGTCACCAGACCTAAACCCAGTTGACTACCGGATCTGGAGGCTGATTCGGGAACGTGCCTACCAGACAGCAATATCTGATGTTGACGACCTTAAACAGCGCCTCATCTCTGTTTGGGCTGAGCTGAAGCAGAGCGTCATGGACAAGTCCATAGATCAGTGGTGGCCAAGGCTGAGGGCGTGCCTTCGTGCAAAGGGCGCGCACTTCGAACATCTGCTTAGCTGAAACTATTACTTTTCGACTTTACATTTTTCTGCAAGATAGGCCATAAAACTTTTTGATGTGTTTTTATTCAGTTTACAATTAATTTTCACAAGGTGGCGGTGGGAAAATATTTGCAACTTTTTACATCATTCAGGACGAGATACACTAAGAGCTGCTTTTACTAAGGTGTGCTAGCATTTTGAGCGTGCACTGCCCCCCCCCCCGCGCTATGCGTAAAAACTAACGCCAGCTCGATGGTGGCGTTAGCGTCTAGCGTGCGCTAAAATCGCTAGCGCAGCTTAGTAAAAGGAGCCCTAAATTTCATAAGAATCGGCCGAGTTCTATGGAAGGTACAACAAAAAACATTTTGGTGGGTTTTCCCCCCCAGTTCACAGTGTATATATCAGCATTTGGTCTCTTGGCTACATAGTAAGATGTTTCATTGTATCTTAGAAACAGCATTAGCATCATATCGGTGTTATTTGAATGTTCTAAGAGTGCTTATGATGTTATTTCATTGGTTTCATGCGGTCATCATATTATGTCTTAGTTATTACATTACATTACATTAGGGACTTCTATTTCGCCTATATCTTGCAGTTCAAGGCGGATTACAAAAGAGCTAACTGGACATTTCCAGTGAAGTTACAACAGTTTTGGGGTGGGTTTTTTTTTTTTTTTGGTTACAAGGGAGGAGAGGTAGCTGGATTAATTCCGGAAGAACTTGCAAATTGGATATTAGATTGACTGTACGTTACTGTGTGATATAACAAATAGATTACAGTTAGAGTACAAATAAGATTACGTTACATTTCAGGGATCTGAACACTTGGTTGGTGTTTTGGGGAGGAAGAGATTATTTAAGTGGAGGTTTTGGGGGAGAATTTATCTAGGAGGAGGGGGAAGGGTTGGGTTAAGATATCTGGATAAATATTGGAATGTTCTCCCATGTTGTCTATGGTATTGTTTGTATTCTCTTGATATTTCTCATATTTCTTATACAGTATATGATTGTTCTACAGCACTGTTATATCTGTATTTTTCTGACACTGTTTAATTTTAAGTCCTGTTACTAGGTTTCAGTTTGGATTTGCTCACACAGCAAAGAGCTAGAGGTACTTGGGGGGAGGGGGGAGTGAAGGCGTGCACATGGGGGGGGAGGAGTGGGGAGGAGTAGGTGGTGGAGAGGAAGAGGGGTGCTGGCGCCCCCACCAAGACTGTGCCTGGGGTGGACTGCTCACCCCCCTTACTACACCACTGGATATCCTGAAAACCCAACTGGTTGGGGGTGTCCTAAGAATTGGGTTGATTAGCACTCTATTAGGAAGAAATGCTTCTTATTAGAGAATGACACAGGGACAAAATTTTCCCCTTCCCTGCGGAAATTCATTTTTCTGTCCCGTCCCCGCAAGTTCTTTTCCTGTCCCTGCCCCATTCCTGCAAGCTTCTTCCTCATCTGCACACTTTAAAATCATAAGTAGCAACATTCTAGAGCTCAGATTGTGATGTCATAATGCCTCATTCCACCAATGCCTAAGCTCCGTCCTCATCTGCACAAGCCTCAAACCCTTTAAAATCATAAGTAGCAACATTCTAGAGCTCAGACTGTGATGTCATAATGCCTCATTCCACCAATGCCTAAGCTCTGTCCTCATCTGCACAAGCCTCAAACACTTTAAAATCATAAGTTGCAACATTCTAGATCTCAGATTGTGATGTCATAATGTCTCATTCCACCAATGCCTAAGCTCCGTCCTCATCTGCACAAGCCTCAAACACTTTAAAATCATAAGTAGCAACATTCTAGATCTCAGATTGTGATGTCATAATGCCTCATTCCACCAATGCCTAAACTCCGTCCTCATCTGCACGAGCCTCAAACACTTTAACATCATAAGTAGCATCATTCTAGAGCTCATACTGTGATGTCATAATGCCTCATTCCACCAATGCCTAAGCTCCGTCCTCATCTGCACGAGCCTCAAACACTTTAACATCATAAATAGCAACATTCTAGAGCTCAGATTGTGATGTCATAATGCCTCATTCCACCAATGCCTAAACTCCGTCCTCATCTGCACAAGCCTCAAACCCTTTAAAATCATAAGTAGCAACATTCTAGAGCTCAGATTGTGATGTCATAATGCCTCATTCTACCAATGCCTAAGCTCCGTCCTCATCTGCATGAGCCTCAAACCCTTTAAAATCCTAAGTAGCAACATTCTAGAGCTCATACTGTGATGTCATAATGCCTCATTCCACCAATGCCTAAGCTCTGTCCTCATCTGCACAAGCCTCAAACACTTTAAAATCATAAGTAGCAACATTCTAGATCTCAGATTGTGATGTCATAATGCCTCATTCCACCAATGCCTAAGCTCCGTCCTCATCTGCACAAGCTTCAAACACTTTAAAATCATAAGTGTTTAAGGTTTGTGCAGTTAAAACAGAGCTTACAGGAATGGGACAGGGACAGTGACAGCGACAAAACTCACGGGGATGGGACAGGGAAATTGAGTTCCTGAGGGGGCGGGGACAAATTTGTCCCCGTGTCATTCTCTACTTCTTACCCCTGCTTCTGCTTTGCATGTCGACAAGTTAAAGAAATTCATGTGTTCAGCTCAAATGACGTGCGCAAGCTCACGTGCGGTCTGGAGGGTAGGTTTAATCAAGTCAGATGTTTCCTAAATTGTTGGGCACAGCTGCTTTCTTTTTGGATTTAACAGGCAAGAAAATCAATTGGCCCAGATTAGACATCGTGCCTCATAAGATCAGGGGCACTGGCAGACCAAAGTCTTATCTTGGCTCCTGAAAATAATCATTGCTGTCGGCGTCAAGTTAAAATTCTTTGTTTACACACTTGCCTTGCATAGTGGGCACAACTTTCATACCAAAATAAAATTTAAAAAAAGTTTCTGGTTTGGGGATTATCTTGCTTTCCAAGCTTAATAATAATAATATCTTTATTTTTGCATACCGCAGTACCACAACAGTTCAGAGCGGTTTACAGAGGAAGAGACTGTACAAAGACAGCGATGTTACATATAAGACAGTGGTCTCAAACATGTGGCCCGGGGGCCACATGCGGCCCGCCAGCTCCTATTTTGAGGCCCTTGGTATGTTTATCATAATCACAAAAGTAAAATAAAACAGTTTCTTGATCACATGTCTCTTTAACTATAAATGACAATATTATTATTAAGACTTAGCCAAAAGGAAAGATATATAAACTATAAAGAGTTTTACCTCATGCAAAATTGTCATTTCTTTAATAAGACATTAACAATTTTTTCTGAGCCCTCCAAGTACCTACAAATCCAAAATGTGGCCCTGCAAAAGTTTTGAGTTTGAGACCACTGCCTTGACATCCTGTTTGCCTTTGGGAAGCAGAGCCGAGATTGTGATATCATAATGCCTCATTCCACCAATAAGAGCCACCTCATCAGTGATGTCACAATGGCTTGATTGTCCTGTTCTCCCCGCTGCCCTCCAACCCAGCCAGCATATTAACCGTTCCCCTTAACTCAGTGGTCTCAAACTCGCGGCCCGCCAGGTGCTATTTTGAGGCCCTCGGTATGTTTATCATAATCACAAAAGTAAAATAAAACAGTTTCTTGATCATCTGTCTCTTTAGCTATAAATTACAATATTATTATTAAGACTTAGCCAAAAGGAAAGATTTATAAACTATAAAGAGTTTTACCTCATGCAAAATTGTCATTTCTTTAATAAGACAGTAATTATTTTTTCTGAGGTCCTCCAAGAACCTACAAATCCAAAATGTGGCCCTGCAAAGGGTTTGAGTTTGAAACCACTGATATAAGACATTCAGATTAGCTTAGCAGTTGAGATTAGTCAGGTATATTGAGAAGCATGTCAGGGATACGAGGCAGGGAGGGAGTCAGAGAAATTTGTCAAAGAGATAGGTTTTAATTGATTTCCTGAAAGTTTGGTAGGGGGGTGAATTTGAAATGAGGGTGGTTAGACATTTATTCCATTTGCCTGCTTGGAATGACAGAGATCTATCAAGGAATCTCTTGTAGATGCAGCCCTTTAAGGACGGGAAGGCAAACAGGAAGGCATTACGTGTGCGGGAGGGGCCTGAGAGTTCAAAATGATCTGACAGGTAGATAGGGGAAGAGCCTGTTAAGGTTTTGAAGCAGAGGCGAGCAAATTTGAAGATGATCCTTGCCTCCATCGGCAGCCAGTGCAGTTTTCTGTAATAAGGGCTTACATGATCTGATTTTTTTTTTTTTTTAGATCGTAGATGAGGCGAACGGCAGCATTCGGTATGATACTCAAGCGTTTGATGGTTTTCTTAAAGGATAATGTTGCATGCTTAAGATTAGTGATTGGACCAGCGGTCGAAAGGAGAGGAAATCGAAATAGTGTTTGATGGTGCGGAGTTTCCAGAGGGTACAGAAGCATTTTTTAACCTGTGCATTAGTATGGACTTCGAAAGTCAGGCATCGGTCCGGGACGACTCCAAGGATTTTGATAGTAGGGTTGATTGGGTAGTTTAACCCGTTTAATTTCAAAGAGGTATTTGTTAACTTGTTGGTAGGACTTGCCAAGATTTTTTTTCTCGGTTCAGTTTTAATTTGAATAGTGTGGTTCATTGTTCTATCTTGGTGAGGACGGATGAGGTGAATTGTCACATGTTGGTCATAGCTTGTAGTGTTTTGTTTCACCTGTCAGCCTTAGTCACTACTAAATGGAAAGTATTTTTTTCAATGATAACCCATTCCGGTATGATGAATTGCATGGATTACTGTAATACCCTATATCAGCAAAAATTAATGAAGCAATGAAACAGTACATTGACTAGAAAATCCAAAGGTTTATCTACGGTTTCCCAATGTAGTAGAATGAGAAAATCAGGCAATGTTTAATAATAAACATGAAATATGATGGAGAAAACACCTCAGCAATCTTGCTGCATTCCAAATTCTTTCAAACTTCTGGAAATACTAAGAGCGAGACAACACATCACAGGTGAAAAATTAAACCCCACCACTAAAAGTGAACATTAAAACAAATCAGTGTTCCTTAAAAACAAGTTCCAGCAGGATTTAATTCTGTTGTCGCTGCCTCTCATGCATCCACGCTGTCATCTCCATTTCACACCGCGTGAAAAGTGAGTTATGTCAAAACTTCCCGACAGAAAATCCCTGTTTCGCTGCTTGCTGCCTCAGGGGGAAATCGCATGTTCTGCTTCCAAAATGACTCAATACCCTGTATCAGACCATTACAGTTGCATCAAGGAGACTGCTTGCAATTTCTCCGGAAAACCACTGCAGCAGAGACTCATCAATACCGCCAGGATTATCCTTTTTGGACAGATCTTTCATGTTTCAAGCAAGCAAACAGCAGTCCTGGCTGGGTAACTACATCAATGGAGCAAGGCTGACCTATGGCGCCTTTCGGAGAGTAATCAAAACCGTACTGTTTGACAGATTCATCTCCTAAACAGAAGCCACACTAAATTCATAAATTTATATTTTCCTTCTATCTATTTCTTGTGTAATATGTTGTACCCTCACTTTTTACATTCTATAATTCGCTGATTGTCCAGCCCTCTTCGATGTGAACTGCCTAGAAGTCATCTGACTATGGTGGTATAGAAGAATAAAGTTATTATTATTATTATTATTATTTGATCCTGAAGGAGCATGGGGTAAGATTCAAATTATTCATGATGGCTGTCCGATGCTTAAAATTGGAGTATTTATGAAAGCTACCAGTGAGTTAGTTTGTATATCCAGTATATATTTTTAGATTGTTTGGGTAAGCTGTTATACCAGAGAGAACCTTGCTGTCTGTTTTTCCTCTGGGTATGTGCTTTGTGTTTTTAGTACCTGTAATTTATAATTAAGCACTCCTTTGCAATGTATAAATTAAGATAAGAACATAAGATTTGCCGCTGCTGGGTCAGACCAGTGGTCCATCGGCGGCCCTTAGGTCAAAGACCAGTGCCTTAGTTGAGTCTAGCCTTACCTGTGTATGTTCTGTTCCAGTAGGAACTTATCCAACCTTATAAATGACCTTGAAGAGGAAACGACATGCAATATAATCAAGTTTGCAGATGATACAAAATTATGTCGGGGAGGGGTTGGCTCTCCAAGGGACTGCGAGGATCTTCAGAAGGATCTGAACCAGCTGGAAAAATGGGCGATAAAGTGGCAAATGAATTTCAATATAGACAAATGCAAGGTGATGCATCTGGGAAAGAAAAACAAAGAACATGAATATAAAATATTGGGTGTGACATTAGCCAAATGCGAACAAGAAAGGGACTTGGGGGTCTTGATAGACAGAACCCTAAAACCATCGGCTCAATGTGCGGCGGCAGCAAAGAAAGCAAACAGGATGTTGGGCATGATTAAAAAGGGGATCACGAGTAGGTCGGAGGAGGTCATAATGCCACTTTACAGAGCAATGGTCAGACCGCACTTAGAATACTGTGTCCAACAGTGGTCTCCATACCTCAAGAAGGATATAACTCTGCTGGAGAGGGTGCAGAGGCGAGCCACGAAACTAGTCAAAGGTATAGAGAATTTGAGCTACAAAGAACGCCTCAGAAAACTGGGACTGTTCACCCTCGAAAAGAGAAGATTGAGAGGGGATTTGATAGAGACTTTTAAAATATTAAAAGGATTTGACATAATAGACCAGGAAGAAGCATTACTGACATTTTCAGATGTGACACGGACAAGAGGTCATAGCTTGAAACTGTGTGGCAGCAGGTTCAGGACAAATGTCAGGAAGTTCTGTTTCACACAGCGAGTGGTGAGCGCTTGGAATGCTCTCCCAGAGGAGCTTGTCGCAGAGACCAGTGTTCAGGGTTTCAAGCGCAAGTTGGATGCACACCTTCTTGCAAATCATGTCGGGGGATACGGGAAATCCGGGTCTCCAACATGGAGCACCTAACTGGGCCTCCGCGTGTGCGGATCGCCGGACTAAATGGACCTAGGTCTGATCCGGTGAAGGCGTTTCTTATGTTCTTATGTTGTCTTGAATCCCTGGAGTGTGTTTTCCTCTATAACAGCCTCCGGAAGAGCGTTCCAGATTTCTACCACTCTCTGGCTGAATTAGATTAGAACTTCCTTACGTTTGTACGGAATCTTTCCCCTTCGAACTTTAGCCACTGGCCATCTTGGGCTCTTTAATACTTTTGTCCACCTGCATTTTGCTTACAATTAACATACTTGGCTTAACTTTCCTTTATGCATGGTCTTGTTTATATGCCTGGTTCTATATATGCATGATTTCCTTGTTCAAGAAATATCGTCCATTCTGTTTTATGTAAACATTCAAGTGTTTTAACCTTTGAAGTATATGATTTATATGATTTTATTGCTATAAATGTTGGTTTGATTTAGTTATGATGATTTTATTTGCAGTTTTGCCTCTGACGCAGCCCTCGGTCGATATGTGGTCTGCTCTTTATTCTACACTAAAATACAAATGACCCAACAGGGGCCGTGTTTCGGCAAAATCAAAATGTCTTCCTCAGGGGTCTTAAGGAGTCCTTGACTGCATACACCCTTGGTGGATTGTTTTCAAGTTAGTTGGACGCTTATTAAACTACAAAGTGATACGTCCGATCTTCTCATCCACAATCTTTTTTGTCGTTTTGCTGCTTCGTTTCCTTTGTGGAATCTTTTGGTGCTATTTGGATTTCATTTTCTGATTCGAAAACCTAGTAACCCTACTTGAGTTGGGTAATGGAAATTCTTTGAATCAAGTTTGTCTTGAACTGGGAGGACTGAATTCAGTAAATGGCACCCATAAAATCCATGCAGAATGCTAACAGTGCTTGCAGTAGGGCGCAGTGCATAGAATAGTGCTTAGCATATAATGTAGGTGTGGATCCCTGGTATTCAGTATCTTTAGGGGGTGCCCCTGACCCACCCATGCCCTCTCATGACCACGCCTCTTTTTGAGTTGTACATAAGATTTGAGCACAGCATAATGCGCACGCAAATCCAAAACGTTGACAATTAACATCAATAATTGATTATTAGCGGCCAATTACTGGCACTAATTGGCTCATTAGCACTGTTTCCCACTATGCTGGGTGGAAGTCCTCCAACTGCATTGCTGCCATTACATAGTAACATAGTAGATGACGGCAGATAAAGACCCGAATGGTCCATCCAGTCTGCCCAATCTGATTCAATTTAAATTTTTTTTTTTTTTTTCATTTTAGCTATTTCTGGGCAAGAATCCAAAGCTTTACCCGGTACTATGCTTGGGTTCCAACTGCCGAAATCTCTGTTAAGACTTACTCCAACCCATCTACACCCTCCCAGCCATTGAAGCCCTCCCCTGCCCATCCTCCACCAAACGGCCATACACAGACACAGACCGTGCAAGTCTGCCCAGTAACTGGCCTTAGTTCAATATTTAATATTATTTTCTGATTCTAAATCTTCTGTGTTTATCCCACGCTTCTTTGAACTCAGTCACAGTTTTACTCTCCACCACCTCTCTCGGGAGCGCATTCCAGGCATCCACCACCCTCTCCGTAAAATAGAATTTCCTAACATTGCCCCTGAATCTACCACCCCTCAACCTCAAATTATGTCCTCTGGTTTTACCATTTTCCTTTCTCTGGAAAAGATTTTGTTCTACGTTAATACCCTTTAAGTATTTGAACGTCTGAATCATATCTCCCCTGTCTCTCCTTTCCTCTAGGGTATACATATTCAGGGCTTCCAGTCTCTCCTCATACGTCTTCTGGCGCAAGCCTCCTATCATTTTCGTCACCCTCCTCTGGACCGCCTCAAGTCTTCTTACGTCTTTCGCCAGATATGGTCTCCAAAACTGAACACAATACTCCAAGTGGGGCCTCACCAATGACCTGTACAGGGGCATCAACACCTTCTTCCTTCTACTGACTACGCCTCTCTTTATACAGCCCAGAATCCTTCTGGCAGCAGCCACTGCTTTGTCACACTGTTTTTTCGCCTTTAGATCTTCGGACACTATCACCCCAAGGTCCCTCTCCCCGTCCGTGCATATCAGCTTCTCTCCTCCCAGCATATACGGTTCCTTCCTATTATTAATCCCCAAATGCATTACTCTGCATTTCTTTGCATTGAATTTTAGTTGCCAGGCATTAGACCATTCCTCTAACTTTTGCAGATCCTTTTTCATATTCTCCACTCCCTCTTCGGTGTCTACTCTGTTACAAATCTTGGTATCATCTGCAAAAAGGCACACTTTTCCGTCTAACTCTTCAGCAATGTCACTTACATACATATTGAACAGGATTGGCCCCAGCACCGAACCCTGAGGGACTCCACTAGTCACCTTTCCATCCTTCGAGCGACTTCCATTAATCACCACCCTCTGGCGTCTGTCCGACAGCCAATTTCTGACCCAGTTCACCACTTTGGGTCCTAACTTCAGCCCTTCAAGTTTGTTCAACAGCCTCCTATGAGGAACTGTATCAAAGGCTTTGCTGAAATCCAAGTAAATTACATCTAGCATATGTCCTCGATCCAGCTCTCTGGTTAACCAATCAAAAAATTCAATCAGGTTCGTTTGGCACAATTTACCTTTTGTAAAGCCATGTTGCCTCGGATCCTGTAACCCATTAGATTCAAGGAAATACACTATCCTTTCTTTCAGCAACACTTCCATTATTTTTCCAACAACTGAAGTGAGGCTCACCGGCCTGTAGTTTCCTGCTTCATCCCTGTGACCACTTTTATGAATAGGGACCACATCCGCTCTCCTCCAATCCCCAGGAATCACTCCCGTCTCCAGAGATTTGTTGAACAAGTCTTTAATAGGACTCGCCAGAACCTCTCTGAGCTCCCTTAGTATCCTGGGATGGATCCCGTCTGGTCCCATCGCTTTGTCCACCTTCAGTTTTTCAAGTTGCTCATAAACACCCTCCTCCGTGAATGGCGCAGAATCTACTCCATTTTCTCGTGTAACTTTGCCAGACAATCTCGGTCCTTCTCCAGGATTTTCTTCTGTGAACACAGAACAGAAGTATTTGTTTAGCACATTTGCTTTCTCCTCAT
Source organism: Geotrypetes seraphini (assembly GCF_902459505.1). Taxonomy (NCBI): domain Eukaryota; kingdom Metazoa; phylum Chordata; class Amphibia; order Gymnophiona; family Dermophiidae; genus Geotrypetes; species Geotrypetes seraphini. The sequence continues at coordinate 25,773,432 of NC_047093.1, read as the reverse complement.
CACTCTCCACATATTTGTTCCCAGCATCTTTTAGCCTAGCAATTCCATTTTTTATCTTCCTCCTTTCACTAATATATCTGAAAAAATTTTTATCTCCCTTTTTTACATTTTTAGCCATTTGTTCTTCCGCCTGTGCCTTCGCCAAACGTATCTCTCTCTTGGCTTCTTTCAGTTTCACCCTGTAGTCCTTTCTGCTCTCCTCTTCTTGGGTTTTTTTATATTTCATGAACGCCAACTCTTTCGCCTTTATTTTCTCAGCCACTAGGTTGGAGAACCATATCGGCTTCCTTTTTCTCTTGTTTTTATTGATTTTCTTCACATAAAGGTCCGTAGCCATTTTTATCGCTCCTTTCAGCTTAGACCACTGTCTTTCCACTTCTCTTATGTCCTCCCATCCTAACAGCTCTTTCTTCAGGTACTTTCCCATTGCATTAAAGTCCGTACGTTTGAAATCTAGGACTTTAAGTATCGTGCGGCCGCTCTGCACTTTAGCCGTTATATCAAACCAAACCGTTTGATGATCGCTACTACCCAGGTGAGCACCCACTCGAACATTAGAGATACTCTCTCCATTTGTGAGGACCAGATCCAATATCGCTTTTCCCTTGTGGGTTCCATCACCATTTGTCTGAGCAGAGCCTCTTGAAAGGCATCCACAATCTCCCTACTTCTTTCCGATTCCGCAGATGGAACATTCCAGTCCGCATCCGGCAGGTTGAAATCTCCCAACAGCAGAACCTCCTCTTTCCTTCCAAACTTTTGGATATCCACAATCAGATCCTTATCAATTTGCTGCGATTGAGTCGGAGGTCTGTAGACTACACCCACGTAGATAGAAGTTCCATCTTCTCTTTTCAGAGCAATCCATATCGCTTCTTCCTCTCCCCAGGTCCCTTGCATTTTGGTCGCTTGGATATTGATCTTTACATAGAGAGCTACTCCTCCACCTTTATGACCATCTCTGTCCTTCCTAAAAAGATTATATCCCGGTATGTTTGCATCCCATCCATGTGATTCACTGAACCATGTCTCTGTGATAGCAACAATATCTACGGTAGATCTGCCTCTAATATCAGGGCTTGCAGATCATGAACTTTGTTGCTTAGACTGCGAGCATTTGTGGTCATCGCTTTCCAGCTATTTTTCAGCGATAATCTCCTTTTTCGTATGGATTTTTGTGTCGTTTCACTTTCTGTTGCAATACTAAGAAATGAGTTGCTGATATTGCTTATGTTGCAGCCTTTACTACTATCACATCTTTTCTTTTGCCGGGGGTGGTCTCTATAATTGTCCTTCGTACATACACCACCCCCACCTTCTAGTTTAAATGCCTAGAAAAATATTGTCCAAATTTCTCTGCAAGGTTTCTTTTTCCTGCTGTAGTAATATGTAGCCCATCAGTGCAATATAGCTTCTTGTCCTTCCATGTATTTCCCCATCCTCCTATGTACCTGAAGCCTTCTTGATGACACCAGGCTCTGAGCCATCTATTAAAGTCCTCTGTGTTTTTCACTCTTTGCTCTCCTTTTCCATATGCAGGCAGTATTTCAGAAAAAGCTAAAGTCTTTACAAAAGGTTTCACGCCCTCACCAAGCTCCCGAAAAGCTTTCTGTGCTGCAAGTGTGGAGTTGTTGGCCAGGTCATTTGTTCCCAGATGGATAACAACATCAGTGTTAAAATCCTTAGTTTTTTCCTTAATTATAGTCAGTATTTGCCTGGAACTCCTGGTAGCTGAGGATCCTGGAAGACATTTCACTATTTTGGTCTCCTCGCCCTGTGTTCCAAGGTTAATGCCTCTGATGATGGAATCCCCCAACAGTAATAGTTTTCTGTTTTTGGCTTTTTTATTTGTACTTAGGGTGCGCTTGTTCTCTTGAGTTACCTTCATTGGTTCCAGTCCCACCTCCCTTCTGTTTTCCTGAGTATCGCAGTGCACTAGTGGAGCGAAGGAATTCTGTAGAGGTAATATTAGTGAAGGTGGATGTTTCTGTGTTATATGTCGCAGTCTTCCTGAGCCTACTGTGACCCATTTATTCCTGGGCTGTTTTATTCTTTGAGGTAGAGGTGGTAAGTTGGTATGATTTTGTGGAGTGATGGAAGCTGCTTTAATTGTACTCAGTTCCTGTTTAAGTTTGCAGAGCTCCTCCTTAATACTGGCAAGTTGAAGACAGATGGGGCAAGCCTTAAGCCTCCAAATAGTATGTCTTGGAATTAAAGCACCACAGCGATTGCATAGAATAAAGGTCATCTTGATTGGTTGTGAAGTGACTTGATTTGAGTAGTCCTGATTATATGGGTCTCTATATATGAATAGTGGTCCCTGGGGTTGGTGGGACTATAAGTAAGACTACTAGTAAGGCAGAAATATAGGCTCTATACCACCTAAAACACAGTATTTTAAACAAAACTGCAGGTTCTATCAGTGCTACCCTAAAACACAGGATTTATAACAGGATTTTCCCTACTTTGGTCACCCTGAGCCACAGGCACCAGAAATATAGGCTCTATACCACCTAAAACACAGTATTTTAAACAAAAATGCAGGAAGAGGAAATAAGATTTAACAGAGGAAAGAGAAGGATTTTTTTGTGCTTTTTTATATTTTTTTTAGTAAGAAACAGGGAGGAGAAGAGAAATTAAGCAGATATAATGCTGAAAACCAGTCAAAAGAGCAGAATATGAAATGCTGAGTAACTTAGCTTTTAGATGTTTACAGGGCAGCCTTGTTCACAGCAATGTCCCAAAGATAATGCAATTAACCTTAGAAGTAAAACAGAGCCCCTCCCTTCTCCACCTAATCAGACACAATGGCTAAAAACAAGTGAGTCAGAAATATAGGCTCTATACCACCTAAAACACAGTATTTTAAACAAAAATGCAGGTTCTATCAGTGCTACCCTAAAACACAGGATTTATAACAGGATTTTCCCTACTTTAGTCACCCTGAGCCACAGGCACCAGCAATATAGGCTCTATACCACCTAAAACACAGTATTTTAAACAAAAGTGCAGGTTCTATCAGTGCTACCCTAAAACACAGGATTTATAACAGATTTTCCCTACTTTAGTCACCCTGAGCCACAGGCACCAGAAATATAGGCTCTATACCACCTAAAACACAGTATTTTAAACAAAACTGCAAGTTCTATCAGTGCTACCCTAAAACACAGGATTTATAACAGGATTTTCCCTACTTTAGTCACCCTGAGCCACAGGCACCAGCAATATAGGCTCTATACCACCTAAAACACAGTATTTTAAACAAAACTGCAGGTTCTATCAGTGCTACCCTAAAACACAGGATTTATAACAGATTTTCCCTACTTTAGTCACCCTGAGCCACAGGCACCAGAAATATAGGCTCTATACCACCTAAAACACAGTATTTTAAACAAAACTGCAAGTTCTATCAGTGCTACCCTAAAACACAGGATTTATAACAGGATTTTCCCTACTTTAGTCACCCTGAGCCACAGGCACCAGAAATATAGGCTCTATACCACCTAAAACACAGTATTTTAAACAAAACTGCAAGTTCTATCAGTGCTACCCTAAAACACAGGATTTATAACAGGATTTTCCCTACTTTAGTCACCCTGAGCCACAGGCACCAGCAATATAGGCTCTATACCACCTAAAACACAGTATTTTAAACAAAACTGCAGGTTCTATCAGTGCTACCCTAAAACACAGGATTTATAACAGATTTTCCCTACTTTAGTCACCCTGAGCCACAGGCACCAGCAATATAGGCTCTATACCACCTAAAACACAGTATTTTAAACAAAACTGCAGGTTCTATCAGTGCTACCCTAAAACACAGGATTTATAACAGATTTTCCCTACTTTAGTCACCCTGAGCCACAGGCACCAGCAATATAGGCTCTATACCACCTAAAACACAGTATTTTAAACAAAACTGCAGGTTCTATCAGTGCTACCCTAAAACACAGGATTTATAACAGGATTTTCCCTACTTTAGTCACCCTGAGCCACAGGCACCAGCAATATAGGCTCTATACCACCTAAAACACAGTATTTTAAACAAAACTGCAGGTTCTATCAGTGCTACCCTAAAACACAGGATTTATAACAGATTTTCCCTACTTTAGTCACCCTGAGCCACAGGCACCAGAAATATAGGCTCTATACCACCTAAAACACAGTATTTTAAACAAAACTGCAAGTTCTATCAGTGCTACCCTAAAACACAGGATTTATAACAGGATTTTCCCTACTTTAGTCACCCTGAGCCACAGGCACCAGAAATATAGGCTCTATACCACCTAAAACACAGTATTTTAAACAAAACTGCAAGTTCTATCAGTGCTACCCTAAAACACAGGATTTATAACAGGATTTTCCCTACTTTAGTCACCCTGAGCCACAGGCACCAGCAATATAGGCTCTATACCACCTAAAACACAGTATTTTAAACAAAACTGCAGGTTCTATCAGTGCTACCCTAAAACACAGGATTTATAACAGATTTTCCCTACTTTAGTCACCCTGAGCCACAGGCACCAGAAATATAGGCTCTATACCACCTAAAACACAGTATTTTAAACAAAACTGCAAGTTCTATCAGTGCTACCCTAAAACACAGGATTTATAACAGGATTTTCCCTACTTTAGTCACCCTGAGCCACAGGCACCAGAAATATAGGCTCTATACCACCTAAAACACAGTATTTTAAACAAAACTGCAAGTTCTATCAGTGCTACCCTAAAACACAGGATTTATAACAGGATTTTCCCTACTTTAGTCACCCTGAGCCACAGGCACCAGCAATATAGGCTCTATACCACCTAAAACACAGTATTTTAAACAAAACTGCAGGTTCTATCAGTGCTACCCTAAAACACAGGATTTATAACAGATTTTCCCTACTTTAGTCACCCTGAGCCACAGGCACCAGAAATATAGGCTCTATACCACCTAAAACACAGTATTTTAAACAAAACTGCAAGTTCTATCAGTGCTACCCTAAAACACAGGATTTATAACAGGATTTTCCCTACTTTAGTCACCCTGAGCCACAGGCACCAGAAATATAGGCTCTATACCACCTAAAACACAGTATTTTAAACAAAACTGCAAGTTCTATCAGTGCTACCCTAAAACACAGGATTTATAACAGGATTTTCCCTACTTTAGTCACCCTGAGCCACAGGCACCAGCAATATAGGCTCTATACCACCTAAAACACAGTATTTTAAACAAAACTGCAGGTTCTATCAGTGCTACCCTAAAACACAGGATTTATAACAGATTTTCCCTACTTTAGTCACCCTGAGCCACAGGCACCAGCAATATAGGCTCTATACCACCTAAAACACAGTATTTTAAACAAAACTGCAGGTTCTATCAGTGCTACCCTAAAACACAGGATTTATAACAGATTTTCCCTACTTTAGTCACCCTGAGCCACAGGCACCAGCAATATAGGCTCTATACCACCTAAAACACAGTATTTTAAACAAAACTGCAGGTTCTATCAGTGCTACCCTAAAACACAGGATTTATAACAGATTTTCCCTACTTTAGTCACCCTGAGCCACAGGCACCAGCAATATAGGCTCTATACCACCTAAAACACAGTATTTTAAACAAAACTGCAGGTTCTATCAGTGCTACCCTAAAACACAGGATTTATAACAGATTTTCCCTACTTTAGTCACCCTGAGCCACAGGCACCAGCAATATAGGCTCTATACCACCTAAAACACAGTATTTTAAACAAAACTGCAGGTTCTATCAGTGCTACCCTAAAACACAGGATTTATAACAGATTTTCCCTACTTTAGTCACCCTGAGCCACAGGCACCAGCAATATAGGCTCTATACCACCTAAAACACAGTATTTTAAACAAAACTGCAGGTTCTATCAGTGCTACCCTAAAACACAGGATTTATAACAGATTTTCCCTACTTTAGTCACCCTGAGCCACAGGCACCAGCAATATAGGCTCTATACCACCTAAAACACAGTATTTTAAACAAAACTGCAGGTTCTATCAGTGCTACCCTAAAACACAGGATTTATAACAGGATTTTCCCTACTTTAGTCACCCTGAGCCACAGGCACCAGCAATATAGGCTCTATACCACCTAAAACACAGTATTTTAAACAAAACTGCAGGTTCTATCAGTGCTACCCTAAAACACAGGATTTATAACAGATTTTCCCTACTTTAGTCACCCTGAGCCACAGGCACCAGAAATATAGGCTCTATACCACCTAAAACACAGTATTTTAAACAAAACTGCAAGTTCTATCAGTGCTACCCTAAAACACAGGATTTATAACAGGATTTTCCCTACTTTAGTCACCCTGAGCCACAGGCACCAGAAATATAGGCTCTATACCACCTAAAACACAGTATTTTAAACAAAACTGCAGGTTCTATCAGTGCTACCCTAAAACACAGGATTTATAACAGATTTTCCCTACTTTAGTCACCCTGAGCCACAGGCACCAGCAATATAGGCTCTATACCACCTAAAACACAGTATTTTAAACAAAACTGCAGGTTCTATCAGTGCTACCCTAAAACACAGGATTTATAACAGATTTTCCCTACTTTAGTCACCCTGAGCCACAGGCACCAGAAATATAGGCTCTATACCACCTAAAACACAGTATTTTAAACAAAACTGCAGGTTCTATCAGTGCTACCCTAAAACACAGGATTTATAACAGATTTTCCCTACTTTAGTCACCCTGAGCCACAGGCACCAGCAATATAGGCTCTATACCACCTAAAACACAGTATTTTAAACAAAAATGCAGGAAGAGGAAAAAAGATTGTGGGGCAGTGCTTCAATATTGTGTTTTCCATGACTGAGGCTAGGCAGATTCCCTACCGCTTTCTCACTATTGAAAACATGATAGTGAAACAATGCCCTCTACTGGAAGAGCTATAGGTGGAGGACTCCCGCTTAGCTTAAGGGGAAAAGAGCCATTAGCTACTTTAGTAGGGTTGCCAAATTTCCTCTTTAAAAAAAGAGGACACATGCCCCACCCGCCCCTATTCTACCCCCTCTCCCCGCCCTGTTCTGCCTCCAGGTCCACCCCCACACAAATCTCCTGTCTGCTTCGCTGAGGTCTTGAGGGCCTCTGCGCATGTGTGGCCATTTAGATGATGACATCACATGTATGCATATGACACCATTGCGTCGACATCCGCCCATGCGCAGAGGGCCTCCAGATATGGCCCCGACTTCTAAAACCCGACCAAACTGCTGGGTTTTGGAAATCCCTCCGGGCACCTGGACAGTCCTATAAAAAAAGACCTGTCTAGGCTTTCCCAGATGTCTGGTAATCCTGCACTTTGGTGATGCATGCATCGCAGGATAGCACGCAATTTTACACAGAAATTTTGGGTGGCCTTTATAAATACCGGCGAGAAATGTGAATCTCTGACACAGACATGGCTCCATGAGCAAGCATTTGGGCTACAGTCAGTGGCGTACCAAGGGTGGGGCAGGGGGGGATGGTCCACCCCGGGTGCATGCCCCAAGGGGGTGCACAGCTGGCCACCCACCGGGGACTAGGCTGCCACTGCCACCATCGGGAACAAGCCGGCGCCGAGTTCTCCCTGCTTGTTTTCCCCATGGGGCCGACCAACTCTCGCCACCTGACATCAATTCTGACGTCGGAGAGGACGTTCTGGGCCTGCCAATTGCTGCCTGGCTGGCCCGGAACCTCCTCTCCGACGTTAGAATTGACATCGGGCGGCGAGAGTTGGTCGGCCCCACTGGGAAGACAAATGGGGAGGGAGAACTCGACGGTGGTGGTGGTAGCCTTTCCACAGCGGTGGTGGCAGCAGCATGTTTCCCAATGGCGGTGGCATTGAGAGCATGGAAAAAGAAAGAAAGGCGGCAGGGTGAAACAAAGAAATGGGGCACGGAGAGAGAGAAAGACAGACATAGAGAAAGAAAGGGGGCATGGAGAAAGAAAGAAAGAAGGGGCAGGGTGAAAGAAAGAAATGGGGCACAGAGAGAGAGAAAGACAGAGATATAGAAAGAAAGAAGGGGACAGGGTGAAAGAAAGAAAGAAATGGGGCACGGAGAGAGAGAGAGAGAGAAGGAAAGAAGGGGCAGGGTGAAAGAAAGAAATGGGGCACGGAGAGAGAGAAAGACAGACATAGAGAAAGAAAGGGGACATGGAAAGAAAAAGAAAGAAGGGGGCAGGGCGAAAGAAATGGGGCACGGAGAGAGAGAAAGACAGACATAGAGAAAGAAAGGGGGCATGAAGAGAGAAAGAAAGAAGGGGGCAGGGTGAAAGAAAGAAAGAAATGGGGCATGGAGAGAGAGAGAAAGACAGACTTACAGAAAGAAAGGGGGCATAGAGAGAGAAAGAAAGAAGGGGGCAGGATGAAACAAAGAAAAAGTTGGGGGAAGGAATGAGGTCTGGAGGAGAGGAAGCATAGAGGAGGCTGAAAGAAGGGAAGAAATATTGGATGCACAGTCAGAAGAATAAAGTGCAACCAGAGACTGATGAAATTACCAAAGGTAGGAAAAATGATTTTATTTTCAATTTAGTGATCAAAATGTGTCTGTTTTGAGAATTTATATATGCTGTCTATATTTTGCACTATGGGCCCCTTTTACTAAACCGCAATAGCGGTTTTTAGCGCAGGGAGCCTATGAGCGTCGAGAGCAGCTTGGAGCATTCAGCTATCGTGGTTTAGTAAAAAGGGAGGGGGTATATTTGTCTATTTTTGTATAGTTGTTACTGAGGTGACATTGCATAATGTCATCTGCCTTGACCTCTTCGAAAACCCGCGAAATATAAATGATAATTAATTTTCTCTGCGTACAGTGTGCTTTGTGTTTTTAAAATTTTATTGTTGGTAGATCATTTTGACTTGGCTACAAAGTTAAGGGGGAGGGAGGAGAGCTGCTGAAAGACATCTAGTAATCCTTGCAGGCTTGACTGTGCAGGGAATTATTTTAGTAAAATCATGTTTTGTTATGTGACTGGCATTATTTAGATTTTAATTTCTATGAATGAATAGAATGAAAATGATATAAAATTACTTGCTTGTTTTTATGTGCGTGAGCTGAAGGAAAGTGGAGAGAGAGTGGGTTGAGGACGCTGAAGGGAAATGGGAAAGAGAGAGTAGGAAGAAGACGCTAATTTATAAATTGACAATTGTACAGAATATTGTTTCTTTTTATACTTTAATATAATAAGTTCAATATAAAACAATTCAAGGCTTGTATAGATGGAATCAGGTGGTTTGCGGGGATGGGGACCGAGCTTACGGGGATTAGTCCAATAAAATGGTATTTTCTTATTTCTCATTATTGTTTTATTTTTATTTGCTAATTTGTAAAGTAGTGATTGTTATGCATCAGCTTTTTCAAATTTACATCTACTGTCTTTATATTTTGCACAGCATTAGAGGACATGTGTTACTGTTTATGTGGTGTTGTGGTGTTGCATTGTATGCAGAGTCTGGTTTCTTGGTGGTTCAGTTTAACTTTTGTCTACATATTTCTATTTTTAGTTTGTGATTATTCCATATTGGGCGAGGGTGTTCTGTGTGTATGAAAAGAACATAGTTTTCAGTTGGCATTGACTACAGCAGGGGTGCCCAACACGTCGATCGCGATCAACAGGTCGCTCGCTCAGGCGACCCCAGTCGATCGCAGAGCGGGTTCCCTTCTTCCCTTCTCTTTTTTCCCCTCCTGACTGGCCTGCTCCTGAATTCTGCTGCTGCTTCCGCTGCTCAACATTAAAAAAACAAAAACAAAAACCGGCTTGGAGAATTTATGCTCCGGGGGCTAACGTGTGCTTGTACCGGCTTCCCTTCGCTTCCCTCTGAAACCGGAAGTTATGTCCGGGGGTGGGAGGGGGAGAGAAGGGAAGCCGGCACGCACATGTTAGAGCCCCGTTCGCGGGCTAAAGCGGGAGACAGGTCAGTGAAGCTTGCGATTTTCTCTTCTTGCTGCCAGGTCCTGCCTACTTTCTGTTTCCTCAAAGGCAGGACTCGGCAGCATTTCTCCCAATAGGTCGATCTTGGGCCGATCAGCCTTCCTCTCCCCGATGTCAATTCTGCAGTCCGAGAGGAAGTTCTGACCAGCGGAACTTCCTCTCCGACGGCAAAATTGACGTCGGGGAAAGGAATGCTGGTGGGCCCGAAGCAAGGAGAGCTTGGCCGGCGGCGGGCGGCTTTGGGGGCCTGTTATCCGATGGCAGCGGCAATGGCTTGGGGGAGGACAGGGAGGGAGAAAGAGGGCAGGCAGGGAGACAGAAGGAAAGAAGAGAAAAAGAAAAAAAGAAAGGGGGCATGAAGAGAGAAAGAAAGAGAGGGCAGGGAGAGAAGAAGAAAATGTTGGGGGGGGGGGGGAATGAGGTCAGGAGGAGAGGAAGCATACAGGCTAAAAGAAGGGAAGAAAGATTGGATGCACAGTCAGAAGAAGAAAGTGCAACCAGAGACTCATGAAATCACCAGACAAGGTAGGAAAAATGATTTTATTTTAAATTTAGTGATCAAAATGTGTCTGAATTTATATCTGCTGTCTATATTTTACAATATGGTCCCCTTTTACTAAACCACAATAGTGGTTTTTAGCGCAGGGAGCCTATGAGCGTCCAGAGCAGCGCTGGGCATTCAGCGCAGCTCCCTGCGCTAAAAACTGCTATTGTGGTTTAGTAACAAGGGAGGGGGTGGATTTTTGTCTATTTTTGTATGGTTGTTACTGAGGTGACAGTGCATAGAGTCATCTGCTTTGACCTCTTTGAAAAAACCCCGGAATAGGAATGATAATTAACAATTCTATGTGTACAGTGTGCATTGTGTTTTTTTAAAATTTTATTGTTGGTAGATCATTTTGACTTGGTCATTTTAAAAGTAACTCGCAAGCCCAAAAAGTGTGGGCACCCCTGGACTACAGGATCAATTGACTGTGCGGGATCTGGCTTGTTTAGTTTTACAATGTATGTATTGGTGTTCTTGTGCTCACTGCAGTGTTTAAGATGCTGCCTTTTCCTAGGTACACTCTTGTTGTGCGATATGTGGATTGTTACTAAAAATCATATTTTTCATAAAGATGGGGGGGGGTCAAAAAATGATGGGCCCTGGGTGACACATATGCTAGGTACGCCACTGGCTACAGTAAAATTAATTGGTGCTATGAAGACCGCGTGAGGTTCAGGTCAAAAGATATAAAAAAAAACAGGAAGCTGAGTCATGAGAACAGTGGGAAATGTTTAATATATGATTGTTTATTTTAATGTTTATATAATCCACCTTGAGGGCTACAGAAAGGTGTAATATTATTAGGAAACAAAAATGTAAATTTCAGTTGAAGCCCTGTATATTAGCAGGAGAAATAGGTTTCCATTCACTGTGATATGTACCAGAGATTTGTAACGCTTGTAATAATGTGCTCACATTCTTCAAAGTGGCCTCAGGGTTCAATAAGTATTTGCAGAATGCACTGACTGGGGACCGCCGAGAATACCAAAAGTGTGAGAAAAAGACTTGGGAACCTATAGGGAACCTATGCACTGGGGCTGTCTGCTTTGGAGCAGATGATTGCAAATTCTGATGTCTGCAGCCCTCCCTCGGATGTCGCTTTATTTTATTGCTGGTGGTATAGTCTGGACAGGAGCAGAAAATATTCAAAGTGGATAAAGAGAAAGATAAATCTTGGGTTTTGTCACACAGAAAGAAGAAAACCAAACAAACAAGAAAATATATGTCAAGCAAACAGAAAAGGCAAGCGAGATGTCATAAAAACAACCAAAGGATAAAATTATTAGCATAAAAAGTCCTAATACGTTTATTTACTTGGTAAAACCACAGCGTTAAAGTTCTGACTATATTAATGTTTACTTGCTTAGTCCCCTGAAGAAGGCATTCCAGACCGCCAATACTGGGATCCTAGTCAGGACTTTAACTTTGTGGTTTTACCAAGTAAATAAACGTACTAGGACTTTTTAGGGGAAGAGTATGGTGCAATGGTTAAAGCTACAGCCGCAGCACCCTGAGGTTTGGGGTTCTAACCCACGCTGTTCCTTGTGACTCTATGCAAGTCACCTAATTCCCCGATTGTCCCAGGTACGTTAGATAGATTTTTAAGCCCACCAGGATAGACAGAAAAAAGTGCTTGAGTGCCTGAATAAAATGCATGTAAACCATTCTGAGCTCCCCTGGAAGAACAGTATAGAAGATTGAATAAATAAGTAGAAACATAGAAACATAGAAAAAAGCGGCAGAAAAGGGCTATAGCCCACCAAGTCTGCCCATTCCAAGTATCTCCCCCCCCCTGAATTTACTCCCTTAAAGATCCCACAAGAGTATCCCATTTTTTTTTTAAACCCGTCACGCTGTTGGCCTTTATCACCTGGAGTGGGAATCTGTTCCAATGATCCACCACTCTTTCGGTGAAGAAGTACTTCCTGGAGTCGCCATGAAACTTCCCTCCCCTGATCTTCAGCGGATGCCCTCTGGTGGTCGAGGGTCCCATGAGCCAGAAGATATCTTCTGACTCGATGCGTCCTGTGATGTATTTATATGTTTCAATCATATCTCCCCGTTCTCTTCTTTCCTCGAGTGAGTACAGTCGCAATTTCTTTAGTCTTTCCTCATACGTGAGATCCTTGAGCCCCATGACCATCCTGGTGGCCGTTCGCTGAACCAACTCGATCCTCAGCACGTCCTTTCGGTAGTGTGGTCTCCAAAACTGAACACAGTACTCCAAGTGTGGCCTCACCATGGCTCTGTACAACGGCATCATAACTTCAGATCTCCTGCTGACGAAACTTCTGCGGATACACCCCATCATTTGTCTTGCCCTGGAGGAAGCTTTCTCCACTTGATTGGCAACCTACATGTCCTCGCTAATGATCACTCCTAGATCGCGTTCCTCCGTGGTCCTAACCAAGGTCTCACCATTTAGTACATAAGTTCTATGCGGATTTCTCTTGCCCAAGTGCATTATCTTGCATTTTTTAGCATTGAAGCCTAGCTGCCAAGTATTTGACCATTGTTCCAGCAGCAGTAGATCGTGTGTCATATTATCAGGTAATAAGCATCTGCCTACTATGTTGCAAAGTTTGGCGGCGTCGGCGAACAGTGATACCCTTACTCTAAGTCCTTGCGTCATATCTCTTATGAATAAGTTGAATAGAATCGGGCCCAGGACCGATCCCTGCGGCACTCCACTGATCACGTCCGACGCTTCGGATGGGGTACCGTTCACCACCACCTTTTGAAGTCTGCCGCTCAGCCAATCCCCAATCCATGTAGTTAGAATGTCTCCTAATCCTATCGATTTTAGCTTGTTCAGTAATCTTCGATGAGGGACGCTATCAAATGCTTTGCTGAAGTCCAAATATAGTGTGAAAAGTTACAGCCTCTGATAACCAGAGCAGGTATTGTGATGTCATAATGCCTCATTCCACCAATGCCTAAGAGCCAAACTCATCAGTGATGTCACAATGGCTGGAATGATCTTTACTAGAATCACTTTTGCTACATTTTGATTTCTAGAGTGGCGCAGTGGTTAAAGCTACAGCCTCAGCACCCTGAGATTGTGGGTTCAAACCCACGCTGCTCCTTGTGACCCCATGCGAGTCACTTAATCCCCCCCATTGCCCCAGGTACATTAGATAGATTGTGAGCCCACCGGGACAGACAGGGAAAAATGCTTGAGCACCTGAATAAACTCATGTTTTATGACATCTCGCTTGCCTTTTCTGTTTGTCACACAGAATGAGACACATTTCTCTATTTGTTTTATGTCTCTAGTAACGTCAGGAAATTATGGATAGGAGTTCTTGGGAAGGATTAAGGATCTAATGACTAGCCAAAGTAAGTTTTCATGTCTAATGATTTGTTGGGAGAGTGATTGCAATTAGAGGAGAGATTTCTGCTGTGAAATAAGTAAGTGATAGAGCTTTTATTGTCCTTTCAAAGAGAGCTTTTTAGAAATGCATGGTTTGCGGGTCATGATAAGAATAGCCTTACTGGGTCAGACCGGTGGTCCATCAAGCCCAGTAGTTCCGTTCTCACAGTGGCCAATCCAGGTCACTAGTACCTGGTCGAAACCCAAGGAGTAGCGACATTCCATACAGCATCTCAAAGAATAGCAAGATTCCGGAATCCCAGAGAGTAACAAGGTTCTAGAATTCCAAGGAGTAGCAACATTCCATACAGCATCTCAAAGAATAGCAAGATTCCGGAATCCCAGAGAGTAACAAGGTTCTAGAATCCCAAGGAGTAGCAACATTCCATACAGCATCTCAAAGAATAGCAAGATTCTGGAATCCCAGAGAGTAACAAGATTCTAGAATCCCAAGGAGTAGTAACATTCCATACAGAATCTCAAAGAATAGCAAGATTCCGGAATCCCAGAGAGTAACAAGGTTCTAGAATCCTAAAGAGCAGCAACATTCCATGCTACCGATCCAGGGGGCTCATAGACAATGGCGCGAAAGACAAAGGCGCGCGCCGAAGAAAATTACAGTTTTTAGGGGCTCCGACGGGGGGGTTTTGTTGGGGAACCCCCCCCCCACACTTTACTTAATAGACATCGCGCCGGCGTTATGGGAGGTTTGGGGGGTTGTAACCCTCCAAATTTTACTGTAAACTTAACTTTTTCCCTAAAAACAGGAAAAAAGTTAAGTTTTCAGTAAAATGTGGGGGGTTACAACCCCCCACACCACCCACAACGCCCCCACAACGCGGCGTGATGTCTATTAAGTAAAGTGTGGGGGGGGTTCCCTCCATGCCCCCCCCGTCGGAGCCCTAAAAACAGTAATTTTGAGCGGCGCGCGCATCCGCGCTGCGCTCAGTTGTCTGGGCGCGCCTTTGTCCCAGCGCGCTTTTGACCTGACACCAATCCAGGGTACTGCAAATTTTAGAAAACCGTTGAATGTTCTCCTATTTACCCAGGCTTTTGGTCTTAACATGACTCATGTAGCTTTTGCTCTTTTGTTTAATGTAATGATGACATAGTGGGTACCAGCGTTTTAGTATTGCTGTAGCGCTGTGGTCTGTCTTATTAGGTTTACCTTTTAGTTATATAATGCTTTCTGGTTTTGTGTTCGGTCATTATCATTACATTACATTTATTGACTTCTATTCCGCCTTAACCTTGCAGTTCTAGGTGGATTATAATAAGAGATAAACTGGTCATTTCCAGGGAGATAGCAAGTCAGTATGTGATGGCATTAGCTCTTCTTAACATATTTCCTGAATAACAGAGATTTTATTTCATTTCGGAAAATTCTATGATCTGATTCCGCAGATAGAATTCTGATAACGTTGAGGTCCAATTTTATTGCTTGGAATGACAAAAGGCCCTTGAGCGTTCTCTTTCGCTTAGTACCTTTGATTGAAGGGTAGGATAATAGGTTCTGTTTTCTTGCTGTGTGTTAATCTTATTTTATATTGGATGTTATGTATGTTTTGTTGCAATCTGCATAGTTTTATTTCTGGAATATAAGGAGAGAAGTTATCAAGCTGAATTAGGGGATCATTTGCACCTTAACAAGATTTAAAGGGTGCTAATGCCAACACATCATTATTTAAGTCAACTTGAGAAATATAATGCAGTAGACTCAGTTAACCGGCACCCAAGGAGATTGACAGATGCCGGATAAATGTAGTTTCTGGTTGCTTGAGAGTTGCTATTAAAAATAGGCCTAACTAATACTATACCCCATACTATGCCATACCATAAACTGTTCCAGACAAACTACCAGACATGTGGTAGGCAAAGCGTGGGCATACTCAGGTGTGGCGTGCCAAGTTTACACTTAAATTTCCGCTTTTATTTTTATTTAAAGTATTAACAGTATTAGTTTGATTATTTTTTTTTTTTTTTTTGCTGGTTGCTTGAGTTCTGGTTAACAGAGTCTACTGTAATGAGATGCAAGACATGCAAATGCAAGTAAAGCAGATCATTACTATGTAGACACTATACCATGGCTTGTGATGTGCCCAGGTACACACTTCAAACAAAAGAAAAAAAATCCCTAAGAGCTGCTATAGTTGCCTAAGGGCTCCTTTTATCAAGGTGCGGTAGGGGTTTAACGTGTGGAATACCGCGCATTAAACCGCCTGCTGCGCTAGAGGCTAATGCCTCCATTGACGAGGCGTTAGTTTTTTGGCTTGCCACGGGGGTTAGCGCGTGATGAAATGTCCGATGCGCTAACCCTGCTAGTGCACCTTGATAAAAGGAGCCCTAAAAGTCACTCAGAAAGCAGCAGTTGGCAAAATATGCAGGGAAGAGTGTTCTACAAACCCCAAGGATATAAAGAAAATTTATATTTAGTGAGGTGTACCCTCAGGGTGAGGTAGTAAGCTCTGAGAGAAACAAAACACAAAAGGAATTGAACCCAAAATATACACAAAGAAGAAAATCCAGAGAAAACCAAAAAAACTCTGTGGAGTGACGATGTTCCTAAATGGACTTTATTTGAAAGTGTCAAAGTTCCAAAGATACACTGAACATAAAATAATTCCATCCACATAAAAATAAATAATCTACATAAAAGCCTTAAAGGACCTAGTCCGCTAGGGATACAGGACCCGACACGGTCCGTGTTTCGACAAAAAGTCTTCTTCAGGGATCCCTTGTCTCACTTCCGGCTCACCACACAATTGTTTCCCACGCACTCACCTTTATAGGACCCCCAGGGACCCCTGAAGAAGACTTTTGGTCGAAACGCGGACCGTGTTGGGTCCTGTATCCCTAGCGGACTAGGTCCTTTAAGGCTCTTATATGGATGATTTACTTTTATGTGGATGGAATTATTTTATGTGGATGATTTCAGTGTACCTTTGGAACTTTGACACTTTCAAATAAAGTCCATTTAGGAACATCGTCACTCCACAGAGTTTTTTTGGTGTAGTAAGCTCTGAGAGGCCAGGTACCGAAGGACCGATGCTTTATCACCCGGGCTTTTCAGAAGTGAGGAAAAACCTCACCATTCAGCCACACACCAAGGGCTCCTTTTACGAAGTCGCGTTAGCGGTTTTAGCGCACGCAGCTTTTAAGCGCGCGCTAAACCCGCGCTATGCGGCTAGAACTAACGCCAGCTCAATGCTGGCGTTAGCATCTAGCGCGGCCGGCAGTTTAGTGCGCGCTATTACGCACGTTACACCGCTAACGCAGCTTTGTAAAAGGAGCCCCAATTGTGCTTGTGACAAGTAAATGTGATTAAATAGATGCCAAGTGAGTTAATAAATATAATAGCCTTGAGGTAATATTGTGCTCTTCCCCGTAAAGCGCTTCACAAAATACAGTAAATACAAAGGGCTCCTTTTACTAAGGTTCGCTAGGGCTTTAACACGCGGAATAGCGCATGCTACATTGCCGCGCGTGCTAGACCTTAATGCCAGCATTGAGCTGGCATTAGTTCTAGGAGCGTAGTGCGCAGTAAACTGCGTGCGCTAAAACCGCTAGCGCACCTTAGTAAAAGGAGCCCTACAATGCGCTAGCGTTTTTAGCGCGCGCGGGAAATTACCACGCGCTACGCTTCTAGAACTAACGGCAGCTCAGTGCTGGCGTTAAGGTCTAGCGCGCGTGGCTATGTAGCACGTGCTATTCCGCGCGTTAAAGCCCCAGCGCACCTTAGTAAAAGGAGCCCAAAGTCAAGAAAATTGTACTTAGCTTGTAATGTTTTTGTCCAATGTCAGTCTAAAGGAGTTAAGCGAAATTTACGGGCGCCGAGCTGTTTTGCTGATGCTCCCTCGCCTCTTTTCAGTTCGACCAGGCTTGGTTTCAGGGACAAACGCCCCTGGCTCAGGAACCCAATGCTGAACTTACAAAAGGAAACCGTCGAAACTTTTAAACCGGTTTCACGAGCGGTCATGCTCTATATCGTGCTTCGTAGAGGCAGGGGGTGGACACTGGTGCACACTGCCAAGCCGTGACCCAGTGCTCCCGTCCGTCACTTCCTGGGGTGACTCCCCTCAGTCAAGCCCTCCCCCGCAGCCTCCAAAGACCCTCCCCCCTAAACCTTGTGGTCAAACCTTATGCCCTGAAGGCCCAGTGGGTTCTTGGGGAAGAATGGCCTAGTGGTTAAAACTGCAGCCTCAGCGCTCTGAGGTTGTGGGTTCAAGCCCAGTACTGGTCCTTGGAATCCTGGGCAAGTCATTGCCCCAGGTTCATTAGGTAGATTGTGAGCCTGCTGGGATAGATAGGTGAACATGCTTGAATACCTGAATGTAAAAACTGCTTACACAATCTCTATTGATAGGCAGTATATACGTAAAAAATAAACTTATATTCTAAGAACATTAGAATTACCATACTGGGACAGTCCACTGTTTCCAACAGTGGCCAACCCAGATCCCAAGTACCTGGAAAACCCCAAGTAGTAGCAACATTCCAGAGCTAAGATTGTGATAATAATAATAATAATTTATTCTTATATACCGCCATACCCGGTGAGTTCTAGGCGGTTTACATCAATTAAGGTAGTATCTGCGTAGAGACGCAGATTTACAACAATTAGATCAGAAGTGAACAAGTTTTAACAATTTTACAGATATAAACGATTTTACAGATATCAACAAGTTACAACAATGTTATCAGATATAAGCAAGTTTTAACCAAACTTGACAGCGGAAGGCGGGAGGTGGTGGAAGCTAGGGAAGAGAGAAACTATTTAAGTGGGAGGAGAAGAGCGGGGGGGGGGGCGAAGTGGTAGGATATGCAGGGGGGGGTTGTCGTTAAGGGTCTTGTTTGCTGAATAGGTGGGTTTTGAGTGATTTTCTGAAGCTGAGGTAAGTGGGGGCCTCGAGAATCATTTGTGCAAGCCACGGGTTGAGCTTAGCTGCTTGAAAGGCGAAAGTTTTGTCTAAGAATCTTTTGAGATGGCAGAGTTTTAGCGACGGGAAGGCGAACAGCTGAATTCTACGGGATTTCTTGTTTGTGTTGTAGAGGTTAAAGTGAGGATTAATGTAACTTGGAGCTGAACCATTTACCGTTTTGTAGCAGAAGCATGCGAATTTAAAGAGGACTCTAGATTCAAATGGTAGCCAGTGAAGTTGGTGGTAGAAGGGGGTGATGTGTTCCCATTTCTTTAGGCCGAAGATGAGACGCACAGCGGTGTTTTGGATTATTTTTAGTCTCCTGGTGGTTTTCTTCGTGGCGTTAAGGTAAATGATGTTGCAGTAATCAAGGATGCTGAGGATGGAAGATTGTACAAGTAGGCGAAAAGAAGTGTCGTCGAAGTATTTTTTTATGGTGCGAAGTTTCCACAGTACGGAGAAGCTTTTCCTGACCATGTGGTCGGTGTGGTTTTCTAAGGATAAATTTTTGTCCAGGGTGACTCCCAGAATTTTTAGGGTGGATTCGAGGGGGAAAGTTAGTCCTTTTAGTTGAATTGTAGTGTCCTTAATTTTGTCTTTGGGGGTGGCTAGGAAGAATTTTGTTTTGTCTGGATTGAGTTTCAGTCTGAAAGAAAGCATCCAGAGTTCGATCTGGTTGAGAATGTTTATGATGTAATTGAGTAGTTCTTGTGAGAAATTGGTTAGTGGGATGGCTATTGTGATGTCGTCTGCGTAGATGAAAGATTTGAGCTTGAGGTTGTGTAGGAGTTACCTAGGGAGGCCAGGTAGATATTGAAAAGAGTGGGTGACAGGGGGGAGCCCTGAGGGACCCCACAGGTGTTGTCCCAGCTATATGAGAACGAGTTGTTCTTGAGCACCTTGTAGGATCTATTTCTTAGGAACCCTTGGAACCAGCTGAGGACCTGATCGGAGATGCCGATGTGGGCCAGGCATTCAAGGAGAATGGAGTGGTCGACCAGGTCGAAAGCACTGCTCAGGTCTAGTTGTATAATCAGAGCACTTGAGCCCTGGCTGAAGAGTTTGTGGAGGTGGTCAAGAAGGGAGGCTATGATGGTTTCAATGCTGTGATCCGCGCGGAAACCTGATTGAATGTCGCTGAGGAGGTTGAATTTTTCTAGGTATTCGACGAGTTCCACCTTTACCAGCCCTTCTGCTATTTTGGTAAATAGAGGGATGCTTGCGATTGGTCTATAGTTGGCAGGGGAATTTGGCGGTTCTTTCGCGTTTTTTACAATTGGGGTGATCATGATATGACCTTGCTCTGACGGGAAGTTTCCTGTGGATAAAAGGGAATTGACCCATGTCATCATGTTTGCTTTGAAGTGGGGGGGGGCGGCTTTCATGATGTTTGGTGGGCATGTGTCCAGTTTGCAGAAGGAGTGTGTATATTTATTGTAGTAGGTGTTAAAGGTATTCCAGTCAATTGTTGCAAATTGTTTCCAGTTTAGGTCTGTTCTAGTTCCTGGGTCTGGGTTCGATATGTCCGGGTCTGGGAGGATGGGGAACAACTTGAGTGGGTTGGGCCTATTGGGTAATGTTGATCTTAATTTTTGAATCTTGGTGTTGAAGAAGTCTGCGAGGGTGTTGGCCGGTAAGGTGGATTCTTCTTGTGTATTTGTGAAGGACTCGATGTTGTATAGGTCATTGACCAGTTTGAAGAGGTTACTACTGTTGGTTTTTATATTACCGATTTTGTGGGAGTAGAAATGTTTTCTTTTTTCATTAGTGAGGTTTTTGTAATTTTTTAGTTTGTCTCCAGGCCAATCTATGTTCTAGGGTTCCAGATTTTTGCCAAAGTCTTTCTGCTTTTCTGAGTTCCTTTTTTAATAGCAGCAGTTCTGAATCGAACCAGCCCTCGTTGTTAGTGGTTCTTGTTCTGCGGGTTTTAATGGGGGCAATCTCATTTAGTATGTTGGTACTATCCTTGATCCAGGAGCTCATGAGTTGTTCCGTTTCTTCGATTGGGTTGGTGTTGATTTTGAAGCGGGACCAGAATTCTGTTGGGTCAATCTTTCCTCTGGTAGTGTGGGTTTTGGTAGTTCTCGTTTTGCTGTTTTAGGGGGGTTTATGTTGGCATCCAATGGTGAAGGTACATAGACGGTGGTCAGACCATAGCGAGTCTGACCAGTTGCTTTGTTTCCAATAAAAAGTGGGGTTGGTCCGTTCCTTAGAGTGTTACCAGGTCTAACTGATGACCTCTTTGGTGAGTTTTGATGGGGGGGTGTTTGTCAAAGCCTAGTTGGGTGAGGAGTGACCAAAAATCTGAGGTTTCTGGTTGGTCAGGTTGCTCAAGGTGGATATTAATGTCCCCGCATAGTAGGTTGTAGGGACTTGTTAAAGAATTGGTTAGTAGGTTTTCCGCGAAGTCCTCTTTGGATTTGGTCCATTTTTTTGGAGGGATGTAGAATAGGGTGATGATAAGTGAGGAGGGCAGTGATTTTGATGTTAGGGAGATGGTTAGAATTTCTGAGTTGGGCGAAGATGTTGTGTTAAGCGTGGTACAGTTTAGTTGGCCTCGGAAGATTATTGCAAGACCTCCTCCTCTTCCCCATGTTCTGGCTAGTGAGAGAATTTTGAATCCTGGGGGTAGACAATCTTTAATGATGATATCTTTGTCCGATAGCAACCAGGTTTCCGTAAGAAGGACAAAGTCGGGGTTGGTGTCAATCAGCCAATCTTTGATCAGTTGCTTTATTCCTCATTGATCTAATATTTAGGTAAACTCCAAGTAGTGTTTGGTGGTTGGTGTGGTCAAATGGGGAGTAGTGGGAGTGGGTCAGTTTTTTTAGAGTTCGTGGTTTTATTGAGTGAGGCTTGGTCGGTTTGTGGGGGTGAGGGGGGATAGTGGGAGGATTGGTATGTGGGTGGTCTTGTGTGGTGTGGAGCGTGTAAGGGGTTTTGGGTTTTATTGCTCGGTGTGTTGTGAATTGGGTGGGGATGGGGGATGCGTTGGAGTTGTCTGCGTTGCAGAGCCTAGTGGAGAGCAGGTAGAGTAGGAATAGTGCAGCGCATTGGTGTGTGCTTGGCCAGGCCATTGTGAAGGGCTTGTTCTACCGTATTGGATGGAGTTTGGGAGCTTGCTGGGGGGGCGTATCGGGGCGAAGAATGGGAGGGGGTGGCGCAGAGTGTGTTTGGAGCGTTATTTCTCTTGACTTATCTCTTGGCTTGTTAGGGGTAATGCAGAGAGGTGGGGAGTGGATTGGGGGGTATAGGTTACGTAGGTCCAGAACCGTGCGGTAAATGCCAGTACAGTACAATACAATACAATTCAATTAGAATCTCGTGTTGTATCAAAGCAGTGCAGTGTAGTGTCATAAAAAATAATCCAGTGCAATTCAGAACAGTAACATAAAACAATGTCATAAAGCCTCATTCCACCAATGCCTAAGAGCCAAACTCGTCAGTGATGTCACAATGGATTTATTATCCTATACTTGGCTCACATAACAACATAAGCATTGCTATACTGGGACAGACCGAAGGTCCATCAAGCCCAGTATCTTGTTTCCAACAGTGGCCAACCAAGGTCCCAAGTACCTGGCAGAAACCCAAAGAGTAGCAACATTCCAGAGCTGGGATTGTGATGTCATAATGCCTCATTCCACCAGTGCCTAAGAGCCAGCCTCATCGGTGATGTCACAATGGCTTGACTGTCTTATACTTGGCTCACATAAGAACATAAGAATTGACGTACTGGGACAGACCGAAGGTCCATCAAGCCTTGTATCCCGTTTCCAACAGTGGACAATCCAGGCCACAAGTACCTAGCTAGATCCCAAGTAGTAAAACAGATTTTATGCTGCTTATCCTAGGAATAAGCAGTGGATTTCTCCAAGCAGTCCTTGATTTTATCAAGGGATTATACGCTTTTATCACTTCAAAAGGTATCTTGTGATGTTACTCTTAGGTATACCTCCATGGAACCTAAATTCTAGTTCTACTTCTTCCTAGTCTCTGAGAAAGATTTCTTTGCAAATTAATATCTTAGATTCCTTATTCCTATGTCATTAAACTGATGGTTTTGGCTAGCTCTGTGATCCAGCTCACACATTCTGTTTTTCAGTTTTTCCAAGGCAAGAAATTGTACATGGAAGGAGAGACCCTTCCTGTGTGGCTGACTAAGGGAATGCCTGGAGAAAAAGAAAAACTTTGACCTATGAACAGAAACTAATCAAGATGGGGCCATTTTCAATTCAGAAACAAGCTTTTGAAGGTAGAGGAGAGCTCTAATATTTACCAGGTGCATTGCTCCTAATACTAAGACTTTATCTGATTTTATTTGGAAAATGTTGCCTTCCAGTTGCCCACAATTCCTCATTACTGGATTTCGACCAAATCAAGAAAGAAAACGTTAAATAGATTTAAACAAGTGAGCAAAGCACGAACATGATTGTGAGTGATTCAGAAAGAAAAAAAAATGTCAAAAGCCCCCCATTCCTTTTGGGGTTTTTTTTTTTTGCATTGCATGATCATAGAGGCTTGACATTTTTGAGCCATCAGCTGAGGGAGAGAAGGTGGAGAGGAGTTCTTGGGTTCTATTGAACATCTGTTTCTAAACCTAGTAGACTTTTCTTTTGTGGTTTCACCTTTATTTTTCACGTTGACTGTTTTGAATGAAATGAGCATTGGAAGACATGCCAAAAAGCTCAGTTATAAGGACATCTGTTCCCCTTAGGAAAGAGAGATATCTTGATATCTTATTTGAGAATGCAAACCAGAATATATTATTGTGACTGCCTCCTAGGCAGAAGGGATCTGTCGTTATTCTTTCATTGTTCTCTCCTTTCTCTGTCTGTCATCTCTCTGGAAATGCCTCTTATCTATTCAAAAATATCCCCCTTCCCATTTCATGTTCATTTATTTAAGTTTCTATCCTACGTTCCATCCAAGGGTCAATCAGGCCAGTGGACAATCAAAATTAAAACATAATAATATAAAACAAATAATCAATGCCAATTTTTTTTTTAAATGTAAAAAACAACGAAACAAAGTACATTGAAAAGGGCAATTTTATAACTGAATGTCTATGCTCTGTGCTCTTCTGTAATAAGGATAAATCATAGAAACATGAAGGCAGATAAAGGCCAAATGACCCATCCAGTCTGCCCATCCACAGCATCCACTATCTCCTCCTCTCCCTAAGAGATCCCATGTGCCTGTCCCACGCTTTCCTGAACTCAGACACAGTCTTTGCCTCCTCTACCTCAACTGGGAGAACACCTCCTGCTTAAAACCCAAAAATAAGGATTGTGAGGTCCCACTTTCATGGTCTGTATTATATTCCACACATCTATCACCCTTTCTATAAAAAAAGTACTTCCCTAAATTAATCCTGAGCCTGTCGCCTCTTAACTTCATCCTATGCCCTCTTATTCTGAAGCTTCCTTTCAAATGAAAGAGATGTGCTTCATTCGTTTTTAGGTATTTAAATATCTCTGTCGTATCTCCCCTCCAAAGTATACATATTGAGATCTTTAAGTCTGCCCCCATACGCCTTATGATACAGACCATTGACCCTTTTAGTTGCCTTCTTCGGGACCAACTCCTTCCTGTTTATATCTTTTTGAAGGTGCGGCCTCCAGAATTGCACACAATATTCTAAATGAGGTCTCACCGGAGTCTTATACAGGGGCATCAATACTTTCTTTTTCCTACTGGCCATACCTCTCCCTAAGCACCCTAGCATCCTTCTAGCTTTCGCCGTCGCCTTTTCAACCTGTTTGGCCACCTTAAGATCATTACATACCATCACACCCAAGTCCCGCTCTTCGTTTGTACTCAAACATTCTTCACCCCCCCCAAACTGTACCGTTCCCTTGGGTTTTTGCAGCCCAAATGCATCTTAACAGTCCTAATTAATCAAATGTGAGGGCCTACAACCTACAGAAAACAATGTAATCACCCAACACAATTAAGAACTTAATAATGGTAACCCGGCTCTTATTAACCAAGCTTCAGTGGTTAATTTTTTCACACCGGCCACTCTCCCCAAAGACGCATTCAACCTTTCATCTTTCGACCTATGACCAGATGTTTTTAGGTCCCGAATTATTTACCCCCTCTCGTTTTTCCCCTTTCTGTTTTTTCTCTCTAACAAAGAATTGTAACTTTTCCCCCCTACCCGCCACGACTCATGTCTGTTTTAGATTTGTAAGTACGAAGTTATTTTGTCTGTTTTCACAATTTGTTTTTATAAAGCTGTACATCGCATAGTAAACTGAATAAACGATCCATCAAATATTAATAAAAACTTGAAACTTGACTCACCTGCCTCGTCATCGCTCACTCAGCATCCTATCTTACACAATAACTCTTCATATGCTTCATTGTAGGCCATTATGGTGAAGCAAATATGAGCAATTAGGACCATTCCCTGAAGCAGCCGACAGCGAAACATAGCCCATATTGGCAGCGTGTCCTAATGTACAGTTGTTGGTCCTAATGCATTTATTTGAGATAATTGGCTTTATAAATATTAGTAATCACTTTATATTACGCATATAATAAGGCAGGCAAGTCACAGGCAGAGTGGCTGAGGCTGTAGCTTTAACCACTGCGTCACTCTAGAAATCAAAACATAGTATAAGTGAGCCAAGTAGAGGACATTTCAAGCCATTGTGACATCACTGATGAGGCTGGCTCTTAGGCATTGGTGGAATGAGGCATTATGATGTCACAATACTAGCTCTGGTTATCAGAGGCTGAAACTTTTCATACTATTTATTTATTCAATGATGTATACGGTTTTCCAAAGGGAGCTCAGAACAGTTTTCATGACTTTATTCAAGTACTTAAGCATTTTCCCCTGTCTGTTCCAGCAGGCTCACAATCTCATGTACCTGGGGCAATGGGAGGGATTAAGTGATTTGCCTAGGATCACAAAGAGCAGCATAGGATTTGAACCCACAACCTCAGGGTGCTGAGGCTTTAGCTCCTGCATCACACACTCCCACCAGGTTACCATTATTAAGGCCCCCTTTTATCTAGCCGTGTTAGGATTTTTTTTATCGCCGTCCGCTGCATTAAAAGCTCAGATGCTCCGTTCAGAAAAACATTTTTCCTACATCTGTAAATATGAAGTACCAACAATCTAATCGGATTGCAACTGCTTCAAAGTGAGAACACGAACTCAGAGTTCGTCCACTGGGTCCAAAATCTGGAAGATCCACTAAGATAAAAAGAACCCCTTGGAAAATGGAGCAGCAAGACTTTAAAGATTAATATCATGTATTCCTTTCCAGAACAGCACCACCAAATCTTATTAACCTGCTGGAATTCGGATCGGGTTCCTGCAGTCTTTTTGCTGGATTTTACAAGTGCCTCAGGAATGAAAAGCTGAAAATGTGTTTTGGGTTTTTTTTTTCTATGATATGAGATGGATTAATTCCAGAGGATTTATGCTTGCTTCTGAAGGAGTCTGAAATTTAATGTTTTGCAAAAATTGTGTGTGTGGTGGGGGGGGGGGGGGGAGGGGGAGGGGAGAGGGTTCTTCCTGTGAAAGGTCGCTGTGGAAAGAGATATTCTGGTACTGTGAAGAGAGTATATCTGGACTCAGTAATATCAATCAAGTACATTTTATTCTCAACCGAGTGAGCAGCTTTTCTCAGCATTACTTTCAAACTGCCAGGCCCCCTGACACTGACACCAGTTAAATAAGACAGAAAGGTGACAGTTTGCACAGGTTTGGTTTCAGTAGGATAAGGCGAGTATTGGTCTGGAAATATCCCACCGTAAGGAAACCATCTGATTCCACGGCCCCTATGACAGGCCGAGCCAGTCCTGAGTGTGTCACGTGGCCTTCAGGGATTTGTAGACTTAGTTTTTCTCGGAAAAACAGGAACTTCTGGACAATAGACAGATTGAGATAAAGCCAGGATTGATCCAGCCTGCCCCTTTGAACAGAAATAGTTAGTAATCCTTACCAATGAAAAAAGTGTTCCATCTCACTCCTCTGGAAGATTGGAAGATCCAGGTCCCCTACTTTGCAAAGATATTTGGCAATGGGTAGGGTTCTGATAAAGCCAGGCTTGTGACTGGATTGGGTGACTGCTCTCAGGCATAATGTCCATCTCTTTGTAGAGATCTGCACGGGAACGGGGATCGTGGGAATCCCGCGGCTCCCGCAGGGCTCCCGCGGGAATCCCCCCTAACCCACGGTACTCCCATGGGGACCTCCCTCTGGCCCCTGGGACTCCTACGGGGAACCCCCTCTGGCCCACGGGTCTCCCACGGGGATGGAAGGCTTTGGAAGCAGGGTTCGTCCATATAATAATAATAATAACTTTATTCTTATATCCCGCCTGTAATCTTGCGACTTCTAGGCGGTTTACAATAAACTAAACTGTAAATACAATCAAGAGAAGTTTTACATACAGCGAATTAGAGAGTATAGCGGTTTACAATAAAAGAAACTGTAAATACAATCAAGAGAAGTTTTTCATACAGCGAATTAGAGAGTATAGCAGTGTATATCTCGTACAACTACTTAAAGAGTATAGCATTGTGCATCTGATAACATTAGTAATGTTAACGTCAGTTTGTGTGTTGCAAGGCCAGGAAGCGCCAAGTTGTTTACACAGAAGTAGAAATATTCCGTAAGTTCGTATAGTGTTCATGTTTACTGATTAGGGGTTTGGGGTTAACAGTTGCAAGTTCAGGTGTGTGGTGATGTTACGAGGGGGGTTGACGTTCCGGTTCGTTACCTAGGTATTTCAAGAATAGGTAAGTTTTTAGGTGTTTTCTGAATTCTTTATAGTTGTTTGTGTGCGCAATATAATGGACACGTCAGCCTTAGTAAAAGAGGGGGTTTATAAGTTAATTACCTGAACAGAAAACAAAAAAAGGGTTCCACTAAAGAGATTCCACAAGGAAAATAGCAGCGCAAACACAAAAGAAACTGTGGAATTGATGATCCTGTCAGAAGTAATTGCTGCTTTTTATGGGGACAGGCAAGGATGGAGGTAATTCCTTGCGGGGACGAGTGGGGACGGAGAGGATCCTGACGGGGACGGGTGGGGACGGAGAGGATCCTGACGGGGACGGGTGGGGACGGAGAGGATCCTGACGGGGACGGGTGGGGACGGAGAGGATCCTGACGGGGACGGGTGGGGACGGAGAGGATCCTGACGGGGACGGGTGGGGACGGAGAGGATCCTGGCGGGGATGAGTGGGGACGGAGAGGATCCTGACGGGGACGGGTGGGGACGGAGAGGATCCTGACGGGGACGGGTGGGGACGGAGAGGATCCTGGCGGGGACGGGTGGAGACGGAGAGGATCCTGACGGGGACGGGTGGGGACGGAGAGGATCCTGACGGGGACGGGTGGGGACGGAGAGGATCCTGGCGGGGGCGGGTGGAGACGGAGCGGATCCTGGTGTGGACGGGTGGGGATGGGTGGGATTTCTGTCCCCGCGCAACTCTCTATCTCTTTGTTCTATATACTGTATTATTCTCATTCCCCCTCTTTTTCTAAGGCGCGCTGGCTGATTTACCATGCACTTAACGATTAGGGCACGCTAAATGCTAAGACACGCATTCTGTTCTATGGACACGGTAGCATTTAGCGAGCCTTAGAAAAAGGACCCCATTCTGAGGTGGCCTTGAAACGCGGTAGGATAGAAGGAAGGACTAAATCTTTTCTCTTCACATTAGGGGACTTGACGTCATCTATCGCACAGAGAAGGAATAGGTGGGTTGTCTTAGATAGCTCCTTTCACTCTTTGGTTGCACCCTAAGTGATAATTGTTTTTATGACTTAACATATAAGTCTTATTGACTTTTTTTTTATCAGACTTACTGAATGAGGGACAGTTTGCATCACCCAGTTTTATAGATTCACGTGTTATTCTGCCTCCTAAATATATTCCAGACTGGCCAATGAGCCACCGTCTGAAGCTAACACTTCATGATCTTCCTCCACTAGTCATTCTCTTCAAGCTATAATAGATCTAACATTCTCTTTGCCTTTCTTGGTGATTAGATGGAATTTATTGATCGGTACATTGTGCTTAGAATAATTGTCTAAGATGCAGATCTGATGCCACCCTTTGGGTTTCTTTGTGCAGTGATTATTTTAAGTCAACTAGGAGCCAAGATCCTCCTGGAGGTGGAACGTGTCATGTCTTTCTGCTTATTTTTATTTAAATGTGTGAGAGATTTGGCTGAACTTCTAGGCTCTTTTAAAGTACAATAATTTAAGGATGTCAAAGAGCTGTTTACATTACAACCAAGAACTCTTCTAATAGATGCAGCTGGTTGAAGATATTAAAGCTGCATTATCTACTATCTTCAGAATCTCAGCATGCCCTGTTTCTTGGCTGCACTCTGCTACTTATATGTATCCTGCTGTCTTAATTCATTCATCTCCTTTCTCTTTTTCTCAAAAAATATTTCTTGCAGATTTTACATTTAATTAAATAACAGACAGACACTATTTGATATGGTGTTCTGTTTTGAAACCTCTCTTCCAGTGTATTTGATCTATTGGGATGGTAAACAAGACTAAGAATGTTATAATGCCTTTGTATCGCTCTATGGTGCGACTTCGCCATGAGTATTGCATTCAGTTCTGTTCTCTTTATCTCAAAAAAGATATGGCGGCACTGGGAAAGGTTCAAAGAAGAGCGACCAAGATGATAAAGGGGATGGAACTCCTCGCGTATGAGGAAAGACTAAAAAGGTTAGGGCTCTTTAGGTTGGAAAAGAGATGGCTGAGGGGAGATATGATTAAAGTCTACAAGATCCTGAGTGGAGTAGAACAGGTACAACTGAATCAATTTTTTTTACTCCATCAAGATTTTCAAAGACTAGGGGACACTCGATGAAGTTACATTTTTAAAACCAGTAGGAGAAAATATTTTTTTCATTCAGAGAATAGCGGTTAATGTATCTGGTTTTAAAAAAGGCCTGGACAAGTTCCAGGAGGAAAAGTCCATAGTCTACTGTTGAGACAGACATGGGGGAAGCCACTGCTTGCCCTGAATCGGTGGGATGGAATGCTGCTACTGTTTGGAGTTTTGACAGGTACATGTGACTTGGACTGGCCTCCATGAAGACAGGATACTGGACTAGATAGACCGTCAGTCTGATCCAGAAAGGCTGTTCTTATGCTACATTCAGGCTTAAGAGCTGATGATCTACTGGTTCTCCGAAGCTTGCTTATAAATAACATGATGATGCTTTGGACAGTAGGTGGAGGCCTATGGGTGGGGGCATCGGAACTCAGGAAGGGGTTTTTGGAGCAGGAGACTTGTATTTAGGTGGATAGGAAGGGGATGTCTTTGGGATAAGAAAGGAAATAGATTGGGGGAGGCATTGGCAGCTTGGCCAACCCCTTCAAGAAACAATAATTGGCTACAGCTTTGTAGCCAGATGCTCCCAGGATGGGAAAATATCGCCAGAGGTCCAGCCTTACCATTCTGCATTCTGTACTTCAGTTGCCTGCACATCTTTCTTTTCATCTCCCTGCCCTTTACTTTCTGAGTCTCTAGAATGGTTGCCCGTCGTGGTGGCTTTCAAAGAGATCTATCTTCACCCGCTTTTGTATGGGTAACTCCAGCCTATTTGCAAGTCTGCGGAAAGAGAGCCAGCTGGTGGGTAATTCAGTCTTTACTTCCTCAGTCTCATTTCTGCTACTTGGCATCACTTCCTGCCAGTTCCCTCTACCCACTTCCATCTGTACAGCTCAGCCATAATTAGGGAAACAGATTCAGAACAGGAGTCTCAATTGAAAGTCATGGGTATGCCAGGTTTGTAAACATGTAATTTACCATTCAGTAATGGGCTTTTCTTATGGGTACAGTGGAATTGTTTTTTTAAATGGTACATATATTTTATTGCAGCCTCTTTATCATCCCTCTGCTTTGGTATAGGGCAGGCATCAGCAACCCTCAACTCATGAGCCACACGTAGCTCTTTGACCACATGACTTCTTCTCGGAATGATAGACGTATTCAACTCATTCATGGGGCTGGCATGGCTGTTACCCCTGACAATTATTTTATCTCCTGTATTGAGCTTCAGCGATCACTGTATCTCCCGCACTTCTCTTGCCTCAACGGATTAGCAGCAGCGAGTCCTGCAGCTGCCTACCACTAACCCAGAAGCCTCTTCTCTGCTGTGTCCCATCCAGGCAGAAACAGGAAGTTCTGACAGAGGACGGGACGTGGCAGAGGAGAGGCTTTTGGTTTAGCGGCAGGCAGCTGTAGGAACCGCCACTGACCCATTGAAGCAAGAAAGAGCATATTTGTGAGTGGGGTTGGGGGGGGGGAAGGAAATATGTTACAGGAGGGATGAGAGTAGTGAGAGAGGAATGGACGTATGGGTGGAGGGATGGCGCATGCTAATGCTTCACACTGCCGATGTTGAGCAGCTGAGCCTTATTTGAAAGAACTCAGTTTGAACTACAACTAACAGACTTGAAAAGCAAAGATATGTGGTCTTCAAAATTTATGTCTTATTCTTTACAAGTGGAACTAGAAAATCAAGAGAAAGGAAAGGCGACTTTAGCCATGAATCACAAATGTATGAAACTTTCCAACTGTCGAAAGGAGAACCAACTGATTTTCGAAACATGGAACAGCCTTCCAGACTATTATTGTCAACTCAAAATAGTAGCGTTTGGAATTTTGATGATTTGGGGGTCCACTTATTATTGTGAGAAGACGTTCTCCAACATGAATGATATCAAAAGCAAGCTAAGAAGTTAGCTTAATGATGTAAGCTAATGATGTAAAATTGAAGACTTCCAACTACTCATCGAACATGAAACAACGCTGCAGAAATACAGTGTCAAAAGTTTCATTAAATTGGTTTTCTTTATTTTCTTTTTGTGTTAAATGCATATATTCCCATATCACATTTAAAATAATACCACAAACCCCCTTTTCTATCCATTGTGGTTCTTTGTAAATCTTGGGTCAAACATTTAGGATAAAATGACTGCATTAAAAGGATTGCTGAAAGGGCTTGTTCTCACATCTATTAGCAGAGTGCTCTGCCCTGGAGACTGTTTTCATTCTTCTGCCCTGCCCTACCTCTCCACCCTAATTTTTCTAATCTCATTCTTCTTTGGATTCGATGTCAGAACCAAGCACGTATGTTGGATTTATATACTGTAACAAGTCATGAGTGATGATCATGCATTATATCCATGCAATATATAAGGCCAAATGGAAAAGATGCATCAGTAGCTTACCACTTGGACTCATTCTCTCCAGGATCTGGTCTCCTAAATCAGTGGTTCCCAACCCTGTCCTGGAGGACCACCAGGCCAATCGGGTTTTCAGGCTAGTCCTAATGAATATGCATGGAACAGATTTGCATGCCTCTCACTTCCATTATATGCAAATCTCTCTCATGCATATTCATTAGGGCTAGTCTGAAAACCCGATTGGCCTGTTGGTCCTCCAGGACAGGGTTGGGAACCACTGTCTTAAATGACCCCAAACACAGTGTTGAGATATCGCTCCATCTCCTAAATAATAAATATATGCTAAATGCTTTATATAATATAATAATGCTAAATATAATATAATAAATATATGCTAATATATATATATATATATACTAAATGATCTTGGAGTAAATGCATGCAATGAACTTTATGGATATCCTAAATAAAAAAAGGACCATCTACCTGGAGGGTCAGATTTACCAAATGCAACACTAATCCTAAGGTCTTGGGAGCAAACTATAGTAGACTCCTCACCACTCAAGGAATAGCTATTTATTCCAGTATGATAAAATAATAATAATGAGTACTCCCTTTGGGATTACATTTCTGCTACTTTTCCATGGGAAAGAAGGGTGGTAGCAAAAATGCATCTTGTTTGAACCCCTGTACCGTTCACCTTTCATTTTCAATTATTAAGTCCAAAGGTATTTTTTAGCCATAACAATACTGCAGTTTAAGGGTATCCAAGTTGGCACCAGCATGCTAAATTCCCCCCCCCCCCCCAACCAACCAGGTAAATTCCAGCAGGATGATAGTACTGGGTACAGTGAGGTTATATGGATGAAAGAAGGAGCAGATGAAGAAGATTCAGCCTAACAATGCAGCAGGTTATGGAGTAACGAAGTCAGTGCCAACAGTCTACACCTCTCCAGATGCTGGGTGTACTGGTAGGTGCTGGTGACCAAGTACTGTCCTCTAAGGATGAAAGATCCAGCCTGGTTTGTTTGGATAGCTGTATTGATTTTTAAAAGCTGTAGGGTCGGATGTTGGAGGGGAGGGGTTGGATGGTAGGTTAAGTATAGGAACTTATACTGGACATCAGGGTCTCTCAAGCATTTTTAGCTCCGGCATACTAAACGGAACAAATGTGTTTCACGGCACACTAAATAGAGCAAATGCTTTCCAACGCATCTTATAACTGAAATTATAAAATTGCAAAACCAACAAAAAATTACATTTGAGAGTTATTTATGTAGAGTTCTTTAAGGGCTCCTTTTACAAAGATGCGCCAACGTTTTTAATGCATGCACCAGATTAGCACGTGCTAGCCAAAAACCTACCGCCTGCTCAAAATGAGGTGGTAGTGGCTAGCTATTCCATGTGTTAAGGCCCTAGCATGTCTTTGTAAAAGGAGCCCTAAGTTATGTATTGGCAATTGTAACAACAGTGAAACTAAAGTAAATAGAATAGAATTGCTAATCAATGCGATGGATGTGCTTGTTTTTGAGTGCAAGTTAACTCAAAATGTAGCTCGATAGTTGACAAACAAACACATATTTCATCACCCACCATCTGCAGTCTTTCTCTTTTTTCCGATTTAATTTCTGTCGGAGCTGAAAATCCAAGTTAGCAAAGATAAGAAGATCCAAACGGTTACAAAGCCTTGATTGCTCTGTTGCTCGTTAGGATAACTACTGCCTAAAAAAATAAAATGAAAATTACTTGCCGTTAGTTTTCAAGGACCAATTACATCAAATAATGATCTGGAAATATCCCGCCGTAAGGAAACCATCTGATTCCACGGCCCCTATGACAGGCCGAGCCAGTCCTGAGTGTGTCACGTGGCCTTCAAGGATTTGTAGACTTAGTTTTTCTCGGAAAAACAGGAACTTCTGGACAATAGACAGATTGAGATAAAGCCAGGATTGATCCAGCCTGCCCCTTAGAACAGAAATAGTTAGTAATCCTTACCAATGAAAAAAGTGCTCTATCTCACTCCTCTGGAAGATTGGAAGATCCAGGTCCCCTACTTTGCAAAGATATTTGCCGTTAGTTTTCAAGGACCAATTACGTCAAACAATGATGCTTGTCTGGGCGGTTATATCGGCTCATGTCGTCTATTCTAGTGTACACGCTACTGTGCCATGGTGCACTGCTGCACATGGCTAGAACCACAGAGAAAGAAATGAAAACTGGCTTGAATTTGGCCCCATATCCACTGTGCTGACATCAGATCCAAAGAAGAATGCAATTAGAAGGGGCGGGGGTGGGGAGGCAGGACAGAACTCCGAAAATGGCCCCTGAAGCAGAGCCCTCTGCTGGTAGATTTGGGAACAAGTTCTATTCTCGGGAAGATGTGGCTCACTGGTAGATCTGTTGCCTCTGCACCCAGTGCTGCTCCCTCTGATCCTGGCCAAAGCCACTTAATTCTCCAGTGCTCACAAGGCGGCATACAAGCCCCCTTTACCTCCCCTTCCCCCCATTCTAGAGACAATGAGGAGGTCACAATAAAATATATGCTGGGTAGCTGAGGCGTAGACAGGAATAACGGAATAAAATGCATGAGTTACTTGGTTAACATAGCTGGTTTTAACAAAGGTTTGGACAAGCTCCTGGAGGAAAAGTCCATAGTCTGTTATTGAGACAGACATGGGGACATGGGGGAAGCCACTGCTTGCCCTGGATCGGTAGCATGGACTATCGCTACTCTTTGGGATTCTCGAATCTTGTTACTCTTTGGGATTCCGGAATCTTGTTATTCTTTGGAATTCTGTTTGGAATGTTGCTACGATTTGGGGGTCTGGAATGTTGGTACATTTTGGGTTTTTGCCAGGTACAAGTGGCCAGACTATTCTTATGTTCTTTGCCATCAGCTACTATGCTGCCGTGATTTTTTTCTATCCGCAGGAGATGATTCTTTTGCAAGAGTTTGCTCTTCAGCTTTTCAACAGGTGAAGCAAGACATTAGCTAAGCTTATGGAGCCTTACCCCCCACCCAGATAAAGCGTGTCTGTTTTTAGCATATGGCACATTCCAAAGTCTATTTATTTGTTAAGCTCTAATTATGCATCTTCTTAAATGACAGATTAAAATATAATTAAATTTTACAGGTAATAATTATCAACTATATAATAGCTGAGATAAATGTATGACTTTGCATTCTGGGAACTCTGCCAATCAGACCAGACTTTTAGGATTAAAAGTGCCCCTCTGGTAGAAGGAGTCACTTTCTGAGGCAGTCATCGCTGCGGCTGTCCCTTCATTTTGTGCTTCTTCCACGGCTAACGCTTTTAAACTTTTCAGCGACTCATTTACATAGTTGTCATTACACTGAACTAATCATTCTGAGCTGTTTTCACCACAAAGAATACTTATTTGCTGTAAATATCTTATACAAAGCTATGTGATGATTGAGTTTTCCAAAGGAGCAGTTTAACGTTTAGAGGAGTGAACAGAGAAAAAGGGAGACCAGGGTTCAAATCCCACTGCAGATCCTGGCAACCTAGGGCCAGGGAACTATACCACTACTCGGTTTATGATATATTTTTTAATCTCACTTATTGTTTTACCGCTTATTTTGTTTTATTTTATCATTCAAATTTCATTTAAATTTCCCCAGAATTCTATTGCTTCAACGGTTCTCCCTCTGCATCTATTCTTATCTCCCCTCTTTTTAACCTTTCAAATTCCTTTAGATCATTGTAATCTTATTAGTATGTTTATTTTCTTATTTTTCTCCTCTATCTCTATTTTCTTTCTTTATTACTCTTCTAATTGTCATTTTTCCTGGTACTTTAGTTAGATTGTGAGCCTTCGGGACAGTAAGGGAATTTCTAAGTACCTATCTTACTTATAATTTTAATGCACCAATATATTCATTGTAACCCGTTCTGGGCTCTTTTGGGAGGACGGGCTAAAAAAATCGAATAAATAAATAAACTATGCAAGATCTTATCTCCCTACTACATACATTTACCTTCACCAAGAATGCCTAAAATTGTCCTATACTTTGAATGTATTGTATTTCCAGCTGCTATACTTATAGGGCCTATCGTTTACCGTGCTACTGTGCTCAGCCCCCAAATCTTGAATGCAGTTCTACATGCAGTTCATAAGTATTATCCCCTTAATCTGTTGTTCTGTATATCATATATGTGAATTTGCATCCTTGTTGCCCATCATTTGCCATGCTACCAAGCTCAGTACCCATAACATGTACATAGGAATTTCTACCACAGCTCTCCACCCTTTTAATCTGTTATTCTAATCTAATCTTCTATTTTTGCGTCGCTCATACCTAGGTAGGCTCAAGGCGACTTAAAGAGGGGGATGAGGAAGGAGAAGGGGGAGGAGGGGTGGGAGAAGAGAAGAGGAGGGTAGGAGGGGGTAGGGAGAAGGGTGATATGTGAAATTGTAACCTTGTTGCTAACCCATCTACCGTGGATGTAAACTTGTAACCCGTTCTGGGCTCTGCTGGGAGGACGGACTAGAAATCTGACGGACTAAATAAATAAATAAATACTACTACTACCATTAACTATTTCTATAGTGCTACCATGGTTAGCCTGGGAGGAGGGATTTAATCAAGGTCTTTAGGTTCCCATGATGCTGAGTGTTATGAACTGATGAAAAGAAAGAAAGAAAGAAAAAAAAAAAGAATTTCAAAGGAAAAGTTGTATAACTTTTTAAAGCTTGTAAATCCATTCCCAAACTAGCTGGAATATTTTCCCAAGGAATCCAGATCCAAATTTTAGCCTGCTTGTCCAACATTGCCACCTAGATGTCTCACTGCCATCTAAAGCTGAATATGGCTAAGGCCAAGCTCCTTATCTTTTCACCTAAACCAGGGGTGTCAAAGTCCCTCCTCGAGGGCCGCAATCCAGTCGGGTTTTCAGGATTTCCCCAATGAATATGCATGAGATCTGTTTGCATGCACTGCTTTCATTGTATGCTAATAGATCTCGTGCATATTCATTGGAGAAATCCTGAAAACCCCACTGGATTGCGGCCCTCGAGGAGGGACTTTGACACCCCTGACCTGAACCTACCTCCCCTCTCCCCCCCCCCCATTCTCTATTTCTGTGGAAAACACTCTCCTCCCTGTCTTATCAGCTTGCAACTTCAGGGTCATCTACGACTCCTTTCTCTCTTTCTCTGCTCAGATCCAACAAACCGTTAAAGTCTGTCACTTCTTCCTCTGCAATATTACCAAACTCCAACTTCTCTTTTAAAAGCACACTACCAAAACTCTTATAAGAACATAGGAGTCATCATACTGGGACAGACCAAAGTTCCAACAAGCCCAGCATCCTGTTTCCAACAGTGGACAACCCATGTCCAAAGTACCTCGCTAGATCACAAGTAGTATTCTAGGAATAAGCAGTGAATTTCCCCAAGCCACCTATGGATGTCCCTTTTAGGAATTTCCCCTTTTATAAACCCTGCTAAGCTAACGATTTCACCACAATCTACGGCAATGAATTCCAGAGTTTAATTACCCTTTGGGTGAAGAAATATTTTCTCTGGTTTGTTTTAAGTCTACGACTTAGTTGCTTTATTGCATGCCCCTTAGTCCTAGTATTTTTGGAATGAGTAAACAAATGATTCACATCTACCCTTTCCACTCCACTCAGTATTTTATAGACCTCTGTCATATAATCCCTGAGCTGTCCCTTTAACCCTTTCAGGACCATAAGGATCGTAGGCCAATTTTTGTGGTTTTGACGACATTTTTATGGTAAAAAGGGCTTGCAGATGCCAAAAAATTGATTTTTTTTGTGAAATATCATTATTTTTATTTAAAAAATCACACTTCTGGCTTATGGACAGTGTGGCAAGTGAATCTTCTCGTCAATCTGGCAACGACGCTAATGAATGAATGTCGGAACCAGTTTGTTTACATAAAGGCAGTATCCAATGGAATCCGTACATATCAAATTTAGAACTGTAGACTATCCCAATCAAAATGTATAGGATTTTAAAGTTATGGGACAAATATGTCCCTTGGTCCTGAAAGGGTTAAGCTGAAAGCCCTAGCTGCTTTAGCCTTTCCTCATAGGGAAGTTGTCCCATCCCTTTTATCACATTTGTTGCCCTTTTCTAATTCTGTTATATCTTTTTGGAGATATGGTGACTGGAACTGCACAGTATTCGAGGTGCGGCTGTACCATAGAGCGATACAAGGGCATTATAACATTTTCAAAGTTAAATGCTGTTGCATTGGATTTTCTGTGGGTGAGCTTATCCACACTCTCATCACCGCTCGCGTAGACTACTGCAATTTTCTGCTTCTCTCAGGTCTTCCGCTCAACCATCTCTCTCCCCTTCAGTCCATTCAAAATTCTGCTGCACGACTTACATTCTGCCAGATCCATTATACTCACATCACCCCTCTTCTCAAGTCACTTCATTGGTTCCCCATCCATTTCCGAATACAGTTCGAACTCGTCTTGCTGACGTACAAGTGCATTCACTCTGCAGCCCCTCAATATCTCTCCTCATTGCCGGGCAGGATGGACCTATGGTCTGACCCGGCGGAGACACTGCTTATGTTCTTATCTCCCCCTATGCTCTTCCCAGGAACTCTATTCATTGGGTTATGTCTCTCTTATCTGTACCCTTCTCCTCCACTGCCAACTCCAGACTCCATCCGTTCCATCTTGCTACACCGCATGCCTGGAACAGACTGCCTGAGTCAATACGTGAAGCTCTGTCTCTAGTGTATTGAAATCCATGCTAAAAGCCCACTTTATCAAGGTTTCTTTCAACTGCTCCTACTCACCATTAGATACCAATGTCCATCCTATCATTCCCTCTGCAAGAAACTCCCCAACCCCTTTATGTCTTGTCTGGCTGTACAAATTAGATTGTAAGCTCTTCTGAGCAGAGACCATCTATTGCATGTTAAATGTGCAGCGCTGCATATGCCTTTCATTGCTACAGAAATTATAAATAGTAGTAATAGGAATGGAACATAAAATAATGGACCAATGTACTGTATAAGGATAAAAGATAACTGAGTGAATATAATGCTCTAATCAATGCCACAATGTAAAGGATCCAGGACCTCAGTGTATGAACAGATGAATAAATCTATTTTGCATAAGGCTACCAGATGACTTCATGCCATGGAATTAAAAGCAGGATTAGCTGAGCCTGAGGCTAATGAAATAGAGCCATCAGATAACCCGTAGGGCCATAGCACTGATGCACCGGTCGGCCTCTTCAGGAGACTGGCTCTTCCGTTCTGGGGCAGGACACGGGGAGGCTGATACTGGAAATGGAGACCTCTCCCTCACCATCTATCCCTCAGTGACATCACCTGCTGCTTTTTTAAGAAAACATTTTTGGTGCCTTAGCTGCTTAGTCATCCCACACTGGGAGAGTTTTTATAAACACTAAATTGAGATGGCCACCAGTATTTACACCGGTGAATCTGTATTGGCATATTGGAATGCCCCAGGGGCTGCAATACCATATGAGCCAAAATTCATGAAAGGCAGGAAATTAGAAAGAGATTATGGGATTGTAATCAGTACCACCATGCCAGCTTTGTATTCCAAGCTCTTGGCATGTAACAGTCATTTCACTTTATAAATCTTCAGATAGGATCAAACTGCAATGGAACAGCCACATCAACATCCCACAAGTTTTGTAGTCTCGGGAACAAGAGTAAGCAATTAATCCAGTGCTTCTTAAACCCGGTCCTCAGACACACCTAGTCAGGTTTGCAGGATACCCGCCATGAATATGCATGAGATAGATTTGCATACAAAAAAAATAGTGCATGCAAATTTATTCATGCATATTCATTGACGGCTAAGTGTGTTCTGAAGGCTGGGTTAATAACCCCTGCACTAATCTGATAGGCTGTAGAAAAAATATAAACAAGATGCACCCTGCTTCAAATAGAATTTGTTGCCGGAGAATGTGGTGAAATCAGTTAGCATAGCAGGATTTAAAAAAGGTTTGGATAATTTCCCCAAAGAATAGACCATTATTTGGCTTGGGGAAATCCATTGCTTATTCCCAGGATAAGCAGCATAAAATCTATTTAACTCCTTGGGATCTTGCTAGGTACTTGGGACCTGGGTTAGCCATTGTTAGAAATAGGATATTGGGCTTGATGAATCTTTGGTCTGTCCCAGTATGGTAATTCTTATGGTCTAAAAATCTATTTCATGTATATACGTACCTTAGGGCAAGATACACACACGTTTTCAGGATTTCCATCATGAATATGCATAAGATATATTTGCATACAATGAAGACAGTGCATGCAAATCTATCATGCATTATTCCCCCATTTTTATTCCCCCATTTGATATATGTGGGGCAAAAATTTTGTGCAGAAATTTGGGTAGGCGCACAATTTAATTGTCTATTATCTGCACTAATTGACAATAATTAGAGTTTATGCACGCATCATGCTATGCTTTATTCTATAAAGATGTGCATGTATATTCTTGTGCGTGGATCCAAAAAGGGGGTGTGACCACGGGAGGGGCGTGGGTACTCCAGGCATTTGTGCACAGGGTTATAGAATATGCCATTTTCTCGCCTAATTTAGGCGCAAGGATTTGCACCAGGCTTCAGTTGGTGTAAATCCTCGCAGCTAAAAGCCAGGTGTAGATCCTAGACCCAGATGCTATAAATGAGGCCAATCTAGGCGCCCATTGAAAGTGCCCTTAAAAAAAACATTAAAAATCTATGTAAAAAAATGAATCAACTGGTAGGTGCCTACACCGAAGAGCCTACCAGCAAGTAGATGTGGTTAGAGGGGGATTCAGGACAGATTTGGGACCTAGCATGATTTAAGGCCAAGAAAACCCTGGCCTAAGACAGTGAGCTAAAGGATTCAACGCCTACTGGTGCCTAAGAGTGCTTGGGCCACTAGGTGCGATTCGGTAAATTTATTGATTGATTCTGTTTTATATCCCGTTCTCCCCAGAGAGCTCAGAATGGGTTACAAGGTAACATACAAAATAATTAGACAAAAATGGGATACAGAGGACTAAGGGCTCCTTTTACGAAGGTGCGCTAGCGTTTTTAGCGCACGCACCGGATTAGCGTGTGCTATAGCGCACGCTAGCTGAAAAAGTACCGCCTGCTCAAGAGGAGGCGGTAGTGGCTGGCGCGTGCGGCATTTTAGCATGCGCTATTCCGTGCGTTAAGGCCCTAACGCGCCTTCGTAAAAGGAGCCAAAAGAGCTGTAAAACGCCTATGTAGGTGCAATTCCAGCGCTGTTTTTTAGGCGCCAAGGATTTTCTCTTGTCCGCATTTAAATGGCATTTTTGACTTAACTTAGACACTGGTAAGGTGCCTATTGGAGCCTAAGGTAAGGTGCCGTTTATAGAATATGGCTGATTACCTGGCGTTGCCCGGGTGTTTATCCCAAAATGTCCCACCCCGCACATGTCTCACCCCCACATGTCCCACCCCTCACATGCTCCACCCCCCACATGTCCCACCTGCCACATGTCTCACCCCCACATGTCCCACCCCCCTTGTGTCTCACCTCCCACATGTCCCACCATGCACATGTCTCACCCCCACATGTCCCACCCACCACATGTCTCACCCTCCACATGTCCTACCCCCACATGTCTCACCCCCACATGTCCCACCCCGTACATGTCTCACCCCCACATGTCCCACCCCACACATGTCTCACCCCCACATGTCCCACCCCCACATGTTCCACCCCGCACATGTCTCACTCCCCACATGTCACACCCTCCACATGTCTCACCCCCCACATGTTCCACAGGAATGTCTCTCTCTATGGTGCTGAATTTGGACAAACGGCATCGGGAGTGTCAGTATTCATCTCAGTGAGCCTGAAAGCTATGGATTAGACACTAATATCTGTCGTTTTTGATCATTTTTAAATATCACCCCCTTCCCCCCCCACACACAGTATTTTACCCCCTTCCCACAGTATTTTTCCCCAGATAGGAAGTGATATGTATACCAGGATTGGTTGAAATCTCTCCATGGGTTTCTGAGTTAGGCTGAGTATTCATCTCAGCGAGCCCTAAAACACACAAGCTAGACACTAAAATCTGTTGTTTTTGATAATTTTTACATGTCACCCCCTTCCCACCCCCACAGTGTTTGTTCCCAGATAGCAAGTGATATGTATACCAAGTTTGGTTGAAATCTGCCCATGCATTTTGGAATTATGCTGGAGCATGCACACACACACACACATATACATCTCATTTTATATATATAGATGGATGTTTGTGTTTAGGCTGGCTGCCATCTTTGAGATGAAGTTTTCTTTCACTGCTGAACGACTGGACACAGGTGCACCATGATGGACCTCTTAGACTTGTTTCAGTCTAACCAAAAATGCAATCATGTTCACAAAAGCAACATGTTATCTGTTATTCGTAGTCCCTCACTCTCAAGACCATTTTTAACCTATTGCTGTCATCATCTTTCATTCGTCTAAGTACTGTATTAATCTAACTTGGACACTCATTCTCAAATACAACTGAGTACAGGAGTGTTCCCAGAGTGTTCTGGGAATCGATTCACCAGCTATTTGCGTTGCATTCGGCACGTTCTTATCAAATGTTTTCTTGGGGTCCTTTCTTCCCCTGTACATCCCTTTTTTTTCCCCTCCCTACCATCTAACATAGCTTTCCCTTTATCAGCCGGCAGTTCAAACATGCTGAAGTACAAAAGGGGCCTCCTTTAGCATTTCACATCTCTCAGAAAATCCCATTACTAGAAAAAAAAAAAAAGGCTCCAAGTTTGATTTTTTGATGAAGTTCTTTCAGATCCATCAGTTATGCATTAATATAATCGCCCGTGGCACAGACAGCTTTGCCGTGCTCCCGCAATAATGGGAATATTTCATCAGGGAGATGTTTGAGCTCAGACTGCAATGAATTTTGCTTTTTTTTGGGGGGGGGGAGTGCTGTGTAGATAGGAGTGGGAGATGCCTGGAAAAGAAAAGTGCTGAAAGAACCCAACCCCCTCCCCCCCAAAAAAAGTATTCATCTCCCACCCCCCTGTTGAATATTCATGATAGTTTTGATTGAATAATGAATGGATGAGCAAACGCTGAAAAGAGCTATTCAGAGCCTCCACATGTTAAACTTCTCCATCCCTTCAGTTAGTTCAGGGATGCAGGCGACATTCCTAAAAAGAGAAAGGCTGACATGTTTATGAATGTAAAGCAGTAACAGAGACGTGCAAATTAAGGTATCAAGATTGGCTGAGCACCACCATTGTTACAATGCCCTTAACCAGTGCCATCCACTCTATTGTCATCGAGATTAATTCCGAACTAGGATGCCAAGACATGGGCGGGGGGAGCGGCATGGGTGCCACGGCCCCCCCAAAGATTGGCAGTTGGAAGTTATATGACGTATAACTTCCTACCGCCCTCTGTACACTGTCTGCTCACCTCCTGCGCCTCATTGCTGCTGCCGCCACCACAAGACTGTCCCCCAGGTCCAGGATCCTCTTCAGCACTGCTGTGCTGGCTGCCGCCGGCCACCAGACTGTGCCATCCCAGGGCCGCCGCCGCTGCTATCGCTTGGCAGGGTTTAAAAATGCTTTCCATAAATTCCTAAAAGGGAAGTCCATAGATGGCTTAGGGAAATTCATTGCTTTTTCCTAGAATAAGCAGCCTAAAATCTGTTTTACTGCAGTCCAGCCTGATTAAGGTTGGTTGGGCTGGGGCCTGGCCTGGGGGGAAAGCTGGAAAGCATCGGGGAGGGAGAGATGAAATACATGGGGGGCTATAGAGAAGAGTATTAGGGTGGGGGTCTGGAAATCATGGGGGGCTGTAGAGGAGAGCATCGGGGAGGGGGCTGGAGAACAAGGGGGCTGTAAAGAATAGCATTGGGGAGGGGGGCCTGGAGAACATGGGGGGGCTGTACAGGAGAGCATCAGAAAATTGACTTCTGAAAACCCCCTACCAAAATGCCATCAGCTCTTCCACTGAAGGGGAGTTTTCTGTAGCATTTACTGAGGCGACATTGCATATTTTAAGGGCATCTGCCTTGACCTCTCCGAATAAAAGCAGAATATAAATGGTAATTAAAATTTTCTCTGCTTACAGTGTGCTTTATGTAGTTTTAATTTTCAATCTATCCTTGTAAGATTATATTGCATATATATGAAAAATGAACGGAAGAAATGGCATTACAATTAGTACAGTAGTGCCTCACACAACGAACTTAATTGGTTCCAGGAGCAAGTTTGTTATGCGAAAAGTTCGTTATGTGAAACGCGTTTTCCCATAACAATACATGTTAAAAAAAATAATTCGTTCTGTAGCATAAAATATGCTAAGATGACATAAAAAAAAGATAAATTTTTTGTTATTATTTTTATTTAGATACATCTAAAAACATAATTGTTTTTTAAAACAACACACATTTTTTAAATTTAAAGACAGAGAGGGCAGTTAAGCGCAGTGCCATCAGTTATCCTGCCCCTCTCAGTGAATTGCCTGGGATGGAGGGAGGGAGAGAAGAAGGCAGATGATGGAAGTGGGAAGAACTTGTGCCGTCAGCATCAGGCACAAGCGGGAAAGCAGCAGCGGTGAGGGGCTA
Organism: Geotrypetes seraphini; assembly: GCF_902459505.1. NCBI lineage: Eukaryota > Metazoa > Chordata > Amphibia > Gymnophiona > Dermophiidae > Geotrypetes > Geotrypetes seraphini. The sequence goes on along the minus strand of NC_047093.1, from coordinate 25,728,852 downwards.
GAAGTTATCTTCCTTTCATTCATGTCCTTGCCACCCCCTTCCCTTGGTCGGTCCCACAATTTCACAATTTCCTGCATATCTCCTCCCTCCATTCTTGTAGCCCATAATCTCCTCTCCTGACATCTCCCTGTCCTTTTACTTCCACTATCTTCCTATCCCATCTCTATTCCCTTTTGTCCCTCTCCCCATGATCAATCATCTCACCACCTCTCTCTTCCCTCACCCTCAGGGTTCAAGATTGCTTCCACTCTTTTTCCTCTTGTTCTCTCTGCCTGTCACCCTATGATTTAGCATCCCTTCTGCCCTTGTCCAATATTTCCCCTTCTCTCCCTCCCTCTCATCCCCTGCTCCAACATACCGTATTTCGACTGCCCTTCCATCCCCAGGCCTGCCAACTTCCACTCATTTACTGCTTTCTCCCACCTCTGCCAAAGCCCGCCCCCCCCCCCGCAGTGATCGGCAACACCAGGCACCCCCCCTCAATCGGCGAAACAGGGCCCCCCCTCGATCGGCGAAACAGGGCCCCCCCTCGATCGGCGAAACAGGGCCGGCGACTGCTTTCTCCCGCTGCTGTTGAAGTCTGTAAACAACTTTAACACAAGCCACGGGGCTCTAACAGTGCGTATGCTGCCAACTGCTTCCTTCCTCCTTCCTCTCCCCTCATGATGTAACTTCCCATTTGGTTGATGGAGGAGGAGGAGGAGGAGGGTAGCCGGTAGCGTCACGCACTCTGCGTGGAAGGATGCAGCTCGGGCGACTTCGTTGTGTGAAACGAAGTCCGTTGTACGAATCAAGACAAGAAGTTCGTTGTGCGCAGCGTTCGCTGTGCGAGGCGTTCGTTATGCGAGGCACCACTGTACTATTATTATGGAGGCGGAGTTTGGGCAGGGTCTGGGGGCGGAGTTTGGGCAGGGTCTGGGGGCAGGGTTTGGGCAGGGTCTGAGGGCGGGGGTTTGGGCAGGGTCTGGGGCGGGGTTTGGGCAGGGTCTGGGGGCGGGGTTTGGGCAGGGTCTGGGGCGGGGTTTGGGCACTCCCAAACAAAACGACCTTCCGCTGCCCCTGCCAAGAAAACACTTTCCTGTCGCATCACGCCTGCTGTAATTCCTCGAAGTTCGAAGGTAAAATGCACTTTTTCAGAACGTCCAACGGTACGTCAGCAGAGGTATGGGCCACTAGCCCGCAGAACAAGTGGCCCAACCATTTTAGAGGTCTTGTCTGTTCCACTGACTTGTAAGGCTATTGCTTTTCTTATTTTCCTATAGGATTATCTGGTTGGCAGAGTGCATTTACTTTTACTAGGCAAGAATTAAATCTGAATTCTACCATATTGGGGGAGGGGGCAGGGAGGGGTTCCATGGTCCAGAATCCTCAGAAAGCACCATGATGAGATTCCTCTTTCTTGCACATACTTAGCGGTAGAGGCCAACTGTGAAGCGAGTTCGATTGTGTCATAATTGTCCTTAAAGTTACAAATTATTCACTTTGACAAAAGAAAAAGCTATATTTAATGACTTTGTGTGAAACTGCTGAACAGGCTGTGATTAAAGACGGTCACTACTTGTACTATTTCTAGACAAAAAGAAGCTTGTAGACAAAAAGGCTGATTGTGTCAGATGGAGGGCAGCTTGGAAGAAATACTTATTTACCAAAAGCACCAATTAACTAATTGTGCTACAAGATGGTGCTTTACGGAAATATTATCACAATCTGAGTGGCTCATGTTACCTGAAAATTATGTTCTGTGTTGGTGGCATAGAGTGAAAAACAATTGATGGAGGATGGCATGGTCAGAGATCACAGACTGAGGAGAGTGTGGCGCAGTGGTTAAAGCTACAGCCTCAGCACACTGAGGTTGTGGGGTCAAACCCCCGCTGCTCCTTGTGACCCTGGGCAAGTCACTTAATCCCCCTCCTTTCCCCAGGTACATTAGATAGATTGTGAGCCCGCCCGGAAAAACAGGGAAAAATGCTTGAGTACTTGAATAAGCTCCTGTAAACCGTTCTGAGCTCTCCTGGGAGAACGGTATAGCTTAATCGAATAAATAAATAAACATATGTCTGGTGTTTCCCAGAGCAACAAAAACAAAAAGAGGGGTCCAACCTTATCTGCAGGAAAAACACCAACCAGGAACAAACAAAACAAACTGCAGATATGTGTACAAGATGCAGGCAAAATTTATTGTGACAATAAAAATCTATTGAAATAAAACACCTTTTACCAAACAAGGGACCCAACACGGTCCGTGTTTCGGACAAACCTTCGTCAGGGGTCCATGGTAATAAAGTGTTAGGAAATATGCCACAAAAAATGTAAAATAACAACAAAACCAGTCTAGTACACCATTGGCGATTTTTGGTGAACTAGACTGGTTTTGTTGTTATTCTACATTTTTTTTTGTGGCATATTTCCTAACACTTTATTACCATGGACCCCTGACGAAGGTTTGTCCGAAACACGGACCGTGTTGGGTCCCTTGTTTGGTGTTTCCCAGAGCAGGTTGTCTTTTAATTCAGCATCCATTAATAAGAACATAAGAATAGCCTTACTGGGTCAGACCAATGGTCTATCAAGCCCAGTACCCTGTTCTCACGGTGGCCAATCCAGGTCTCTAGCACCTGGCCAAAATCCAAGGAGTAGCAATATTCCATACAGAATCCCAAAGAATAGCAAGATTCTGGAATCCCAGAGAGTAAAAAGATTCTAGAACCCCAAAGAGTAGCAACATTCCATACAGAATCTCAAAGAACAGCAAGATTCCGGAATCCCAGAGAGTAAAAAGATTCTAGAATCCCAAGGAGTAGCAACATTCCATACAGAATCTCAAAGAATAGCAAGATTCCGGAATCCCAGAGAGTAACAAGATTCTAGAATCCCAAGGAGTAGCAACATTCCATACAGAATCTCAAAGAATAGCAAGATTCTGGAATCCCAGAGAGTAAAAAGATTCTAGAATCCCAAGGAGTAGCAACATTCCATGCTACCGATCCAGGGCAAGCAGTGGCTTTACCCATGTCTTTTTCTACTTTGTTATTGATATGTCAAGCTGTACCTGCTATACATTTCCTTGAGTGAATCTCTTCATAAGGCAATTAATAAATACCAATCATCAATCAATCAACTGATAGATAATCATGAATCATTGACTGAAGGCACAAAGAGTGTTGAGGGGCTGCCAACCATATTCCTCACCTGCTTGCTCTTGAGGACCAGCACAGTCAATGCAAAGAAGAGAACAAAGAGCTTTGGGGGTGAAGAAAGAGGGGTGTGTGTTGACTTCTTGTCTGAGTCCTACTGAAAAGGGGTACCAGGAATTCCCAGCACGGTCACTGAGCCTCTTATCAGCTCAGCAGGTTTCCCTGTTCTTGCTGCAAGGCTGGAAAAATGTGATTGATGATTTCTTGCATCACATATCAGCTTGCAGAGTCTCTCCGGGGTGAGATAAAGGCACAGAATAACAGAACTGACAGTACAATTGCAAGTTCCTTTCGTGAGTTCTGCATAAGAGGAGAGAGAAGAAACCCTTAATGAACCATAAGGAAGAAGGCTAGTTAAGGGCAGGCTAATTTAAAAGAGATGGAGAGGCCACGCGCTTAAAAAAAAGAGCTGGATGGATAGGACTTCCTCCCCATTTTGCTCTCGCTTCCAGTTTTGTGTAGCGTTCTGCAGATTACCATGAATATTGCATGCGATAAATTATTTCTCTGGTTGGCTCCAGACACACAGCAAATACTTTCAGACACGCACTGTCGTATGTGGCTACAGCTGTGAAAAAACTGCCCTTCAGAGAGATGAAAACTGTTATTTGGTTTTCGAGAGAGATATTTAAGCCCTAGCAAGACTTGTCCGTGTTCTACCTAGCCTTCGGTTCAGCGCTGCCATGAAAGGCGTGAGGCGGGTAAAGTAGTCAGTGATCAATGTGGGCCGCGTTATTTATAGCTACCTGGCTAGCCATGATATGAGAGGTTGTCACTGGAATGATGGCGAGAAGAGGGCGAGAAGAAGACTCCATATTGGGTGCAATAGAAAAGAGAGCGGGCAGAAGAGTGAAGCTGGATGAGGAAGAAATGGGGGAAAAAAGGCAGGAAGATAAAACACAGGGGAGAGAGACTGAGAAAAAGGTTAGAGAATGACACGGGGACAATTTGTCCCCCATCCCAGCAGGAACTCAATTTTTCTGTCCCGTCCCTGTGAGTTTTGTCGCTGGCGCTGTCTCTGCCCCATTCCTGTAAGCACAGCCTTAACCACACAAACCTTGAATACTTATGATTCTAAAGTGTTTGAGGCTTGTGCAGATGAGGACGGAGCTTAGGCATTGGTGGAATGAGGCATTATAACATCACAAGCTGAGCTCTAGAATGTTGCTACTTAGGATTTTAAAGTGTTTGAGGCTTGTGCAGATGAGGACGGAGCTTAGGCATTGGTGGAATGAGGCATTATGACATCACAATCTGAGCTCTAGAATGTTGCTACTTAGGATTTTAAAGTGTTTGAGGCTTGTGCAGATGAGGACGGAGCTTAGGCATTGGTGGAATGAGGCATTATGACATCACAATCTGAGCTCTTATGCTACTTATGAATTTAAAGTGTTTGAGGCTTGTGCAGTTGAGGACACAGCTTGCAGGAATGGGGCAGGGACAGGAAAAGAACTCGGACAAGAAAATGAGTTCCTGCGGGGCCAGAGAAATATTTGTCCCCGTGCCATTCTCTACTTGGGAGAACAGTATAGAAAATTGAATAAATAAATAGTATGAAAAGTTTCAGCCTCTGATAACCAGAGCTGGGATTGAGACGTCATAATGCTTCATTCCACCAATAAGAGCCAACCTCATCAGTGATGTCACAATGGCTTGATTGTCCTTTACTTGGCTCACTTTTACTACATTTTGATTTCTAGACTGGTGCAGTGTAGAGTAAGACATGGGGACAAATATTTCTCCGTCCCCGCGGGAACTCAATTTCCCCGTCCCGTCCCTGTGAGTTTTGTCACTGTCCCATTCCTGTAAGCTCAGCCTAAACCACGCAAGCCTTGAACACTTATGATTTTAAAGTGTTTGAGGCTTGTGCAGATGAGGACGGAGCTTGCAGGAATGAGGCAGGGACAGGAAAAGAACTCGCCGGGGCGGGACGGGAAAATGAGTTCCCACGGGGCCAGGGAAAAATTTGTCCCGTGTCCCGTGTCATTTTCTAAAAGTGGTGCAGGGACGTGAGGTGACAGAAGAAGGAGAGGCAGGTTGGAAATAGAGAAACCACAGATTAGTCCATCCAGACTGCCTTCTCGTACTCCCTATGCTTTCACAGTCCCTGCTCAATCCATGCCGATTGGTCTCCCATCCTCCCAGTCCTAAAGTTTTCTTGTGCTTATTCCAAGCCTGCGTTAATCTTATCACCCTTTCCCCTTCATTTTAGAGGATGCATCTTTGTCCGTCGTGCTCTGTGTTTGGCGTACATTGCAAGCTAAACAACATTCTGGTGACCCTCATATGTTGTATCCCTATTGGGAAATGCAGTGCCCATGGAGGTCCCGGTAGAGAAGGATTAGCTGTTTTTGTTTTGCTTTGCAAACTTAGAGCTCCTTTTATTAAATTGCGTTACGGCTTTAACGCGCAGAATAGCGCGTGCTACATTGCCCCGTGCGCTAGACAACGCCAGCATCGAGCTGGCGTTAGTTCTAGCCGCGTAGCGCACGGTAATTTCCTGCGTGCACTAAAAACATTAGCGCACCTTAGTAAAAGGAGACATACCTATTCAGACAAGCCTTTAACTGAAGAAAATGAATTAGTCCTCTATTGAAGGGGCTTCTATATCTTATGTATATTTTCCTAGTTAATGAGTGTTTTTAGGATTATTTTAATGTCCATGAATTAGACTTTAGGGGTTTGTATGTGTTATCTTTGGGTTGTGTTCTTTGAGTTGACTAGTTCTTCTGTATGACACTTCGTGGGGTGTGACAGCGTGGGCTCCGTGGCCAGGGTTAGAACTCTCAGGAATCCAGTCACGCATACGGGTTGTAAGTAAAAACAACAGCTTTATTAAAGTCAAAGTAAGGATTTTCCAAGTGTGTTCTCTCCACAGGCTGGACACGTCAACCAAACAATCCCTTGGAGTTTTTGTATAGTTTCTTTGAACACTGTCCCAGCATTTAAATTTATTTAGAACATTTTTAATCCGCCTTTATCCAAGGCAGCATACAAGTTTCCATACATAATAAAATAAAAAGTTTCCATACAGATTAAAATCACAAAATAAAAAGACATACAGTACATTAAGTAGAGGAAAATACAGAGTTACGATAGTCTATTTCCATAGTCACAATGTGAATGCATTCAAATTGTTCTTGAGTCTGGACACAAGGGGGTGCTAAAGAGAGAGGAAGGCATTGCTGATCTCCTCTCTATTTCCCCTGCTGGTTGAATCTGTCAAAGGAATTTTGTTCATGCAGCACAATTTAGACTTTCACACGTATCTCAGAAGTGAGCCGAAAATTGTTGAGAGATATTCGCTCTTCTGATAAGTAAACTTGGGCTTACCTCAGTCAAACTCAAATCCAGAAGTTTTTGAAAGATAGATTAAGGCAATCACTGATGTGTGTTAATTAGCTAAAAACCATTTACATATTTGCTATGTTAAATATTTCTTCAGCAAAGATAGCGATCATTTTTATTTTTTGTGTCCTTTTTTTTTGTCTCCACAAATATGGTAACTCTAGAAATGAGCTATATTGAAATAAGGAATTATCCGAGTGATATTCAGTCTCCAATGGTCAGTGTGTTTTGAAATGCTGACCACTGGGCAAATCTGAACATAAGAGATGCCATGCTGGGACGGACTGAAGGTCCATCGAGTCTAGTATCCTGGTTCCAACAGTGGCTAGCCCAGGTCAAAGTACTAGGCAATATCTCAAAAGAGTAAAGCTGATTTTTTTTTTTTTGCTGGGCCCAGTTATTCAATGTGCCAGTGGTCTATAATTTATCATTTCAAATAGCTACATGTATAGCCTTTATTAAGTCAGTGCAACATAACAGTATACGTGTTTATGTGCACTGTTCCCTCTAAGCTGAGCAGGGTCCTCCACCTTCAGTTCTGCCAGTGGGGGGTGCTGTTTCACTAACACATTTTCAATAGTGAGGGACAGGCAAGCTGTGTCAGACTCCAGGGAACCTGCCTGTCCCCTAGCGATGGAAAACACAATATTAAAGCATCACCCCCTATTGATAGCAATGCGATTGGAGCACACTCATTCCTCATAGAGGGAACAGTGTAATGATGTGCCTTCCCTGCTTAGGCATTTGCTACTGAAATCAGATATAAATCAATAATATCATTGAAAAACATGCTTTTTTTCCTACTGTGTGTGGCTTTGATATTTCAGGCTTTTTGTTTTTCATTTTAATATTTGATATATCACTAAAAATCAAAGGTGTCATAGTGGTTTATAGTTCCCATCGAGCCATTGCACAATTACACAGTGTTTCAGTGTAGAGGGCTGCCCTCTTTAAAACGGCTGCAGTGCCCTGTTCTCTGGGGACATTGTATGGTGGCACCCCTTCAAAGCCACTATCACACTCCTGAAGCAGCAGCATCTTATGCAGCTGCTCAAATCACACAGCCCTGAAGCCAGCTCTGTCGTTTCTGGTGTGGCTGTATCCGTAGAGGGCTAGACAAATCATGGGCTGTATCCGTAGAAGTTTCGTCAGCCGTAAGCCCGAGGTCATAATGCCGTTGTACAGATCCATGGTGAGACCCCCATCTGGAATACTGTATACAATTCTGGAGGCCGCATTATCAAAAAGATGTGCTGAGAGTTGAGTCGGTTCAGCGAATGGCCACCAGGATGGTCTCAGGACTCAAGGATCTCCCGTATGAGGAACGACTGGGTAAGTTGCAGCTGTACTCACTCGAGGAACGCAGAGAGAGGGGAGACATGATTGAGACGTTCAAATATGTCACAGGCTGTATCGAGGTGGAAGAAGATCTCTTTTTCCTTAAAGGACCCACGGCAACAAGAGGGCATCCGTTGAAAATCAGGGGTGAGAAATTTCATGGTGACACCAGAAAATATTTCTTTACCGAAAGGGTGGTTGACCGTTGGAATAATCTTCCACAATAGGTAATTGAGGCCAGCAGCGTGCCAGATTTTAAGAAAAGATGGGATTGGCATGTGGGATCTCTTCACAGAGGTAGTTAGGGGGTGGGCCATTAGTGTGGGTAGACTGGATGGGCCGTGGCCCTTTTCTGCCGTCATGTTCTATGTTTCTACCTGCGGTGATGACAGAAAGCGTGCAAGTGAGATGTACCTAGCTGGGAATGAAAGGGCTGACGTGTGAAATCCTGTAAGTGCAATGGGGGTCTGAGAAGGGCAGTTGGAAGGCTACCTCTGTGCTCAGCCTAGAGGTCCTAAATAATCCCTGGTCATTTCTTTGATTGTATTGAGTCCATGCTATATCATGAGCTAGAATGATGGCATTTAATGATGCTGACAGATTGACTTAAGTCAAATCTGGAAAGGTCATGTGTTAGAGATGAGTTATAATTATGATCTAATGGACCTGAACAGATAGCTAATCTGTGGATGTTAAAATTACTTATAATGCATTTCTGAATCATCTGGTGTAAAGTGTTTAAATGTCAAATGCTTCTTCCAGGCACAGACGGGAGCTTACATAGGTTTTCAAAGACGGTAGACATTGGTGTATTGTAAGCTGGCTTCTGCATTTCCAGAAACCACTCACTTCGTCTACAGCTTTGCAATGAGAACGACATTCACTACGGTGGCAACCCAATGTCTTACTCATACTGACATCTGCTTCATCTACACACTTCTTGTGTATCCACTTTGGCTCTTGTTCATTTAATAAAAAGCTCGGGACCCCTGAGAAAGATGTTTCTATCGAAACATGGACTGTATCAGGTAGGGTTGCCAGATTTTCCAAATGGAAAATTCAGACCCCCAGGCCCACCCAGTTCCACCCATCCCAACCCTATTATGCCTCAGTCCCGCCCCCAATTCCACCCTAGCCCCGCCCCACGCTGCCTGCTCTCGTCGGGCAGGAGGGCATCCGCGCATGCGCGATTTGTTAGAAGCATTTCAAAACCCAAAGTACTGGGTTTTGAAAAGCAGTCCGGACCCCCCGAACATGTCCTCAAAAGGACGTCGGTTAACCCTAGTGTCGGGTCCCTATGCTGTAAAGCAAATGTGGATTTGAATTGTCTAAAACACTGTTATTCAACCTTTTTACACCTATGGACCGGCAGAAATTAAAGAATTATTTTGTGGACCGGCAGTTGAAGAACACTGGGCTAAGTAGTGGGCCAGACCCCACCCATCTCCACCCAATCTCCGCCCCATAATAGTACTAATTTAACGCTACTTTTTCCATTCATTTTTCATATATATATATATATATATATATATACACACACAATATAATCTTATTAACAACTTATAATGGTTAACCACAAAATTAAACTACACAAAGCACACTGTATGCGTCTCAAAATTAATTCCTACTAGAACACAGATAACCCCTATGCAAACACAGGACCACAAACTAAAAGTACTAATATATACAAACAAAACCCTAAGATGCAAGACTTTGCATGCAGCACAACCCCAGAGAAAAAGAAACAAATGCAATTCTTCCTGAACAGTGCAAAACACAGACAGCAGATGAAAATTCTCAAAATTGACACAATTCAATCACTAAATTAAAAAATAAAATCATTCCCCCCTACCTTTGTTGTCTCCCTCCCTCCATGCTGTGCTTTACCTTCCCGCCTGCTCCCGCCCGGCTGTTTTATGCCACCCCCGGTATTGTCTTCGGGCCGGCTCCTTCTTCCTCACTGATGCAGTCCACAAAGCCACGGGTGGCGGCTCCTCGCATGCCCCGCACCTCATCTGGAAGCCTTCCCTCTGACATTGCGACGTCGGAGAGAAGGCTTCCGGTTCAGGACGCGCGTAGGAGCCGCTGCCCGTGCACTTTGTGCACTGCGGCAGTGAGGGAGAGGGAGCCGGCCAGAAGATAACGCCGCATTAATTGCACCGCGGCCTGGTGGGTTGAAGAACACTGTCTCAGGCCCGATGCACGTGCTGGCCCTTGTGGACCGGCAAGAAATTTCTGCGGACTTGCACCGGTCCACGGACCGGTGGTTGAAGAACACTGGTGTAAAACATACGTGAATTTGAACTGTTGATTGCCACCATACGACATTTTATTTGACTGAATAAAGTGCCTGCGTCAGGTTTCCTTTTGTTTTGCGGTTTTCTGCGTTTCCAGTGCAGGCTGTACACATAGGGCTCCTTTTACAAAGGTGCATTAGAAACATAGAAACATAGAAATAGACGGCAGATAAGGGCCACGGCCCATCAAGTCTGCCCACTCCAATGACCTTCCCTATCTATCTTTGCGGATAGATCCCACATGTCTGTCCATTAGGGCCTTAACGTGCGAATAGTGTGCACTAAAATGTCACATACGCCAGCCGCTACCTCCTCCTCTTGAGCAGGCGGTAGTATTTCGGTTAGCACACGCTATAGCGCTAGCGCACTTTTGTAAAAGGAGCCCATAGGCACATAGATGGGTGTCAGCCTGAGACCCTGAGAAAATGGAGTCCAAACTTGTAAAAAGGAGAAAAATAAAATCAACATCAATAAACACTTTACTACCTTCTTTCCTATACTTTAGTTATATTTGATAACAGCTTTACCAAAAAAACATCAAAGTGTCAAAAGACTTCTTTTTTTTTTTTTTTTTGTTCAATTTCTTTATTGAATTTTTATATATTACAAAGGCAGTGTAAATACAAAAAACAGTAGACATAATTTTAGTGACACTAAGCGAGATATGTGACAATCAATACAGTCCACCAAAACTAAATCAATCCCTAAACAAGAAAGCGAGAAACTGTAGTCACTAATACTAAATCAGGACATAATAAACACCGCTAGAAAGTGTAAAAAGGGAAAGGAAGAAAGAAGAGGGAAAGAAAGAGAGAGAGAAAAGGAAGGGGGGGGGGGAGTAAGGAGGAAGAAAGAAAGAAAGGAAGAAAAGAAGAAAAAGAAGAAGACAGGAGTGTCTACCCAGTAGAGTGAACATACTGATCAAGAAATTTCCAAATGTCAAAAGACTTCTAAATAAAATAATCAACTGAAAATGTTAAGAGAAATCCAAGGGGAGCCTTTTACTAAACTGTGCTAAAAGGTGGCCTGAGTTATGACTAGCGCAGGGGTAGGCAATTCCGGTCTTAAAGAGCCGGAGCCAGGTCAGGTTTTCAGGATCTCCACAATAAATGTGCATGAGATAGATTTGCATCCCAAGGAGGCAGTGCGTGCAAATCCATCTCATACATATTCATGGTGGAGATCCTGAAAACTTGACTTGGCTCCGGCTCTCGAGGACCGGCATTGCCTACTCCTGGACTAGCGCATAGGTTTCCTGCGTGCTGAGGTCATTTTTAGCCCAGCTGTAAAATGGCCACATTTTTATTACCTCAATTAATGGCTACACACTAAGGGCCATAAAGGACAGCTAAAAAATTCTGCGTTGTTTCAGTAGTCCAATGATGTGAGTGTAAAGGCCTGAATAATAGATTGTAAATAACGTCTCTCAAGAAAATATTTTAGTAAACCACACATTTAAAAATGTCACGTAGCATGTTCCTAATCACCGTTATGGACATTGTTGTATAACATTTCAGTTTCCAAGAGTTTATAAAATAATAATAATAACTTTTATTTTGTATACCGCCATACTCAGAGAGTTCTAGGCGGTTCACATCAGTTAAACAAAGTTACAAATGAAGAAGTCGTGGAAGTTAGGAAGTCAGTTAAACAGAAGTTACAAACAATGAAGTCATTTGAGTTCGGAGAGTACAGTAAGAAGGAGTAGGCAGGGATTCCAGTACAAGGTGGGGGGAAGAGGGGGGGGGCGGAAGGTGTTAAGGGTTCTGTTCATGGAATAGGTGTGTTTTGAGTTGTTTTCTGAAGGCGAGGTAGGAGGGAGCCTCGAGTATAATTCGAGCTAGCCAAGGGTTATAATTGGCTGCCTGGAAGGAAAAGGTTCTGTCAAGGAACCTTTTGAAGTGACATGATTTTAGAGAGGGGAAGGCGAGCAAGTGAATTCTGCGGGAGCTCTTGTTGTTGCAATTTAAACTGAAGTGAGGGTTGAGGTAGCTTGGTGATATGCCGAATACTGTTTTGTAGCAGAAGCATGCAAACTTGAATAGGACTCTGGATTCAAGATCAGCCAATGCAATTTGTGGTAGAAGGGGGTGATATGTTCCCATTTATTCAAGCCAAAGATAAGGCGTACTGCGGTGTTCTGGATCAGTTTCAGTCTCTTGATGGTTTTCTTCGTGGAGCCCAGGTAGATGACGTTGCAGTAGTTCAGGATGCTGAGAACAGAGGTCTGAACTAACAGGCAAAAGGAGGTGTCGTCAAAGTATTTTTTTATAGTGCGGAGTTTCCAGAGCACCGAGATGCTTTTCTTAACTGTGAGGTCTGTGTGTTTTTCGAGGGACACATGTTTGTCTAAGGTGACTCCCAGTATTTTTAAGAGAATATGCCTTACCTCACTATCCTCCGAATTCTATAGTATGAAAAGCAATAAAAATTGTGATCTCAAATGAGCCAATAAGTGATAATAATTGGGATCTTAACAAGCAATTATTGGTGCTATTTGAAAAGTTCTCGGCCCAACCCAGAAGAGAATGATGTGGAGTCCTGAAACGTACAAGTTATTCCACACTTTTCTTGATACTTTTTGCGTCAAGAAAAGTGCGTAAATGTGTAAGTTTCAGGATTCCACATCATTCTCTTCTGGGATGGGCTGAGAACCTTTCAGTGGCCCCTCGTATTGTGATGTCATAATGCCTCATTCCACCAATGCCTAAGAGCCAACCTCATCGGTGATGTCACAATAACTCGGTTTCCCTATACTTGTGCCCATTTACGAGATACATTTGCCTCGTTGAAACAAAAAGTGTCAAGAAAAGTGTGGAATAACTTGTGAGTTTCTTGGCGCCACATCGTTCTCTTCATGGTTGGGCTGAGAACTTTTCAGCAGCCCCTTGTGGATAATTTTACGGTGAGTGGGAGTTAAGAGCCCAAAACCCCAAGTTCTCTTCCCCTGTTTGTTGATATTAGAAGATCAGAGGGGATGTTTGTGTGGGGCATATGGTGGGAGTGTGACCTATTTTAGCTCCCAATCTCCCTTTATCTGTTTCAGGACTGCTCAATATCTAGAAATGAAATACCCCAGGCCTGTGTTGTCTCTCAGCTTAAGAGCTTGACAAAGATATATATTTTTTTATTACCGAGACAGCTTGAGAGGAATAGGGACTTGATATAAGTTGATAATGTCTGTCAGCACTCTAAGCTGCCTTTTTGTTGACCCAAAACGTATTTTATGTATTTATTTATTATTTACAAATGTGGTAGAGTAGATTGTTTATCGATTTTATTTAAAACCATTTAGAGTCTACCTATCAATCTTCCTAAGTGGATAACAAAGAAAAGAAAAAAATCTAATAGTAATCAAGACTAGTAAATGAACCAATCAGTTGTCATCCCGCCCCCTTAAATATAGCAGACGCCTCCAGATTGGTTGAACTGTGCTCATGCAGCCACAGGCAGGGAAATGCACCTGCTCAGATGTCTCTGAATATTTCAGGTTAACAAACACCAAGCTTGATCATGGCTAAGTCATGTGGAGGGACAATTAATATTTGAGGCCACTTCATACTTTGATTTTAGAAAATCATTAAAAACACGCTTGTTTGACATGTTTTCTTCTTGGTCATGTTACTGCCTAATCTATCATGAATTCTTCACAGTTTTTTACATCTTAATTGTGCTATTGTCTTAACTTTATTGACTTTTTCAGATGTATCCTTTTATCGACTGTTTTTATTTTGTATTTAGATATACTGACTGTTTATTCTGTATTTTAGATATTGACTGTATGTATTTTTTGTTGTGAACCGCTTCGAACTTCTGGTATAGCGGTATACGAGAAATAAATTATTATTATTATTATTATATTTGATGTGACGTTTAAATCCAAGTTTAGACATTTTTCAGAGCACGCACAAAAATACAGCGCCGAACATACTCATTTTCAAAGCTGGAAAACATCCATCCTAGGTTTGTTTGTTTTTTGGGGGGGAGGGGTTAATGGCCATTTTGCAGGTGTGCGTCTATCTTTTTGAATCATTTTCAAAGAAAACAGGTCCTAAAGAAAAACCTCACAAAACAAGCCATTTTTTATATAGGAGAGGCCAGAATGTTTAGTAGACTGGCCACCCAGACATCCCAGCAGAGCAGTGGGGCACTGCAGTGAACTTCATATAAAAAGGCCCAGGTACGCTTCTCATTATAACCTCCTTATTGTGTATGGTGAGCTCTCCAAAACCCACCCAAAACCTACTGGACCCAAATATCCAGTGACCAGGAAGTGGCATCAAAAGGGAGCTGAGGCCGATGTGAGCAGCAAAGGTGGAGCCTGAGGCAGTCCCCCCCCCCCTTACCCACCCACTGCTAAGCCACTATTTCTATCTTATTCATAAAACATCATCTCAAAATTTCTGTAACTTGTCAGTGGTAGTCTAGCTCTTCTAGCAGTGCCCATTCCATATAGGATTTTTACATGCCACGTAGAACATAATAACATAAGAGCTGCCATACTGGAATAGACTGAAGATCCATCAAGTCCAGCATCCTGTTTCCAACAGTGGTCAACCTAGGTGACAAGTACCTAACAAGATCCCAAAGAGTAAAACAGATTTTATGCTGCTTTTCCTAGAAATAAGCCGTGGATTTTCCTAAAGTCCATCTCCATAATGACTTACAGACTTTCCTTATAGGAAGTTATCAAAAGCTGGGTTGGGGGGGGGGGTTTGTTTTTTTTTTTAAACCCTGCTAAGCTAACTTCTTTCACCACATTCTCTGGCAATGAATTCCAGAGTTCAATTACATGTTGAGTGAAGAAATATTTTCTCTGGTCTGTTTTAAATCTACTACTTAGGAGCTTCATTGCATGCCCCCAGTCCTAGTATTTTGGGAAGGAGTAAACAAGTGATTCACTTCTACCCATTCCACTCCGCTCAGTATTTTACAAAGCCTTCTGACCCCCCCCCCCCCCAATTCTATAAAAGAAGGGGCATATTTTTTTCAATAAGCATGCAAAATTGCACATGCAAATTATAGAATAGTGCCTGATTTACCACCCCATCTCCTTTTATGAAGCCACATTAAGGTTTTTTATTGCTGGCCGCGGTAGTAAAAGCTCCAATGCTCATATAATTCCTATGAGCGTCGGAGCTTTTACTGCCATGGCCTGCAATAAAAAACCCTAACATGGCTTCGTAATTGTAGTTACTCGCTGTTCAATCAACTTATCACCTAAGTTCAATAGTGCATAACTGCAAAAGGGGTGTTAACATGGAAGGGGGCATGGATGAGTCAGGGCAGTGGCGTAGCGGAGGGGGGTGAGCGGTGCCCCTCTCCCGCCCTCTTCCTCGCAACCCCTGCCACGCGCGCCCCTTCCCCGTACCTTTTTATCTTAACTTGCTGCTCACGTCGGCTTCGGCCCTCTCTCTGACATCACTTCCAGGACTTCCGGAAGTGACGTCAGAGAGAGAGCGTCAAAGTCAACACGAGCGGTAATTTCGTGGCTACTAGCACCCAAGTTAAAAAGGTACGGGAGAAGGAAGGGGGTGTGAGCGCGGCAGGGAGTGGAGTGGGAAGGGGGGGGCGAAGAGCAGGAGGGGCGCAGGCGCCCCAAGGAAGACCGCGCCCGGGGCGGACTGCACCCCCCCTTACTCCGCCACTGAGTCATAGCAGTGTCTGACACTTATGTGCAATGTTGATAGAATACTGTCAGTTACACACGCAGATGGTAGCATTTTGGCACGAGTATTTACCCCAGCCTTTGCCGTGGCATAAGTGCTCGTACCAAAACTTTAGTCGCTCAAATACCGAGTATCCCACAAAGACTTCAGCACCCAACTTTTGCTATTGTACAATACTTGCTTAAATTATATCGCACCTAACCTCTGGCCTCCTTTATACAATCTACCCCTGAGCGCACATTGGCAGATTCCACAGTTTTACTGGACGGGGTCTCTAATGCCATTTAGCTGTGGTGTACCGAGGGCAGGATAAATGGGTGCTGTCCGCCCTGGGTGCAGGCGGTGATGGGTTGCATGGCGCAGCTGTGGAGCCGCGGATCACACTTGCGTGGCTGTTGACTCCGCCAGCCCCCACCCCGACCCTTCTGACATCAACTTCATGTTCTGGGGCAGGGAATCGGCAGAGCCGAAGGCTGCATGAACGTAGACCATGGCTCTGTGACCACTGCACACACACACACACACACTGCGTGGAGGAAGGAGGGGTGACGCACCTGGATGAGGAGCGCCAGACATGCCATTGGTGTGCAACAGGAATGTCCCTTACTTACTACTGACCCCTGCTGTGTTAGAACTGGAAATGCAGCACCATCCCTAGCAACGATCAGTGGTGTCAATACGCAAAAATGGCATTTTAAACAATGTAGGGGGGATCAATACCATAGTAAGGGGAGCGCGGTCCGCCCTGGGTGTGGTCTTCCTCAGGGCGCTGGCACCCCTCCTGCTCTTTGCCCCCCCCTTCCCACTCCTCCCCCCTGCTGCGCACTAACCCCTTCCCTTCCCCCCCGTACTTTTCTAACCGGCGCGAGCAGCCACAAACTTGCTGCCCGCGTCATTTCGACGCTCTCTCTGATGTCACTTCTGGGACCCGTGCCTAGCAAGTGATGTCGGAGAGAGCGCCGAAGCTGACGCGGGCAGCAAGTTTGTTGCTGCTTGCGCTGCAGACGAAAAGGTACGGGGAAGGGGCGCGTGGTGGGGAAGAGGGCGGGAGAGGGGTGCCACCGCCCCGGGCGCCGCTCACCCTCGCTACGCCACTGGGGAGGGGTGGACCAAGGATCAAAGGATCCCGTGTCAAACACAGGGAGGAAAAATAAGTGGGATCCCACAAGAAGAAGCAACGGTGGTGGTGAGGGCATATATCTATCGATCTCCACAGAAAACAAGTCGCAAAGAGCTTTCCAAAGGGAAATCATTATTCCTGGAGTCATCAAATGCTCTCGTTTGTTAATACGGAACAGAAAGGTTAGCAACTCCCCATAGCATCAGCAAAAGTGACAATGAAATGCACCGAGGTAAAAAAGATTCTGCCTGGATGGGCAAAGTGAAAGTGTCGAATACAGCAGCATGCCCGACCTGCCGAGGTATGATGAAAGAAAGAGCTGACTCATGCGGCTCTTTACCTCTGCAGGGTGCAGGGAAACGTCCAGGCAGGGAGCGCTCTGAATAAGATAGCCCGGAGGTGGCCAGAATCAAATTAATCACTCCTGTTTCCGCCGCTGAGTGATAGCGCTATAAATGAGTGCATCCTGTAGAGATAGATTGGGAATAAATATTTCATCCATAAATATGACCCAACAGCTGGAATTTCTGTTTTCTTATCATATTAATGTGTCTGGAGAGGGCATCCTGGGAGAAGATTCAACTGCATTTCTCTGTTTGATGTAACGGGGACAGGTCCATGGACAGATAAGGCTTGAGAGACAGGAAGATCTGAGCAGACTCAGCGAAATAAAAACCCTTTTCCAGACACACAGAGCATCATTGTAGATGACAACAGATGAGGACCAACCTAAGCATCTAGGCCAGTGGTGGCGAACCGCGTGCCAGAGGGGGCACTCGGAGTCCTCTCTGTGGGCACGCACGCCGTCGCCCCAGCACAGAGTTCGCAAGAGCTCGTTACTAGAAAGCCGGTCTGCTCCCCCCTCCCCCTCTCCACGTGCGCCCGAGGACATTTCTCACATCGCCCGCCCCTCTGCCCAGCAGCCCGGTGGGAGTGCTTCCTCCCTCCCCTGTCTGGGGTAAGGCGGGCGGCTCACATGCAGCGTGAGGGTGCGGCCGTGGACGGCAGCCTGTTGAGTCTGTGGCGAAGGTGATTCCCGTGGTGGGGTTGGAGGGGAGCATAGCTCACAGCGTGGCATAGCAGAGGGGTGCAGATCGTTGATTCAGGGAATATCCATTTCTTTTCTTTTTTAATCTTTATTCATTTTCAAAACTAATACAAAGTGCCATAAATTTTACAAACATTAATAATCAACATAAGCACTTAAATTCCATCAATAATAATACAAAGAAAAAAAATATCCCACCCCACCCTTCCAACAGTTCAATCAAAAAAATAAACCAACAAAATATCCCCCCCCACCCCATCCTGGATATGCATAAAAAATAGACATATTATATAAAGACAATTATGTTGAATTATCAAAGGATGTTAACGGCCCCCACACCAATTTAAATACTTTGCTATGCCCCAACATATCCGCATTCATCTTTTCATATTTATATCCTAAACATAAACTGGCCCACCAAAATGCAAAATGGAGGCACACGCAATTTTTCAAATTGCGTGTTATCTTTTGCATCGCTATCCCTGTCTTACGAAGCATGAGCCAAGGTTAGACAAATTATCAGCATGCATGCAACAGCAAAAAATTGCATTAATTGTTCAAAAGCATGCCGTGTTGGCACTTTGTGATAAATAAGTGGGTTTTGGGTTGCAGTTTGAGCACTCGGTCTCTAAAATGTTCGCCATCACTGATCTAGATTGTCCCCTTTATATTATCACACCTTGGATTGTACCTTTTCTCAAATCACGTGGCGACCAACTATTGTTTGAGAGGTGAAGATAATGGCAATGTAATTATTACACAAAGGCAATGAGCCGATTATACCTAAACTAGTCTTTAAGCCCGTTACATTAACGGGTGCTAGAAAGCAGCCCCCTTTCCCTCTCCCTCTCCAGTTCCTCCCTAACTGTCTCTCTGTAGCCCCCCAACTGTCTTCCCCCCTAAGCAAAATGATCTGCCTCCCAGCACACCCCTCCCCCCGAAGCAGCCCCCTTTCCCTCTACCCCTCCAATTCCTCCCTGACAGTGTCTCCGTGGCCCCCCTTCTGTCTCCCCTCCCAAGCAAAGCTGTCTGCCTCCCAGCACACCCCTCCCCCCAAAGCAGACCCCTTTCCCTCTACCCCTCCAATTCCTCCCTGACTGTCTCTCTGTAGCCCCCCAACTGTCTTCCCCCCTAAGCAAAATGATCTGCCTCCCAGCACACCCCTCCCCCCGAAGCAGCCCCCTTTCCCTCTCCCACTCCAGTTCCTCCCTGTCTCTCTGTGGCCCCCCTTCTGTCTCCACCCCCAAGCAAAGCTGTCTGCCTCCAAGCACAGCCCTTCCCCAAAGCAGGCCCCTTTCCCTCTCCAGCTCCAGTTCCTCCTGTCTCTCCGTGGCCCCACTTCTGTCTCCCCCCCAAGCAAAGCTGTGTGCCTCCAAGCACACCCCTCCCCAAAGCAGGCCCCTTTCCCTCTTCCTCCCTTTTCCTCTTCCTTCTTCCCAGTTCCTCCCTGTCTCTTCGTGGCCCACCCGATTTTCTCTTCTCGCGGTCTGGCCAGCTCCCCTAGTCCCTTGCCACCGCCGCCACCCCCTTCCCTTCCCGCAGTCGACAAACCTCTTGGCTCCAGCAGCGGCCGCAGCACTGTAAACATGCTGCTTCGTGGCCTCTACTGCCCCGATTTGCTCTGCCGCGTATCTGATGATGTCATCAGGGACACGGAAGAGCAAATCAAGGCAGTAGAGGCCGCAAAGCAGCGTGTTTACAGTGCTGCGGCTGTTGCTGGAGCCAAGAGGTTTGTCGACCGCGGGAAGGGAAGGGAAGGGGGCGGCGGCGGCGGCAAGGGACTAAGGTAGCCGGCCAGACCGCGAGAAGAGAAAATCGGGTGGGAGGCTCAACGGGGATTGGGGGGGGAGGGGCGAAGACGACGACGAAGACTGAGCCCTTGCTTTCTCCCTAGCTCCCAGTGCCCTAGGCTTTGAGCATGCGCAAATGCTCAAAGCCTAGTCCAGCCCGGCTCAGGAAGAAGGAGGATCTCTCCTGCACCGCACCGCCCAGCCCAGCCCAAACCAATGAGGGAGGATCTTTGGGCACTGACACTGGCACTGGCACGTCCTGTGCATTGGTGCTGGTGCCGGTGCCCAATCGGGTAAGAGATGTTTGGTGCTGGGGGGATGTAGGGTCGTGGGGGAGGGGGGGGTGACACGAGCGTGGGGGGGGGGGAGGATGCCGGTTCGCAGGGGGGATGCCGGATCAGACTGAAAAAAAAAGTTGTAAAACGCGGGTAAGCGAGCGGGGGGGGGGGGGGGAGGATGCCGGTTCGGAGTAGGCGGGAGGAGGTTTTAGCATGCGCGGTATACGCGTGTGCGCGCTATATTAAAATTTTTTTACATAAATTTGTGTTTATCGCGCGCTATACCCGTGTGCGCGTTTTACACGGGTGCGCGTTATCTATGTGAAAATATGATAGTAGGTCCTCCATTGTCCTCTGGATATTGAGGTTGAGCTAGGAGTGGGCCAAGATGGTTTCAGAACATTTCTTAGCGAGATCTGCCACCTCTTCCATCCTGTCACCAAAAAAGACTGTTCCCCTGGCATGGAACATCAGCCAGCACTCCTGGACTGTTGGTTCAAGATCTGAGGAATGCAATCCAGTACTTTAGAAAGCATCATAGATTGCCCAGACTATATATTTTCTGCACTCCCTCTCTTTGGCTACTAGCTGGTAGAATTCCTCAGCCTTTCACCAGGGAGGATTTCTGAGAACTCTACCACCATATGCACAATGTTATGCAAGAGCCTGCTCATTAAGACTTGGTGTGGAAGCAAGCGTAAACATTTTGAAACAATTTCTTCCCAAAAGATTGCAAGGAACTGAGCCTCCCTCCCTAGAGACACCAAGGAGCGAGTCTTGGAGCTCCTGGCACTTTTGGAAGTGGATTCGACCACCATGGAATAGTAAGGAAACTGGAGCTGCTCAAATGCTAGAACTTTCTGGATTCCATACATAGGGTCAGCCTTCTGTACAAGCTTAAGGACTCTGAGCATGGGTATTGGCACATTTGCTAGGGTGGGGGGGGGACTTTGTCAACTCCCACATAAAAGTCAAAAAATATGCATCACTTTGCAGTGTCCTTATTCAATTTCATCTAACATTTGGATGCCGATTCTTCCAATTTGCAATTTCTCACAGTCTGCATGCAGTTTAACAATTATGAATAGTTTTGAGTCATTTGCAAATTTAATCACATCACTTGTCGTTCCCAATTCCAGATCATTTATAAATATGTTAAATAGCACTGATCTCATTACAGATCTCTGGGACACTCTACCATTTACCTTCCGAGATTGAGTATGCCAGCCATTTAACCCTACCCTATGTTTTCTATTTTTAGCCAGTTGATGCTGAAGTCTATGGGCTGGACTTCTCGGCGTCTCGTAAGAACATGAGAACTTAAGAAAAGCCTTACTGGGTCAGACCAATGGTCCATGGAGTCCAGTATTCTGTTTCCACAGTGGCCAATCTAGGTCACAAGTACCTGGCAGAAACACAAATAATAGCAGCATTCCGGAATCCCAAAGAATATCAAGATTCCATGCAGAAACTCAGAGTAGCAAGATTCCGGAATCCCAAAGAGTAGCAACATTCCTTGCTACCGACCCCAGTAGCCCGTCCTCACAGTAGCCAATCCAGGTTACTAGTACCTGGAAAACCCCCAAATAGTAGCAACATTCCACGCTACCAACCCAGGGCAAGTAATGGCTTCCCCAATGCCTGTCTCAATAATAGACGATTGACTTTTCCTCCAGGAATTTGTCCAAACCTTTCTTAAAACCAGCTATGCTGGACCATTCGGGTCTTTATCTGCTGTCATCTACTATGTATGTTACTAACATGTTCCAGAGCTTAATTATTCTCAGAGTGAAAAATATTTCCTTATATTGGTTTTAAAAGTATTTACCTGTAACTTCATTGAGTGCCCCCCTAGTCTTTGTCATTTTTGATGGAGTAAAAAGTCAATCTGCTTGTACCACTAAAAAAAAAAATTAAAAAAAAGAAAGCTTAGCCATTTTAACCCAGCAGTAAAAATGGCCTTAGCATACGGCAGGGGTGTCAAAGTCCCTCCTCGAGAGCCGCAATCCAGTCGGGTTTTCAGGATTTCCCCAATCAATATGCATGAGATCTAATAGCATACAATGAAAGCAGTGCAAGCAAATAGATCTCATGCATATTCATTGGGGAAATCCTGAAAACCCGACTGGATTGCGGCTCTCGAGGAGGGACTTTGACACCCCTGGCATACGGAAAAGACCAGCATAATGGCATGGTAAGGCCACTTTTTACCTCTGTTTGATAAAAGGGCCCCTGAAAAGTTTTCTCAATTCTGGCATGGGTGAAAGAAGAACTTGGGTTTGGCTACTGCTTAATTAATTAATTTATTTTTATTAATTTATTTTTTGAGATGTTCAAAGGAAATGTAAGCATGAACGTAATAACTTTCATTTTCAGAGTCTGCAAATTTCTGCCAGGTTGCAGCCTGGTTTTCACTGTTACCA
Source organism: Geotrypetes seraphini (assembly GCF_902459505.1). Taxonomy (NCBI): domain Eukaryota; kingdom Metazoa; phylum Chordata; class Amphibia; order Gymnophiona; family Dermophiidae; genus Geotrypetes; species Geotrypetes seraphini. Next base: position 25,706,347 of record NC_047093.1, on the reverse strand, counting down.
GCTCTGTGGCTTCCTTAACCTCTTTTCTCTATACATGGTTTGAACGCTGCAGCATGCTCGTCATTCTCTTGAACTGTGTGACTTTGGGTATGTTCCATCCTTGTGAAGACATCGCCTGCACTTCTCAGCGCTGCAAAATCCTACAGGTACAGAAGCTATGACCTCTCTACGCGAGGGCAAACTAGACTGACTTGGAGAAAGTCATGCGGGGAAAGGCGGAGTCGTTCGCCCTAATTCTATAAAAAGTACCACATACACAAATTGCATATGGAATTTAATTGAATAACAAGCTAATTGGAGCCAATAATTGGCATTTTAATAACTAAATATTGGTGTTAAATTAGGTGTCAGGTCAAAAGAGCGCCGGGACAAAGGCGCGCCCAGACAATTGAGTGCAGCGTGTGCCGCCGCACCGCTCTAAATTACTGTTTTTAGGGCTCCGACGGGGGGCGTGGGGGGGAACCCACCCACTTTACTTAATAGACATCGCGCCGCATTGTGGGGGCGTTGTGGGGAGTGTAGGGGGTTGTAACCCCACACATTTTACTGAAAACTTCACTTTTTCCCTGTTTTTAGGGAAAAAGTTCAGTTTACAGTAAAATGTGGAGGGTTACAACCCCCAAACCCCCCATAACGCCGGCGCGATGTCTATTAAGTCAACTGGGGGGGGTTCCCCAACAAAAACCCCCGTCGGAGCCCCTAAAAACTGTAATTTAGAGCGGTGCGGCAGCGCGCGCTGCGCTCAATTGTCGGCGCGCTTTTGTCTTTCACGCCGTTGTCTATGAACCATTAAATTAGAATCAATTAAGGTTTATACACCATAAATTTAGGCATGGGTAGGGTTACCCGATTTTCCCGAAGGAAAATCTGGGCCCATGGCCACGCCCCCAGGCCCGCCCAGTTCCTTCCCGTTCCACATCCCTGTCCTACCTGTAGACGGCATCTGCGCATGCGTGGACGTGATGCGATGATGTCATGTGCACTCGCACGTGCATGTGACATCACCGTGTCGCATCTGTGCATGCGTGGAAGCCCCCTCCCGACATGTTTTTTTTTCACAGGAAGCTTTTCAAAACCTGGACAAAGTGCCGGGTTTTGAAAAGCCGTCTGGACTCCCGGACATGTCCTCGAAAAGGAGGACGTTTCCGGGGAAATCCGGACATGTGTTAACCCTAGGCATAGGATCTGTGCCTAAATTTAATCCCTGTCAAAACGGGGACATGGAAATGGGCGGGTCATGGGTGGATCGGGGGACATTCCTTTAAATTACGCATGTAATTACAGAATTAGAGCCTCCGCAGCTAAATTTAGGGGCTGGCGATTGCACCACGTTTGTGCCCTCCCTTCCCCCACCCCATACCTCTAAATGTTTGCCAGTGTGAGCAACTTCTCAGCTCTGCCGCTCGCGCTGGCCTGCCTCTCCTCGGAAATCACTTCTGGGTCATGGGGCCAGAAAGCGGCGTCAGAGGGAAAGCCAACGCTGGCACGAGCAGCAGGCCAGAGAAGCTTCTCGTGCTGGTGAAGATTTAACGAGCTACAGGTGGGGAAGGGAGGCTGTGAGTGAGGCATGGGGGGGGGGGGGGGCGGGGAAGGAGTAGGGGGGCAGAGAAGAGGGCACAGGGAGCCCCGGGCACCCCCTACCCTCGTTATACCACTGGTGCAAATGGCTGCAAATAAATTTACTCGTGGTTCCCAGGTGTAAGCGTTATTCTTTAAACTGCGCCTAACTTTAAGCACGGTTTATAGAATAGCACTTTTTTTCAGGGCCGATCTTTTGAACACCATAAATAGAATTTAGTCCCTAGAGGATCTTATGGGGGAAATTCATGGTGAACTAGGCCGCTGGTAAGTTATGATACATTGGAGTAGGGCAGTTTTCTAAGCCATTTACCCAGGTAAACTGGCTGTGTGAAAATTACCCTCTCTTTCTTTCATATCATTTGTGTATTTTAGCAGAATTGAGGGGAGTTATTTTCTGGGAAAACAAATATATAAATCTTACATTCAAAGCCTCGTACCACAGTATTCCATCACAAATCTGCCAGCCCAATGCTTGCATTCTCTGCGCACCCATAAATAATTTTCAAAGGGAAAACTTGCATGTAATTTCCCTTCCATAACTGGGGACAAAATTTACAAGATCGAACACACAGACAGGCTGTTAGAAAATTGTAGCCTAAGAAACCAGTACAAAAGAGGTCATTTTTAATTGGTCACCTGCTGCAGGGGAGGTGCTGGAAAAAATAGGTTCATCATACGTTTGCATCTTATAAATGCCTAATCTGCTCCCACTCCATCTATTCTCCACTCCTGGGATCACATAAATGCCAGTGTCTATAAAGTTTCCTAGTGTGTTCTGTATTTCATATAACACCCATTGACGCAGCCACCTGAGCAATTCACAATCTAAGCAGGTATTTTCCTTATCTGTCCTGGAGGGTTCATGATCTAACTAGGGTACCTTGGACAATGGAGAGAGCGAGAACCAGAAGGCCTTGAGCTTGTGCAGATGCTCAAGGCCCAGGCAAGAGGCGGGAACTTCTTGCACCGGCACCGGCACATCCTGTGGGCTGCGTGCCGGTGCCAGATGGAGGATAAGGTTCAATGCTGTTCGGGCGGGGGGTGCCGGTTTGCATGGGGGATGGGAACCAGTTTGCACGGGGGGGGGGGCGCGGGGGGAAGTGATGCCAGTTCTCGGGGGGGGGGGGGGGAGGGGGCAGTGGAGCGGTGCTGCTGGCCTCAGGAGGTGGGTGGAAAGTGGGAACATATAAGCGAGTTTCCCTTACTTCCTATGAGGAAACTCGCTTTGATATACGAGTAATTTGGTTTATGAGCATGCTTCTGGAACGAATACATATACAATATACATGCAATCTTTGTTTTAGCCAGTTTGAAATTTGAAATCTTTGATTTAGCCAGTTTGAAATTTTCTCCAAATTAACTTCCTTTAATGTATTGTAGGGGATGCTCAACCCAGTCCTTGTCATGATATCCAAAATGAAAACCAGTAAATTTCTGGGACAGGAAATTGGGGTTAGGCTCCTTTCCCATGAATAAGTGCATGCTTAACTGGGAAGCTCCCACAGGCTTCTTAAGAACATAAGATTTGCCCAGCAGTCCGCTCACGCGACGGCCCTTAGGTCAAAGACCAGTGCCCTATTTGAGTCTAGCCTTACTGGCATATGTTCTGTTCCAGTAGGAACTTATCCAATCTTGTCTTTAATCCCTGTGGAGTGTTTTCCCCTATAACAGCTTCCGGGAGAGCGTTCCAGACCTCCACCACTCTCTGGGTGAAGAAGAACTTCCTTACGTTTGTACGGAATCTATCCCCTTTCAACTTTAGAGAGTGCCCTCTCGTTCTCCCTACCTTGGAGAGGGTGAACAATCTGTCTTTATCTGCTAAGTCTATTCCCTTCAGTATCTTGAATGTTTTGATCATGTCCCCTCTCAGTCTCCTCTGTTCAAGGGAGAAGAGGCCCAGTTTCTCTAACCTCTCACTGTACGGCAACTCCTCCAGCCCCTTAACCATTTTAGTTGCTCTTCTTTGGACCCTTTCGAGTAGTACCGTGTTCTTCTTCATGTACGGCGACCAGTGCTGGACGCAGTACTCCAGGTGAGGGCGCACCATGGCCCGGTACAGCGGCATGATAACCTTCTCCGATCTGTTTGTGATCCCCTTCTTTATCATTCCTAGCATTCTGTTTGTCCTTTTCGCCGCTGCCGCACATTGCGCAGACGGTTTCATTGGCTTGTCTACAAATACTCCCAAGTCTCTTTCCTGGGGGCTCTCTCCGAGTATAGCACCGGACATCCTGATCTCCTCCATTAGCTCAGATACAAAGTTAGATTTCTAAGCCCTACAGGGACAGAAAGATACCCACTGTACGTAACTCACTTTGAGCTTCTACGGAAAAAAAGTTATAAGCTAAAGTCAGAATTCCCTTTCATACTTTTTTATGCTACCACTGTTTATTGTTACTCGCACATCTTAATCCAAAGTACATGCCTCAAACCATAACATTTATTAGACCCTCTCCGAGCCAAACTGCAGCCAGTAGCTTTATACAGCAAATGATTATTTTTTCCTAAATAATTTTCCAGACAAACCATCACATTCCAATTATATGATTCTTCCCTTTAGCTTATCTTAGCTTACTTTGCGCAGATCTAAACTAGCATAGCTTGATGTAAAATTCATTCATAAGCAACCAGAAGAGCTTCCTTAAACGCATTTACTGCCCCTGGTTTGCTCCCCTCTAAGCACAATAAAGTTATGCCCTTTTTTTAAAGCCCTGGACCACAACATTTATTCTAATTAGGATGTTACCTCATCATAAAATATAAATAATTTAACATTATATTTTGTTTTATTGTATGCATTTCCCAAAGTAAGGGGAGGGAGGGGGGTTATAATTGAGTAATAGTTGACATACTTATTACTTATTAAGTATTATATGCTGTTTAAAAATTATAGTAAAAGAGTATATAATGAAATGTTATATTTACAGTAAGGTATGAAAGAATGTCAAGTGTATACTTAATGAATTTGTATGAATTTAGATTGTACACTTGTTGTTATATGAAAAATGAATAAAAAACTTATGTTTAAATGTGTTTATTCATTTTCAACGTGCAGAAAACAACAACCATAATAAAAACAATACAAAATACAGATATATTTGCACAATATCCAAAGTACCCCTCCCAACCCCCCACCTCACAACAAAAATCCCAACAGAAAATCCCTGGTGAGAAGAAAGTGCAAAAGACTTCTATTATGAGTTCAAAAGTCTATTCCGAGCCACCGAGGTAAGGGTCATCCAAAAACGCTCCCAAATCACTGTGAATCTGCACCCCGATCCCGAGTCAATATCAAGGAAATGTCTACGTTCCAAGGAGGCCTGGGTGATCATCAATGATTTCCATTGACTGTAAGTCGGGGCATCACAAGCCAGCCACTGCAGTAGGATAGCCTTTTTACCAAGTAATATAGCTCTAGCCAAAAAGGCTGAAAGGCCTTTAGGTTTTGGAGATACGACATCATAGAAACCAAAAAGCGCTCTTGGGGTCAGGGACCACCGCCGACCCCAAAGAGCTGAAATATATGAATAAAAAACTTAAAACGAGAATCATTAACTATTGTTTTGCCAAAGCCAAATAAAGATCCTACATTGGTTTCAAAAAAAAAATAAAAAAGGATGTTATCTCACTTGGGCCCCTAGTCAGAAAACAGCTCTCTTCCAGTTCTCCGACTCTGAACCAAGGTATATTTACAGTGACACACATATTTAGCTATGGATTCTATTCAGAGCAGTTCACACAGCATGTATATTTTATTTATTTCTTCCATTTGTGCGTCGCACATACCTATACAAGCTCTTGGCGACGTTACAGAGGAAGGGGTTAGAAGAGGGTAGGGAGGACAATGGAGGGCAGGAAGATACAGGAGGAGAAGAGGATACAAGTGATTAGGTGTCAAATGGAATTTGGTGTGGTTAAGTTCCGTCCTGGTCATTTCAGTAAGGTTATATTGTTGCTCTGTCTCAGTCCAAATACTGGTAGGTCCTTATTATTCTTAAATATAAACCAAAATAGTTAAGTTCCCACCTGTTTATCAGTTAGAAAACTACCGTAAGCCTCAAACGTTCTCCACTTGAAGGCTAAAAACTCTCGGATCTCAGTTCTCTTTGTCTAACTTCTTACAAATAGACTTTTCCTTCAGCTTACCAGCAGCCTGTTCAGTGGGATACAGGAACTTAATTACCCTTTACCTGGGCACTGAGTCCTTGACGCTTTGTTACTGAGTTGTCTGATCTACGTGCCTTTGTGAACTTACTCTCTTGTTAATTCAAGACTTCCAGGAACTACAACTCCCAATGTTTCGGTGGGCTCACTTTCTTTCAAAACTCTACTGTTTACAGGTTGAGCTCCATTTAGGGTTCATCACAGTGCCTTGCTATCCAGAACCCCCACAATATGCATGCACAATGTTATGCTTGAATTTTTATACAGATCTATATCGTGCATATTTGACGTGGGCATCCTGACTATCTGACTGGCTGGTCTATGAACCTTTGCTTTAACAATATTATTTGTGAGGCTTCAGGGCACTGTTCCCTCTATGCCAGTGGTCACAAACTCAAACCCTTCGTAGGGCCACATTTTGGATTCGTAGGTACTTGGACGGCCTCAGAAAAACTAGTTAATGTCTTATTAAAGAAGTGACAATTTTGCATGAGGTAAAACTCTTTATAGTTTATAAATCTTTCCTTTTGGCTAAGTCTTAATAATAATATTGTCATTTATTTTGTAATTTATTTGTATTTTGTATTTGTAATTTATTTTACTTTTGTGATTATGATAAACATACCGAGGGCCTCAAAATAGTACCTGGCGGGCCGCGAGTCTGAGACCACTGCTCTACGCTAAGCAGGAGTCTGCCAGCTGCTTTGCGTTAGTAGGGCGTGATACTTTGACACTGTGCTTTCATTTGCTGGGGACAGGAAGGTTTCCTGGAGTCCTACAGAGCTTGCCTGTCCCACACTATTGAAAATGTGAAAGTGACCCCCATCCCCTCCCACCCCCGGGCCGAACACTATGTCCAATTTAGAGGGAACAATGTTTCAGGGCACTGTTTTTGAGACGCTGGGGCTCTGGGAGTCAGTGGCGTAGCAAGGGCGAGCAGCACCCCTAACCCACCCTCTTCCCTGCCCCCACTGCAGCGTGCCCACGTCACTGACGGCTCGCCCTTTGACATCGCTTTCTTGGCGTGGGTCCCCCGAAGTGACATCAGAGAAAGCGCCGATGCCGACACGGGCAGCAACTTCACGCCGGGGAATTAAAAAAAGGTACGAGGAAAGGCGAGGGGCGCGCACACTCTGCAAGGAGAGGAGTAGGGGTGGGGAGGAGGAGAGATGCCGCGCCCTTAGCAAGACAGCGCCTGAGGCGGATCACCGCCACTCCCCCTCCCCCTTCCTATGCCACTGCTGGGAGTGGTCATTCCTGAAACCAGGCAGCCCTCTAGGCGTATTCTGGTGCAATATAACAGAAAGTTGAATTGGTGCAGTCATCCATATCAAAGATTAATATTTTCCGCAGTAGATCATTAGCTGCACTATATATAATTAGTTTCAATTTTGCCTGTAATTCTTCAGTGATGTCGCTGTATGCAAAGTATCATAGGGTTTCTGAGATTCTTACAAGTTGAGTTCATAGCCCTTTGGTCCCTACTTCATTATTGTTTTCCAAAAAATGTATCAAAAGTTAAGAAACTATCTGAGATGTTCCAAATAGAGTCTAAGGCAGTGGTTCTTAACCTTGTTGGAGGTACTGAACCCCACCAGTTTCATATGCGTGTTCACCGAACCCTTCTTTATTCCCTTAGTTTTGCTGGAACTAGACTAGAATTACTCAACTTGGCATTGCAAATCATGCAATTAGGACGCCGACTCCCATCACGTTCCGTTATACATGTGAATCCATATTGTACATATTCGTCCGGCCACTTTCGTATTTTGCTCGACATAGTTAGTAAGGGATTAAAATATTAAGATAGGTAACACACGACGTACCATCACAACAGTTACAATTCGACTACTGTGCGCATCAAATCCCCTGCAGCACAGATAGGCCAAGCGATGTTGCGTGATCACCTGCAGCCAATTATGGACAAGCGGGGCATATCATCACGAATCATAAGCGCTTCGGTCACGTTCAATCATCTATCAGTTAAATCACAAATTTTGATCAGGAATTGATTGATGCATATAAGGCGTTAGTTACAGATTGATAGATCAAGAAACCGAGTACACGATCAGTCTTGATCAAAATCACTGAATAACTGATAGATGATTGAACGTGACCGAAGCGCTATATGAGTCGGAGGTGTGTTTTGACCTCCGCCGAACCCGCGAGACTGACTCACCGAACCCCTGGGGTTCGGTCGAACCCAGGTTAAGAACCACTGGTCTAAGGGGACAATTTATCGAAAATCGTGTGCTTACTGTTAAGACGGGTTCTTTTATCACAAGTCATGCTATTTTTAGCACAGAGGCCCAGTTTAGGCAATGAGACCTTGCGCTAAAGTAGCACGACTTGTGGCGAAATAAGCCGTCTTAACAGCAGCGCACATTTCTGATAAATTTTCCCCTAAACGTGTTTAGTTTTAAGGAAGGGCTTGCTGGCCATCACGAAACCGATTTATTTTCTCCAGGCCTGATTCTTCTGTTTTTCTTCTCAGGGCTTTGATGATTTCATTTTCGCCTTCTTTGCCGTGGAGATGATGATCAAGATGATCGCGCTGGGCATTTTTGGGCGGAAATGTTACTTGGGAGATACTTGGAACTGGCTGGACTTTTTTATCGTGCTGGCAGGGTAAGTACGACAGAAGCTAAATGTTGTGTGTCACTAGAAGGGAAAAATTTTCTCTTTTTTTTTTTTTTGAACCAAAACAATTGATGGAATTTATTGTGACTAAGGAAGTGGGGGGGAGGGGGGGAGTGATTATTGGTTCAGTTTAATGAACCGGCTTTCAGGGGCTTATTCCCTGCCCATGATATAAGTGTATTTATTTGTGCTTTGATCATAATTTGTGGACTAAGTAATTAATAATGATTAATAATGAGCAAAACTCAAAACTTTTTTATTCGAGGATGCTTTCGGATAAAACTGTCCTTTTCAGGACTAAACTAATGGCAGTCTTTCTCCCCACCTATTGTTTTTACCCTTTAAGTGTGCTTTATTTAAATATTGTAGTTCTTCCCTCTTTCCCATTTGTGTGCAGTTAACTTACTTGTTCTTTGTCAACGTCTTCTAAATTAACACTGTCTTGTTTTTAATATTTTAATTCCAAATGTTTTGTTACTTTTAAAGACTCCTTCTTTTTATTATTGCTGTACACCGCCTAGAAATTTGAATAAGCGGTATAACAAATTTTTTAATAAACTTGAAACTTGAAACTTTCTTTTTCCACCATAGTGGCTGACCTAGTGTGGGATATTTAATTTCCAGTCTGTATTCATGTAGATTTACTTGTTTATAGTTGAAAATTTGAATAAATAAATAATAGGGAAAAAAAGAAAATAGTGTGTAAGATCATGAAAAGTGAAAGAAAAGGAAATGGAGATCCACTATTCCCTATGGGCCTGGTATTCAGCCCCGCCCGCCCCCCCCAAGTCCTGCGGTTCATAGACAACGGCGCGAAAGACAAAAGCGTGCGCCGACAATTGAGCGCAGCGCGCACCGCCGCACCGCTCTAAATTACAGTTTTTAGGGGCTCTGACGGGGGTTTTTGTTGGGGAACCCCCCAGTTTACTTAATAGACATCGCGCCGGCGTTATGGGGGGTTTGGGGGGTTGTAACCCTCCACATTTTACTGTAAACTGAACTTTTTCCCTAAAAACAGGGAAAAAGTGAAGTTTTCAGTAAAATGTAGGGGGTTACAACCCCCCACACCCCCCCAATGCCCCCACAACGCGGCGCAATGTCTATTAAGTAAAGTGGGGGGGTTCTCCCCCAAGCCCCCCCGTCGGAGCACTAAAAACAGTAATTTAGAGCGGCGCGCACTGCGCTCAATTGTCTGGGCGCACCTTTGTCCCGGCACGCTTTTGACCTGACACCAAGTCCGGTTCATAGACAACGGCGCGAAAGACAAAAGCGTATGCCGACAATTGAACGCAGCGCGCGCCACCGCACAGATAGCAGTAAGTCTGGATATTCAGTGCTGCACCATTTCCAGTGACTGGCATTTGAATATCTGGGTTTTATTTTGACTGGCAATAACAATGTATCGCAAACTGCGTGCCGTGGCACACCAGTGTGCCTCCTTTCAGGTGTGCCGCAATACACTGGCGAGGAGGAGAGTCATCCGCACAGTGAGAGGCACGTCCTGTAGGCAGTTAGCCGGCGCAGATGACTCTCTTCCTCACCGGCGTCTCTCCTCCTCTCCCCCAGATCCATCCACCGAAGCAGGTCGCGGCAATACGAGCCTCCGCGCATGCACAGACGTCAACGCAATGATGTCACACATGTGCGTGACATCATTGCATTGATGACCGCGACTTATGGGTGCCTTCTGGCCCTGGCATTGGATTTAGTGTGCCGCCGGCCGGAAAATGTGCGAGACACTGGGCTATAACTTAATTGGTTGTTGATAGTCATCACTGACCAGTTAAATTATAACACTCAAAAGTAGGCCTGCTATTTGACCATCCAGTTTTCCCACTAAAATTAGCCAGTCAGCACTGAATATTACTTCAGCCACTAACCGCGAATATTCAGCAGAGATAACTGATGATTTCATGCTGAATATGCAGTTAGCCAGTTAAATGCTATTTAACTGGTCAGCAGCCATTTCTGGCTAGTTAAATCAGGGAGAATGTCTAAATATGAGTTCTGAGGGCCATCTTAACCCTTTCAGGACCATAAGGATCGTAGGCCAATTTTTGTGGTTTTGACGACATTTTTATGGTAAAAAGGGCTTGCAGATGCCTAAAAATTTATTTTTTTTGTGAAATATCATTATTTTTTTTTTAAAAAAATCACACTTCTGGCTTATGGACAGTGTGGCAAGTGAATCTTCTCGTCCATCTGGCAACGACGCTAATGAATGAATGTCGGAACCAGTTTGTTTACATAAAGGCAGTATCCTATGGAATCCGTACATATCAAATTTAGAACTGTAGACTATCCCAATCAAAATTTATAGGATTTTAAAGTTATGGGACAAATATGTCCCTTGGTCCTGAAAGGGTTAAGAAAGTATCTGGAGAAAATATTTCTTCACACAATGTGTAATTAAACTCTGGAATTCGTTACTGGAGAATGTGGTGAAATCAGTTAGCGTAGCGGGGTTTAAAAAGGTTTGAATAATTTCATAAAAGAGAAGTCCATAGGCCATTATTGAGATGGGAAATCCACTGCTTATTGCTAGGATAAGCAGCATAAAATCTGTTTTACTACTTGGGATCTAGCTAGGTACTTGTGACCACTGTTGGAAACAGGATACTGGGCTTGATGGACCTTCGGTCTGTCCCAGTATGACATTTCTTATGTTCTTATCCTACAGCAGGTTTACCACATACAAAATGAAATATTTCTTTATGGAAGCCATAATTCACTCACTGAAAATTGTTATAGGATGTTCTGAAGGTAACAGTATATCTGGGATTCTTAAAGAGATAGATGCAACATCATTCACAGGCAAATGTAACCGATAGGTGGTAACATTGTATTCAATCAGTGCTAGACTACTGCAAGGTTCTAACTAAGGAGGATTTATGTCATACATGGCCTGTTTCTTGTTCGCTTCCTCTAAACCAGGGGTGCCCAATAGGTTGATCGCGATCGACCGGTAGCTCGCCAAGGCAAAGTGAGTCGATCATCCAGGACTCGCTTTGCCTTGGCGATCTATCGGGCCGATCAGTCTTCCTCTCCCCGACGTCAATTCTGCCTTCGGAGAGGAAGTTCGGGCCAGCCAATCACTGCCTGGCTGGGCAGAACTTCCTCTCCGACGGCAGAATTGACGTCGGGGAGAGGAAGACTGATCGGCCCGAAGCAGGGAGAGCATGGGGCGGTGTCGGCGTCGGTTTTGGGGCCTGTTATCCATTGGTGGTGGTTTGGGTCCTGTTCCCCGATGGCAGCGGCAGTGGCAGTGGCTTGGGGAAGGGCAGGGAGAAAGAAAGAAAGGGGGCAGGCAGGGAGACAGAAGGAAAGAAGAGAAACAGAAAAAAAAAAAGGGGGGCATGAAGAGAGAAAGAAAGGTCAGGGAGAAAGGAAGAAAAAGTTGGGGGAGGGAATGAGGTGTGGAGGAGAGGAAGCATACAGGCTGAAAGAAAGATTGGATGCACAGTCAGAAGAAGAAAGTGCAACCAGAGACTCATGAAATCATCAGATAAGGTAGGAAAAATGATTTTATTTTAAATTTAGTGACCAAAATGTGTCTGAATTTATATCTGCTGTCTATATTTTACAATATGGTCCCCTTTTACTAAACCGCAATAGTGGTTTTTAGCTCAGGGAGCCTATGAGCGTCGAGAGCAGCGCTGGGCATTCAGCGCAGCTCCCTGTGCTAAAAACTGCTATTGTGGTTTAGTAAAAAGGGAGGGGGGGGTATTTGTCTATTTTTGTATGGTTGTTACTGAGGTGACAGTGCATAGAGTCATCTGCCTTGACCTCTTTGAAAAAACCCTGGAATAGGAATGATAATTAACATTTTCTATGCGTACAGTGTGCTTTGTGTTTTTGTTTTTAATTTTATTGTTGGTAGATCATTTTGACTTGGTCATTTTAAAAGTAGTTCGCGAGTCAAAAAAGTGTGGGCACCCCTGCTCTAAGCCCTACAGCCTCACCTGCCACTGCCGGAGACAGGAGACTGGGCTGGATTTGATTTGACCCTGTCTGACAGATCTTATTTTCTTCGTTACATTTCTCTGAAGCACTGTAGAGTTCGATTTGATCCTCGTGCTAAATAAAAATGATTCACTGTGACAGGGATGATGTCCCCCCCCCCCCTGACCAGGAACAGTGAAGTCTTCTGCAGTTTTCAGTAAAAACGGTGCCTTGTGAGAGGAGACAGAATTTTACCAGAGAGCAATGGTGGATTAGGGGCAAAGGTGGAGTTCTTATGGGAAAACGTGCTGGCTTCTGGGTGTCCAACGGAGAACAAGTGATGCCTTTCCAGGAGGGTGATTAATTTATTGAAATCATACTGCCTCCTAGCCCGAAGAATGCTTTCATTTTAATACCAGAGTAGATTTAGGAAATCCTTCATTCGAAAATAAGTTGTTTGGTTCTTGACTAAGATGGGTGGTATAATTATCCCACCTGAGTACAGAAGATGATGTTGGTGAATCTGAGTCCTGGTTCCAGTGGCATACCAAGGGGGGGACGGGGGGGATCCGCCCCGGGTGCCAAGCCCTGAGGGGGTGCTCCCGGTCCGGTCCGGTTCCCCCCCCACCCTGCGCCAGGTGTCGCGTCTGGAAACAGCCTGCAGCAAGATCGCAATGCCAGCGATCTTTGCCTGCTTCGGCTGTTTCCTCCGCCACGGTCCCGCCCCTCCTCTAACGTCAGAGGAGGGGCGGGACCGTGGCGGAGGAAACAGCCGAAGCAAGCAAAAATCGCTGGCATCGCGCGATCTTGCTGCAGGCTGTTTCCCCAGGGAAATGAAGCGGGGAGGCCGGGGGAATGAACAGTGCTTTGTGGTGGTGGTGGGGCCCAGCGGTCCTTCGAGGTAGTGAGGGGGGGGGGCAGCAGGCCTTCAGGGTGGGGCGGGCAGGCAGACCTTGTGGAGGGGGGAGAGACAGGCCTTCAGGGGGACAGGCCTTCAAGGGGGACAGGCAGGCCTTCGGGGAGGGGTGACAGGCCATCAGGGGGGGGGTGCAGGCCTTCGGGGGGGAGACAGGCCTTCAAGGGAGGGCACAGGCCTTCAAGGGGGTTACAGGCCTTCAAGGGGGGGGACAGGCAGGCAGGCCTTCAAGGGTGGGACAGGCCTTCGAGGGGGGTGTAGGTCTTCGGGGGGGTGCAGGCCTTCAAGGGGGGCAGGCCTTCAGGGGGAGCAGGCCTTCGAGGGGATGTAGGCCTTTGGGGGGGGTGCAGGCCTTCTGGGGGGTGCAGGCCTTCAAGGGGGGGGAAAGGCCTTCAGAGGGGGGGCAGGCCTTCAAGGGGAACAGGCAGGCAGGCCTTCGAGGGGGTGCAGGCCTTCAGAGGGGTGCAGGCCTTCAAGGGGGGGACAGGCCTTCAGGGGGGGCAGGCCTTCAAGGGGAGCAGGCAGGCAGGCCTTCAAGGGGGGGACAGGCCTTCAGGGGTGGGATGCAGACATTTAAGGGGCGGACAGGCCTTCAGGGGAGGGGGGACCCTGGTGTAGAAGTACACAGAGGGAAGGGGAGGGGTTCCAAGAGACGTGCATATGCCAGACTTTGGGTGGGAAGAAATAATGGGTCTGAAAATAGAGAAGAGAGAGAGAGGTGATGGACATGGGTTTTAGGGAGGGAAGGAACAGAAAGGGAGAGAAGTTGGACACAAGGGATGGTGTGGAGGGGGGGAGATAGAGATACTGATTAGGAGGGTAGTTGGGAAAAGAAAGGGAGAGATGGTGGACCCTGGGGTAGTGGGGAAGGTGGGAGAGCTGCTGAATGAAAGGGTAGTTAAGAAAAGGTGGATCTGTTGAGGGAGACAAAAAAGGAAAGATGCCAGACAGAGGGAAGGGAAACGGAAGGGGAGGACAGAGATGGCAGATGGATGGTTAGCACGGAGAAAGAAGAAAGAAGGAGACCCTGGCAAGCAAGTTATCAGAAGCCAACCAGAGCCTTGGACCAACAAGATTTGAAAATAACCAGACAACAAAAAGGTAGAAAAACTAATTTTATTTTCTGTTTTATGATTACAATATGTCAGATTTGAAATGTGTATCCTGCCAGAGCTGGTGTTAGACCGCAAACGTGAGCTAGGATTTAACAGAGAGAGGAAAAGTCCTTTTTGTTTCTTTATTTTATTTACACCACAGCGCCAGTGTGGTTAGGAGAAGCCAAAGGGGGGTGAAAAAGCTATAAAATAAACCCACCAGAATGTTTGAAAAAAACACCCAATTGGGCAGGAAAATCGAATCGATAAACCAATTCAATAGGCTGAATCGAATTGAAATTTTTTTTCCTGAATCTGGCAGCACTAGTTTGCGCTACTGTCTTAGACTTTAGGACCTGGGATTGGGGAGAGATTGCATCCTCAGTACTTTATAATGCAAGTGAAATGAGGATTTGGACAGATTTTTGAAGGGTCTGCACTCTGCAGAAGAAAAATATTGTATAGGCCGGGGACATGAGACAGCAGGAAATGGGAACTTTTCTTCCTTCTATTTTTGTGAATGGCAAGGCTGAGGATGTCAGAGAGTTCAGTTAAAATATGTGCTTTATAAGAAAATATAATAATGTGTTTTATAAAGTTTATAACATTGCTGGCCTACCCGGTGAGGTGTTCCTAGTGGTGGTGGTGGTGGTGGCAGCGTGTCAATGTGTTGAGAAGAAGAGGTGATCTGGGAAATTCTGCTGAGCAAACTCCGGGCTCATTTCCACCCCCCAGTTAGTCCACTCCACTCAACTGGTTCACACACTGAGTGGGTCTTTGGGTGTTGTTCCTGGGTAGTTGTTTTGGGATCTCTTCCAGTGGTTTGTCAGTATCTCCTTCTGGTCCAAGGAAGGAAACTTTGTTAACCTTAGCACTGACCTACAGTATATGTTTGTAACAGCGCTGCTTGTGTGGCATTAGTCTATGTAGTGATCGAAAGAAAAAACCAGACCTTTACACATTTTTGCACTATATGGTGGGTGTATGAGGAGATTCACATTTCCTGCACAGCTGAGTCCGTGTGAAGTTACCTTGTGCTGTATTTGACATCTAGCAAAGTCTCTGTTTGGAAGGAAAGATCTCAGCTTAAAAATGAAGTGGCCAGAAGTTATGGTAAAAGCAGATAGCGTAGCTGGTTTTAAGAAAGGTTTGGACAAATTCCTGGAGGAAAAGTCCATAGTCTGTTATTAAGACATGGGGGAAACATCTGCTTGCCCTGGATCGGTAGCATGGAATGTTGCTACTCTTTGGGTTTTGACCAGGTATTAGTATCCTGGATTGGCTACCATGAGAATGGGCTACTGGGCATGATGGACCATTGGTCTGACCCAGTTAGGCTATTCTTATGTTATGTTCTCATCTGTAGGGGCCTTTGTTTTCACTTCTTATTTTAATGTATTTTTTTTCTGGGAACTTATCAGTGTTTTTTATAATGGGAACAAAAATGGAAGAGAATTAATGTGTGTGGGATGAGGGGGTAACTAATTTCTTCAGCTAAATAATTCAATCCACTTCAAACAGACATAGGAGAACTCACGCACCATTCACACACCCTCCAACCAAAAACGTCAAAAGGAAAAAAACTGTTCGACAACCTCCTAGCCATTCGAGCTGCAACACTCGACCCCCAACTCTACAACCTATTGACCTCGACCACAAACTACAAAACCTTCAAAAAAGAAATAAAAACCCTTCTATTCAAAAAACACATAAAACCGAACTAACACAATCAGAACTGTCCCAAGCATCACCTGCAACTACTCCATATGTACTTCTGATGTCATGACAATTCAGACATAATTTATGTTATGTTATAGTATGTTTGGAATAATGGTTACATATATGAGGTTCAATAAAAGAAAATTTTCACTGCCTGTTTCTATTATGACCATTTATTCAGTTTCATGGTTATTACAAAAAATATTTTTTTACATGGGGGGGGGGGGGGAGTCAAAAAATTATGGGCCCCGGGTGCCACATACCCTAGGTACGCCACTGCCTGGTTCTAGAAACTGTTATGGGCAGACTAGATGGGCCATTTGGCCTTTGTCTGCCGTCATGTTTCTATATATATATATATATATTTTTTAAGTTATTTAACCTATGAGAGGTGAGGAGACTTCCAGGAAATGTCTTTCTGACCAATGGGCTTTTGAATGGCTAACTAAGGCTAGGACCACGGAAGAACGGGATTTAGGAGTAATCATTAGTGATGACATGAAAACTGCCAATCAAGTGGAAAAGGCTTCCTCCAAGGCAAGGCAAATGATGGGTTGCAACCGTAGAGGTTTTATCAGCAGGATGCCAGAAGTCATAATGCCACTGTACAGATCCATGGTGAGACCTCATCCTATATAATAAAAGGCTAACTCGCGCATGCGCACTCCTATTTGCGTGCTTCCATGATCTGTAGTTCAGTGGCCGCATGAGTGCGCATGCGTGAGTCCCCAGCCTTCTTCCCAGCACCTACCTTGGCCGTCAGCAGCGGTGGCTCATCTCCTGTGGGGACCTGATGTGTGCTGTGTCCGTCCGTGGCCGCGGCTTGAGACGTATGCGCCAGTTAGGTGCATCGGGTGACAGGAGCGGTGCTGGCGGCAGATGGCGGGAGAAGGGCTCATGGTCCTGCCGCCACTGCCGCTCCTGTTCACAGCGGCCTGCACGTCGCCGACTCCCCCCCTTCCCGCAACAACCGCTACCGCTCCTGTTCAAAGCGGCCTGCTGAGGTTCGCGGCTGGCTGTAACGAACCTCACAGGCCGCTCTCCACATGGTAGCACGTTCCCTCTGACGCGATCGCGTCAGAGGGAACATGCTACTGAGTTGGAGAGCGGCCTGCGAGGTTCGCTAAAGCCAGACACCATCGCAGGCTGCTCTTTACAGGAGGATCAGCCACCACGGGGATTGTGAGAAGAGCCGCCGAAAAAAAACCTTCAGCCGCAGCAGGCCAGCCCGCGGGAAGGGAAGGGGGAGGGGCCGAACGGAGCAGGGCAGCTCACGGTAAGAGAAGGGAATGGGGGGTGGGGGAAAATGCTTCTACTGCTTCAGCAGGGACCTGGAGGGGAAGGGAAATATCGCTGCTGCTTCTGCAAAAGAAAGTGGTGGGGGGAGAGAAGGGAATGGGGGGTGGGTGGGGGAAAATGCTGCTACTACTTCACAGGGATCTGGAGGGGAAGGGAAATATCACTGCTGCTTCTGCAAAGGAAAGTGGGGGGGGGGGGGGAGAGACAGAAAGAAATACAGACAGACAAAGGAGGCTAGGGAGAGAGACAGACAGAAATAAAGACAGACAGGGGACCAGAGAGAGACAGAAAGAAAGACAGACAGACAAAGGGTGCCAGGGAGAGAGAGAAAAAAATTGCAGGAGGGAGAGAGACAGAAAGAAAGGAAGAAAGAGACAGGAGCAGGGAGAGAGACATAAATAAAGAAAGACAGACAGGCATATATTCTAGCACCCGTTAATGTAACGGGCTTAAACACTAGTTTGGAATATTGTGTTCAATTCTGAAGACCACATTACCGGAAAGATGTGCTGAGAATTGAGTCAATTCAGCGGATGGCCACCGGGATGGTCTCGGGGCTCAAGGATCTCCCGTATGAAGCAAGGCTGAATAAATTGCAGTTGCACTCACTTGAGAAACGAAGAGAGAGAGGGGACATGATTGAGACATTTAAATATATCACGGGCCATATCGAAGTGGAAGAGGATATCTTCCGCCTTATGGGACCTTTGTCCACCAGAGGGCATCCGCTGAAAATCAAGGGAGGAAAATTTCCTGGTGACTTCAGAACGTATTTCTTCACCGAGAGGGTGGTCGATCATTGGAACGAACTCCCACGGCAGGTGATTGAGGCCAACAGCGTGGCAGATTTTAAAAATAAATGGGATATTCACGTGGGATCTCTAATGATGTAAAGGCAGGGGGTGGTGAGCAAAATCAAGGTGAAGGGTCACTAGAGTGGGCAGACTTGATGGGCTTTGGCCCTTTTCTGCCGTCATTTTTCTATGTTTCTATTTGCTTAGATTCATCAGGGCTATTAGTGAAAGAGACATAGCCTGCTAGGACTGAAATCTCAGCGCTAGCTGGCCGAGTTATATAGCTTCCCCCATTGAGAGGGATAGCCAGCGTTAACTCTAGACATAGAGTTACCAGTTGTCTGGGAAAACCCGGACAAGTCTTCTTTTTAGAGGACTATCCAATAGAAGCGAGAGTGCACTTCAAATTCTACTGCTTACTTTACAAGGCTCTCAACGGAGAAAGCCCAACCTACTGGAACAACCGACTAAATCAATCCTCCTCAACCAGACACAGAAGATCCCACTCACTGTTCTCCCACCCATCATCCAAAAATGTCAAACAAAAAAAACTTTTTGACAACCTAATAGCCTCCAAAGCAGCAAAATTGGACAGATAAATTACCACTCTGTTATCTTCAACTACAAACTACAAAACATTCAAGAGAGATACTAAAACCATACTCATCAAAAAACACATAAAACCTATCCAGCACAACCAATCCCAACCCAATATCCAACACTCCCTATACCTTTAATACTCTCTAACTTTCTTATATTTACCAAATGTTATCTAAAATCCCCACAATTCACCCTATTCCTATCTCCTAAAGACTTCTACTTCCCATTGGTAACTCTTTTTACCCGACATTTTCATTACCTTAAAAATTTTATGTCATCGCTTATTTTATTCCTTCAAATTTTGAATGTAATTCTTGTTTTAGTTTGGATGTAATCCGCCTTGAACCGCAAGGTAATGGCAGAATAGAAATCACTAATGTAATAATAATAATAATATCCAGGCTCCCGGGTGGATTTTTCAAACCCAGCATTTGTCCAGGTTTTAGGAAAGCCCCAACGAGCTCCAGCCGCATCTGGAGGGCCTCTGAGCGTGCGCAGATGATATCACACACACGCGGCTGGAGCTTGTCCGGAAGAAGAGAGGAGGCTTTGTGGGGACAGGGCTGGAGGCAGAGCTGGGCAGGGCTGGGGCAGAATTGGAGGGTGTGTGGGGGGGGGGGCCTGGAGATCGAATGGGGCGGAGTCGTGTGTCCGGGGTTTCTCGGAGAAAATATGACAACCCTATCTTAACTCCTGTTTAGGAGGAAATCTCAGTCTTGCGCAAACTCCTCCTCCATCTTCGGCAACATTTTTAACCCCAAAAGAAATTACAGCCCTGGCTGGGGAAAATCAGCGCAGGAGGATTAATATTGTGAAACCTGGCTCTTGAAGGCTGTTTCTGTATTGTATAGTGTGAAAAGTCTGTTTTATCTGGGTCAATAATGGCCGTCATAATGGCCGAGCGCTGTGCCAAGCTTCACATACCAGGGCAGCAAAAGCACTGTTAGAGGAAATACCGCTGTTCCTGAAACTGAGAGGTTTTACCGTGAAAAGCGTGCGATGCCAGTTTCAATATATTTATATGCGAATATGACACCCTTGCCTTTTGCAGTTTCCTTCTGAAAACATATGAGGCACCTGGTTTAAATTAAACACTGATTAAACTCTCAGGAATCTCCTGGCTGTGAGAAGAAACCCCACATGAAAAGCTTCCAATCTAAAGGACTGATTTACCCAACATATGAGGACTTCAGAGGCTTTCAGTTCACCTTACTGCCCAAGGAGATGCAAGGTCTCTGATTCCTGTGTTTGTTATGCATGGGAATTTCCTGGAATGGCTGCGAAGATCACTGGAACAGACTAAGATGGAAAAAAAAAAATGACTGAATATCCCGTCTGCTGATAGACGCTCACACGGTCACTAGGTTTGTTGGTGTCTGGAGAAGCCCAACCCTCCCGTGGAAACTGGAAGACTGGGGAAAGACTAAAATGGTTAGGGCTCTTCAGCTTGGAAATATGATTCAAGTCTACAAAATCCTGAGTGGAGTAGAACGGGTACAAGTGGATCATTTTTTCACTCTGTCAAAAATTACAAAGACTAGGGGGACACTCTTTGAAGTTACAGGGAAATACGTTTTTTAAAACCAATAGGAGGAAATATTTTTTTACTCAGAGAATAGTTAAGCTCTGGAACGCGTTGCCAGAGGATGTGGTAAGAGCGGATAGCGCGGTTGGTTTTAAGAAAGGTTTGGACAAGTTCCTGGAGGAAAAGTCCATAGTCTGTTATTGAGAAAGACATGGGAGGAAGCCACTGCTTGCCCTGGATCAGTAGAATGGAATGTTGCTACTCCTTGGGATTCTAGAATCTTGTTACTCTCTGGGATTCCGGAATCTTGCTATTCTTTGAGATTCTGTATGGAATGTTGCTACTCTTTGGGTTTTTGCCAGGTACTAGTGACCTGGATTGGCCACCGTGAGAACGGGCTACTGGGCTTGATGGACCATTGGTCTGACCCTGAAAAACATACTTTTTATTTACATATATTAATTGCCTCTTTCCAAAGATCCAAAATTCTAAATAGTCCATACATCATAACTTTGTATCCCTCACCCCTTTCTCTCTATCCCTCAACATTCTGTCAACTGTTGACACATCTCTGCCTCTTTGTTCATCTCAATCCCATCAGCTTGCAAATATTCATACAAATAAGCTTCCATCTTTCTTTCTTTCTTCTCACCTTCATGTACTAAAATATCTTCAGTAACTTTGGTCCCTCTATTGGTAAAAGACTGAAAATGAAGCATACTGTAAAATTTTCAATTCCCTCTGAGTGCCAGCAGGAGGCACCCTTACAGTTGAAAATCAATAGTCCCACTAATCTGCTTGGGAACACTCAGGCTGCCTGGGCCATTCAGCTATCTCCTGCTTTTAACCATGCAGGGCGGGGCTATGGGTGGAATGGGGTGGACCTGAGGCAGACTGGGCGAGGCTGAGGATAGAACAGGATGGGGCCACTCAGCCCCCTTTTTTTTTTTGTAAAAATCTGGTTACCCTACACACACACACTCCCCCCCCCCCCCTCGCTACACCACGGCCTGGCGGCAGTGTATGACAGCACATCTTCATCGCCCCAAGGGAATTCCTATGGACAGAGCTCACGTTACTGTAGAGATCGCATGTGAGATGACAACTGTCCTGCCCTGCACACAGGACAACTCCCAGCACTGCCCATCAGGGCTTTATCTTCATGTTTATAAAAAATCTTTATATACGACTTAGCTAGCCAAAGAAAGGATCAAAGCAGTTAACACTATAACATAATTCTTTTAACATAACATAGGGGTCTTTTTACTAAGGCGCTAGCCGTTTCAGCGCACGCTAAATATTAACACGTGCTAAACGCTACCACGTCCATAGATTATAATGGATGCGTTAGCGTTTAGCATGCGCTATGTAGTATGCGCTAAAGCGGCTAGCGCACCTTAGTGAAAGGACCCCAATGCCTTTCGGTTCTTGGCGGTGTAAAAGAATAATGCAATAAGGAAAAAAATTGTTAACGTTAGGGATAGAAAAATCATACGCTATGAATGGGTGGGAGATATTTAAAAGCAAGAAAAAGGCTGCAGAGTGGAATGTACAAGGTGCAGGAATCTTTATTGGAAATCTGTACAAAATTGTAATCCATAAAAATGGCTCTCATACGAGGGCTGTTCAAAAAGTATCAGACCTTTATTCATAAAAAATACTCGTATTCAGATACAACAATCTTATACTAATCTCTTTCAAAGTAGTCCCCTTAGGTTGCCAACAACTTCTTCCTACAGTTCTGCCACTGTCGGTAGCGGCGCTGGAACGCCTCTTTTGAGATTGCTCGCAACTGGTCCGTCGCATTCCGCATGATGTCTTCTCTCGGTCCCTTTCAGGGGCATTTACTGCTTGGGGAAAAACCAGAAGTCACACGGAGCCATGTCGGGAGAGTCGGGAGCCTGAGGAATCACAGGCTTGTGTTGTGTTTGGCCAGGAAACTCCGTATCAAATGTGAAGAATGGGCAGGTGCGTTATCGTGATGGAGCTACTAATTGCCCGTTGCCCACAGATCCAGCCGTTTGCATCTCACAGAGTTACGAAGGCGACGCAGAAGCTCATGGTAGTACCCCCTTGGTGATTCGACAATCCTGCATCACCAGGATCCTCACTTGGTCAATGTTGATCTCACTTCTGGATGTTGAGGGCCTACCAGAACGTGCTTCACTCTCCACTGATGTGCAGCCATCTCTGAAGAGGTTGTACCACTCCTTTATCCGTGTGGTGCCCATTGCTTCATCCCCGAAGGCCTGTTGAATCTTGCTGATCGTTTCCACTTGGGAATCGCCAAGCTTTACACAAAATTTAATGCAGTAGCGTTGTTCAACTTTTTTCTGTCATTTGGTCAAAAATGAAAATTGGATGGCGCTCATTTACACTTCTTCAATCATCGGTGGTCTGCCGGCGACTGACAGCTTTTGTAGGCGGGAAAAAATTCAAGCATGCGCATTAGGGTCGCCTACATAGATGCACCAAACCACGCCTTCCTAGCTTTATTTGTTTATGCAAGAAAAATTAAGGTCTGATACTTTTTGAACAGCCCTCATATACATGGAGTACAATATGAGTAACAGCAGTAGAACAAGAACATAAGAACATAAGAAATGCCTCCGCTGGGTCAGACCTGAGGTCCATCGTGCCCAGCAGTCCGCTCACGCGGTGGCCCAGCAGGTCCAGGACCTGTGCAGTAATCTTCTATCTATACCCCTCTATCCTCTTTTCCAGTAGGAATTTGTCTAATCCTTTCTTGAACCCCAGTACCGTACTCTGCCCAATCACGTCCTCTGGAAGCGCATTCCAGGTGTCCACCACACGTTGGGTAAAGAAGAACTTCCTAGCATTTCAACATTTCTGAGTGCCCTCTTGTTCTTTTATTTTTTGAAAGTTTGAAAAATCTGTCCCTCTCTACTCTCTCTATGCCCTTCATGATCTTGTAAATCTCTATCATATCCCCTCTAAGTCTCCTCTTCTCCAGGGAAAAGAGACCCAGCTTCTCCAATCTCTCAGCATATGACAGGTTTTCCATCCCTTTTATCAGACGCGTCGCTCTCCTCTGAACCCTCTCGACTAACGCCATATCCTTCATAAGGTACGGCGACCAATATTGGACGCAGTACTCCAAATGCGGGCTCACCATTGCCCGATACAACGGCAGGATAAGAAATAAGTATATAAAATGAAATAAAATGGAAAGAATGAAGATGAGGAAACAACAAAACAAAACAAAAGTATTAAAGCAATAAATCTTGCCACAGAAGGATAAGTAAAACGCCTAGTGCGGGAGAAACTGATAGACAGAACCAACGGTTGTATGCTGTGAAAAGGGAAAAATTGAATAAGATCAAAATAAAAGTTTACAAAAAAACCCCTCTTAAGAATTGTCATTAGACCAAAATTACACCATAATGGGTGAGAACGAAACCAAAATAGGGGTCCTTTTACAAAGCCGTGCTAGCCATATTAGCGTGCGCTAAACGCTAATGCGTCCATAGACTATAATGGACGGGTCGGCATTTAGCGCACGCTAATACTTAGTAAAAGGACCCCTAAGTGTAACAGTAGTGTCAAAAAGTTGTCGTTTGCTATAACAAAAAAAAATCTTTCCAAACTACTGTTAGAGCAAAAGGCTTCAGCAGCAATTCTGTCAGGGATTTTTGTTTTTGGGGGGGGGGGTTTGTTCTTGTGTAGTGCTTCTGCCTTGTCCCGGAGTGGAAAATGACACGGGGACAAAATTTGTCCCTGTCCCCATCCCCATGGGCTTTGTCCCCATTCCCACCCCCGTCTCCGCAGGCTCCATCTCTGTCGCTGCCCCGTCCCCATCCCTGCCCTGTCCCCACAGACTCTGTCTTCATTTGCACAAGCCTCAAACATATGATTTTATATTTAAATCTTTTTTTAAAAAAAATTAAAATATAAAAAGGGACAATATTCTGTACAACCGTTTATAAATCACAAACAGAGCCTTCCATTTCTGTCTTTGTCATGGTCAACATCCTATACCTTGGCAGTGTTGAAACAAGCAACCAATGCAGGTTGTTGTAAAGGTGGCCTAGGCCAGCACATACAAATTCCACCCAAATAAGAGCTAACTGCCACATTCTAAACATGTCATAATATTCGATCATCTGCCCCAGGAGACCAAAAGGAAGCATGTTGTATGGATGTGTTGGGGACACAGATAGAGGTGAAAAAGGAGATGAACATCTTGGGGATTTGTTTAGATTCAGCTTTGACTATGGGAAAACAGTGACATAGTAGATGATGAATGGTCCATCCAGTCTGCCCAACCTGATTCAATTTAAATTTTTTTCTTCTTCTTAGCTATTTCTGGGCAAGAATCCAAAGCTCTAGTCTCCGTCAAAGCTCACTCCAGCCCATCTAAACCATCCTAGTCATCGAAGCCATCCCCAGCCCATCCTCAACCAAATGGCCATATATGGACACAGACCATGCAAGTCTGCCCAGTACTGGCCTTAGTTCTTCAATATTTACTATTATTTTCTGATTCTAGATCCTCTGTGTTCATCCCATGCTTTTTTTAAAATCTGTCACCGTTTTCCTCTCCACCACCTCCCTTCTCGGGAGCGCATTCCAGGCATCCACCACCCTCTCCTTAACGAAGAATTTCCTTACATTGCTCTTGAGCCTACCACCCCTCAACCTCAAATTATGTCCTCTGGTTTTACCATTTTCCTTTCCTTCCAGATCATGAATATCATTCAGAAGGGTTATGCAGAACTTCGTACACTGTGTCGGCTACAACCATTATTGACGCCATCTGACTTCAGAACAGTAGTTCAATGCTTGGTAGTTCCCAGGTTGGATTATTGTAATTCTCTATTTTGGGGATTAACTAAAACAAAGCAGAAAGCCCTACAGGTATTAATGAATTTGGCAGCTAGATTGATTAATGATGTTACACTCATTACCCCTATTCTGAAACAACTTCACTAGTTACCTATTCTATAGGCGTTGGAATGGGTAGGCCACAGGGGCCAAGGCCTCCCCAAAAATTCTCGGTCACTGTGGTTTTGGCCTTCCTGCCCACCCTTCTTCAAGTGTTTGCATAAATCTTCGGGCAGCCACTGCACAGCGTCAAACAGCAGGTCTGCCCCCGGAACCCTTCATTCTACTGGGGGGCAGGTCTGCTCGTGGACGCTGCATGGCGACTGCTGAAGATTTAAGACTAAAGCGCCGGAAGGAGGTGGGTGGGGTACTTGGGAGCTGTTTGGAGGTCATGCATCAGGGCATAGCTCCTGGGCCCCCCCCCCAAACAAAGCAGTGTTTCGCTGCCTATGACCTATTCAGCAACGTGTTCACTACAAAGTGTTATCTCTTTGTTGGTTACCAGATTTTGTATCAATCAGCCCCTTACTGCTTTCAGTTTCTCTGGGAGGTCTATAGCCTGAGGTCAGAAGGTGGTATGAGACTTATTAGCAAAAACTGAAGAAGGTGTGAGATATGTGACCACGAAATCGAAAATGTTCTCAATTGCTGGAGTGTCTCTCTGGAATAAGCTGTCGGGACACCTAAGATTATGTACTGATTGCATTAGTTTTAAGAAACTGTCAAAAACTAATGTTTGTGGACGCTTGTTTGTAGAACCAATCCAGCTTAGGTTAAATTTGCTCCTCATGGAATAGGTAGTTTCTGTATTGGTTTTTGGAGTCCACAAGCAGCCAGATTTTGATCATCTATGTGAGTGAAGTTTGTAATTGTAGTTAGGAGTGAATGGAAGTCTGTTAATTTTATGTTTTGAACTTATAACTATGCATGTTCATTTTATGGAAACCGCTTAGATTATAGGTGTGATCAGGGCAGGATTAACCAATAGGCCAAGTAGGCATGTGCCTAGGGCCCGAAATGGTCGGGGGGGGGGGCCCGATGAAGGAAAGCATCAACATTGTTTTTTCAAAACGGCGATGGGCCCCTCCAGCATCGATCAGCCCCCCCCCCCATAAAAAGCTTCAGCAATGATTTCCTCGCTGTATCAGACATGCAGAAGAGTTATTTTATAAGGGAGCACTTTTTAAACAGGGTATGTACTTCAGTGTTATTTTATAAAGACACGTAGGCACCAAGGCCCAGATTCTATAAACGGTGCAGAAGTTAGGTGCCAAGATTGGCGTGCTTGGCCGATCTAGGGGGCCTTACTTCATTTTTTCAATCAGCTTAATCAGCGCCATTAATTGAAAAGTGCCATTAAGAAAACAAGTTAAAAACCATTAAAAATTAATTGGTTGGAAACTACCACTTCAAGGTAGGTGCCTACTCCAAGATGCCTACCAGAATGTAGGTGTGACTTAGGGCAGATTCTGGGCGGAATTTGGGCCTGGTGTGACTTAGGAGCACTCATTTAGGCCATGAAAACCCTGGCAGAAATGGAGCGCGCTTAAAGTTTCAGTCCCTACCAGAGACAGAGACTGTGTCAGAATTCAAGAGGGCCTGGGATAGGCACGTGGGATCTCTCGGAGAGAGAAAGAGATAATGGTTACTGGGGATGGGCAGCTCTATGACCTCACAATGTAGGTGCACAGAGCCTTAGCCTATAGGAAGAGGAGATGCAAATGTTAAGAGCCTTAGTCAATAGGGAGAGGAGGAGATAATAGTTACTGCGGATGGGCAGCTCTATGATCTCACAATGCAGGTGCACAGAGCCTTAGCCTATAGGAAGAGGAGATGCAAATATTAAGAGCCTTAGCCAATAGGGAGATGAGGAGATAATGGTTACTGTGGATAGGCAGAGAAGATGGGCCATTTCTATGTCTAAGGCCACATAAGTTCTGCTAGGCGTGATTCTATAAATGGTGCCTAGTGGATGATTGACAATTGCACTCTTCAGCGCCTAGAAATTAGGCATCGTTTATAAAATCAGGGCCCAAGTGTGAATGGCAGAAATCATGCCTGCATTAGTTTAGTTTAATTTATATTGCTGTTAGGTAATACCAGTGTTGAAGGCATGGACATTTGGTACACCGTCAATAGCGCGCAGGACAATTGCACCCTGACAAGTCTGCTCTGTCAAATGCGCGCACCGACAAGTGCGCGCATGAAGGGAGCAGGGTTTTCGGGGCAAAATTGTAAGTGTGTTGGGGGGGGCTTGTGGCAATGTTGAAATTGAGATCGCATTGGCATCCCCCAAACGAGAGCACGATTGTAGTGGGGGGCCCCCCCAATCATCTCCTGAGAGCGGAAGAGCCAGGCTTCGGGAGGAGAGCGTGATTTTTAAGAGTACTGGAGGGGTCCCCCCCCCACACACACACCCTACATGGGAGCGCGAGGAGTTGTAAGTGTAGTGGGGGGTTCCCCCCCACACACCCCTCTCAGAGTGCAAATGGGAAGGCCTCAGAGCGGTCAGAGTGTAAATGTCGGGTGTGATTGTCAGTGCGCCAATGTCTGGCGCGCTTTTGACGGGTCACCGAACATTTATGCCTGTAAAAGAGCGTAATCGATCATCTATGTACGTCCTTGCAAACTCTGCTTGTGGTCTTCCCAAACTCCGCTCCTGTACCTGTCCACAGGCAAAGTGCATACCATCATGTCAACCTGTATACATCTATGCCGGTCAGAATTCTATAACAGGCCACAAAAGCACAAACCTTATTTTACAAAATGCTTTCAAAATGTGGCAATATCCAGATTCCTGTCTTTCCATGCTCTCTCTATTGTGTCCTTTCCTACCGCTGTCTTTATGCTGTGTAGGAATACAAGATTGTCACATCTGGGACCTGTCAAAAGTAATTTGGGCTGATCTGGCACAAGGGCATTTTTAAATACCAAACAGAAGGTGTTTTCTGAAAATGTTTCCTCCCATACTGTGTCTGTGGGGAAATGCTCTTCTAGATAAACCTAGCATTTATGAGACCAATTTCTTTCTTCCACAAAAGCTGTCGTCAGCTGGAGAAAGGATGGAAAGGGGGGAGGAGGTTTGGATGTAGCACTTCAATATTAAGGGTAAGAAACCGGTATATGGTCAGTGATCTTCATCGTAAAGCATACGGTGACAGACTTGAAGAGCTCAATATGAATACTTTGGAGGAAACAGGCAAGAGCAAAGTGGAAATGTCCAATCAGAATGGTGCACAAAAAAGTGTCTTTCAACTCATCTGATAAATCCAAATGTCTTTATTCATCCAAAATAACTCATGCATCCAAAGTAACTCAATGACTCGACATGATCATGTTTCGGCCACCCAGCCTGCATCAGGAGTCTTAGGAGTCTTTGGGTATCAAATGGATAAATATGGTCTATAACCAAACGATCAAACCGTTGCTCCGTTGCATCACAAGATTCGGAGCAACAATTCTGTACAATTGTCAATTTATAAATCAGCGTCTTCTCTCCACTCTCTCTTCCTCATTTCCCTTCAGCGTCCTCAACCCACTCTCTCTCCACTTTCCTTCAGCGCACGCACATAAAAAAAAGCAAGTAATTTTATATCATTTTCATTCTATTCATTCATAGAAATTAAAGTCTAAATAATGCCAGTCACATAACAAAACATGATTTTACAAAAATAATTCCCTGCACAGTCAAGCCTGCAAGGATTACTAGATGTCTTTCAGCAGCTCCCCTCCCTCCCCCTTACCTAGTGGCCAAGTCAAAATGATCTACCAACAATAAAATTTTAAAAACACAAAGCACACTGTACACAGAGAAAATGTTAATTATCATTTATATTCCGCGGGTTTTCAAAGAGGTCAAGGCAGATGACTTTATGCAATGTCACCTCAGTAACAACTATACAAAAATATACAAAATACCCCCTCCCTTTTTACTAAACCGCGATAGCGTTTTTTAGCGCAGGGAGCTGCGGTGAATGCCCCACGCTGCTCTCAACACTCATAGTCTCCCTGCGCTAAAAAACGCTATTGCGGTTTAGTAAAAGGGGGCCATAGTGCAAAATATAGACAGCATATATAAATTCTCAAAACGGACACATTTTGATCACTAAATTGAAAATAAAATCATTTTTCCTACCTTTGTTAGGTAATTTCATCAGTCTCTGGTTGCATTTTATTCTTCTGACTGTGCATCCAATATTTCTTCCCTTCTTTCAGCCTCCTGTATGCTTCCTCTCCTCCAGACCTCATTCCCTTCTCCAACTTTTTCTTTGTTTCATCCTGCCCCCTTCTTTCTTTCTCTCTCCATGCCCCCTTTCTTTCTATATGTCTGTCTTTCTCTCACTCTCTCCGTGCCCCATTTCTTTCTTTCTTTCACCCTGCCCCCTTCTTTCTTTCTCTCTCCCCATGCCCCCTTTCTTTCTCTATGTTTGTCTTTCTCTCTCTCTCTCTCCATGCCCCATTTCTTTCTTTCTTTCACCCTGCCCCCTTCTTTCTTTCTCTCTCCCCATGCCCCCTTTCTTTCTCTGTTTGTCTTTCTCTCTCTCTCTCTCTCTCCCCATGCCCCATTTTTTTTCTTTCTTTCTTTGTTTCACCCTGCCCCCTTTCTTTCTTTCAGGCTCCCTGTCCCCCCCCTTTCTTTCTTTCAGGCTCCCTGTCCCCCCTCTTTCTTTCTTTCTGGCTCTCTGTCCCCCCCACCTTTCTTTCTTTCTGGCTCCCCCCTTTCTTTCTCCCTGCCCTCCCCCATGCCACCGCCATTGGGAAACATGCTGCTGCCACCGCCGCCAGGGAAAGGCTGCCACTGGCCATCGGGAACAGGCCGGCGCTGAGTTCTCCATCCCTGCTTCTCTTCCCCGTGGGCCGACCAACTCTCACTGACCGACGTCAATTCTAATGTCGGAGAGGACATGTCCGGTGGTCCAGAAGGCTTTTCAAAACCCGGCACTTTGTCCGGGTTTTGAAAAGCTTGCCGACATAATTGCGTCGGGAAGAGGCATCCATGCATGCGCAAACTCAACGCGGTGACATCACACGCGTGTGCGCTTGATGTCATTGCGTCATGTCTGCGTATGCGTGGATGCCATCTGGGACTGGGGTTGGGACAGGGTGGGAAAGAGGAGGAACTGGGCGGTTCGGGGGGGGGGTGGCCATGGGTCCGGATTTTCCCGAAGGAAAATCTGACAACCCTAAATACACATAAGTTTATTATAGGAACAGTGCTTGATTATAGTAGATTCTAAACAATTCTCAAATGGCAGGCGGCTGGTGTGAGGGATGAAATATCTGTGAATATTCAGCGAATGTGAAGGGTGTGAGATATTTAGGTATGCAAGATGGGTGCAAGGGGTGGTCCCAGGGTAAGAAATAAGACGGGGGTGGCCAGAGGGATGACGTTTCTTTTCTGTGGTAGGCAAGTGGCAAGGGTTATAAGCATGTATGGTAGCTGACGGTAAATCCTCTGTGCATGAGTGCATTTTGAAGTCAACGGTGAGTTAAATGTAGCTGGCTACGACTCAGAAATCAATATGGCTCATTGACCTGCTTCTGTCCTATTTATCAAACGTTGTATAAATCAAGAAAACGAAAAGTGATGGCTTTAATTGCTGGAACGTAACAAAATACATTGTGTAGAGATTTTGTCCTGCTGTGTTCTCTGACCTGGTAATACCATCTGCAGCTGGCACTGGGCTGATGCTCAATACAAACAAAATAGTTTATCAAGAAATAAACAGGCCAATATATTCAAGGGGGGCCCATGGGGATAGACAGGGAAACATGTTTGAGTACTTGAATAAATTCATGTATATCGTTCTGAGCTCCTTGGGGAGAATGGTATAGAAAACTGAAAAAATATATAGTGTGAAAAGTTTCAGCCTCTGATAACCAGAGCAAGTATTGTGATGTCATAATGCCTCATTCCACCAATGCCTAAGAGCCAACCTCATCAGTGATGTCACAATGGCTGGATTATCCCCACTTGGATCACTTTTGCTACATTTAGATTTCTAGAGTGATGCAGTGGTTAAAGCTACAACCTCTGCACCCTGAGGTTGAGGGTTCAAACGCACACTGTTCCTTGTGACCCCAAGCAAGTCACTTAATCCCCCCACCCCATTGCCCCAGGCATATTAGATAGATTGTGAGCCTGCCAGGATAGACAGGGAAAAATGCTTGAGTACCTGATTGAAGTCATATAAATCGTAAATGTGGTAAATGGCAACCACTGAGGTGGCAGTTCTATAAGGGGAGCACCTCCATGTAGGTGCCCTGATGCTGAGTGGTAGGAGCCTTTTCTCTAATGGCATCTGGTGCCCGGACTCCATTACTGAATACTAGAATAACCCAACACTGGCATGTTTTATATTCAATTCTGTTTTTATTATGTATTAAAGGCAAAATACAAAACAAGCAAAGGTCAGCCAAACCAATAGCCAACATAGAAGAAGTTGTACAGAAAATACATCCCTCCCCTGCTCACTCAAACCCATACACACCCTACCAGAACCCCGTAAATCCCCCCCCCCCCAAATAAATAAATAATACAAGACAGAAGGCAATCAACAGGTCTCAGTCACTCCAGGGGCCCGTACTCTTGTGGCCCCGGACACCAGCAATTTAAAAACCTTTCTTTTTTAAAGATTCTTTCGATAATTAATTTTTTCTTTTTGATTTACTCTGTCTGTTGATTATGATTATGGAATATTTAGACCCCTTGCCTTATGTTTTTTTCCTTGATTGTTCTGCTCTTTTAAACATTTTGTAGTTCCCTCCCCTTTTCCTTATATTTGTTAAGTTTGTTAATAGTCCTTCCTGGACTTAATTTTATGTTAAGTATTGTATTTCTCCCTTAATACTGTAATTTTATTATTATGTTCATCGCTTTGAAATATGATTAAGCGATTAATCAAAAACATTATTAAACTTGAAACTTTTAATTTACATGCCTTCAGTTAATCTAGCCATAGCCTAAAGAAGGGAAGGGTGTGAATAATTTACTCTGCCCATGCCCTTCTCACATTCTGCTCCTGCATGCATGCCTCTACGCCATATACGCTCTTACAGAATTGCACTTAGGCACTGCGCTATCACTTTCGTGCATAGGTCCGGCAAAGGATATAAGAAGGCTTGAAGCGGTCCAGAGAAAGGCGACGAAAATGGTAGGAGGTTTATGCCAAAGGAGGTATGATGAGAAACTGGGAGCCCCGAATATGTATACCTTAGGAAAAGAGGGACAGGGGAGATATGATTCAGGTGTTCAAATACTTGAAAGGTATTAACGCAGAACAAAATCTTTTCCAGAGAAAGGAAAATGGTGAACCCAGACGACATGATTTGAGGTTTGAGGGGTGGTAGACTTCGAGAGTAATGTTAGGAAGATTTTCTTTACGGAGAGGGTGGCTGATGCCTGGAAGGCGCTCCCGAGAGAGGTGGTGGAGAGGAAAACGGTGGCAGGGGAACACTGTAATACCTCCTATTTTATTGGTTTTCAATTTTTACCAATGTATGATATAAACCGCTTAGGAATGTAAAGCGCTATGTCAAGTATTAATAAAACTTGAAACTTTTTTTTTTAATTTGGCCGTCGGTCTTTAAATAGTTGGGTGAGCGGATTCTGTTTTCACACCCATTTGTAGAATGCAGCACATTCTCAGATGCTTTGGCACTACTACTACATATTAATTATCATTAAACATTCAATAGACGGCCCCTGCTCAGAAGAGCTTACAGTCTAATTTGGACAGACAGACAGGACATCTCAGGGTTGGGGAGATTCTGACATAGGAAATGATACAGTGGGCGTGGGTATCTGACAGCAGCGAGTGGGAGTCAATTGTTGAAAGCAGTTTCAAAAAAGTGGGCTCTTAGCTTGGGTTTGAAGACTGCTAGAAGACGGAGCATGATGTATTGATTCAGGCAGCCTGTTCCAGGCATGCGGGAAGGCAAGAAAGAAAGGACGGAGTCTGGAGTTGGTAGTGGAGGAGAAGGGTACTGATAAGAGGGACTTACATAACATAACATAAGAACGCCTTCACTGGATCAGACCTTAGGTCCATCTAGTCTGGCGACCCGCACACGCGGAGGCCAAGCCAGGTGCTCCCAGATGGAGACCCTGATCACCCGTATCCCTCAATGTGTTTTGCAAGGAGGTGTGCATCCAACTTGCGCTTGAAACCCAGAATGGTAGTCTCCGTCACAACCTCCTCCGGGAGAGCATTCCAAGCGTCCACCACTCGCTGTGCGAAACAGAACTTCCTGACATTTGTCCTGAGCCTGCTGCCCCTCAGTTTCAGTCCATGACCTCTTGTCCGTGTCACATTTGACAAAGTGAATAACGATGTTTCTTGCTCTATTATGTCAAATCCTTTTAGTATTTTAAAAGTCTCTATCATATCCCCTCGCAGTCTCCTCTTTTCTAGGGTGAACAATCCCAGTTTTCCGAGGCGTTCTTTGTACCTCAAATTTTCCATAGCTTTGTGGCTCGCCTCTACACCCTTTTCAGCAGGGTTATATCCTTTTTTAGGTATGGAGACCAGTGTTGGACACAGTATTCCAAGTGTGGTCTGACAGGGGGAGATAGCATAGGGGGAGAAAAGTGAGGAGAGATATTGGGGGGCTACAGAGTGAACGCACATATAAGTTAGCAAAAGGAGTTTGAGCTGTATTCAGAAACCGATGGGGAGCCAATGAAGTGACTTGAGGAGAGGGGTAATGTGAGAATAGCAGCTCTCTTGGAATATGAGTCGTACAGCAGCATATTGAATGGACTGAAGGGGTGGGAGATGGATGCGCAGGAGGTCTGAGAGAAGTGCGTTGCAGTAGTCTAAGCATGAGGTGATGAAGGTCAATGTGACCTTGAGCCAACTAGTAATGTTTTAGGGCTCCTTTTACGAAGGCGCATTAGGGCCTTAACGGGTGGAATAGCACGCGCTAAAATGGCGCACGCGCTAGCCGCTACCGCCTCCTCTTGAGCAGGCGGTAGTTTTTTGGCTAGCGCGCTATAGTGCACGCTAATCCGGTACGTGCATTAAAAACGCTAGCATACCTTCGTAAAAGGAGCCCTTAGTGTACGTGTTTGCAGTTGATAGACCCTTAAGACTGTATTATTTTATTTTGTTTTAGTAGAGAGGGCTTAGTTTATTTTTCTACTTTAAGGCGCTTGTTTGCTTGCCTGCTCTAGAGATTTATTTTTATACCTCTATTTCATAGGGAGAGGTGACCTCTGTTTATACCCTTACATTTGGGATTACAATAAACTTTTGATTTAATGGACAAAATTGAATGTTGCATCATCCCTCGCCTTGGTTATCTCCGTTTTGATCTTTAAGGCCCTTAAGTATGCCATTCACCAGAACAAAGACGCCTTTGCTTCTTGACTCTGGAGAAAACTCTCTTTCTATAAATAAAAAAAAAATCTGAGGATGGCAGAAAGCAACCGGGATATGTATTTATTCAATTTTCTATACGGTTCTTATATAGGATGGAAAATTGTATCTTGCTGCCATCACTTTGTCTTATGCTGTTGTGGGTTCCTTTGGTGGGACACGCTTCCTCTTGAGTTACATTTGGAAAGGACTTGCTAGCTTTTCATAGGAAAACTATGACCTGGCATTTCAGTTTAGTCCTGTTGGATGTAGATGAGATGGTGGTGGTGTTTGGGGTTTTTTTTTTTTTATTGCTAGTTTCATATTAATCATATTATAGATTATTCAATTGCAACTTACCGTGAGAGGGGTTTTTTGTTGCTATTTGGAATGGGGCATAAGAACTGCTATACAGGGACAGACTGCAAGTCCATCAAGCCCAGTATCCTGTTTCCAACAGTGGCCAACCCAGGTCGCAAGTACCTGGCATGATCCCAAAGAGTAAAACATATTTTATGCTGCTAATCCTAAAAATAGACAGTGGATTTCCTCAAATTCTTCTTAATAACAACTTATGGACTTCTCTTTTAGGAAGTTAGCCAAACCTTATTTAAACCCTGCAAAGCTAACTGCTTTCACCATGTTTAACAAATAATAAACAAATACAAATTCAAAGCCTCTTCTGTGGGAAAAATACATTTCTACCAGCAGACGTGTTTTGTGTCCTGGGTTGTCCCTTTTCTGCTGTGAAACTATTTGGTGAATTCTTCTGGTTTGCCTTGTTCATATTTGTAGGCAGACTTCTGGTTTACTATGTTCTTGTAAAATTTTCTGTGAGAACAGCTGTAGATTGCCAATTTTACACGAGTTTCATTTTATATGTTGGTTCTTTGGCTGTTTGTTACAATTTTATTATGTATGTTCTTATGGAACCTGCTCAGAACTGTGGATGTAATGGGATATAATTTTTTTTAATAAATAAAATAAGCGCTGCAACATACTATATCTCCCCTGCCCAGCAACCATGATAAAACAACTACAAACAATACAAAACACGGCCCTAAGACTTATCTATTCACTGAAAAAATACGACCACATCACAGAGGCATACCACGACTCACACTGGCTCCCAATACAAGCCAGAGCACCCTTCAAATTCCACTGCCTACTATTTAAAGCTATAAACGGAGATAGCCCTACCTACTGGAACAATCGACTAATTCAATCCACCTCAACCAGCCACAGGAGAACCCACACACTATTCACACACCCACCTACCAAAAACGTCAAATGAAGAAAACTGTATGACAACTTTCTGGCCACCAGAGCAGCGAAACTGGACAGACAAATCACCAATCTGCCGATCTCGACCACGGACTACAAAACCTTCAAAAAAGAAACAAAAACACTACTCTTCAAAAAGCACATAAAACCAATGTAACACAACCAGACGTGTCCCAAACTCCTCCTGCAATACTATCCACTCCTTAGCAAATTAGAAAATGTTCAGACTATTCCAAAGTTCTTCTTAATACCATAACAATTCTTATGTAATCCGCCTTGAACCGCAAGGTAATGGTGGAATAGAAATCACTAATGTAATATAAAGGTTGCTTAACGCTATGTGAACTGTATAGAATCGGTGCTTGTCGCTGATCTTCCCGACGCCTAACCTTGGGCGCCATTTTTAGAATTCTTCCTTAGTTTGATTACTTCTTGCTAACCATAGTCGGCATGGTTCTTAGATTGTCCTAGAATCCTGGTCAGGCAGAAGATATAGAACAAATGTTTGAGGTTATGGGTGGGTCATTAAATAACAAATGCACTTAGTTGTAAGCTTGCGAATCCCTTGACCCACCCTGTGGTGGGATGCAGGGCTCTTTTGGGAACATGGGGGAGGGGGGGCAGTAAACTGCCTGACAGGAGAGAAAAGAGAGCCTCAGAAGGCCCTTAGGTTTGTGGCCTATCAAATACCTCTTTAATAGAAACAAAAATCGCACCACACACTCTACATCAGTGGTTCCCAACCCTCTCCTGGAGGACCACCGGGCCAGTCGGGTTTTCAGGATAGCCCTAATGATTATGCATGAGAGAGATCTGCATATAATGGAGGTGCCAGGTATGCAAATCTGCTCCATGCGTATTCATTAGGGCAATCCTGAAAACGGTTCATAGACAACGGCGCAAAAGACAAAGGCGCACCCAGACAATTGAGTGCAGCGCGGAAGCGCGTGCCGCTCAAAATTACTGTTTTTAGGGGCTCCGACGGGGGTTTTTGTTGGGGAACCCCCCCCACTTTACTTAATAGACATCGCGCCGGCGTTATGGGGGGTTTGGGGGGTTGTAACCCTCCACATTTTACTGTAAACTTAACTTTTTCCCTAAAAACAGGGAAAAAGTGAAGTTTTTAGTAAAATGTGGGGGGTTACAACCCCCAAACCCCCCACAACGCCCCCACAATGCGGCGCGATGTCTATTAAGTAAAGTGGGAGGTTCCCCCCCCCACACCCCCCTGTTGGAGCCCTAAAAACAGTAATTTTGAGCGGCGCGCATCTCCGCGCTGCGCTCAATTGTCTGGGCACGCCTTTGTCCCGGCGTGCTTTTGACCTGACACCCTGAAAACTCGACCGGCCTGGTGGTCTTCCAGGACAGGGTTGGAAGCCACTGCTCTAGATGGGGTCGTTCCAACAGAAAATATTTTATTAGGATATTTGATACAAATAAACCACTTGGCAAATGAGCTACAAGATGTGGTGCAACCCATGCAGAAAATCAAATAGTTCATACAGTCTACAAAACTGTTACTGAAAATCTGCACACATTAGGGGTATGTTTACCAGTCGCCCTCTAGCCAAGGTGCCCTTTGGAGAGGCAGCTGATCTGGGTTTTTCGTTCAGCTTGTTGTAAGCTGTCCCTCTTTGCAACAGATGAATTTCTATCGTTCCCCTAAAACCACTGCAAAGGAGCCGCTGCTGAATTCCCCCCTCGGACAGAAATTCTGCAGCATTTTCACAAGTCTGGCAGCCCTCCCTCTGATTCCAAACACGTGGTCCCCTTCTCTCAGGCATGTAAGATAACTCTTCGGGGAGAAGGAGTTAGGGATCAAATGGGAATTCTTCCGCTGCTTCTTTTTGTGACCTTGAACAAGTCATTTCACTCTCCACCGCCTCAGTTGCAAACAGACTATGAGCCCTCTGGGGACAGGAGAGTACTAACTGTACCTGAATATAACATGCTTTAAGCTGCCACTGAAAAGATATGGCCTAAATACAAATACATTATTCCCCTTTCATGATCATTAGCTTCTGGCCTTCTCGCTCTCCACATTGCCTTGCATCGGAAGAGACTCCTGTACCTGAGAGCATAGGAACTAGCTCTCTGGGTGCTGAGCACCCCTCATATTGGTCAGTCTTCTTCACCATGTCCAGGGAGATGTACTGTTTTGGCATACCCAACCATTTTGAAATGCTGGTGTCTACGCCAGCCCGAGAGCTCCTCCCTTGAGCTTTTTAGCATGTTTCTAGGACAGGATGAAAGAAGAACAAGACATCTTTACAGTTGTGAATGGATTATATCAAAAAAACATTGTTTTAGTAGCTGTTTAGTGAGAATTTTGTTCATTCCCAGCTCAAGACAGAATGAATGGCAAATGCCCCCATCCCTACAATCTATTACTAGGACCTCTGATTTTAAGTTTTTACCAGTAAACATAAATTTTAAAAATTAGTGAATAAATAAGAAGAATGGGGGGGGGGGGGAATAGGGAAAGGGAGATGGGGGAAGGGAAGAGGGGTGTAAGGGGGGTTGAAATAGGTCATATGGATATATATTTTGGAGGAATGATAGAAATATGTATGGAAATATCATAATTGTGAATTTAATCATAATGCATATCTATTTGTTTTATATTATTGTATATTTACTTGTTTCCTTCAATAAAATGTTTTAACATAAAAGGGAAGGGGGGTGAAAGGAGGAACAGGATTTTTGTCATAAAATATTTGGAGGAATGATAGTATTTAATGGAATATATGGATTTGAATTTTCAAAATTTGTGAAATGATTTGTAATGGATATCTATTTGTGTAATATAATTGTTTTACTTTGTTCCTTCAATTTAAATGTTTGAAAGTAAGAACTAGTGAATGCAGATGGGGCTTAGACAATGATGGATTGAGACATCCGGGTTTTACTTCCACTGAAAGGAGGACCGATAGAGAGAATGTCTCAAACCACCCTCCTTTTCCTAGCGTAGAGCCAGACAGCAGGTTCAGAGAAAAACAACGACTTTATTAATGTGCAGGGCAAAAAGGTAACCTGTTCCTTTCACAGGTGAAAAGACATAAACATGCAAAAGTCGATCCAAGATGGCGGACTAAAGGTTTGACTGAGCGCTTCGGTCCAGACAGCTTGCCAATATTGCTTATTTCTACATTAAAATTTACCTGCGATGCCGAAGCGTAGAGGGCGCAGTGCCGCTGGAGCCTCGCTTTCGGCAGTATGGACCAGCTGCTGCGCCGAATGCAGGACATCGCGGGAGCGTCGGGACGCCCGCTGGAGGCGGAAGCGATCTCCTTGGGCCCGGAAACCACTCTGAGCCCCGACGCTCGAGTGCCTCCCCCTCCTCCCCAGAATGCAAGTTCCCCGCGGCTGGAGGAACCATCGGGAATCGACGTGGAACTCTCCCCCGAGGCTGATGGCAACGTGCGGGGGAGCTTGGGTTTGGACCCTCTGCATTTCCAGAGTGTCCCTTTTGAACCTGGGGATTTACCAGAACCACATTTTATATGTGAGCAGGAGACCAGCAACTATGAAGGAACCTCAGTTGGTGAGGATATTGTTTCTTCTAAATTTCTCCTTACATTTAAAAAAAAAAAAACCCCAAGAGGTAACTCTTGAGGCTATTTGGGATCTAGTGGCGGATTTAGCTAGAACTATTAACCTTCAGGTCTCTCAGTTAGAGCATAAAATTAATACTCAAGAAAAGGAAATTAAGACCATTAAAGTTGATTTACAAGATTTAAAAAATTCAACTCTGAACTCTTCCCAAGAAGTAAAAGTTTCTAAACAAATTACAGAAACACTTGTGAGAGATAACATTAATTTAAGAAAAAAATTTTCTCGGAATAACAATCTTAGATTGATTCATTTTCCTAGAGTTGAGGCAGTGACCCCTAGAGATATGTTAAAACATTATATGATAGAGGTATTGGAAATCTCCAAGGAATTGCTACCACCAATCACTCAAGTGTATTATTTACCAATAAAAAGGGAAGAAAAGTTAAAGGAAGAAGATGATCAACGAGTACTTAACATTAGAGAATGACACGGTGACAAAATTCATCACCGTTCCCGTCCCCGCGGATAACCGCAGGAAACCATCTTCATGTCATTCTTTAAAGAGAGAGGGAAGAATCAGAGTATGAATGGCCACAACCACTGACCCACAAGCTTTGCTTTGAAGAATGCTGGTGTAGAAGGACTGAGGTTGAAACAGACGCTACAGAATGACAGTCTCTGGTATCCAGAGCAGATATTGTGATGTCATAATGCCTCATTCCACCAGTGCCTAAGAACCAATCACATCAGTGATGTCACAATGGCTTCATTATCCTTGGCTCACATAAGAATCAGAGTATGAATGGCCACAACCACTGACCCACAAGCTTTGCTTTGAAGAATGCTGGTGTAGAAGGACCGAGGTTGAAATCTATATATATAAAATCGGAGGTATGTATGTGTGTATGTATGTGTGTGTGTGTGTATGTGCCGCGATCACGCAAAAACGGCTTGACCGATTTGAACGAAACTTGGTATGCAGATCCCTCACTACCTGGAGTGATATGTTCTGGGGGTCTCGCGGCCCACCTGCACACATGGGCGGAGCTACAAACAGAACATCAGATTTCACCCATTCATGTCAATGGAAAAAATGTAAACAGCTGCCATTCTCACAGTAATTCAAAAACAGCTTGACCGATTTGAACGAACCTTGGTATGCAGATCCCTCACTACCTGGGGTGATATGTTCTGGGGGTCTCGCGGCCCACCTGCACACATGGGCGGAGCTACAAACATAAAATCAGATTTCACCCATTCATGTCATTGAAAAAAATGTATAAAGCTGCCATTCTCACAGTAATTCCAACTACCTGGGGTGATATGTTCTGGGGGTCTCGCGGCCCACCTGCACACGTGGGCGGAGCTACAAACAGAACATCAGATTTCACCCATTCATGTCAATGGGAAAAAAGTAAAAAGCTGCCATTCTCACAGTAATTCAAAAACGGCTTGACCGATTTGAACGAAACTCTGTATGCAGATCCCTCACTACCTGAGGTGATATGTTCTGGGGGTCTCGCGGCCCACCTGCACACGTGGGCGGAGCTACAAACAGAAAATCAGATTTCACCCATTCATGTCAATGGAAAAAATGTAAACAGCTGCCATTCTCACAGTGATTCAAAACCGGCTTGACCGATTTGAACGAAACTTGGTATGCAGATCCCTCACTACCTGGGGTGATATGTTCTGGGGGTCTCTCGGCCCACAACTCTATGTTGCTTGCAACAATTTATATGTTCTTGCTCCTGGAGGTGACACTAAAAATGTTGTTTATAATCACGTTTTGCGTTAGTTGTATTGTAATCATTTTGTCAAATATTTCACATTATAATTTGAATATTGTACTTTTTATTAAGCTGTAAAACAATAATTTCATTCACCACTATAAAGTATATTTATTTGAATCCATTTTCAGTGTTATTACTATAATTAAATACCCGTGCAACGCCGGGGCATCAGCTAGTAGACACTAAAAACTGACATGGGATTATTTCCCGCGGGGACGGGAACGGTGATGAATTTTGTCACCGTGTCATTCTCTACTTAACATATCTACAATGTTGGAACTTTCAGATAGCGAACTTGCAGAGCCGGCAACACTTCTTCTTACAGTAGCTTTGACACCAGACAAGAATTGGCTATTAAGACTTTTCTTTAAGAATACATTCAAAGACTTTCTAGGGTATAAAATGCAAATATAGCCAGATCTGTCACGAGATACACAAAAACGTCGACATGAATTTTGTTGTTAAAGCCGGGAGTTATTGCTCTTGGGTCGACCTATTTTCTTCGTCACCCATGTAAATGTGTGATAGTGTATCAATTGCAAAAATATGTTTTCTTTGATCCTAGTCAACTGACAACCTTCTTATCAGCTGCTCGCCTGAAAAAAGGAGTGGATATCTGAAGCATTTATAAATTTTGATTTCCTTTTCAGCCAATAACCAAATCTTTACTTTTATTTCTTTGTTACTATCTCGCTGATTACTACATCTTGGTTCTAATTGAGGACTTGAGTTGAGATTTGAGACGACCGAGAAAGCTTTTCTAACCATGAGAAATCTACGTAAAATCAGAAAATTCTTCAACCCGGCACAATTCAGACTAATTGTCCAATCCCTAGTCTTAGGTCTGCTGGACTATTGCAACTCCCTCTATCTTCCTTGTCCAGCCACTATAATAAAACGACTCCAGACCATACAAAACACCGCCCTCAGACTGATCTACTCACTTAGAAAATATGATCACTTAACAACTGCCTTCTTAGACTCTCACTGGCTACCCATACAAGCACAAATTCAATTCAAATTCCACTGCCTAGTATTCAAAGCGTTACACGGCTCTTCCCCCTCCTACCTAAACAACCGCTTAAACCAGATCTCCACCTCAAGACACAGAAGAACCTCGAACCCTTTCGCCTTCCCCCCCACTCAAAGGCACACAACGCAAGAAAATGTTTGACAACCTTCTGGCAACACAAGCAGCAAAACTCAACCATTCCATCTCCAATCTGATGACAATATCAGACAACTTCAAAACA
Organism: Geotrypetes seraphini; assembly: GCF_902459505.1. Taxonomy (NCBI): domain Eukaryota; kingdom Metazoa; phylum Chordata; class Amphibia; order Gymnophiona; family Dermophiidae; genus Geotrypetes; species Geotrypetes seraphini. The sequence continues at coordinate 25,663,984 of NC_047093.1, read as the reverse complement.
TTCCGAAAAGAAATCAAAACCCTGCTTTTCAAAAAATTCATCCAAATATCTTAACCCCTCTTCACCTACCTCCAGATAATTCTTCCCCAAATAACCCACCTAAACACCTTCCAAGTAAACAGACCCCTAAAATAGATTGTAATCTTACCTACTCTAATTGTATTCTATTTGTTTATATCACACAGTTCGGCACTGTCAGTTTACTATCCAACCCGTAATTCCCCTAGGATTCTATCCAGCTATCTCTCCTCTGTTAAAAAAAAAAAAAAAAAAATTGTATCTTCACTGGAAAATGTCCAGTCAAATCTTTTGTAATCCGCCTTGAACTGCAAGGTATAGGCGGAATAGAAATCCGTAATGTAATGTAAGTTAAGCTATATTAAGATATCGTGAATTAGAAGGTTAGTAGGATATAATTAATATTGTATTTTCTTTGCAGCATAACTTTATCTTTCTGTACAAGTGATAACTTGATTGTAAATGAAAATTTAAAAATAAATAAAATTAAAAAAAAAAAAAAAAACATGCAAAAGTCAGTCCTGGATCTCAAGAAGTCTCCCTGTGGCCAGCCACGACATGAACTAGTCTGTGTCTCATAACAGAGGCTGCAGGAACAGTTTTGTGTCTGTTCTGGAGTGTAAGTTATCATTCAGTAATCGGCGTAACTGAGCCAGGCTTGACCCTGAGTTCCTAAAGTTCCAGTTCACCAGTTTTCCCTTGGCCTACCTTAATAGAGCTTCTGCTTCATATCAGCTTTTCGCATGGGCTTATGCTTGAGGGCTGCTTTTCCCTTCCAAAGGCGATTATCAGTGGTAGAGTTTTCTCCCCCACGCAATGGTTAAACATATTCACCAGGGAGCTCAAGACCTCCGGCAGCAAAAATTTATAAAACTCAGCCTGGTAACCATCCAAGCCAGGAACCCTACACAACGGTCTTCCCTGAATAGCAAGCATCAATTCATCTGGGGCTCTCTGATCTGCTCTGCCCCAGAGCCTGTAACCATCCAGCCTGAGCCCCGCCCCCCTGACTCAGGTTAGCCTTGCATGCCTTAAGGTGGCTCAGTTGTACCATCAATGAGGGAGTGTCTTAGAGAAATCTGCCTTTGTACCGCTCAGTCCCTCACAACCAGAAAAAAACACAGAACTGCTGAGGGAGTTGGCCTCCTATGCAGGAGATTTAGGGTTCTCCCTTCTCCGCCCATAACTCCGCCCCATTCTCCCTTAAACCCTACCCACCCTGCCTACAACTCTGCCCAACTTGGCTGCAACTCTACCCAGCGCTGCCCACAATGGCACCATCAGTAGCCTCCTCTTCCAGTGGCAGCAGGTGAGGCCTTCCTAAAACCTCCTCTCCTGCCGCCTCTGGAAGAAGAGGCCACTCAGTGGGAGATCCCAGCTCCTCGGCAGGAGTGCAGGACATGGCCCCACTCTTCCCTGCTGCTTGGGCACCCCCTCCCCCCAACACACACACACACTCTTCCCTACCACTTGAGCACCCTCCCCACTCCACATACCTCTTGAAATATTCATTGGTGCAGGGATAGGGAAAATTTTGTCCCTGTGTCATTCTGTACTGCATACTATTTCATCCTCTCTCACATCACCTTCCCTCTTTCTAGTTAAATAGCAAGCTAGCAAAATGTGTAGTCACTGCTGAAACTAACCTGAACCATCACAAAATAGGTTACCTCTGTATATAACTATGATACAGTTCAAAGGGATTAGAACAGTAGTCTCAAACTCAAACCATTTACAGGGCCACATTTTGGATTTGTAGGTACTTGGAGGGCCTCTGAAAAAATAGTTCATGTGTTATTAAAGAATTGACAATTTTGCATGAGGTAAAACTCTTTATAGTTTATAAATCTTAATAATAATATTGTCATTTATAGCTAAAGAGACATATGATCAAGAAACTGTTTTATTTTACTTTTGTGATTATGGTAGACATACTGAGGGCCTCAAAATAGTACCTGGCGGGCTGCATGTGGCCCCCGGGCCGTGTGTTTGAGACCACTGGATTAGAATGACCGAAAGGGATCTCTGCAATTACAATAATGCCCATGTGGTTTAAGAATAAGGACAGATTTTCAGACTTCATTCTCTGAAACTTGGCTTCTGAGCTGTTTCAACTGCCAGTGTTTTACTTAAAAAAAAAAAAGGGCCTTGACAAATCACATAATTATGCTGTATTAGTTTAAGAGAAGAAATTCTGGGCATTGAGATGAATATCTCAAGCTGCTGATGCAATGACATTTCAAGGTCATCGTGGGGTTTACATGGGATTGATGACAGCGAAATATAATTCTTTTACTGGGAGCACTGGCTTCTTGGCCACCAAGGTAGAAACGTTCTTGATCCAAAAGTCTTTGCTGCTCTGTAGAACTTTGATTTGCTGAATCTTGGCAGGATTCAGAGGAGCTGTGACAGATTATCTTCATCTGAGACTCAGTAATTAAATAATGTTTCCCATGCCAGAGTTACACTTCTTTTTTTTTAATATATAATTCCGTTCAGACTGGGGTTTCCCCACATTTGCCCTGACATTGCTCAGTCCACAACATTTCCATGCCCACAATGCCACCCTTGGCCTATTTATAGAATCTTCCAGCATGAGTGCCATTTGATGCTCGGCATGATGGTGGTTTATAGTGCCCAGTGAAATATGGATTAGTACAACTTATTTCAAATAGAGCCTGGGCTGGAAAAACTATTATGCAAGCCTAGGCCTCCACATTGTTTGTGGAGGCATTCTCTTGAGTAAATTATGATTCTGATTGTAAATGCTTCAGATGCTGATATGAGATCATCTAAAACAGTGGACTCAAACTCAAACCCTTTGCAGGGCCACATTTTGGATTTGTAGGTACTTGGAGGGCCGCAGAAAAAATAGTTAATGTCTTATTAAAGAAATGACAATTTTGCATGAGGTAAAACTGTTCATAGTTTATAAATCTTTCCTTTTGGCCAAGTCTTAATAATAATATTGTCATTTATAGCTAAAGAGAGATATGATCAAGAAACTGTTTAATTTTACTTTTGTGATTATGATAAACATACAGAGGGCCTCAAAATAGTACCTGGCGGGCCGCATGTGGCCCCCGGGCCGCGAGTTTGAGACCACTGATCTATAATGGTGGTAGCATATGCTTTAATGTGGAGTATGTTAATAGGGCAGTTGAGGCTATTTTCTGATATTTGAGAACTTGGGAAACTACGGAAGACAGCTTTTCTATGTGAAGGGATCCTCTTGATTGAACTGAGATTCTGATTGTACATATTTTAGATGTACAGCCAAACCTTGGTTTGCGAGCATAATTCGTTCCAGAAGCATGCTTGTAATGCAAAGCACTCGTATATCAAAGCGAAGTTCCCCATAGGAATATAAAAAAATCTTTGTAATGTAATAAACTCTACAATTACAGTCTTCTTCTAAAAAGCAGATGACCAGAAACAAATCCAGTTAAACAGGCAATATTGGGGAAAAAAAAATCACAAAAGCAATCAGTTCAAAAATTTCTTGAATAAAACTGTTTTTTTAAAAGCTTTCTAAACACTAGCCCTCTCTTTTTTTTCTAAGGTGCGCTAACCGATTAGCGCTTGCTAATCAAATTAGCGTACGCTAATCGCTAATCGAATTAGCATGCGCTAAACGCTAACTCGTCCGTAGACTAACGTGCACTAATCGGTTAGCGCCTTAGTAAAAGAGGGCCAAAATAATTAGTTTCTGATCTCACAGCAAGAGGAAGTTTATTCCAAATAGTCGGAGCTTGATAACTAAAAGAAGCGCTAAGTTGATGGAATAGCTTAAGTTTCAAGTTTATTATGTCTTGATATACCACTTTTACATATCAAAACGGTTTACGTCTTTACAGTGTTAAAAAATTAATTAAAATTCGGGGGAATGGACAAACAAACTAATACAAACTATTAAGACAAAAATTGAAACAAAGGGAGAAAGGGTAAGGATACAACATTAAAAATAAAAGGGAAAGATACAGGAAAAAGCATCAGGGAAGTGGGGTTGTCTGAGCAAGCTTCTTCGCTTTTTTTATTTCTCATTATCAATCGTAAATCTCATAAGCGTCTTTGAAGAGAAAAGTTTTAAGATTGATTTTAAAATTATTTAAACTAGTTTCTTGCCGTAGGGTTGGGGAAAGAGCGTTCCATAGTGTTGGCACAACTACCGAGTAAATGGTTTTTCGTGTTGTATCGTAGAACAGCTGTCGGATTGAGGGAATAGGCAGAAGATGTTGCTGAGATGATCTCAGTGACCTTGAGGATTTGAAAGGAATTAAAAGCCTGTCAATGAGCATGGGGGAGTGCAAATTGTAAACAGAACTGATTTTGATGTATATGACCCTGTCTACCAATCATTAAGGAAACTAAATCCAGCAAATAAGAAGGAGCTAGACCAGGCATGGGCAACTCCGGTCTTTGAGGGCCGGAATCCAATTGGGTTTTCAGGATTTCCTTAATGAATATGCATGAGATCTGTTTGCATGCACTGCTTTCAAAGCATATTCATCCTGAAAACCCGATTGGATTCCGGCCCTCGAGGACCGGAGTTGCCCATGTCTGAGCTAGACCATATAAAATATTAAAAACTAATACACAGAGCTTATAAACTAAACTAAACCTTAAGTTTGTATAGCGCATCATCTCCATAAAGATAGAGCTCGGCACGGTTTACAGGTAATTCAATAAATGAGGGAAGGACATAATAAGAAATTAGAGGTTATGACGAGGATAGCTAGCTTTACATTTTAAATAGATAGCTTTATGTTTTGGAGAAAAGCCAGGTTTTCAGATGCTTTCGGAATAATTGGAATGAGCCTAGGTTCCGCAGTGGGGCAGGGAGGTTGTTCCAAAGCTCAGTGAATTTGAAGAAAAGGGATTTCCCTAATTTACATAGAAACATAGAAAGATGACGGCAGAAAAGGGCTATAGCCCATCAAGTCTGCCCACTCTACTGACCCACCCCAATAAGTCTGAATGCTAATGACCCAGTTCCTTAACTCGACTTCATAGGGATCCCACGTAGATGTCCCATTTATTCTTGAAGTCAAGCACGCTGGTGGCCTCGACCACCTGCACCGGAAGCTTGTTCCAGTGATCCACCACTCTTTCCGTGAAGAAATACTTCCTGGTGTCACTACTAAATTTCCCCCCTCTAAGTTTAAGTGGATGCCCTCTTGTGGCCAAGGGTCCTTTGAGAAAAAGGATGTCATCTTCCACCTCGACACGTCCTGTGATGTATTTAAATGTCTCAATCATGTCCCCCCTCTCCTTGCGTTCTTCTTTACCTGCATACAAGACGCCTTTAAACGAGGGGAAAGATAGTTTAAGTTTGTGGGCGGATCTGGTAGTGTCAGGTCTCGAAGAATTCCAGGATAGTGGGATTAGGGGAGGAAGAATGCCATGTAGGATCTTGAAAATTAGGCAGGTACATTTAAAGTGACTCCTCGAAATCACCGGAAGCCAGTGAAGTTTTGACAGAAGCGGGGAAACATGTTCGAATTTGCTTTTTGCCTAGCCGCAGTGTTCTGGATCTATTGAAGTCTATAAGTTATCCTGGCAGAAATTGGCGACCAACGTAATTGAACAAAGTAAGGCGTAATCCTTTCATATTTGGGAATCGAGAATATAACTCTAACTGCAGCATTTTGAACAGTTTGTAACCTCTTTAGGAGTCTTGTAGGGCACCCAAGATGAACTACTTTACAATAGTCCAATTGCGAAGGAATTCATGACTGGACCACCGGGGAAAATGCTGAAATATCAAAACATTTCTGACTAATTTTAATTTCCTTAAAAGCCCATACATTTTTTTGCTCGCTAAGGGGTCCTTTTACCAAGGGCTCCTTTTTACGAAGGTGCGTTAGCGTTTTTAGCGCACGCACCAGATTAGCGCGCGTTATAGTGCGCGCTAGCCGAAAAACTACCGCCTGCTCAAGAGGAGGCGGTCGCAGCTAGCGCACACGGTATTTTAGCGTGCACTATTCCGCGCATTGCGGCCCTAACGCACCTTCGTAAAAGGAGCCCGAAGGCGTGAACACCGATTTAGCACGTGCTGACTGATTTAGCGCGCGCTAATTGCTAAGGGGCCCAAAGAATATAACGGGCGCCTTAGCATTTAGCGTGCACTAATCTTTCGCGCATGCTAAATCGGTTTGCGCGCCTTAGTACCAAGACCCCGAAATTACCCGATATTCCATAGTTAACATATTATCTAGTTGAACTCCCAATACTCTAGTTTGTATTTCAAACTTACAATGATCAAATATGTGGCGGTGGTGAATTGAAAGTTAAATGAAGGGGTGTAAGGTGAAGGTTGGCCTAAGATGCTTAAATTTAGGGAACTTTTAGAGTAAGAAGGGTGAAATGCCTCATAAAATTATCCCCTTCGTGTGTATTATGAGAAAGATAAGACCATTTTTATGTACATGAGTAGAGCGTTGGATACCTATTCATAACATACCCCCTCTTCCACGAAACTGCACTAGCTGTTTCTAGTGCGGGGAGCCGCGCTGAATGGCCCGCGCTGCTCCCGACACTCATGGAAACTCAATGAGCGTCGGGAGCAGCGCGAGCCATTCAGCGCGGCTCTCTGCACTAAAAAAACGCTAGCGCGGTTTCGTAGAAGAGGAGGATAGTAACATAACATAGTAACATATTAAATGACGGCAGATAAAGACCCGAGCGGTCCATCCGGTCTGCCCAACCATAAGGATGGGTTAGGAAATTGAGATCAGAGCTACAATGGACATAAATTTTGCTCTTAATATTATAAATAAACTTTGTAAAATGATTATTGCAACAAAAATCGCAAAATATAAAAACTAGTTTTCTGTGCTCCAAACGGGAGATGACCCCTGGGAATAGAGAATGACAAGGGGACAAAGCCTCGAACACTTTAAAATCATATGTGTTTGAGGTTTGTACAGATGAGGTCAGAGCTTGCAGGGATGGGGCAGGGGCAGGGACGGAACTCGCGGGTGCGGCACGAGGATAGAGATAGATCCTGCAGGGATGGGGCCAAATTTGTCCCCGGGTCATTCTCTCCCTGGGAACACCGTGTGGAAGTGATCAGACTAAAATGTTGGCTAAATAAGAGTTTAATGGTCTCATGTACAACATAGGGTGGAAGAGTCTGATAATATTTACATTCTATCCCCAGGATCCATTTTGTTATCTATAGAACTTTCAGATTAGTTTATGATTCATAATCTCTGCTCTGATTTGTTGAAGGTATTTGTGTTTTATGTGGGTTTTTTGTGTTTTCTGCAGGATGCTGGAGTATTCTCTCAACCTGCAGAATGTGAGTTTCTCAGCTGTGCGAACCGTCAGGGTCCTCCGGCCTCTGAGAGCCATTAACCGGGTTCCCAGTAAGTCCTCTTGGTCTCTCTCTTTGTTTATTGCCCTCCATTTTCATGTCATGAACAGCGTCCAAAATCATAAATTAAAATACAATTTTGCCATCAACTGTGTAAAAACAAGCAAGCACACATAACTTAAATATACAACAGAACCCAGCTGATTTGGAGATAAAACCTTTCGGCAGTTTAGAACAGCCATAGCTTGTCCATTTATCTCAACCTAATAAAATCTCCTCTCTTAAAGATTTGGGCAAAGAATTCTAATGGCCCGGCCCTCGTAGAAAGAGGCTACCTTTACAGGTCTCCTACAGGTCCATGACCTTCATAGCAAAATGTGTGTGCTGCAGTGGTTATAGCTACAGCCCCAGCACCCTGGGGTTGTGGGTTCAAATCTCGCACTGCTCCTTGTGATCCTGGGCAAGTCGCTTAATCCTCCCGTTGCCCCAGGTAGATTAGATAGATCGTGAGCCCACCAGGACAGACAGGGGAAAATGCTTGAGTACCTGAATAAACTCATGTAAACCGTTCTGAGCTCTCCTGGGAGAACGAAATAGACAATTGAATAAATAAATATTGTCAGACCCTCAGCCAACGAACAGCATTATCCCGAATAAGCCACAGCAGGGTTGTCCAACCTGCGGCCCGAGGGCCACATGTGACCCCTTGAAGTATTTTGTGCAGCCCCGGGTGTTTACCGTCTTGCCGGCTCCCTCCTCTGTCTTGCTGCAGCGTTTGCGCATTTGTGCGGCTCCAGAAACATATTTTTTCCAGCCAATGCGGACCAGGGAAGCCAAAAGGTTGGACACCCCTAAGCTACAGTCTATGTAGATTTCCGAACTGTGGTACAGCTGCTGATTTTGAGCAAGGTAGATTACTGCAAAGCATTGTCTTTGGGAGTTGTGAAGATGAGGGCACCGCAGGTGTTGATTAACTCTGCAGCAAGGTTGATTACAGGTACCCCCTAGGATGGCACAAATTACACCAGTGCTAAAAACAGTTGCACTGGCTGCCAATCTGACAGAGTGCATTGTAAAATGTTGGCGATACCCTGTTTCCCCGATGGTAAGACACTGTCTTATTTTTGTTGGAAGGCCAAAATATGCTCTAGGGCTTATTTTCGGGGGGATGCCTTATTTACCCATGAAGAAGACTACAGTACACAGCTATTGTTGAAAAAAAAACAGAATTTTATTACGTTCGCGATAGGTACGTTCACAATGCGTTCGTTGGAGGAAGAAAACGGTCAGCTGAAGAATCGGTCGGCCGAAAAATCGTACCGTGTATGGCCAGCTTTATCCATCATACCATATATTGTACCATTTAATGTCCCCAATGTTCTCCATCAGGGAAACACAGTAAAGAGATTATTCTGTAGTGCAGCATCAGAGGGGACTTGACAATGTGAAACCATTGTTTATATACCGTATGCATTTTAAACAGGCTTTATATACAGTAAGTGGTATTGCTCACAGCAAAAGAAACCTGTCTGCGTGTCTCACTTTTGGATGTTCTGGCCGTGAACAAACTCCTGCAGTCTCCGTTAGGGAGGGATGAGGGAAGCTGCCTGTGTTTCCTTGCGCGGAGTCACGTGCGCGCGCTGCAGTCCTGTCACTTCCTCCTCTTCACTTCATGACGAGGCGCGGCACACAGCCATGGAGGCAAATACGGTAGACGGAGGGACCACACAGAGTCACCCACCGTACCACCCGATTCGGGTAAGCGCAGGTATCGGTGGGTGGCTTATTTGCGGGGGGGGGGGGGGGGTGCCTTATTTTACATTTTTTTCTAAAAAGGGGGGGCTGTCTTATTTGATGGCCCTGCCTTATCATCGGGGAAACAGGGTAGTACACCAGATATTGTACCACGCATCTCCTACTGTTTGGCAAGGATTTTTTTTGAGATTTATCAACCCAGAAGGAGTTTGAGATTGGAAAACAGTATGAAACCATGTTTGGATGACAATTTCTCACTCCAGGCTTGGCGACGTTATGTTGTCAGTGGGGGGGGGGGGGGGGAGGGGGGAGGGGAGAAGCTTTGGAATGCCTTGCCAGGAGTTCTGTGCTTATGTGCAGACAGGTTGGGTTTCACGAAAATGTTGAAAGCGCAATTGTTTGCAAATGCTTTCTTATGATGAGATACTGTGTGACGTAATTACCTGCAAATGCTTTATTACATAGATATTCTGGATCTTATAGCAAAATTTTTTTACGAATTGAACATGTTTGTACTGTCTAATATTTACACTTCCCCCTCCGTATTTGTGGGGGTTAGGGGCAGAGCCGGCCCGCGAATATTAAAAAAACGCAAATAATATTTGGGCCGGGTCTGCCCCTAACCCCTGCTTCCCCTGGCCCTGAAAGCCCCCCCCCCTTAAGCCTTACCTGGTAGTCTAGCGGGTTTTCGGGACAGAAGCGATCTTCCCACGCTCCTGCCCCGTGCAGATCGCTCACAGGAAATGGCTGCCTTAAGCTCCCGTAGTTGCTTGAGCAATTTCCTGTGAGCGATCTGCACGGGGCAGGAGCATGGAAGATTGCTCCTGCCCCGAAAACCCGCTAGACCACCAGGTAAGGCTTAAGGGGGGGGGGGGGAGCTTACAGGGCTTAAAATAGCCTGAAAAATGAAAATGCATTTTGTGGTTTAAAACCGTGAATAAGCGAATCCCTAGATACGGAATTCGCGAATATGGAGGCGGAAATGTATGACTGTTGCTATGTAAACCGTGTAGGATTTATATGGTAAATAAATTTAGCCAGGAGGCTACATAATGATATAGTAATCAATACTTGAAGTGATGGCTGCATGTATAAGAGGAATTAAATCCTCCTTGCACAGAAGTGCTTGAAGATGTAAAAGGCAAAAGTCAATAAAATAATGAATTTATCATACAAGAAACTTCCTTAACCATCTTTAAAAAAAAGAATTGATCTAAGTCAGGGGTAGGCAATTCCGGTCCTCAAGAGCCGGAGCCAGGTCAGGTTTTCAGGACATCCACAATAAATATGCATGAGATAGATTTGCATCTCAAGGAGGCAGTGCGTGCAAATCCATCTCGTACATATTCATGGTGGAGATCCTGAAAATGTGACCTGGCTGTGGCTCTTGAGGATTGGAATTGCCTACCCCTGATCTAAGTGGATAAGGGTTGCTGTAAGCCCTCCATCTTAATAAATGAGCAGTTCAATGGATATGGTGAGGGTCTCTATTTCTTAGGATTAAATCCCCCTTTTACAAGGCTGTGATAGGATGTTACTCCTGCACAGCAAACGCAATGCAGTCATTCATTTCCTATGGGCTGTGTTGCATTTGCCGTGCTGGGATTCACGAGCTTGCTTTTGTACAAAGGGCCCTAAGTCAAGCTAAAAAGCTTTCTTCAAAAGACAGCTGATGCCAGTCGTACCCTTATTTTTTCAGTCACTGCCCCTTTAATTTGTAACTCTCTTCCTCTACCTTAGAGCCGAACAAAACTTGCAGAAATTCAAAAGCAACCTAAAGTGTTTGCTTTTTAAAGATGCCTATAACTGATATTTATACACGTATCTACTCCAGCAATTTTTAACTTTTTCCCTTTTCCTATTGTATTTTCCTTTTATGTATTCTTTCTATAAAATTGTAGTTCTTCCCTCTTTTCCCATTGTTTTCAAGTCATAAGTATGTTTGTTTAGTTCGTGTATGTCTAAGAATTTAAAAATGTTCGTCTCCCAGCCAGGGCAAGATTAATTTGTCAACGGCCCCTAGGCACACAAGTACACTGGGCCCCCCTGCCCCGCCCCACCCCATCATGCACCCAGGCGGAAACAGGAAGCTGCATCAGAGGGCAGCTTTGGGCAAGCACCGCTTGCAAAATTACAGTTCCCGTTGCCTTTCTTACCCGCGCTGCTTGCTTGTCTTACTTTCCGTCGATGGGGAGGGCCCGCGTTGCCGATTGGGGGGGGTGCCCCGCATTGCCGATCGATGCTGGAGGGGCCCATCGCTGTTTGGAAAAAACAATGTTGATGCCCTCCTACATCGGGCCCCCCCTGACCATTTTGGGCCCTAGGCACGTGCCTCCTGGGCCTATTGAGGCACAAATTTTATTCAAATTCTCTTGTTTTTTTTATAAACTGGTGTGGGGAATGGCCCCCAACTACCTCTCACCTCATTTCGAACTATACACTCCCTCAAGGACAACCAGAAATCGCAATCTTTTTGCTTACCCGAAGATCACAGATTGCAAATACAGAACCTTTCTGGAAAGAACATTTAAGTTTCAAGCTAGCAGACAACAAATCTGGCTAGGCAACTTCATTCTGTTCAGTGTCTTCCTCTCCATTTGTATTCTGTAATTCGCTGGCCATCCAGCCCCTTCACTGTAACATGTTAATACTATATTGTAATTCGCTGATTGTACAGCTCTCTTTACTGTGAACCGCCTAGAAGTCGTAAGATTATGGCGGTATAGAAAAATAAAGTTATTATTATTATTGGTTAATCCTGCCCTACTCCCAGCTATTTTTAAATACTTTGTACAACGCTTTGCACTTTTGGATAAGCATTTAATCAAAACTTAAATAAATTATGAAACTATGAAACTCTGGATGGCTATATCCCTCATCTGGGTTAATTCCTCAATCAACTGTCCCAGTGAGTGAATTGTAAATATTAAAAAGGACAAGAATAATATTGAAAATGGGACCACGAAGGGTTAATTTATTTATGGTTTGAAAAATTTACGAACATGTGGGCCCTTACTATCGAGAATTGCACTGGCTCCCAATGGAAGCCCGAGTCAAATTTAAGTTTGGTTGTCTTTGTTATAAAGGTGCTCTTTGGCGTGGCAAATTATTCTCCTTGGTTTAATCTCTTTAATTTTCCATCAATCAAAGGTTGTCATTAGAAAAAAAACGTCTTCAGTCTTTACTTTCCTACCAGGTGGCTTACTGGGATAAGGAACTAAAACCTCTGTTGTTGAGCTCTGATTGTTATCGTCATTTTCGAAAGCAACTGAAAACACATCTGTTTGCTAACTAATCAACTTTTCCCCACTTATATTGTCTTTTTAATATTTGTTAACTGCATTGAACGTTCTGGTTATGCGGTATAGAAATGACTTATTATGCTTGTGTGTTATGTAATCATTTCAAAAGCAGATGAAATCTTCCGCCCAATGTGTGGCGGCGGCCAAAAAAGCAAACAGGATGCTAGGAACTATTAAAAAATGAGATGGTTAACAAGACTAAGAATGTCATAATCCCCCTGTATCGCTCCATGGTGCGACCTCGTTTGAAGTATTGCGTTCAATTCTGTTATCAATTCTGTAATTCTATTATCTCAAGATATAGTGGCGCTAGAAAAGGTTCAAAGAAGAGCGACCAAGATGAAAAAGGGGATGGAACTCCTCTCGTATGAGGAAAGACTAAAACGGTTAGGGCTCTTCAGCTTGGAAAAGAGATGATGAGGGGAGATATGATTGAAGTCTACAAAATCCTGAGAGGAGTAGAACAGCTACAAGCGGATCGATTTTTCGCTCCGTCAAAAATTGCAAAGCATAGGGGGACACTCGATGAAGTTACACGGAAATACTTTTAAAACCAATAGGAGGAAATTTTTTTCCCCCAAAGAAAATAGCTAAGCTCTGGAACGCGTTGCTAGAGGATGTGGTAAGAGCGGATAGCGTAGCTGGTTTTAAGAAAGGTTTGGACAAATTCCTGGAGGGAAAGTCCATAATCTGTTATTGAGAAAGACAAGGGGGAAGCCACTGCTTGCCCTGTATTGGTAGCATGGAATATTGCTACACTTTGGGTTTGGGCCAGGTACTAGTGACCTGGATTGGCCACTGTGAGAACAGGCGACTGGGCTTGATGGACCATTGGTCTGACCCAGTAAGGCTATTCTTATGTTCTTATGAATCTGGCTCCTGGCAGAATCTGCAAGCACTGTATAGAGGCAATGGTGAAACAATGCACAGGAATGAGGCATATGAAGTACCAGGCTCTGAAGAGAGCCATGCTGTGGATGATGGGGGTAGTGGTAATTGGGTTATAGAGGAAAAGGACTGGGTTCTAGGTAGAAGCAACCTCCTGCTAGCTAAAAATAAAGACCCCCCCCCATTCCATCTTGGCATCATAAAAACTTCCCCATGTCATATGTTTGATTTGATTTATTCGTTTTCACTGCCCCATTTCACAGATGTATTAAAAAAATTTACACTTAAAGGGACCCTGAGTTGCGCCTACGAAAACGCTCATCGCAAAATGCTTGAAAGTGTTTTGTCGTAATTTTCCCCTTTTCCATGCACTATCTGTATGTTGTTTAGTTTTTCTTAAATTTTTTTTTTGGGGGGGTATGTCACGGGTGGGGAACGGGCATGGAAATATTATTCAGATAGCGCTAACTGGATTATTTATTTAAAAGATTTCTTAACCGCCTATAACTAAGCGGTTTTACAAAAGACAATCACATAAAAAAAAACAAAACCCAACATACAACACGTTTTATACAGATAACAACAGGTCCTTCATATCAGTCATATTTTACAGCACTCGACAGCGCATCAATACAGAAACATTCATAACCCTAGGGAAAAAAAGCATTTATTGAAATGTTTCTTTAAATAATGTTGTTTTCAGAAGTTTCTTAAACTTCTTGAAAATCTACAAGAGATCTTAGTGGTCCAGTCAACCTATTCCACAGGCAATGTGGGGGCACTTAGACCCCGATTCTTTAAACGGCACCAGAGCTTAGGCACCCAGATCGGCCTATTTAGCTGATCTTGGCGCCTAACTTAATGTTTTTAATTGGCTTAATCAGCGCTGATAATTGAAAGCAACTTAAGAAAAACAATTTATTTGCTGGTAGATGCCAAGCACTTTGAAGTAGGCATCTACATAGAAACATAGAGTATGAAGGCAGAAAAGGGCCAACGGCCCAAGTCTGCCCACTCAAGAACCCTCCCTCCTTCGAGAATCCATCTTTTAAGCATTCCTCTGGAGCGACCCCACCTGTCTGTCGCATCGTCCCTTGAAATCGAGCGTGGTTCTGGCCTCGACTACCTGACGTGGAAGACCATTCCATCGATCAATTACCCTTTCGGTGAAGAAATACTTCCTGGTGTCCCCATGAAATCATCCCCCCCCTGAGTTTTAGCGGATGCCCTCTTGTCGCCGTGGGACCCGTAAGACAAAAAATTTCTTCCTGCACATCAATACGGCCTGTGATGTATTTGAATGTTTCTATCATGTTCCCGCTTTCTCTGCGCTCTTTGAGAGAATATAAGCGCAGCCTGCTCAAACGTTCTTCATATGGGAGATTTTTTAGTCCTGAGACCATCCTAGTGGCCATTCGCTGAATCGACTCCATTCTCTTCACATCCTTTTGATGATGTGGCCTCCAAAACTGAACACAGTACTCCGGGTGAGGTCTCACCATTGATCTGTACAATGGCAGTATAACTTCAGGTTTTCGACTGATAAAGCTCCTTCTGATGCAGCCCAGCCTTTGCTGATGCTTTTTCCACCTGATTCGCAGATTTCATATCTTCCCGGATGATTGCTCCCAAGTCCCGTTCTGCTACAGTTCTGGTTAGGTTTTCACCATTCAGGGTGTATGTTCTGCCTTTCCGCACCTACCACAGTAAATAGGCATGGTTAGGGGTGGATTTGGGACAGATTTGGGGCGTGGAAGGCACCTACCTTTGGGGCACTCATTTAGGTCAAGAAAGCCCTGGCCGAAATAGCAGTATGCCTAAGGGTTTAATGCCTTCTGGTGCCTAAGAATGGTTAGGCACCCGCTAGTCATGAGTTTGTAAACCGTGGCTAGTGGCTCATTCACAACCATGCCAAACAGCGCCTAGGACTTAGACGCCATTATGGAATCGGAGCCTTAGTACCCCCTAAATAGTAGGTGGTTAGGACTGCCACATTAATTATTTGCCGTTGCTGCACGCTAAGGGCCGCCTTAGCGCACAACCTCCAACTACAGATAACGAAAAGGTCTTCGTGTGCTGATGGGTTTAGCTCACAGAAAGTCCAGAGTTAAAACCCACTCAGTGGTGTAGTAAGGGGGGGGGCAGGGAGGTGGGGGGTGGTCCTCCCCGGGTGCCGTCTCGCTAGAGGCACCAGCCACCCTCCTCCTCTTTGCGCCCCTTGCCTTCCCCTGTGCCTTTTATACTTTTCTGGCGCGAGCAAAATTGGTGCCCGCATCGGCGCGCTCTCTGACGTCACTTCTGGGTCCCGTGCCTAGGAAGTGACGTCGAAGGGTGAGCCGACCCCCCAATGTGGGCATGCTGCTCGCGTCAAAGAAGTTTAAAAGGTGCGGGGAGCGAGAAGGGGCGCGCGCGGCACCACCGCCCCAGGTGCCTCTCACCCTCGCTGCACCGCTGAACCCGCTAAGTCCATTTTCTAACACATTTTAGTAAAAGAACCACCAAATTAATAATTATACAATATAAATATAGTAGAAACAGAAATATACTACTAGTCCTAACCGCAAGCTAACAAATACCTCTTTGAAATTAAACGGGTTAATTTACCCAATCAATTCTACCATCAAAATCCTTGGAGTCATCCTGGACCGGTGCCTGACTTTTGAAGACCACACCAACGCTCAGGTTAAAAAATGCTTTTGCACCCTCTGGAAACTCCGTACCATCAAACACTATTTTGACTTCCTCTCTTTTCGACTGCTGGTTCAATCTCTAATCTTAAACACCTTAGATTACTGCAATATCATATACTTGGGATCCTTTAAGAAAACCATCAAACGACTGAGAGTCATTCAGAATACTGCCGTCCATCTCATCTATGGTCTCAAAAAGTCGGATCATGTAAGCCTGTTTTACAGAAAACTACACTGGCTGCCGATGGAGGAAAGGGTCATCTTCAAGTTTGTCTGCCTCTGCTTCAAAACCATAACAGGTTCATCCCCAGTCTACCTGTCGCACCATTTCGTATTTCCAGGCTCCACTTGCACACGTAATGCCTATCTGTTCGCCTTCCCCTCCCCCTCCCTGAAGGGCTGTATCTACAAGAGATTCCTTGATAGATCACTGTCATTCCAAGCAGGCAAATGGAATAAATGTCTAACCATCCTCATTTCCAATTCACCCTCCTACCAATCCTTCAGGAAATCAATTAAAACCTATCTGTTTGATAAATTTCTCTGACTCCTTCCTGCCTCATCGTATCTCTGAAATGCTTCCGGATATACTTAATTACTCTCGGCTTACTAATGTAATTGAAAGTATTTTCTGTAGCATCGCTGTCTGTGTACAGTCTCTTCCTCTGTAAACCGCTCTGAACTGCTTATGGTATTGCGGTATACAAAATAAAGTTATTATTATATTATTATTATTATTATTACTATCTAATATGTATATAAACTTAATTCTATATTATTAAAATAAATGAATGGACACTACAACGGGGATTCACGGTAGCCATTTTGATGACGGCTCTGTACGGGGCAGGAGCATAGGACGATCGATCCTGTCCCGCGTCGCCTCTAGACCACCAAGGAAGGTCTGGGGAAGGGCCAGGACCCGCAGGAGGGAGGCAGGGATGGGTCAGAGCCGGCCCTGAAATTTATCCGTGATATTTCAATATTGGCGGGACGGCTCTGCCCCTAACCCCCCCGCGAATATCGAGGGTCAGCTCTACTTCAAACGGCATCTCTAAACTAAAAGTCCACGCTTTAAAATCAGAGTATTCATCAATTAAACCATAATATTGAACCAAAAGCCAAATTTTCCAGGCCTTTCTCAAAGGCAGATAGCTTCACCTGTCTCTTAGCTTACCAGTTAACTTGTTCTGTAAAAAAAAAAAAAAAAAAGGGACCCACATACAAGAAAACACTGTTCCGTGTAGATGTTAATCAACCTCTTGGCAATTGTTCCTTGTACGTGTTATCCAGAGATCCCTGACAAGTCCAGTAATTGCAATGGAGGTTTCTAAGAGGATCGTAACATTCCTCAAGGGCATACTCTTTCACTCTATTAGCTAACAAGGAACGCACCCTCTGTAAAATGCTTTATGCACAAGGCAAAGCCCTTCTTCTATGAAACTGTGCTAGTAGTTTCTAGCGCAGAAAGCTGTGCTGATTAGCCCATGCTGCTCCCGACGCTCTTAGGGGTCCTTTTATCAAGCTGCGGTAGGGGTTTAAAGTGCGTAATACCGCGCGTTAAACCGCCTGTCGCGCTAGCCGCTAACGCCTGCGTTGAGCAGGCGTTAGTTTTTTAGCCGGCCGCGGGGGTTAGCGCGTGATGAAATGTCTGACGCGCTAATCCCGCTAGCGCAGCTTGAAAAAAGGACCGCTTAGAGTTCCTAAAAGCATTTGGGAGCAGCGTGGACCGTTGAGCGCAGCTCCCCGTGCTAGGAACTGCTAGCGCAGTTTCGTAGAAGAGGGGGAAAGGATTTTGAATCGTATTCTCTGTACCGCTGGTAACCGATGAAAGATGTCCAATTATGACTGGAGTCAGTGGTGTGGCGAGGGTGAAAGGCGCCCGTGTCAGTTTCACCGCTTCCCCCGCCCTCTTCTCTAGCCCCCCATCCCTTCACGCTCCTTCCATGCCCTCCCTCAGTAATGTCCCTGGCACAAGCAGCAACCCCCCCCCCCCGACCCACTGTCGCACCTGCGTGGGCTTTCCCTCTGATGTCACTTCCTAGGCGCAGGTCCAGGAAGTGGCGTCAGAAGAAGAGATGACGCAGGCGCAACAGCAGGTCGGGGGTTGCTGCTCGCGCCAGGAACGTTACAGAGGTACGGGGGAAGGGAAGCGACGCACACGCGCACAGCAGTGGGGTGCGGGAAAGGAGCAAGGAGGCGGAGAGGACAGGTGCCGCGCCCCTACGACGACGGTGCTCGGGGCGGACTGCCCCCCACCCCCACCCCTTAACACCACCACTGACTGGAGTAACATGGTCCTGTCTCTTCACCCCAGTGACAATGTAAGTAGCAGTTGTTACTAGCTTTAATCGTTCAAGGACACTTGCGAAAGACCTTGGTGCAAGGAATTGCAATAGCCAAGCCTCGGTGGAATAACTGCATGTGCCACCCTGATTAGGAAAGGTTTTAGTTGGCAGGTCATCCGAAGCTGATAAGAACAAGATCTAACTGCACCATGGGAGTGGGACGTGGTTGCAACTGAACGGAAAGCTCAAGGATGGAAGAAGTTAACAGACACATTAGGGGAAAAAAAGAGGAAAATAGAGAAATAAAAAAGCAGAGAGAGAGGGAAAAGGGAAAAGGGAAAAGGAGAAGACAGAATGAAGCATTGCATGTTGTAAAGTTTCTACAATGGTTACAAAATGCAAATATAAGCAGCAGGGTTCCAAGTTTCAAGTTTATTCCACACTTGATATACACTAGTCTATCAAAGTGTATCTAGATGGTTTACAATACTAAAATTTAAAACAAAATATGGATAAAAATCAAGAAAAAGGGGAACATTTTATCATTAAAATATGTACGACAGACGAATCCGGGATCCAGGTTTAGGAAGGTGCAAAATACATCGGATTTTCCTTGCAGGGGCACCGCTGTTAAGAACATAAGAATAGCCTTACTGGGTCAGACCAATGGTCCAGCAAGCCCAAATAGCCCGTTCTCATGGTGGCCAATCCAGGTCACTAGTACCTGGCCCCAAATCCAAAGAGTAGCAACATTCCATGCTACCGATCCAGAGCAAGCAGTGGCTTCCCCCTGTCTTTGTCAATAACAGATTATGGACTTTTCCTCCAGGAACTTGTCCAAACCTTTCTTAAAACCAGCTACGCTATCCACTCTTAACACATCCTTTGGCAACGCGTTGCAGAGCTTAACTATTCTCTGAGTGAAAAAAAAATTTCCTCCTATTGGTTTTAAGAGTATTTCCCTGTAACTTCGAGTGTCCCCTAGTCTTCGTCATTTTTGATGGAGTGAAAAATCGATACACTTCACATACCATATTTAAGTACCAAGGAACGCAGTCTGTGACGAAGAAAATGTGGCAGAAACACAGAGAAATAGTTCCCGTTGCATGAGGCGCCACAGGCTTCATTTTAACCCTTTAATTGGCAGATGGTGAAACCGGCTGCTTTATGTAACTTGATATTGAACGAGAGCAATGGTGCCGAGTAAACGGGCATTTGGAGATGCAGATCTCCCCATAAGAGCCGTAGAAGACGCATGTTGGTTCCGAGCAACGGTGCCAAATAAAGGGTTAAAGACATTTCCTGTTCGCGTTACATCTTATGAACTCCAGAAGGAAGCTCTCTTTGGCAAGTAAATCAGAGATGGAGCTCACACTCCCCATACCCTGGCTTAGGCATGAAGTCCATTAGTGCCGTGGTATGCACAGAACTAACTCTTTCGGAGATATTGTCCCTTAGAAAAGTTAAAAGTTGAATTTTTTTCCACGCTACACAATACAAGCCTCACAGATGTCTCTTTTTTTCCACCTCTTAGAACACTCTGCTCTGTGTTGCTCTCTCTCCTGGGGTGCAGTCGCTTTGTTGCTTGTCAGCATTGACAAAACCTCGTGTGCCTGGTTAACTTTTACACAAGTTTGATGCGAGGAGGCTGGAGCCAGTGGCGGAACGAGGAAGGTTGGCACCCAGGGTGGTAGTTCAAGTTTGTTAAAAGATTTTTTTAGACTGCCTATTCAAATTTCTTAGCGGTTTACAATATAAAATTACATGAAAACACGTAAAATGAGGGATACTAAATAACATCCAAACATAAGAAACGGCTTTGATCGGAACATTCGTAACTTAAAACAAGGATAGTGGGGAAGAACTACAATAATTATAGAAAAGATAAAACATACACGGGTAAAACAATAGGTTAGTATTAAAACAGCAGTTAGTTTAAATTTTAAATTTTCATGTAAGCTATTTTCTACATGTGGCGGATCCGAGGATGCGTCCTTTGGTGTCTCACTACCCCATTTTTACGCCGGCCAGAAGGACATGGAGATGGGTCTGTAAAACAGCCAAATTGTCTTCTAGGGTGTCTTTATATTTGCCTATACAGGGCAATGGAGCTTTCCAGCCGGGCATGCAAAAGGCCACCTTTCTTAGGTGGCAAGCACAGGGTCTACAATATCTTTTTCACCTGTTTTCGGAGGAGGGGAGCCTGGTCACATTTGCCGAGCTGCAACGAACTTTTGACCTACAGGCTAATGATCTCTTCGCCTATTACCAGATCCGTCCGTCACTATGTTCAGTCCCTCCCAGTGGCTGCCCTTACTGAAGTCTGCAGGGAGGCGCTTTCGGAACTCTTCAGCCTTTCAGCCCAACAGAGGATTCCTCTACGATTTCATATTGTGGGGATCCGGGATTGCCAACCAAGTACGAATCTGGATATATTAGCGACAGCGTGGGCTGAGGACTTGCATTGCCAGTTGACTGCTCAACAGTTACAACGGGTCCTGAAGAACATTCAGAAGGTGTCACCCAATATTACTCACTGGGAAATGCAATTGAAAATTGTTCTTAGACTTTACATTCCACCGGAACGTGCAGCCCGGATGGGGATTACTGCGTCGCATTCTTGCCCGAAATGCAATCAGGCTCACGCATCTTTGAGTCGCATGTTTTGAGCCTGCCCCGCAATCCAACAGTTTTGGAGACATCTTGGCCTATATACCACATCGCTTTGGGGAAGGCGATGGCTTCCGCAACCGAGGGCGTTATTTGGATTTTATAATAGAGCCTCGCCCAAACCCAGGGGAATGTCAGCATTTATTTCCAGAGCCCTTTTGATGGGAAAAAAAAGCCATCCGCACCAACTGGCTCTCCCGTGATCCCCCGTCATATGCACAATGGAGATCCCTAATGATAGTGCACGCAACACTGGAGAGACGCATGGTGGGAGACTTGACTCTTTGCGGGAGCACTTCTGGCAGGACCTCACACCGCGTGCTCGCAGTAGACTTTTGAATCTTTAAGATTTTATTCCCACTCTCAGCTGTTGGACTGGCCATGGATTCTTGGGGAGGGGAGGGGAGGGGGGGGGGAATGGGAGGGGAACTGATTATATTGTTGAAAATGTTATTTCCTGAATGGTACTACTGTTTGCATTTGCTTCTTACTGCTGGAATAATAAAAATCATTTAAACATAAATTTTAAATTTTAGATTTTGCCCTTAGAAGGACAATTGTTAACCAAAGGCGTCTTGAAACAAAAATGTCTTTAGTTTAGCTTTAAATTGTTTTATATCGGATTCATAGCGCAGAGGATTAGGCAACGAGTTCCATAGAGTGGGGGCGGTGACCGCAAAGTTATTAGAGCGCAATGTGTTAATTGATTTTAAAGAGGGTATAACTAAGAGATTCTGAGAAGTTGAACGAAGAGATTTTGATGTGTTATACGGAATTAGGAGTCTGTTGATGAAATCTGGTTGATTATTTAGTTTCGTTGTGAGTGTTAAAAGTGAAATTTTGTAGCTAATTCTATGTTCTACTGGTAACCAATGTGCGTTGAACAAAAGGGGAGAAACGCGACCGTATTTTTATGCACCGCAAATGATCTTAATAGTGCCATGCCATGCTCCTCCCACTCTTCCCTGCAGCTTGAGCACCTCCCTTCCCACCCCCCACCCCCCGCCTACCTCTTGAAATGTTCACCGGCTTGAGCAGCACCTTCCACCTGCTGCTGGCGCCTCAGCTGTCTTCTGACGTCACATCTTTGTCCTGTGACCAGGAAGTGACGCCAGAAGGGAGCAGAGACCGGCGCGAGCAGCAAGTTAAAGAGACTGCTTGTGCCGGCGAACATTTTAAGGGTTAAACGGGGGGGAGGAGAGGTGCCGATGCCCCTTGCGAAGATGTCGCCCGAGGCAGTCTGCACCCTTCCCCCACTTACTATGCCGCTGGTTGGAGCTGTGAGAAGAAATAGAACTGAGCACTCTGAGGAGAAGATTCTCAAAACGTTAACGCTGTCCCTAAACTGTTTACTGACGGTTTAGCCTGTACGCATTGTAGCGGTGGATTATCAAAACGGATTATCTCTGTCAATAGCGAGCTTTCTAGCAATCTCCGACAATGACATGCAAATGGGCTCTTCAGCATTGAAATGAGCACTCCAGTGGATTCCTAAAAAAATGCCGAACCATTTTCTAAATGCAGCGTCGGCTTTTTGTGACAAAAATGAGCGGCTGGTCCAGGGGTGCCGGTCAGTGTCAGAGACTGTTAGAAAGCCTGTGTTGTGATGCAGCAGAAGAGATGCCCGTTCTCTCTCCCACTGCATCACAACACCCCTCCTCTGCAGCGGCAGCAGACACCCCCTCCGGAATAGCAGCAACACCCCCTGCAGCGTGAGAGATGCCTACTCTCCCCGCTGCCAAGTGACCTCCCCCCACCTCTGACGCCCCCATCCCTGTCTCCAATGCCCCCTCCCCTTTACCTCAACATAGATGCACAGAGAGCGCAGACTCCCTCCTCCTAGCTGGCCTGCCTGTGTCATCTAAAATGGGACTTCCCCTCCCCGGTGCATTTTGGGATGCACCTGAGAGGGGCCTGAGGCTCTGATTGGTCCAGGTTGTATAAGGCCCCTCACATGGGAGAGGCTTTATACAGCCTGGGCCAATCAGAGCCTGAGGCCCCTCCCCAGATGCCCCATGAAAGGGCCTAAGGCTCTGTTTGGCCCAGATTCCTAAGGCCCCTCCTATGGGGTGTCCGGGCCAATCAGAGCCTTAGACCTCTTCACAGTGCATCCGGGAAGGGGCCTGAGGCTCTGATTGGCCTAGGTTGTATAAGGCCTCTCCAATAGGAGGGGCCTTATACAATCTGGGCCAATCAGAGGCTCAGGCCCCTTCCCCAGGCCAATCAGAGCCTTAGACCCCTTCATGGTGAACCAGGGAGGGGCCTGAGGCTCTGATTGGCCCAGGTTGTATAAGGCCTCTCCCATAGGCCCATAGGGTAGGCATAAAGGATCACTGAGCCAAACAAACTGAATACATGATAAATTCATATCCTCAAAGTGGGAATTTCACTTTGAAATTCCTGCGTATATTACCTTACATGTATTTTGTACCTGGGAGTTTTCCTGTGAGAATTTGCTTGCAAGCCCCAAGGGCTATTTAAAATTTGCTTATCCTTTTGTTTGGCGTTAGCATGCATGCTGCGGTTATAGGTCTTTTTTAACATGTGTTCAAAAAAAAAAAAAAGTGATTGGTTTAGCATCCGCATTAATATTTACAGCTAGTTCAAATTATAATGAAATTGTGGTGAGGCTGCTGCAAAAATTTAGGTTCAGTCTGAAAATATTTTACTTATCAGAAGAAAGTCAATGACATGTTATTGAAATCCTATTCAAAAATATATTTCTCCTAGATTTTCCCTTCTTTGCAGAGGCGTTGAAAGGTCCTTTTCGGGTACATGAGTTAATTACAGTTCAAAATCTTGGGCCCTTTTCAGAGGAAAGAGGAATGAGTTTCCCAGCTACATCTGTTTCTGCCTTGGATAAATGTGGTCTGGTCTGACGTTTTTCCTTCCTGTTTTCAAGGTATGCGCATCCTGGTGACTTTGCTTCTTGACACACTGCCCATGTTGGGCAACGTCTTGCTACTTTGCTTCTTTGTCTTCTTCATCTTCGGTATCGTCGGGGTCCAGCTGTGGGCCGGACTGCTCAGGAACCGCTGTTTTCTTCCAGAGAACTTCAGCATGTAAGTCCAGACCTGGGCACAATAATAATAATAATAATAACTTTATTCTTGTATACCGCCATACCCAGTGAGTTCTAGGCGGTTCACATTAATTAGACATGGTTACATGCAATTAAGTATTAATTGAACAGATTTACGTAGAGTTAAGTGTTCAATTAGATAGGGATGCAGGCAACGAAGTAGATGAAATTGGGGGGAAGGATAGAATGGATCAGGGGGGTGGGGTGGGGTGAGATAAAAAGGGGGTGGGGCGGGGTTCTTTGGGGAGGGGGCACTTAAGTGTCGTGGAGTTGGAAGAGGTGTGTTTTGAGTAGTTTTCTAAAGCTGAGGTAGGTTGGAGCCTCGAGGATTGATTGGGCTATCCATGGGTTTAGTTTGGCGACCTGGAAGGCGAGGGTTTTGCCGAGGCAGCCATATTTACTTACTTGGTCCTCTCCAAGTAGAGACTGATAATGGGAATTGGATGCTAAAATCAGGGAGCACTGGGGTAGGGTTACCAGATTTTTCCACGGAAAAACCCAGACACATGGCCCAGCCTCATTCAGCCCCACCCCATTCTGCCTCCAGCCCCCCTCCCCCCCCCCCCCAAGCCTCGTCTTTCTTGTCCGACCTCTGGGCCGCGTCTAGAGGCCCATCAAGCATGCGCAGATGCATGTGACATCATCCACGCATGCTCAGAGGTCCTCCAGGCACAGCCGGGAGGTCAGGGCTTTTCAAAACCCAGACAAACTACCGGGTTTTGGAAAGTCCGCCTGGGCACCCAGACAGTCCTCTAAAAAGAGGACATGTCTGGGGTTTCCCAGAGGTCTGGAAACCCCACACTGTGGTAAACGATGTTCTAGCGTGCACTCACCAAAAATCTTTGGTTAGTTTTTGGACGGATTTTGAAAACTTTACAGATTTTGAAACCTGTTTTCGGTGTTTCATTCGTTAGTGCAGGTAAAACTTGATTAGCACACAGAAAACTAAAGGTATGTATGTTAATCAACTTTACAGAGCCTAATGTAGAGATTTTACATGCATAAAATTGATTTAATAAAGGCTCTTTGTGCTTATATAATTAGTAAACTGAGGCTCCCTTTTATCAAGCTGCTTAGGGCTTTTTATCGCCGACCGCTGCGGTAAAAGCTCTGACGTTTATAGGAATTCTTTGAACGGAGCTTTTACCACAGCGGCCAGTGATTTTTTAAAAAAAACCCTAACGCGGCTTGATAAAAGGGGGCCTGAATGTTCAATATAACATGTACATACTCATTTTTTCCTTTACCTCTATTCTCACTGTTTGATTTTTAAATGCAGTAGGATGTCCAGGGGGAAAATTTACCAAGGCCGTATCTGGATTTTCTGCTGTCCTAAGTTATCTGAATGATTATTAAGATAGACGGGAAATTAAATTATACATTTTGGTGGAATTCAGTTTGTCACATATATAAGATGGAAAAGATGATAGCGTTACAACAAGAGAATCTTCATAATTTTAAAAAAATATGGGGGCCATTGACTAATTACTCTAATAATCAGATATCTTAGCACATGGGTAGTATATATGTGGGGTTGGGGTGGGAAATGTATATCATATGGAATTAGGAATATTGATAAAAAGGGGGGTACTTATTTTAGCTTACAAGAATATTTAATTGTAAATACAAGTGATATGTGAAAATTGTTTTTATTATGTTTAATTCACTTGTTGTAAGAATCAAAAATGAATAAAGATTTACACACAAAAAAAAAGATAGACGGGAAAAATCCACTGCGCAAAGGATCATGGAGCCTTGAGCCAACTTACTTTGGTGGGACCCCCCTCCCCCCACTGCATCACTTCCTCCTCCCTTTTGTTTTGTCCTTTCATTACGAAAATGGCCTAGAATGAGACAAAAAAAAAAAATCATTGTTTCTGTATCAATTTTTAAAACAAAAAAACAACAACACAAGTGTGGATGTCAATATGTACTCATAGAAAAAAAAACATCCAAAAATTAACCCAGCACTGCATACAATGTTCAGAGTGTCAAATACAATACACCAAAAAATTGGAGAAAAGACCTTAAGTGTCTAATATGGGTAAAATCCAAGTTGTACACCCACATAGGCATATCTACTTCAATAAACGTTTTTTTGAAGCAGGGAGACACATCCTCGGTCTAAAAAAACTCCAGTATTTGGTAAAAATACTCAAAATACCAATTGTACTTGCAAATAAATGGCATTTGCATAAATATGGATGCAAAAAAACCCATGTCACACGTATCTGAAAACAGTCTTCACAGTGTTGGGCTGTAGAAGCAGGAAACCCGCAAAGTGGAGCAATGGCAGCCACTCAATCACCACCGCTTGCATCATGCTTCACCATGATTTCCGACAGGGCACCTGTCTCGCCAACGCTTCATCAGGGGAAATGGAGCGATACATGTCCGGCTTCAGCGCCCGTTGTTTTTAAAACACACATCCCCCTAAACTCCAGTTAAACGTGACACCGAAATGAGAACCAAAATACAAAACTGGACAAGATGAACTGAGACGATCTCTCCTTGTCCCTTTCAGACCTCTCTCACTGGAAATGGAAAACTACTACCAGACTGAAAATGAAGAAGAGAACCCCTTCATCTGCTCCCAGCCCCGGGAGAATGGCATGAGAATCTGCCGCAGCATCCCGATGCGCAGAGAGGAGGGGCTGGAGTGCACCCTAGATTACAATTTCTACAACAACACCAGCAACACATCCTGTGTCAACTGGAACCAGTATTACACGAATTGTTCTGCCGGGGAGCATAACCCCTTTAAAGGCGCAATCAATTTTGATAATATTGGATACGCCTGGATTGCAATATTTCAGGTAGGTGTGCAAGACGTATTCCTAGTGCTAGATTTATTTAGCACTAGAAAACAGATAGGCAATTAATATGCAATTATCTCCAAAGTGACAGAAAAGAAAAACCTGATCAAGCAAAGAGTAGAGTCCAAATAGACTTTAATTGAATACAATTCAAACTCTTCTTAATGACCTACAAATGCACTCACTCAACTGCCCCTCACTATCTTTCCTCACTTATCTCAACCAGAGATCCATGAAATCCCCAGACAAGAAAAGTAGGGAAAATTATTTTATTTTCAATTTAGTGATCAAAATGTGTCAGTTTTGAGAATTTATATCTGCTGTCTATATTTTACACTATATTTAATGGGATCCGGGGGGGGGGGGGGTTCCTGTCCCATTTTGAGGAAAAAAAAATAAATGGCCACGTTACCCATACCTCTAGCTGAAGTTGTTGTTTGTGGCGGTCAACAGTAATTATTTGTTAGGGCTGGAGATGATTAGCTTTCTGAAAACTGTCATTCAAGTGACATTATGCCATCATCAGCATATCTTTCAATCCTTAGTAATGATGTATGAAACTCAAATAATATAGTGAAAATTGTTGATTATCTTCAATGGCCCACCCTAATGTGTCTTATTGAGAAACAAAGGGGATACTTAGCAAACAAGTATGATAATGCAGGAAAAATCCTTGATGCTTCATATGTGTTGCACCAAGGTTGACCTATATTGAATATTATTGAATAAGAGTACCCAGGAAAGGGACTTGGGGGTAATGGTGGATATGACAATGAAGCCGATGGCACAGTGCGCAGCGGCCGCTAAGAGAGCAAATAGAATGCTAGGTGTAATCAAGAAGGGTATTACAGCCAGAACAAAAGAAGTTATCCTGCTGTTGTATCGGGCGATGGTGCGCCCGCATTTGGAGTACTGCGTACAATATTGGTCGCCGTACCTTAAGAAGGATATGGCGTTACTCGAGAAGGTTCAGAAGAGAGCGACACGTCTGATAAAAAGGATGGAAAACCTGTCATACGCTGAGAGACTGGAGAAACTGGGTCTCTTTTCCCTGGAGAAGAGGAGACTTAGAGGGGATATGATAGAGACTTACAAGATCATGAAGGGCATAGTGAGAATAGAGAGGGACAGAAAGAGAGAGAGAAAGGGAGACAGAGAGAAATAGAGAGAGATAGATAGAGAAAAATTGGGTCTCTTTTCCCTAGAGAAGAGGAGACTTAGAGGGGATATGATAGAGACTTATAAGATCATGAAGGGCATAGAGAGAGAGTAGAGGGACAGATTCTTCAAACTTTCGAAACATAAGAGAACAAGAGGGCATTCGGAAAAGTTGAAAGGGGACAGATTCAAAACGAATGCTAGGAAGTTCTCCTTTACCCAACGTGTGGTGGACACCTGGAATGCGCTTCCAGAGGACGTAATAGGGCAGAGTACGGTACTGGGGTTTAAGAAAGGATTGGACAATTTCCTGCTGGAAAAGGGGTTAGAGGGGTAGAGATAGAGGATTACTGCACAGGTCCTGGACCTGTTGGGCCGCCGCGTGAGCGGACTGCTGGGCGCGATGGACCTCAGGTCTGACCCAGCGGAGGCATTGCTTATGTTCTTATGTTATATTATATGTAATTTATAATCTACCTATTTTCCAAAAGAATACGGAGCAGATTACACAAGAGAGTCCTCTAACACTTGGAAGGAACAAATCTATAATTCAAATACAATTCACATCTAGATCAATACTTGAACCTATTAATACAATACACTTAGTATCAGGACAAAGATAAGATTTTAAAGCTTTATGAAACTGTAAGTATGATGGTAAGAGCCTAATTTGCAATGGGAGACTATTCCAAACTTTAGCACTCAAAAAAGTAAATATCTTCAGCAGATGTTTTTTAAATCTAATATTTTTAGCTGACAAGACTCCCAACTTTAATTTAGGGTTGACATGCTGGTTAGCCAGAGTTGATGTTGGTTATACTGATGACATTACTCTTCAGTAGATAAAGTTACAGAACAACCACCGCCCGAGATGGAGAGGAGCTGTTTCACCGTCTCTTGCACTCTTGTTTCCATTCTGTGCATAATACTGTGGTAGGGTTATCGTAAACCTCCAGAAAAAGAGGACGGATTGAGACATTCGGGTTTTACTTCCACTGAACGCAATGGAAGTAAGGAGGACGGATTGAGACATCCGGGTTTTACTTCCACTGAACGCAATGGAAGTAAGGAGGACGGATTGAGACATCCGGGTTTTACTTCCACTGAACGCAATGGAAGTAAGGAGGACAGATAGAGACATCTGGGTTTTATTTCCATTGAAAGCAATGACAGTAAAACCCAGATGTCTGAATCCATCCTCCTGTTGTTCTGGAGCCATATGGTAACCCTATGCTATGGTGTTGTGCATCCGAGCTCATGATTTTGTGATTTTGGTCCTTCTAGGTGATCACACTGGAGGGCTGGGTAGACATCATGTACTTTGTCATGGATGCCCATTCCTTTTACAATTTCATCTACTTCATTCTCTTGATCATAGTAAGTAATATTGAATAAGTCAATGTGGAGAGTTTGCATATGTGGGAGTTAATGTCCGATGAGTTAGCTCAGGGCAATAGAGCGTGGCAAGGCTCAAAAAAATGTGATGCAAATTTTAAGTCCAAAAAACTACTCAGAGTTTATGATCTTAATACAAAAACTCGTAAGTCACACTCCAAGCAACCAACCACTCTTGAAAAAAGTCTTAGGGCTCCTTTTACGAAGCCGCGTGACTTTTCATCATGCGCTAAGCCCCGCTCCCTCTTGCCCTGAACGTAGTCGGGGTGCTGCGGGTCAGGAGGGCTTGGGCTCCCTCCTGCCCTGATCATTGGGGGTGGGGGTGGGGAAGGGTGGATCGCGGCAGGGGAGATGAGCCATCTCTCCTGCCGTGATCATTGCTGTAGGGGGTAGGCAGGTTGCTGGGGCCGCTAAGATGATCGCAGCAGCCACGATCAGCTCAGCGGTTCCTTTTCGGCACTTATACTTGTTTTGACTTGGTCTAAGTCAAAACGTCTAAGTGCCGACTAGGCAACCTGCCTAAAGTTTTGGTTATGCCTGCTGCACGCCTAGGTCTAGGTCGGCCCACCTCCCGCCCACCGCCCGCCCTTTCCCCTCCTCTAAAAATGCCTCTTTTCTCTCTATGCGTTTAGAGGCAGGGGAAAGGCCTAAGCTAGTCTAAAACCAGCTTTGATTATGGGTACTTGGACGATCAGGCTTTTTTATCATCCAAGTAGCCAGTTAGACCACTTTTTAGATGTGTTTGTTTGTTTGTTTTTTAAATTATGAGTCTATAGTGTAAACAGATGAACAAACAAGTAATATAACATACTGCACTCTGCGCCAACAAATAATATACAGTTATTAAATCCCAACACCCATCCTCCCCCTCCCCTCCTGGATGTGCATAACAATCTTTCATAAATCAAAGGGAAATAATATTAATATTTCATAACTTGCAATATTTTGTTAATGGGCCCCAAATTTCCTTAAATAAAAGGTTTCTTGCTATTGAAAATAGCTCTCTTGTATAACCCATTTGGCCAGTTGGTTTCAAAATTACGTGGAAATCCGTTGGGGTTTAAGACTTTTTTCAAAGGTTGGTTGCTTGAAGGCGCTATTCAAGGCATGAATGTGATATCCTTAAACGTGGATGGGTTATATCAGGCTTAACTAGTATCTTCTGAAGGCTTGCTAATCAGGCTGATATATCCGAAAGATTTCTTTGTATAAGTGACCCGTGTGGGAAATTTTGTTGCACGACTAGAAAGCGTAGGAGGACTATTTTAAAGAGGGATTTTTCCAGGGGTGGTTATGTGTGGGAGGTTTATTTGGTGAAATATATGAATTTACCCAGATGCATATACTGGTTATTATTTTGGAGGGCTATACATGTCAGTAGTTATTTACAGAGATATATGTCTTGGTGATAATTTGCATGAATCTCAGTTTAGAAAGTTTCTTTGCATATGAATGTTTATAGATAGTTTCTTATAAGCTTCCACAAATATGGCAATAGTAGTAAATGTTTATACCAGTCCCAAAATGCTGAATAATTGGTAATATCACTAAACTGGACCAGTGAAAACAGATTCAAATGATAGCTTTACTTTTGTCATATTTCATGAGTGTGCCTCAGCCCCACCACTCCACCGCTGTACTATCTTGTGACTGCGTGGAGATTTATGTGGCACTTCATCATCGGCTGCTCATATTTCTTATTTCTTAGTTTTTTAGTATGAATGTAAAACCGTGAAAAATCCTTCATGCAATCATAACGATCTTACTCTTAACATAACTATGAGTCGGATGACCTGCGCGTACTCGGGAGAACCTTGATACAGTGTCGTTTGACGTGAAACATGTCGGGTTAGGACTCCCCAACGTTGGCTGACAGAGCTAAGTATCTGCATCACCTTTATACAGAGGATAATATCTTATGATTGCATGAAGGATTTTTCACGGTTTTACACTTATACTAAAAAACTAAGAAATAAGAAATATGAGCAGCCGATGATGAAGTGCCACATAAATCTCCACGCAGTCACAAGATAGTACAGGGGTGGAGTGGTGGGGCTGAGGCACACTCATGAAATATGACAAAAGTAAAGCTATCATTTGAATCTGTTTTCACTAGTCCAGTTTAGTGACATTACCAATTATAGATAGTTTCTTTGCACAATTATATGTATGGCATGTGTAGACAGTTCGTTAGCATGTGCAGTCTGCGTGTGTTATGCATTTTGTAGTTGTCACGTGGAAGCAATTTCTCTGCACAGTTGTCATGTATACTGTAATGGATTTTCTTGCATAAATGCGTGTGTACAGGAGATCTCCAGAAGAATTTCTTGTCACAACCGGTGAACGTAAAACACTGTGTTAGCACAAATTATTCTCTTCATAATGAATTTTTTAAGAACATAAAATGTGGAAAAGTAAGGCGCTGTTTTTATAATCCCTAGAGAATTATCTTCTTAATTTAATGAAAATAGAATTTAATGAATCCCTGTCTCGGAGAACGTGAAACATTCCTCGTTACACAAACTTTTAGACTGATACCGTTGAGCTGTTCACAAATCCCATTAACAGATAGCAGAATTTTCCATTAACACTAACAGAAAAAAAAGAAATTGGTAAGCCTACACAACGAGAGGAATATGCTCTCCCCAAAAGAGCATTCAATTACAGTATATCAACGCAAACTGTTTGCTTATAATTAAAATAAGTGTGCTTAAGATGTAACAACAAAGTACATGTTTCGTTCTCTTTCTGTGGAAGAATGTTCATTTGAAAAACATGGGTTCTCTTCCTTATAATGGGAGCAGAGTGTAGAAAAATGCTATGGAAGAGAGAGAGATGGGTCTTCTTCAGTCTCCGTAGAGTTAGGTGGGATGGTGACGAGTATCACTTCAGACAGGAGGTGAAGGATATGGGTGGAAGGTGGAGTAAATGAAGGTTGGGAGATGGAAAGATATTGAGAGATGGCAGAAATAAGTGTGTCCTAAACTAAAGGATTCCTTTTTCTTTCTCTTAGATTGGCTCATTTTTCATGATCAATCTCTGTTTGGTCGTCATAGCAACCCAGTTCTCTGAGACCAAGCAACGGGAGAGCCTTCTGATGAGGGAGCAGCGGGTCCGCTTCCTGTCTAATGCCAGTACCTTGGCCAGTTTCTCGGAACCAGGCAGCTGCTACGATGAACTTCTGAAATATTTGGTCTACATGGCTCGCAAGGCCAGCAAACAGTTTGTTCAGCTGTACGGAGTAATGAGTTCCAAAACTGGGCTCTTCCCTAGTCCTGTGAATAAGAGCAATCCGGAAACACAGACATGTAGGCATCGGCGGCGAAGGTCGTCTGTACACCATCTAATTCACCATCACCATCATCACCACCACCATTACCATGTGGGCAATGGGAATTTAAGAGCGCCACAAGCCAGTCCTGAGATCAGTGATGTGGAGACCAGCTCACTCCATAATGGCACCAACAGACTAATGCTGCCTTCACCGGGAACTCACCCTCACTCTTCCCCTAGAGCTTCTTCCAGTAACACGGAATCGGTTCACAGCATCTACCACGCAGATTGTCATTTCGAACCCATTCACCGCAAATATTCCCTTATGCAGCCTGGCCTCATTTTGCCCAGCTCAGAAGGACCTCCAAAGAATATTGTTGGCAGCAAGAACTACCCCACCTTGCATCCAAGTACCTCTCATGAGATGCAGAAAGATAAGAGCTCAGGAGATCCTTCTGTTAACTCTGGACACAACACATTAAGCAACCTGAACATCCCTCCAGGACCTTTTAGCACCATGCACAGGCTGTTAGAAACTCAGAGCACGGGTGAGTCTTTGGAAGAATCCTTTCAGATCAGTTACTGTAAAATGTGAATTTTTATTCTGTCACAGAAAAGTTGCTAGAGGCCTCAAGAAGGAGGCTTTCCTTTGCTTATCTAGGAGGGTGTTTTTCAGTGCAAAGCCCAGGGCCAATGGTGGCCCTTGGAGATCTCTGAGGCGGCATGCATCATCTTTCCAGCTTTTCTTTTCTTCAACTCTTTGCCTTTCTAATCAAACTCATGACTGAAAGGGTAAAATGGATGGGAGGACAAAGCATTTCGCAGTAGACAAAAAGAATACTTGTAGGCATGCTCACTTCCTTGAGCATACCCTCAATAAAAATGTTGAAGGTGGATTGGTAGGGTAGATGTTGACGACACGCACAAGTCAACAGTGTCACAGCATTGAAGAGTGGCTCTCCTTTAGCTCATCTGGATTCAAAGTGGCTCCAGCCGGTGGTATAGTGAGGGAGGGAGGGAGGTGCCAGGGGCAGTGGTGCCCCTACTCTTCCTTACCACTTGGAAACCCTCCCACCCACCACGTACCTCTTGACATGTTCACCGGCACGAGCAGCATTTTCTGCCTGTTGCTCGTACTGACCTCGGCTCCCTTTTGACATCACATCTGGTCCCGTGACCTGGAAGTGATGTCAGAAAGGAGCTGAAGCTGGTGCAAGTGGAAGATGCTGCTTGCACTGGCAAACATTTAAAGAAGTATGCAGGGGGTGAAAAGGAGAAGAGACACCGGCACCCCCGCAAAGATAGCACCTGGGGCAGTCCACCCCCCCTTACTCATCACTGATTCCAATTTAAAAATTAGTGAAGACCACTGATCTAGGATGATGAATCCAAAGTGCAGTTAGGGAACAATTCAATAAAGTTTGCCAACAGTTGGGCACCAAAATTCTGGTGCTAAGTGCGGATTCTGTAATGGCAGCTGGACAACCAGATTCCCTTCTAGAATACTAGCGTAAGTTGGCATTTAGTAAGGTTAACAGACATCCGGATTTCCCCGGACAGCTTTTCAAAACCCGGCACTTTGTCTGGATTTTAAAAAGCTTCTGGCAATGAGTGACGTCGGGACGGCATTCATGAGGGCATGGATGCAACACGGTGACGCACGTGCATGCATGTGATGTCATCACGTCACACCAGCACATGAGCGAATGCCATCTGACGTCGCTCGTGCAGGTTGAGGTGGGCGGGGTATGGGGGCAGGGCGGAGGCGAGCCTGGGGGCAGAACATGGCCTGGTCAGCCAGAACGGGGCAGGCCCGGGGGTGGGGCCATGGGTCCCTAGCATTTAGGCACCAACATTTAGGCCTGCCCATTTGTGCCATGTCTATGGTAGGCATAAATTCATGCACCTAGATATGACACACTTGGGCACATAAATGTGGGAAATGCCCATGACCGCATCCGTGTGAAATATCCCCCCCTTTGCATTTGTGTGCTATGCAGGTTATGCGTTAAAATTGTAGAATACCACTTAGCACACAACTAATATGTGCAAATCTGAATTCTATAATCTGAGCGCACAAATGATGCTTACGAGTACGCGCTCACGTTTTCAAGCGAGGAGATCAGTGGTTCTGATTTGATAGACTGTTTAATATAGTAGCACCTGAGATACTCTGAAAAAGTGTGAGCAAAATCCAAATAAATAAATAAACGAGCAACCTTTTTTATTTTTATTGATTTAGTTATTGAGGGGGGGAGGAGAGTTAGCTCACACCTTTTCATTGGTAGCTGAAGGGAAGTTACTTTCAAGTTCAATGGGTATTTTCCTGTCTCCAGAAGCTATCTAGTTTTATATTTGTGTCAATGGAGGGGTAAGTGACATGCCCACCGGTGTCCACTAACCCAATACAGTCAAACCTTGGTTTGCGAGCATAATTCGTTCCGGAAGCATGCTTGTAATCCAAAGCCCTCGTATATCAAAGCAAATTTCCCCATAGGAAATAATGGAAACTCAGACGATTCGTTCCACAGCCCAAAAAGTTCAATACAAAATACTGTATGTACTTGTATTGCAAGACATTGCTTGTACAGTGGTACCTCAGAATCCAAACTATTTTTTTTAATTAAATTTTGCCCCGGAATCCGAACGCTGCTTTGGGATCCGAACGTACGGGAACTGCAAGCGTTGCTCAGCTCAAAGCTTCCCCTCTGACGCAGCTTCCTGTTTCCACCTGGGCGGTTGGTGTCATGGAAGCTTTGGGCTGCTGACCACCTACTGCAGTTTCCGCTGCCGATCTTGCTGTCTATGACGGTTAAGGTGCCCGATCTTGCTGTCTCTGCCAGGGGGGCCCGATCTTGCTGTCTATACCGGTGGGGGCCCGATCTTGCTGTCTCTGCCAGGAGGGCCCGATCTTGCTGAGTTTGTGGGACCAAGGAATGGATTAATCCAGTTTCTATTGTTTTCAGTGGGGAAAATTGTCTTGGAACTCGAACGTTTTGGAACTTGAACGGAGTTTTTAAGGATTTTTTAAAAGAAATAAGGTCCTTTTCGTCTTTAATAAATTGAGGTAATGAGTTCCACAATTAAGGACCCATTATGGAAAACATATCATGTCTTCTTGTGCCTACTATTTTTAGAGATGGGATAGCTAAGAGGCTCTGGGAGGTCGACCGAAGAGATCGAGAGGTATTATGAGGGATTAGCATTCTGGATATATATTGGGGTTCACTGAAGATTAATGTTTTAAATACTAAAAGTAGCACCTTAAAGGTGATGCGATGGCTTATTGGAAGCCAATGGGAGTCGATCATTAAGGGTGTGACGTAGTCATATTTCTTTGCATTGTGGATTAACTTAACGGCAAAACACTTGCAAACCAAGTTACTTGCAACCCAAGGTTTTACTATATTTTAAAAAGCACATTGTCTGCCCTAAAACAATCACTTCTTTTGCTTTCAGAAAAGGGGGGGGGGGGATAAATCCAGAGAAAAAAAAAATGATCGCCATGTGAAAACATACGCAAAAAACACTGCAAAGCTATTGCCCTGGGGAAGGGGATGCTAAATTTAAGAATGTGACAGAAATGACGTGAAGAATTTTGGTTTTCTGGGTCTTACAGAAAATTAAATAGATGCCATCACACAGGCACTTTATGCTTCTTATATAGGGTTACTAGACGTCCAGATTTATCTGGGTTTTGAAAAGCGTCCAGCACGGGTCCGCGTGATGCCATGCGCGTGCATGTGACATCATCATGTCATCGTGTCACACCTCCCGATGCAGCTTCGAGCATGACGACAGGTTGAGGGGTCAGGGATGGGAGCAAGGCCAAAGCAGAACGGATCGTGACTTGGGTGGAATGGGCGGGGCTGGGTAGAACTGGGCGGAGCCATGGGTCTGGATTTTACAATAGTAAAATCAGGTGACCCTATTTTTACATGTTTGTCCAGCCTTGAACTTTGACCACCGTGAACGTATGCCGAAAACCGCACAGAGCATTAAATCTCCGCAGGATAGAGCCAAATATCCCTCGGAGTCAGCCCAGTCTGTTTTGGCAGCAAGGGAAACATGGCGCAGGGCTTGGAAGTTTGTGGAACCGACGGTTGTACTTTTCTGCTTTGCTTTTTTGCAAGCATCCTGCACACTCTTAATTGATTAGTTGTAGTCTATGTTTGGCTTCTGATTTCTCTATTTCAAATTGTCGCATTTGAAAATCTGACACCATCTACATGCTCATTCATGTAAGGGAGAATGGGAAGCCAGCAGGAGTTGTCTGCTAATGGCTGCCCAAGTCAGACCTTGAAGTGTCCTGACCCTGCCGTTTGTGGGAGGCTCTCAACGGTTAAGTGTCAACAAACACTCCAAGGATGAAAGAACCCCAATGTTTGCACCTGGCTAATTACCTCCTGAATGCCACAGGGCAGTGGAAGGCCTTTCAAGTGCTTCAAGTGGCACAGGAGAGGGGGGTACCCAAATTGCCAGCAACCTTCAGTTACTGACAAAAGCACTTATCGTGGGCACTGAACAACTAGCAAAGAAAAGAATGGACCTTAAAGAATACAGTACAATTATCGCAGCGGGCAATGTCTAGCATGTTTCAGCGTGCCGAATCCAGCCTACGAGGCTCCAGAAGTGTACAAGGAGCCGTTCGTTTTTAATTCTGCAAACATTTCTGTTCAACGGAAGGGAATATTTCAGTATTTTCAGCCCATAAAGTTTTTCCTCCTCTCAGGATGACAAAGAGCTATTCAGTTCAAATCAGGGCCCATCTGGCTCTGTCCTGCAGAGAATTATTTTGCTATACAATGGTTGCCTATATCCCAAATTTTGCAGCGTAGATGGCTTACTGTACCATCCAAGAAGGATCAGTACAGAGAAACTATGGAAACAAAATTACTTAGAGATCTTGGATTTAGATTTTAGATTTTAATTTTTTTTTCTTTTTTAGAAATCTAAAATTGAAGGTGAATTACAATTTAGATACACAACCTATTTCCCTGTCTAGCAGAATTTACAATCTAAAAAACTGTAGCTCGGGCAACAGAGGGTGACGTGGCTGGAAAGAGGTCTTCAGTAGCATTAGCAGAACAAGCATCTCCCCCTCCCCCCCTTTCAGGTTTCTCCCATTTTAAGCATGAGAATGTATAATCAATAAAGGAGCAGAGTGTGAAGGGCAGGTTTAGCCAATATTTGTGCTGTATGTTTTGGATTAAAATGTTCATAAAACAAAACATGCATCCGCTCAAAAAGAAAAAGGCAGTGATTTAATTTTGCTCACGTCACAGTATAGTTTTAAAACTACAGAAACAGATAAAAAATAGAAAATAAAGGGGTCCTTTTTACCTAGGGTTGCCAGATTTCCAATCTCAGTCCTGCCTAGTCCCGCCTCTGGCTCCGCCCTGTTCCTCCCACAGCCCCCCCTCCCCCCCACGAACCTCCCTGAGCTCGAAGGCCGCATTGGGAAGCCTTTGTAGGGTTACCAAAGGTCCGGATTTCCCCACGCATGTCCTCCTTTTCGAGGACATGGCCGGGGATCCTGAGGGCTTTTCAAAACCAGGCACTTTGGACTGGGCAGCATAAGATAAGCGGCCTTTATTTCTTTTTGGCTGCCGCTGATGTATGACTGTGTCTGATTGCTCTCTGTGGCCTTACTACTCTGCAACCTGCTATGTGGGGTGGACTTGAATACTGCCGTTTAGAGATGGAGTTTTTTTTTTTCTGACCTGTGACTGTTATAAATCTGGCAACCCTAATCCTCTCTGAGGGTAAAAGTGCATAAAGATCCAGGTTGATGCCCTGGTACAAAGGGGTTTCCATATACCAGGGGTCTCAAAGTCCCTCCTTGAGGGCCGCAATCCAGTCGGGTTTTCAGGATTTCCCCAAAGAATATGCATGAGATCTATGTGCGTGCACTGCTTTCAATGCATATTCATTGGGGAAATCCTGAAAACCCGACTGGATTGCGGCCCTCAAGGAGGGACTTTGAGATCCCTGCCATATACTGTATTATGGAAATTGCACACCATTAGAGCCTATTTTGATATTTGATCTTTTAGACATTTGGTGCAATTCCTGGTTCTGGGTCCGCTCGACTATTGTCTATCACTCAAAAAAATCTTTATAGACTGTGCATTCGGGATTACCAGACATCTGGGATTACCAGACATCTGCATTTACACAGACATGTCCAGGCATCTAGACAGCTTTTCAAAATCCGGCACTTTGTCTGCGCTTTGAAAAGCAAATCACGTCGGATGCCCTCCCGACCGAAACAAGCAGGATGAGGGAGCCGGGAATAGGGGCCGATGCAGAGGCATAACAGGACAGGCCTAGGGCGGGTCTAGGGGGGTCCGGATTTTATATACGCAAAGTCTGGAAACCCTGTGCACATTCAGAACGCAGCTGTTTGATTGATCTTCAATTTGAATAAGTTTGACCATGTTACACCTTTCGGCAACTGGCTGCCGGTTGAGGCCCGTGTGAAGTTTGAGTTGGGTTGCTTTTGCTTCAAGGAGATAGTAGGCCTCTTGCCCAACTATCGCGTGGATTCGTTTACATTTGTTAGGTCAAAACACTTTGGACACTCACATGCTTTCTTCACTTTTCCATCAGTCAAAGGTTTTAAATTTAAAAGATATCATCAGCGTCTTCTATCCTACCTTGGGACAAGGATTTGAGTCTTTTAATAATGTCCTCTAACACTTACCATCAATTCAGGCGACATTTCAAAACATATTTGTTTACTAGATCCTTTGGGTAATTGAAGTATTCCATCAATTGAATCTACCGGTACTTTTTTTTTTTTTTTTTGCAAACTTCAAAGAACTTAACGGTATTGCGGTATACATGTGAATGCTATGTTGATAGTTCTCTGAGTTGTGGCTATGAGGTCTTTTAGTTTGGCTTGAAGTGCAGCTGCTCTTTGCCACCTTCTCCCCCTCCGCCAAATCTGCTGTCCTACTTGGCTCTCTAATCTGCTTCATGATAAAGTTGGCTCTGGCTATGTGGGCCATAGAAAAAAGTTTATATAACAAAATATTGGGTTCATAGTCATTCGCGCGCGAGACTTCAGCGCGCCGACATTGGAGCGCAGACAATTCAGCGCAAGACCCCAGCGCGCCGCCAAAATACTTTTAAAGAGCTCCGACGCGGGGTGTGAGTGGGGAACCCCCGCAGTTTACTTTATACTCTTTGCGCTGCCGTTGGGGGGGTTGGGGGGTTGGAACCCTCCATTATAGAGTAAACTTAACTTTTCCCCAATTTTTTAGGAAAAAGTTAAGTTTCCTCTATAATGTGGGGGGTTGCACCCCCCACATCCCCCCTCCCAACGGCAGCATGAAGACTATGAAGTAAAGTGGGGGGGGGGGTTTCCCCCACACATCCCCATCGGAGCTCTTTAAAAGTAAGTTTTTCAGCGGCGCACTGCGCTCCAATGTCAGCTTGCTGAAGTCTCGCGCACTTTTGTCCTGTCACCAAATATAGCGTTATGTAATTTTTGTAAAGGTTTAGGCTAATGTCCTATGTTATAATTTTCACCATGTATATTCTAATTTCCATTAGACCCTCTTATACTCATATTTATTTATTGGTTTTTATGGGGGGGTTTCATTCATGGGTAGGTGCCTGCAAAGGCTCATGCAAGCTTTCCGATCAAGGTGGGAAATCTGACAGCGCAGTTTGTCCCCCCGACACCTGCCCACACTGCAGCAGGACCCTTGCTGGCGAGGCAGAGGCTATCGACAACGAGACTGTGGACTCCGAGGCCGAAGGAGTGTATGACTTTACGCAGGACGCCCAATACAGCGACCGGAGAGACTCGCAGCGACGGAAGAGCCGAACCCGCAAGCCAAATAAATGCCTCGAGCTCTGGAAACTGGTGTGCGAAACGTTCCGCAAAATTGTGGACAGCAAGTATTTTGGCCGTGGGATCATGATTGCAATCTTAATCAACACACTCAGCATGGGCATCGAGTATCACGAGCAGGTAAGTCCTTTTCCAACCGATGCTAGTTGGTGTTTCTCGGTTAGACCGTCGTGTTTTCATGTCGTGCCGAAAGAATGCGCAGCGACCTGCTTGTTGAGCTTAAATGAATCCATAGTGGCACAACGCTTACGTACCGTAGGAAACAGTGACGTTGTGAGGGTCAGTGGCGACCGGGGCGGTGGTGCCCCTTCCTTGCCTTCTTCTCTGCCCCTCCTCTCCCTCCCGACCCTCCCTGCTGCACGTGCGCGCCCCCCTTCCCTTCACCCGTACCTCATTAATTTTGCAGGCCCGAGCAGTATCAAAAACATGTTGCCCATGTCGTGTCGGCTCTCCTTCTGATGTCACTTCCTAGGCGTGGGACCCGGAAGTGACGTCAGAGAGAGCCAACATCGACAGCGGGCAGCAGGTTTGTGATGCTGCTCGCGCCGGGAAAATGAAAGCGGTATGAAGAAAGGGAAGGGGGCACATGTGCGCGGTAGGGGGGGTCAAAAAGGAAAGGGGGGGCGGAGAGGAGTACATATGCCGACGCCTACACCAAGATGGCTCCCGGGGGGACTGCTCCCCCCCCGCCCGTCCCCTTACGACGCCACTGGTAGGAAATGGTGCTCATTTCAACAAGGCGCTCACTGGCGTGCCGACATTTGTGCGCAGGACTAAAGCACTTCACCGGTTTAAAGCCTTCCCTATGCATTCTGAGGGGGGGTTGGTGGGGAACCCCCCCAATACGCTGATAAGTACTGGGCGCTCCCGTTGGGGGTGGGTTTGGAGGCCCCCCAGTACACTGAAAACTCCCATTCTCGTTGTCTGTGGGAGTTTTCAGTGTAGAGTGGAGTTTCCCCCACCCCCAAGCGGGAGCATGAGAAGTTGTTAGTGTATTGAGGGGGTTCCCCCCCCACACACACCCTCAGAATACAAAGGGAAGGCTCTAAACCAGTGAAATCTGCGGCACGCTTTAGTCCTGCGCGCCAATGTCCAACGCACTTTTGATGAGTCACTGTTAAAAGAAGTGGACTGAGTTATGGTGGTAATTCTATAAGCTGGTGCCTCATTTTAGGTGTAGTGTGTTCTAAGTTGTGTATGCAAATTCTTGTGCAGTGCTGATTTATGTGAGCAACTTAATTATTTAACAAGCTAATTGGCACCAACAAGTGTCATTTTACAAGTAATAATTGTCACTAATTAGTAGTTACACGTACAACTCTCTAAACACATTCTATAAAGTGGTTCTAGTGCAGGGGTAGCGAACTCCGGTCCTCGACAGCCGTATTCCAGTTGGGTTTTCAGGATTTCCCCAATGAATATGCATGAGATCTATGCGCATGCACTGCTTTCAATTCATATTCATTGGGGAAATCCTGAAAACCCGACTGGATTGCGGCCCTCGAGGAGGGATTTTGAGATCCCTGCTCTAAACGCATTCTATAAAGTGGTTCTAGCGCAGGGGTAGGGAACTCTGGTCCTCGAGAGCTGTATTCCAGTCGGGTTTTCAGGATTTCCCCAATGAATCTGCATGAGATCTATGTGCATGCACTGCTTTCAATGCATATTCATTGGGGAAATCCTGAAAACCCGACTGGAATACGGCTCTTGAGGACCGGAGTTCCCTATCCCTGTCCTAGTGGGTGAATCTCAAAAGGTGGCACGGCCAGGGGAAGGGCATGAGTGGATTGCAGGCATTCCTAAACGTTAGCCGAACTGTTAAAGAATACGTTCGATCTGCACAGAACTTGGGTGCAATTATTTAGGCCCAGTTCTCATTGGTCTAAGTTAGTCTATCTCAACCTGTGTGCCTCCTGAGATTTCAGGTGTGCTGCAGCACACTGGGGAGAAGGAGAGGCGCCAGGCGAGAGGCATGTCCTGTAGCAATCAGTGGGCGCTAGCACCTCTCTGACCCTCTTCCCTGCTAGCACCCCCCACTGGTGTCTCAGGGCTGTAGCGTGCCGCGGCTCGACAAAGTTTGCAGGAGACTGGTCTAAATGGATACGCCTAAGCGTGATTCTATATATGGCAAGTGTCTTTTGCAGAATTACATTGAGCATCGTTCTGGTTGACATCAATTTATTTTAGGCGCTACGTATACATAGAATTTGGGGGTTAGTGTGCCAATTCCGCAGTGGTGTTAGGGTGCACCTAAGCTGTTATGACTCACACAAAACCACATTGGCTTGCTAAACATTCGGCATAGCTGCTTATGACAGGTGAATAGCTGGTGTCCGAGGGTGCATCATGCAACACACATAATTAATGGTAGTCTATTTCCTGCTTGTGTTGCTTGGCAGCATACCAGTCACGTGCCCATGCTCTGCCCATGTGCTTGTCCCCCTGACATTTACATGCAATTATCACATGCAGAACCTCCAATCATTGGCTCCAGTCATGCATTCTATTCTATACTATATGTTCTATATTTTATACTATTCTATAAACTAGGCCTGCTATTGATGCTTAAATTTAGGCACCAACTTATAGAGGAAGGTTAAGGGAAAGTGGTTGTGACGATATGCACTTTTAGTCACCCCTAGTCACTCAGGTCATCACCAGTCCTTCTGAATACCCATAGCCACACACTGGCTTACTGAGGATTAGGTAAATGCCAGCATTCATCCCTTTGAAGGTTATCTGAGAGCTCCTGAGAAAGCTCTCCCTTTCCTGGTTACTAGCCCTGAGAGTCTTGTTTTCTAAACCCTTTTTCCCTCATGGTGAGTAGCAAGCTTCCCAAGTATTTTTGCAGCATCCATATGCAAATATGTATGTAAATGAGTTTCATCAATGGTATCTGTTGCCGGCTTTAAACCCATGCTGTTTCTGGGTAGTGCATTTTCATTGAGGCCTTTTATTTCATTTCAGGGTTTCTGGTGACAGGACGCACACCCCATCACAGCAGTTTATTTTGTATCTGGGGCAGTAGAGGGTTAAATGACTTGCCTAGAG
This sequence comes from Geotrypetes seraphini, assembly GCF_902459505.1. Lineage (NCBI taxonomy): Eukaryota > Metazoa > Chordata > Amphibia > Gymnophiona > Dermophiidae > Geotrypetes > Geotrypetes seraphini. The sequence continues at coordinate 25,620,416 of NC_047093.1, read as the reverse complement.
CCACAAGAAACTGGCTGGTTCTCAGGCCACTGCACTAAACATTAGGCTACTCCTTCACTACCATGACCTCATTTAATAGCTTCTCTGTTTGGCAACAATTATGGTAAAAAAAAATGCATCTTATTTCTGGAGCAATATTGCTTGAACATAAGAACATAAGATTTGCTGCTGCTGGGTCAGACCACCGGTCCATCATGCCCAGCAGTCTGCTCACGCGGCAGCCCTTATTTAAGTCTAGCTTACCTGCGTATGTTCTGTTCCAGCAGGAACTTATCCAACCTTGTCTTGAATCCTTGAAGGGTACTTTCCCCTGTAACAGCCTCCGGAAAAGCATTCCAGATTTCTACCACTCTCTGGGTGAAGAAGAACTTCCTTACGATTGTACGGAATCTATCCCCTTTTAACTTTAGAGAGTGCCCTCTCGTTCTCTCCACTTTGGAGAGGGTAAACGGTCTCTCTTTCTCTACTAAGTCAATTCCCTTCAATATCTTTAATGTTTTGATCAAGTCCCCTCTGTCTTCTCTTTTTAAGGGAGAAGAGGCCCAGTTTCTCTAGCCTCTCGTTGTACGGCAACTCCTCCAGCCACTTAACCATTTTTGTCGCTCTTCTCTGGACCCTTTCGAGTAGTACTATGTCCTTTTTCATGTACAGCAACCAGTGTTGGACGCAGTGTTCCAGCTTGGGGCGTACCATGGCCCAGTATAACGGCATGATAACCTTTTCAGATCTGTTTGTGATCCCCTTCTTAATCATTCCTAGCATTCTGTTTGCCCTTTTCGCCGCCACCACACATTGCGTGGACGGTTTCATTGGCTTGTCTACATGTACTCCCAAGTCTCTTTCCTGGGGGCTCCACACTGGCTTTTCTTTACTGATGCCTATAAAATACTGAATAGAGTGGAAAGGGTAGATGGGAATCACTTGTTCACTCTTTCCCAAAAATACTAGGACTAGGGGGCATGCAACGAAGCTACTAAGTAGTAGATTTAAAGCAAACCGGAGAAAATATTTCTTCACTCAACATGTAACTCAGTTCTAGAATTCATTGCCAGAGAATGTTGATTAGCTTAGCAGAGTTTTAAAAAGGTTTGGATAATTCCCTAAAATAAAAGTCCGTATGCCATTATTAAGATGGACTTGGGTAAATCCACTGCTTATGCCTAGGATAAGCAGCATAAAATCTGTTTTACTACTTGGGATCTTGCCAAGTACTTGTGAACTGGGTTGGCCACTGTTGGAAACAGGATACTGGGCTTGATGGACCTTCAGTCTGTTCCAATATGGCAGCCCTTATGTTCCTATGTGAGCCAAGTGCAAGACAGTCAAGCCATTGTGACATCACTGATAAGGCTGGCTCTTAGGTATTGGTGGAATGAAGCATTATGACATCACAATCTCAGCTCTGGATTGTTGCTTCTCTTTGGGTTTCTGCCTGGTACTTGTGAACTGGGTTGGCCACTGTTGGATAAAGGATATTGGGTTTGATGGTCCTTTGGTCTGTCCCAGTATGTCAATTCTTATGTTCTTATGATGTTTGATGACACATGCGTTAGAACCTCTGTTCAATGAAAGACAGTTAAATGTTAATTTGGAGTTTCTCAGCATGTCTCCTCTCACAATTTGGACTATATTCTTGATTAGTTATCACAGTAAGGCAGCAGCGGAGAATCAAAAGGAATTTTTTTTTCTGCAAAGTGTCTACAATTTATTAAAGTGACAGCTATGAAATCATAAATTAAAATAGAGAAATACTGGCCCATTATGCAAAGCCCCGGAATCAAGAAAGCTAGCTGATATATTTTGCATATGAAATCTAGAGGTCTTGTAGGGTAATCACTAACCCTGATTAATATATCCCTTTCTGGGGATTTTATGGAAAGAAATGATGAGAATGCTCTTAAGGTTATGAGGTTCTCTATATAAGGCTCTCCGCTTATTTTATGAGTTATTACCTTGTGTTCTGAAGATTGGCCCCCGGTTCCGTTCAGGATTAGCGAACGTAGATTGGAATGAACAGTCACAGGTGTGGTGATATGAGCACGGACTTGAAATCTTGCATTATTTGCCAGATGTGCTTTGTGTACAGGGCTGGGGGGGGGGGGGTCATGGTTTCCAGCGCTTGAAAGGAAATTGTCTTCCCTTCCAAACTCAGGTTTAAATGCTGGACTAGGAGTTCTGGAGGTCAGTTGCTTTTTTCTTCCTCTTATTAAATTATTTATATTCTGCATTTCCTACGATTGTACGTGGATTACAAATTATTCAGATACTCAAACATTTTTTCCCTATCTGTCCCGGCAGGCTCACACTCTATCTAATGTATCTAAGTGATTTGTCCAGGGTCACAAGGAGCAGTGCAGGATTTGAACCCACAGGTTGCCTGAATCAATACGTCGTGCTCCGACCCTGGCAGTGTTCAAATCCAAGCTAAAGGCCCACTTTTTTGAGACTGCTTTCAACTCTTAACTTCTCCAAACCTGAAATGTCTTGTCTAAATTAGATTGTAAGCTCTTCTGAGCAGGGACTGTATTTTGTATGTTAAAATGTACAGCGCTACGTACGCCTTTCAGCACTATAGAAATAATAAATAGTAGTGATAGTAATAGTACAACGCCAGGGTGCTGGAGCTGTAGCTCTGACCACTGTACCACACACTCCCCACACACTTCTTAACTTGGAATTTAAGGGGTTTCTTTTTTTTTTTTTAATTAAGTGCATATATATTCTTTGAACATACTTTATCACGCGCTTAGTTTCTAGATTTTCAGCCCCCCTGGTCCTCACTTAGGGATATATTTTCAGCAAAGCACATAACTGCAAAAGGGTGTGCATCCATATAAGCCCACAGAAATACAAGTCAAATTTTCAAACAGAAGCTATGCATGGACCTTATAGCTGAGTACAGATTATTGATGGGACTATCTGTACATAAGGTTACCCAGATTTTACATCTGGAAATAAAGGACGCGTGGCTTACTCCCACTCATGGGCATAGTAAGGGGGAGGTGGGGGCAGTCTGCTCCGGGCATTGTCGTGATGGGTTCTCCAGCACCCCTTCTCACTCCTCCCTTCTAGTGTAGATTTATGAAGGGAATTTTTAAAATTAAACTTCTGGAATCTCTCAGGGCACACCCGGAATCTCTTCAGGACACACCACTGTTCCTTGGCACACAGTTTGAGAGACACTAGTCTATAAATTAAAGGAGGCTTATGGCCTAAGCTTTCCAGCTGCAGTTCTTCTTCTTGCGACTAGAGGCTGATTACCATCAAGAACCTCCATCAGGTTAAAAGAGGCCTCACAGTGGAAGAGTTTGATAATTATATTTTATTATTCTAATTTGTGACAAGCTTTGGGCTAAGTGGTAAAGGCCAATTTTTGCCACAGTTCAGTAAAAGGGCCTCTACATTGGAAAAGGCTCTGATCCTTGTGCCAGAGGATGTGCCAGAATAGGCTCTAATCCTTGTGCCAGAGGATGTGGTAAGAGCGGATAGCGTAGCTGGTTTTAAGAAAGGTTTGGATAAGTTCTTGGAGGAAAAGTCCATAGTCTGTTATTGAGAAAGACATGGGGGGAAGCCACTGCTTGCCCTGGATCGGGTTTTGGCCAGGTACTAGGGACCACTGTGAGAATGGGCTACTGGGTTTGATGGGCCACTGGTCTGACCTAGTAAGGCTATTCTTATGTTCTTATGTTCTATAAATGGCACTATAACTTAATCCTCCACTGCCCCTAGTACATTAGATAGATTATGAGCCCACCGGGACAGATAGGAAAAATGCTTGAAGTACCTGTATGTAAACTGCTTTGAGTGTGGCTGTAAAACCACATAAAAGGTGGTATGCAAATCCCAATCCCTTTCTCTGATGTCATAATGCCTCTTCCACCAATGCCTAAGAGCCAACCTCATCCATGATGTCACAATGGCTTCATTGTTCTATACTTGACTCACTTCTGATATTGTGTTGGAGGAGAGTGTGACACAGTGGTTAGAGCCGCCGCCTCAGCTCTCTAAGGTTGTGGGTTCAAACCCCACACTGCTCCCTGTGATGCTGTACAAGTGACTTAATCCTCCACTGCCCCAGGTACATAATATAGATTGTGAGCCCACCAGGACAGGTAGAGGAAAATGCTTGAAGTACCTGTATGTAAACTGCTTTGAATATGGTTTTAAAACGACAAGAAAGGTGGTGTAAGAGAATTCCTTTCCCCTTGTGTTTTGAGAACCCAAAAAATTCCTGCCTCTTATTATCCAAGAGGAAAGAGTTCCCAAAATTCAGTATACACTCTCATTAACCAAATCTATGATCGAGCGTGCTGTGATATGCATTGTGGTGGTATTCATACCTGGCAGAATCCTGACGCATGTCCTCAATAAGTTGTCAAAACATGTGACAGCCAATTATTCATGAGCGCCAACACGGTTTCTGCGCTCAGAGAGGCAACAGTGATATGACATTTTCAGTGAGACAGTTACAGGATAAACGTTGCAACCTCTGTGCTGTATTTGTAGATCAAAACTGCAAAAACTTTGATTCCATCAACAGGGACGGATTCCGGAGGCTCTTAGGAAAATGAACGGCCCAAGTAAAGTTGCAATGACAGTACCATTTAAGTTTCTACAATATATTCCACCTCAATTAAAGATAGTTCCGTGCAGACTACAGAACAAAAAGCTAGACAAGTCTAAGAATTGCAATAAGTGATAACAGATATTCAATAATTTAATTAAGAGCTCTGAAAATCTAAGCAATAAATTATATTTTTAAGAAACTTCCTAAATTTTAGAAAAAAAAAAAACCCTTTTTAAATTCTTACTAAACCTCAAATAATGAGGTTCAGATCTAATTTCAGGCAGTAATGAATTCTAATATTTTGCAGCTTGATATGCAAATGTTGAAATGAATAATTTTTTAAAGATGTAATCTCTTTTGCTGATAGGAAGTACAGCTTCAAATGCAGCCCTGTTCAAAGAGTGAAGGTTGTCATTTGATTCGGAGAACCAGGGGCAGTTGATTCGAATAATCAAGAGTTAAATGAAGCATTCAAGATAATGAAGGGAATAGACTTAGTAGATAAAGACAGGTTGTTCACCCTCTCCAAGGTAGAGAGAACGAGAGGGCAGTCTCTAAAGTTGAAAGGGGATAGATTCCATACAAACGTAAGGAAGTTTTTCTTCACCCAGAGAGTGGTAGAAAACTGGAACGCTCTTCCGGAAGCTGTTGTAGGGGAAAACACTCTACAGGGATTCAAGACAAAGTTAGACAAGTTCCTGCTGAACCAGAACGTATGCAGGTAAGGCTAGTCTCAGTTAGGGCACTGGTCTTTGACCTATGGGCAGGGGTGTCCAATGTCGGATCTCGAGGGCTGGAGTCCAGTTGGGTTTTCAGGATTTCCTCAATGAATATGCATGAGATCTATTTGCATGCACTGCTTTCAATGCATATTCATTGGGGAAATCCTGAAAACCCGACTGGACTGCGGCCCTCGAGGACCGACATTGGACACCCCTGACCTAAGGGCTTCTGCGTGAGCGGACTGCTGGGCACGATGGACCACTGGTCTGACCCAGCAGTGGTAATTCTTATGTTCTTATGTTATGTTCTTAAACCATATAATATTCTGTGGTCAATGTATATAATTTAAAATAAGATAACAACAAGCAACACCCTCCCCCTCCCCCCCCCCCCCCCCCCCCCACCGAAGCCATGCTAACGGTTTTTATCGCCGGCCGCAGTGCTATTAGCTCCAGCGCTCATAGAATTCCTGTGAGTGTCAGAATTTTTACTGCTGTGGCCAGCGATTAAAAAAAAACCAAAATAAAACCGTTAATACGGCTTCATAAAAAGGAGGTGAAAGGTAGGAATCCTTCTTCCAATGAAGCACGAGGGTTTACATGTTGGATTCATGGGGGTTTTCCTGTCTCCAGTGGAATCAAGTAGGGCTGCGTCTTAGCTCTGTGTCTGTCTGGTATTTGTCACTGCTTTTTAAAATCATGATTAGGGCATCCTTGTTCAGTTTCATACTGAAAGAAGAACCGACCTTGCAACATAGGGACGTCAGAAACACAAATGGGCAGGGGCAGGGTTATCAGATTTTTGTCCTAAAAATAAAAGAGGATTTGTGATCCCGCTCTGTTCTACCCCCGACCTGCCTCATTCCGCCCATAGCCCTGCCTTGTTCCACACTCTTTATATACCTAATTCAGTTAATACCGCTGATGACGGTTCATAGACAATGGCGCGAAAGACAAAGGCGCGCGCCGACAACTGAGTGCAAGACGGAGGCGCGCGCCGAAGAAAATTACAGTTTTTAGGGGCTCCGACGGGGGGTTTTGTTGGGGAATCCCCCCACTTTACTTAATAGACATCGCGCCGGCATAATGGGGGATTTGGGGGGTTGTAACCCTCCACATTTTACTGTAAACTTAACTTTTCCCCTAAAAACAGGGAAAAAGTGAAGTTTTCAGTAAAATGTGGGGGGTTACAACCCCCCCCCACCCCCACAACGCCCCCACAACGCGATGCAATGTCTATTAAGTAAAATGGGGGGTCCCCCCACACGCCCCCCCCCCCCGTCGGAGCCCTAAAAACAGTAATTTTGAGCGGTGCGCACCTCCGCGCTACGCTCAATTGTCTGGGCGCACCTTTGTCCCGGTGCGCTTTTGACCTGACACCGCTGATGACATTCATGCCTTGTTGGCCAAAGCAAGTTTTGCACTTGAATGCCTAAGGCTGTGCCTATAGATTGGACCTGATGTTTATATCAAGCTTACTATCATGCAACAGTGACCAGGGATCTCAAACTCCCTCCTTGAGGGCCGCAATCCAGTCGAGTTTTCAGGATTTTACCAATGAATATGCATTGAAAGCAGTGCATGCACATAGATCTCATGCATATTCATTGGGGAAATCCTGAAAACCCGACTGGACTGCGGCCCTCAAGGAGGGACTTTGAGACCCCTGCAACAGTCCTTGCAATTATCATCACATCCAACATCTTGATCGGTTTCATCCATGCCATCTCCATTTGATCGCCCATATCAGATTGCACGATAAAGTTTCTAACAACGGGATACTGTAAATTTTGTTATGGTAGAACAGGGGTAGGGCACTCCGGACCTCGAGAGCCGTATTCCAGTCGGGTTTTCAGGATTTCCCTAATGAATATGCATGAGATCTATTTGCATGCACTGCTTTCAATGCATATTCATTGGGGAAATCCTGAAAACCCGACTGGAATACGGCTCTCGAGGACCGGAGTTCCCTACCCCTGTGGTAGACCATGAGGTAGCACCAATAGAAGCTCAGTTTGGGGGAGTTGGACATGTTGGCCCTGATTCTATAAACAGCATCTAATTCCTAGGCGCCGTTTGACGCAGTTGTCTTTCAACTGCTAGGCGCCATTTATAGACTAGCACCTGGCAGCATATAAAACTTCGTAGGCACCGGCAGATGTTATAAGAACATAAGAAATGGCTTCGCCGGATCAGACCCCCAGGTTCATCCAGTCCGACGACCCGCACCCGCGGAGGCCAAGCCAGGTATTCCCTGCTGAGAAACCTTGTTTACTCGTATCCCCCAATGTGATTTGCAAGAAGGTGTGCATCCAACTTGCCCTTGAATTCCAGAATGTTGGTCTCCATCACGACCTCCTCCGGGAGAGCGTTCCAAGCGTCCACCACTCGTTGTCTGAAACAGAATTTCCTGATATTTGTCCTGGGCCTGGTGCCCCTCAGTTTCAGTCCATGACCTCTTGTCCGAGTCACATTTGACAATAGAAACATAGAAATAGACGGCAGATAAGGGCCACGGCCCATCTAGTCTGCCCACCCCAATGACCCTCCCCTACCTTTCTCTGTGAATAGATCCCATGTGTCTATCCCATTTGGCCTTAAAATCAGGCACGCTGCTGGCCTCAATAACCTGAAGTGGAAGACTATTCCAGCGATCAACCACCCTTTCAGTGAAAAATAATTTCCTGGTGTCCCCGTGCAGTTTCCCGCCACTGATTTTCCACGGATGCCCCCTTGTTGCCGCGGGACCCTTGAAAAAGAAGATATCTTCTTCCACCTCGATGCGGCCCGTGAGATACTTGAACGTCTCGATCATGTCACCCCTCTCTCTGCGTTCCTCGAGCGAGTACAGCTGCAACTTATCCAGCCGTTCCTCGTACGGGAGATCCTTGAGTCCCGAGACCATCCGGGTGGCCATTCTCTGGACCGACTCCAGAGTCAGCACATCCTTACGGTAATGCGGCCTCCAGAATTGCACACAGTATTCCAGGTGGGGCCTCTATTTTGTCGAATCCTTTTAGCATTTTAAAAGTCTCTTTCATGTCCCCTCGCAGTCTTCTCTTCTCGAGGGTGAACAATCCCAGTTTTCCGAGGCGTTCTTTGTAGCTCCTTAGCCACGATACCATTTAGGCCAGGGTTTTCTTGACCTAAATGAGAGCGCCTAAGTCATCCCACACACAGATTCAGTCTTGAATCTGTCCCTAACCATGCCTACTTGTTGGTGAGTGCCTTGGTGTAGATAAGTGATAAGCACCTACCGGTTAATTAATTTTCGGTAATGTTTTTTAATTGGTCTTTAATGGCACTTTCAATTATCAGCACTGATTAAGCCAATTTTTAAAAAAATTAAGTAAGGCGTTTAGACTGGCTAGGCAACGCCGATCTAGACCCTTAACTTGCGGCGCGGTTTCTAGAATCTGGGCCGTTGTGTATATGGATGAAACATTCCTAAATGAGTTTTCTTTAGTCAACAAGTAAAAAGTCAGCGATCGCGAGACCGACGATTTAAAAAGATGGCCGTGAAGCTCACGTGATGGCTTGTGCACTGGGGAACAGCCAGAGAAGACAGCAACTACTTGTGACAAGTTGCCTGTGGTGACGCTCAGGTTTAAATGGAAAGGAGAGGGGATTGGGACTTGTATTACTGCTTTTTGTAATTACAAAACTACACTCAAATCAGTTTATATCTGTACCTGGGGCAATGGAGGATTAAGTGACTTGCCCAGGGTTACAAGGAACAGCCCTACGATTTGATCCCACAACATCTAGAGCTCCTCACTTCCCAATGTGTCTTGTCACCATTGGGGCAAGAGTCAGTACCACAAAGCATCTGACTGTCTCTAATTTTTCCCCGTCCATGCGGGAGCTCATTTTCCCGTCCTGTCCCTGCGAGTTCTCTTCCTGCAAGGTCCGTCCTCATCTGCACAAGCCTCAAACACTTTAACATCATAAGTAGCAACATTCTAGAGCTCAGATTGTGATGTCATAATGCCTCATTCCACCAATGCCTAAGCTCCGTCCTCATCTGCACAAGCCTCAAACACTTTAACATCATAAGTAGCAACATTCTAGAGCTCAGATTGTGATGTCATAATGCCTCATTCCACCAATGCCTAAGCTCCGTCCTCATCTGCACAAGCCTCAAACACTTTAACATCATAAGTAGCAACATTCTAGAGCTCAGATTGTGATGTCATAATGCCTCATTCCACCAATGCCTAAGCTCCGTCCTCATCTGCATAAGCCTCAAACACTTTAAAATCATAAGTAGCAACATTCTAGAGCTCAGATTGTGATGTCATAATGCCTCATTCCACCAATGCCTAAGCTCCGTCCTCATCTGCACAAGCCTCAAACACTTTAACATCATAAGTAGCAACATTCTAGAGCTCAGCTTGTGATGTCATAATGCCTCATTCCACCAATGCCTAAGCTCCGTCCTCATCTGCACAAGCCTCAAACACATTTAAAATCATAAGTGTTCGAGACTTGTGCGGTTAAGGCAGAGCTTACAGGAATGGGACAGTGACAAAACTCACAGGGATGGGGAAATTCAGTTCCTGCGGGGACGGGACAAATTTGTCCTCGTGTCATCCTCTATCCCTAATCCCTTGTGTGAATGTGATCCGTGGAAGACTCGAGTGGTTCAAATATTAGCTTACATTCACATGTAAAATACTCTGATGAAAGAGATTTGTTCATCAACGGCTCAGTCTAGAACATATAATTATCACTGGCACATAGATTTCCCAATACATTTGCATAATTTTTGTTCAGTTATCTTGTATTTAAAAAAGAAAAAAAAAAAAAAATCCTCTTTTACTAAGGGTTTGTTAAATGGATCAGTGGGATCCGCAGTAACGGAAACTCTAGGCGTTGTTCACCGTTAGACCTGCTATCATCAATAATTATGTTGAAATATGGAGCTGATGGGGTCATGGGGTCATGGTGTGCTCCTTTATGAAGGAGATGCCAGTGATCGTTGCACTAAATGGTGGTTCTTTGCTGACAGCAATTAATGATTGCTTCAGTAGCAAGGATTTTTATATCATTAGCATGAACCTATTGCCAAAAGGTCTATGGAAAACTCTGACGTGTAGGAAGACAATACATTTATGGACCTGAAGGAGCATGAACAGCAGAGACCTGAACTAATCACTCCATTCACATTCATTTAGGAGAGCAACCCATGGACACATTTTGGAGCTGTTGTCTTTGTCGTGCATCCTTGAGATTATCAAATATGATTACCGTGAATATCATTTGTAAGGCATTACAGGATTTTACAGACTGCCACTATTACTACGTATCACTTATACCTGTATTTCGCCGAAAAACATACGCAGCGCTGTACATTTTAACGTTTATAGACCGCCCCTGCTCGATAGAGCTTACGATCTAACTTGGACAGACAGACATGATATATAGGGTTGGGGACGCAGAACCCAAGGTGAGAGGAGTTAGGAGTCGAAACCACTCTCGACGAGGTGGGCTTTTAATTGGGCCTTGAACACTGCCAGAGACGGAGCCCGCCCCGTAGGGATTCGGGCAGCTTGTTCCAAGCATAGGGCGCAGCAAGGCAGAAGGGACGGAGTCTGGTGTTGGCAGCTGAAGAGAAGGGCACAGATAGGAGGCACTTACATGCCGAGCGGAGCTCATGCCAACAAGACAAATAAGAGTCATGGCCGACATTAGAAGGGGTACAAGCAGGGCAAAGGTCCTGAGCATCCAGGCCACAGGTGGCCCAAAGTCCTGTGTAAAGGTAAAGAGGATGGACCCAAATTTCTGCCCCCAGACTGAAGCATATGTAGCACCAACTCTGGGGGGGTTGGGGGGAGGAGTTGTCGACTATATTATAAGCTCCAAGAAGCAGGGGCTGTATTTTGATTGGGAAAAAATGTTTTGAGTTTTTTTTTTGCCAGGTCATGCCATGTTATTGACCCAGTGCCTTTTGAAACCATTGCTCCTCTCCCCCCCCCCCCCCCCCCCCCCGATCTCTTTTGAGTCCTCTGTGTCACCCAGTTTTCTAATCAGATCTCCCACCTTGCTGGTTTTAAACTAGTAACTTGAGCAACTCTCCAGCTGAGCAGGTGGAAGAACCTTGAGGGTACACTGACAAAACTGTGCATGACGATTGCGCCCCGACAAATGCGCCTTGACAATTGCAGGCACGGACAAGTGCGTGCAGGACAATGGCGCCTTGTCATTTGCGTCCTGTGACTGAATCTGCCGTAAGTGGATATCTGGAAGGCCCTGATTTACTCAGCCTCCTCCCAAGGTGTAAGTTCTGCACGGATTTCTGCTGCCGAGGTGCATGATCTTGCATTTCTTAGCGTTGAAGCCCACCTTGAATGGTGAGACCTTAGCTAGAACTTCAACAGAACGAGACTTGGGAGTGATCATCAGCGCAGACATGAAAACTGCTGATCATGTGGAGAAGGCTTCATCTAAGGCAAGACAGTTGTTAGGTTGCATCCGCAGGAGTTTCATCAGCCGGAAGCCTGAAGTCATAATGCCATTATACAGAACCATGGTGAGACCTCATTTGGAATACTGTGTGCAATTCTGGAGGCCACACTACCGAAAAGATGTGCTGAGAGTAGAGTCGGTGCAACGGATGGCCACCAGGATGGTCTCGGGGCTCAAGGATCTATTGTACGAGGAAAGGCTGAAAAATTTGCGACTGTACTCACTCGAGGAACGTAGGGAGAGAGGAGACATGATCGAGATGTTTAAGTATATTACCGGCCGTATCGAGATGGAAGAAGAGATTCTCTTTCCCAAAGGACTCTCAGCCACAAGAGGGCATCCGCTCAAACTCAGGGGCGGGAAATTTCATGGTGACACCAGGAAATATTTCTTCACCGAGAGAGTGGTTGATCCTTGGAATGAGCTCCCGGTGCAGGTGATCGAGGCAAACAGCGTGCAAGAATTTAAGAACAAATGGGATGCCCATGTGGGATCCCTTAGAGGGTTAAGCCAAGGGAACCTGTCACCAGGAGTGGGATCCCTAGGATAGTAGACTTGGGGGTGGGTCAGTAGAGTGGGCAGACCTGATGGGCTACGGCCCTTATCTGCCGTCATCTTCTATGTTTCTGTTTCTATCAGGGCCTTCCACATATCCAGTAATGTAAAGAGTTCGCATAATCATATGTAAACCTTACCCTAACACTAGATAGCAAGTAAATGTTTTAAGTGTAAACCCCCCCTCAAAAAAAAGAGGGTTACTTCATAACCCTCAAAAAGACAAAATAGTATCCACCGTCGGGGCGCATCTGACCTGTCACCTCCCATTTGTCGTGCGCGCAGTTGTCAGGATGTATTTGTCAGGGCACAATTATTGTGTGCGCATTTGATGGGTCACCACCTTGATCCTCTTTCGCTTGATTAATTCCATTTTTTTTTTTTTAATTGCCTTGCCTTGTCATGAGAGAACAGCTGAAAGTAGCGGCATTGCACTCAGGGCATGTTATCAGCCGGGAAAGGGGTTATTGTTAGCTCTTTATCAGTGGGATGGATGAAACGTAAAGGACTTGCCAACAGGCCTAAGTGGGTTCTCGTAATAGTCATTTCCATCCAGAAGGCTTATTATTCCAGTGATTATACTTTGATGCAAGACCAGGTGAGGACAGCTGTTGACGGAGAGAGCCAGGCGCAAGTTTGACTCTGCAGCCATCGGAGATGTGTAGGATCAGCTCGAGTACATGTCCTTTTACGGTGCCTCAAAAGATAGCGAATGCAGTTGCCAAAAATGTACCAGGCTCCGATTTCTATTTATAAAGCAATGAAGCGGGTCTGGAGAGTTCCAGTATGACTGCATTCCCTCAGAAGCTTCAGGAGAGCAGACACAGCATTGCAGACTAAAGACAAAACTCAAACCAAAGTGAATGATCGGAGACGAGAAGAGCAATGAGCCATAGTTTGTAGCTGAAGGGGACACTTTGGTTTCCAGGGATGACATTCCTGCATGAGCTGTCACCTGTCTGGTTGTCAGAATTTGTTGGGTTTCACGTAATAGTTCTGCGTGAGATTCCTGTGTGTATTCTGATGGTGAAAGGTATAATATGAGGGGTGGCAGAATGGCATTAGGAAACTTGCCAACATTTGCCTAGATTTGCCTAGACACTTGCAAAGATTCGCCGATTGAAATGAGCCATCATGTCGTGGAGGCAACGTCCTGCCGGCAAGCTGCTGATTCTCTCTCCTGCTTCTGCGTATCATTTGATATTGCGCCACAGGACTTAAAAAAAAAAAAATCACTCTTTGCAAGATGGCTGCCTGTGGCCCTAGACCTTTCAAGTGTTCATAAACACTCGAAAGTCAAAAGGCTGCAAGAAATTCAAGTGGCAACCACAAACACAGGGATAAGAAGATACATGTTTAAAATAGATTTTATTACCAACCCTGATGTGTCCTTGTTTCCGTCGTTCCTTCAACATCATCTTTCCACCTAAATTCGCCTCTCCCCTCCCGCCGTTCTCTATTTCAGTGGATAACACTATCCTCCTCCCTGTCTCGTCGGCTCGCAACCTTGGGATGAACTTTGACTCCTCTCTCTCCTTCTCTGCTCAGCTCCAACAGACCGCCAAATCCTCCTCTATAATAGTACCAAAATCCGTCCTTTTCTTTCTGAACACACGACCAAAACCTTTGTCCATGTTCTCGTCACCTCGCGCTTAGACTACTGCAACATACTTCTCTCAGGCCTCCTGCGTGCCCACCTCTCGCCTCTTCAATCCGTTCAGAATGCTGCTGCGTGACTCATATTCCATGAGAGCCGCTATTCTCACATTACCCCTCTCCTTAAGTCGCTTCATTGGCTCCCCGTCCATCTCCGAATACATTTCAAACTCCGCTTGCTGACTTACAAGTGCGTTCGCTCTGAAGCCCCCCCATATCTCTCTTCACATATCTCCCTCTATGCTCCTCCCTGTGATATCCGTTCATCGGGCAAGCCCCTCTTATCTGTACCCTTCTCATCCACTGCCAACTCCAGACTCCAACCCTTCTTTCTTGCGGCGCCATATGCCTGGAACAGGCTACCTGAATCAATATTTCGTGCTCCCTCCCTAGCAGCGTTCAAATCCACGCTAAAAGCCCTCTTTTTGAATCTGTTTTCAACTCTTAACTCCCCCTCACTGCTGTCAGATACCTAGACCCACTGTATTATTTCCTCTACCATAATCTTCCCAACCCTGAAATGTCCTATCTAAATTATATTGTAAGCTCTTCTGAGCAGGGACCGTCTATTGTATGTTAAAATGTACAGCACTGCGTACGCCTTTCTGCGCTTTAGAAGTATTAAATAGTAGTAGTAGTAATCACTGGCTGCCAGTTTCTTACAGAATGTACTACAAGTTCCTTCTGCTGCGGCTTCAGCATCGAACCCTTCATGCCGGTCTGACTTCGTATTTTATTTTGAACATTTTATTTCATTTCAACCTCCAGCTAGTTCATAAAGCGATAAAACCTATGACAACCTCAAGACCCTAATAAACATAGCCATCCAATTACTTGGCCGTATTAACATGCTGTGCACAAAATTCACCCCATATCATAGAACAGGTATCGCATTTACCTTTAAGTATGTACGTTATTTCTTAATAAAGAAAAATGGGGAGATCCAATAATCCACAGTGAAAACAATCCACCGATGAAAACAAAAAACTGTGGATACAGATGTTCTGGAGATAATTTATTGTACACTGAAATATAAAACCATGAAAATTCAATTAAAAAAATACAATGATAAAAAATACAGTGATATAAATCCAACCGGACCCTACACGGTCCGTGTTTCGGCGAACACGCCTTCCTCAGGGGTCCAATGGTTTGCAAACTCACATATAAGGAATTGGACTGAAAACAGTCTATTGCCTTTAAGCATGTGAGCAAAGAACACCGCAGACAAGCTGAAGTAGCAAAAAAATGCCCATCTGCAGTAACCATTATCTCTCTCCTTATTGGCTAAGGCTCTTAACATTTGCATCTCCTCTTCCTATAGGCTAAGGCTCTTTACACCTGCATTGTGATGTCATAGAACTTTATGGTTATAGAAACATAGAGACATGATGGCAGATAAAGGCCAAATGGCTCATCTAGTCTGCCCAACAAAGAAAAATGGGGAGACCCAATAATCCACAGTGAAAACAATCCACCGATGAAAACAAAAACAAAAAACTGTGGATACAGATGTTCTGGAGATAATATATTATACTCTGACATATAAAACCGCATTCATGATTTTGGTTCAATAAATTTAGCCTGCTTCTTTGTACAGCTGTCTAAGCTAGAGTTACCACACAGAAGCGGCTTAAGCCATCTTGGAGGTGAGTTAGGGACTCATGCAGAGGAGGACCCATGCCCATAAGTAGAGAATGACACGGTGACAAAATTCATCACCGTTCCCGTCCCTGCGGATAACCGCGGGAAACCATCTTCATGTCATTCTTTAAAGAGAGAGGGAAGAATCAGAGTATGAATGGCCACAACCACTGACACACAAGCTTTGCTTTGAAGAATGCTGGTGTAGAAGGACTGAGGTTGAAATAGACACTAGAAAATGACATGGGATTATTTCCCGCGGTTATCCGCGGGAACGGGAACGGTGATGAATTTTTTCACCATGTCATTCTCTACCCATAAGCCCCTGTAATCACTGCATTGATACTTAAACATGTGCACTCCCCTATATACCCCCAAAACCCTTTTTTACTGACATATAAGTGGCTCATGCAGCCATGAGGGCTATTGGGGTGGTAGATAAGTGGGTCTAGGGGATTCTGGAGGTGGTTTGGGGGGCTCACCATGACCTATAAGGGAGCTGTAGTGAGATGATGACATGGCACCCTTTTTGTGAAGTTCACAGTAATGCCCTGTAAGGTACCCCACTATTTAGGTGGCATGTCTGGGTGTTCAGTCCATCACTTTGCAGACCCCTCCCAAGGCCAACAGGGCTTGTTCTAGGCGTTTCTGACTTGGACGAAAAGTTAGACGGAAATGTGGTATAAAGATGGACGATTTAGCGACTTGGACGATCAGATCGGCAGGACGTATAGTTAGACGATTTTCGAAAGAAAAAAAATTTTGGAAGTATTTTTCGAAAATGTGTCCTAGGCTGTTTTTTACTTTGGACTACTTGCGACTTAGACGGAAACGGACTTAGACGTCCCTTTCAATTATGCCCCTCTAAGCGTTTAACAGTAAAAATTTTAGAAAGGGATCCAGTTAACAAACTATTAATAACATAACTTTACTTACATGAAACAATAGGATAGTGGGGAGAAATTTGAAAGAAAGAGAGAATAATTAAGGATAATAACATGGGGAAAGGAAAAAATCAATTTAAGTAGGAAAAATGAGCTAGGAAAGTCCCATAGATCAATTAACAGTCATATGCATCTTTAAATAAGAAGCTTTTGAGGCCACCCTTGAATTTATCTAAATTCTGTTCGGACCTTAAATATAATGGTAACGAATTCCATATTGTTGGAGCAGTCGTTGCAAAAGAAGAAGCCCTATGGGTACTAATGATTTTTAGGGATGGGACATGAAGAAGATGCTGTGATGCAGATCTTAAGGTTCTCGGAGGATCATGTGGAATCAGGTATTTATGGATAAAAGCGGGTTCCTTGGTTTTCACTGTTTTGTAGGAGATTAAAGCTATTTTGTAAGTGATACGGTAATAGATAGGTAGCCAGTGAGCACTTTTTAACAAGGGAGTAACTCACTCAGTACCCCCCTCACACACACACACACACACATACAATGACCCCCACACAAACATACACACACAACACACACAAGCATGCACATGAACATACTCAGTATACCCCACATACAAAATACACACACATAAACACAGCACCCACACACACACACTCGAACACACACACGTGCCCACTCAATGCCCCCACGCAAACATACACACGTGTGTGCACATGCACACACTCACTCAATACCCCACGCACACACACACATACTCACATATACACACACTTATATCTGCCTCAGCACAAGTATAAATTGGGAAAAGAGCTTTTGTGAGCTACTGGGGATCATCCTTACATCTTGTTTATAAATAAGCCTCTAGTGCTATTGGACATATAATAGGCAGCCGGTTGTTTTATACCCCTTAGTATCTCTATACCTTCTCTGCACATATGGCCCTGGTCTAGCTTATATGAGCCTGCATTAGCCTGTGAAATGCAGTTCTAAACCCTCATGCCCCTCAGAAAGTCACCCCTAAATGTTAATTTGACATTTGTTATGGTAGCGGTTAGCGAAATTACAGGGGACGATGAAAGGCAAAGGTGTTGACTGTTGACCTGCTTGGAAGTGGGAACCTCTTTGTCAGAGTAGGCTGAGACTTGCGGAGCACTTTCCTTCCTAGGGAACTACTCAGTGTCCCTCGTCTGCTGAATGGTTTCAGGAATCCTTGGTGCATGTCTGGAATAGAGGTCTGCACGGGAACGGGGATCGCAGGAATCCTGCGGGAATCCCCCCTAACCCTCGGGTCTCCCACGGGGACCCCCCTCTGGCCCACGGGACTCCCACGGGGATGGAAGGCTTTGGAAGCAGGGTTCGTCCATATAATATAATGGACACGTCAGCCTTAGTAAAAGAGGGGGTTTATAAGTTAATTACCTGAACAGAAAACAAAAAAAGGGTTCCACCAAAGAGATTCCACAAGGAAAACAGCAAAAGAAACTGTGGAATTGATAATCCTGTCAGAAGTAATTGCTGCTTTTTATGGGGACGGGCGGGGATGGAGGTAATTCCTTGCGGGGACGGGTGGGGACGGAGAGAATCCTGACGGGGACGGGTGGGGACGGAGAGGATCCTGGCGGGGACAGGTGGGGATGAGTGGGATTTCTGTCCCCGTGTAACTCTCTAGTCTGGAATTAACTGGTGCTGCCAGAAACCCTTGGGGTTATTATTCCCCTTGTCGCTTACCAGTTCTTGGGTGACCTGAGCTTAAATGCTGAGAAGTCCCGGTGGGTGCTTCAGTCCATATCATCCCTAACATTTTGGATGCATTTCCGATCCTCACTTTCACTTGCAACTCTGATGTGATCTTGCGGTGGTTTATTTGGGATCGCCATAAAAAGGGGGGACTTTACAGGATTCAGTTGTTTTCCAGCTCAGGAACGTATCCCTTGTCTTTGTGCTCAAACCCTGCTTCGAGAAGGCCTGTAATGAGCAGGAATGGGTGGAATGGACAGAAGCGCACTCGGTGAATGCAGAGCATTTTCTCATCACATGCTAAGTGGGGTTGATGTTTTTTTTTTACCTGTTAAAACAAAGCCGAACTGCATCGTAGAGAAAGGGCTCTATACAGTTTGCATGCCTTCCCCCACCACCATCCCATTTAGAGCTGTACAGATTGGGGTCCCGCACCTTGGCATATGGACCTTCTGAGATGATTTAGAACAGCATCTGCTGGGCAGACCTTGTCTGTGCTGTGTCTGGTTAGCAAAGCTTGGCTTTTCCTAAAGGCAGCGCGTGGGAAAGACAACTGAGTCCCCTGACAGGCCTCTCGTTGTCTGATGCTGAGATTTCCGCCTCGGCCAAGATAATTATGACAGTTGTGATAATAATTTTCATTTATGTAGCATCAGGTGTGCAAACAGGACCGGCATTCTTCGCAATGCATTATTTAATAAACCCGCTGCAGCCACATGTAGAAGGGACAACCCAGTAACCAAGTTTCCCTTTGCCTCACAGTGTAAATAAAGTGGAGAAATTTTACTGTCCTTCCGATCTCATTGTTTTATTATTATTTAACTAGTCTTTAAGCCCGTTACATTAACGGGTGCTAGAATAGATATGTGTGTCTGTCTTTCTTTCTCTCTCTCCTTGGCCGCTTTCTTTCTTTTTTTCTTTCTTTCTTTCTGTCTCTCTCTTTCCTCGGCTGTCCACCACCACCCCTTGCCTGCTCCACCTGTCCAGCAGAAGCCCTTCTCCCTTCCTTGTACCTCCCCCGTGTCCAGCAGCACCCCTTCCAGCAGGGAATTTTTTCCAGCATGGGACACCTCACTGCACCCGCACGACACCCTCCAGCTGTTCCTCTAGGCGCCAGCTATCAGGAGTGAAACAGCCACCGCTGCTCAAATGACTGCATGCTCCGACAGCCGGTGCAAGCCGGCGCACGCGCCTCAAGCCACCGCGCGCCACAAATAGAATACGGCCACGGAAGGACACAGCACGCTGTCAGAGATCACAGTCTCCTAAGTGCGCATTATAGAGGATTGCCCTGGGTAAACAGAGGTATTGTGCACTAATCATTCAGCATGCGTTTTAACGAGTTGAACTTCTAATTTCTACCCTTCCCCTTCTCTTTGTGATATGTTGCCTAGCGAAAAAAATCGGGCAGGATATTGTGCTCAGTTTATCCATCCTGCCATATATTATATATTTATTTCATTTTCTATCCTGTCTTCCCCAAAGAGCCCTCCGTATTTGCGGTTTCAGCAATCGCAGTTTCGATTATTCGCGTTTTTTAGCTTGCTGGCTCCTCCCCCCAAATTGTGTCAGCTTCCATAGAGAAATCGCTGATTCCAAGTGTTTACAGAGAATGTCGTGGATTCCCAGCACTTTCTTCACCGTGTTTTGTCTCTCCTTCAGGAACAGGCCAGGTCTCCCACCATGTTATTTGCGGTTTCACCATATTCATGATGGCTTTTAATAGAAAACAGCGAATAACATATGAAAAAGTTATTTGCGGTTTTTCTGTATTCGTGGGTCTGTTAATCCCCTATCACTGCGAACACAGAGGGAGAAGGGTACACAATATACAGTTAACGGGTTACAATTTGCTGATTTAGCGACTGCCAAAGATTAGCGTGTGCTAAATGCTAAGGTGCCCATAGAATATAATGGGTGCCTTACCATTTAGCATGCGCTAAATCGGTTAGCACGCCTTAGTAAAAAGATCCCTAGTTAAGGGAATTCATAGTCTGAGAGTAGCAACATGGAGCTGGATCAGGGGTCTCAAAGTCCCTCCTTGAGGGCCGCAATCCAGTCGGGTTTTCAGGATTTTGCCCATGAATATGCATGAGATCTTTGTGCATGCACTGCTTTCAATGCATATTCATTGGGGAAATCCTGAAAACTCGACTGGATTGCGGCCCTCAAGGAGGGACTTTGAGATCCATGAGCTGGATCAATGGAGTCAGTATTCTGTGGATTTAAAAACCACTCAGATACTAATACTCTTAACACTCCATGTATAATATAGAGATTTTGCACCCTCACACCCACATCCAGTGCAGGTGTAGTGGGTGCCCTAGGCCAGGGGTAGGCAATTCCGGTCCTCGAGAGCCGGAGCCAGGTCAGGTTTTCAGGATATCCACAATAAATATGCATGAGATAGATTTGCATCTCAAGGAGGCAAGTGCATGCAAATCCATCTCATACATATTCATTGTAGATATCCTGAAAACATGACCTGGCTCTGGCTCTCGAGGACCGGAATTGCCTACCCCTGCCCTAGGCAAATGTTTCCCAAGTTGGTCCTGGAGTACTCTCTTGCCAATCAGGATTTCAGGATATTCACAATGAATAAGCATGACATTAATTTGCATTACCCATCTGGCAATCTCCCAGAAGCAAATGCAAAGACTACAACTAATACAAAACGCAGCAGTCAGGCTGATTTTCGGGCTGAAGAAGTCTGATCACATAACCCCTTCCTACCAACTCCTGCACTGGCTGCCAATGGAGGCACGAACGAAGTTCAAGCTGGGATGTCTCTGCTTCAAGGTATTACATGGTCTAGCCCCTAAATACATAACAGACCTCTTCTCATTCCCAACCAGCAGACATGAGAGAAGAACACACCTGAAATTCGTCTCCCCACCGGCTAGAGGATGCAAATATAAGAGATACCATCAACAACTTCTATCGTACCAAGCAGCCTTATGGGGCAAAGACCTAGAAAAATTAATTACACACACAAACAAATACGGAGAATTTAGGAAACACCTAAAAACTTACCTGTTCTCGAAATACATAGGGAACGAACCAGGACAATAGCCCCCTTCGTAATACCATCCCAAAACCGAACTTGTAAACTGTTAACCCCTAATCACTAACTATGAATACTCCATTCAATTTATGGAATTTTTCTAATTCTTTGTAAGCCGCATGGCCCTGCAGCATATGAACTGTTGTTATCACGATTAATGTTGTTATAATCAGATGTACACTGCTATACTCTGTAATTCGCTGTCTGTACAATTTCTCTTTATTGTAAACCACCTAGAAGTCGCAAGATTGTTGGCGGTATATAAGAATAAAGTTATTATTATTATTATTATTATTATCTCTTTCATGCATATTCAGTGTGGATAACCTGAAAACCTGACTGGCAAGGGAGTAGTACAGGACCAATTTGGGTAGGGTTACCAGATTTCCTCATTAAAAAAAAAGAGGATAAGTGACCCTGCCTTTTCTGCCCCCCAGTCACACCCTGTTCTGCTCCAGCCCCATCCCCACATAAACCTCATCTCATCTACCCCGAGCTTGGGGTCGTGTCTGGAGGGCCTCTGAGCATGTGAGAATATGAATTAATTAAGAATCTTGCCCAAATAGTTACATAGGTAAAAAACAAAAGATATATTATGCACTGCCAATAAATAACAAACTCCACATACCTTAACAGTTTGTGCAAAAATAAATAGATAAATCATCCAATGGCTACTCCAACCTCACAAAGTAGATCAAAAGAAATGCAATGCTAAGTAAAGAAAATATAACAGAAAATATAAAAAAACAAGATACAAAAAAAAAAAAAAAAAAAAGCTAAAACTTATTTAAACGATGCTATTTGGATCTGTCTGATCATGTACTTTGGAATGCCTAGCAGGATTGCGTTGCAGTAGTCGAAAAATAAAAGTACCAGGGATATTACTGTGTTGGACATTAATTGATGGGTTAGGTACGGTTTTAGTCCTCTGACCTAGTAGAGTTTGCCATAAGCGTTTTTCACAATGTGTTGGATGTGTATTGCCATGTCCAGGTTTGGGTCTAGCCATACTCCTAGGTTTCTCACTCTCTCCATGGATGATTTTATGGTGTTTGCCATTCAGAGTTAGTTGGTAACTTGGGCTCTTTCACCAAATTTATTAATTAGATTCAGGGAATGTTCACAGGCCCTTTTGTGTGGGCTTCCTTCTAGACTGGAAACCCCTACAGACTAGTAGGGTCCATGAGTACACATTCATGCTCAAGGTCTTGCACTCATTGTTGCTACTATTGCTGCCACCACCACTGCTGCTGCTATCTTCATGCTTGGAATAAGTAGAGGGAGGAAGAAGTGGATGAGAAAGGGGAGAGGAGTGATGGTCTATTTCCCCCCCCCCATCAGACTTTTCCTTAAATCAATCTTAAACTCTAATTGTTATGCAAACATTAAGCGGAATTGTGTAGACCAGTGGTTCCCAACCCTGTCCTGGAGGACCACCGGGCCAATTGGGTTTTCAGGCTAGCCCTAATGAATATGCATGAGAGAGATTTGCATATAATGGAAGTGGCAGGCGTGCAAATCCGCTCCATGGATATTCAATAGGGCTTTCCTGAAAACCCGATTGGCCTGGTAGTCCTCCAGGACAGGGTTGGGAACCACTGGTGTAGACCTTCAGTGTTAAAGCTAATCAAGATGTTCTTGTCATTAACCACAGCCTGAAGAGCTCACCAACGCCTTGGAGATCAGCAATATTGTCTTCACAAGTCTCTTTGCGCTCGAGATGCTGCTGAAACTGCTGGTTTATGGGCCTTTTGGTTACATCAAAAATCCATACAACATCTTCGATGGTGTGATTGTCATCATCAGGTTAGAAGCACGGAGATTGATCACTAGTTTCTTAATACAAAACCTCTTAGGGCTCCTTTTACTAAGCCGCATTAGCGACTTTTAATCACGTGCTAATCCCCGCGCTAGCCGAAAAACAACCGCCTGCTCAAGAGGAGGCGGTAGCGGCTAGCGCGGCCGGCAGTTTAGCGTGCGCTATTACGCGGTTTAACCGCTAACGCGCCTTCGTAAAAGGAGCCCTTAGAGCCTGATGTTTGGAAAAACGCAGGAGTGTGGCCGGATGAGGTCCCTTTTCTCCCGTTAGATTATAGTCAATTGTCCTCTTTTTTGAAACATTAAAATTTTACATGAAAGCTGCTTGGATTGGTTTCCCTTTTGATTCTGTGATTCATTTAATCTAAGTGACCACAGTCTGAAATGGTGTTCACAGTGTTAATGCAACAATGAGAATTAAGTATAATAGTTGAAAGTAATCATGGTCTCATAGGCCCCGATGCTCAAATTTCTACCGGGCAAGTAACATAGTAACATACATAGTAGATGACGGCAGATAAAGACCCGAATGGTCCGTCCATTCTACCCAACCTGATTCAATTTAAATTTTTTTAATTTTTTCTTCTTAGCTATTTCTGGGCAAGAATCCAAAGCTCTACCCGGTACTGTGCTTGGGTTCCTACTGCCGAAATCTCCGTTAAAACCTACTCCCAGCCACTGAAGCCCTCCCCAGCCCATTCCCCACCAAATGGCCATACACAGACACAGACCGTGCAAGTCTGCCCAGTATTGGCCTTAGTTCAATTTTTAATATTATTTTCTGATTCTAGATCCTCTGTGTTCTGGTTGTAGCCAGTCTTATTTGCAAGGCAGCTCAGATTCTGATGCTCAAAAGGGTTCTCAGTGGCTTTTACCAATGGCTGTAGAAGCCACTGAGAACCCTATGCAAATGCCTTACAAGGAACTCAGTATGGAAATGAGCACTCCTTGTGATGCACAGAAGGGAATGATTGACCACCTGTTGGGGAAGGTTTTCTAGTAGGTCTGGAGTTGCAGGTAGTGGACATAGATTCAAATAGCATGCGTTCAGATCACTAAAACGTGCTCAGGATCAAACCCACAGCCTCGGGCCGCTGAGGCAGCAGCTCTAACTACTAAGCCACTCCTCCACACTGTGTAGGGCTCTACTCGAGCTCTGGTAAGCTCCTGCCTTAGTAGGGTTACCAGACATCCGGACTTCCCTGGACACATCCTCCTTTTCGAGGGCATGTCCGGGGGTCCGGACGCCACTTCAAAACCCAGCACTTTGTCCGGGTTTTGAAAAGCTGCCCATCAAAATTGTGTCGGGAAGGGGCATGTGCGCATGCAATGCGGCGACATCACACGCACGGGCGCATGCACGTGACGCCGTTGTGTCGTGTCCGCGCATGTGCAGATGCGGCCTGGGGGCGAGGCGGGGCACAGGTGGAACCATGTGGGACTGGGTGGTCCTGGGGGTGTGGCCATGGGTCCGGATTTTCCTTTGGGAAAAATCTGGTAACCCTATGCCTTAGCAGCCTGATTGTGTGGGTTTGATCCTGTACAAATCACAAATAAAAAACAACTGCTGTGAGCTCCAGTGATCAGGAGCTGTACTGGGCCTGCACAGAAGAGCTGTGACTAATGATTTGCTCTTCTGTGCAACCATCAGGCACAGTTGCTTTCCCTTTTACCGGGCTGCTCAGTGCAAATAGCATGCATATAATTTGCACTCCCAGCCCAGCATTTTTTTTTACCAGGTTTTTTTCCTTTTGCTCTCTCAATTTACTCTGAACATTTGCCTCTTTCTCTGTCCTTGTTCTCGCACTCTTAAATTAGAATAGAGTCCAATCACTGTTTCTTACTAAGCTGTGCTCTGCTCAAAAGTCTGCTCTGTCTTTCAGCGTATGGGAGATTGTTGGCCAGCAGGGCGGAGGCCTGTCAGTTCTGCGGACCTTCCGCCTCATGCGTGTCCTGAAGCTGGTCCGATTCATGCCAGCCCTTCAGCGCCAGCTCATTGTCCTCATGAAGACTATGGATAACGTGGCCACCTTCTGTATGCTGCTCATGCTTTTCATCTTCATTTTCAGGTGAGCCAACCTGGGAATTCCCTTTCCGCACAGCGAAACATAATGAATTCTAAATCAAGGGGGTAGCCAGCAGTCCCTTTTTGGGAGGGCCCCAGAGTGAACCGGGGTTCCACTCATTCCTCTCTGCTCTCTCCCTCCATTAACAATGTTACCTGTGCTGGCAGGAATGCCCAAACTCTGCCAGCTGAAATTCAGCTTGAATCTCCCCCAGTTTGAAGAAGTTGTCAGTGTACTTTCCAGTTCTTGACATTGCCACTTTTCGCACATGCTCAGTTCATGCACATAAACTAAGCATGCCTGTGGAGTGCTGGTGCTGGTTATGGTTACCTAGGGTTACCAGATGATCAGATTTCCCCGGACATGTCCCAAATTGGGCAGGAGGGCAACCGCGCATGAGCAGGCAGTGGGGGGGGGGGGGTGGGGGGGCGGGACTGGGACATAATGGGGTGGGGATGGGTAGGCCTGGTTGGGCCTGGGGGGTGGATCTAGGGGTCCAGATTTTCCATTTTGAAAATCTGGTAACCCTAGTGCAGGGCTGCCCAATTCCGGTCCTCCAGATCTACTGGCAGGCTAGGTTTTCAGGATATCCACAATGAGCATGCATGAGAGAGATTTGCCTGCCTGCCTACCATGCATGTCATTGTGGATATCCTGAAAACCTGGCCTGCCAGTAGATCTCGAGGACCGGAATTGGGCAGCCCTGCCCTAGGGTTACCAGATTTTACTTGCGTAAAATTCGGACCCATGTCCGGGTAAATCTGGACATCTGTTAACCCTGGTGTTGGTGGATAGAATGCACACTGCCGACTTCCTCACACAGAGGAGATTCAGGCTGTGGAGTAGAGAATGACATGGTGACAAAATTCATCACCGTTCCCGTCCCCGCGGATAACCGCGGGAAACAATCTTCATGTCATTCTTTAAGGAGAGAGGGAAGAATCAGAGTATGAATGGCCACAACCACTGACCCTCAAGCTTTGCTTTGAAGAATGCTGGTGTAGAAGGACTGAGGTTGAAACAGACACTACAGAATGACAGTCTCTGGTATCCAGAGCAGATATTGTGATGTCATAATGCCTCATTCCACCAGTGCTTAAGAACCAATCACATCAGTGATGTCACAATGGCTTCATTATCCTTGGCTCACATAAGAATCAGAGTATGAATGGCCACAACCACTGACCCACAAGCTTTGCTTTGAAGAATGCTGGTGTAGAAGGACCAAGGTTGAAATAGACACTAGAAAATGACATGGGATTATTTCCCGCGGTTATCCGCGGGGACGGAAACGGTGATGAATTTTGTCACCGTGTCATTCTTTAGTCTGCATTTCTCACTAAAGTTTGTCCTACCCATACTATGAATGCACTCTTGTAACCCATTCTGGCTCGTTTTGGGAAGATGGGCTAAATAAATGATGAAATAAATAACGATATCTGGATGCGCAAATGATGTCATCGCCTCAATGGCTGCACGTGGGCAGAGGGCCTCCAGATGCAGCCCCGAGCTGGGGACTTCCAAAACCCAGAAAAAAATGCCGGTTTTGGAAATCCCTCCAGGTACCTGGACAGTCCTCTACAAAATAGGACATGTCTGGGTTTTCCCAGACATCTGGTAACCCTAAACAGGAGGCCCAATGAAATTGTTTTGACTATAGGACCCCCCCCCCCCATATTTCAATAAACAAATGTATGCACATTTCTGAAGGTTTGCCACATAACCACTGCGGCGTTTAGTGCATCAAATTCTTGAAAACTTTGCCCTAGCAAACCAGGGAATAAGTTGCAATGTAATGATAAAAATTCAGTCAGTAGCTTAAGAATCACATGGACCTTGTTAGCTCTGTTCTGCTCATTCAAAGGTGAATATTTTTTTTTAAAAATGACCAAATCAGTTTAATTTGTGTTTAAAGAGAAGAACCGCTTGAACAGGACTGTCTTGAGTCTTGGCCAACTGTTTTTGTCACTTACATAACAAAGGACTCCTTTTGCAAAGCCGTCGCAGCGGTTCTCCCGCCGCAAATGCATTGAAGCCACTTCGGTTCCTGTGGGCTTCGGCGCGTTTGCCGTGGAGAAAACTGCTGCCACGGTTTTGTAAAAGGGGCTCAAAGTGCGTCGTAAGATCATCAGAACATCACTGGTTATATGGCTGCTGTCAAATATAGGAATGGGGGAGGGGTGTGCAGAGTAACGAAACGTGTACCCCCCATATAAATGGCAGCGCAGTGGGCCGGGGCAGCTGGAAAAAGAGAGGAGAGATTCTCTGGGCTTTGTCTCCTCAGTATTTTCCTTGAAACGTTTCACGTGGGTCTCTGGGTTGTTAAGATAATAAAGAACATTGTTGCTTTATGACATTCATAATTCTTTCCTCTCTGCTGAATAGCTAAATGAATCGGTGCGCCGTGAACAAAACTCTCTGTAATATATTAGAAAGGAGAGATGGTGGTGTCAAGTAGAGATAAGGAAGCTGATTAGCGCAAGTGCCTTAGATAAATGTTACATATGGCCCTGACCTTCTCAGACTACATATACCGCTGCCCGTTGACTGCGCATGCTGCAGATAGATGAAACGTACCTTTCTCCAGAGGTCTTAGTTCATGGCAGAATACATTTGTTATTTGAGGATCCCTTTTTGCACGATTACATGGAGCCCTGGAGACATCAACTTGAACTCAACGAGCTATTTCTACTGGGTAAGGCCTCTAACCACCGGTGGCATCTCCAGACAAAAATATTTGGGGTGGCAACAGGGAGGCAAGCCAGGTATGCAGGGTGGGTGGTGCCAAAAGGGCATTTCTATACATCAAAATTATCCTCCTAAAACTTTTAATAAGCTGTAAAAGACACTTTATAGAACCTTGGGATTTTATGAGGTAGAGATTAACAAATTATACGAGGATGCACAACATATAATATGTTCATATAATGAGTCAAAATGTTGTGTGATCGTGGCACCGAGGTACCCCCCTCGTCAAACCCAGCATGCACCCAAAAAGAGGGCGAAAAAGCCTCAGACTAATGTAGCCGTATAGAACCAAAAGGTACAAATCAAAACTGCTTTAAATTCTTTCACTGGCAAAAAAAACTCCCTCAAAGAACAGCTCAGGTTTAGAAAAGGGCAAAGTCACCCGGAGGCACGTTCAAGGACTTAGCTGACAAAAGACGACTTGAGCTCCAACGCTGTCACGTCTTCTCCAATCTTCCCAACAAGCGACCTTGTTTCACCAATGTTTGGCTCATTAGGGGAACAAACAATACAGCCTTGAAAAGTGCAGCCGTGCTGAGACCAGCCCCAGAGCAAAGGAAACAGACAAGAGCACTTAAAGCCCTCCCTCCAACACAGACCTCACTTCCGGTCTGAATCAACCACTTTTCAAGGCTGCATTGTTTGTTCACCTGATGAACCAAATATTGGTGAAACAAGGTCGCTTGTTGGGAAGATTGGGGAAGACGTGACAGCATCAGAGCTCAAGTCGTCTTTTGTCAGCTAAGTCCTTGAACGTGCCTCCGGGTGACTTTGCCCTTTTCTAAACCTGAGCTGTTCTTTGAGGGAGTTTTTTTTTGCCAGTGACAGTATTTAAAGCAGTTTTGATTTGTACCTTTTGGTTCTATACGGCTACATTAGTCTGAGGCTTTTTCGCCCTCTTTTTGGGTGCATGCTGGGTTTGAAGAGGGGGGTACCTCGGTGCCACGATCACACAACATTTTGACTCATTATATGAGGGAGAGATTGTCAAGTATATTCTCTTTCTTTCCATCCTTCCCTGATCCAGCATCTCCTCTCTCTCCTCCTCCAGCTTTTCTAGCCCTCTGTCCAGCTTCTTCCCCTTGTTTCCTTACTCCCCCCTTCCCATGAGCAGTATCTTGCCTCTGTCTCCCTACCCACCCCCATTACTCCCCTCTGTCTTTCTATTCACCACAGGGTCCAGCATCCCCCTTTGTTTCTCTATTCACTCCCTCCTCACTGTGTCCACAATTCCTTCCCTTACCCCCACTCCCACCCTATCCAACTTCTTTCTTTTTCTCCCTCCCTAAGCC
This sequence comes from Geotrypetes seraphini, assembly GCF_902459505.1. Classification (NCBI taxonomy): domain Eukaryota; kingdom Metazoa; phylum Chordata; class Amphibia; order Gymnophiona; family Dermophiidae; genus Geotrypetes; species Geotrypetes seraphini. The sequence goes on along the minus strand of NC_047093.1, from coordinate 25,591,176 downwards.
AGAATCGTTCTTCCTCATCATCTCTCTTTTGTCACCCTACTGCACAGTTTACGTCTAGTACTCTAGCCCCCTGGCCCATGCACACAAGCGAGCATATCCACCCCCCCCCCCCCACCTCTAAGTGAACAAGCATATCTGCTTTCTTCCAGAATTTCCATTCCTCTCTTTTCCATGCTGCTGCCTTCACCACTGCAGCTTCTTGGAAATGTGCAACAGCTGTAATAAAACAAAGTGAGGCCACGGGACTTTACATTTCGCATGTGCCAGTAAAGGATCTGCTGGATGCGGTCCTGCCCCTCTCTGACATCACTTCCTGTTTCTGATGAGCAGGACCACGACAGCTTTTGCACATCTCAGGAAGCAGAAATAAAGGAGGAGCCATATCCACTGAAACTGGGGTGGCAAAGAGGTGGTAAAAAAAAACACATGTTTTTGAGATGGCACTTGCTGCCCGGTAGTGATTCCTATGCTCACCACTGCTCTTCTTTCAGCTTATCTGCAAAGGTTTGATTATATCTTCTTTTGTTGCTGCAGTATTCTAGGGATGCACCTGTTTGGCTGTAAATTTGCATCTGAGAGAGATGGGGACACTCTGCCGGACAGGAAGAACTTTGATTCTTTGCTCTGGGCTATTGTCACAGTCTTCCAGGTATATACTATGAAAACTGTTTTAGAAATGTATGAATATTCTGTGTTACTGTGAATAGTTGAGAATTCCATAGGGGTATTTTCTAGTACAGTGGTTCCCAACCCTGTCCTGGAGGACCAACAGGCCAATCGGGTTTTCAAGCTAGCTCTAATACATATGCATGAGAGAGATTTGCATATAATGGAAGTGACAGGCATGCAAATTTGCTCTATGCATATTCATTAGGGCTATCCTGAAAACCCGATTGGCCTGATGGTCCACCAGGACAGAGTTGGGAACCACTGTTCTAGTATACTGTTGAATTATTTGAAATGAATACTGTACACCAGGGATCTCAAAGTACCTCCTCGAGGGCCGCAATCCAGTCGGGTTTTCAGGATTTCCCCAATGAATATGCATTGAAAGCAGTGCTTGCACATAGATCTCATGCATATTCACTGGGGAAATCCTGAAAACCCAACTGGATTGCGGCCCTCAAGGAGGGACTTTGAGACCCCTGCTGTACACCATATAGACTATTTCTGTGAGGGAAAATGTTTATCAGGCAATTCTATCAACAGGCACCTAGAAGTGCACACAATTTGCATGCATCATTGGCTCCAATAATTAGTAGTGATGCACGTGTTTGTAAGGTAGCAGCTAAGTGCTACAGAGCATAACTGCAAGTGGATGGACGCATGGGCTGAGCATGGGTGGACTATGGGAGTGTCACCAACCAAGATGCACAACTTATAGAATACTATCAGCTCTGTGCATTGATTGGCATCTAGGCCCACCTACTTACAGCAGCCATTGACTTGGTGTAAGTGATTGCACCTAACTTTTGTTTGTTTCAGGTTTCTGGGTCTCACTGCGTTTTGTCAGGTAAGAACATAGGAATAGCCTTACTGGGTCAGACCAATGGTCCAGTAGCCCGTTCTCACGGTGCCAATCCAGGTCACTAGTACCTGGCCAAAACCCAAAGAGTAGCAACATTCCATACAGAATCTCAAAGAATAGCAAGATTCCGGAATCCCAGAGAATCATAGATTCTAGAATCCCAAAGAGTAGCAACATTCCATGCAGAATCTCAAAGAAAAGCAAGATTCCGGCATCCCAGAGAGTAACAAGATTCTAGAATCCCAGAGTAGCAACATTCCATGTTACCGATCCAAAGCAGGCAGTGGCCTCCCCCATGTCTGTCTCAATAACAAAATATGGACTTTTCCATATTTCCATATGGAAATTTCCATATGGAAATTTTGCAAACCTTTCTTAAAACCAGCTACATTAACCACTCTTACCACAACCTCTGGCAATGTGTTCCAGAACTTAGAACCAATGTTTCAGCCATCATGCTGTGCTTTCTTCAGGGTATGCTGTGAGGTCTGAGGTTTGTGTTTTATATATAATGGGTCCTCAAACCTGATTGGTTTGGGCTTGAGGTGAATGAGGCAGGAAAGTCCATTGGTTACCAATTTGAATTTTGGTGGGAAAAATCAGTTGGTCTCTGGTGAGTTTAAAGATGTTTTTCCCATGAAGCTGGGTTATATGTTCTCTCGGGGTTTCCGCAGCTGGCATCATGTTTGAGGCAGGTTTCTGGTTCTCGCTGATGTTTCAGCCATCATGCTGTGGCTTCCTTCAGGGTATGCTGTGAGGTCTACAGTTTGAGGACCTTCTATATAAAGACAAAGACCTCAAGGGGAGAACATCTTTAAACTCACCAGAGACTTTTCCATTCTATGGGGAAAAGAGACCAACTGACTTTCCCGCCAAAATTCAAATTGGTGACCAATGGACTTTCCTGCCTCATTCACCTCAAGCCCCAACCAATCGGGTTTGAGGACCTACTATATATAAACACAAACTGCAGATCTCACAGCAAACCCTGAAGAAAGCCCCGCAGCATGATGGCTGAAATATCGATTCTACCTGACAAGATGCAGTGAGATCCGGAAACCTGCAACAAGCCTGATGCCAGCTGCAGAAACCCTGAGAGAAAAGTGGGTTTGCACTTAGATAGTAACATGGTAAATGAAGGAAAATAAAGACCTGAATGGTCCATCCAGTCTGTTCAATAGTCACATGCCTAATAAATTAATGATTAAAATGTCTTTTTTTCTTTCTTTGATATTTCTGAGAAAAAAGACCGTAGTACTGTCCCTAGGTTCTAACTACTGGATCTGCTGAAACTCACTCCAAGCTATCCAAACCATCTTGTCATTTGAGAATTGCAGACTGTAAAAGTCTGCCCAGCACTGTCTTCATGTTCCAAATTACTGGAATTTCCGTCGAAGCCCTCCGCAGCCCATCCTAAACCGAGTTGCCACATATGGGACACTAATATCTATAAAGGCGAGAGAGAGGAGATATGATTAAGACATATAAATATCTCTGTGACATAAATGCACAGGAGGCATGTCTCTTTCAACTGAAAGGAAGCTCTGGAGTATTAGATGAAGTTGAAGGGGGATCAACTTAAATATTCATTCACGGAAAGGGTGGTGGATTCATGGAACGACCTCCCAGAGAAGGTGGTGGAGACAAGGACTGTATTTGAATTCAAGAAAACGTGGAACAGGCATATGGAATTTCTTAAGGGGAAGAGGAGATAGCAGATGATATGGATGGGCAGACTGGGTGGGCCATATGGCCTTTATCTACTGTCATTGTATATGTTTCTATAATGACTTAGGCATGCCTAAGTGCTGTAAAAAAAATTGGACCCATTGGTGGCACCTACTTCTTGGTGCAAAATTATAGAATTGCCCTCTAGTGGATTTCACTCCTTTTCTCTTATCCCCTTCAAAATTAATCTAAATAAGATGGCAATAACTTTTCACTTAGGTGGGAAATTTTCCGAACATGTGTAGGCAAAATCTGGCTGGGTAAATTTGGTTGATTTTCAGTTGATTTTCATTCTTGCGGGCTAGACGCAGGGAGTATCTAGTGCAAGTACATTTTCAGGTAATTATTTTAAATTCATAAAGACCGCTAGGTACCTACTTGCCTTTATAAAATAGTAAAATCAGTGTTAGAAATTCTACCTACATTGCTGGAACAGGCATAAATGTCTGTTCCTATAATTTTTATGTACGCATGCAGATTAGCATATGTTATCACCTATTCACATACCTGCATGCTTCACCCAAACTCCTCCCCTATACAGTGGCGTACCTAGAACATCGGGGGCCTGTAGGAAAAAATATTGAGGGGGCCCCCATAAATTGAACTGGGAACCCCCAAGAAGTTAAACTCGGCAGGTACTTCAGCATCTGCTATACACATTTCCCAGAGTTAACAAATTTCAGTCAATAAATTAAAAATAAAATGCTTTTTAAATTTTTTTTTACCTTTGTTGGACTTTTATTTTCCCATCAAGTTGGTTCCAGTTTCTCTTAAGGCCGAAAGAACAAAGAGGAGAATGCAAGTACTGCTTTGAAAGAAACGCACCATAAAAGCATAGCAAGGACTCTTCCTTGGTTACCAAATCTACAGGCTTTGATAAATGTGTACATCCGTTCAAAAGTGTTGGCCTTCGGGTTCCTTTTCTGCCTGGCACGATAACTAGTGATAATGCTAGATTGTTCTCTAACATACTAAATGATAGCTAGCTCGTCCCTGTCCTCATCAGTGACTTCTCCTGGTCACAGAAAGCTTTTGACCGAATCCAATGGAAATATTCGTTTTCTGTATTGAACTAGTTTGTTTTTGGATGCTCATTAATTCACATGATTCAACTGCTGTATACACATCCAAAGATCTGTATTTTTGTGAATAATTTCTTCTCCGAACACAAACATTTGCAAAGGTGTAAGTCACATGGTATTGGAAACTTTAGCTATAATGTTTCATCAGGATCAAGATATTAGAGGAGTTGCTACTGATAACACATAAGAACATAAGAATAGCCTTACTGGTCCATCAAGCCCAGTAGTCCGTTCTCAAGGTGGCCAATCCAGGTCACTAGTACCTGGCCAAAACCCAAAGAGTAGCAACATTCCATACAGAATGTCAAAGAATAGCAAGATTCCGGAACCCCAATGAGAGCAACATTCCAGAGCTGAGATTGTGATGTCATAATGCCTCATTCCACAGTGCCTCAGAACCAACCTCATCAGTGATGTTACAATGGCTTAATTGTCCTATATTTGGCTCATGTAAGAACATAAGAATAGCCTTACTGGGCCAGACCAATGGTCCATCTAGCCCAGTAGCCCATTCTCACAGTGGCTAATCCAGGTCACTAGTACCTGGCCAAAACCCAAAGAGTAGCAAATAAGAACATAGAATTTAAAATATCAATTTATGTAGAAGGTACTTTGGCATTCACTGACAGACTCTATTTTCCAGTTGCTATCTCTCATAGTACCTGGAAATATGAGAAAAAGATTGTTAATTGGCTAAAATTAAAGGTTATACCCAGTAAATGTGGGGGGGGGGGAGGGGGGCAGTGTGCCCCAGGAACCATTTTAGCGGAGGACACTGGCCCTTCTCCTCCTCTCCACTGCCTCCCTCCCCCCCCACATGCCTCTTTAAATACTCGCCAGCTTGAGCAGCATCTTCTGCTTGCTGCTTGCGCCGGCATCAGTTCCCTTCTGACGTCACTTCCTGGTCACGGGAACATTTCAAGAGTTATGTGGCGGGGAGCGAGGGGGTGGTCAAGTGGCAGGGAAGAGAGGGATGGGGAAGAGTGGGAGGCACAGGTTATTTCTAGTACCAAGCAAGTTCTTGATTCTTTGACCTGCCTCTGCTTGCATCATCTCTTTCCCTCCCACTTCACGCACCCATGTCCAACAATTCTCCCTTTCTCTTTCCTCCCCACCTGCAGAGTCTCTCTTTCCTTCCCTCCATTCGACCCTATGTAGGGTTACCAGATGTCTGGATTTACCCGGTCATGTCCTCTTTTTAGAGGACTCTCCGGACGGCTTTTCAAAACCCGACATGTTGTCCGGGTTTTGAAAAGCTGTTGAGATCAGGGCCGAGTCTGGAGTGCATCTACGCATGCACAGATGTGACTAGGTGACATCACACGCATGTGCACATGCATGCAATGTCATCACTTCGTGTCTGCACATGCGCAAAGGCACTCCAGACTCGGCCCAAAGAGACGAGGTTTGTATGGGGCTGGGTTGTGGGGGGGGCTGAAAGGGGTGGGACCGGGGCAGAAATGGGGCGGAGTCTCATGTCATCTTTTTTCCAGATACAAAATCTGGTAGCCCTAATCCTATGTCCCAACAGTTCTCTTCTCTGTTCACCCTCCTGTGTAGCATTTTTTCTCACTTCCTCCTACCTCTTCAAGAGGCCGTGGGAAGCGGTTTCTATATGCTGCTGGTGGCTGACCCAGAAGCCTTCCCTCTGACACAAAACACTGGCTTACTTTGAGGTCCTATTTATGCTGTTAATCTGGCTGGTAAAATGTTGAATTCCACCCCCAAAATGTCCCCCTCCCCCCCAAAAAAAGTAGCTGATTTTCAGTTTGGCACTAACCAGTTATTTTCTGCAGTCGTAACTGATTAACTGTTGCTGAAAATTAGCAGTTGGCCTTGAAAAGGCAATTTAACCGGGCTGGAGCCATTTCTGGCTAGTTAAATTACTTTGAATATACCTACCCCATCATTATTATAAGTAAATGGGTCAAAGTTGATGGTCCCTGCCCTATCTCATGGGATGTGAGATACTGTACAGACTGGTCTGGTTGTTGTGCCTTTTGACTCTTCCTGTCGCATCTCGATGAACACGTTCTCTTTCTCTACAGATTCTGACTCAGGAAGATTGGAACAAGGTCCTTTACAACGGCATGGCCTCCACCTCTTCCTGGGCTGCTCTTTATTTCATTGCTCTTATGACCTTTGGAAATTACGTCCTCTTCAACCTGCTGGTGGCCATCCTGGTGGAGGGATTCCAGACCGAGGTATTCAACCATTGAATTCAGTTCTTGTAGCCTGTATGTCAGACATGGGTAGGGTTACCAGAGGTCCGGATTTCCCTGGACATGTCCGGGGGTCCGGACGACTTTTCCAAAACCCGGCATTTTGTCTAGGTTTTGAAAAGCTTCCCGTTAAAATCACGTCGGGAAGGGGCATTGGTGCGTGTGCGGACACAAAGCAGTGACATCATTGCGTTGCGTCCACGCATGGCCAGATGCCATCTGGGAGGAAGGTCTGGGGGAGGGGGAGGGTGGAATAGGGCGTGACACAGGCAGAACAGGGCGGAATTGGGCAGGCCTCGGGGCATGGCCATGGGTCCAGATTTTTCTTCGGGGATAATCTGGTAACTCTAAACATGGGAAATGGGATGGAAAGGAGCAGAGAAATAAGAGATGAAGATAGGAAAATCAAGAAGTGAAGAAGATGGTGGGTAGAAGGGAGGAAAAAACAAGAGAACAACATAATCTCTTTTATTATCTTACTTTTAAGGCATAAAGGAGGTAATTCTACTCCTGTGAAACCCCCTCCCCCACCCTTTTTTTAGGTGTCCTGAGAACATGTGGTGGGAGCCTATTCCAAAATTCCAAGTTTTATTAAAAACTTGATATCCCACCTATCTAAAAAAAAGTCTAAGCAGCTTACAATAAATAAGTAAACAAGAAAGAAAAGAGAAGACTGGAAGTGAGGGAAAAAAGGAAAATATAAAATAGGAAAGCGTGGAGGGATTACACAAGAGGAAGGCCACAAAATTCAACCGCTACACAATACTGCCATGATAAATTATAGCAATACAGTGTTCCCCTGCGAATTCGCAGTTCGCGGACTCGCTCATTCGCGGTCTGCTCCGGCCGCCTCTTCCTGTAGTAAAGTCAGGCTCCACCAATCGGGAGCTGCGTGTCAAAGCAGTTCCTGATTGGTGTAGCCTGATTTTACTACAGGAAGAGGCGGTTGGAGCAGACTGCGAGTGATTTTCTTCACCCGTCGGCACTCCAGCTGCCCTCTCCTGCCTCCCCTGCCTTTTGACAGGCGAAAAACCGCATTTGCAGTTTTTCAAAATTCGCAGGGGTTCCTGGAATGGAACCCCCGCAAATTTCGGGGGAGTACTGTATACATCTGTGAACAAAAAATATTTAAGATCTTTAAAAAAAAAGATTTAATTAAGTCTGAAGTTTAAGATGATCAGGAAGGGCTTTCCAAAGTTCTGGCCCTTGTACAGAAAACATAGAACCACGTATAGTATCCCAAAATAATTTCTCTAAATGTGGAAGCAATTAAATGATTTTGATTGATGGATCTTAGAGTTCGTGAAGGAGTGTAAGATGTCAAATATCTACTAAGATATAAAGGAACATCAAAATTTAATAATAATTATGGAAATCAACCTAGACACCTAGATTCCATTATACGAGAAGACTAGCTTAACCCACTATCAGCATGCTCCCAGTCAGTGGCGTAGTAAGGGAGGGGGGAAGGGGGCGGTCCGCACCGGGCGCCATGTTGGTAGGGGCTCCAGCACCCCTCCTCTTCTCCGCCCCCCCTCCGTCTGTTCCCACTCCTACCCTCTCCTCATACCTTTGGTTGTTCACCACCACAAGGAATAAACTTCAGTGTTCCTCATGACCGCATCATTTCTGGGTGGCACACATAGGAAGTGACGTCAGAGGGAGAGCTGCCGGGGTCGCGAGGAGCACGTTGAAGTTGTTACTTGTGGCAGTGAAGAACTAGACGGACAGGGAAGGGGAGAAGCGTGCGCGGCAGGGGGGAGGCGGGGTGGAGACAAGGGCGGGGGAAGGGCGCCTCTCACCCTCGCTACGCCCCCTACTCTCAGTTACGCCAGCCTGGCATAACTGTGGGTACATAAAAGAGGCAGGGATGGGTGTAATGTGCAGAAAAGTGTAAGTTACATGTGTAGATGGGAGCCCCTTTCATTTACATGATATATAAACTAGGTAAGTCATTATACTGTGTTTCCCCGAAAATAAGATAGTGTCATATTAATTTCGGGTCCAAAAAAAGCATTAGGGCTTATTTTCAGGGGATGTCTTATTTTTTTTCATGTACAACAATCATCTTTCCCTTACTCTCCTCCACTCCAATTCTTCTTCTTTCCTCTATCTCCCCCCCCCCCCCCATGTGCAGTATCTTTCCTCCCCTGCCACCCACCCCCTGGTGCAGCATCTTTCTATCCCTCCCTCCCATCCCCCTGTGCAGCAGAACCCCACCGACCCTCCCATCGTGAGACTGACATAACTTCACTACGAGGCCTTCTAAAACAGCAGCAACGGCAGCTCTTTTTGGAGGACTCAGAGCAGAGGTATCGCAAGTCTCACCAGGGTGGGGATAGCTGGATTGACAAGTCCAATTTTGGGGGCGAATCGGACTGCACTAGTGTCAGGGAGTGTCGGGGACAGTCGGGAGAGGGGCTTCGGGGGTTGATCTTAACTTGGTCTTATTTGTGGGATAGGGCTTATATTAAGAGCATCTTTAAAAATCAAGCTAGGGCTTATTTTCAGGGAAACAGGGTAGGTGTCCTGCTGGCACTTTTGCAGGCAAGTGATCATATAATCCCCCATGTTCTATATGGCATTCAAAACTGCATATGCAAATTTGGGTATACACCCAACTGGTGCACACAATTTAACTGAATAACAATCCAGTTAGTGCTAAATAATTGGTTGCTAACAATTATTGATGCTAGTTGGCAACAATTTTAATTTACACGTGCATCATGCTAGGCAGTATTCTATAAACATGCTTGCGCCAATTTATTGGCGTGCAACTGAAAAGGGGGCTTGGCCATGAGAGGGGCATAGGTGGGTCGTGGCATTCACTAAAGATGGGTGCACTGTTATAGAATCAGGGGGATCCGCATCTAATTTAGGTGTGAGGATTTACACCAGGTTTCAGACGGTGTAAATCCTTGCGCCCAAAACTGGGCACAGATCATGGCGCCATAAAAATATTCTATAAACAGCGACTAACTCAGAGCGAATAGCACTCTTTTTTTTTTTTTCAAGGCCCAAATTTGGGCCCCATTTGCTCAATCTGTACATTTGCTTATGCAGCGTACGTAAGCGCAGGCATTTACGGCCATTTTCTATAAACAGCGCCCTAATCATGGCAGCATAGCGATGCCTAAGTTTGGAATCTGCGCCAAACTTAATTTTTTTTGAATTGGCTTAATTGGTGTGGTAATTGACCACATTGGTTTTCAGCCAATCAAAAAAAAAATTAAGCCCTTCAAGAGTTTGGTGCCAAACTCTTAGGATGCCTAATTGGGGGTGCCATCCAATGCCTATGTTAAAAATTAGGCATGATTATGGGCAGGGAATAGGCGTGATTGACTTAGGCGTCGTTAGCCTTCCGACATAGGCACCGCCAAATTAGTTGAGTTAAAAGCTATAAATGGCGTGATTCTATAAATGGTGCCTACAATGTAGACGCCGCTTGGCGCCATTTATAGAACCTGGCACTTAGTATATCGACTTGCTCTTGAAGTGTATATGTGAAGAGATAAAATTGGGTTCGTGCCAATTACCGTATTTTCACGCATATAACACGCACACGTGTACAACGCGCACACGGGTATAGCACGCGGGAACAAGGAATTTATGTAAGAAAATTTTGGTATAGCGCGCCCACGCGTATACCGCGCATGCTCCTCATTGAACTTTCATAATTCATGCCAGCTTTTAAGCCCTATTTATCTAACTGTTGCTTCGTATGCAAAATGACTTCACAAGAAATATTAGCTGAGCTATTTTAACTATCAGCAAATGCCGCCGGCAGGGAAATTACCAATGAAGTAATTTTGTTTCCCAGGTTTTCTATTGTAATGCCTATTCTATTGTGATGCGGTGTTTTCTGTCTTGCTGGCGCCCTCCTCCATCTTCCTGTATCGTTCGCTGAAAGCCGCGGGCAGCGGATCCTATGTGCCTCTTGCGGCTGACCCAGAAGTGTTCCTCTGACATCACGACGTCAGAGGGAACGCCTCCCAGCCGCAGGAGGCGCATGGAAGCTGCTGCTGCGGCTTTCAGCGAACACTGCAGGAAGATGGAGGAGGGCGCCAGCAAGACAGAAAACAATTGTATAACGCGCTCACGCATATAACGCGCATGGTTTTGCGCGGTTTGTAAAATCTTGTATAACGCGCGTGTTATATGCGTGAAAATACGGTAATGTGCTGTCAGACTTACCATCTGCCAAATTCTGGGGTAGACAACTCCAGTCCTCAAGTGCCACAAGCTGGTGGGGTTTTCAGCACATCCACAATGAATATGCATGATGTGCATTTGCATATGTCTCATTCATATTCATTGTCGATATTTTAGATCCCCGACCAGCTTGCTGTGTTAGAGGACTAGACTTGCCTATTCCTAGTCAAATGCTTTTGAAATTGCCCTATAAGTGGAAATCTACAATGACAGAACAACTAACACTAGGAATTACAGGAAGAGTCTGGCTCCTTAGATGCTCCCCACCAGAATGGCTATTTGTGCAGATGAGAGTGAGAAATGTGAGTCATAGCCAGATATATTACAGGAAAAAACATGCTTGCCTGAGAAAGTTGGAGGTGATTAATGGCATGCAACAATGGTCTCTCTTGGTTACCTGTTCCTCCTTTTTATTTTTCCAATTGTATTGTGAATTTTCCTGGTGCTTTCTTCAGTCCTGCCATGGAGGCAGGGGAAGGAGGCCTCATCATGTGAGTCTGACATTTTGTTGTAGGCATTTTTTCTAATTTTTGCTTCTTTCTGAAGTGTGTGGCGCAGTGGTTAGAGCTACAGCCTCAGCACCCTGAGCTTGTGGGTTCAAACCCACACTGCTCCTTGTGACTCTGGACAAGTCACCTAATTCCCCGATTGTCCCAGGTACATTAGATAGATTTTTAAGCTCACCAGGATAGACAGGGAAAAATGCTTGAGTACCTGAATAAATTCATGTAAACCATTCTGAGCTCATCTGGGAGACTAGTATAGAAAATTGAATAAATAGTGTGAAAAGTTTCAGCCTCTGATAACCAGAGCAGGTATTGTGATGTCATAATGCCTCATTCCACCAATAAGAGCCAACCTCATCAATGATGTCACAATGGCTTCATTGTCCTTTACTTGGCTCACTTTTACTATATTAGGATTTCTAGAGTGGTGCAGTGGTTAAAGCTGCAGCCTCAGCACCCTGCTCCTTGTGACCCTGGGCAAGTCACTTAATCCCTCTCCCCCCCCCCCTCCCATTGTCCCAGGTACATTAGGTAGATTGTGAGCCCACTGGGATAGATAGGGAAAAATGCTTGTAATTCAAGTAAAGCTTTCTGAGCTCCCCTGGGAGAACGGTATAGAAAATTGAATAAATAAATAATACAAGATCCTGCCACAAGAATGGAGCTAATATTCTTAACTCTGATCGCAACAATAAGATATTGAAGGGAATTGACTTAGTAGAGAAAGAGAGATTGTTCACCCTCTCCAAGGTGAAGAGAACGAGAGGGCACTCGCTAAAGTTAAAAGGGAAAAGATTCCGTACAAACGTAAGGAAGTTCTTCTTCACCCAGAGAGTGGTAGAAATCTGAAACGCTCTTCCGGAGGTTGTTATAGGGGAAAACACCCTCCAGGGATTCGAATAGGGGAAAACACCCTCCAGGGATTTAAATAGGGGAAAACACTCTCCAGGGATTCAAATAGGGGAAAACACCCTCCAGGGATTCAAATAGGGGAAAACACCCTCCAGGGATTTAAATAGGGGAAAACACCCTCCAGGGATTCAAATAGGGGAAAACACCCTCCAGGGATTTAAATAGAGTGGCCTGTTTGCAGGTTCGATGCTCTCCTTCTCTGGCGGGGTGGGCCGGCTCCCGCTGCTGGAGTTCCCGAAGCAAAGTCAAGAAAGTAAAAAAGTAAAAAATAAATAAAAATAAAAATAAAAATAAATAGCTCTAAATTCGAGGAGACCCCGCTGGTTTCGGGGGAGGGGCGGACTGCCTCGCGCTCCCCTGCAGGATCGGGCTCCTCTCTGCTTTTTTCTGCCTTCCTGCTGTTTAAAGTGCAGGCAAGGCAGATCGCCGGTGTGGGGCTCTAAATTCAAGGAGACCCCGCTGGGTTCGGGGGAGGGGCGGACTGCCTCGCGCTCCCCTGCAGGATCGGGCTCCTCTCTGCTTTTTTCTGCCTTCCTGCTGTTTAAAGTGCAGGCAAGGCAGATCGCCGGTGTGGGGCTCTAAATTCAAGGAGACCCCGCTGGTTTCGGGGGAGGGGCGGACTGCCTCGCGCTCCCCTGCAGGATCGGGCTCCTCTCTGCTTTTTTCTGCCTTCCTGCTGTTTAAAGTGCAGGCAAGGCAGATCGCCGGTGTGGGGCTCTAAATTCAAGGAGACCCCGCTGGTTTCGGGGGAGGGGCGGACTGCCTCGCGCTCCCCTGCAGGATCGGGCTCCTCTCTGCTTTTTTCTACCTTCCTGCTGTTTAAAGTGCAGGCAAGGCAGATCGCCGGTGTGGGGCTCTAAATTCAAGGAGACCCCGCTGGTTTCGGGGGAGGGGCGGACTGCCTCGCGCTCCCCTGCAGGATCGGGCTCCTCTCTGCTTTTTCCTGCCTTCCTGCTGTTTAAAGTGCAGGCAAGGCAGATCGCCGGTGTGGGGCTCTAAATTCAAGGAGACCCCGCTGGTTTCGGGGGAGGGGCGGACTGCCTCGCGCTCCCCTGCAGGATCGGGCTCCTCTCTGCTTTTTTCTGCCTTCCTGCTGTTTAAAGTGCAGGCAAGGCAGATCGCCGGTGTGGGGCTCTAAATTCAAGGAGACCCCGCTGGTTTCGGGGGAGGGGCGGACTGCCTCGCGCTCCCCTGCAGGATCGGGCTCCTCTCTGCTTTTTTCTGCCTTCCTGCTGTTTAAAGTGCAGGCAAGGCAGATCGCCGGTGTGGGGCTCTAAATTCAAGGAGACCCACTCCACAAACAAAATGGAAAATTACATATACAAAACCACACTTGCCATCCTAATACTTTCACTACTCATTTCCAACTGGCAAACCACAGGATATCACCTATCACCCATCCCAATTCTGACAACAACCTATAGACAACCACAACCGCCCAGAAAAATCCACACCACGAGAACCCTAACATCCTGCCCACTAACCAGCCAAGACCACATTCCTACCACCTGGGGAAAAAGACATCCACCAAAGCACAAGACTACTACTCAAAAACAACTCACTCCACCAAAAAATATCCTCTACCTTAATTGCAATCCTAATTCCAACACAAAATATACCTTATTAACCTGTGCCTACATGAATATAAGATCAATCAGCCCAAAAGCAAACCTAATTAAAGACTGGCTGACTGAAGAACAACTAAGCTGTCTCTTCCTAGCCGAAACCTGGCTAACATCCAATTCGGACCCTTGCATAACCGAATTCTGCCCCAAAGGGTATAAATTAGAGCTGGTTTGTCGAGAAAACAAACGAGGGGGAGGACTAGCTATCCTAGTACAAAACAACCTCAACCTAAAAGTTCTACACAAACACTCAACCCCTCACTTAGACCTTCTTGCATGCCAACTCTCCGACAATACACTCACAGACACCTTGAACTGTCTATTATGCTACATCACTCCAGGAAAATGGAACACTTCAAAACTTGAACTCGAAGAATTCATATTCCAGAACTCCCTAACCTCCACATACAATTTGCTCCTAGGAGACATCAATCTCCACCTCGAGGACCACACATCCAAACAAGTAGACGATATACTCTCATACCTCGACGCCCTATCCTACCAGATCCTCAATCCTGAACCCACGCACGAAAAAGGCCACCAACTTGATATAGCAGCATTCACGTCTCATAACATCCACACCCCAAAAATTCATATCACCAATGGTACCTGGCATCCCTCTCTTTGGTCAGACCACCACAAATACACTTTCACCATCAACTGGCCTCAAAATAACACAAAACCCAAACCACAAAAAACAACCTTCAAATCTAGACAGAAAATTGAGCCTGCCACATTCTGGGATAAAGTGGACCCTATAATCGCTCCCCTCGACCCAACTGACTTCGTAAATCACTGGCGCATCCTAAGTGAAACAACCTTGAACGAGCTAGCCCCTGAAAAAACCAAACATAGAACCTGCAGATCCTCAGACAAGTGGTTCGACTCCGAACTCCTCCTACAAAAAAGGCTTTGCAGACAACTTGAAAGATCTTGGAGAAAAAAGAAAAATGATCAAACCAAATCCGCTTGGAGAACCCAAATCAAACTATACAACACCAAACTTAAAGAAAAACGCAAAACATACTATTCTAAACTAATTGGCACAAACACCTCTGATACAAAAACACTCTTCAACTTAGTAAAAAAACTTACGGACACAAACCCATTCCTTGCCACCCAAGGCAATAAACCACCAACAGCTTCTCAACTAGCAGACCACTTCAAACACAAGATCACTACAATCAGAAATACCTTCAACAACTCAACCACCAAACTCTACGAGATAACAACCCCCACAACGGAAGAAGCCATATCTGCAGACAGAACATGGACCACATTCCCAACCCTACAATGGTCAGATTTGAACCGACTATACAAAAAATACAGCCACACCTCATGCGACATGAACTACTGCCCATCGTATCTGCTTACAAATGCCTCCCTTAAATTCAAAACCAACCTCATGCAATGGATTCAAAGCACTCTCACAGAAGGTCAATTCCCACAAGATCTTGGAGAGATCATAATCACACCCCTACTGAAAGATCAAAAAGGTCCTATAGACGCTCCTACCAACTACAGACCTATCGCTTCGATCCCATTATATGTCAAACTGATTGAAGGACTAGTGACTCAATACCTCACCAACTACCTATTTGACCATAATATACTTCACTCCTCTCAATCAGGATTCAGATCTCACCACAGCACGGAAACACTACTAGCAACACTACTAGACATAGCCCGACAACACCTCAGTAAAGGACACAGGATTCTAATTATCCAACTAGATCTTTCCGCCGCCTTCGATCTAGTCGATCACACCATATTACTCCAGATACTTGATGCAATCGGGATCTCAGGGATGGTTTACAATTGGTTCCAAGGATTCCTTAAAACAAGAACGTACAGAGTTAAGACAAACAACACGAAATCTAACCCATGGTCAAATCCATGCGGAGTCCCGCAGGGGTCACCGCTGTCGCCCATTCTATTCAATCTCTTCATCTCCTCCCTCGGCACCACTTTAGACGACCTAGGTGTAACATCATTCAGCTACGCAGATGACATAACTATACTCCTCCCCTTAGAAACCAAAGACCACACCTCAACAGGACACCTGGAAATAATTCTGGATGAAGTAGAAAAATGGATGACAAACCACAAACTGAAACTAAACTCGGACAAAACCAAATTCCTAATGCTTGAAACGGACAAAAACCCATCCATAACAGACCTAGAAATTAAAGCAACCAAATACCCAATCCAGACCTCACTCAGAATCTTGGGAGTGCTGATAGACAGATGCTGCACTATGCAGACCCAAATCAACAAAACTACCCAAAAAGCATTCTTCACAATGCGCAACTTAAGAAAAATAAGGAAATTCTTTGACAAAGAACACTACAGGATAATTGTACAATCCCTGGTACTAGGTCTCGTGGACTATTGCAATATCCTTTATCTACCATGCCCCACAAACATGATCAAAAAACTTCAAACTGTTCAGAACACAGCCCTTAGACTAATTTATTCACTCGGAAAATTTGACCACATCACCAATGCCTACCTAGACTCACACTGGCTACCGATTCGAGCCAGAATTCAATTCAAACTATACTGTCTACTCTTCAAAGTAATTAACGGTACTGCACCCACCTACCTAGATGACCGCCTAAACCGTAACCTTCCAACCAGAACAAGAAGAACACTGACATCATTCGCATACCCACCACTCAAGGGTACTCACCGCAAAAAGCTTTACGATAGCCTCCTGGCAACACATGCTGCAAAACTCGAACCCTCCATCACCAGATTGTTAACCACAACATCAGACCTCAAGACATTCCGTAAAGAAATCAAAACACTGCTGTTCAAAAAGCATATACAATCTACCTAACCTCCCTCACCCCATCCCCCAAGAAACCAAAACACTACCGTCCAAAACATCTTCCGATGTTACTAAGTCTTTACTATCATTCTGTTATTAAGTCTCTATCCTCAAACTGTATTCTCTATTGTCATGTACCATCCTGGAAATGTCCAGTTCTCTTCTTATGTAATCCGCTTTGAACCGCAAGGTACAAGCGGAATAAAAATCACTAATGTAATGTAATGTAATGTAATGTAAATAGGGGAAAACACCCTCCAGGGATTTAAATAGGGGAAAACACTCTCCAGGGATTCAAGATAAGGTTGGATAAGTTCCTACTGGAACAGAACATACAGCTAGACTCAAATAGGGCACTGGTCTTTGACCTAAGGGCCACTGCGTGAGCGGACTGCTGGGCACAATGGACCACTGGTCTGACCCAGCAGCGGCAAATCTTATGTTCTTAACAGGCTTTTCATTAACTAACACAGGTAGCATTCAGGCCAGAAAAGTGGTAACCTTTCATTTCAGCGTCGCTTGTAGATGGCGGCTCGAGGACAGCTTAGGGGGCCTGGACGCCTTGCAGGGCGCTCTCTGTGGCTGCAAATACAGAACAGGAAACAGCCCCACCCAGTTATTATGCTGTTAATGAAAGGGCCCTACGGCTTGAAGCCCTTTTGTGCTTTTATGGCCTAACGAAGAATTTAAAATATTTTATTTTAGACCCGTAATAAACAGTCCACTCCCACTATTCAGCCACAGTAGTCAGCATTTGATTGAACTGACCGCTGCAGTTTATGCGCCGGTACCCTGATACCAGCCAACAATGAATACCTGGGTGGAATCTTGCCACAATCAGTTATCGAGATGTTGGTAATGGTACCTAGATAACTAACCTGCCTGTACTAACTGGACTGAAAATCATTGCTAACTGGGTAACTAGAAACTCTGAGTATAGTTTATTAAAAATTTGATGGAACACTTCTCCTGGGATACAAAGCGTTGTACATTAAAAAAAATTCGTATAAATAGTGAACAAACAGCAATTATGGACATAGACTTTCCACGAGTGACATACGAGGTTGAAGTTGCGACTTGTAAACAATAGGATAGAAGGGAGGAACTACAATTTATTAAAGAAGCATATAAATGGGAAAAACAATAGGGGGAAATGTGTGAGGTCAGGTACTAATAAAATAAATATATGTATGTGATAAATTAATTATAGAAAACCAATCAGAACCCAAAATGAGGGAGAGAAAACAAAAGCTAACTGGAAAAAAAAATCTCCCTACACCCCAAGAAAAATAAAGGGCGAGGGGGAGAGACAGCCCAAGCCAACGCCCTAACGCTACCACATGAGAAAATAATTAATAATAATAATAATAATAAAAGGTTGCCCTCAGTCACACAGCCTGCAAAAGGGGAAACCCCTAAAGCTCCGGCTGTCACTGGCTTACACCCAAAAGGGTGTTAACTGTGAAACATCCCCGGGCACCCTTTGTGTGAATTTTAGTGGTGAACCAATACACAAATGTGTTAAAGGTGAAAACAATAAATGAAACACACTCAAAAAGTCGTTAAGGCTGTCTCTGCCCCTCATGTGACTGGTTTGCGAATGACGTCCCTCGCTGCTGCAGTTTAAACATTGGAGGCGTTCTCTTCGGTTCAGCGCTGTTTTCAATCTTGCTTTTTCATCTGAGGCTGGTGATTGAGAGCCCGCAACAAAACAGCATAGCCGGTTCCTGAGGAAGGGCGTTCTTTTACCCCCAAAACGGAGTCCCGTTGGATGAACTTTGTTTCTCGCTGGCTGTTTTTTCTACGGAGAAGCTAAGTACTTCCAGTTGGTAATTATTTCATCTTTTTTGCATCTTAGATAAAAACATAGACGTTGTTTTTTGGCCCCCTGGATGAGGGGCAGAGACAGCCTTAACGACTTTTGATTGTGTTTCATTTATTGTTTTCACCTTTAACAGGCTGTGTGACTGAGGACTCCCTTTTATTATTATTATTAATTATTTTCTCTTGTGGTAGCGTTAGGGCGTTGGTTTGGGCTGTCTCTCCCCCTCACCCTTTATTTTTCTTGGGGTGTAGGGAGATTTTTATTATTATTATTATTATTAATTATTTTCTCTTGTGGTAGCTTTAGGGCGTTGGTTTGGGCTGTCTCTCCCCTTCATCCTTTATTTTTCTTGGGGTGTAGGGAGATTTTTATTATTATTATTAATTATTTTCTCTTGTGGTAGCGTTAGGGCGTTGGTTTGGGCTGTCTCTCCCCTTCACCCTTTATTTTTCTTGGTGTGTAGGGAGATTTTTATTATTATTATTAATTATTTTCTCTTGTGGTATCTTTAGGGCGTTGGTTTGGGCTGTCTCTCCCCTTCACCCTTTATTTTTCTTGAGTGTAAGGAGATTTTTATTATTATTATTAATTATTTCCTCTTGTGGTAGCGTTAGGGCATTGGTTTGGGCTGTCTCTCCCCCTCACCCTTTATTTTTCTTGGGGTGTAGGGAGATTTTTATTATTATTATTAATTATTTTCTCTTGTGGTAGCTTTAGGGCGTTGGTTTGGGCTGTCTCTCCCCTTCATCCTTTATTTTTCTTGGGGTGTAGGGAGATTTTTATTATTATTATTAATTATTTTCTCTTGTGGTAGCGTTAGGGCATTGGTTTGGGCTGTCTCTCCCCCTCACCCTTTATTTTTCTTGGGGTGTAGGGAGATTTTTATTATTATTATTATTAATTATTTACTCTTGTGGTAGCGTTAGGGCGTTGGTTTGGGCTGTCTCTCCCCTTCACCCTTTATTTTTCTTGGGGTGTAGGGAGATTTTTATTATTATTATTAATTATTTTCTCTTGTGGTAGCGTTAGGGCGTTGGTTTGGGCTGTCTCTCCCCCTCTTCCTTTATTTTTCTTGGGGTGTAGGGAGATTTTTATTATTATTATTATTATTATTAATTATTTTCTCTTGTGGTAGCGTTAGGGCGTTGGTTTGGGCTGTCTCTCCCCTTCACCTTTTATTTTTCTTGGTGTGTAGGGAGATTTTTATTATTATTATTATTATTAATTATTTTCTCTTGTGGTATCTTTAGGGCGTTGGTTTGGGCTGTCTCTCCCCTTCACCCTTTATTTTTCTTGAGTGTAAGGAGATTTTTATTATTATTATTAATTATTTCCTCTTGTGGTATCTTTAGGGCGTTGGTTTGGGCTGTCTCTCCCCTTCACCCTTTATTTTTCTTGAGTGTAAGGAGATTTTTATTATTATTATTAATTATTTTCTCTTGTGGTAGCATTAGGGAGTTGGTTTGGGCTGTCTCTCCCCCTCACCCTTTATTTTTCTTGGGGTGTAGATAAATTAATTGTAGGCATCTTTAAAAAGAAAGCTTTTTAAACTACTTTTGAATTTATCCAAGTTTTCTTCAGTTCTGAGGTATAAAGGGAAAGAGTTCCAAATTGAAGGTGCTGCAACCGAGAAAATAAAGAGTACGACGGGTGCCAATTACTTTTAAGGATGGGATATTAAGAGAATGTTGTAAAGCTGATCTTAAGGTTCTAGGAGGATCGTAAGGCATTAATAATCTATCTATAAATGCAGGAGTATTAGTCTGTAAAGTTTGAAAAGTTAGAAGAGCAATTTTGTAGGTATTCCGATGCTGGATCGGCAATCCAATGGGCTTTCTTTAACAAGGGGGTGACATGATCAAGTTTTTGGGCACCCGAGATGATTTTGATGGCTGTATTTTGTATGAGTTGCAGGCGCCTAATATCTTTTTGGCATGGGCCTTTATACAATGAGTTGCAATAATCGATTTTAGATATTATAAGGGAGTGAATTATGATATTAAGAGAATTTGCGTCAAGAAGAGGGACCAGAGATCTTATCATCCTTAGTGTGTAAAAGCAGTTTTTGACCAAGGCACTGATTTGGGGGACGAAATGAAAGTGTATTATCAATGAGGACACCTAATATTTTGGTCGTAGGAGTAGATGCAAGAGGAATTTTATCAATGAAGACTGGTGCGGCTAGCTGTAAACCTTCTTTCCATGAGAAAAGAACAGTATTTGTCTTTGAAATGCTTAAAGAAAGCATATCCACGTTTAGCCAGTCGTGGATTGTATCTAATTTACAGGCACCTTTTCCATAGCCTGCTAAAACTGACCCCTAGTCCCCAAGTTTGAATGAAAGAGGCCACGCTTGCACATCAATGCTACCTTTTTGTATGTATATTCTGTGAATGGTTGCAGGAGGCCTGGCTATTGTGGGGTGGGTCTGTAGGGATCACCCCACTCCTGAAGAATGGCCTAGTATTTGAATACTGGCACCATTGTTAAGCAGATGAATACACTAGCGGGAAAGCAAGAAAGATTTTCTCTTCTCAAATATATTTTTAATACCATATATACTCGAATATAAGATGAGATTTTTAGGCCAAGTAATGGCCCCAAAATGGGGGACTTGTCTTATATTTGGGTCATCATCCACCCGCCCCCTCCTGGACATTTTGCAGGCCTCCACTGGGCCTGCCATATGGCCTGGTGGGGTGGACTGAGACAAGAGAGATCCCTCCCGTCTCCTATCCCGGCTGACACTGCCAATTTTTTTTACCTCCCTCCCGCCTCCCCCCCCCCCCCCCCCGTGTACCTTTTTGAATCCCTGATGGTCTAGTGGTGTACCGGGAAGGAGTAAGCTTACCACGCTCCTGTCCCGCACTGAACCCCTCCCAGAATGGCCCCCTCGAGTTCTCATGGCCCAGTGTACCAGGCATGAGCAAGCTTTTACGCTCCTGCCAGGTTCAGAGCCGCATGCTGAATGGCTGCCATGAGTTCTCACAAGGCCTGCAGGACATCGGGAGAAAGGGGGGCTAGGTGCAGAGCCTGGCAGGGGAGGGAGTAAGGGAGGGAGCAGGGCACATGAATATTAACCCCTCTCCCTTCTTATATTCAAGTCAACCTTTTTTCCTCCTTTTTAGGGGGAAAAAGGGTACCTCATCTTATACTTGGATCGACTTATATTCGAATATATATGGTATTCTGATTCATTATGAATATCCTTAAAAGGGATAACGATAAAAATGTTTATTGTTTTTTCATTTGAATACAAGATGATATGACAGGATGACACCAATTTTTGGTATTGAATAGAACCTCTTAATCCTGAAGAGTCTATGGTAGTCATCTCAACCCTCTCAGTTCTTCAAAGTAATGGAGGGTCCTTTCCTACTCTGCTCTTTCCTTGGCGACCATTTTAAGTACTCACTCTAAATGGCGGTGTGAAAATTGATACCACATTTTTCCTTCAGGAAATATCCAAGCGGGAAGACATGAGTGGGCAATTAAGCTGTATTCAGCTGCCTGTCGACTCGCCAGTGGTACGTAACAGCTTGGCATGGATTCACAACACTTTGGTTTCGTGAATGTCCCTGTGGTGATTGATCACACCGTGCTCTCACTGTCCACATCGTGCTCATGTGTGTTGAGTTTTTTTGGTGTTCTTGGTCTTATGTGCCTTCAGCCTTTGATCAGTTGCAGAGAGAGGAATGTTAATTTTAGGCTCTTTGATCTGTCCGCTTCCCCTCTTTCGTATTTCACTAAATGCAAAAGATTAATGATAAAAAGCTTGAATGAGTCAATCCTCAAGGGCTGCAAACAGGACAGATGTTCAAGATATCCCCAATAAATATGCATACAAAAGATTTTCATATAGTGGAAATAGTGGGCATGCAAATTTCTCTCATGCATATTCATTAGAGATATCCTGGAAATCTTCCATTGTATGTGGCCCTTGAAGACTGAATGTAGACAAGCTTAACATAGATTCTCTAGAAGGGATGGTGAGATTTTCCAGGAATATTTGTGCAGGTTATACCAATTTGTGAGTGGTGGGGTAGGGGAGACCCTGAGGGGCAGGAATATGAGGGTTCCTTGGGGGCAAGAGACATGTTCATATTGGTGAAGCCAAATATAATGGGAATTATATATTGAGGATAGAAGTACGATGCAGTATCACAAATACCATATCATAGCAATATTACTGCCCCTACTAAAAAGTGAGATTAGAACGGAATGGCAGGAAATAATCAGAGCAGTGGCCAGAGATGCATTTTCGACACAACGGCTGGAGGTCACCTGCTGACCACATTTAGAAAAACATAAATCTCACTACAGAATGATAAACCAGCTGCAGTTCTGAGTTGTTCAAATCCAGCTGTTTGGGAGGAATTAGTCCACCTCTCGCTCCCAGATCCAAACCACTACAAAGCTCAGCTTTTGGATGAGTTTATAAGCATTGGCAAAGCAAAACAGCTTGAACCTCAGATGATTGCCGAAAATAATTAGGAAGACACTTTGGAGTCAACTGGCCCATTTTCAGTATAAATCCACCTCACCCGGGTTATTGTGTTTAAGAGATCTCTTTCCCATTAAAAAAGAGATAGAGAGAGAAAAGACAGAACTAACTAGGTCTGAAGGGGGATAAGATCAAGCTTCATTGTGGACATCTGTGTGGATCTGCGCCCTGTCATGAAAAGCTGGCTGCAATGAATGATGATAAGTTTGGGCACATCTTCCCCTCCCCCTCCATCTGTCAGTTGCAGCCATCACTGTGTTGCCATTCCTCTTAGATTTTAACGTACCTTTCTTTATCACGAAGCTCTGAGTTTTACTTTAGCATAAAGACCTTGATTTTGGAATCGCTAGGTTCACTGAGGATTTGCTTCCGTGCACTGCACAGTACCCTGTCCACTGCGTAGTCCTTAAAGCTTCCTCCGAGACTGCAAAATTGATATGGGTTTTAACTTATTCTGTCATCACCCCTTTCTCCCATTCAGAAAGGCAAACTGGGAGTTCAAGACCAGGTAATGAATTCCTCTGAATCCTATTCCGCGTATTTTGCTTGCAGCGATCCATAGATGCCACTTATAGTGTGAAAGGATGCTGCATGAGCTTTAAGGGCGGGGATATGCCAAAAGCAGATGGAGTTTGGTGCTGTACAGATCAAGGTCTCACAAGTGCAACCAACCGTTCCCATGCTGTGATTAAAGCATTTATTGATTTCAGCCCATTTGATGAATTCTGTCCTTCCCTAAATATCTTCTAAGCCGTGTTCTAAGGAACACGATTGAGCTTGATGTGAACATTCTAATGGAAGATCTCTTACCTTACTGTGAAGTGAGGTTTAACGAGCAAAGAGCTGAGAAAATGGAAGATAAATTAATCATTTGAGATTTGAACTAAATCCAACCAACCTATGATTTTCTGTCTCTTGATCTGTCGGTGGAGTCATAGAAAACAAATCTTAGATAAAAACATAGCACTTGAATGACAAATTCAAAAGAAACAAAACTGGGAAGGGTGAAAAGAGTCCAGTTTTCAGAGCTCCTATTTCATATCTGCTGATCGCTATGACAATTGTTACCAAATGAAAGGTACCCAAGCACCAAACTCCAGTATTAGTTGAGAATAGGGTAACCATATGGCTCCTGAGAAAGGAGGATGGATTGAGACATCTGGTTTTTACTTCCAATGAAAGCAGTGGAAGTAAAACCTGGATTTCTCAATCCGTCCTCTTTTTTTCTGAAGCCACATGGTAACCTTGGTTGAGAACCTGATCCAGTCTTCACTAGAGGTGGTGGTTTCCCTATAAAGCCTCGATTGCCCGATAGCTAAAGTAAAATTCCGCTCGGCTTCTCTGTTTTCATCTACATTGCCACAATCTATATCACACACCAGTTGGAATAATGAGTGCCCTTTGCCAGGCTTGTGGAGCTTAATTGTATAACAGGTTGTCTAAGTCGGGAAGCCAGATTGGAGCCTGTTTTACAAAGCCACGTTAGTGCTTATGTGTCTTTATAAAATACCAGCAGAAAAGTTGCCAAAAATCATGGCCAAAATAATTTATACCTTTCACAACTTATGGATGTACATTATGGCCCAGATTCTATAAACGGCACTAGAAGTTAGGCACCTTGGTCAGCATGCCTAGTCAATCTACAGTAGGTACCTAACTTAATATTTTAATTAGCTTAATCGGTGCTGTTAATGAGCAATAATGAACTCATAAATTTGCAAAAATTAAAATGAATTGGGTGATACGTGAAGAACTCTGTAGGCACCTACAACTTTCAGGTAGGCGCCTAGTCCAAGGCACCTGCCAGAAAGTGGGTGTGGTTAGAGACAGATCGTGAGCAAATCTTGGATGTGTTTTGGGACAGATTCTATAACGGGGTGCCTAAAATGATAGGCGCTAGAGAATGACACGGTGACAAAATTCATCACCGTTCCCGTCCCTGCGGATAACCGCGGGAAACAATCTTCATATCATTCTTTAAAGAGAGAGGGAAGAATCAGAGTATGAATGGCCACAACCACTGACCTTCAAGCTTTGCTTTGAAGAATGCTGGTGTAGAAGGACTGAAGTTGAGATAGACACTGAAGAATGACAGTCTCTGGTATCCAGAGCAGATATTGTGAAGTCATAATGCCTCATTCCACCAGTGCCTAAGAGCCAATCACATCAGTGATGTCACAATGGCTTCATTATCCTTGACTCACATAAGAATCAGAGTATGAATGGCCACAACCACTGACCCGCAAGCTTTGCTTTGAAGAATGCTGGTGTAGAAGGACTGAGGTTGAAATAGACACTAGAAAATGACATGGGATTATTTCCTGCGGTTATCCGCGGGGATGGGAACGGTGATGAATTTTGTCACCGTGTCATTCTCTAATAGGCGCTTAAAGTTAGGCACCTATTTCATGTCAATCACACTTAGGCGCCCATTATGGAATTAGGCGCCAAGGCTTTAGAAGCCTACATTATAGGTGCCTAAGTAGAGAATCACGCCTATTGGTGCCTGTCCTTCACCCTTAAACACCCCTGCTTTGGAGTTAGGCGCCATAACATAGGCACTTGTCATGTAGAATCGTGCCTAAGTAGATAGGTGCCTATCAACCAATTCATTTTTATTTTTTCCAATTGTGAGTTTATTAAAGCTCATAATTGAAGCCAATATACTAATTAAATGAGGTGCCTATCTTTTAGGTATCATTTATAGAATCAGAGCCTATTATTGCCCATGCGTTGCCCCAGCTATGCCCCTAAAAATGCCTACAACTAGATTGCACACCTACTTATCATTGTACACGTGGGGTAATTTTGTGTGTACAAAGACATATAACTAACAATGGAGGAGTGGAGGGAAATCAACTGCTACTATTATATACTCTACACGTTGAACAAATCACAAAACCGTCACCAGCGTTAAAGAGATTGAAAGAAAAAGCCTCAGTTACAGTGAGCCTATTGTAATCTGGCTCTACTCAAAGTACATCATAGCATCAAAAACTTTTGATTTTGAAAACTACAGAAGAACAATGCTACTGTTCAGATTTATGTAAACTGGATCAAAAGTTTAACTAGCGGGGCCTACGATTGTTTTGTGGTCTACTACCACTTCTTCAAGGCCATTTAAACCAATGAATACAGACTTGAGAAGTAATCTCTTCCTCTGCTGCTGAAGAAGTAGTAGTAGACCACGAAACAATCGTAGGCCCCGTTAGTTAAACCCTTGACCCAGTTTACATAAATCTGAACAGTTGCATCGTTCTTCTGCAGTTTACAAAATTGAAAGATTTCTATGCCTACGATGGACTTTGAGTAGAGACACAACAAAGGAGTCATGAGGATGAGATGTCAATAATTCAGCCATGGGTATAAAGTTCAAAGTTCACTTTATTGATAGTAGCACTGCGAGGACTCGAAGACTCGACAATGACAGTGTTTCGGCATCTATGCCTTTAGCAAGAGTCTCAACGGCTGGTAGTTCTATTACATAAATAGAGAATGCAATTTCGGTCAAATTTAGAAGCGAGCAGGAAAATATCTGGTGTCCAAAGCAAAGCTTTTTCACTCGTGACCCTCAGCTTCGCTTTGGACACCAGACTCTTGACATAGATGCCATAGAGTCCTTGCAGTGCTACTATCAAATAAAGTGAATTTTGAACTTTACACCCGCGACAGAATTATTGGCATCTCATCCTCATGACTTCTTGTGCCTTGATTGTCTCGTCGTTGAGGCCTCCTTGGGTTCCCTTTTTGGTACTTTGAGGAGAGCCAGATTTCGATTTCTTTAACGCTGGTGACAGTTTTGTGATTTGTTCAATGTGGAGAGTATATAGTAGTAGTATAAAGATATATATGCATGAAAAAAAATCTATAAAATTACCCCACTAATGTCAGCTGAAGCAAACATGGCAAGACTCAACAACTCTGGCAAAATGTGTGCTTATGATATATTCTGATTCTGTGTTTCATACCCAAGGAAATGCCTTTAATATTACACTGTGTATTGCGATCCCATGCGTAATCAAGAGAGAGATCTGAGGAGCTAGGAGTTGCTTCTGTGCTAGAAAAGTGCATTTGTTCACGTATATTTGATTGGTTAATGCGACTGAAAAGGTGCAAGCAAAATCGATCTAAAGCAGTGGTCTCAAAGTCCCTCCTTGAGGGCCACAATCCAGTCGGATTTTCAGGATTTCCCCAAGGAATATGCATGAGATCTATGTGCATGCACTGCTTTCAATGCATATTCATTGGGGAAATCCTGAAAACCCGACTGGATTGTGGCCCTCAAGGAGGGACTTTGAGATCCCTGATCTAAAGTGTGCTAACCTATGAATTAACGTGCATAAAGTTTATTTGTGCACACTAAAATCTTCTAGCACATGTCCAAGAATTATTACACAAATGTGTAATATGAACCGAAAAACTTCTGGAAATCAGGGGGAAAAAAAGGTCAAATGAACCAAAAACAAGTCAAAATGTTTCCCTGCACGCTTCCCTGTCCTATGTCAATAACGAGCAAGATATTGGGTCAGAAATCTGTTCCTCTCTGCCCCAGCTAAGTTTGATCCTGAGTTCTGAGGCCACTGACATTTCCATCTAATGAAGAGGTCATTGTTCGACATACCCCAGTGCTGATATTCAACAGGAGATAACTCTCGTTCCGTTATCTTCCAGTGACTGGGTGATCCCCAAATTTTCAGTGGTATCTAAGTGGATAGTTCCTCTTAAAATCTGGGGATACTGCCTCAGCCTTATCTGGTCAGTGCTAGGATGGCTCAGAGATGGAGCTGGGGGTGGAGCTGGGAGTTACCTGGCCTCAGCCGATATTTAGTTGCATAAGAGAACAAGAGGGCACTCGCTAAACTTAAAAGGGGATAGATTCCGTACAAACGTAAGGAAGTTCTTCTTCACCCAGAGAGTGGTAAAAATCTGGAATGCTCTTCCAGAAGCTGTTATAGGGGAAAGCACCCTTCAGGGATTCAAGAAAAGGTTTAGATAAGTTACTGCTAGTCCAGAACATACGCAGGTAAAGCTAGACTCAAATAGGGCACTGGTCTTTGATCTAAGGGCCACCACGTGAGCGGACTGCTGGGCACGATGGACCACTGGTCTGACCCAGCTGCGGCATTTCTTATGTTCTAATGTTCACTAAATATAAAGGCACAATTCAGCTGATAATGACCAGCATTTTTTAAATGGTACAGGCTGAATATTATCCCCCCCCAAAAAAAAAAATTTTTTTTTACAGTTACAGGGAAAATAATATTCAGCCATACATGATCAGCAATTTTTTAAAGACAGGTGCTGGCGTTGAATTTCCAAGCAGTTGGTGGCCTGCTGGGAGTTACCAGGGTATCACCAATATTCTGCAGTAGAGCACAAAGAGTTAACTTAGAGCAATCTGATTGTTCCAGTTGGTCTTGTAGGGTTTGAATAAGAGGAACTGAGGTTTCAGCCATTACACAGTGGCTTTCTTCAGGAAACTATCCAGTTGGAGGCGTAGCCAGGGTGAAATGGGGGAGGTACCCTGACGAAATTCACAGTATGTTGATTCCACTTACTCAGATGTGGCACGACCCAGACAACGGCAACAATCATGGTGCCAGCCGTGGAAGCTTAAGAGAATTTAGGACAACCTTTTTGCTGTCCTCAAGTTAAAAGGTACTGCTGCTGAATATTGATTATGCCCGGGTAACTTCCGGCTCCACCTCCAGACTAACTGGATAGTACCAAGGCAGTCTCTCCAGACTTTCAGCAGCGCTGTAGGGTTATATGCTGCTGAAAAATCTGGGGATTACCCAATCATTTGAAGATAACTGAGTAGGAGCCTCTCCTACCCTCCCAATAATATAAGAGCTTAAGAATAGCCCTACTGGGTCAGACCAGTGGTCCATCCATCCAGCCCAGTATCCTGTTTCCACAGTGGCCAAACTAGGTTACAAGTACCTGGCAGAAACCACAAATGAGAGCAACATTCTGGAATCCCAAAGAGTAGCAACATTCCATACAGAATCTCTCAGAATAGCAAGATTCCGAAATCCCAGAGAGTAGCAAGATTCTAGAATCCCAAAGTGTAGCAACATTCCATGCTACTGATCCCAGGGCAAGCAGTGGCTTCCCCCATGTCTGTCTCAATAGCAAACTATGGATTTTTCATCCAGAAATTTGTCCAAACCTTTTTTAAACCCAGCTATACTAACTGCTGTTACCACATCCTCTGACAATAAGTTCCAAAGCTTAACTATTGTCTGAGTGAAAAAATATTTCCTCCTATCGATCCTAGAGTTATTAACATTTGTTACCACCATTAACATATATTATCAATAGCGTAGTAAGAGGGGTAGTCCACCCATGGCACCATCTTGGTGAGGGCGCAGGTACCCGTCCTCCTCTCCATCACTCCCGCTCTTTCTCGGGCCCCTCCTTGCCGCTTCCCTTCCCCCATACCTCTGAAACGTTCCTGGCGCAAGCAGCAACCCCCAAGGTGCTGTCACGTCAGTGTCAGCTCTTCCTATGACATCATTTCCTGGACCTGCACCTAGGAAGTGACATCAGAGGAAGAGCCGACACTGGCACAACAGCAGCTTGAGAGTTGCTGCTCGTGCCAGGAACACTACAGAGGTACAGGGGAAGGGAAGTGGCATGCACACGGCAGGAGGGGGAGGGGCACCATCACCCCGGGCATCTTTCATCCTCGCTATGCCACTGTGTATTATTAACAAGATCCCATTGAATGAAGTGGAACAATAATCTCCCCCCTATACAAGGCATTATTTCATCCTACGGACTGTCTTACACCTGCAATATTACCCACAGCTCACTGAATGTGACCAATTTAAATCAATGTTATTCAATGCAGTTACAGTGCAGAGTATATTGTGTACATATCACATGTACAAATTGTTAATTTAAGATGTGCTAAATCAAGTAGCAAACACGAACACAGCAACAGTGAAGACGTTCAAAGTTCAGATGTGCAACTGCATTCCAAAATTCTGCGATGGCTCGACACGCACATGTTTCGGCCTCTAGTGGGCTGCCTCAGGAGCCATATTGATGATTTTCACTCCTGTGTGGAGCAACCCATCTCTTGTAATTTAATCAGCATAGCTCTTGCACTTTAACCAATACGCCGATGTCTTTTTTCTCACGTTGATGGTACGCACGAGAATTTTACCTGAAAACGATGCCCTTAAATGGTTCCTTTTAATGTGAATCCAACAAGAAGAGGCACTGGAGGTGTCAAATCCAACCGAATGGTCAGAAATCCTTTATTTGCAGTTTGTATCAGAGTTTAAAACAAGCAAAGTTACAAAAGACAAAGTCCCGATTAGGATCCGAGTTTCGGCAATACCATTGCCTTCCTCAGGGGGCAGTTGTAAACGCGTCGGCGTCTCTTCATCCAAAAGAAGCGGCAAATCAAGTATTTCTGATCATTCGGTTGGATTTGATATCTCCACTGCCTCTTCTTGTTGGATTTGCTTTGCTTCGAGGCTTAGTACCTTCTTTCCCCTTCCCTATATACTTTTATTGTGAGCCACTCGCCATAGGAGTGAAAGTTTATCATCAGTGTATTGGTTAAATTGCAAGAGATAAGCTGGTTAAATTACACGAGACGTGTTGCTCCACACAAGAGTGAAAATCATCAATAAGGCTCCTGAGGCAGGCCACTGAGGCCGAAACACGTGCGGGTCGAGCCATCACACTTTTAGGCAGAACTTTGGAATAAAGTTGACATCAGGAACTTTGAACATCTCCACTGTTGCTTTGTTCGTGTTTGTACTTGTGGCGATTTATCTCCCTTTTTTTTTTTTTGGCCTAAAACAGGTAAAAGAACACATTTGTGGCAGGGAAGATTATAACCCTCATCGTCACTGAAATGTTATTAAAGATGATGGTCTTTTAGGTAGATGAAGAGCTGGTTTAAGAGTACAGGGTGCCCTTAGCAAACCTTTAGGGCTCCTTTTACGAAGCCGCAGTAGCGGTTTAACGTGCGTAATAGCGCACACTAAACCGCCGGATGCGCTAGCCGCTACCGCCTCCTCTTGAGCAGGCGGTAGTTTTTCGGCTAGCGTGGGGGTAAGCGCGTGATTAAAAGTCACGCGCGCTGAAGCCGCTAACGCGGCTTCGTAAAAGGAGCCCTTAGTCTTGCACACGCACACACCTCAATTTTCAGCTCCCTTGCCCATTGGTTCCCCCTCCAGGACTATTGTAGCAAACTCTGCAACAAGGAACACCCAACAATAATTCTATCAAAATGCAAAATTGGACATCGTGCTTTTAAATGTTAAACTTTGTTTTGCAGGTAAAAATATACGCTGGTGGTTCTTTGAGTTTATGTGACTCTCAAAACGCACTGCGTTGCTCTGTCTGCAGCTGTCTCCTTAGAAGATGTCATCCAAGGCGATTCCCTAATCTTGCCTAATGGTTATCTGGGTAGATAGGGTCCTTCAAGCTGGTGACTTTGGAAGCAAAGCTGAATTGAACTTCCTCCACCTCTCTTAATAAAAAGGTGGCCATGTAATTGACCAGTGGCTTCTCTTCTGTCATCATAATGGTGATGGCCAAGCCCCAGTCCATTCTAGTGCATGTGGCAGTCCAATGTAGGTTGCAGGTTCTGCTGAGGAGCAGCGGGGTTCATTATACAGCTGGGTAATGGGGAGTAGTACCTGATTTTGGGTTCTTCAAGGATCTAAGAACTTTTCTGTTGATCCAGGGAGATGCTTCCAAATCTGAATCCGAGGCTGACTTTTTCTCCCAGAGTCTGGAGGAAGAATGTGGGATGAAGAAGAACCCTTCCAACCCAGCCAGTAAGTGAAGTCGCCAAGTGCACTCAGTTTCATTTCCGGAAATGTGACCCAGTTGCACCTTAAGTTCTCGTGGCTTTTTTTTTTTCTTTCTTTTTATGCAATTTGAGAACTTATCTAAATAATTGCTTTTTTTTGTCCAATAAATCTTGGAAGAAACTACAGTGAACTTTCTTAAGTAGTGTGAGGTGAACTCTGGAAAGAGAAGATTTTCCAGCTGGACCTGTGGAAGGACCCCTGTTTCACTAACTGGTTTGGCTCATGAGTTTACACAGTACATTTCTTATTCTGCCCGTACATAAATAATCATTTCTTACAGTATCCACAAATGTCAGCACCTTCCTGCTAGAAGCAGAATAATTTTGTCAGGAAGAACAAACAGATTAAGCACCACTGGGAAACCAATTATGTCTAAATTGCAATACATATCAAATATATGGAGTCTGCCTGTGTAATCAGTTGAGGTCTGACGACAGTTCCTGACTATTTGCTTTTCATATCCCTTCTGTTCATTTGATTGCCTTGGTTTTCTCCTAGCAAATTGAAGTCATGGGATCCCAGTGGCAGGAACCAGGGACAGGCTTTAAAACTGCTGAAACAAAGATTATTCTAGGCACCTACAGAAAGTGTGATACTTATCCCCTCTTTTACAAAGGTGCACTATGCACGATAAATATAATCGCGCGCTAAACACGGGCTAAAAGCTAACTCGTGCATGTTATCCTATGGACGCGTTAGCGGTTAGCGCACGTGTTGATTTAGTGCACGCTAAACATGCGCTAAAACGCATGGCCTTAGGGTCTGATATTTCAAGGATGTATGAATCCTAATTCTGAGAGTTATGCTCACAAATTGGTCTCTGAAAGTTTACTAGGGCTGAGTGCATAAATCTTTACTCAGAATCACTGGCATAGTAAGGAGGGGGCAAGGGGGGGCGGTCCGCCCTTGGGCGAAATCTTCCTCGCGACACTGACATCCCTCTTCCTCTCCGTCCCCCCCTTCCCGCTCCTCCCCCTCTTGCGCTCCCCTTCCCTCCGCCCATATCTTTTTAACGTCGGCGCGAGAAGCCACCAACACGCAGCTCGCGTCGGCTTCGGCGCTCTCTCTGACGTCACCACCGGGAAGGGAGTGACAGCAGAGAGCGCGCCGAAGCCAAGACTTCTAGCGGGAAACATCCAAAGTCGGACTTAGACGTCCTATCAAAAATGGCCCTCGACACTCCTACATTTCTCTGCAAATAGGTCATAAATTTAGGAGGCTAATTTAGACGTGTAAACGTACGAGCTCAGCATTTTCTCAATATCAGGCGGGCCCTTTGTAGACGTTCATCCCCAAACCTGTGGAGGGGCATAATCAAAACATACGTCTATGTCTGATTTGGATATATCTAGTCCCCCTGGTTTTCAGCCCTCTGTATGAACCATTAGGCCTTACTTTATCCTGTAACCATTTCCTTTTATTAGGGGATGGTTCATAGACAAAAGCGTGCGACGACAACCCAGCGCAGACAATTGAGTGCAAGGTGGAAGCGCGCCGAAGAAAAACAGTATTTTAAGGGGCTCTGACGGGGGGTGTTGGTAGGGAACCCCCCCACTTTACTTAATAGAGATTGCGCCGGTGTCATGGGGGGTTTGGGGGGTTGTAACCCCCCTCATTTACTGGAAACTTGACTTTTTCCCTCTTTTTTAGGGAAAAAGTGAAGTTTTCAGTATAATGTTGGGGGTTACAACCCCCCACAACACCGGCGTGATCTCTATTAAGTAAAGTGGGGGTGTTCCCCCCTCACACCCCCTGTTGGAGCCCTTTAAAATACTGTTTATCTTTGGCGCGCTTCCGCCTTGCGCTCAATTGTCTGCGCTGGGTTGTCAGCACGCGCTTTTGACCTGTCACCGTCACCCAAAGTCAGCAGTGGGAATTTTTTTATTTGAAAATCGTATATCTGGATGTCTAGACATTTGATCATCCAGACCGCCACTACATCTATCTTTATACAACATTCTCAACCAAAAATTCAGCCAAGTCACAAATGCACAGAACAAAACCTTTTGGACATGAGAGGGGCCAGCATTGTGACGGACTGGCCACACAGACATGGCAACAGAGCAGTGGAGCACCTTATAGGGCACTGCTGTGAACTTCACATAAACATCTCACCAGAATTCCCTTATAGGTCATGGTGAGTACCCAGAACACCCTTAAACCCCACTATACCCACCTGGCTATAACCCCAAAAGCCCTTATGGCCGCAGGTGACACCTATATGGCAGTAGAGTAGGGTCTGGGGTGGATTTGGTGGACGCACATGTCCTACCATAAATGTAGTGCTTAGAGTGGCTTATGGGCCTGGGTCCTCCTTTCTATAATTCACTAGCCCACCTCCTAGGCTATTTAAGAGACCTGTGTGCAGCTCTACTAGGCTTTCCTATACTAGGTGCTGATGTTCTGGAGACAGGTATGTATGTTTTTATTCTGATCTTTCTGGGGGGGTGAGGGGGGTCAGTGAACACTGGGGGAGTGTGTGGGGGGGTCTTTACTTTGTCACTGCAGTGGTTATCTGGTCACTTTGGATACCTGTTTTTACATCATCTAAGTAACAACATATAAGTTCCATCCAGGAAGTCTCATAAAACCTTCAATTATCCCTGCAGGACTACTAAGTCTAGGCTGGCCCACATCCCTCCCTAACCACTCCCCCAGATACGCCCCTTTTAGCTCTGGGCACACAGCAGCATTCAGAGGCCTAAAAAGTCCCTAGGTATGTCCATAAAATAGGTTTGATTATCGGCACTGGGACAACCTGACTTTTAGGTCGTCCAGTGCCAACATGGGCAGGTTTTTAGACGTGTTTACATTTTGACAATGAGCCCCATACTGAATACTCTGGTTCTCGAATGGAATCATTGTCATGATGGCAATACAGTTCAGTAGTCAGGAAAAGAGAATGACACGGTGGCGGTTTACCCGCGGCTACCTTGTTTAGCTGCGGGTAACCCGCCAAAACGGGGAATGAAAAATAGCAGCCTCTGCGGGGACGGGGACAAGGCCATTCACTGCCCCATGGAGCGGTGAATGGTTTTGTCACCGCAGTGAGGCATCAAGGATCGCGCGGTCCCCGCAGCCCCCACCCGCCCGCCGGCTCGATCGTTTAACCAGCTTCCTCTCTCCACCTCACCTTAGTTTGCCGGCTTTCTTTTTTGGCGACCGGCACGCTTTCAAAGAGCCGCGCATGCGCGGCTGCTCAGTATTCAATCTTCTGCTCTGACCCAACCGGAAACAAGAAGTTGCAGCAGAGCAGAAGATTGAACTTTGAGCAGCCGCGCATGTGCGGCTCTTAGAAAGCGTGCCGGTCGCCAAAAATCGATGTTTTAATTTTGTAAGGGGTTAGAAAGAGATGTCTGAAGACAGTCCATGATTAGTGGTCTGAACGTGATATGAATATTCATTGCAATTATTTGTTTGCTGAAGTTCTGTGGAATACTAGAACTTTAGCCAGGTGGAAAAGTGCTGATTTTGGCTTTCTTTTTATAGTGATGCCGTTAAAAGACCAGCTGGAGAAGAAGAATAGCCTGACTCCACCCCTCATCATCCACACAGCTGCCACGCCCATATCCATGCCCAAAAGCGCCATATTTGGAGATGCATCTCAGAATCATGAATCGCGGAGAGGCAGCAGTGTCTCTGTTGAACCCCATGCCTGTGAACTGAAGTCACCGGTACGGCCACACAATAGAATGCCGCTATAAATGCTGCTCTCGTGTTTATAGATAGATGCATCCTGATTCTATAAATAGCAGACGTATTTATGTGCACAAAATTGTGCCCTATTTTGAGATGTGCATGCAACTAAGGGTTCCTTTTACTAAGCCGCGTTAGCGGTTTTAGCACACGCAACATTTTAGCGCGCGCTAAACCCGCACTACGCAACTAGAACTAACGCCAGCTCAATGCTGGCGTTAAGGTCTAGCGTGGGTGGCAATTTAAGCCCTAACGCGGCTTAGTAAAAGGAGCCCTAAATTGGCTAACAAACCAATCCATGCCAATAATTGGGCACTAACAATCAATTGTTGTCCACAATATGGATTGGCATGTGCCAGTGACTTAGTAAGGGGGGGCGGGGGTGGACTGACCCGGGTGCCATCTTGGTGGGGGCACTGGCACCTCTCTACCCCATGCCACACTCATGCCCTCCTTTCTTATCCCCTCCCCCCCCCGTTCCTCTTTAAAATCTTTGCCAGCATGAGCAACTACTCTGGCCTGCTGCTCAGGCCAGCCTGGCTCCCTCCGAAATCACTTCCAAGTCGTGGGGCCAGGAAGTGATGTCAGAGGTATGGGGGTGGGAAGGGAGGGTGCGAGTGTGGCGCGGAAGAGTCAGGGGGCTTGAAGCGGGGGGGGGGAAGAGGTGGGCACAGGGCTGCCATTCAAAAGAGGGCATGGACAGGTTAGTGGCGTTCACTAAAGATGTTCACAGTATTACCGTATTTTCGCGGATATAACGCGCACCCGTGTAAAACGCGCACACGGGTATAGCGCGCAGAAACCACACTTGTATGTACGGAAACTTTTGTATACAGCGCTCATGGGTATACCGCGCATGCTGCCCGACTCTCCTCTGGCCACCCCGACTCTCCTTTCGCCCTCCCCGACTCTCCTCTGGTTGCCCCGACTCACCGTTCACCCGCCCTGACTTTCGGGTTGGGCCCATGTGCCTCAGGCCGCGCCCCCAGGTGGGACCTAAGGCTCCAGGGCCTATTCTGATTGGCCCACGCGCCTTAGGCCCCACCAGTAGGCGGAGCTTTAGGATGGATGGGCCAATCCGGCCTCATTCCTTCGTTGGCTGCCTGCCGGACAGGCGGGTTTGGCTCCCGTCTGTCCGGCCAAATACCAAAGGTACGGGGAAGGGGGGTGGGGGGGTCGTGGGGGTCGCTAGGGGGATCGCGGGTCGGCTGGGGGGGCGGTCGGAGGTTCTTGGGGGGGGCGGTCGTTGGGGGGAGGGGGGTTTGCGTCGAGGGCAGGAGGGCCTAGGATCCTTCCTGCCCGTAATGTAGTGCGAGGTGGGGGTAGGGGGTCGCCGTGGCCAGGAGGGTTTGGGCTCCCTCCTGGCCCGATATTGTCGGGGAGTCGGCGGTCCTTCGGGGTGGGGGTGCGAGCGTCCTTCCGGATGATGAATCGGGCGTCGGGCGGGGTGTGAAATATGTAAAAAAAATTTTGTATACCGCGCTCAGGCATATAACGCGCGAAGGGTATGCGCGGTACGTAAAAACGCGTATAACGCACGCGTTATATCCGCGAAAATACGGTACTGAATGCCGGGGATCCGCGCCTAACTTACACACCAAGGTTTGCACCAGATTTCAGTTGGTTTAAGCCCTAGCATGCGAAGTGGGACACGAATCCCAGCGCTACTCTGTAAAGGGCACCAATTCCAGATGCCCATTATGGTATACCGATCAGCACCAAGTTTTTATGGCGCTGAATTTTGAGCACTATTTACGAAGTTCAGCCCTGTGTATTTAGCCGTTTGTTTTCCAGCATTTTTGGTCCTGTTTTATCTGTTTGTTGATTAATGAATGCATTTGGATATGACTGACTCTGTCCTAACCACAATTGTAGTTCTTTTCTGATACTTATGGTATAGATTGTACACTGCCTTGCTCCGCTTCTGTAGTTAAAAGCGGTATAGAAAGTCCTAAATAAATACATGCATGAATATAAAATTCACCCACTAGAAACATGACGGCAGATAAAGGCCAAATGGCCCATCTGCAGCATCCACTATCTCCTCCTCCCTAAGAGGTCCCACGTGCCTGTCCCACATTTTCTTGAGTACTAGTATTTTATAATCTTAGCACAGAAATGGCACCTACATTTAGGTGCTATATGTAGAAGATAGCTTAGTCCTCACATGGTTAACTGTTCAGATAACTTCAACCAGTCCTCAAGGTTGTAACACTTCTATTTATTTCTATAAACTCAGCAACTTAGATATCCCTTCTTGACATGTGTTGCGTCAACCTTCTCATCCTCCCAGTCTAGTGCCCGAAGCTCTCCCCACAGTCCATGGAGTGCAGCCAGCAACTGGAACAGTCGCAGGTCCAGCTGGAACAGCATGGGTAGGGCTCCCAGCCTGAAGCGTCGTAGTCAGAGCAGTGAGCATAAGTCCTTACTATCTGCAGATGGAAAGGAAAGCTCGGAAGATGGAGATACTTCAGATGAGGAAAGGTCCAGTCAGGCTGGAAGCACGAATGGTTCTGTTCACCATCGAACGGAATCACTGGAAGCTAAAGGTTCATTTGACCTACAAGACACTCTACAGGTGCCTTATATTTACCACTCTCCCAGCATACATAGCAACCGGACTTCTCCGTCAGATCACCAAGACTGCAATGGTAAAAACTCCGCTGCACTCATGTTTCATCAGCTCCATCTAGAGGACCCCAGACAGGAGTATGAGATCGATGATGATGCTAACATGGTAAGTTAATTCAGAAAGCATTATGAGAATTTACACGATTCTGCAGGAAGAGTAGAACCTTTTGTAAACCGTAAGCATTGGCTGACTCTACAAAGCAACTCAACCTGGTGTCTGGTTTAGTCTTGTGCACCATGAGATTCATTTCATTCTTCCATTGAGTGTTGTCATGGTCTTTGATTTAAGGGCAGTAGTGGCATCCTACCCCCTATCAGGGTAAGTGCAGTATTATGTGTATTAGTGAATGGGACAATCACTATAAACTATAAAATATTCCTACTTTTCCATTGGATACTAATAATATTATTTAACCCATTTTGAAATTATCTGTTTATTTTAAACCTGTATATGAATTAAGAATTAAGGAAGAAGTGAGAACATGATATAGCTATGCATAAACAAAGAAAAATCAGAACCATAGTCCAACCCATGTGGAGTGCCACAAGGATCACCCCTGTCACCCACACTCTTCAACCTATACATTGCCTCCCTAAGCTCCTACCTAGACAAATTAGGCATTACCTCCTACATCTACGCAGATGATATCACCATACTCCTCCCCTTCGACCAACGTGAGCCCTCCATGATAGGCACAATACACGGAACACTTGAAACAGCAGCAAAATGGATGAAAGAACACAAACTAAAACTTAACCCGGCCAAAACAAACTTCATCCTCCTTGAAAACAGCAAAAACCCTACCTTGACAAAACAACCCGGACAAAACAAACTTCGTCCTCCTTGAAAACAGCAAAACCCCAATCTTGACAAAACAGCCCGGACAAAACAAACTTCATCCTCCTTGAAAACAGCAAAAACCCAACCTTGACAAAACAACCCGGACAAAACAAACTTCGTCCTCCTTGAAAACAGCAAAACCCCAACATTTGAAATATGCTGAATTTTCAACAAAAATGCTCTATATAAGGATATATCACTATGAAGATAGAAATATGAGAAAGTGAATTGTAGTGCTATAAAACCTATGTATGAATAAAGATTTGAAAAGTGATATAAGGAAACATGAATTAAATTATTAAATTTTGTAAATAGGAATTGAGATAAAATAATAAATTGTTATCAGATTAATACGGGTGGATGGTGGAAAAAAGAAAGTGACTGATATTCAGAGCGCATGAAAACATTTTATATTATAGACGCTCTAAGTCTGAGGCAATTTTCCACTTAGTACTAATGTTAAGATAAACAGATAATTTCAAGAAGGGCTAACTAATATTATTAGTATCCAATGGAAAAGTAGGAATACTTTATAGTTATTAGTGAAGGGGGACAGAATGTTGGTACCAGTCAAGCTTAGTGCGCGCTAAAATGCTGCGCGTGCTAGCTGCTACCGCCTCTTTTTAAGCAGGCGGTAGTTTTTCGGCTAGCGCCCATAGTGTTACCATTAACCCCATCTGCTAGTAATTAGGTCTGATTCCATGAAAAGGGAGCTCTGCTAAAATAGTCACAAGTAAGCCATGTTGAGAACTTCTCTCCTTAGTGTGATGAGTTTCATTCTCTGGTAACCAGAGTCGACATTGTGATGTCATAATGCCTCATTCCACCAATGCCTAAAAGCCAGTCTCATTAGTGATGTCACAATGGCTCAATTGTCCTATACTTGGCTCACTTTTAATAAATATAACAGTGCTGTAATATATGCTATTTTACAGTTCACCCCAGTTATTAGTAACTAGGTATTGCATAAAATGGGACCTGTGCTATAATAGCACAAGTTAGTGGTAAAATAAAACACCTTAACATAAGCCCATGTTGATGAACACACCCCTACCGTATGCTATTTTAGCACCGGTCCCATTTTAGGCAATGAGGCTTGAGGGAAAGTTAGCAATGTGGGCTACCGTTAAGACATGTAATTTTATTGTTAACCCTTACTGTAGATCTCACTGCATGGAGGTGTGGTACATAAAAGACCATGACTGGGATAGAGATGTACTGGAATGCGTTGCCAGAGGATGTGGCAAGAGCGGTTCATGTAGCTGGTTTTAAAAAGGGTTTGGACAAGTTCCTGGAGGAAAAGTCCATACACTGCTGTTGGGAGAGACGTGGGAGAAGCCACTGCTCGCCCTGGATCGGTGGCATGGAATGCTGCTCCTATTTGGGCTTTTGCCAGGTACTTGTGGTTTGAATTGGCCTCCATGAAGACGGGATACAGGGCTAGATGGGCCATTGCTCTGATCCAGTAAGGCTATTCTTATTAGAAAGGGGTAAGAAGTAGCATTATAAGAAAAAGAATATTATAAAACAAACGGAACAGGGATTATGGAGAGGGTTAATACTGAGGGGGGGGGGAGAGGGAATGGAGCATCCATTTATATTGGTGTAATTAGCAATGACCTTCACAGATGAAAGGTCGGGATAGAGATTTAATTAAAGATATTCCCAAAATTGCAATAAAAGAGGGCATGCCAAAGAAGAGGCAGCAAGGCATCGATTTTGTTCAGGTTGCAAGCGCTAATTCAAGCTTTAGCACACAAACAAGTGGAGAAGGCCTCATCCAAGGCGAGGCAAATGATGGGATGTATCAATAGAAGCTTCGTCAGCCGCAAACCTGAAGTCATAATGCCACTGTATAGAACCATGGTGAGACCTCATCTAGAGTACTGTGTGCAATTCTGGAGGCCACATTACCGTAAAGATGTGCTTCAAGCTGAGTCGGTCCAGCGAATGGCCACTAGGAAGGTCTCCGGACTCAAAGGTCTCTCATACGAGGAAAGACTGGGCAAATTGCAGCTGTACTCTCTAGAGGAGCGCAGGGAAAGGGGTGACATGATTGAGACTTTTAAGTACGTCACAGGTCGTGTCGAGGTAGAAAACGATATATTCCTTCCCAAGGGACCCTCAGTCACAAGGGGGCACCCGCTCAAACTCAGGGGAGGGAAATTTAGTGGTGACATCAGGAAGTATTTCTTCACAGAAAGAGTGGTAGATCACTGGAACAAACTGCTCGACTTTAAGAATAAATGGGACATCCATGTGGGATCCCTACGTGGGTCGAGCAGCACTCAGACTTAATGGGGTGGGTCAGTAGAGTGGGCAGACTTGATGGGCTGTAGCCCTTTTCTGCCGTCACCTTTCTATGTTTTCTATGTTCTATGTAACCTGAAAAAGGAATACTTGAAAATGTCCTATTTCTTGGGAACACTAAAAACAGCCTTAGCTTGTAGGAAAGTTAGTATGTAGAAGCCTATTTATTAGCACATATTAGTAGACATAACCCCTAGTTGTGTTGTAAAATTCTTCAGTTGCTTTCCCGTACACAGCTGAGCTTGCAAAACATTACGTGAGCATCAGCCTCTGGTGAAACTCAAGGCTCATTAGCTATTAGCAGTCACACGGCAGTCATAAAATAAGTTCTGCCTGATATAGCTGCTGTGCTTTCATCTGTGTGAGGTGAACTGTTGGAGAGTCTTATATTCATTTACTTGGATTTAGCTCAGAACTTTTGGCAATAGCATAAGGCAAGTTCCAGTCAAATAGTTTGTAGTTGAGCCAGCGGAGGGTTAAGTGACTTGCCCAAGGTCAGCAAGCACGTCAATCAGATTTGAAACCTGGCATGTTTTATCAAATTAGAGTCTAAGAATGATGTTTTTCTCAACCCAGATCATCTTATAAATGCTCTCGAGGCAAGGAAACCCCTATTTCCTGTTATGCCATCCACGCCCATCTCCTAATTTGACATAAAAAGCCGGTTCTGCTAATGAGACCATTCCTGTTTTAGGTACTGGTTTTGAAGTCCACTTCTAACTAGTATTTTTCATGATTTTTCCTTCCCCCTTCTTTATATTTTTATGTTTGTCTGATGATGTGCTTTGTTAGAACTAGTTTTTCTTGGGGGGGGGGGGAATTACTTGTGAAAATTTATTGCCTATAATGAGGGATTGTTGCAGTTTTCATGTGTTGTTCTTGATAGTATAAAATGCACTAATATATAAAGATTTGAACCCTGGCTTCCTTGGTTCTCAACCCACTGCCCTAACCACTAGACTGTTCCTCCGTGGTAGGATGATGGATGCAATCTTTGGTTTCTATTTTCAGTGATGTTACTATGGGGCTCATTTTCAAAAGAGACAAACGTATAAAAATCAGCATAAAACAGTACTTGGATGCTTTAATCTCCAAAACATCCAAGTGCCGATTTTCGAAACTAATTTTTTTAGATATACTGCAAGGCTTGTCTAATATTAAGAGGGCATGTAAGAGATATGTTTTGGGTGGGCTTAGCAATTTGACATCTTGCAG
This sequence comes from Geotrypetes seraphini, assembly GCF_902459505.1. Lineage (NCBI taxonomy): Eukaryota > Metazoa > Chordata > Amphibia > Gymnophiona > Dermophiidae > Geotrypetes > Geotrypetes seraphini. Next base: position 25,548,663 of record NC_047093.1, on the reverse strand, counting down.
GGATAATCAAACCTTTTCCAAGATGTTCAGTGTGTCACTTAAACATTTGGAGTTAGACCTGCTTTAAAAGCAAATAAGGGCAAAAAAAGGTATCTAAACTGACCAGATGACCCCTGGAAAGCCAGAAGTATGGCCCCCATGCACTCCCCCAGTGGTCACTGACCCCCCCTCCCACCCTCCACCCCCAAAGATGTAAATGAAACAGTACATGCCGGTACCTGTCTCTAGAACAGCAGCACCAGATATGGGAAAGCCTAGGAGAGCATCTGGGGGGTGGGCTAGTGAACCATAGAGAGGAAGACCCAGGCCAATAAGCCACTCTAACCACTACATTTATGGTAGAAAGTGTGAGCCCACCAAAACCCACCCAAAATCTGCTGTTCTGTCATAAAGGTGCCACCTGTAGTCATAAAGGGCTTTTGAGGTGGTAGACGGGCAAATATAGTAGGTTTTAGGGACGTTTTGGAGGGCTCACAAACACTAAAAGAGGGTTCTGGTGATATATGTACCTGACACCCTTTATGTGAAGCTCACAGCAGTGTCTCACTGCCCTGTTGTTTATGTCTGTGTGGCCAAATGGATGTTTCCCCGCCCTGACTTTTGGGTGTCCTGCAGAAAGTATCAAAAGTCAGACTTAGATGCACTGTTGAAAATGCCTCTCCACAATTTTACAACTGCAAGGCGAGTTGGTAGCCAGAAACTAAATTTGAGAAATTCAGGTAAACACTTGTACACAAAAATAGTATATAATAACTGGGGAAAACCACTGCTTATTCCTAGGATAAGCAGCATAAAATCTGTTTTACTACTTGGGATCTAGCTAGGTACTTGTGGCCTGGATTGTCCACTGTTGGAAACGGGATACAAGGCTTGATGGACCTTCGGTCTGTCCCAGTACGTCAATTCTTATGTTCTTATGTGAGCCAAGTATAAGACAGTCAAGCCATTGTGACATCACCGATGAGGCTGGCTCTTAGGCATTGGTGGAATGAGGCATTATGACATTACAATCTCAGCTCTGGAATGTTGCTACTCTTTGGGTTTCTGCCAGGTACTTGGGACCTGGGTTGGCCATTGCTGGAAGCAGGATGCTGGGCTTGATGGACCTTCGGTCTGTCCCAGTATAGCAATTTTTATATTCTTATGATGGCCAGAAATCATCTCCTAGCTTTTCATAAGATGCAAAATGTGATATGTGAGATCCTGTACACTTTCCGTGGGGGCCCATTCTCAGAAACTGCAGCTATTTCTGTTGTCGCTATATCTCATCTGAAAATAATGCATATCTTTTCATCATCTTCCCACATGCTGTACTATATTTAGACAATATTTGAGTGAATATTGTAAAATATTTGTATCTTGTATTTGGCAGAATCAAGGGAGCGAGGCATCTGATTTTCATCCTTTCCCTTACACGACTGACTGACTGCATTGCATTTCATTCTGGCTTCATGTGTTGGTGCCGATTCTTTTTCATCTTGATTTTTTTTTTTTTTTTTAATTCAGGCTTAAAGTAACAGGCTTTGTGGTTGTCTGTATGTCTAATTTTTCTATAAGCCTAATCAGATACCTGAGCCTTTTGTGAATTTCTGCCAATTAGGAAACCTATGCAGTGTTTTAAGTTAACCTGATTTTGCTTGAGTTCTTTAATTTTGTACTACTTTTGTCATTAGAGACCCCCCGCTGTTAGGATTTAGATTACTGACTTAAGCGAAGTATAAATGTTACCTTTGCTTCTTTCTTTTCTTTCATCTCCTTCCTTAAACACAACTTCTATTTATAATCTTCCGCTTCCCCTTCTCCCTATATTTATTTTCTTTTTTTTCATTTTCTCATGCAGTTTTTGGTTCTAACCTCCTATTTTCCTCTTATGTCCCCATTTCTTTCCTCTGCCTCCTTCTTCCCCTTTTCTTTATTGTTCTTTTGACATCTTGCCCCTCTGTCTCAACTTTTCCAAAGTTTTTTCCTTGCTCTCCTTTTCTTCATCCCGCTGTTCTCCTGCCTTTCCTCCTTTTGGTTCTCCCCTCAGAGTTTTTTCTCCTCCTTTAACTCCTTTCTGCATGCAGCTGGTTGTGTTTGACATCACTTATAGCTGAAGGCAGACTGGCAGCTGGGGAAACATTTCAACTGTTTAAATCTGATGGAAAATACTTGAGGAGAAGCCTCTTCAGATGCCTTTTCACAGAATGCCTCAAACACCTGTTTCTTAAGAGTAATTTCCTTCTTATTCACTGCTCATTATCTTTCTTGCATACAAGGAAGGGCATGCAAAATAGAGATATTGTATATGTGTGTGTGTGTGTGCACATGCCTCTGTGTGTGAGTGTTTGTATATGCATTCCTGTCTGCCTGTGTGTATGTGTGTGTGCATGTTCATACGTGTGTATATGTTTGTATATGTGTGCATGTTTGTGCGTGTGCTTGTCTGTGTGTGTGTGTATATGCATTCCTGTCTGCCTATGTGTATGTGTGTGTGCATGTTCATATGTGTGTGTTTATGTGTTTGTGTATATGTGTGCATGATTGTGTGTGTGCATGTCTGTGTGTGAGTGTGTGTATATGCATTCTTGTCTGCCGGTGTGTGTGCATGTTCGTATGTGTGTATTTATGTGTATGTGTGTTTGTGTGTGTGCGTGTGTGTGTATGTGTGCATGATTATGTGTGTGCATGTCTGTGTGTGAGTGTGTGTATATGCATTCTTGTCTGCCTGTGTGCATGTGTGTGTGCATGTTCATACGTGTGTATTTATGTGTATGTGTGTGTGTGTGTGTGTGTATATGTGTGCATGATTATGTGTGTGCATGTCTGTGTGTGTGAGTGTGTGTATATGCATTCTTGTCTGCCGGTGTGTGTGCATGTTCGTACATGTGTATTTATGTGTATGTGTGTTTGTGTGTGTATATATGTGTGCATGATTATGTGTGTGCATGTCTGTGTGTGAGTGTGTGTATATGCATTCTTGTCTGCCTGTGTGCATGTGTGTGTGCATGTTCATATGTGTGTGTTTATGTGTTTGTGTGTATATGTGTGCATGATTGTGTGTGTGCATATCTGTGTGTGTGTATATGCATTCCTGTCTACCTATGTGTATGTGTGTGTGCATGTTCATATGTGTGTGTTTATGTGTTTCTGTGTGTTTGTATATGTGTGCATGATTGTGTGCATGTCTGTGTGTGAGTGTGTGTATATGCATTCTTGTCTGCCTGTGTGTATGTGTGTGTGCATGTTCATATGTGTGTGTTTATGTGTATGTTTGTGTGTGTGTGTATATGTGTGCATGTCTGTGTGTGTGTGTATATGCATTCCTGTCTGCCTGTGTATATGTGTGTGTGCATGTTCATATGTGTGTGTTTATGTGTATGTTTGTGTGTGTGTGTGTATATGTGTGCATGTCTGTGTGTGTGTGTGTATATGCATTCCTGTCTGCCTGTGTATATGTGTGTGTGTGTGCATGTTCATACGTTTGTGTGTAAGTTTGTGTGTGTTTGTATATGTGTGCATGTTTGTGTGTGTGCATGTCTGTGTGTGAGTGTGTGTATATACATTCTTGTCTGCCGGTGTGCATGTGTGTGTGCATGTTCATAGGTGTGTGTATATGTGTGCATGTTTGTGTGTGTGCAAATGTGCATATGCATGCCTCTGTATGTGAATGGGGGGGTGTATGTGTATGTGTGGGGTTTTTTAATGGAGCAGATCGTTCGTGTGTCACACACGCACATCTGTGCCATAAAAAACAAAGAAACCGTAACAGCAGTGACAGGAGGCTGCTTCCCCTGTCACTGCTGTTAGGGCTCTGCACATCTGTCAATCGCTCGGTGAGCATACAAACTTGTTAGCGCATCGATCGCTCCTCTGCAGTCGGCCAGAGAATTGGCCATGAGCGATCCAGTCAGTATTACCAACTGACTTTAGTGCATCTAGCCTTTAGTCCTTTAGCCTTCACCTAATTTAACTGTGCATCACTTGGAGAGTGCTTTTCTGGTGGGAGGAAGAGGAAGGTAGCACTCTGTTTTGCATATTAAGCTCTGCTGTTGTTTTAATCTGAAGGACATGATCAGTGAAACTCACTATAACAATCTCCTGTTTCAGAGTAAAGGAGAGCGTCTGAAGGCTTGGATAAGAACTCGCCTGCCACCTTGTTGCAAGGAACGAGATTCCTGGTCCCTCTACCTCTTCCCTCCTCACTCAAAGTAGGACTTCAGTACAGAGATGAAAACGTGGCATCTACTCTGCTAGTTTTAAGTGTTATGCATTCAAGGCCCCTTTGACAAAGCCATGATTCTCCCACTGCAAATGCACCAAAACCAGGCTCCTAAGCTGCAGGAGAATTACTACTATGTAAAAGGGGCCTTTAATTAGTTATGCAGCTTTGTTTCACAATCGCAGGCAAGATTATATGTTTCTAACTTCCCTTCTCTGTTTAAGCATTCCAAATTCTTTAATTTTATTCACCTCAATTTGTTCTTACTGGAGCTAAACAATGGAGATACTGATTGTTATAATATCAAACCAAGCCTGAGGACTTCTCTGTCTGCTGTTTACTGTCTTAATTCTCTACGATTGGTTTGAAGCCATGAATACATTCAGAGGAACAGAATTTTTTTAAACTACGTTTTTCTCTTATTGAAAATGGAGTCTAGAAGCCTCTTGCGTCCACAGACACAATCACTATTGCAGTGAATCTGCCTTTGCTCCAGGCATCTGTACTGGAAGGGTAAAGCACCAATGAAAAAGCCTCTCACTGCATATCTGCCCTGCTTGAAAGTGTAGTTACTTACCTGTATCGTAGGTTCTCCGTGGACAGCAGGATAGTCAGCCACACATGGGTGTTGTCCCAACAGCTCCCAATTTGCGGATAAGCTCTCCAATAGCTCAGAGAGATTTTTTTTTTTCTCTCTCTCTAAGCACGTGCAGTGCCCGGGCTCCACTGGGCATGCCCGAGCCCTACCCATTTCCCCCTGCTTCCCCCTAATCCCCAGTCTTTAGTTTCCGCCCGTTCCAAACGGAGTTTTTGCATGCTGTCGCGTAAAGCCAGCCTCTGCAATCAGCAGATTGGGGTTTTCGCCCTCCAGACTGCATGCTGCCACATACAGCCAGACTCTGCAGGGAGCCGATCGGGGTTCCCCCTCCAGCCCCAAAGGTAAGTCCTATCTGCTTGTTTTTGGGAAAACCTCTGATAATCTTTTGCAGCCCCGAGGGCTCTGCCCCACCCTCCTCCTAATCTGAATTTAAGGAGAAAGAAACTCCCATGCTTCAGTGAATCTGCCTTTGCTCCAGGCATCTGTACTGGAAGGGCAAAGCACCAATGAAAAAGCCTCTCACTGCATATCTGCCCTGCTTGAAACTGTGCATTGCTGTTCACAACTGCACTTCAAGCAGTGCTGAAGAAAAGAGCACTTGATGCCATATATCTTTGCACAGGGAAGCTGGGGCAGCCAGCAGTAATAAATATTGCACTTTAAACAGCACATCTATAAACAAGGAAATGACAGACAAGTTTCATGTTTATTATGACTAGAGCGGGCTGCTTGGCAGAATCAGTACGAAAGTGCTACGAGAGGCTGCTGGAAAGTTCCCAGCCCAGCCAAGAAGAGAACGATGTGGAGCCATGAAACTTACAAGTTATTCCACACTTTTCTTGACACTTTTCATTTCAATGAGGCAAATGCATCTAGTAAATGGGCCCAAGTATAGGGAAACCAAGCCATTGTGACATCACCGATGAGGCTGGCTCTTAGGCATTGGTGGAATGAGGCATTATGACATCACAATAGGAGGGGCCACTGAATAGTTCTCAGCCCAACCAAGAAGAGAATGATGTGGAGCCATAAACACAAGTTATTCCACACTTTTCTTGATGCTTTTCATTTCATAGCATTGAGACGAAAAGTGGCAAGTTTCATGGTTCCACATCATTCTCTTCTTGGTTGGGCCGAGAACTTTTCAGCGGCCCTCATACATTTATTTGGAAAATTGCTTGATTACCTTTTGTAAAATAACAGCAAAACAGTTTACAATTAAAAATACAAAAGACCAAAAGACATGTGAGGGGAGACTGGAAGCCCTGAATATGTATGCCCTAGTGGAAAGGAGGGAAAGGTGAGATATGATTCAGACATTCAGATACTTGAAAGGTATTAACATAGAACAAAATCTATTCCAGAGAAAGGAAACTGGTAAAACCAGAGGGCATAATTTGAGGTTGAGGGGTGGTAGACTCAAGAGTAATGTTAGGAATTTCTTCTTTACGGAGAGGGTGGTTGATGCGTGGAATGCGCTCCCGAGGGAGGTGGTGGAGAAGAAGACGGTGACAGAGTTCAAACAAGCGTGGGATGAGCACAGAGGATCTCTAATCAGAAAATAATGGGTATACACTGAAGGAACAAAGGCCAGTACTGAGCAGACTTGCACGGCCTGTGTCCCATATTTGGACATTCAGTTGAGGACAGGTTGGGAAGGGCTTCGATGGCTGGAATGGTTAAGATGAGTTGGAGTGAGCTTTGACGGAGACTCCAGTAGATGGAACCTAAGCACACTACCGGGCAGAGCTCTGGGTTTATGGCCCAGAAATATCTAAGAAAAAGAACCATTTAAATTTAATAATTTATAGAGCGTGTATGGTTGGGCAGACTGGTTAGACCATTCAGGTCTTCATCTACCTGCCGTCATTTACTATGTTACTATGTTGCAATATAAATTACTAGTCATTAAGCCCATTACATAAACAGGTGCTAGAATATATGTATGTCTGTCTTTCTGTCTCTCTCCCTCCCACTGTCTCTCTCTCTCCCTGGCCCCCTTTCTCTGTCTTTCTGTCCCTCTCCCTGTGTCTTTCCTCCAGGTATTTCCCTTCCCCTCCAAATCCCTGTGCAGCAGAATCAGCATTTTCCCCCACCCCCCTTCCCAACTCTTAGCACGATGTAGCCTGCTCCTTTTGGTCCCTCCCCCTTTCCTCCCGCGGTGTAGCCTGCTCCAAGGGCCCCCTCCCTTCCCTTATCGTGTTTCCCACATGCAGGCCCAGCTTCTCCCTGCACGTACCGTTTTTTTTGTTTCTGTTTCCCTCCCTCGCGTGGCTGCCTGCCTGGTCGCACTGAGCGGCTCGCAGCTGGAGTCTCTTTCGGCGCTTCCCTGCCCAGTCCGCGGTCTGGCCTGCTCTGGGCGAGTGTCGCAGGGCTCCTCTCGATCCCCGCCAGCGTCGGAAGCCTTTTCCGGCGCTGGTGCGGCTCATGAGAGGAGCCGACACTGCAAGCAGGGAGTCCAACGCTGGCGGCTGGGAAGCAGTAAGACTGGGGACTCGCGCATGCGCACTCCTGCGGCCACGGACCTACATCTCACAGATCAGAGATCACGGAAGCACGCAGTTGAGTGCGCATGCCTGGCTAGGGGTTTTATATATATAGATAATTAAAAGGTGAAGATTAACAAATAATCTAAATCAACAATCAATGAGCAAGCACAAAATAAAAGGAAAACAGAAGATAATGCAAAGAAAATTAACACAACACACTAAAGTGTGTGCCCACCAAGAGACGTGCTGCCCACTGCACAATAAAAGATGTTCATAGGTCAGGCGAGCATACCATGGTAGCCAATTTGCCCTTCCACCATGAACCTGATATTCAAAGCAGTTTTAGCAATTTCTTTAAATCGCTTGGTTGGGGCCGGCCACTAATAACCCCTTTTACTAAGCCTTGCTAGAGGTTTCTAAACTAAACTAAACCTTAAGTTTAGATACCGCATCCTCTCCATAGAGATGGAGCTCGGCACGGTTTACAGGAACTTTATATAAGGAAGGAAAAACATAATAAGAGTTAGTGATTATAAAGAGGGTAGCGAGATATACATTTTTGAGAAGAGTCAAGTTTTCAGATGCTTTTGGAATAATTGGAAGGAGACCTGATGCTCAAAGAATTCGTATGAGTGTCAGAGCAGCGTCGGAGCATTTAGCATTCCAGGCTGTGGTAAAAACTTTACTGTGGCTTAGTAAAAGAGGGCCTAATTGATGCTGACTATCACGTTTAGCACTGAACTCAATGCCAGCTATGTTAAGGGCACTCTGGGGGCAGAGTCAGCACTTGGCCGTGTAAAGGCTGATTTTAAGCCCTTAAGTGGCCCGGTTTACTATAAAAATGTGTGTCCTATTTTTATGCAGTGCCAGATAGACTAAAGTGATCAATTTCCGATAGAAGGAATAATTCTGAATCAAAATTAAAGGGACGGTATGATTGAGCCTCCCTTAAATACCTTCTATACCAGTGATTCTTTCGGCCCTCAGAAGTGCCACCAAAAGTTCAATAAACTTTCATAACAGTTGGCTTTATGCACCCTGTCGTCATCGGGTCGTTAATAATAATGTGAAATCTTAAATAAGTTAGATAAAACCATTAGCTTAATGAAGTGAATAGTACTTAGCTTGCGTGGTGGACCATGAGGGATAAAGTCGCCAACATGTTTCACCCTTAGGGGGTTTCCTCAGGGCACAATCCCTCAGTTTAACTCATTTTTCACGACGTGGCCACCCGATATGTGATATTTTTATGCAGTAACACATGACCACTTAAGTGATGAATATTGACTTAAGTGGCTATATGTTAACCAGCTCAAAAATAACCAGATATTCAAAACCAAAGCTCGCACAGGTCCCAGCTTTGAATATCTGGGAATAACACTGTCAGCGGTGAGCAAAACGTTCGCTATTCAATGGCTAAATATTGTCCCCCCCCCCCCCCCCTAGGTTTTCTAATTACCAAAGGTATAGATGGTTCTCACATATGTCAGAGGAGGAAAAATGGAATTATCTGTACCAGACTTAGAAATTGTGGCCTTCAAGTTACACAAAATGTTCTACCAGACACCCTTTAAGTATGTGGCATTATTTCTCTTGCTGGAATTTTACTGGGAGATGTTTGATCCAGATACTACAGATCATAAATTCTTTCAAGTAAATCTGACTCTGCCGTACGTAGGGGAAGCAAGAGACACCTTTGAAAAGTATCTCTCCTTTTTTTTAGTGGATCAGTAGATTCTGGCCCCTTTTTAAAGCAAATTTGATCATGTTTCCCCACTTCTGTCCAAGCTTCACTGGCTTCCAGTAATTTCCAGGGTTCATTTTAAATGCACCTGCCTAGCTTTTAAGATCCTACACAGCATCCTCCCTCCCCTAATACCACTCTCTTGGAATTCCTTGAGTCCTGATACCACCAGATCCTCCCAAAAACTTAAACTATCCTTCCCCTCGCTAAAATGAGGGAAATCTCTCTTCTTCAGAATCACTGAGCTTTGGAATAACCTTACTGCCCCACTTCGGAATCTGGGCTCCTTCCAAGTATTCCGAAAGCATCTGAAAACTAGACTATTCACAAAAATGCAATGCTCTCTTCCCTTCTACTCACCCTCCAACTCACAAGTTGCTTCTTCCTTATATTAAGCTCTCGTAAACCATGCCGAGCTCTAATTATGGAGAGGATGCAGTATATAAACTTAAGGTTTAGATTAGATTAGATTAGGCTGGTTTAAATTTAAACCAACATAACATGATGTTTTCACGCCTGGATAGTTATTTAGAAGTCATTTCTGTGTCATCTTTAACAATCCTGAATTTATCCCTTATATATATTTAATTAAATAACAAGCAGACCATATGAAGAAATAGTGCCCAACGTGGATGCGTTTCATCTACAAAGTTGTGTCAGCGGCATACAACCAGCTGGTGTAAAAAACAGCTTCCACCAACACTGAAGAAACAATCCTGGAAGCTGTTTTTGACATCAGCTGGTTGTATGCCCCTACGCAGCCTTGTAGGTGAAACACAGCCACGTCAGGCACCATTCCTGGGAGCATTTTGATTAAATACAAGTTTTTTCTTCATATGGTCTGCTTGTTGTTTTCTGTTCCATGTTGGATATAGTAGATTGTTTGCTTTGCTGTTTATTTGATTAAATTCCTAAAAATCTTCCCTTCCAACCAGCCCCGTGCTCACTTTTGTTTTCATTTTGCAGATTCCGTTTGATGTGCAATAAAATCATCACCCATAAGATGTTTGATCACGTTGTCTTAGTTATCATTTTTTTGAACTGTATCACCATTGCCATGGAGCGGCCAAAAATCGAGCCCCAGAGTGCTGTGAGTATCAAGCCTAAAGTACGTGTTAATTTATTTAATGAAATGTATCACCATGGCAGTCCTCAGGCACTGAGCTCCAATGAAAACTGCTTAGTAAACCCACATAAGAATGCCCCTCCAATTGGAAAAGTTGCTGTGCAACATGCCGATTGCCTGTGGATGTTTATTCTATGACTTACTCTTACTTAATGGGCAACATTGCTTTGTTCCCAGCTATTACACTAAAAATGATTCAAATATGTCACATTCTGACTAGCTGTGAGCCCAATGGAGAAGGCAGACCCATGGACACGCTCATTCCTTCTTGCTACGAGTTGATTAGATGATATCAAAGGGTGTCTAGGTTGGATATTTCCTGTTTCTGAATGTCCTGGCTGATCTTGGTCTAAGATTCATATTCCTTCCACCAAAACAAAAACAATTAGAAAATTCACTCCATGGAATTTTTCTTATTTAAATAGATCATTTATATATATTTTTTTTCTTTTTGCTGTTTTTAATCACCAAGATACTCTTTCGTTAAACTGTGTTAAGTGCTAATGCATGCTTAACTTGAAAAAAAAAATTGCTTCCTGCAGGATGCATTAAAGTGTTTTCCATTAGCTTTTAACATTTGTATTTGTTAACCGCATGGTATTTATTTTAGGGGGGAGGTGATGTGTCAGGTGTGGAGAATGGGTGTGGAAGCACCATTCAGCTAGTTCACTGAGGGGAGTGTGCAGCGCAGTGCTTAAAGCTACAGCCTCAGCACCCTGAGGTTGTGGGTTCAAACTAGTGCTGCCCGATTCAGAGAAAAAATATTTCGATTCGATTCGATTCACCCTGTTGAATTGATTTTTTGATTCAATTCACTGTTAATGACACAGCTTTTTAAGTTTAAACATTTTATTTAACCAAGGCAATATCATACCAAAAATTCCCAGCTTCCATCCCCAGCCTCCCTGCCGATTTCAGCTTCCATCCCCAGCCCCCAAGACTCACCAGTCCCCCCCCCCTGCCGATTCTGAGCACCCCCTGCCGATTCTCAGCCCTCCCTGCCAGTTCAGTTACTTACTCAACTGGATGTGGAATCGCGAGAAAGAGAAGAGAAATGCAGAGACAGCCAAAAAATACTCTATGCTTCTGACTGGTCCACTGCACGAGGTCTGCTCGCTCCCTCTCGACACTCCCATGTCCTTTTGTTTCTTCTGATGTAACTTCCGGTTTTGCAAAACCGGAAGTTATATTAAATGGGAACGAGTCCGGCGGCCGGCAGTGAAAAAAGAATGAACTTTAATCGGGATGAATCGGTAAGTCCGGTTTTTTACAAAAACGAACCGATTCGAATTGATTCACCTGATTTGAATCTGTGAACCGATTCGAATCATGAATCGGGCAGCACTAGTTCAAACCCATGCTGCTCCATGCAACCCTGGGCAAGTCACTTAATCCCCCCCCATTGCCCCAAGCACACTAGATAGATTGTGAGCCCACCAGGACAGACAGGGAAAATGCTTGAGTAACTGAATAAATTCATGTAAACCATTCTGAGCTCCCTGGGGAGAACAATTTAGAAAATTAAACAAATAAATAAGTGAAATTAGCATGTGCTAAGTAAATAATTCCCACTTTACACAAGAGCCTATAGCATCTCCTTAATAGGTGGTGGTAAGGACTCCCAGTTCAATTTTTTTTTCTTCAGAGGCCATGTGCAGATGCTAACATTTACCACGCAGCCAGGAAAAAAGAAACATTGAACATGCCCAGGAAAGGCTCACATTAGGTCCAAGAAAACAAACAAGCAGATGATCTGCAAAATACAGAACAGCAAAAGTAAAGCAGACTAGCATTCGTATAATGTCTTTATTCAGAATTTATTCGCCACAAGCAATGTTAAAACACTCTAAAAGCATTGCATGGCCATGTTTCACCCTCTTAAGGGCTGAGTCAGGGGCAGATTAGAAACCAGCAAGTATAATTCCAAAGCCTCAACTATCTGGCTGAAAGCGGGTCTCTATGCAGCCACAGCTTCTGCTTGCAATGAATCACACTGCCGTGTTGGGCTTTTAGAGAGTTTCTTTGCTTTTAATATTGTCTGTATTCAGAATTTATTCACTACAGGCATTCAACGCTGGTCTGCTCTGTTTTTTGTTGTGCAAGCCTCGGATTAGGACACACAAGGCCCATTTTTCATCCTAGCTTAGTAAAAGGACCCCCAGGTGATGAACCATTGAAGATTGGAGCTCACTGACTGCTGTCCATGGTGCTGATTGGCAATCAGGAAAGGATCTAGCAACATGTTGAAAAGATTAATTAAAACACCAAGATGCTGCTCTTCTTTTCAGTCAAATACTGTACATCTTAGTCGGCATTTGTAAACCAGGTCTAGCCTCTCTGGCAAAGAAACTACCTTGCTGTGCAGTGTTTTCTGTATAAACGATACAACCAATTAATAGGTTCTGAATATGATAACAGAAGGAACATTTGTCAAGAATCTGGAATTCTATCTGAATTTATTTTTATATTGGTTGAAATTTCCCTTCTTCTTTTACAGGAAAGAATTTTCTTAACACTGTCCAACTACATTTTTACAGTAATATTTCTGGCAGAGATGACAGTGAAGGTAAAATTTGGTATCTGAATATATGTGTCCTGCAGAACTGTGCTAAAATCTTTTCCCGTCAAGCATGGACATTTCTGCAAGAAATTTGATTCTCATTCAATAAGACATTCTAGATTGAAAAATAGATAGAAAATAGATAAAGATCTGTGTTTAATTAAGCTCCCCAATGTGTATAAACACCCAGGCAGAGGAATAGTGGGAGAGTGGGGTTATGATAGAGATATTTAAATACATATGTGGCATAAATCTGTATGAGGCGAGTCTCTTTCATTTGAAAGGAAGCTCTGGAATGAGAGGGCATAGGATGAAGTTAAGAGGTGATAGGCTCAGGAGTAATCTAAGGGAACAGTTTTTACAGAAAGGGTGGTAGATGCATGAAACGGTCTTCCGGTAGAGGTCGTGGAGACAAAGACTGTGTCTGAATTCAGGAAAGCATGGGGGCAAACATTTGGGATCTCCTAGGGAAAGGAGGAGATAGTGGATATTGAGGCTGTGCAGACTGGGTGGGTCATTTAGCCTTTATCTGCCATCATGTTTCTATAAAGACGGTGATGGATTGTGTTCAGAATTTTTATTTTGATTCAAATATTAATATCCTTTTCATATTCATGGACTAAAACCACAGCATGAGTTATTTAAAAAAAATAAATAAATAAAAATAAACACCCAACCTTAAATTGGTTTTGCCCTCATTGAATTGATCTGAATATTTGAAAAATAAGCTTTTAGCTTTAAGGCATTCTTTATAGACAGTGGGGTAGGGGGTGTTTCAGGGTTCCAGCAGGAGGAGTGGGCATCCCTCCTGCCGGCCGACTTGCAGAGGGTTCGGGGTTCACTGCTGCTGCTGCTCAGCTGATCGCGGCAGGGAGATTCCCTTGCTGCAATCAGCTCAGCGGCAGCGTGATTCTCTAAACAGCGTCTCTGACACAGACACCGGTTAGAGAATCGGGGTGGTTAGGTGGGGTTAGGCATCTGCCTGTTAGCATAGATGCGATTCTATATAGAACACCCGTGTGCGATTCTCAAAAGCCGCTTAGGTAGCTGCTGAGACCGGGCGTCCTATACAGAATCAGGTCCATGGTCCTGTAGAGAATTGGGCCTAAGTCAAGGCACCCTCTGATGCCTACATGAAAAATAGGCTTGGTTAAGGGGTGAAGAATAGGCATAGTTGACTTGGATTTGCAAGGCATTGTAGTTAGGTGCCGGTAAATTAGGCCAGAAAAGCCCTGGCCTAATATACTGCTGCCGACCACAAGGATGCCTAATCGGGACACATAGGTTAGAGAATGACACGGTGACAAAATTCATCACTGTTCCCTTCCCTGCGGATAACCGCGGAAAACCATCTTCATGTCATTCTTTAAGGAGAGAGGGAAGAATCAGAGTATGAATGGCCACAACCACTTTGCTTTGAAGAATGCTGGTGTAGAAGGACTGAGGTTGAAACAGACGCTACAGAATGACAGTCTCTGGTATCCAAAGCAGATATTGTGATGTCATAATGCCTCATTCCACCAGTGCCTAAGAACCAATCACATCAGTGATGTCACAATGGCTTCATTATCCTTGGCTCACATAAGAATCAGAGTATGAATGGCCACAACCACTGACCCACAAGCTTTGCTTTGAAGAATGCTGGTGTAGAAGGACTGAGGTTGAAATAGACACTAGAAAATGACATGGGTTTATTTCCCGTGGTTATCCGCGGGGACTGGAACAATGATGAATTTTGTCACCGTGTCATTCTCTACCTACACGTTAGGTGCTGTTAGGGGCTGTTTGTAGAATAAGGGCCACACAGCGCATTTTGAAAATCAATGCATTTTTTGCTGATAAAATACATTTTTGCTGATGAAGCCTTGAAGAGCCTTGGCTCCAGAGATCGATGATGCCAAAGAACAACCAAGATCCTTTTAGTGTCCTGAACAGTGTTTCTCGACCCCCCTCCTGGAGGCATGCCTCACCAGTTAGGTTTTCAGGCTATCCCTAATGAATATGCATGATTTATTTGTACAATGCTTCATCCCTAGCTCTGGATTTTTCAGCTTTAGGGCAGCGTTTGTTCTCTTGCTTATTTCAGGTGCCAGCCCTAAAGTTCCCGTTCCCGTAACTGTTCATGTAATTCCGTTGCAAATCACTGAGCAGAAAGCAAAGGCGTGGAGAGCCCTATTTCCAGAAGTAATTAGAACAGAGAATGTTTGCTGGAAGATTTGTTGGTGCACTTAAGTCACTGAATATAATGTTGGCTTGACAGGTGGTGGCTTTGGGTTGGTGTTTTGGTGAAAAGGCATATCTGAAAAGCAGCTGGAACATGCTAGACGGGATGCTGGTTATGATCTCTGTCATCGATATTCTGGTTTCCATGGTATCTGACAGTGGAACAAAAATCCTCGGAATGTTAAGGGTCTTGCGGCTACTTCGTACTCTCCGTCCACTGAGGTAAGAAAATTAGAAAACATCACTAACGTACATGAGGATATCGAGCTTCTGTGCCTTCACTAACCACGAAAACGGTGCATTGGAAGTCATGTTTTAATAAGTTTCTATCAAAAGCAAAAGAAAGTCATGTTAAACCCGGGGCCTGATTCTATAAATGGCACCTAGGTTAGGACTAGAGAGTTGCACGGGGACAGAAATCCCACCCATCCCCGCCCGTCCCTGCCAGGATCCTCTCCGTCCCCACCCGTCCCCGTCAGGATCCTCTCCGTCCCCACCCATCCCCTTCAGGATCCTCTCCGTCCCCACCCATCCCCATCAGGATCCTCTCCGTTCCCACCCGTCCCCGTCAGGATCCTCTCCGTCCCCACCCGTCCCCGCCAGGATCCTCTCCGTCCCCACCTGTCCCCGTCAGGATCCTCTCCGTCCCCACCCGTCCCCGTCAGGATCCTCTCCGTCCCCACCCGTCCCCATCAGGATCCTCTCCGTTCCCACCCATCCCCATCAGGATCCTCTCCGTCCCCACCCGTCCCCGCCAGGATCCTCTCCGTCCCCACCAGTCCCCGTCAGGATCCTCTCCGTCCCCATCAGGATCCTCTCCGTCCCCGTCAGGATCCTCTCCGTCCCCACCCGTCCCCGTCAGGATCCTCTCCGTCCCCACCCATCCCCGTCAGGATCCTCTCCGTCCCCACCCATCCCCGCAAGGAATTACCTCCATCCCCGCCCGTCCCCATAAAAAGCAGCAATTACTTCTGACAGGATCATCAATTCCACAGTTTCTTTTGTGTTTGCGCTGCTGTTTTCCTTGTGGAATCTCTTTGGTGGAACCCTTTTTTTTGTTTTCTGTTCAGGTAATTCACTTATAAACCCCCCTCTTTTACTAAGGCTGACGTGTCCATTATATTATATGGACGAACCCTGCTTCCAAAGCCTTCCATCCCCGTGGGAGTCCCGTTGGCTAGAGGGGGGTCCCCGTGGAAGTCCCGTGGGTTAGGGAGGGATTCCCGCGGGACACCCGTGATTCCCCCGATCCCCGTTCCCATGCAGACCTCTAGTTAGGACCCCTAATCACGGATGCCTAGTGACACCTAACTTACCTCCCCTCCCCCACCCCTCTTTTACAAAACAGTACAAGACGTTTTTATTTCAAACTGAAGCACTTCCCTAGGGCTTAGCATGACCTGCCTATGTCCAAAGAGGAAGGAGGAGTAAACGGAGTTTTTAAAAGTTTCTCTGCCCCTGAACCAAACGCTCGTTTTAGACGTGCTGTTTCTGCTTTTTTTCTGGAAGTCTTCACTCACCTGCCCTGCATGCGTCGAGGTTTGTGCTCTGAACACACATCCAGAAAGTTTCCTGCCTATTCATGTTGTGAGGTGATAGGCAGTAGTTTAGAGCTCCTGCCTGGTCAGTTTTGTGACAGACAGAAACTGCTGAGATAAGAATAGCTCAGAGGCACGGCTGACATTTTGGCATTTGGCTTCCATTAAAGAAAGGTTAGTAATTCAGCTTTCTCTTAACATGCTCTTAAATGGTGTTTAATTCAGTCTTCAAAGGTAAAACCTCTAACTAAATTAGTTTTTAATCTGCTGAGGTGGGGGAGGGGTATTTTTCGTTAAACTCTGAGCCTCATGTTCTCTAAGGGCACTTAGATATTTGCCCCCTAATTCTATAATCTTGTGTGCCCAATTTTATGCTTTAGCACTTAAAATTGCCCAAAGTAGGGTGCCAATTTTGGTGTTAATTCAACTTTGGTGTTAATTCCAACATGCAAATTGAGCATTGATCCCCACTATTCTGTGTGTATCTTTTATGAATGCCACTGACCCGCCCATGCTCCTCCCATGGCCACGCCCTCTTTTGAGTTCCACACGATCCAATTTGGGTGCCCATTGTTACAGAATAGCAGGTAGTCAGATCGGCACCCAAATCATAATTCATGCCAATTAAGTGATGTATTAGCTCCGGAATCTTGATACTCCAAAACGTAAAGCTATCTATTTAATATGTAAAGCTAGCTATCCTCTTCATAACCTCTAATTTCTTATTATGTCCTTCCCTCATTTATTCAATTGCCTGTAAACCGTGTCAAGCTCTATCTTTATGGAGATGATGCGCCATACAAACTTAAGGTTTAGTTTCGTTTGCTCTTTGGGATTCTGGAATGTTGATACAAGTTGGGTTTCTGCCTGGTACTTGTGATTTGGATGGGCCATGGGTGGAAACAGGAAATTGGTCTAGATCAGTGGTTCCCAACCCTGTCCTGGAGGACCACCAGCCAGTCGGGTTTTTGGGATAACCCTAATGAATATGCATGAGAGAGATTTGCATATAATGGAGGTGACAGGCATGCAAATTTGCTCCATGCATGTTCATTAGGGCTATACTGAAAACCTGACTGGCTGGTGGTCCTCCGGGACAGGGCTGCAAACCACTGGTCTAGATGGACCTTTGGTCTCACCCGATATGGTTATTCTTATGTTCTTATGTCCTTATCTAGGGTGATCAGTCGAGCTCAGGGACTGAAACTGGTAGTAGAAACTCTGATGTCATCCTTGAAACCTATTGGAAACATAGTGGTCATCTGCTGTGCCTTCTTCGTCATATTTGGAATACTTGGTGTTCAGGTAGGTTCCAGGTAGAAGAGATTTGGGACGCCTCCTAGTATGCCATCTGACAGGGCTTCCCAAATGTGTCCTGGAAACCCCACAGCCCCAGGGCAGGATTAATTTGTCGAGGGCCCCTAGGCACACAAGTACACTGGGCCCCCTGCCCCGCCCCACCCCACCATGCGCCCAGGCGGAAACAGGAAGCTGCGTCAGAGGGAAGCTTTGGGCAAGCAGCACCGCTTGCACAATTACAGTTCCCGTTGCCTTTCTTACCCGCGTTGCTTGCTTGTCTTACTTTCCGTCGATGAGGGGGGGGTGCGTTGTCGATCAGGGGGGGGGCCCGCGTTGCCGATCGATGCTGGAGGGGCCCATCGCCATTTGGAAAAAACAATGTTGATGTCCTCCTTCATCGGGCCCCCCCTGACCATTTCGGGCCCTAGGCACGTGCCTACTTGGTCTGTTGGTTAATCCTGCCCTGCACAGCTCCACAGGTTTTCAAGATATCCACGATGAATGATGCATGAGATCAGGGTGCATGCATTGGAGAATCAGTCTATATACACAGTCATCTCATGCACAGTAGTTGTGGATATCCCAAAATCTCAACTGGCTGTGGGGTCCACAGGACATATTTGGAAAGTCCTGCTATATGTGTTAAACTGCAATCCTGGAGGGCCACAAGCCAGTCTCGTTTTCTGGACATTGCTAATGAATATTGTCACCGTGCATCACCAGGCCGGGCCGCGCCCAAGTGGGAATGGCCGAGAGAGCACACGGCGCTGACCGAGCGGATAATCAGTTCTTAATTGGAGTTGGTGGATCAAGTAAAATAAAACACCCAGTTTGCTTCTAACTCAAAATACTTTATTCCATTATGAACTTCAGTTTCCAAAACCCCAAATTGCACTCATTCACAGATACACTCTGGGTTGACGAGTTGGTGTAGGTACTGTTCTTTCCTTTTGAGATAGTATTTTCTCCTGCCTAGCCCTAGGCTGTTTGTTTCTTTACCAGAATCATTTTGTCAGTCACGAGTGCATTTTTCCAACTGCATTTCATCAGGAACCTGTTTGAATTATACCACTCGGGACCCCTGACACAGGGAACGAAACGGGGCCACGTTGGGACCCCCAAGTCCTGCTTAAGCTAAGTGTCATTTCAGCACATACAGTGACTCTCAAATACGTTAAAAATTTCTATCATAAAAGTTTTTTGAAACTGAGCTAAGCAATATTCTGTGGAGCCAGTGATCAAAGTTTTTATAAAACAACAATGACTGGAAGGTGAACTCTTCGCCCAAGGGAGGTATTCAAGCCTTCCTTACAGAGTTCCACTTCTCTGAGTAATTTTATAAACTTTATTTTGATCACTCTCCATGAATTTTGTCACCAATGCAGGTCAGTTGAATGATTTGATATCATAGCCCTAGGCATCGGCATCTTTTCACTGCCCATCTCAGTCACAGGGCCTACCCTGTGACAACATGCATGAGATATTTGCCTGCACAACCTCCATTGTATGCAAACACATTCCATGCACAGCCTCCATCGTATGCAAACACAGTGCGTGCATATTCATTAGGATATCCTGAAAGCCAGCCTGGTTTGCAGCTCTTGCCCTGCACCCCAGCTGTGCCGAACCCTTGTATTTCCAGTATAGATTCAGGGTCCTGTCAGATCTAACAGAAAAACCAAGATTGTCAAAGTGAAAACTGTGCTTTATGTCTCCTAAATTGTAAGCTATGTTAATGACCATCGGCAGCTCTTAGCTCCCTACAATAACATCTGAAAGGTGGCAGGGATCATTTGTAAGAAGCACATGCAGGTAGGAATGTATTCAACTCAATGCAGTCGCATTTCTCTTTCTTTTCTCAAGCGATAAAATAACAAAGAATGTTATTAACTGTTCTGACCATAGCTATACCTACCGGGGCTTGTTTTTCATCGGTTCTGTTCACAGACGCCGAAAACCTCCTACAAGGGCAGGTCTCCACCATGTCAGCAGGCCAGAACAGCAGATAAAATCAAAATAATCACCTTGGGTGCTTTTGAGTTTGGGTTTTGTTTTGTTTTTTTCCTCCCCTAATTGTCACAAAATGAATAACGAGGCCAACAGGAGCACGTCCATTAGTATCTAACCAACCTGGCAATTATTTCAACGACAAAGAGGAAGCGAAGTTACACTTGCTAATGTCACAGGTTGCTTTTGTACCCCTGCACAAATGATGAAGCAAAATACTGATGAAACACACACGCACACAATCCTAGTAAGCTTATTTACTGAGAGAAACCAGAAACTGGCACAGAAATGTTGAGACCATTCAGATTCTTTTTGAAGAGAAAACCATATTGTGGGCCTGGTGAGATTATACACCTGAATAGTAGTAGTACCCAGTGGAATACCTAGGGTATGTGACACCCGGGCCCATTGTTTTTTGACACCGCCCCCCCCCCCCCCTCCACCATGAAAAAAATATTTTTAGTAATGTTCCCCCAGCTGCTAGCCATGAAGGGGGTGTTCCCGGCCTGGGAGTCATGGTCCGGGAACTTCCCTTCTCACAGCCCAGTGCCAAAGCTCTGGGTAGTCCCTGTGGCCCAGCATGCTCCCAACCTTCTCTCCTGTCCGATGGCCCTTTACCTTCCGTGAAGCTGAAAAAAACTGCCGGTCTCGACAGTGATTCAGCTACGTCACCTGTGGCTCCCCATCATGCTTTCCGTGTCTGCCTCTGCCGCAATCCACCCGGGCAGATTCAGGAAGTTACGTCATTGGCAGACGCGGAAAGCAGGAAGGGGAGTCATGGGCGACATAGCTGAATCACTGCACCTGGGGCGGACCGCCGCCCCCCCCCCCCCACACACACACAATTGGTACGCCACTGGTAGTGTCATCTCTCACCTCTTCAATCTGTTCAAAATGCTGCTGTGCAACTCATATTCCATGAGAGCCGCTATTCTCACATTACCCCTCTCCTCAAGCCACTTCACTAGCTCCCCGTCCATTTCCGAATACAGTTTAAATTCCTCTTGCTGATTACAAGTGCATTTGTTCTGAAGCTCCCCAATATCTCTCCTCCCTTATCTCCCCCTATGCCCCGTTCATCGGGCAAGCCCCTCTTATCTGTACCCTTCTGTTCCACTGCCAACTCCAGACTCCGTCCCTTTTTTCTTGCGGCACCGTATGCCTGGAACAGGCTACCTGAATCAATACGTCGTGCTCCATCCCTGGCAGCGTTTAAATCCAAGCTAAAGGCCCACTTTTTTGAAACTGCTTTCAACTCTTAACTCTCCCTCACTGCTGTCAGATACCTAGACCCACTACAATCTCCCCAACCCTGAAATGTCCTGTCTAAATTAGATTGTAAGCTCTTCTGAGTAGGGACTGTCAATGCAATAGTATGTTAAAATGTACAGCGCTATGTATGCCTTTCAGCACTATAGAAATAATAAATAGTAGTAATAATAGATTAATAAAGAAAGGGTCATTTAAAAAAGTATTACCCGCACTGTTTTTAAACATAGAAACAAAGAAAAAGGTGGTAATATCAGAAAACAAATGTGATCTGCTCAAAAACTTCTTCCAAAAAATTTTTTCACATATATATACAATTGCATACCAGCAAACTGTGTTCTAATAAATTATAATAACTTCACAAAAAAGGGGAGTGTATTGACGGAGAAAACTATGAAAAGGAAAGGCAGTAGAACAAAATGGATCAGATCGTAGGATCTCTTCTAACCCCAGTTCAGATCCACATCCTGGATTCAAAAATTCTAATCATTTGTCCAAACCCCTCCACCTTCCACAACTTGTAGTCAAAAACACCATCGATGACACAAAAACTTGTAAATTCAGTTCGAATCATCCACCTGTGGGCGGGGCTATGGGACGGCTGGGCCAATCTGGTCCCATTCTGCCGTCGGCTGCCTGCCGGATAGGCGGGTTTGGCACCCGTCTGCCGGCTATCTTGAAAAAAGGTACGGGGAAGGGGGGTGGGGGTGAGGGTGGGAGGGTCGTGGGGTCAGCCGGGGGGTCGCGGGTCGGCTGGGGGGGGGGCGATCGGGGGTTCTGGGGGGGTGGTCATTGGGGGGAGGGGGGTTGCGTCGAGGGCAGGAGGGCCTGGGATCCCTCCTGCCCATAATGTAGTGGGGGCTGGGGGTAGGGGGGCCGCCGGGGCCAGGAGGGCTTAGGCTCCCTCTTGGCCCAAACAAGTCGCGGGGAGGGGGTGGTCACCGGGACCAGGAGGGCTTGGGCTCCCTCCTGGCCCAAACGAGTCGGGGGTCGCCGCAGGCCAGGAGAGTTTGGGCTCTCTCCTGGCCCGATGTTAATTGCGAGGGGGGGGTGATGGATCACGGCAGGAGAGATGGCTCATCTTCCCTACCATGTTGCCATCACTCCTCTACCGGAACTGCCACGACCCGTGGCAGGAGAGATAGGGCATCTCTCCTGCTGCGGGTCACGGCAGTTCCGGTAGAGGAGTGATGGCATCGCGGTAGGGGAGATGAGGCATCTCTTCTGCCGCGATGGTTGTGGTGGGTAGGTTGCCGGACCGCTGAACTGATGGCACCAGCGCCCATCAGCTCAGCAGCCCCTTTTTCGGCACTTAGACCTGGTTTGACTACATCTAAGTCAAAAAGATCTAAGTGCTGACTAGGCAACCTGTAAATGTTTTGGTTATACCTGTTGTACGCCTAGGTGTAGGTCGGCCCACCTCCCGCCCACTGCCCGCCCTTTCCCCTCCTCTAAACACACCTCTTTTCTCTCTGTGCGTCTAGAGGCAGGGGAAAGGCCTAAGCTGGTTTTAGATACATCTAAAAACCAGCTTTGGTTATGGGTACTTGGACGATCAGGCTTTTTGATCGTCCAAGTAGCCATTTAGGACACTTTTTAGACTTTTTTTTTTTTTTTATTATTACCCCCTTAGAATTTATGATTAGCATTTTATCAAAATTTTAATAAACTTGAAACTTGATCATGCTGTCATGCTACCTTGTGGTATTTCATGGTATTACCATAAGGAGTCAGGCTGCCAACTAAGAAATGTTGACCTATTTGGCATTTGGCTTCTAGCGTTGGTACAAGATGGTTTCTGGGAGCATGATAATGCCACTTTTGGAGAGGAAATCACCAGAACAGGAACAACCAAGGATGCACTTAGCAGAAAGTAAATGAGTCTGAAATTCATACCATAAGTAGTGGAGGGTGAAGTAACTCGTCAAGGTCTCAAAGAAGATCAGTTGGAGAAACAGGTTTTGAACTCTGGTTTCCATGGTTCTCAATCTGCTACTCTAACCACTGGGCTAATCTAATATAAGTGACATTAACATAACATCTCATGAAGGGCTGAAGGCTGGTTTGTAAAGAGAGTGACCACTACTCTGAGAATAATGCAAAAATACCATTTCACCCCTTTTTTCCTAGTTAATTTCAAGTCACCTAACTTAGCACTCTCAAGATCTCAAGATGCTTTACCATGGCCCTCATCAGCCTGAGAGTCAAGGCCCAGCTGAAATGGCATGAAATAAAAGAACAGGATATGTTCCTCATACTTTTTAAATAAGAGCATCATCCTTCTCCATGAGGAAATAGATCCCTTTATGCTTGACATCATCGTTCTCTCATCACTCCACTCTCTTTTCTCCTTAATCACTCTCCTCCAATTCTCTTAAGGGTCAGATAGCAGGATTGCCTTCTTCCCCCTTTCATATGTATAGTAGATAGATGAGTGATATACTTTTATTATTTTTTTCCTTTGGGTTTGTGCGACTTCAATAAATTGGTTGACTATGAAAGATGTATTAAGACAATCAGCAAATGGACTTGCTCCAGATCATTTGCGGGTAACCAAAAGATGTTGATGTCTGAGGGATTCTCCTGAATCCCAGCCACTCTTTTTTTTTTTTCTACCTTTACAAGGACCGACCAGCGAAGTGAAAGCTTGCACAACTAACTGATATGTTTCAAAAGCCAAAGCGAAACAGTTATCTTTCTAAGGCAGGAATTCTCAAGACACAGTCAGGTTTTCAAGATATCCACAATGAATGCATGAGGTAAATTTGCATATAATGGAGATAGTACATGCGTATTTAGCTCTTGCATATTCATTGTGGGTATCCCGAAAACCTGACTGACTGAGTGTATCCCGAGAATTGAGTTGAGAACCCTTGTTCTAGGGTGAAGTTTCCGCCCTCTCATTGACCTTGACTAACACGAGTTGCATAACCTTTAGGGCGGTATAATATGAAGTTCCTCTTACTCTCTCTGACTCTCGTTTCAGCTTTTCAAGGGGAAATTCTTCTTCTGCCAGGGTGAAGATATCAGAAACATCACCAACAAATCGGACTGCTTGGAGGCGAAATACAAATGGGCCCGACACAAATACAACTTTGATAACCTGGGTCAGGTATCTATACAAAATAAATTATGAGTTGACCCTAATTGTGACAGGTAGATTAAAAGGAATCAAAGCTTGTAGCCCCCCCCCTCCAGTTTCTTCAGTTCAGGCACACTGGAAGCGCCAAGGTTTTCTAGAGGCCCCATGAAAATATTTTGGTAAGTTAAGTGATCCATAAGACATTCAAAGATATTTGACAGGCACAGGTGTAACGCACAATTGTAAAAAAAATGACAGTTTAGCATCCTGCCGTTGTATCGGGCGATGGTGTGTCCGCATCTGGAGTACTGAGTCCCGTATTGGTCGCCGTACCTTAAGAAGGATATGGCGTTACTCGGGATGGTTCAGAGGAGAGCGACACGTCTGATAAAAGGGATGGAAAACCTTTCATACACTGAGAGATTGGAGAAACTGGGTCTCTTTTCCCTGGAGAAGAGGAGACTTAGAGGGGATTTGATAGAAACTTACAAGATCATGAAGGGCATAGAGAGAGTAGAGAGGGACAGATTCTTCAAACTTTCGAAACATAAGAGAACAAGAGGGCATTCGGAAAAGTTGAAAGGGGACAGATTCAAAACGAATGCTAGGAAGTTCTTCTTTACCCAACGTGTGATGGACACCTGGAATGCGCTTCCATAGCACGTAATAGGGCAGAGCACGGTACTGGGGTTTAAGAAAGGATTGGACAATTTCCTGCTGGAAAAGGGGATAGAAGGGTATAGAAGATTACTGCACAGGTCCTGGACCTGTTGGGCCGCCGCGTGAGCGGACTGCTGGGCACGATTGACCTCAGGTCTGACCCAGCGGAGGCATTGCTTATGTTCTTATGTAGCATCACACTACAACAATAGAAAATAATCATAATAATTTGAGGGATCATTTACTAACAGCAAACACTAAGGGCTCCTTTTACGAAGCCGTGTTTAGCATAATAGCCCATGCTAAACTGCTGGCCGCACTAGCCGTTACCGCCTCCTCTTGAGCAGGCAGTAGTTTTTCAGCCAGCGCAGGGGTTAGCGCGTGATTAAAAGTCGCACGCACTAAACCCGCTAGTGCGGTGTTGTAAAAGGAGCCCTAAAGCTGCAGAAGGACCTATTTTATGCCGTGGCCCCAGTGTCAAAATAAGGGGTCCTTTTATTAAGGCACGCTAACCGATTTAGCGCGTGCTAAGGCATCCATTATATTCTATGGGCGCCTTAGCATTTAGTGTGCGCTAAATGATTTAGCGCACCTTAATTAAAGGACTCCTAAGTGTTAAAGGCATTAGCACAAGTGAACTGTTAGTACATGACCCTGCAGGAGAGGAAAAGGACGGAGAACTAAGGCCTGGATTCACTAGCCTGCCCGATTGGGCTTGATCCGGGTCCGATCCGGGCAGGTCTGATGAATTCAGGAACGAAAAATATGCAGATGAGGGTGATCGGGGGAACGCCCCCATCTGCCTGCACGGATCGCTCTATAGCGATCCTCGGGCATGCGCAGACCATCTGTAGACGCGACCTTTTTTTTTTTTTTTTGACAGCCCTGCCGGACAAGAGCCCGTGGTTTTCTCTGCATGCCTTTCAAATGGCACGGGAGTGTACTTTGAAAGCCTTGTAAAGAATTTTAGGCAAGCGGCCCAGTTTCGTGGAGAGTAGCTTTAAGTTACGCTGAAATGTCCCCTTTTCTCTACAGGAATCTCCTCATGTGCTATCAGAATATATATATACTAGTGTTTAAGCTCGTTACATTAACGGGTGCTAGAATATAGCAGCATTTCCCACCCCTCCCTGTGCAACAGCAGCATTTCCTGGTCTTCCCTGTGCAGAAGCAGCATTTCCCCCCCCCCCACACACACTTCCCTGTGCAGAAGCAGCATTTCCCCCCCCCACACACACACTTCCCTGTGCAGAAGCAGCATTTCCCGCCGCCCCCTTCCCAGCCGCCACATTTAAATTGAGAAAAGCGCTTTGCCGTCTTCTGTCCACTGTGGCCCACCCTCTCTGACTACTTCCTGTTTCCGCTAGGGTTGGCCGCAGTGGATAGAAGACGCCGAAGCCAGCGGTAGCGCGGTGCAGCGCTTTTCTCACAATTTAAATGCGGCGGCTGGGAAGGGGGTGGCGGGAAATGCTGCTTCTGCACAGGGAAGTGTGGGGGGGGGGGGAAATGCTGCTTCTGCACAGGGAAGACTAGGAAATGCTGCTATTGCACAGGGAAGGGTGGGAAATGCTGCTATATTCTAGCACCCATTAATGTAACGGGCTTAAACATTAGTATATATATATTCCAGAGCACTGCAAAGCTTTTCTTAAACATAGGTAAAATATCACATCTTACTGGTAGCCCACGTTGACAACTTCCCCCCCCCTAATGACCAAATAAGGTAGGGGGAGGTGTGTAAAAGTAAAGAAGGTGACAAATGAAAATGTAAACATTTTTTCTTCTTGGAATGCCCAGGCCCTGATGTCTCTCTTTGTCTTGGCTTCGAAAGATGGTTGGGTAGACATTATGTATGATGGCCTAGATGCAGTAGGCGTTGACCAACAGGTACAGTTTGCTTCATTTAATTTACTTCTTAAACTTAGTAATGGTATCTTAAACAGTTATGTTTTTACCACAGTCTCTTTCAATCTGCTGAAATAATCTAATTGTCAAACAAAGCTTTGGTTGCAAAGGCCCATATTCTCTAAATGGCCACTTAACTTAGGCGCTGGTAGATGCCCTACTGGCGCCTAAGTTAAAAACAAAATGCTGTTTAAAAAAGGACTTAAAATACTTTTCAATTACTCTTCCGGCGCCTACAAAATTGGCACCAGAATCACGCCTCAAGAGGCGCTTTACGGTGCTTAATGCCAGTGTAGGCGTGGCTAATTCCGGAAGTAGCATTAGTCACCATAAAGCACCTACTTAGGTGTGATTCACATCCAAGGTAGGCACCAGAAATGTAGGCCTTGAAAACCCTGGCCTACATTTCCGGCGCCTACCTTTGCTGAAAGCGTGATTCTCTAAACAGCACCATTTGCTTAATTAACACGCAATCGGCAGCTGTTTTTTGAGGTGGCTGATGACAATGACGCCCTTCCAGGCCAAAAAGAATGAATCCTTTAGGTTAAGTTCATCTTTAAAAAACACTAAAATTAAGATAATAGCAATAACTACATCTTTTTTTCAATCCAAAAAGAAAACATGCCGATGCCGATGAGCTTAGAAGATGCACCAAGTATAAAAGATGGTTTGAATGGAGTCAAGTTTCAAGTTCAAGTTTCAAGTTTATTACCATTTGATGAATCGCTTATACAAATTTTCTAAGCGATGTACAATTTAAAAAGCCATTAGATAGTGGTCTCACATACAGTTGGACAAACCAATCACAAAACAAACCACATAGATCAATTAACATTTTAGTAATCGAATTAGAGACAAACATGATTGAAGAGGAAAGGAGGGAAAAGTTACAACTTCATTCTCTATTAGAATTTACATAAAAGGAGAAATACAATGGGAAGGGAAGGGGATTAATGAGTTTGATATTTGTACCAAAATGTAAGGGGTCCAAGATATGCCATATTACACATCAAAAGTGTCTTGAAACAAAAAAGTTTTTAAAAATTTTTTAAAAGATGAAAGATCTTTTTCATTTCTAATATAACTTGGCAGAGAATTCCACAATTTAGAGGCCATAACAGAAAATATATCAAAAGACTACTTGTCTTCACCAAGAACGCTGTCGCTTAGAAAGCAAAAGTAAAAGTAGTCTTTTGCCTCCATTCAAACCATCTTTTATACTTGGTGCATCTTCTAAGCTCTTCAGCGTCCCCTGATGAAGGCATCTTTTGATGCCGAAACGTGGATCCTTGTTGGGTCTTTTTAAAGAATAAAACTTGAACACTGGCTGTTTTAGGATATCTCTCTTGCCTTTTCTTGTTTCTCGTCTGTAACCCTTCCATAAGGCAAGTACTCTTTCTATTGGAAGCTAATATTCTGCAAATGGCACTCTGCATGGAACGACCTTTATAGAATACTAGCTTAGCGTGTATCTCACACCTAACTTTGGGCACGAGCATTTACACCCAACTAATGGCAGTTAGGTGCATAAATATTATTATTCTATATCGCCAGTGGCGTACCTAGCATATGTGACACCCAGGGCTCATCATTTTTTGACATCCCCCCCCCCATCTGTATGAAAAACATGATTTTTAGTAACAATCCACACGTCACACAAGAGTGTACCTAGGAAAAGGCAGCATCTTACATACTGCAGTGAGCAGTACGTCAATAAACCCATTGTAAAACTAAACAAGCCAGACTAGTACAGATCAATCCTAACAGAAAACCATGTCTTTTCGAACACACAGAACACAGAAAACACCTTCGCCTAGTATGGAATATGTAATCACAAACTAACCCCTCCCCCTTTTACAAAACTGTAGTGTGGTTTTTAGCCACAGTGGTAACAGCCAATGCTAAAAAATGCTCTACAGTTTTGTAAATGGGGAGATAGAATAAAAATACGTAGACAACGGTTAAACTGAAGCACCAAGAAGCTAGACTCTGCATACAATGCAACACCACAGAAACAGCGATGCATCTCCCCTAAAGCAAAAAATAAATAAATAAATAGAATATTTTTCTACCTTGTCTTCT
Organism: Geotrypetes seraphini; assembly: GCF_902459505.1. Taxonomy (NCBI): domain Eukaryota; kingdom Metazoa; phylum Chordata; class Amphibia; order Gymnophiona; family Dermophiidae; genus Geotrypetes; species Geotrypetes seraphini. The sequence goes on along the minus strand of NC_047093.1, from coordinate 25,519,880 downwards.
CTGGTTTCTGCTTTCCTCATCTTTTTGTCACTCTCTTCCTTTCATCCACTGTCTACCCTCTTTCTGCCCCTTCAATATGGCATCTTCTCTCTTTCTATTCCCATTCTGGAAACTTTATGCATCCCCCTTCCATTTCTCCCTTCACCCCCATTAGTCTGGCATCCATCTTCCTCCATTCCCTCCAACAATGGACTGGTATATCTCCTCTCCTCTTCTTCCCTTCCCTCTCCCACACCCACATGGTCTGGCATTTCACTCTCTCCTCTCCCTTCCCACTCACTTCCATCAGCATCTGCCCCCTTTCTCTCCTCCAACCCAATTCCATGCAGTATCCTTCCCCCTTATGTCTCTTTCCCTGCAATTCCATCAGCATCTGCCCCTTTCTCTCCCTCCACCATGCTTCCATACCACCCTGACCCCCATTCTCACCCTTCACCATGATTCCATACCACCCTGACCCGTCCTTTCTCACCCTTCACCATGATTCCATACCACCCTGACCCCCCTTTGTCACCCTCCACACCCTTCCATGCCACCCTGACCCCCTTAGTCACCCTTCACCATGTTTCCATATCACCCTTACCCCCTTTCTCACCCTTCACCATGATTCCATACCACCCTGACCCCCCCTTTGTCACCCTCCATACCCTTCCACACCACCCTGACCCCCTTTGTCACCCTTCACCATGATTCCATACCACCTTGTCCCCCCTTTATCACCCTTCACCATGATTCCATACCACCCTGATCTCCCTTGTCACCCTTCACCATGATTCTATACCACCCTGACCCCCCCTTTGTCACCCTTCACACCCTTCCATGCCACCCTGGCCTCCTTTCACCACCCTACTATGCTCCTTTCTTTCTCCATCCCAAAGGTCCCGTGATGACTGCTTCTGCTCCGGATGGAAGAGGTAAGTGACTTTGGAGGGGGCTGGGACGGCAGACGCAGTTAGTTGTGGCAAGATCCCGCGATGACTACGGCTGCCGGTCCACACCCCCCCCCCCCCCTCGACATCACTTACCTCTTCCGGAACAGAGGCGGTATACGGCGCAGTCATCGCGGGTCCTTCATTCACTTCAGCACGGTTGCTGACTCTGCTCTAAGTACGGCAGCTGCACTGAGGTGCTGTTTGGGGCAGCGCAGGAGGTTCCGGATCCGGCCGGCTGTGCACCCCCTTGCAGCGTGCACCCGTGGCGGACTGCCCCCCCCCCTTGGTACGCCACTATATATCGCACCTAAATTCTGGGAAAGCCCATACCCCTCTCATGGCCATGCACCTTTTGGAGTTGTACGCTATGAAATGTAGATGTGCATGTTATAGAATACGGAGTAGGACAGATCCACACGTAATTCCTAATTACTGCCAATTAAGTTCCTGTTAACACCAATTATTGACAGTTAATGTCTAATTAGCTAATTAGTTTGCACACAGATCTTTGAGCCGCACCTAAATTTGCTTGGGGGGACCTATGCGGAATCCAATGGTATGTGAATACTGCTGAGGCAGAGTGTGGATGGAGCTAGGGCAGTCCCGTAACTTATCCAGAGTATAAATAGTCAGTCAGGTATTTGGATAACTTAGGACAGAAGGCTATTGGAAGTTATAAGAAAAACAGACTGAATGTTACTCCTATCCGGATAGGTTCTGCTGCTGACTGCTTTGACTGCTGCAATCGGCATTGTATTGGCAAAGAGACCTGACACAACTGTGTTTCAGCAAAGTTGCCTACATCAAATTTCCAAGTTTATTTACAATTTGATATACCAACCATCAAACAAATATCTGGACAGTTTACAATTCCTAAAATTGGAGTTTTTAAAAAATGCAATAATAAAAAAATAAAAAATAAGGGAACATAAAAACCAGACAAAGATAAGGACAAAGTAGGTACGAAAGGCAATGAGGGACGGGAAGATTTATAATTACATTGAAGTCAAAATAAAAATAAAAGGGAGGTAGGAAGGGGAAGGGAGAGAACAAAAAGGAGAGGGGAGGGAGGTCACTTCATAAAAGCGGTTGTTTTCAGCAATTAAAAATTGGAAGAAAAAAGGATCTTATCCAGAATTTTGGTATGCATCTTGGAATAAAAAAGTTTGTAGTTTGGTTTTGAATTTATTGAGTAAGTTTTCTGATCGAAGATGAAATGGGATTGCATTCCAGAGGGAGGGGGCTGTGACAGAAAAGATAAAGTTTTGAGTGTAGAAAAGATCTTTGAGAGACGGAACAGTCAGTAGGTTAAGATCAGCGGATCTCAGAGCCCGGGGAGAGACATAAGGAATGAGATACTTAGTGAGTTTTATTATTGAAATTCTATTTTACAAATATTTGTATTTTTTACTGTATTATTGTATTCGCTGATTGTCCTGCTCTTTTTAGTGTAAACCGCCTAGAACTTTTGGTTATGGCGGTATAAAAGAATAAAGTTATTATTATTATACTTATTAAAAAAAGATGGGGAGTGGGTGAGTTTAATCTTAAATACCAAGAGGAGAATTTTGTAAGTAATTCGATGCGAGACAGGAAGCCAGTGTGCCTCACGTAGCAACGGGGTGACATGATCGTATTTTTTTGCATTATGGATAAGTTTAATGGCGATATTTTGAATCAACTGCAGTCGGCGGATTTCTTTTTGCGTGATTCTATGGTATAAGGAATTACAGTAATCTATGTGGGAAATAATCAGAGAGTGAACAAGGGTTTGGATGGAGGCCGGTTCGAGAACAGAGGATATAGAGTGAATTAGTTGGAGTTTATAGAAGCATTTTTTGGGAAACTGCGCTGATCTGTTCATGAAAGATGAGGTCTTTATCTAGGATGATTCCTAATCATTTTACTTTAGGTTCAATTGGAATTTGTTTAGCGTCAGTGCAAATAGGGCCTGCACACAACCATGTCGAGTCTCTTTACCAACAAAAGCGTTTTAATCGATTTGTGTCTTTGGGCTCCTTTTACAAAGGTGCGCTAGCGGTTTTAGCGTGCGTTAGCCGCTACCGCCTCCTTTTAAGCAGGTGGTAGTTTTTCGGCTAGCGCACGCTTTAGCGCGTGCTAATTTTGTGCGTGCGCTAAAAACGCTAGCGCACCATAGTAAAAGGAGCCCTATGTCTCTCCACTCTTTGGCCAACTCCGCTCTTTTGTTCCTTCCTGGCGTGTTCTGTGGAGATTAACTCGTCTTCTTTTTTTTCTTTCTCAAAGGTAAATGCCATTATATATAAAGCTTTTGTTTTCCACTTTCTTTTGCTTTGGATTTTATTTTTAATACAGTGAAAGTTCTGCTATTTGTTCTATGAGGGAGGTTATGAGCAATAAATTAAAATATATAAAAAGCTATGAAGTGCGGTAAATAGGTTCATTCTCGCCCCCCTTTTACTGAAGTGCGTTAAGCAGATAAAGGTGGGAATTAGGAACCTGATGATTACCATGTGCTAATCCCTGCAACAGCTGATAAACGTGGAATGGGGTGGGGACTATGCATTAAAGTTAGCATAAGCTACAGCTCCGTAAATTAACTGATAACATACTGTTGCAGATAACACGGAGCCATCACCACTACCCTTGTAGGTAGCGATAAGTGACATCCATGTTACCTGCAATACAGTTTGGAGCTGATTCTCCAAATGGGCCTCCCGATAGGCTGCGATAGGCATCCTTCCACCATCTCATAGCCAATCGAGATGCATGTTTTTAGAAAAAATGCAGGCAAGGAAGAATGCCTTTATTGTAGGCGTATGTCACACACCTACGGAGACATGTAGAGATGCTTTCAGGTGCCCAAGGTGTGGCATGGGCATGGTCTCCACCGTAAGTGGCCTTGGGCATCCATAAGCATCCCTATGCGTCTCCGTAGGCGCGAGACAGACGCCTTAAATGTAGGCCTGTAAAATGCTGGCCTACATTTAAACAACTCCACACTCTTATTGCATAGAAATTTTCAATGAAAAACAGATACCAGAATCCACAGAGAAAGAAACAAAAACAAGAGAAAAATAAGTGATAAAGAGGACCGGAAGGGTATCAGACAGCCCGGCACACAAGAATAGAGTGCTGGGAGCGATTCCTCATGTACCCCACGGAACCTCCACCACCTAATTATATATTATATATTCTTTTCAAACTTATAGTAAGTTTTGCTTGGCTGCATTGTTCATTTCTTTGATGCTTATTATGGCTGTTCAGATTGCTGTATTGTATGTCAAGTAAACATTACTTAGCTTTAACTTTCAGCTTAAAGATCATTCCCCTGAACGCCAACGCGTTTCGATGTCCTTTATCAAGGCGACATGGGGAGATTTAAGTTTGAACATACACTGTATACCACCAACCGGTATACAGTTTTTGCAGCCGGTTGGTGGTATACAGTGTATGTTCAAACTTAAATCTCCCCATGTCGCCTTGATAAAGGACATCGAAACGCGTTGGCGTTCAGGGGAATGATCTTTAAGCTGAAAGTTAAAGCTAAGTAATGTTTACTTGACATACAATACAGCAATCTGAACAGCCATAATAAGCATCAAAGAAATGAACAATGCAGCCAAGCAAAACTTACTATAAGTTTGAAAAGAATATATAATATATAATTAGGTGGTGGAGTTTCCGTGGGGTACATGAGGAATCGCTCCCAGCACTCTATTCTTGTGTGCCGGGCTGTCTGATACCCTTCCGGTCCTCTTTATCACTTATTTTTCTCTTGTTTTTGTTTCTTTCTCTGTGGATTCTGGTATCTGTTTGGCCTACATTTAAGGCATCTGTTAGTAAATGTAGACGCGATTCTCTATAGGACGCCGATGCGTGATTGGCATGCGATTGGCAGCAACTTCTTAGGCAGCCGCTGAGATCGGCGTCCTTTAGAGAATCGGGCCCTTTCTGTGCAATAACCCCCACATTCTGTATATGGCACCTATAATTATGCACGTAGCTGAGGTGCAAGCGCAACTTAATTAATTGGGCTAATTGGTGCTGATAATTGGCAAGTGACACCTCATAATTGATGCTAATAATTAAAAGTTATGCGCACAACTCAGAAAGCATGATTCTATAAAAAGCATGTGACAGTCGCAGTGCACAAATTTGAAAACAAGGCGTGACCAAGGGCGGATCAGGAGCATTTACTAAAAGCTAGGCGCCTAGTTGTAGAATACGCCTCATGTGCGCATAACTTAAGGTGCAGGCATTTAGGCCTGGTTTTCGCTGGCCTAAATGCCGGTATCTACGTTATTTATCACCCACTGGCGCTACGCACGATTCGATAAAAGGTGCATGCACCTTGTAGAAGCACGCAAAGCGCCATTCTAGTTGGTGGCAATATTTTAGGCGCCATATCTAGAATATTGCCCTAAGGCTCGTATTCTGTAAATGATGCCTTAAGCTAGGACTCAGTAGGTGCCCTACCGGCGTCTAACTTAAGTGGAAAGCGCCATTTAAAAATGATTAAAATCGGGGGGGGGGGGGGGTAAATATTTTTTAAACCCAGTGCCTGCATCGCAGCTATGGAGGCACTTTGATGCGTAACGCCACTGTAGGCGTGGCTTATGCCGGAAGTGGCGCTAGGAATCATAAAGCGCCTCCGTAGCCACAGTTCGTGAGAAAGGTAGGCAGCGGAAATGGAGGCCTTTAGAGCCCTGGCCTACCTTTCACGAGGAGACGACTGAACTGTGAATAACAACAGCGACAGAACCACTGCGCCTGACTTACAGTACTATTTACTTCGCTGCGAAGTGAAACTATTAATAATATTTATTGATGGGATACAAACATGGGTTACAAGATTATGACCGTTTTGGGTTTTTTTTTTTTTAAATTAATAGAAAATAAAAGATAAAAAGTAAAAAAGACAAATAGTGAAAGGAATAGAAGAATGAAAAAAAAGAGTAATCAAGGGGTTTTTCTGCCTTTGATTGAAATGTGAGCTGGGTGAACTTGTCACTTCTTGTGACCCGTATGGGTTAATGGCTCGAAACTCTGAGGCCCTTTTTCCCTACAGAGCGTTAGATTGGGGAAGTAAAATAATTGAAGGTGATCATTATATATAAAAATCTATAGATTAATACCTACTAATTAAACAGATTGTAGTAATGTGATTATTGTAAGATTTGGACCACTAAGGGCTCCTTTTATTAAGCTCCGATAGCGTTTTTAGAGCACGCTGCCGATTACCGCGTGCTAACCCCCGCGCTACGCATAAAAACTAACGCCAGCTCAAGGGAGACGTTAGCGTCTAGCTAAAACCACTAGCGCAGCTTAGTAAAAGGAGGCCTAAGTCTTCTATATATTATTCTACCTTTCACGAAGCCATGATTCTATAAACGGCGCTGATGCGTGATGACACCATTTATAGAATCCGGCCCTATGGGTATTGTGTCTGCATTAACTCCTGAGGAGAAGCTGCTGGGCACCCCCCCCCCCCCTCCCCCCAGCAGTTAAAGCAGTGGCTTTTGCACTCATCACGCAGTTATTATGGCCATGAATGTGCCATAAAGGCAAGCTATTAATGCAGATTAGTTTAAAATAAAAGGGGCTTAAGTCTTAAAAATAATGGAGGATTATTGGTATGATCCATTTCCGGCTGGGATATATCTTTGCCGCCCATTATCAGATTCTGTGGCTTGCCTTGCGTGTATTCGTCTCTTTCTGTTTTGCAGCCGAGCATGAACCACAACCCCTGGATGCTCCTCTATTTCATCTCCTTCCTGCTGATCGTTGCTTTCTTTGTCCTCAACATGTTCGTGGGTGTTGTGGTGGAGAATTTTCACAAGTGCCGGCAGCATCAAGAGGAGGAAGAAGCAAAGAGGCGGGAAGAGAAGAGACTCCGCCGGATGGAGAAAAAGAGAAGGAGTAAGGAGAAACAGCTGGCTGGTCGGTAGTCTTTCCACATCTTTGAGTGCTGCTTGACCTTTGACATAAGCCTTAGCTTCTTGCTCTAGCACCTGCTGATTGGTTATTCCCCCTAGAGCATGCCCCGCTGTAGATTTTTGCATGAAGACAAAAACTAGAAGCCATGAATATTTTCAGTGGCTGCATGACATAGAAACCTATTTCTGTTCCAAAACCTTAGAGCTCCGCCTTCTAGCGTAGATACGATTTCTACAAATAGTGAGAATTTCAAACCACCACAACAGTGTCGGATACAACCGTCTTTGAATCTGGCACTGCTGCTGCTATCTGGATTCCCTATTTGGTTTATTACAGCCTTGTAAATTTTGTAGCCAACATTGCTTCGCAAACAATTTCAGTTAAAATAAATGAACCTTAAAACAGTTTGTTCAAGGATGTAATAAAATTAATGCATTCCATTGTAGAACTAGAAATCTAGCCATGCATTGACTTGAGAAATACAGATAAAATCATAAACGTAATGAGGGAATATAGCAACTCCTGAAATTATAAGCTAATTTTTCAGTCTTCAACAAGTTCTTGTAAAAAAAACCCAAAAAACACAAGGTTATATTTTTCAAATATTGCTACACCAAAATGAAACAATGGAGAGATGATATATTGAGGCAGGAAATGACCCAGGCTTTTACCTTAAATCTCTTGTTTACTTAATAAAGCAGGAAATGACATGCAGGTCAGAGGTCAGAGGTACTCTCCTCCATCTTGCATGCTCTCTCACCATGTTAATTCATCTGTTTCTCATGTCTGGTGGGTTTTCTTCTTCTGTGTTTAGTTGCTCTGCTCATTTTATTCTCTTCATTTTTCATCACACGTTCATTTGGCCCCTTTGAGGGCCAGAGTATAAATGAACTTTAAAGTTTGTCAGATCAGGGGGCTTGTTCTTGCAAATCCGTAACCAATACAAAACTTATTTGAGTCAGGAAATATGTTAGGACTCTCTGTTGAATGGAAGTAAGTACGCAGCACATATATAATGTGAAAAAGTAAGGATGTTTTTGAGTTATTGTGAAGTCCAGATCGACTCTATACATTCTCATTTGTGAAACTGAAAAGACAAGAGTTCTCAAAGAGATAATAATCTTCAGGATTCAGATCTCCATCAGAAAATTCTAAAATGCTAACAATAAAAGTGATCTAGAAAATTTAAAATTTTCCCGGGCAAAAGGGTAGAGCTTTCCCTGTCAAGTCATGTAGTATGTGGTCTCTGATTTGTACTTGGAAAGAAGGGATTGATGGGTTAACTTAGCCAAATGTTCCCTGGTTAGCTTAGCCAAGTTTGTCCATAAACAAGAAGTTACTTTCATCTTTGAAATACATACTTATTTGCAGAAGGAACACTTAAAATTCACCAGATCCAAAAGCTGAGTAGGTTAAAATGCTTCCTAGAGTTGTAGAACACTTACTACACTATGCCTTCCAATGTAAATAAATATATGCACACACTCTGTTAATAACAAAGGTTTTGCCTTTGAAATGTTGGAACTTTTTTCGAGGGGGCCATACACCCAATATTACTCTAATAACAAGTTTGTGCAAATGCATTACTCTATCACTTGGCTTATAAGTAAGCCAACAGCCCACTTAGAAAGCCTACAGTAGGTGTTAGGAACAACCTCTAAACTTTTCATAAAATTAAGTTAGTTAAAAAATATCTGTCAGTTTATATGGCTGGACAGACTTTCAAGGGGAGTTATTCCAGCATGGTTGGCTTTTTCAGCCACCTAAACTGATCAAATGGTTCAATTTTCATTTTGCAAACATAGGATGTGCCATTTTTTTCCCCCAATCACATCCTATTTGACTGGTAATTATTTCAGATGTGTTCAAATGATGTGATTTTTCAGGAGGGTTGCTGACCCGACTGCGAGCAAAAGAACGTCACTCTTGGTACATCTGAGAGTGGCGAGTACTATAAGAGCCGTAAGATTTGTAGGCTTTGGTCAGGTTGACAAAGAAGGAAAAAGTCGATAGAAATAACATTTGTACCAGCAACGTAACAAATGGCAAATAGTGCTTGATCTCCATCATGCTGGACAAGTTCTTCCAGTATGATTATTCATCTGGTTGCTATGTTAAAGACACATGATTATATCGCTATGGTAGAATGCTGAATAGACCATCGTATTTTTTTTATTTACCTATAAGTAAAAGAATTGAAAATGAAAATACATTTTATTTATTTAAAATTTTATATACTGTATATTAACTATACAGTTTACAAAGATTGCAATCATAACAGGTTATGAACACAATTGCAGAGCAGAACTCGTAAAAAAAGAAAAGGGAAAAAAAATGATTTATTAAAAAATTTATATATTTAGAAATTCCACCTGTGGCAGATGCTGAGGTACAGAGAGACAGAGAAGTGTAGAATTAACTGTACACATGATATGTTGTCCTGCCAGACAATTAACAACATTTCATTCTTTTAGATCTATTTCTGGATGATGTAATTACGGAGAGCGCAGCCAGTGCAGTACAAGGTACTGGGAAATCTTGCATCTCGTCTGAGTTCAGTGGCAGTGTTGTGTAACTAACTGCTGTCCAGTGCGGATGTGAGGTGTCCCACTAAGCTGTGTGTGAAGTCTTGTTCGTTTACTTCATTGCACACGTGTTTCATATGAATTTGCAAGGTCTGCAGACTAAATTCATAGGATTAGCATTTAGTTCACTGTCTAGGTCATGCTTTTTATTGTCATGTAAAAACGGCTCTTATTTGATACATGCCCATGGATTTACTAAGCGGGGACTTCAGGTATTGAGGCATACATTGTAGACCATTCTAGCTGTTCAGACCAAGATGTGTCACTCATCTGGATTTGGTGAAAAGGCCCCTTCTTGCTTAGACTTGTATATTTCCATGGGAATATTGACATTTAACAATATAAGAACATAAGAATAGCCTTATTGGTCCATCAAGCCTAGTAGCCCGTTCTCACGGTGGCCAATCCAGATCACTAGTACCTGGCCAAAACCCAAAGAGTAGCAACATTCCATACAGAATCTCAAAGAATAGCAAGATTCCGGAATCCCAGAGAGTAACAAGATTCTAGAATCCCAAAGAGTAGCAACATTCCATGCTATCGATCCAGGGCAACATGCTCGGGGCTCAGATGATATAAGCTGGGATCGGAAGACCTTGCGTAGCCAAAATCTGGGATTTGTTATGGGAGACTGATGTGTCCTGTACTGGCAGGAATGCAAGTATCCTCAGGTCTCCAGTGCTCTTGTGCAATGTCTTTCAGTTACTTCTCCACCTCCCTTTGCACACACCCTCTATTTGATTTCGGAGTTGGACCTTTGTTATTTCGGTCCCTTCCTGAACTCACATATCCCTAACAAGAGTCATTTAAGGGAGCAGCAGAGTCTGTAATGATGGCTTTTGTATGACATAGTTGTCCAAGAGGAAGAAAGATGCAGCTCTATCCTTGTTGACATACTTAAGAGAGCTTAAGATTTTTGCAGGAAGTGGTGCTCCCTCCACTGCTCAAGTACCTGAGAAATCATCTAAGTGGGAGTCATTTATTCCCATGAATGTAAGCAGTCTGCTCTCTATTTCTTCTTTAAACTCTATCGGGGGCCCTAGATTATATAACTGCTTGAAATAAAGGCATCCTTAGGGTAAAAGAAAAGATAAAAGCCATCAAATGTAGGATGAAAAACTTTAGATGACTTCAGCTGCTGGAGATTTTGCTTTCATCATTCTATTTACTTGATCATGCTATCTTTGAGTAATACAGCAACAAGTTGGTTCACTGAGAAAGTGTGTGCGGGTTTTATTAAGAGGATCTTTCTAGTTTAAAAAAAAAAAATAACTTTCTGATCCTATCTACTAAAGATTAGACATACGAGGGTCATTTCATAAATAATGCACACTATTTTTTTATATTTACTATTTTTTTTCACATACAGTGGTACCTTGGATTACGAGCATAATCCATTCCAGGAGCATGCTCGTAATCCAAAATGCTCGTATATCAAAGCAAGTTTCCCCATAGGAAGTAAGGGAAACTTGCTTTGATATGTTTCCACCCCCCACCTTCCCCCCCCCGAGGCCAGCAGCGCTGCTCCCCCCCCTCCCCGAGAACCGGCATTGCTCCCCCCGAAGGCCCCCCCCGTGAACCGGCACCCTCCCCCCCGCCGCCATCGGGCACCCCCCCTGCCGCCATCGGGCACCCCCCCCCGCCGCAACCTGAGATCTCCCCAACCCACCCGAACCCTCTTCTTACTTTTCTGTAGCCTCCGCAGCGGCAGCGGCACCGGCACCAGCATGTCCTGTGCGTGGTGCCGGTGCCTGAAGATCTGCTTCCTGTGCTGGGCCTTGAGAGTTCACGTTCGACGTGAGAGTTCCCGTTCAACGTGAACTCTCAGGCCTTGCACAGGAAGCAGATCTTCAGGCACCGGCACCACACACAGGACATGCTGGTGCCGGTGCCGCTGCGGAGGCTACAGAAAAGTAAGAAGAGGGTTCGGGTGGGTTGGGGGGACCTCAGGTCGCGGCGGGGGGGGCCCGATGGCAGCGGGGGGGGTGCTGGATCGCGGGGGGAGGGTGCCGGTTCGCAGGGGGGGTGCTCGCAAATCGAAGTGCGTTCAGTTTCCGAGGCGCTGATTTTGTGAATGTTTTGCTCGTCTTGCAAAACACTCGCAAACCGGTGCACTCGTAAACTAAGGTACCACTGTATTTCTTTACAATCCTTCAATATAGTCTCCCTGCTTTGCAATGACCGAGTCCCAGCATCTGGGAAGCTTCATTATTCCATCCAAGACACCGTTTTTGTTTAGTTGCCGAATGGCTCGGGTACCGGCGGAAAAAAGCTCTTCCGGAGATGCAAAACGATGTCCACGCATAGGTTGTTTCAACTTTGGAAAAAGGTCACAATCTGATGGACTCATGTCTGGACTGTAGGGAGCATGAGGTAACACCTCCCAGCCGTATTCGTGTAGTTTTTCAATGATGACATTCCCTATGTGCAGGTGAGCGTTCCCAGCCAAGAGCAACTGAGGTTGGGTTTTATGCATTTTTTTGCAAAAAAAAATCACAATAATACACTGCTGTGACACTTCTTCCACATGGAACTTTGTCTGTAATGATGATGCCTTCATGATCATAAGCATAAATCATTTGTTTGACTTTTGATTGAGGTTGGTCGTGGGGAAGATGGAGCTCTCCACTAGTCATTGAAAAACTACGCGAATACGGCTGGGAGGTGTTACCTCATGCTCCCTACAGTCAAGACATGAGTCCACCAGACTTCGACCTTTTTCCAAAGTTGAAACAACCTATGCGTGGACATCGTTTTGCATCTCTGAAAGAGCTTTTTCCACCAGTGCCCGAGCCATTCGGCAACTGAACAAACATGGTGTCTTGGATGGAATAATGAAACTTCCCGGACGTTGGGACTCGGTCATTGCAAAGCAGGGAGACTATATTGAAGGATTGTAAAGAAATACTTTGGGAAAAAAAAATAAAGTATGTAAATTTATTAAAGAAATAGTGTGTATTATTTATGAAATGACCCTCATAGAACTTTTGTCTTCCTTCTTTCAATACTTTTCAAAATAAAGTCAACTTAAAAGCCAATGCGATGACACTAGAAGGAAATAACCCTGATACAAGAGGAACATTTGCTAAGTAAGGGAAAGGGATAGGGATTTTATATATTGCCTTTGTGTGGTTTACATATTATTATATACAAGTACCATGAATACACTGCCATCAATGCATAGCAATACGATAACTTCATGTAAGCAGCTATTTATTTATCAGGATTTATATACCGCAAGAATAAGTCAGACATAAGCCACAGACAATTACAGCAGTAAAAATATTCAAATTACAATCAAAATATGGCATAGTACGCTACATTATAATGTCTATAATACACAATAAAACATTTTAATAGACAGCATAGGGTGTAAGCAAAGATGAAGCATATAGAGCATAAGAGAGTAGTTGCACATGAGGTCAGAATGGTGCTTGAGAACTCTTAGCTAGGGTGGGAGTGGATAAGTATGTCCTGCTATGCAATAAATGTAATATCACAGTCATTAGGGTATGTCTATGCTGTACGTAATTAACAGATTTACTAAGAATTTTTCCCAGAGACATAAAATAAGGTTAAAACCTGGAGGTGTAGGACTTTCTAAATTGTGGGTCATGATCCAAATGGGGTTGTGACTTAGATGGGCCAAAAAATCATTATCAGTCCATGCTTTCTGACAAGCTCACCCTAGAATTTGTCCTGTACAGGGAGCACAGGAGTAGCTTAACGGATAGTGCAATGGCCAAAGGAACCAAGTTTGATTCTCACTGCAGCTCCATGTGACTCTGGGCAAATCAGGTGCAAAATAAGTACCCATATATAATATGTAAAACCATTTTGATTATAACACAGAACAGCAGTTTATCAAACCATATCCCCTTTCTCTCCAGAGAAGTCAGAAGGTGATGTGGTCAGAGCATAGAAGAAAGGTAGGCCTCCAGGGGAGTCAACGCCACAGAAAATTTGCTAAGACCTGCTATGTGTTGGATGTAGGTCTCCAATTATATGATAGCGAAGCAATTTCAGACAATAAGCTGAGGCCAATCAACCCCTTTCTCTTCTCCCATAGTCAGAAGGCTAGTGAGTGAAAATGAAGAAAAACGACCCTTGTTTCCACCAAAACCAAACTTCTATGAATAGCCATGGTTTGTCTGTCATTACTCTGGCTTAACCGTTTCCTTCCATGGATCGATCTATGGATGGAGATGCATTATGTTTTCAGAATTTTTTTAGGCTAACTTGAGATCACCCATTGCCTCACTTTATGTGTTCAGGCTCTCGCTATATTCCAATGCAGATTTGGAACCTTTCAGTATATGACTGACATATGATATGCACTTATTCTTCAGTCCTCAACTAGAAAAAGAGAAAGACCCCTTTTGACTTTATAAAATGTGGCATGCCATGAAAGTTCAAAAGCACTAATTTCGAGACAAGCATAGCTCAGTCAGAATCCAGAATTGCTTTCATCCATTCTTACGTTTTGCAAAAAATGTTCCATGGCTTCGGGACACTAAGTTGAAGCATTGTGTGTCTACAGCAGCAGCTGGGAAACTGGAAAAAAGGTTAGGATTCCCATCAAATGTGAACAAAAAAAAATCATTTTCTTTTCATGTTGCACAACAAAGCTTTTTGTGTACATTAAAAAAAAAAATCGAGACATGAATATTTCACTGATAATAAATTTGTATTTTTATGCTGCAAGATTCAAACTATCAGCGAGGTAGATTGAACTCCAGCTGCTCGAGAAACCCAAAGCTTCTACATCGCTGTTTTATTAGCTTCAAAGCCCTGTCTTTGATCAAGAAAAGGACCAAATAGTATTGGTATTGCACAAACCTTTGGAGCAGATCTTAAATTCAAGGGCCTGACAAAAAGGTTCCACTGTGTATTTTCAAAAAATACCCAGCATGGGTCCATTGAAGGCTGATTTCTTTGTAAACGAGACCACGTTAATCCGTCAGCTTCCCTTCTCTCTTCCGTTTAGTTCATCAGACAAGAGGAAGCTAGATTTATAACACCTTTTTAAAATGTTCTGTCAGCTTGTCTTGTGTTTCTTCTCTCCCCGTCCCCAATCTTTTTCATTCTCATTCTGTCATTTTAACTGCTGTAGTCATGGGTGGCATGTTTCCCTTTTCAGGCAGAGGGTCTGTCCTATCTACACAGATGCTATTGGTTTTCATGTCCGTACATTTTGTATCAGTAAAGTATGTGTTTGTGTCCACTTGCGTGCCAGTTGTGATTTACAGCTGGAATGAACAGATGTCTGTATTTCCCAAGATTTTTGGTTGCATATGGAATATTACATCTAACACCACTGCTTGGAGGAGGTGGGGGACTTTTTCTACAGAGACCAAAAGTGGAATAAAAATTCTCCAGTAAAAATTAAAATTTTCAGCCATTTTTAAGTGACTCTCTTGGGCAACTTCTCTGTATTGAAAGTTCCACATCTATATTAAACAGCTTTGACTTTGCGGCCTACAGGGAGCATGGGGTTTTGTGATTCATTTACAGGTAAAACTGTCTACGAGTTCGACCAAACTGCATGAACAGCATGTTGTGATTGAGAAGGATAAATGATAGCATCAACTTATAAGCAGGGCCGCCAAACCACTGAAATCGTAAAGCTGCAGCCAGAAGGAAACCTGGCACTCGGCAGACTGCGTCTGCTTCTTAGAACAGCGGGTTCGCCGAAACCTGGAAAGCCACAATCCAAAGCTGCTGAGGGACAAAATGCTGCCCAGTGTTCAAACTGTAATTGACTCTTGATGCAGACGGGTGCCCGTGTCTCCTGGCTTCCAGAGGCATCGATGGGTGTACAGAGTGTTGACAGCCCTGCGTATAAGGTTCTGCTTTAATGGTGGGGGAAGAAAGGTCTGAACCATGAATGCTTTCCGGTCCTTATTCTATGGGACCTGGAGTACTTTAATGACAAAAATGCAATTTCTTCCCAGAAGATATACAATTTAACAAATACCATTAAATTAAACCATGACTGAGCCTAGAGTATTACGCAGCAAAGTTGTCTGGATATTCATTTGGACTTATCTGCATAAGTTTGCTGCTGGATTTACCCAGATAACTGGATTTATCCAGACAACTTTAGGACAACCTTTGTGTTTGGACCATCAACATGTTCACGTAACTTTAAGAACATAAGAATAGCCCGTTCTCATGGTGGCCAGTCCAAGTCACTAGAACCTGGCCAAAACCCAAGGTGTAGCAGTATTCCATGCTACCGATCCAGGGCAAGCAGTGGCTTCCCCCTTGTCTTTCTCAATAACAGACTATGGACTTTTCCTCCAGGAACTTGTCCAAACCTTTCTTAAAACCAGCTACGCTATCCGCTCTTACCACAACCTCTGACAAGGCGTTCCAGAGTTTAACTATTCTCTGAGTGAAAAAATATTTCCTCCTATTGGTTTTAAAAGTATTTCCCTGTAACTTCATCTAGTGTCCCCTAGTCTTTGTCATTTTTGATGGAGGGAAAAATCGATCCACTTGTACCTGTTCTACTCCACTCAGGATTTTGTAGACTTCAATCCTAGCTCCCCTCAGCCGTCTCTTTAGCCAGCATGGACAATGCTGACAGGATAAAGTTATGCCATGATCTCTGAAACCCCTCCAATCCCATCTGTTCTGTTGCAGGTACATTTTAGGTGGACAATAATTTTGTCCTGGCAGAATTTGCCCACTCAACTTAGATGTCAACCTTGAATATTTGTCTAACTCCCAAAGTTTGTCAGACAAATCTTTTGAATATCTGCCCCAAAGTCGCACAGGTGATGGCATGCATTTGATCACCTGATTTAGTTTCCCTAAGATGATAGATTGGCATTAATAAAGGTTTATAAACCAAAATACATGCAATTGCATTAAATTGCAAGTTTACTCAGAAAGGATCTTTGGTTTGCCTTGTTCTATAGGTAGGTTATAAAACCTGCAGCTTGGGCTGAGGTGGTTTATTACCCACATTAAAGGGAATATTTCATAACAGAGCCTCTATATCAAAAGTCCAAACATGTGGGCCCATACACTATAAAGAAAACTTCAAACACCAAAAGCAGGGAATACAGTACTCCCCCCAATATTCGTGGGGGTTGCGTTCCAGGAGCCCCCGTGAATTTTGAAAATCTGCAAATACGGTTTTTGTTTTTGTTTTAGTTCAGTAAGTTTTATTGGCTTTCAAACATTTACAAAATGCAAAAGCAGTGAAAAATAAAAACGAACTGTGTTATGCATATAAACAACATAAATGCAATTTGCGATCTGTACATGAAAAACTATAGAGTACAATCCTTGAATCAGACAGACAAATAATACTTAGGCAGCAAACAGAATGGTGCAAAACAAGAAGTGAAAAGAACTAGAGGCATCTAGTCAGATTTGCAATAGGATAAAACAGGAGACCACACTTTGCTAGAGGAATGATAAGAATTAGTCTTTTCTGCGGCTATGAGCTCATACTTAGAATAGAACCCGATGCCTCTAAGCCCGAAGACGCTGCTACGGCGGCCATTTTTGGGGAACTCCGTTCCATCAGAGAATTACTTATTGATGCCAAACAGGATATTGCTGACCTGAAAACGGACATTGCGGCCATAAAGGCGGACCTCACTGCAGTGCAGACCCGGGTGGATAATATAGATGCCAGAACGGCTGCGGCTGAAACATCTATTAAAAAGTTGCTCAAACAATCCACGTGCGTGGCAGCCCTGGAGCGCGCCCTTGAAGACGCGGATAACCGCGCACGGCGAACCAGCTTCCGATTACTAGGTCTCCCGGAGGGGAGGGAAGCTTGTGACCTAGTAGATTTTCTTGCCGTCCTTCTGCCCCAACTTTTGAAAATGAGCGATGACACTAAACTGGACTTTGACTGCGCTTTTCGGCTGCCACAACCTGACACATTGCATAAGAAATACCCGCGGCCTATGCAAATACGGTTTTTCGCCTGTCAAAAGGCAGGAGAGGGCAGCCGGAGCGCCGGCGAGTGAAGAAAACCACTCGCAGTATGCTCCGACCGTCTCTTCCTGTCACTAAAGTAAGGCTACACCAATCAAGAGCTGTGTTGACACGCAGCTCCTGACTGGTGTAGCCCGGCTTTAGTACAGGAAGAGGCGGTCGGAGAATACCACGAATTAGTGAGTCCGCGAACTGTGAACCGCGAATTCGTGGGGATAACACTGTATACTGCATGGCGGTCCACAGGAAAAAAATGTGCTATCAGAAACAACACAAAGTTGTGTTATCTTCATACATTGTGAGGGGTGTTTTCAAAAGGATGTTTGTTAGAATTGGGATGTCCTATTCATAACATCCACCCCCCCCACCCCCCCAAAAAAAACCCTCATTCATCTTACAGCCATTTTTGAATAGGAAAAAATTGCGATTTCCTGTTTGAAAATACATGAGCAGGACATAGTTGTGCTGAAAACGTCCAAAATGAACATCTGTTTTCCAAAATAAAATGTCCAAATTATGAACACCAAAAACAGAAGGCGCAAAAATGTCTGGCTGGCATCATTTGTACAAAAATGGCCACGGAAATGTCCATGCAGAGCGTGAGTGGTCAGTGCGGAGAACTTTAAACAACATGACCCAGGTACATATCCCACTCTAATTCCATTATATGTTATTGTGAGCCTCCAGCAACAGATAAAAACCTACTGTAACTAAAGGTACATCACTACAATAGCCAAGACACTTGCGGTATCTTATACATTCAGGTAGACGAGGTATTTCTATGTTCCAGGAGGGCTCATGTGCTTGTACAGAAATAAAAGAGTTTAAGTGGGAAGGTTACTAAAATGGTGCGTGGTTTTCGTCATAAGGCGTATGGGGACAGACTTAAAGATCTCAATCTGTATATTTTGGAGGAAAGGCGGGAGACGTTTAAATACCTACGTGATGTAAATGTGCATGAGTTAAGTCTCTTTCATTTGAAAGGAAGCTCTGGAATGAGAGGGCATAGGATGAAGTTAAGAGGTGATAGGTTCCGGAGTAATCTAAGGAAATGTGTTTTTACAGAAAGGGTGATGGATGCATGGAACAGTCTCCCGAAAGAGGTGGTGGAAACAGAGACTGTGTCTGAATTCAAGAAAGGGTGGGATAGGCACGTGGGATCTCTCGGAGAGAGAAAGAGATGGTGGTTACTGTGAATGGGCAGACTAGATGGACAATTTGGTCTTTATCTGCCATCATGTTACAGTGTTTCTATAAGCATAAAGTTCTATGACATCACAATGCAGGTGTAAAGAGCCTTAGCCAATAGGGTGAGCAGGAGATCGTGGATGCTGGGGATAGGCAGACTGGTTGGGCCATTTGGCCTTTATCTGCCATCATGTTTCTATGTTTCTATAACCATAAAGTTCTATGACATCACAATGGAAGCGTTAAGAGCTTTTGCCAATAGGAAGAGGAGGAGATAGTGGATGCTGTGGATGGGCCATTTGGCCTTTATCTACCATCATGTTACTACGTTTCTATGTTACACCTGTGTTCTCTTGTTCAAAGTCCACTGCACTGACCACTAGGGTATTCCATACACTTGCTTGCTGCTCTATTAGGAATGGCCATAATACCTGAAGCTGTCATAGAGCCTGGTATCTACAGTCACTTTCACGACAGGGGGTGGCAGGGACCCCTAACCACTGGAAGATTTAGGAGTGGTCATGCTTTCATCCCTCCAGTGGTCAGCTGCTCAATGAGGGCACATTTTTGTACCCTGGACATGATTGAAACAGGTCTAGATAAAAACATCCTCCTTTTTTAGCCTTGGGTGTTTCTTCCCGTTCCATTATCACTGAAAGGTATCCTAATTTTGGATCAAATATAGAACTGAGCGTAGCGGCTGTATGCATCACTAACGTTTGGGCGCGCCCATTCAGGCCACAAAAAAACCAAGCCGAAATACCTGCGCTTAAGTTGTGTGCGGATCGAGCATATTCTATAAGAGTGCACTTAACTTTTAGGAACTCCTATACACCGCCCGTTCTTCTCCCCTGGCCCTGCCCCCTTTTGAGATTTGCGCACTAGAACTGATATGCATCTCTTTAAAGAATGCGCCTACTAAGTTGTGTGCGTAACCACTAATTTGTGCCAATTAGTGGCAGTTATGAGGTACTTGACAATTATAGGCGCCGGATGGGTTGTTAAACATTTAGATTGCACGTGCAAAACGGATTACGCGTACAACTTATGATGCCATGGAGGTTCATAATCAAAAAATATAAACATCCAAAAAGCATCCTAAATTGGCTCTTGGACGTCCTAATTGCCAGGACATCTAAGTGCCAATAGGCGAAACCACTTTTCTGGACGTCCAGAGCTCAAGATGGGTGTGGTGGAGGCGGGCTTTGGGTGTGCATAAGGGCGTAGACTTGATGTGTTACAGCAATAATCCAAACCAGATCCTCACCTCAAGACAAAGAAGAACTCCGAATCCTCTTGCCTTCCCTCCACTCAAGGGCACTCAGCGCAAAAAGATGTTTGATAACCTTCTGGCGACGCAAGCAGCAAAACTTAACTACTCATCTCCAACCTGTTGACGGCAACGGGCGACTTCAAAACTTTTCGAAAAGAAATCAAAACCCTACTTTTCAAAAAAATTTATCCAGATATCTTAACCCAACCCTTCCCCCTCCTCCTAGATAAATTCTCCCCCAAAACCTCCACTTAAATAATCTCTTCCTCCCCAAAACACCAACCAAATATTCAGATCCCTGAAATGTAATGTAATCTTATTTGTACTCTAACTGTAATCTATTTGTTATATCACTCAGTAACGTACCGTCAATTTAATATCCAATTTGCAAGTTCTTCCGGAATTAATCCAGCTACCTCTCCTCCCTTGTAACCAAAAAAAAAAAAACAACCAATACTGTTGTAACTTCACTGGAAATGTCCAGTTAGCTCTTTTGTAATCCGCCTTGAACTGCAAGGTATAGGCGAAATAGAAGTCCCTAATGTAATGTAATTTTGCGATACACCCTGGACGGAACTTAAACGTTCTGAACTAGACCTGTTTTAGAAGTGTCTATGTGCCACAAAGATGTCCAAACTAACCAGATGACCACTGCATGCCTGAAGATAAGATCCCCCCACCCCCCGTGCTCACTGACCCCCTTCCATCACACAAAAATGAGAACAAAAAGATATATACCTGGCTCTAGGACAGCAGCATCTGGTATGGGGAAGCCTAGTAGTGCATCAGGTGTGTTGAGTTACCTGGTGGGTGGGCTCGTGAACAATAGAGAGGAAGACCCAGATCCTTAAGGCACTCTAACCACAACATCTATGGTATTAAGTATGAGCCCATCAAAACTCACTCAAACCCTATTATACTGCCATATAGGTGCTACCTGCAGTCATAAGGGCTATTGAGGTGGTAAACAGGTGGGTATAGTAGGTTTGGGGGGCTCACCATAAATTATAAGAGGGTTTTGGTGAGATGAACATCTTACACCCTTTATGTGTTCACAGCAGTGCCCTCTAAGGTGCCCCATTGCTCTGTTGGGATGTCGATGTGGCCAGTCCATTACTATGCTGGTCCCTCCCATGTCCAAATGGTCTGAATTTGGGAACATGGACGTTTTTGTAATCAAAAATGTCCAAAAAATATAGAAGAACTAAAGGCCAAGACGTCCAAATAAATCATTTAAAAAAAAATATGTGGACGTCCAGCAGTTTTTAAAATGGATATTTCCCCGTTCCAATATTTGGACGTCCTGCGGGATACATCCAAAGTCGGACTTAGGCGCACTATCAAAAAGGTCCCGCCATGTATAGAATTTGGGCCTTTGTGTATAAATCCTCCCAATTTTGTACGAATCGTTTTCAGTGTAAACAACATGCTCACGTACAGAAAATGATTTGTTTAAAGTACCCCTCGGTGTAAAGTGGTAACAAACGGCTATTCAAAATGACCAGGCTCATTTATTATAATAGAGAAAAATTGTAGTAGCTCCATATCCCATACAATAAGCTGAAGGAATCTCTTGCTCTGATAACTTTAACCACTGTAGTTTGTATCTTGTGCACATTGTAGACACTCAGGATTATAGATGGGTGGTAACTACAAGGAAAAGGCTGTCTGAGCTACCTGCTTGTAGAGAAATTGCACAACAAATTTCCAAACACAGTAAAACCTTGGATTGTGAGTTTCATGGTGTGCGAGTGTTTTGCAAGACGAGCAAAACATTTTATAAAATTTTAACTTCATCAACAAGCGTTGTCTTGCAGTACGAGCACGTTGGCGCACGCCACGTACAAGTACACGCAACATACGTGCGTCGTATTGCTGAGCGCATCCCTGAGCGCAGCTGAATGCAGCACAAGCATCGCAACTGAGCACAATATAAGTGTGACACAAGCACGCACAACATACGCGTGTCGCATCCCTGAGCGCAGCTGAATGCAGCACAAGCATCGCAACTGAGCACAATATAAGTGCGACACAAGCACGCACAACATACGCGTGTCGCATCCCTGAGCGCAACTGAACGCAGCACAAGCATCGCAACTGAGCACAATATAAGTGCGACACAAGCACGCACAAATACGCGTGTTGCATCCCTGAGCGCAGCTGAATGCAGCACAAGCATCGCAACTGAGCACAATATAAGTGCGACACAAGCACGCACAACATACGCGTGTCGCATCCCTGAGCGCAGCTGAATGCAGCACAAGCATCGCAACTGAGCACAATATAAGTGCGACACAAGCACGCACAACATACGCGTGTCGCATCCCTGAGCGCAGCTGAATGCAGCACAAGCATCGCAACTGAGCACAATATAAGTGCGACACAAGCACGCACAACATACGCGTGTCGCATCCCTGAGCGCAGCTGAATGCAGCACAAGCATCGCAACTGAGCACAATATAAGTGCGACACAAGTACGCACAACATACGCGTGTCGCATCCCTGAGCGCAACTGAATGCAGCACAAGCATCGCAACTGAGCACAATATAAGTGCGACACAAGCACGCACAACATACGCGTGTCGCATCCTTGAGCGCAGCTGAATGCAGCACAAGCATCGCAACTGAGCACAATATAAGTGCGACACAAGCGCGCACAACATACGCGTGTCGCATCCCTGAGCGCAACTGAACGCAGCACAAGCATCGCAACTGAGCACAATATAAGTGCGACACAAGCACGCACAACATACGCGTGTCGCATCCCTGAGCGCAACTGAACGCAGCACAAGCATCGCAACTGAGCACAATATAAGTGCGACACAAGCACGCACAATATGCGTGCAGTGCAAAACGCAAAATCCTCTCCTCTCTCTTGTCTCCCTCACACCAGCTACGATTTTATTCAAAAGTAAAGTGCAGGTTATTTGTTTTACTGTACACTTCTCCCTTCGAATCTGCGGTTTCAACATCCGCGGATTCGGTTATTCGCTATTTTTTGGGGGGGGGGAAGTTTAATTTTTTTGGGCTATTTTTAAGCTTTACCCGGTGGTCTAGCGGGTTTTCAGGGCCGGAGCAATCTTCCTATGTTCCTGCCCCGTATAGATCACTCATAGGAAATGGCTGCCATGAGCTCCCGCAGTCGCTTTGATATACGAGTGCTTTGGATTACAAGCATGCTTCCGGAACGAATTATGCTCGCAAACCAAAGTTTTACTGTAGTGTGAAAGAATTCAGATCAATGAAATGCAAAATCAATGTCCTTCACTGGCAGTCTAATTCTAGTCTAACAAGTTCATTCTAACAAACCCGTCCTGTTATCAAGATCCCAGAAAGTATGGATCATTCACATAAATAGCCTGGAAGGGCTCCAGCAAGTTTTGCCATGGGATTCTTGCTCCCCACCCCCTCTCCCCTCAGCATAACAGAAATCCTTATGTCCCAATATGGAGGACCTCATGTGTCTTATTGGTGAAAAAATATCTTGAGCTCCAACGCTAATCAGTTGAATCTTGAGGCATGGACATCTAATTCAGGTAAAAAAAACCACCAAAAAACACCCCAAAAACAATACGCAAGATACATCTTTGCCCCTCAGTGTGTGTTCTGATGCTTTCCAGGAAAATGTTAAAAATAACCAACTGTCTGGCCTATTCTGCATTAGCACTGGGTGTGTAAATCAGTAAATCTGATGAACACTCATACAGGTGGGTGAGCCAGACACTGGCTGGATCCCTACAGGGGGGAATCGAGAAAGAATAGAGTTAGAAAACCCACATTTCTGACACTAGACCAAAAATAAAACAAAAACTGTGGATACAGATGTTCTGGAGATAATTTATTAAATACTGACATATAAAACCATGAAAATTCAATTAAAAAAGTACAATGCGAAAAAATATTGTGATAAAAATCCACGCCTTCCTCAGGGGTCCAATGGTTTGCAAACTCACATATAAGGAATTGGACTGAAAACAGTCTATTGTCTTTAAACATGTGAGCAAAGAACACCGCAGACAAGCTGAAGGAGCAAAATTGTTTTTAGCATTGTACTTTTTTAATTGAATTTTCATGGTTTTATATGTCAGTGTTTAATAAATTATCTCCAGAGCATCTGTATCCACAGTTTTAGTATTTGTTTTCATCGGTGGATTGTTTTCACTATGGATCATTGGGTCTCCCCATTTTTCTTTGTTGTACTAGACCAAAAATATCACTGAGGCGGTGTGATCATCATTACGCAAGACTTAGCATATGTGAATGGCGGGACGATTGACCTTTTCCAAGTTTAGTGGAGCTGTAAGCAGCGAGTACTCACTCGGCCTCATTATTATACCACGCTGGCTTAAATAATTTCTCAAGTTTTATGGTTTACACCTGTATGAACGGGACATAAATTAAGATTGGTGGATTTAACCACCAATGAATTCAGTACTGCTGCTGCTAATTAATGTAATTTATGTAGCTTTTCCCTCCCCATAATAAATTGCTTTGAAAACAACAGGAGGCCATTACTAAGAAAGATGGTCCTTCAAATCAAACGCTACCGAATGCTTTCAAACAAAGTTGTTTCTCTGAAATTATTGCTGTAGTTGGGTAAGACGGGAGAATGGCTTTTTAAAGCCCCTCTGCATTTAAATTCACCCTACAAAGTGCCCAGGTTCAGTCACAATATGTTAACCACTTCTTCTCCAATGCACAGTCAATAATATATTCTGCACCATTCTCAGCAGGACCCTACACTCCATAAAAAAGTTCATTGACCACGAGATGGCTTGTTTGGATACCTCCCTCTAATAGCGCAATCCCCGCGTCAGGTTCGTTCTGTTTTTAAAGCTGCTACTGCAGCAGAGGAAATCACACGACGGAGTGGTCTTAGAGAAGGTCTGTTGATTTTAAAAAAAAAAAAAGTTCCCAGTTCTTCTCACCCTTATTTCTGTCTGGAGAGTTGAGAGCTACACACCTGAGGTGAGAAACGTTTCTGTGGATACATGTTGTCAATTTTATTAAGAAACATACGGACAAGGTCAGTTTGGGGTTGAAATAACCTGAATGTTCTGTGTGAGCTGTAGAAACCTGAGTGGGTGAAAGTGCACTGACCTGCATTTCCAATGCTTCTGTCCTTAGAAGCCCAAAGCAAACCCTACTACTGCGATTATTCCCGCATGCGGCTTCTCGTCCACCAAATGTGCACCAGCCACTACCTGGATCTCTTCATCACCGGAGTGATAGGTCTAAATGTGATCACAATGGCAATGGAACATTATCGGCAACCAAAGGTACTGAGAAAATCTTCATCCATTACATGAGAGTAGCGAATGGTACGGGGACAAATTTTTATCCCGTCCCCACAGGAACTCTATTCCTCCATCCCATTCCCCGCAAGTTTTGTCACTGTCCCTGCCCCATTCCATTGCTCTGCCTTAACCACACAAACCTCGAATACTTATGATTTTAAAATGTTTGAGGCTTGTGCAGGTGAGGGCGGAGTTTGCAGGAATGGGGCAGAGACAGGAAAAGAACTCGCTGGGACGGGAAAGTGAGTTCCCGCGGGGACGGGGAAAAATTGTCCCTGTGTCATTCTCTACTTGGGAGAACAGTATAGAAAATTGAATAAATAAATAGTGTGAAAAGCTTCTGCCTCTGATAACCAGAGCTGATATTGTGACATCATAATGCCTCATTCCACCAATGCCTAAGAGCCAACCTCATCAGTGATGTCACAATGGCTAGACTGTCCTACACTTGGCTCCCTTTTACTACATTTTGATTTCTAGAGTGGTGCAGTGCAGTGGCGTACCTAGCATATGTGACACCCAGGGCCCATCATTTTTTGACACCCCACATGATTTTTAGTAACAATCCAAACGTCACACATGAATATCTAGGAAAAGGCAGCATCTTACATACTGCAGTGAGCAGTACATCAATAAACCCATTGTAAAACTAAACAAGCCAGACTAGTACAGATCAATCCTACACCGTCAATCCTAATAGAAAACCATGTCTTTTCGAACACACAGAACACAGAAAACACCTTTGCCTAGTATGGAATATGTAATCACAAACTAACTCCTCCCCCTTTTACAAAACTGTAGTGTGGTTTTTAGCCACGGTGGTAACAGCCAATGCTAAAAAATGCTCCACAGTTTTGTAAATGGGGAGATAGAATAAAAATACGTAGACAAAGGTTAAACTGAAGCACCAAGAAGCTGGGCTCTGCATACAATGCAACATCACAGAAACAGCGATGCATCTCACCTAAAGTAATATATAAATAAATAAATCGAATTTTTTTCTACCTTGTCTTCTCTGGTTTCTGCTTTCCTCATCTTTTTGTCACTCTTTTCCTTTCATCCACTGTCTGCCCCTTCTATATGGCATCTTCTCTCTTTCTATTGCCATTCTAGAAACTTTATGCATCCCCCTTCCATTTCTCCCTTCACCCCTATTAGTCTGGCATCCATCTTCCTCCCTTCCCTTCTCCAATGGTCTGGTATCTCTCCTCTCCTCTTCTTCCCTTCCCTCTCCCAACCCACATGGTCTGTCATTTCATTCTCTCCTCTCCCTTCCCCCTACTTCCATCAGCATCTGCCCCCTTTCTCTCACTCCAACCAAATTAAATGCAGTATCCTTCCCCATTATGTCTCTTTCCCTGCAATTCCATCAGCATCTGCCCCTTTCTCTCCGTCCACCATGCTTCCATACCACCCTGACCCCCTTTCTCACCCTTCACCATTATTCCATAGCACCCTGACCCCCCTTTGTCACCCTCCACACCCTTCCATACCACCCTGACCCCCCTTTGTCACTCTCCACACCCTTCCATACCACCCTGACCCCCTTTGTCACCCTTCAGCATGATTCCATACCACCCTGACTACCTTTCTCACCCTCCACACCCTTCCATGCCACCCTGACCTCCTTTCACCACCCTACTATGCTCCTTTTTTTCTCCATCCCAAAAGTCCCGTGATGACTGCTTCTGCTCCGGATGGAAGAGGTAAGTAACGTCGGAGGGGGCTGGGCCGGCAGACGCAGTTAGTTACGGCAAGATCCCGCGATGACTGCGGCTGCTAGACCCCCCCCCCCCCCCCAACGGTGTCACTTACCTCTTCCGGAACAGAGGTGGTAGACAGCACAGTCATCACGGGACCTTCATTCACTTCAGCGCGGCTGCTGACTCTAAGTACGGCAGCCGCGCTGAGGTGCTATTTGCAGCAGCGCGGGAGGTTTGGACCCCCTTGGAATTTGCACCCGGAGCGGACCGTCTCGCCCCCCCTTGGTACGCCACTGGTGTAGTGTAGAGAATGACACAAGAACTCAATTTCCCCATTCCCTCGAGTTTTGTCCCTGTCACTGTCCCATTCCTGTAAGCCTAGCCTTAACCTCACAAGCCTCGAACACTCATGATTTTAAAGTGCTTGAGGCTTGTGCAGATGAGGACAGAGCTTGCAGGAATGGGGCAGGGACAGGAAAAGAATTTGCCGGGATGGGATGGGAAAATGAGTTCTCACGGACACGGGGGAAAATGTGTCCCTACATGTCTCTACATGAGAGTCAGTGCCATGAGTTTCTTTTGCTATGCCAAGCACTCATCATAGTTGTTAATGAACTGAAAAAAAGAGTTTCTTTTACAATATTTACCGTACAGCTATCCCTCTCAGTTCTACTGAATATTCCTCCAAACTTTCAGTGCTCATTGCTGCCTGGTGAGCTGTGAAGAATAGAACAAAATTTTATCCCAAGCTTCTTGCATCAATATGCTTGCAAAGGCAGAACGGAAGATTGTACTAGGCAGTAAGAGAAGCGTTTCTTCCTCCCACCTGCTCCCCCAACTATCCCTTCTGACCTGGAGTCTGTTTACTGCTATGCACTACTGTCAAATATGACAAAAGCCCAAGTTAATTAGAAGGGGATAAAGAGGAAGAGTTGAAGACATTTTACGCTATAATATTAGAAATCTGCCATGCTTTCAGTTAAAACCAGTGAATGTTATAGGGCAGCGGTCTCAAACTCAAACCCTTTGCAGGGCCACATTTTGGATTTGTAGGTACTTGGAGGGCCTCAGAAAAAAATAGTTAATGTCTTATTAAAGAGTTTGAGACCACTGAATTAAGGGGAACGGTTAATCTGCTTGCTGGGTTGGAGGGCAGAGGGGAGAACAGGACAATCAAGCCATTGTGACATCACTGATGAGATTGGCTCTTATTGGTGGAATGAGGCATTATGACATCACAGGCTCAGCTCTGGTTACCAGAGACAAACAGGATGTCATGGTTACAGTTAAGCCAGTGGTCTCCAACTCAAACCCTTTGCAGGGCCACATTTTGGATTTGTAGGTACTTGGAGGGCCTCAGAAAAAAATAGTTAATGTCTTATTAAAGAGTTTGAGACCACTGAATTAAGGGGAACGGTTAATCTGCTGGCTGGGTTGGAGGGCAGAGGGGAGAACAGGACAATCAAGCCATTGTGACATCACTGATGAGATTGGCTCTTATTGGTGGAATGAGGCATTATGACATCACAGGCTCAGCTCTGGTTACCAGAGACAAACAGGATGTCATGGTTACAGTTAAGCCAGTGGTCTCCAACTCAAACCCTTTGCAGGGCCACATTTTGGATTTGTAGGTACTTGGAGGGCCTCAGAAAAAAAAAATAGTTAATGTCTTATTAAAGAGTTTGAGACCACTGAATTAAGGGGAACGGTTAATCTGCTGGCTGGGTTGGAGGGCAGAGGGGAGAACAGGACAATCAAGCCATTGTGACATCACTGATGAGATTGGCTCTTATTGGTGGAATGAGGCATTATGACATACCCAGGCTCAGCTCTGGTTACCAGAGACAAACAGGATGTCATGGTTACAGTTAAGCCAGTGGTCTCCAACTCAAACCCTTTGCAGGGCCACATTTTGGATTTGTAGGTACTTGGAGGGCCGCAGAAAAAATAGTTAATGTCTTATGAAAGAAATGACAATTTTGCATGCGGTAAAACTCTTTATAGTTTATAAATCTTTCCTTAATTGCTTTCTGATCTTTTCTGCTATACCCAGCTGAAAGCAGCGCAACATGCAGAAAGTGAAAAACTATCAAAGCATCAACTGCAAGAGACAAGATTTTGGACCAACTATTTTGAGGCCCTCGGTATTATATAGAATGATTCTTTATGGGAAAACTGGTGCCTTCAGTGTCTGACGGTCGCATCCGCAACCGCTTCTAGCTCTCACCTCCTCCAGCACCAGACACACGCACAAGCTACACTGCCTCACAATCTCATACAGACGCGGGAGAGCGCTTGCTTGAGGTTACAGCAGTGAGGCAGGCAACGTTCCAGAATGCAACCACCGGACACGACCGCCGGACATTTAAGGCACAAGTTTACCATAAAGAATCATTCTTTATAATACTGAGGGCCTCAAAATAGTACCTGGGGGGCCGCATGCGGCCCATGGGCCACGAGTTTGAGACCACTGTTATAGGGGATGAAATAAAGAATGAAATGTAGTTATCTATGTGTAACATGAAAAAAAAAGTTGAGAAATATCAGCTGAGAAATCCTCAGAGCCAGAAACGGAAACATGGTCTCTCTCCCTCCAGGTGCTGGACGAGGCCTTGAAGATTTGCAATTACATTTTCACAATCATCTTTGTTCTCGAGTCTGTTTTCAAACTCATTGCATTTGGCTTTCGGCGATTCTTCAAGGACAGGTAACGTTTACTAGTCACAGAAAGACCCGGGAGTAACTTTAGAAACTGTTTCTTCACAGAGAGGTTGACGGATGCATGGAAGGGTGAAGCTGAAGGCCTGCCATAAGCACAGAGGCCCCTTAGTTGTAAAGAGATAAAGTGAAAGACAGAGATAGTGAAACAGGACAGCCCAGATGGGCTTCACAACCCTTACTTGTATATTTTGTATACTAACAGAAAGCCGGAAGTCAGGGTTTTAGTGAAGTACCAAAGACCAGTGCTTCTCAGCCCTCTTCTGAAAACATACCAGCCCGTCAGGTTTGCAGGATTACCACAATGAATATGCATGAGAAAGATTTCAGTTATTCACGATTTCATTTTTTTAAAACAAAACTCTGCATCAGACCTTCCCCAGACCTTACTTGGTGGTCTAGCGGCGACACGGGGCAGGATTGATCATCCTACGTGCCTGCCCCGTGCTGAGCCATCATCAAAATGGCTGCGGTGAGTTCCCGTTGTAGTCTCGAGACTACAAGGGGAACTCAAGGCAGCCATTTTGATGACGGCTCTGCACGGGGCAGGAGCATAGGACAATTGATCCTGCCCCACGTCGCCACTAAACCACCAGGTAAGGTCTGGGGAAGTTCCGATGCAGAGTTTTGTTTTTTTTAAAAAATCACGAATAACCGAATCTGCAGGTACTGAAACCGCTGATTCGGAGGGGGAACTGTACCACTACTATTCGTTCAGTCATGGATTTTCTGTGGGCCAGTCCTCGCCATGCTTCCCTGTTTTCCACGCCTTATTTCAATTGCTTAATGTTCATTCCTGGGTCAATCTTGATGGCATCCAGCCAACGGGCCTTGACCTCTCTTCCCATAGCTGGATCAAAGCACCAGGAGGGTGGCAACACATGGACATACCAACTGCGGCGGTCGTGTGGCTCAGTGCAATGGGCTGGGAAAAGACCTGTTGACCTACCCCATAAACAGTGACAGAGTGAGAGTGGGAGGCTCCCGTGGCGGTGGCGCCCCTCCCCCACCCTCTTCACCGTCCCCTCATCGCCACATGCTCCTTCCCCGTCCCCTCCTGCCACACGCCGCTTCCCTTGCCCCGCCCCTCTGTAACGTTCCTGGCACAAGCAGTAACTCAGCTCTTCCTCTGACGTCACTTCCTAGGTGTGGGTCCAGGAAGTGACATCATAGGAAGAGCCGACGCCAACGCAACAGCAGGTTGGGGGGTTGCTGCTCACGCCAGGAACATTACAGAGGTATGGGGGAAGGGAAGCGGTGCACGTGCGCGGCAATGGGGGGCAGAGAAGGGGCAGGGCATAGAGTAGGACAGGCGCCTGCGCCCTCACCCAAGACGGCACCTGGAGCGGATCGCCCCTCCCCCCTTACAATGCCACTGCCCATAATACCTTCACCATGAAACTTTATGGATCAGAATTAATATACTTCAAATTAGCATTAAAAGTGCCAATAATTGGTGTCAACAAGCACTAAAAAGAGAGTATCTCTTGTCAATCAAAGTTAGGCGCCTACTACAGAATCGTGCCTAACTTAAAACTTAGGCCAGGGTTTTAACGGCCTACATTAAAGGCGCCTAAGTCCCTTAGTTTAGAGAATTGCACCTAGTAGCGCGCAAGTTCTTCCCCATCCCTACACACGCCTACTCTGGATTTAGATGTCGCTAGGCACCGTGCCATAGGCGTCCATCTTTTCTAGAATCGCACCCGATTAATTTTTATTTTTTTTCAATTATGAGCTTGTTAAAGCTCAGAACTGAAAGCAATTTACTAATTTAGGTGCCTGTCTGTAGCTGTCTTTGATAGAATTGAACCCCTAGTTGACACTAATATGCAGTTATGCACATAAATGTCCTGGGTGGGAGGTGCCTAGGGGGGTGGCGTCTTCCACGTCCTCCTCTCCACCCTCCCCGTGCCACCCTCGCACCCTCCCTTCCGACCCCCGTAGCTCTTTAAATCTGGCCCTGCCACCCGGAAGTAATTTCAGAGGGATCCAGGCCAGCAAAAGCGGCAGGCTAGAGTAGTTGCTCGCGCTGGTGAAGACTGTATAGAGGTGCAGGAGGCGGGGAAGGGAGGACGCGAGTGTGGCGGGGGCGGAGAGATGCTGGCGCCCCCACCAAGATGGCGCCTGGGGCAGTCTGCCCACCTTACTATGCCACTGCCCCTATTCTATAAACTTGTCACCCAATATTCAACACTATTTGAACAGCCAGGAACGGCTCTTGGCCAGTTAAATAGCAATTAGCCAATTAAGAACTAATATTCAGTGCATGATAGGCAGTCAGCTGGCGCTGGTACCTCTTCTCCTCGCCCGTGCCTCTTCTCCTCCAGCACCCCCCCCCCCCTTACTAGCGTAGTAATAGCAGGTTCTGTGCACTCACAGATGTTGACATGATGACATTACACATATGCGTGATGTAATTGTGTCAACGTCCATGCATTTCCTGATGCCCTCCAGCCGCGGTACTGAGTTTAGTATGCCGAAGCTTCAGAAAGTTTGTGAGCACTGGCTTAGTGGCTAGTCTGGTCACCAGGTATGTTAGCCCCAATATTCATTGGTTGGCCAACTAAGTTGAGCGGCCAGATACACCCACATAAATAGCAGGTCCATGTTTGGCTGCTAGAGCTTAGCCAGCCAGCCAAAAAATTTCTGGTGGCCAAAACTAAGGAAAAATAATAAGAAGATGCAGTGAAGCGGGATTAAGGATATGGAGCAGCTTCATAAATTAGAACTCCTTAGCTTAAAGCCGGGCTTAGCAAACTCTATGTGGTTGCAACCCATTTTAGCAAGGAAAGATACACATGCGACCTCCAAGCCCTCCCTTCCTTTCCAGCCTTCATTTGCAGGCCGATGATATGGGGAGGGGTTTCTCGACCATCATGGACGGGGGTCACAACCCACAATGTGAAAAACACTGTCGGTAGGGGACAGTTACTGCATTACTCTTTCGAATGAAACTAAATAACATCAGGTTTAAACTGCAACCTGCAAAGTTTGTTTTTCGTTCACTGCATAATTGAATTAAGAAATCTGCTCCCGGAAAATAGGGTCATAGCTAGTAATATAGATAAGCTTAAAATACAAGGTTTGGATAAGTTTCAAGAGGACCATTAATCTTGATTTAGTCAGATAACTATAGATGTCTCTACCTCCTGCATCTGGAAGCAAGCAGCATGGAATGAATTTTCCTGTTTGGTATATGACCAGTACATCTGGGACTGGCCACACTCTAGACACCATTGTTCTTTTTTTTTTATTTCATAAAATTTTACAATGACAAATATAACTCCGATACAGTGGTAGCCAACATTTACAAGTCTATCTTGACAATAACCTTACATCAATGAGGCACTGCGAACATGTATAAGTATATGTGGCCAAACCTTCAGCCCAACAGCTTAATGTAATAAGTAAATATATCAACCCATGTAATAAGTAAATATATCAACCCATGTATTATCATAAAGAGTATATGGGAGAAAAATAAAACCTGTGGAAAGGTGAATCAAGTGAAAGGATATTGGAATAAACAGGAAATACCAACAGTTATAAGGAGCAGTTCAAAATTGGTGCCCAAATCTTAGCTACTGTAGCGTGTCTGTTGGAAAATTCAGCTGCTTTGGATTCATATAAGTGAATCAGGAGGGACAATTTTCCAGCAGAATGTGATATTTAGGAGGTTGGCTGACTTCCAATTATGTAACACCATTTGAAGCGTAATAGACACCCTTGTTCTAACTTAGTAACGCAATTCCTACAATCTTATTTGCTACTTTTAAACCATGATGACATTTCGGGGAGCTTGATCTTCCACCAGTGACTTCTCAACCAGGGCTTTTGTACACTATAAAAAGACAATAAAATGTGAAAGCTGACAAAACTGAAAATGTCCTAAAATCTCTCCCTCATTTGGGCAGCTGCTTTGTAGTCGCTAATTTAATTGCTTACAAATTTAGGGAGATTGGTTTCCTTCTTTGAGTTCAAGTACTGAGAGGCTGATGGACCATCTGTTCTTCCAGTTGAGCACATTACAGCTTCAAGAAGCCAATAAGAGGAATGGGAGCGACTTTCTTGTCAACCTATCCTTGCAAGTGTCTGATCTGTTATGTGGGAGCTAAATATGTCTTTTATGCCCCCAGGACAATTGAAGGATTTCTTTGATGTTAAGAAAATCATAAGAGAATAACTATAGGATAGGAAAAAAAAAGAAAAAAATGCAAATGGGGGAAACACTGTATCAAACTACGCTAGCAGTTTTTAGCGCGGTAAGTTCCTATGAGCATGGGGAGCAGCGCAGGACATTCAGCGTGGTTCTGCGCTAAAAACTGCTAGCGCAGTTTGATAGAAGAGGCCCAAAGCCTTTTCCTTATGTTTTGGATGTAATTAAGCTCCTTATTATTTTCCTTTGTCCATACCCCACAGTTTTGTGGTCTAAGGAAGGATAAAATTGTCTCTTTTTTTTATTTTTTCCCCCCCTTTTTATGCTATGATTTCTTGTAATATTGTTGCTCCCTGAGTTAATAGAGGTCATTCCAACACTGGCTAAAAGAAGAATATCACGTCACAACACTCAAAGTCTAGCAAAAGCTGAAATTGGGTCCTGTTAGAGGAAACATTAAGGGCTAGATTCAGTAAATGGCACTCAAAAATCAGCGCTCAAAAAAAAATTGGCACTCAAGAATGCCCATTGTAGAACAGTAGTGCGTGCCACGACGTACGCCTGCTGGAACCAATTTGGGTGCAATCCACAGTATTCTATAACACTACGCACAAATTTTAGGAACGGCCCTAACGTGCCCATGCACAGCCTATGGCCACGCCCCCTTTTGGGATGCACACTGTAGGATTTGGGTGGATTAGAATAGTATATAGCAAGATGCGTGCAGAAATTTAAATTGGTGTCAATTAACACTCAATTACTGGCACCAATTGGCTCGTTAGCCGATTTAATTGGGCGCAAATCTTCGCTGGGTGCCATATGTAGAATCTGGAGGTAAGTGCACAAGCTTGGTGATCTAGGAATAAAAAATATGTGACTTCCATCTGAATAGCTGACTAACCCATGTTTGTTTGGTTTGGGTTGTTTTCAGGTGGAACCAGTTAGACTTGGCCATTGTGCTTTTGTCCATCATGGGAATCACTTTGGAGGAGATAGAAGTCAATGCTTCATTACCCATTAATCCCACCATCATCCGCATCATGAGGGTCCTCCGAATTGCTCGTGGTGAGTGTGCCGTTAGGAGTATGGTGGGGCGCCGATTGACTTGGCAGGTCATTCTCATCCTCGGTAATTCGTTCTTACAGAAGACTCCACGCTTAAAGCATCATACAATTTTCTCATTGAGGATGCCAGAAATAACCAAAACGTCTAATAAATGTTATGGGAAGGCTTTCGCTCATTAATATAATAAAACGGTAAGCCACGCATGCGCACTTCCTATGCGTGCGCCGCTTTTCCGTGAGCTGTAGCGACCCATAGGAAGTGCGCATGCGCGGCTTATGGTTCTGTTTTTCGGTCTGGCCTGCTCCCTGCCGTATTGCATTTTTCAGTTGAAAGACGCAGCGGTGGCTCCTCTCATGATCCCCGCCTGCATCGGACTTCCCACGCAGGTGGGGATCATGAGAGGAGCCACCGCCGCGTCTTTCAACTAAAAAAAAAAATACAGCAAGGCGAGCAGGCCAGACCAGACCGAAGCTCAAGACCGCGGGAAGGGAAGGGAAGGGGGGGGGGGGCGACAAAGAAGAGGACTCCAGCCGCGAGGAGCCGAACGAAGCAGCCAGATTGCAGCAGGCCAGAACGCGGGGGAGGGGCCGAACGGAGTAGGCAAGATCGCGGTAAGAGAAGGGAAGGGGTGGGGGAAATGCTGCAACTGCTGCACAGGGACCTGGAGGGAAAGACAAATACCGCTGCTGCTGCTGCACAGGGAAGTCGGGGGGAGGGAGGGAAATGCTGTTGCAGGGAAGTGGAACTCCAGAAGGATCTGAACTCCAGAAGGATCTGAACAAGCTGGAAGCATGGGCATCAAAGTGGCAGATGAATTTTAACATAAACAAATGCAAGGTGATGCATCTAGGAAAAAAAAACAAAGAACACGAATATAAGATGCTAGGGGCGACATTAGCAAAATGCGAACAAGAAAGGGATTTGGGGGTACTGATTGACAGAACCCTAAAGCCTTCGGCACAATGCGCGGCAGCGGCGAAGAAAGCAAACCGGATGTTGGGCATGATTAAGAAGGGGATCACGAGTAGATCGGAAGATGTAATAATGCCACTTTATAGAGCAATGGTCAGACCGCAATTGGAATACTGTGTCCAACACTGGTCTCCATACCTCAAGAAAGATATAACTCTGCTGGAGAGGGTACAGAGGAGAGCCACGAAACTTGTCAAGGGATTGGAGAATTTGAGCTACAAAGAGCGCCTTATGAAATTGGGACTGTTTACCCTCGAGCAGAGAAGACTGAGAGGGGATCTAATAGAGACTTTTAAATTAATAAAGGGATTTGATAAAATGGACCAAGAAGAAGCTTTACTAATTTTTTTGGAGGTGACACGGACAAGAGGTCACAGACTAAAACTGAGAGGCAGCAGGTTCAGGACGAATGTCAGGAAGTACTTTTTCACACAGAGAGTGCTGGGAATTTGGAATGCTCTCCCGGAGGATATTGTGACAGAGATTACTGTTCTGGGATTCAAGCGCAAGTTGGATGCACACCTTCTTGAAAATCATATTGAGGGCTACGGTATATCTGGGTCTCCAATCAGGAGCACCTAAATGGGCCGCCACGTGTGCGGATCACCGGACTGGATGGACCTCGGTCTGATCTGGTGAAGGCTTTTCTTATGTTCTTATGGGTGAAAATACTACTGCACAGGGAAATGGAGGGAAAGAATGACAGACAGACAGCAGGAAGGAGGGAGACAGACAGAAAGGAAGAAAGACACAGGGGCAGGGAGAGGGACAGAAAGACAGACAGAAAAAGGGAGTCATGGAGAGAGAGAGAGAGAGACATCGGGAGAGAGAGAGAGACAGAAAGAAAGAAAGAAAGACAGACAGACATATATTCTAGCACCCATTAATGTAACGGGCTTAAAGACTAGTTGTATATAATGGAGATCATTTTATAAAGTAATTTGACATGACGCTGCATACAGTACAGTCAAACCTCGGTTTACGAGTGTTTTGCAAGACGAGCAAAACAATCAGCAAACTTATGACTCGCACACCGAGCATTGAATCGATTTGCGAGCCCCCAGCCAACCCGACCCGACCA
Source organism: Geotrypetes seraphini (assembly GCF_902459505.1). Taxonomy (NCBI): domain Eukaryota; kingdom Metazoa; phylum Chordata; class Amphibia; order Gymnophiona; family Dermophiidae; genus Geotrypetes; species Geotrypetes seraphini. Next base: position 25,483,029 of record NC_047093.1, on the reverse strand, counting down.
TGGGAACCAACAGTATTGCTCCCCCCGAGGTCACCAGCGCTGCTCCCTCCCTTCACGATCATCTCCTCCCCATCTACCGACTGGCCCTGTCCTTACCCGTGTGCCACCGGAGTTAGAAAGAGCCTGCCGTCAGTCTGCTGCTGAGCCTTGAGCATCTGCGCATGCTCAAGGCCTTCTGGATCTCATCCTCACCGAGATTCTCATGAGACTCGAGATCTCATGAGAATCTCAGCGAGGGTGAGATCCAGAAGGCCTAAGCATGCACAGATGGTCAAGGCACAGCAGCAGACCGGCGGCAGGCACTTTCTATCACCGGCGGTGCAGGGGTAAGGGCAGGGCCAATTGGGGAGGGGGGGAGAAGAGGCGCTAGCAGCACCGGTGGCCTCGGGTGGAGCATGGGAGTCGGGGTGCGTCCGGCAGAATTGAGCCAGCACTTGAGAGTCCCAGCGGAGGGGGTAGTGGCATCCGGGGGGGGAGTGGCAGCGTCCGGGAGCGGCAGAGCCAACGGTGTCCAGTCGGGCTCTGTGGCGGCGGCGGTTTACTTAGCCAGCACCACCCGCAGTGAGAGGCAGCGAACAGCAGCAGAGGAGGAGAATTGGAGGAGCCGCGTGGATGGGTCTGTGGCAGAGGCAGCAGTGGAGGCGTCCCTAATGGTAATTAAGTTTTTGGGGATGTGGAACGAATTGTTCAAGTTTACACTAACTCTTATGGGAAAAGTTGCTTTGATATCCAAGTGTTTTGGTTTAAGAGCATGCTTCTGGAACGAATTATGCTCGTAAACCAAGGTACCACTGTACTTTGATGGTAGGTACATACAGAAATGGAGTTTGAGGGCAGAATCAATGGAAAATGTGCGTAGATTATACAATATGCTAATCTACATGCATACTTAATTATAGGATCATGCAGGCCTCTCTAGTTAGGGATACCAGACATCAGGATTTCCCCGGACATGTCCGAGGGTCCAGACGGCTTTTCAAACTTTGTCCGGATTTTGAAAAGCTTCCTGATGCTTCCCGACAAAATCGCGTTGGGAAGGGGCATCCACGCGTGCGCGGATGCAACGCAATGACATCGCATGCACAAGCGCGTGCATGCGATGTCATTGCATTAAGAACATAAGAAGTTGCCTCCGCTGGGTCAGACCAGAGGTCCATCGCGCCCAGCAGCCCGCACCCGCGGCGGCCCATCAGGTCTATGACCTGTCAGGTGTTCCTTGACTTAGCCCTATAATCCCACTTTTTTCTTCTATCCGTACTCTTCCTAACCTATCTCAACTTTTATCTGTACCCCTCAATCCTCCCTACCATTCAGGAATTTATCCAACCCTTCTTTGAATCCCCGTAGCGCGCTCTGCCCTATCTCAACCTCCGGGAGCGCGTTCCATGTGTCCACCACTCTCTGGGTGAAGAAGAACTTCCTGGCATTGGTTCTAAACTTGTCCCCTTTCAGTTTCTCCGAGTGCCCCCCTTGTACTTGTGGTTCCCCGTAGTCTGAAGAATCTGTCCCTGTCTGCCTTCTCTATGCCTTTCATGATTTATGGGAAGGTTTTCGCTCATTGTGCATTATTACTCACTGAAGTGTTTGCTATTAAGGCTTCTTGCTACAATAACCGTGAAGATAAGTGAGAACATTTTTTTTTCTACTGTTTACATATATATAAGCTGATTTCATAAACATAGCGTTTAATTAATGGAAAATATTTCAAGTTTTCAACGGAGATAAAAGAGGTTAAGGACAATGTGGTAAATATCCAAGCTATAACCAATAATTTGATAAAGGAAAGAATAATTTTGAGTAAAAAAATTGAACAAATAGAAAATTACAACCGAAGACTGAATTTGCGTCTTTTGAACTTTCCGAAGGCCTTGGGGGTTACACCTATAGATATGTGGAAAAGGTATTTAATTGAAGTATTAAAGTTTTCCCCTGAACATATACCTCCACTTAACAGAATTTACTATTTGCCGAAAAAGAAAATTGAAGGAACCGACCCAGGTATAGAGGAACGTTTGATAATAGACGCTTTAAATGTTACTGAATTATTAGGAACTACACTTTCCGAATCTATAGAGAGAGCCACAATGTTCATATCTTTTGTTTTCGAACAAGATATGAATGCAATTATGCGTTTATATTTCCGAAATCCTCAACAAATGTTTCTTGGAACGAAAGTATGGATTTTTCCAGACGTCACGAGAACAACGCAGGACCGAAGAAAACTATTCTTAGCAATGAGAGTAGAGACTTTGACCCTTGGAGCGACATTCTTATTAGCATATCCATGCAAATGTTTAATTAAATACCAAGGTGTTAAATATGTCTACTATGCACCAGAACAGTTACGCACCTTTTTAGATTTAAAGAATCTTGCTACCCGGAATGTTTAAGAGTAGAAAGAAAAGAGGGGGTTAAAGACTGTTAAGCCTTTCAAGAATATAGTTATTACTTATATTTGTTATCTCTTCAATATATTCATCTCCTCTCCCTCCAGAGTTAGTGGTCTAAGAAAGAATGAAATTTTTCTGATAGTAGAAATTATGAGTTTATTTAATTTGTTTCTTTTCTGTTTTACTTGTACAAGAGGAATATTCTTGTGAATTATGTAAAATTTTAATAAATAAATAATAATTAAAAAAAAAAAAAAAAATATTTCAAGTTTAATAAGAATGGGTGAGACCGGTGACGATGAGATACTTAAATCCCCATCGGCTGTGCCATTTTGAGCCGATTAGGGTGATATCGCTGAGGTCTCTGAAGATTCAGAATAATAAGATTAATTTTGAAGTTGGAATCGAGAGTATGGCTTTGCTACAGTATTCTACTTCTGAACATTTTAGATAAGAGCCTGTTGGAAGTGGTGTATTCTATCAAAGTCACGTGATCTTTATAGAATGGTGCTTAGCACGGATCATTTCCAGAATCAATAAGAACATAAGAATAGCTATACTGGGTCAGATCAATGGTCTGTCTAGTCTAATATCCTGTTTCCACCGTGGCCAATCTAGGTCACAAGTACCTAGCAGAAACCCAAATAGTAGCAACATTCCGGAATCTCAAAGAGTATCAAGATTCCGGAATCCCACATAGTAGCAACATTCCATGCTACCAATCCAGGGACAGCAGTGGCTTCCCGTATGTCTTTCTCTTTCCGTGATCTTTCAGCGCCATATATAGAATTCAGCTCACAGTATTTAAACTAGGCGCCCTCTTATTCATTTACCCTCATATTTCTTTTTGCATGCAACCTTGGCAAAAAATTACATTTGAGGTAAGAGCTAGTTAACAGCATAGGTAGTAAAATGGATGGACCATTGGCACCATGATTTGACTAATATTTTGCCCAACTCTGCATCAGTACCTAGAGAGAGCTGGGTGGGGCCAGAGACTGGTTCATTTACCTCCTCCAACGGAGGATGGCCTGGCAGCATCAGCCTCATGCATTCACCGATTCTCAGTAGCACAGCAGAGTTTAATCTTTGCAGAAAAGAGAGCAAGATTCTTACCTCCAGGGCCAAATTCAGAATCATTTAACCAAGGAGAAATACTGCTGTAGGCTCAATGATCCATGAGGAACCTCTTGAGTAGTGTTTCAGAAGTAGTGTTAAGGATGACTGCTGCAGAGCTAAGGAGGAGATATTACACACCTCCCCAGGGCCTCGCAGGAGAAAGACAACCCTAGCCAAGGGCATATAGAAGCCTGCAAGCCTGAGTGTAAACACTAATATGGGAAGATGGCTTGAAAGATTGCAACCATCACGTCCAGATTTCAAAATACCACCTCGCTTTTTCTGCTGCAGTGTTCAACATATTCAAACAGACTGTCTCATCGGGCATCTCGCTGCTCAAAACAGGATTTTATTTTAGAAAGTGTCCATTTAAAACAGAGAAGAGTGGTGAGTTGCTATAAAAAAAATAAATACAATACAGTTGCAGGGGGCGGGGAAGGGGGTGAGGAAATCTTCAAATGATCCAAGACAGAGGCAAATATAGAAGCAGAGGCTGAAGAATTAACTGCGAGCAGCAGGAATTCAGATATTCTAGCTGTGAAATGCTGTGGGCAATGAGGATAGTAAGGGGGAGGTGGGGGCGGAGCACCCTGGGTGCAATCTTGGCAGGGGCGCCCACACGTCTCTTCCCTCCCCCCAGCAATGGGAGGAGTCTTTTCAATGTACTCCCCCCTCCCCTGTACCTCTTCAAATTTTCACCTATAGCGAGCAGTATCTTCTACCTGCTGCTCATGCCGGCCTTGTCGCTCCCTCTGACATCACTTCCTGTTTGCAGGACCAGGAAATGATATCAGAGGAAAGGCTCAGCTGGCGTAAGCAGTGGGCAGGTGATGCTGCTCGCTGCTGGTGAAGATTTGAAGAGGTATGGGGTGTACAGCGAGGTGATGCTGGGGGCGGGGAAGAAAACCTTGGAGGGGAGGATGCAAACTTCTTTTGCTACACACTGCCTGTGAGAAAACATGAAAAGAGTAAAATAGGAAAAAGGAGAATTAAGGCAAAGAGGCATGGGAACTTAAAATAAAGCTAGCTAGAGGACTCAAAATCAAGAGAGAAAGAGACTGAGGAAAATGCCCCCGATGAAGTTACAGGGAAATACTTTTAAAACCAATAGGAGAAAAAAAATTTTCACTCAGAGAATAGTTAAGCTCTAGAACGCGTTGCCAGAGGTTGTGGTAAGAGCAGATGGCATAGCTGGTTTTAAGAAACGTTTGGACAAGTTCCTGGAGGAAAAGTCCATAGTCTGTTATTGAGAAAGACATGGGGGAAGCCACTGCTTGCCCTGGATTGGTAGCATGGAATGTTGCTACTCTTTGGGATTCTAGAATCTTGCTAATCATTGAGATTCTGTATGGAATGTTGCTAGTCCTTGGGTTTTGGCCAGGTACTAGAGACCTGGATTGGCCACCGTGAGAACGGGCTACTGAGCTTGATGGACCATTGGTCTGACCCAATAAGGCTATTCTTATGTAAGACCCTTTCAATCTGTGAGTAAGGAAAGAAAGAACTCCCTGTATTTACAGGTGGGATCTATTAGAGACCCAGATGAAAGGTCTAGGAAGTTCTTCCAGAAGTTTATTTATAACATTTTTTTAAAAATATTGGTGATAGTAATATCTTTTTTTTTCCAGTTTTAAAATTACTTAAGATGGCTGTAGGAATGAGGGCTTTACTGGATACAGTTCTTCAAGCACTGCCTCAGGTAAGCCTTTTCTAAAAGAGTAATGCTAATAACTGCACCATTTTTAGTTAAGTAGGGATGCTAAAGCTGCCTGCAGCCTTCAGCCTTTCCTCCTCATCCTCCTGCCCCTTTAAGTCCACACATCTTTATTACTTCTGGAATTCATTAGCCTATGCAGTGTTCCCCCGTCATTTGGGGTTGGCGGCTGGCAGTTGGCGGTCCCGGTCATTCGTGGTATTTTCCAACCGCAAACTGCTGATCAGGAGAGGACAGCTGGAGAAGCAGGAGAGAGCAGCTGGAGCGCCGGCGAGTGAAGGAAATCACTCGCTGTATGCTCCGACCGCCTCTTCCTGCACTAAAGTCGGGCCTTACCAATCAGGAGCTGCTTTGACACGCACCAGGCCTAATTTACCAGCGCCTAACTAGGACACCTAGTGACACCTATGTCAACCACTCCTATTCTCCGCCCCCCTAATCACACCCACTTTAAAGGTAGGCGTTGGTAGGCTTGACTTAGGCATCGCTGTGCGGAATGCTGTGCCTAACGTTTAATTTTATTTTTTCTAATTAATTATTCAATTAACTTCAGAGGCGTGATCAATTACCATGCCAATTAAGCTAATTGAAGTCATTTAGGTTAGGTGCGGATTTTAGTTAGGTGTCAGTAGGCCGTCTCAATTAAGCACCTAGCAGCACTTAACCTGGACACCATTTACAGAATTGTTGACTTAGGGCCAAATTCTATACTTGGTACCCTAGTTAGGGACCACTAAACACGCTAATTGAGGCTGCCCAGTGATGCCAAAAATCTGCGCCTAACCTAAATGAAATCAATTTGCTTAAATGGCGTGGTAATTGACCACCCCATTGAAGGTAATTGAAAATTAAAAGTTAGGCACAGAATTCAGCGCAGTGCCTAGCCTGAGTGGAGGCAATTTCTGATGCCTAACAACGCCTACCTGAAAAGTAGGTGTGGTTAGGGGCGGAGAATAGGCCTGGTAGAGTTAGACATTGCTAGGCATTCGAGACAGGCACTGGTAAATTAGGCCAGTGAAAGCCTGGTGCAGCGGTGCCTACTTTTAGGATACCTAAGGCTCCTTTTACTAAGCTGTGATAACGTTTTTAGCGCGTGCTAAACCCGTGCTACGCGGCTAGAACTAATGCCAGCTCAATGCGCCTAGCAGTTGATTGACAACCGCTCTGAGTGGTGCCTACATTTATAGAATCCGCGTCTTAGGGGGAAATTCTATAAGAGGCACCTAAAGTTAGCCTAAAATGAAAGGTGCCTATCTTAATTAGTAAATTGACTTCAATAATGAGCTTAGGCGCCTTGGCCAATCGGGGCCTTAGGCCCCTCCCCAGTACATCCCAGGATACACCGGGAAAGAGAGGCCTGCCATTTTGAAGAGGCAGGCCTGCTGGCCAGAGGGTGTAGGCATCCCTCCAGTTGGCCTGATTACATAAGGTAATGATGGTCTTACGTAAGGTCAAGATGGTCTTAGGGGTGCAGGGTGGGGTATTGGGATTTGGGGGTGGTGTAAGGGTGGGTGTGTTTTGGGGATGTCAGTGGTTGGGGGGGTGTCAGGGGTTTGGGGGGCCAGCGGCAGGAGGAAGTGGCATCCCTCCTGCTTATCGTAGTTAGGGGGTGTCAGGGGCTCAGGAGGTAGGAGGTAGGAGGGAGTGGGCAATCCTCCTGCCTATCGTGGTTTCGCGTGTCAGGCAGGAGGGAATGGGCATCCCTTCTGCCGATTAGGGGGGTCTTCTGTCTTCTGCAGCCGGCTCAGCTGATTGCAGCAGGGGAATTTCACCTCCCCCCCCCCCCCCCATCAACTGGGCCGGCAGGACTCCCTGGGCATAATGCCGGTAGTGGTCAACAAAATATTGAGTGCCGTTTTGCAGAATATCGACCCCTTACATTTTTGTCTGACCAACAAAATTCAAAAGGCAAAAATTTGTCCAGGTAATTCTTGAAGTTATCTGGAGAAATATTTTGAATAATCAACTCCACAGTTTCTAAAGATTCTCCAGATTTGCTCTCTTGATCTCAGTTTTCATGATAAACTCACCAGCTTTGGTCTTGATCCAGGGATGAGAAAGAATCCAAATTACTGTAGTTTCTTTTCCTCTTTCTTGTTATATTCTCTTTGTCCACAGGTGGGGAACCTGGGTCTTCTTTTTATGTTACTGTTTTTCATCTTTGCTGCACTTGGGGTGGAACTTTTCGGCGATTTGGGTAAGTTTGGGGAGAGGGGTGGAGGGAGAAAATCTTTGACCAATAGAAGGAAAGCAAGAGAAGGGTGAATTTCTAGTGACTTCTCTTTCTGCCTGACCTTGCAGAGTGCGACGACACTCACCCCTGTGAGGGTCTAGGACGGCATGCGACATTTAGAAATTTTGGCATGGCTTTTCTGACTCTCTTCCGGGTCTCAACAGGAGATAATTGGAATGGGATAATGAAGGTAAGACATTTTTGGGTACAAATATTTATAATAAAATAAATGTTTATAAGATGTATCTCCTCTGTGTTCTGAACTCCTGTTCTGAGGATGTTGAAACTTTTTCCATGATCACTTTCACACATTAAAGTCAACAAAAACACCGGCAGTCTATAATCACCACCTTATACATATTGTAGGGGGTTTATTTAGACTAAAATCTATCACTCGATGCTCAAATTAATGCACTAGCTAGGAAAACTTATTATATGCTGTGGAAATTGCAATCGATCAGGGCATATTTTGATCCTTCCTCATTTAGACTACTGGTACAATCATTGATTTTGAGTTCCCTGGATTATTGTAACATCATTTATCTGGCCTCCAGTAAAAGGAATATCAAAAGGTTGCAGATCATTCAGAACACAGCTGTTCAGTTGATTTTCCACTTGAAAAAATGTGATCATGTGACTAAATTCTATCGGACGCGACATTGGCTCCCAGTTGAGGCAAGAATGTTATTCAAGTTAGGTTGTACCTGTTACAAGACATTGTTTGTCCTTATTCCTCATTATCCCCTCCCCCCCCTTTACTAACACGTAGCGCAGAGTTAGCGCCGGCAGCGCTAGTAACTGCTCTGATGCTCATAGGAATTCTATGAGCGTTGGAGCAGTTACCGCCGCTGCTGTGGCGTTAAAACCCACGCTACGCGTTAGTAAAGGAGGGGGTATATTATTGATCACTTTAAATTTACTTACAGAAAAAGTTTTTTCTCGGCATTTTAGATTATTTCCATTTCCTACGGTAAAAGGATGCATCTACAAAAGATTTTTCCATAGAATTTTATCTTTTCAAGCTGGATCATGGGAGAAACCTTTTTCTGTCCTGATAACAACCTCTAAGTCCTGTCTTCCCTTTAGAAAAATGCTAAAGACTTAATTATTTGACAAATTCTTCTGAATGTGATTGTAATGCACTGGGCTTATATAGTCTCTTGATTGTTGTTAACCGCGTTGAACTGACAGATTACTGCGGTATAGAAGTGAATTTGTTATGTTAACTGGGCTCTACAACAGATTTGCATTCTTGATCTCTCTGCGGTATAACATCTCCAACCTATAGACTAAGAACTGGCTCTTCTACGGTGTGGAATTGCATAATCTCTACATTTATAGTTCATAATACACTCGACAATAACCATGGAGGGGCATAATAAAATAAAAACGTCTAAGTCTTCTTTTGCCTTAAGGCCATAAACGTTGACAGTAGACGCAGGGAAAATGTCCATTATCCAAAAAAAAACATCCAAAAGGAGGTATTTTTTGATAATGGCCTGCCTCTAAGTTCAGCTTTTTAAACGCCCAGACCACAACTAACGTCTAAACTTACACCATAAAATCAACCTAAAAAAAGCCTACGTCCCAAACATTCAAAACAAGGGCTTTTAGGTGAAGGAGGGGCCAGTCCTTCGCCTAAAAGCTGGATTCTGTAACTGGTGTCTGTCAAAAAGAACACTGATTACAGAATCCCCCCACCCGAGCAACAATCAGGCCAGGAGGGAGCTTAAGCCCTCCTGGCCCGGCGACTCCCTGGTGCCTGACAGCGATCAGGCCAGGAGGGAGCGCAAGCCCTCCTGGCCCGGCGACTGCCCACCCCGCCCGATCCGATCGGGCCAGGAGGGAGCCCAAGCCTTCCTGGCCCGGCGACTGCCCACCCCGCCATTACAATCCAGGCAGGAAGGAGCCCAAGCCCTTCTGGCCCGGCAACCCCACATACACACTCGATCCGGGCAGGAGGGAGCCCAACCCCTCCTGCCCAGGCAACCCCCCTACCCCTCACCCCCACTAAGATATGGGTAGGGGGGATCCCAGCCTAACCTGCCCTCGACTCACCCCCCTCCCACGATCGACCCCCCCCGAATCCCCGATCAGTCCCCCACCCGCCGACCCGCAAGACACACTACCGCCAACCCCTCAACCCCCCCAAACCCCAATCCCCCACCCTATACCTGTAAAATTCATTGGACGGACGGATGGGTCCCAAGCCTGCCTGTCCAGCAGGCCCTCCTTCCCTCGAATAGTGGGCCTTATGGCCTGATTGGCCCAGGCAGCTCAAACTCCACCCACAGGTGGGGTATGAGGTGCCTGGGCCAACCGGAATCAGCCCAGTAGCCTTATGCCCCTCCTGTGGGCTTGGCCTTAGGCACATGGGCCAGGTTGGGCTGGGTTGGGCCGGGTCGGACTGGTTTTAGACGATCAGGCTTTTTGATCGTCCAAGTACCGATTTAGGCCACTTTTTAGACTTTTTTTTATTTATTATGAGCCCCATAGGGACTTCCTTTGTGCATTTTGGTAACGCGGTAATGCAGTGCATTTGGTAATGCATTTTGGTAATGCAGAGGCAGTGCATTTTGTTAATGCAGGATCATTCTGTGAAGTTGCCCTTGAAAAGAAGAGTTTATTCTACCTTTCTGTATCTCTCTATCTGGCAGTAAAACTTGACCAGATCATGGATGTAAGAGTTAATCTGTTTATAGACATTTTTCTTCTCCATTTTATGGCTTTTATGCTGGATTAATGTTGCTGCCTTGGTTGGTGTAGAAAAGAGTATTTACAAGGGTCCTTCGAAAAGTTTCCGCACTTTCATGTTTTCGTGGGAAATGGTTGGGATGAGAGGTGCGTCGTAGAATGTCATGGGAAAAAATGTATCGCAAAGCAAGGCGATTATGTGGGAAAGTGATGTAATTTGCTGTTGAGATATTTAATAAATAATTGTTTAAAAAAAGTAAAAGTGCGGAAACTTTTTGAAGATCCCTCGTAATTAGCGCAGTTGTGAAACTTGACTCATTAATCTTATGGCTTCGCCCCACGTTCAGCTTTTCTTATATGGATTGTTTAGAAAACATATTTTTTGAGGATTTCCTCAATTAAATCCTTCTGAAGACCTACATATGTCCAATTTCTTGCATGGCTGTCTGTCTTAATTTTAACCCAATCCTCCTGACTATGGAGAAAGGGCTGTCTTTTCCACGCTTCTGTAACACACTGGTTCACATAAGGCAGTATATACATTTTTATTTTAAAATGTTGTCCCTGAGGTTCAGCGGTTGTCTACCTCCCCTCCCCCACCCCTCCCTCGATTTTCAATGCCAGGCCAAGTCCAGGCACTAGCAATAAACATCCAGGTCCACTGAGGACCTGGAACTTAAGTAGGTGCCAGCCAAAATTCAGTGCCAAGAAAGCATAGCTAGTTGGGCAAAATTACGGCTGCCTATGATGAGGTCCAGCGCGCCTAGTTGGTTCTACAGGCACCGACACTTAACATCGCCAGTGGTAGCTTAACTGCCAGTTGCTCTTTGATTCTGCGCCCTTGTACTTAATCACACAGTCCCGTGACACTCACAGGAGATAGTCAGTGGCACTGTGCGGTTAAGTGCCATTCAGTATCAACAGACAACCCGCTGATCAGGTTTAAGTGGGATGGATCCTCTCCTGAGTACTTAACACTATATATGGGTTAGACCAGGGGTGTCAAAGTCCCTCCTCGAGGGCCGCAATCCAGTCAGATTTTCAGGATTTCCCCAATGAATATGCATGAGATCTATTTGCATGCACTGCTTTCATTGTATGCTAATAGATCTCATGCATATTCATTGGGGAAATCCTGAAAACCCGACTGGATTGCGGCCCTCGAGGAGGGACTTTGACACCCCTGGGTTAGACTATCCCATATATAGTATAGCTAGTAGCAGTAACAGTAACAATATAGATGACGGCAGATAAAAACCTGTACAATCCATCCAGTTTGCCCAACAAGATAAATTCATAAAATATTCCATTCTACATTATACCTGATTTTACATGTATCGATCATATTTCCTCTAAGAGCCCTAGGATATTTTTTCTTCAAAGTGAAGCCATCCCATCCCCTTTTTTTGTTTTTGTTGCCCTTCTCTACTTCTGCTACGTCTTTTTTTGAGATGGAGCAATCAGACCCGCACACAGCACTCAAGATGAGATCTCACCATGGATAGAGAAACATTACGCTACGTTGTTCTCTGTTATTCCTCATCCCTTTCTGAATAGCTCCTAACGTTTCATGTGCCTCTTTGATACACTCCTGCATGTAAAGCCAAGACTTTCCTTTAAGCTAGACATTTGCCTTTTCATTTATCACGTGATTAAATTTCCCCCTCCCTATCACCAGGATACTTTGCGAGACTGTAACGAGGACTCTACCTGTTACAACACGGTCATCTCTCCAATCTACTTCGTCTCATTTGTGCTGACGGCCCAGTTTGTTTTGGTCAACGTGGTGATCGCCGTGCTCATGAAGCACTTGGAGGAGAGCAACAAGGAGGCCAAAGAGGAAGCAGAGCTGGAAGCAGAACTGGAGCTAGAACTGAAGAATCTGAACGCCCATCCTCCAATCTCTGACCCCTTCACCTGGGCTGCAGCAGAAGCTAGAGAGAGGCCAGAGAGTCCAGAAGGTCCCACCAATTCCATGCAAGCCAAAAACGATTCTCAACTCTACTTGGTTCAGCCAACGGTGAGATACCAATGAGTTTATATCTTATTGCACTGATAAGTGATAGATGTAACTACATGACCTATCTTAAAATTCATGCATATGGTGTAACCAGTGGCGTGCGGTGAGGGCTTTCATGAAGGCCCTGACAATACTGATCTAAATTTGACTGGCTGAGTAGGCAACAGGCTGCTTGCCTGTTGCCTGCTCAATCAATAAAATTCAGAGCAGTACCCTCAGGGCCTTTAGAGGGTGGGGCAAATCCCCTGAAGGCCCTGACCGCACGCCACTGGGTGCAACACAGGCAGCTACTTTCACTACTGAAGACTCATGGTAAAACCATTGCAGAAATGGAGTGGGCCATAATTCATGGCTCATTTTTAAACTGTCTTGTCTCCGTAGTTCTGTTCCATAGTGCTCTATATCGTTCAAGATCTGTAGAGTAAAGGCATCAAATTAAGAAGCATTATCCAGTTCAATAATTCACACCTGTCAGCTAGAGACCATGATTAAACCAATGGTTCCAATGTATAGAATAAGAACTTAACCCCTCTCCTGGCACAAACTGATCAAGGAAAGCATATTTAGAAAAATTAAATAAAATGTGCACTTAAAAATTCTCTTTAGATCTTAAGCACTTTTTTCCCTACATGATAATTTTTTGCTGTTGTTCCCACTGATCATTGCTAGTACATTTGCTTATTTCTATTTTTCACAAAAAATATTTCATTATAAAATTTCAAATAATAGCAGTCACAAAAAGATCTCAGGATGCCGGAATTATTCTTCCCTCCCCTCCCCCCAACACAAACATACAGAAAGCAAATGAAGGAGTCCTATTGCATGCAGGTGACCAACAGATTTCTGGTTCTGTGTATACCTTTGGGCAGTAAAGCTTTGGACTGTAAGAAAACACATCTGTGAAACCAACAGGACCAGGAGATTGGCCCTAACACCTTCACTTGTACTTCAGCACCATGCATCCTTTGCAGGAAAGGCGGGAGAGGTGAGATACGATAGCAATGTTTAAATACCTACGTGGCATAAATGCACATGAGGCAAGTCATTTTCATTGGAAAGGAAGCTCTGGAATGAGAAGACATAGGATGAAGTTAAGAAGTAATAGGCTTAGGCATAATCTAAGGAAATACTTTTGTACAGAAAGGGTGGTATATGCATGGAATAGTCTCCCGGTAGAAGTGGTGGAGACAAAGAATGTGTCTGAATTCAAGATGGTGTGGGGCATGCACGCAGGATCTCTTAGGGAGAGGAGGAGATAGTGGATCCTGCGGATGGGTAGACTGGATGGGCCAATTAGCCTTTATCTGCCATCATGTTTCTATGTTATTTGTTACTATGTTACTAAAGTTCTATGACATCACAATGCAGGTATAAAGAACCTTAGCCTATAGGAAGAGGAGATGCAAATGGTACGAGCCTTAGCCAATAGAGAGAGGAGGAGATAGTAGATGCTACAGATGGGCAGACTGGATAAACTATTTGGCCTTTATCTGCCATCATGTTATTATGTTTCTATAACCATAAAGTTCTATGACATCACAATGCAGTTGTAAAGAGCCTTAGCCAATAGGGAGAGGAGGAGATAGAGGATGCTGCGAATGGGCCATTTGGCCTTTATCTGCCATCATGTTTCTGTATATCTCTCTTTCTATCTTCACTTGCAGTTTAGTTGGTTTAATCATGTGACTTACAGTATCTACAACTCCAGCCATGCACATATGGTTTGACTCTGTCCTCAGTCTCTTTCCTTGTTTCTTCTTCATTGTGTCACGGTGCTTTGGATTATTTTTGCATTAAAGGTGCCATTAGAAGCCTGTACCTTCCCATTTCCCATTTTCATATTCTGTCCAGAATTAATCATTTCTCCACCTGAATAGAAACTGCAAGTTTCTTGGGAGGCAGAACAAAATTTAGAGGGTTTCAGTCCAAGATTTTGTGCTCCAAAAGCAATATATAATGTAAGCGGATATTTCATGCATTTCTAAGAAATACTGACTGCACCGGAGCAGTGCAGAATGAAATTATTGCCCTGAGGGATGACAACAAGAGAAGAGAGACTATAATAGCCATGGTGAAAGCCTGGCAATGATTTCTGCTGTAATCTTCCAGAGTTCAGTGCATAACTTCTTTACTGAACCTTGAATGAACTGCCCAAGAAACAGGATTTAATCTTCAACCTGAGATGGTTCTGGCACAGAGAAGGGCTGCCAAGGACCATATTATGTAGGTTAAGTAGAGTTCACTGTGGCCACTGAAGTAATCCTGTTCTCTTTTCCACCATCCTCTGGCTGTTCAAAAACATTTCTTAGGTCTGCAAACCAGTTTTGTTTTTCATGTCCTCAGTGGCGTACTAAGGGGGTAGTCCGCCCCGGGTACAGCTCATAAGGGGGTGCTCTGAGGACCAGCGTCATGATTCGGGAACTTCATCCCTCCCAGCAGCAGCCTTCACAACATGCTGCTCTGATAGCATCAGGCCTTCCTTTCTGTTGGTTCCTGCCTTTATGGAAGCAGGAAGTAGGCGAGATCAGCAGAGGAAGGTCCAATGCCAGGAAGAGCAGCAAGTTGTAAAGACTGCATGTCAAAGGGGGAGGAATGGCAAACAAAGAGAGAGAAAGAGGTAGGTGGGTACCAATGAGGGGGAGGAGAGAAATGCACATGATTAGAGAGGGAGGGAAGGAGAAGGAAGACCAGAGAAGTGAGATGAGAGAGAGATGTCAGACCAGGAGGAAGGGAGGGAAAGAAAGGAAAGGAGATGCCAGACCATGGAGGGGGAAGAAGAGATGCCAGGGCATGGCATGGAAGAAGGGAAAAGAAGGAGTTAGAGATGCCAGACAAGGGGGATAGGAGGGAGGGAGGGAAAGGAAGGTGAGGAAATATAAGAATAACCTTACTGGGTCAGACCAATGGTCCATCAAGCCCAGTAGTCCATTCTCATGGTGGCCAATCCAGGTCCCTAGTACCTGGCCAAAACCCAAGGAGTAGCAATATTCCACGCTACTGATCCAGGGCAAGCAGTGACTTCCCCCATGTCTTTCTCAATAACAGAAATTGTCAGGAAATTGTCCAAACCTTTCTTAAAACCAGCTACGCTATCCGCTCTTACCACAACCTCTGGCTTAACTATTCTCTGAGTGAAAAAATATTTTCTTTTATTGGTTTTAGAAGTATTTCTCTGTAACTTCATCAAGTGTCTCCTAGACTTTCTAATTTTTAACAGAGTGAAAAATCAATCCACTTGTACCCATTCTACTCCACTCAGGATTTTGTAGACATCAATCATATCTCCCCTCAGCCGTCTCTCCAAGCTGAAGAGCCCTAACCTTTTTAGTCTTTCCTCATACAAGAGGAGTTCCATCCCCTTTATCATTTTGGTCGCTCTTCTTTGAACCTTTTCTAGCGCCGCTATATCTTTCTTGAGATAAGGAGACCAGAATTGAATGCAATACTATAGATAAGGTGCGCCTTGGAGCAATACAGGGGCATTATAACATTCTTAGTCTTATTAACCATCCCTTTTGTAATAATACCTAGCATCCTGTTTGCTTTTTTGACCGCCGCCGCACATTGAACGGAAGGTTTCATCATATTGTCTATGATGACACCCAGATCTATTTGTTAATTTGAAAAGTAGTGATTGTTATTTGTCAGGTTTTTTTTCAAATTTACATCTGCTATCTTTATATTTTGCACAGTATTAGGGGACCTGTGTCACTGTTTCTGTGATGTTGCATTGTATGCAGAATCTGGCTTCTTGACGGTTCAGTTTAACTTTTGTCTACATATATCTGTTTTTAGTTTTACTGGGCGAGGGTATATCTGTGTTCTGTGTATATGAAAAGGACATGGTTTTCTTTTAGCATTGACTGTGCAGGGTCGATCTATATTAACGTGGCTTGTTTACTTTTACAATAGGTGTACTGATGTTCTAGTGCTCACTGCAGTGTTTAAGATGCTGCCTTTTCCTAGGTGCACCCTCGTGGTGTGACTCATGGATTATTACTAAAAATAATTTTCTTACATAGAGGAGGGGGATTTTAAAAAATGATCAGCCCTGGGTACCAAATGGTTGTTTATGTTTATTAAAATTTATAGACTGCCCTTTGCTTTAACATCAAAGCGGATTACAGAATAACAAATATGAAAAGAATGCCAGTTTCATGAGGTAAAGGGAGAACAAGAAGACAGCGCACATATCAATCATCGTACAAACTGTCACACATCAAAGTACTTCACAACACAATCAATCTATCCAGTTATTGTAGAATGCCACTGCATGTCCTGGTTTAAACATCAAAGTGCATATTTCCCCTGTGCTCAATTCTGCCAGTCTTTCTGATGGAGAACAGACTACATCAGGTTCTTTGGTTGTGTTCACTTTCCCAAGACCACCCCTTGTTAGCAGTGCTGGCTCCAGGGGCTGCAGAATGCCTCAATGGTTAACGGGGCCATGCCGCACCCTCATCGTCACCCCAAGCGGTCACTGTTGATTGTATACTTTACACTTACCCTTTAATACTTTGGTGCACGTTATCACACTTAGGAGGGAAGTCATTGAGTAGGGCCAAAAATATGGCGCTGAGAAACTTTGCGCACTAAGGGCTGGAGGCCTATGTTAGATGCCGCTAGGCACCCTAATCCAGTACACCTATCTTTGGAATCTGCATGCAACCTTTTTTTTTTTTAAATTGGCTTAATTGGCGTGGTAATTGACTGCGCCGGTTTTCAGCCAATCAAAAAGAAATGGAATGATCAGTTAAGAGTTCCGTGCGGGACTCTTAGGACACCTACAAATGCCTATGTTGAGTCGCTCAGTGATGCTTAATGATGCCTGGTGGTGTGGTAAGGGGGGGCACCGGCACCCCTCCTCCTCTCTGCCCCGCTTCTTCCCAGTCCTCCCCCATCACATGCATGCCCCCTTCCCTTCTCCCGTACCTCTAGTTGTTCATCGCTGTGAATAACAACTTCAACGTGCTCCTCGTGACCGCGTCGGCTCCCGCTGACATCACTTCCGGGTGCTGCACATAGGACGTGATGTCAGAGGGAGAGGACACGGTTGAAGTTGGTCACAGCATTGAACAACTAGAGTTACGGGGGAAGGGAAGCGGCAGATGCGCGGCAGGGGGGATTGGGGAAGGAACAGGGTAGAGATGAGGGCAGGGGAAGGGCTATGCCTCTGATGATGCCTACCTAAAAAGTAAGCATGGTTAAGGGCAGAACTTGGGGCTTCTTTTACTAAGTAAGGAGTAATAATACCCTTGGACTTTGAATTCCTGGTAAGAAAGGTGGTTCATTTCTCGGATGATTCGCTTTTCAGTTACAACCCCCCACACCACCCACAACGCCCCCACAACGTGGCGCGATGTCTATTAAGTAAAGTGGGGGGTCCCCCCCACGCCCCCCCCCATCGGAGCCCTAAAAACAGTAATTTAGAGCGGCGCGCGCCTCCATGCTGCGCTCAATTGTCTGGGCGCGCTTTTGACCTGACACCTTTGCTGAGTTTTGTTCTTGATGTTGCTGTTATGTTTGTGCAGCGACTGTTGTTCATTGATTGTACGTTGTTTCAAGTTGACCTAAATAAAGTCTTTTAAAAATGCAACTCTGGATATAACGGACCGTTTTTCCAAGTCCCTTGAAGTCCGTTGTAACGAGATTATACTGTACATTACATTCTTTTATTACGTTCTGCATTAAGATTCCAGAATACGCCGTTGCGGTGTCACAGATACATTGTTACCTTCCCGGCAAGAACAGGAAGGGTTTATAAAACTGTAAATACAGTTCCATGCATACATATTCTTCAATTCTAATTAGCGACACATCCAGAGAAAAGAAATAAAAATAAGAATCCCCGCAGATGGTTAAATATTCATTAAAATGTACAGGAACATTTCTAAATTTGAATGGTGAGAAAATATATTGTATATATGTTGTATCACCACCTCCTCTCTCTCTCTCTCTCTCTCTTGCACACTCACTTTCTCCCCTGCTCCCCCAAGTTTTTAAGGTTTACGCAACAAGAGTTATTTTCCAAACACAGCTCTGAAAAGAGTCAAAAGGTAAAGCTAATTGAGGATCAAGCTGTCACCTGGAAATTAGCGCTGGTTTTTTAAAATTTATTTTAAGCTGGCTACGTGGAAAGTGTCACCAATTTAGCTTCCAAATAAATCTGCTGAGGTTGGAGAGCATATGATTGAAAATGAATCACCCACCTTGGTCCAGATTTCAAAATACAAAGATTCTACTACAAGTGTTTTTCTTCCCATAGGAGATTCTGATTTTTTTTAAATTATCTGCTGTTCTATTTATTTATTTATTTTTTAATCCAGCTCTCCTTTTAATCTTGGTTCAGAGTTAGTGGAACCCCAGTTCTGAACACTGGGGTGGGTGTGAAATTCCTGCAGGGACATCACCCGGGTTTATTTTGATAGGGACTATCTTTATGCGCACACACCCCCGTTTTACAAAACCGCGAGAGCGGTTTTTAGCGCCGGCTGGGGCGCTGAATGCTCCCCGCTGCTCCCGACACTCATAGAGTTCCTATGAGCGTCTGGAGCAGCGCAGAACATTCAGTGCTCCGGCCTGCGTTAAAAACCGCTCTCACTGTTTTGTAAAACGGGGTGTGTGTGCATAAAGATAGTCCCTATCAAAATAAACCCGGTGATGTCCCTGCAGGAACTGCAGTTTTGTAAAAGGGAGGGACAGTACGAACAGCCTCCAGGCATAGGGTTACCAGGACGTCCGGATTTCCCCAAACATGTCCTCCTTTTGAGGACATGTCCGGGGGTCTGGGCGGCTTTTCAAAACCCGTCACTTTGTCCGGGTTTTGAAAGGCTTGGAACAAATCACTATCGGGCAGGAGGGCATCCGCGCATGTGACGTCATCGCGTCGCATCCTGACAAGTGCAGGCAGCAGGGGCTGAGGCGGAGCTAGGGTGGGATTGGAGGCGGGACTGGGGCGAAATGGGGCAGGGATGGGTGGAACTGGACGTGCCTGGGGGCGGGTCTAGGGGGCTCTGGAAAATCTGGTAACCCTATCCAGGCGCCTACTGAGAAAGTGCCAAATTTGAGAAACGGAGCCCAAAGAAGTGATTCGGATGACAAGTGATGCCACTTCTGGTGGTAATAACAGTGTTCCTTTATGATATGGGGAAAAGCGCTGAACTTTTTTTCTCAGCACTCCAGCATGACGTCACCCAGGGGACGTCTTTTCCCTCCTAGACTTTGCACCTAATTTTCAAAAGCACAACCGTGCCTGTGCGTTCCCATTGCAAACTGCTGTGGGTACCAAGCACCTGTGGAATTTTGTAACTGCAGTTTTTTGGGAGGTTGAGTGTTCATCAAAATTGCATAGAGAGATTTGAAAATATAACCTGTGTGGTTTTTCAATAGCACCTAATAGAGAGTTGCGTGGGGACAGAAATCTCACCCATCCCCGCCCGTCCCCGCCAGGATCCTCTCCATCCCCACCTGTCCCCATCAGGATCCTCTCCGTCCCCACCCGTCCCCATCAGGATCCTCTCTGTCTCCACTCGTCCCCCATCAGGATCCTCTCCGTCCCCACCCATCCCCGCAAGGAATTACCTCCATCCCCACCCGTCCCCATAAAAAGCAGCAATTACTTCTAACAGGATCATCAATGCCACAGTTTCTTTTGTGTTTGCGCTGCTGTTTTCCTTGTGGAATCTCTTTGGTGGAACCCTTTTTTTGTTTTCTGTTCAGGTAATTAACTTATAAACCCTCTCTTTTACTAAGGCTGACGTGTACATTATATTATATGGACGAACCCTGCTTCCAAAGCCTTCCATCCCCATGGGAGTCCCGTTGTCCAGAGGGGGGTCCCCGGGGAGTCCCGTGGGTTAGGGAGGGATTCCCGCGGGATCTCCATGGGACCCGTGGGATTCCCGCAGGACCCGTGGGATTCCGGCGGGATCTCCGCGGGACCCGCGGGATTCCCGCGATCCCCGTTTCCGTGCACACCTCTAGCACCTAATACCCCTCCCTCCCCCGGATCATCCTCCCATAAATGTGGCAAAAACCCTGCGCAAAGGATCAGATTGCTTGGGGGAAGGCAGTTTTCAAATAATCAGGTTACTTGGGCAAACCACTATGGCCCTCTTTTACTAAGGTGTGCTAACCGATTAGCATGTGCTAAACGCTAACGCATCCATAGAATAACATGCACGCATTAGCATTTAGCGTGCGCCAAATCCATTATTGGACGCTAATCGGTTAGCACAACTTAGTAAAAGAGGGAGTATGTATCCAGGTAAATGGCTTTGAAACGGCTGCACTATCCCTCCTTTAAAAATTGAAAACAGCATGAGGCTAACTAATTTCTAATGAAGGTGTTACTAGCCTGTTCTCTGTCCCCTGTTTTCTGCCTCCCTTTCTGTTCTCTTCTTAATTGTTCGTTTTTACTGTTTTTTATGAAAATGCTTTTCATGTCCTATCATTTTTTATTTTTTTTTTTAATTCCTGTTCTCTGTATCATTTCTTTCTCTCTCTCTCTCTCTCTCTCTCCCTGGCTCCCCCTCGCCTTATTATCCTGCATGCTCGATGACGCTCCACCCAGGAGAGACACTTGTTTGATACCATATCGCTGCTGATCCAGGGATCGCTGGAAGGGGAAATGAAACTCATGGATAACCTCTCGGGCTCTGTGTGCCATTACTACGCACTTCCTCCTCCTGAAACGTGCAGCCTGGAGAAGCAGGTTAATATGATTAAATGTTCTTCAAATATTTTCTCTCCACCCCGCCAAAATAAAGTGGAAAATATTGTGCTCCCTGTACTGTGTTTTATGCCATAAGTGGTTCTAACAAGCAGGCTTGCAAAGGCACTGGTCTGAAATATGACTTCCAAAATACGAGAGTGGCATCTCGCCGTTTTGTATTTTCCTTTTAATCTAAATTGTGCATTGCTGAGGGAGGGAAGAGAAAGGTGGGGGGGGGGAAAAAGCCAGAACAGAAATTAGTTATTTTTACACAGAGAAGCTCCAGAATTGTTAAAGATTTAGGGCCTCTTTTACAAAGCCATGGTAGTGATTCCTGGCGCGGCAAATGCCGAAATTTGAATGGCTTTTGTTGCATTTGCCGCTCTGGGAATCACTACTAAGGCTTTATAAAAAAAAAGGGCCCTTATTGTTAAACCATTTGTGATCATCTCAGCACGGTGCAAATTCCTTTTTTTTTATTCCATGAAAGGACCTGAATATATAATATCGGGGCTCTGAAATGTTTATAAGGATGTAACCAAAGAAAAATGGGATTTAAGAGTTAAGCCCTTGTAGATGTTAGTGCAGTTCCTCAGTTTTGAATACTGGATAAATATAGACTAAGCAAAAAGTCTAAGGCCCTCTTTTAAAAAGGTGCGCTAAGCGTTTTAGCGCGCGCTAAATCAACACGTGCGCTAACCGCTAACATGTCCATAGGATAACATGCACGCGTTAGTGCATAGCGCATGATTAGCGCACACTAAAAAGCATAGCACACCTTTGTAAAAGAGGGGGTAAGCTCATGATGAATCAGCCCTTAAACAGCTCTCAATACTCAAAAAAACTGGGATCTAAACCTGCACCAGTGGCTTAGTAAGGGGGCGGGAACAGGGGGGGGCGGTCCACCTCTGGTGCTATCTAGCTAAGGGCATGGCACCCCTCCTCTTCTCTGTACCCCCGTTCCTCTCCTTGCCGCGCATGCGCACCCCATGCCTTCCCCCGTACCTTTTTTACTTCCCCGGCATGAGGTTGCTGCCCGCATTGGCGTCGGCGCCCTCTCTGACGTCACTTCCGGGACCCGCGACCAGGAAGCGACGTCAAAGGGCGAGCCGACACCGACGTGGGAATGCTGCTCATGCCAGAGAGGTTACAAAGGTACGGGGAAAGGGGAGGGAATGCACGCGTGGCTGGGAGGGGAGGGGGAAGAGGGTTTGGGTTATTCCTCCCGCTCTCCTATTGTGTAGGTTTATTCTGTCGCCGTGAGCCTTTTTAGGTATGTGTAACGCACAAAGAGAAGATTAGATGAATGTCTCTGTAATGTATTTAAATATGGTGGATTCTCCTTTTTTTAAAAATTTGTACATCGCTTTGAATTATGATATTGCGATTGAATTAAAATTTTAATAAAACTTGATGGGAGGGGCGTTGCTCACCCTTACTATGCCACTGACCTGCATATTGAAAAAACGCCATCATACAATTTCCAGGGTTTGAATCTCATATACTTTGGGTTTCTTTTTTAATGTGCAAGACCCATCAAATATTAAAGCCATAAGAAGTTCATTTTCAAAGCACTTAGACACACAAAGTACTGTAAGTGTCTATACATCCCACAGCACATCAGTAGTTCAAAGCAGGTCCAGCCAGAAACCCAGTATTATGCTGTAGCTGTCAGAAGAATTTGGAGAATATTTGGTCTAGACCAGTGGTCTCAAACTCAAACCCTTTGCAGGGCCACATTTTGGGTTTCTAGGTACTTGGAGGGCCGCAGAAAAAAAAAAAAAAAAAAGTTAATGTTTTATTAAAGAAATTGCACCTACCTGAAGCTTAACAGCCAGCAACTTTTTCCTGGGAGTTGTAAACCTTTTGCTCAAAACATGGTCTACACCAGGGATGTCAAAGTCCCTCCTCGAGATCTAATAGATCTCATGCATATTCATTGGGAAAATCCTGAAAACCCGATTGGATTGCGGCCCTCGAGGAGGGACTTTGACACTCCTGGTCTATAGCAATGGTCTCAAACTCACAGCCCGGTACTATTTTAAGGCCCTCGGTATGTTTATCATAATCACAAAAGTAAAATAAAACCGTTTCTTGATCATATGTCTCTTTAGCTATAAATTACAATTTACAATGCGCTTCCAGAGGACGTTATAGGGCAGCGAACGGTACTGGGGTTTAAGAAAGGATTGGACAATTTCCTGCTGGAAAAGGGGATAGAGGGGTATAGATAAAAGATTACTGCACAGGTCCTGGACCTGATGGGCCGCCGCGTGAGCGGACTGCTGGGCGCGATGGACCTCAGGTCTGATCCAGCGGAGGCTTTTCTTATGTTCTTATGTTCTTATTATTAAGGCTTAGCCAAAAGGAAAGATTAACAAACTATAAATAGTTTTACCTCATGCAAAATTGTCAGATATCCTGTACCTTGAAAAAGACTTCACACTTTAGATAAGACTCAGAATGTGAAAAATATACAAATGTGTTAACCGGCTAACACATATTTAAGTTCAAATTA
The DNA here is from genome assembly GCF_902459505.1 of Geotrypetes seraphini. Taxonomy (NCBI): domain Eukaryota; kingdom Metazoa; phylum Chordata; class Amphibia; order Gymnophiona; family Dermophiidae; genus Geotrypetes; species Geotrypetes seraphini. The sequence goes on along the minus strand of NC_047093.1, from coordinate 25,459,628 downwards.
AGCATGTACTGAGTAAACAGAGCCCATGGAAAATGACGGTGCCTTGAATTATTTTAACTTAAATTGCATTACTAAATTAAGCCCTTCGTAGTCTAAAAATGCAGTTCAAAATGGTTGTTTCACAGGCCTGAACAACGTGCTGTTCACTTCCAACACGAAAGAACAATTAGAGAAATATTCCAAAAGTAATTAGGAATAAGAAACCAAAAAGTCTTCACGCTGTTTGTCATAGGCATCCCAAATTAGCTCAGTTTCCAAAAATCGTCTTAGCAAAGTTGACTGCTCAGCTAGTTCAAGATTGTTCCACAAACACGATCTCTATGGGAGCCTGGCCAGAAGGAAGCCATGATGTACCGCATTAGTGTCCATTCTTGATCATGCCTGTTCACAGTACATTTTAGTCGCATACAGTGGTACCTCGGAATCCGAACGCCCCAGAACTCGAAAAACTTGGAATCTGAACTATTTTTTTTTAAATTAAATTTTGCCCCGGAATCCGAACGTACGGGAACTGCAAGAGTTGCTCGGCCCAAAGCTTCCCCTCTGATGCAGCTTCCTGTTTCCTCCTGGGCGGTTTGCATCAGAGGGAAGCTTTGGGCTGAGCACCGCTTGCAGTTGCCGTTGCCGATCTTGCTGTCTATGCCAGGGAGGGCCCCAATCTTGCTGAGTTTGTGGGACCAAAGAACGGATTAATCCAGTTTCTATTATTTTCAATGGGAAAAATTGTCTTGGAACGCGAATGGGGTTCTGGAACGGATTAAGTTCGGATTCCGAGGTACCACTGTACTTTATAGTAACACTCAGAATTTTTCACATCCATTCACCTTTTCCACACTCGTCCTTATTTTAATCCATACATTTTTAATTCATATATTTTATTATTATCCAGTTTCTCATGCACATATTCACACTTTTTAGGACCCCTGAAGAAGGCGGTTTGGTCGAAACACGGGCCGTGTCGGGTCCACATCACCTTATGCATATGTGGATTCTGTTTTCTGGATGTATCATTGCTATGTTTTATTGATCAAATAAACTACTGTATCAGGAACATCTTTTCCACAGTGCTTTTTTAGCTTTTGGCTTCACCATTTTTTCTGTGAAACTCCCAGGTTTTTCTTTGTTTGCTGTATAGCATTTGCAAAGAAACACTTAGGGCCAACTACAGTATGTGCATGTAGTGGCATAGTAAGCGGGAATGGGGTTGTGGACCACCATGGGTGCCGTGTCCGTGGGGGTGTCGGCACCTCTCCGCCCCGCCGCACCATGCCACGCTCGCGCCATTCCTCCCCCCACTCCGTGCCTCTGTAGATCTTCACTAGCACAAGCAACTTCTGCCTGTTGCTCGTGCCAGCCTGGTTCCCCCTCTGAATCACTTCCGGGTCACGGGGCCAGGAAGTTACATCAGAGGGAAATCCAACGCTGGCGCAAAGAGCATGCTGCAGAAGCCACGCACGCTGGCAAAGATTTAGAGGTTGGGGGGGGGAGGAAGAGCACGATTGTGGAGTGGGGGGTGGGAAGAAGCGGGGACATGGAGAGAAGGGAACGGGGAGGCGCCACTTTCCCAGATGCCTCCTACGCTTACACCACTAGTGTTTGATGAGATTAAAGTGGAACCTTTTTGGCCTGAAAGGTAAGTGAAATGTGTAACATAAAATATAGCACATCACCCCACAGAAAAGCATTAACTACAATATTCTATAAATGGCACCTAAAATTAGATGCTAATTCCGTGCCCAATTTTGGGCACAGAAATGCATTCTAATAGATGCGAGGAGCTGAAATGGCATATTGGCAAGAAAATACACTTACAAGGGGCTGCTGAAAGGCTCTCAGCCCAACTAACAAAGTTGGGGGCAGACTCCATCAAGGGCTATATACTTAGGGCTCCTTTTACTAAGCTGTGCGATAGCGGTTTTAGCGTGCACTTAGCACGCACTGAATTGCCCTGTGCGCTAGACTCTAACGCCAGCATTGAGCTGGCATTAGTTCTAACTGCATAGCGTGGGTTTAGCGCACGGTAAAATTCTGCGTGCGCTAAAAACGCTATCACAGCTTAGTAAAAGGAGCCCTTAGTCCAGCGATTTTCCACTTTTATTCCATTGCATTAGTGATTTCTATTCCGCCAATACCTTGCGGTTCAAGGCGGATTACAAAAGAAGTTATCTGGCCATTTCCAGAGGCATTGAAGAGTAGAGCGAGTTGCTTCAGAGAGTTGGGATGAGTCTTGCAGTGTTAGAAAAATACATAACGAAAAAAAAGTGGAAGATCGCTGGACTAAGTGTTTAGCCCTCGATGGAGACTGCCCCAACTTTGTTGGGCGGGCTGAGAACTTTTCGGAGGCCCCTCAAATATGCTCGGTTATAGGTTAGCGCCAGAGTGTATCGTCATGCAACTGCAAAGGGAGCATTCCCATGGGAGGAGCAGGCAGACAGACATGACATATAGGCTGAACGGGCACAAGGCCCAATTGAGGCAATTTTTGGAAGTTGAAAATTTGACAAAAAAAAAGAACAAAAAATTAAAGAGTAAAAATAATAAAGCAAAATAAATAAGAGCCAAATGCAAAAAAGAGGGGGAAAAAAAATAGTTGACAGGAAGGCAACTCAGAGTCCAGATGCAACCTTGCTCCACAGAAAACAAAGAACCGAGGAGCTGTGAACCAACTTTGGGTAGGAAGGCACTTGTCCTAGGATAAAAGGCTTTCAATTGCTTTCTGAACTGTAGGTCGGAGCATGCCAGAAAATTGCATGCAGTATTATAGAATACCGTGGATGCACACCCAACTTGTGCACCAAGATTTGCATCTGGTATTAGTTGGTGTAAATCCTCGTGTCCAAAGTTGGATGTGGAATTTGGCACCCAACTCTGTTCTATCAAGTGCACTCATCCCAGAGCACCCTTTATAGAGTAACCCTGGGAGCTGATTTTTTGTGGAGCCCATATTTCTGCACCATTTACTGAATCCTGCCCTAAGTGTGCGGTTGCTTTGTGGCAAATGGGGTCAAGGAAGTTCATGAGAATAGATTATGCAAAGTACAGGCAGATCCTGGAGGAATTGGCCTCGGGATAAGATTTACCTTTCAGCAGAACAATGATTCTAAGCACAAAGCAAGAGCAAAAATGGAGTCACTCAGCAAGAAAAAAGTAAATGTCCTCAAATCGAAGCCCAGAGTACATCTGTGATAAGACTTGACAACTGTAGTCAACAGATGATCTCCAGTCAGTTTGAACTATCCAAGATGAAAGATACTTATCCTAAAAAATTTGTGACTTATTGCTTCTACAAAGCTTTACTGCCCATCTTCGGAGTTCGACCTCCCTAAAACACTTCAGAAAACATCTGAAAACCTGGCTTTTCTCCAAAATGTAACTTCCCCCTCCCTCCCCCCCTCCCCCTTCCTGTCTACCAAGCCCTCCTTCCTTCCATTGGAGCTCCTTTCTTTGTTTTTTAATTCCTGTAAACCGTGTCGAGCTCCACTTCTGTGGAGATGACGCGGTATATAAACTTAAGGTTTAGTTTAGTTTAGTTTATGCAGTCAAGACTTTATGGTTTCCTATTATTTACTTTTTTTATATTTCTAGAATCTATTCTAATCAGGACTTATTAATCGCACTTATCCAGTACAGGTTCAAGGCGATTTACAAAAACTAGAGGCCCTTGCAACATCATGGGGAAAAGAATTGTTCTCTCAACATAAAATCATAACATAACATAAAATCAACTTATAGACCGCATAACCATGAGGATCTAGGCGGTTTACAAAAGATTAACCTATAACACAAATAGAACGCTAAAGAAATTAATTATCCAAAAATCTAGAAAATAAATAAGTCTTCAAATGCCTTCTGAACTCCAAGTATGACATAGATACAAAGAATAGTTACCTAAAAGAATAGACAATGTTCAGATCAGTGAAAATCTCCTGTTTTAATGCATTTTCAATTGTGTTTATAAAACAGCCCAGTGCAAAGAATGCATAAGCTTGTGAAGACTTTTACAAGGCAGGATATATGATCCCAGTTGCAACATTGTATAAGATTCCTTTCAACATACAGGTTCAGATCAATAGTCTACCATGAGTAAGGGTCTGCGCTTTATTATTCAGAGAGAACGTTCAGGCTCACCAGGGATAAGTTCACATTATTGCATAAGCATTCATGAGTAACTGCAACAGTTATTCATATCTACAATTTTCGTTCCATGTAGAATAGCACCACCAGAGAATAAATTTTGACAGCAAATATGCTGCAGACCAAGCACAGAATGCCATATGGCTTCCTATCTAATTTACTCATGGGCTGCCGCTGAGCAGCTGGTGACTTCACGTCTATTCCATACATGACAAATCAGGAGCTTTCTGCCCAAGGCTGCTTCACTGCCACAGACTCTCTCTGTGCCTTCCTTGGGGCAACACCTACTTTGCTCTTCTCTGAGGGAGTACTGAAAAGTTCTTATTCCAACCAACTTTCTAAATTCTGAGCATTATTTTGCCACTGTAGCTGAAAAGAGTGTTATTTTATTTTGCAAAGTGCCAGTATGAGAATCGTTTTAACATTTTTCAGACCATTGATTGAACCGTGTCAACGAAAAGTGCGGAATTTTCAATTGTGGAACTCCGAGCCATCATGAAGTTCCTATTCCTGCAAAAGAAAACTCCAAAGGAAATCCGTGAATGTACGATGCAAACATTGAGTGACAAATGCCCGTCATACTCCACAGTGAAGAAGTGGTGTGCAAACTTTCAGTGTGGAGATTTCGAGACTGAAGGTGCAGCAAGGTCTGGGAGACCTCATATGATATCAACTCCCTGAAATTGTTGACCATGCTCGTGTTACCTGATTTTGGCAGATCAGCAACTATTGGCTAAAACAATTGCCGAGACACTACAGATATCCAGGGAACATGTTGAGTGTATAATCCATGAGCGACTTGGTATGCAGAAGCTGTTAACCCTTTCAGGACCAAGGGACATATTTGTCCCATAACTTTAAACTCCTATAAATTTTGATTGGGATAGTCTACAGTTCTAAATTTGATATGTACGGATTCCATAGGATACTGCCTTTATGTAAACAAACTGGTTCCGACATTCATTCATTAGCGTCGTTGCCAGATTGACGAGAAGATTCACTTGCCACACTGTCCATAAGCCAGAAGTGTGATTTTTTAAAATAAAAATAATGATATTTCACAAAAAAAATCAATTTTTTGGCATCTGCAAGCCCTTTTTACCATAAAAATGTCGTCAAAACCACAAAAATTGGCCTACGATCCTTATGGTCCTGGGCTGCTTTTACTAAGGTGCACTAACCAAGTGGGTGCCCAAATGTTTGAATGCTGATGAGAAATGACATTGAGCGGACGCTTCCAAGTTGATTTTGCAGCATTTTCAGCGAGCTGATGCCAACTTTTTGGAATGACTAGCCACTGTTGATGAAACATAGTTGCACCAATATGATCCTGAGATAAAACAACAGTCCCTGCAGTAGCAACATTCAGGTTCTCTAAAGGCCAAGGAAATTCAAGACCCAAAAGACAACAGGAAAGGTCATGGCCACGGTGTTATGGGATCAGAAAGTGTTGTCATGGCTGACTACCTTTCAATGAGCCAAACGGTTAATGCAGAATGCTATGCTGATTAAAGGAGGCATTGAAAGAAAAAAGAAGGGGGAAGCTGAGGAAAGGAGTTCTCTTTATCCAAGACATAGAAACACAGAAAGATGACGGCAGAAAAGGGCTACGGCCCATCAAGTCTGCCCACTCTTCTGACCCACCCCATCAAGTCTGAGTGCTAATGACCCAGTTCCTTAGCTCGACCCCCATAGGGATCCCACTGGATGTCCCATTTATTCTTAAAGTCGAGCACGCTGGTGGCCTTGACCACCTGCACCGGAAGTTTGTTCCAGTGATCTACTACCCTTTCTGTGAAGAAATACTTCCTGGTGTCACCATTAAATTTCCCTCCTCTGAGTTTGAGCGGGTGCCCCCTTGTGACCGAGGGTCCCCTGGGGAAGAATATATCGCTTTCCGCCTCGACACGACCTGTGATGTACTTAAATGTCTCAATCATGTCTCCCCTTTCTCTACGCTCCTCAAGAGTGTAGAGCTGTAGTTTGCCCAGTCTTTCCTCGTATGGGAGACTCTTGAGTCCGGAGACCATTCTAGTGGCCATTCGCTGGACCGATTCAGCTCGAAGCACATCTTTTTGGTAGTGTGGTCTCCAAAATTGCACACAGTATTCCAGGTGAGGTCTCACCATGGTTCTGTAAAGCGGCATTATGACTTCAGGTTTGCGGCTGATGAATCCTCTATTGATACATCCCAACATTTGCCTTGCCTTGGATGAGGCCTGCTCCACTTGTTTGGCAGCCTTCATGTTTGCACTGACGATTACTCCCAAAATGTGTGAGGGGGGTGCGCTTGCTCACAAGGCTGGCAAAACGATGGATGTTTTGATGTAGTTGGGGTTTCAGTGCATAGACCGTCCACCCTACTCACCAGATCTTGCTTCATCTGACTATTTTCTGTTTCCAAACCTTAAAAAGAGTTTGAAAGGGTGACAATTTTCAAGTGATTTGGAGGTGACTGCAGCAGCAGAGCAGTATTGCAGTGTCCAAACATCGGTATTTTTTTTATTTTTTTTGAAGGATTACAGAAACTTCAGACACGATGTGCCAAGTGCGTTGAATGTAGGGGTGAATATGTAGAATAACTTGTAAATTTCATGGCTCCACATCATTCCCTTATTGGTTGGCCTGAGAACTTTTCAGCACCCCCCCTCGTACATAATTGCCAGGATGGTAAGTTGATCTAACGTAGACACCACCATTGATGAACTCTAAAAATGGTGACCCGTCAAAAGCACGCAGGACTTTGGCGTGCTGACAATCCTGCGGCAACATTTGCGCACAGAATAAATGGGCGCTGCCGCTTCTGCCGTTCCTGTTAGCACTCTGAGAGGGAGTTGGGGGGGGACGAAAGGAAAATGGGACTTTTCAGTGTACTGGGGGGGTCCCCCACCCAAACCCCCCCAACGGGAGAGCAAACTCTTCTAAGTGTAGTCAGGGGGGTTCCCCCATACCCCCCCCTCAGAGCGCTAACGGGAACGGAGGAAGTGGAGGTGCACATTTGTCCTGTGCAATGTTGCCGTGTGATTATCTGCGTGCCAAAGTCCTGCGCGCTTTCGTTATGGAGCCCCAAAAACTATAGTATATTATTACAGAAGTAAAGGTGTTAATGAAATTTCTTGAATCCCCATAAGACAATATGAGAGATGCTGCTCTAGAGCAGTGGTTCCCAGCCCTGTCCTGGGTGCACTTTATATTCCTATTAGCATTGTTATTAAGTCTTTTGCATTTGCACTTTATATTTATTTTTTACCAATGAATTTTTGGATTGGCATCTTATATTTTTATTGGTATTGTTATTTAGTTTCTAGCTTTATCTCTGTATATTTATTTAGGTAGTGTCTTTCTCTTTATTAGCTTGGTATTAGGTTATTTATCAAGTTTTGTGACTCTTACTATATCCACCAAGTCAGTCATGGTTTCTGGCAATTAACTTTATAATTTCTGCACTTGCACTTTATAATAGTATGTAACTTGTTAGTGTCTGTACTTTATATTAGTATGTATTATTCTAGTGTTTTATATATATTATATTTATTCAGCTAGATTGAGTTGTCATGTATCAATTTATATATGTCATTTGACCAATTTATTGACCCCCTTTTTCTTTTTCCAGGAATTTGTCTTATTGTGACATTTTTTCATATACACAGTTCACTTCACACATTTTGCATTGGGTCAGTCTTTAGGGAATGTATGTTTTTTTTGTATGCCCCTATTTCCCTTCTTCCTTAGTGTTAAGTCTGGTATTTTCATTGGGAGGGTGAATTTTTTTCACAGGTAACTAATTTCATTATGGACTGTATGATGTATGAGGCAACTCTCAATTAGACTTATGTCTGGTGCTGGTCACCTCTGAGATTTTGCCTGAGCCAGAGGTTCTCGTTATCCACGTAGGGCTCATACTGATGTCCACCATTTTGAAATGTTGTTTCCTCCCATTGAGTGATTGTTTTGTCAGAATTACCACTCTAGGACTTAGGTGTTTTAGCCAATTCTTTAGTGGTGCTTTTCTGGAGGACCACTTTCAGCTGGGTTTTTGGGATAGCCCTAATAAATATGCATGAGAGAGATTTGCATATAATGGAGGTGACAGACCTACAAATCAGCCCCATGGATATTCCTTAGTGCTATCCTGAAAACTTGACTGGCTGGTGGTCCCCCAGGATAGGGTTGGGAACCATTGCTCTAGAATACAAAGACTTTGCAACGTAACCGATTGCCTTAAAATATATCCTCAGCATCTCAGTGGCAGACACGTGACTTGTCAAGCAACGAGCACAAACGAAAGTTGATAACTTTAATAGCTGTCCTTCCCTCTCTAAGCATGCACTGAAATTTGGAGGTATTACTCCATAAGAGAAGGTCATTCTTGTTGTAACATGTATGTCACACGTGTGTGTGATATGTATTGCGTGCCGTGTCCGCATTTTTATTGTCTTTCTTGTAAGCCTAAGTTTCTTTTGTGTTACCAGAAGGCTCTTTCTCTATTCTTGGCTCTCTGAACCAACCCTAACATAGTTAACTCACATAGTTACAAATTTTAAGTAGAAATGAAGGGTTCAGCAGACTGAAAATTCTGCAGTATCGTCTTCAGAAAATGCAAGGCCCGGACGGAAATGTCTCTAGCTCCTCTTCCTCGTGTGCCTTGGACAGTCCTGGAACCCACCAACGACAGCGGAGGTCCGGGATATTGTGGCTGTGCAATTTTGTTCATCAAATCGCAAAGTCTTGTGCGACGGCTCGCCGCGCACGTGTTGCGGCCTCTGCAGCCTGCCTCAGGAGCCTAAAATGTACCTTGGCTAGTCAAAACCATAAATGTTTGTGTAATGCAACCGATGATGAATCAAAACACAACCATGGAGGCCACAAATGGCGTGCGCTGCACACACCAAAAGTTAGAAAACAAGGCACTTTGTGATTTGATGAATACAATTCCACGCCCACAATATTCTGGCCCTCCGCTGTTGTTGGTTGGCTCTTGACTTGTTTGTGGAGGTCTCTTTCCTGGGTTTTTGGGGGGCTGGCTGGACAGTTCTGGTACATAAGTAAGGACAAATGAATGTACAAATGCAGAGTTGTGGTGGATCGTGACAGCAACTGATGTCACGCTTAGATTTAGATAGCAAAGTAATAATAATAATTTTATTCTTATATACCGCCATACCCAGCGAGTTCTAGGCGGTTCACATAAATTAGATTACACCAGCAAGACATGTCTAACAGCTTCCAAGGCTCCGTCCACGCACTCGGTGAGACAAGACCTCCCTAACCTGTACAGTTGGTTCCACAGCCCGTCAAGATTTCAGGAGGTCCACAGGGAACTATGCAAGAATAAAATATCCATGTACTGGGGCTCTGGTGCAAGCGAACATTCTCTTGTGTATTCCTTTTGGATATCTTGAAAACCTGAATGACTTCTTTTACAGGTTAGCACTGGGAAGCAGTTCAGCCCGGTTTTAAGGCTCAGGGCCTCTTCTGTCAAACTGTGCTAGCAGTCTGTAGCGCGGTGAGCCACGCTGAACGGCCCTTGCTGCTCCCGACGCTCATAGAGTTTACCCCCAGCAGAAGGGGGTAAATTAATGGCAGAGTAGTGGGTGATTTATTTATTTATTTTTAAAATGTATAGACCGCCAGGAATCTTAGCAGTTTCCAAAATAACACACATAAAAATATACACACGTGCTGTTGTACAATAACCCAATAAAATCATCGTAAATACCTTCATCTTGCAAATACCTCTTGTACCTCTTTTACTTGATTAGATTACTTGAGGAATTTTGGTGGAACTGTTTAAAGCAGTGGTTCCCAACCCTGTCCTGGAGGACCACCAGGCCAATCGGGTTTTCAGGATTGCCCTAATGAATATGCATGGAGTGGATTTGCATGCCTCTCACTTCAATTATATGTAAATCTCTCTCATGCATTTTCATTAAAGCTAGCTGAAAACCCGATTGGCCTGGTGGTCCTCCAGGACAGGGTTGGGAACCATTGGTTTAAAGGTTATTACAGGCCCATTAGCGACAAGTCGCTGCCCACCAATTAATGTCCAATTAGCTGTTATGACCTGGAGTTCCAACTGCTAAACCCAAACATTTGAGCCACCAAATGGGCCCATATTCATTATTCCTGTATGTCTACAAACCAGAGTACACAGGCGGAAGTGTTTCGGCCTTTTCCAAGCAAAGGCGGCCATGCTCTTTCTCGGTTTCCTTAAAACATTACCCACACATTTGATTTATTTGATAAACCAGTTAATACATAAAGTTTTAAAAACAATTAACAACAATCAACAACATGATAAAAGGAGCCCTAAGAGCAATTAAATACTAGCTAAATGCCTTAAGAGATTTGTGACCATGCTCTTCAAAAGTTGGTGTCAATCACAAGCAGTGGCTTAGCAAGGGTGTGAGGCACCTGGGACGGTGGCACCGCTCTCCCAACCCCCCACCCCGCTCCTTCCCCAATCCCGCCTGCCACACGTGCCCTCCCCCACACTCCTTCCTTGATCCCGCCTGTTGCGTGCGCCCCCTTCCTTTCTCCAGTACCTCTAGGTCAGGGCTCTCAAACTCCCTCCTTGAGGGCCGCAATCCAGTCAGGTTTTCAGGATTTCTCCCATGAATATGCATGAGATCTATGTGCATGCACTGCTTCAATGCAAATTCATTGGGGAAATCCTGAAAACCCGACTGGATTGCGGCCCTCTAGGAGGGACTTTGAGATCCCTGCTCTAGGTGAAGTTGTTGCTCATGGCGGTCAACATCATGCTCCTCGTGACCCTGTCAGCTTTCCCTCTGATGTCACTTCCTATGCACGGTACCCGGAAGTGATGTAATTGGGAGAGCTGACAGTGTCACGAAGAGCATGTTGTTGACCGCCGTGAACAACTTCAACTAGAGGTACGGGGGGAAGGGAAGGGGGGGCCTGCATGTGGAGGAGAAATGGGAAGAGGCGGGTGGGAGGGGGGCTGAGAGGAGGAGGGGTGTCGATGCCTCCATCAACATGATGCCATCAACTGCACCACTGATCACAAGACAGGACATAGGTCATATTAAAAAGGCAAAGTCAGTTTTTCTGAATGCATGGCCATTTAAATTTCTGATAGCCTAGGCGTAATATGTTCTCTGTACAGGTCATCTCTGACGCAACCGGAAGTTGCATCAGAGACGACCTTTACGGCAGCCATATGCAATTACAATGCTCCGGCTGCTGTAATAAGGTAATTTAGACTCGCGGCCACAGGGTAGGGAGGTTTGTCGGACCGGGCTTGTTATCGATATGATGGGCGGGGGGGGGAAGCTCCACGAAGGTAAGGGGCAGGGAGGGAGAAAGGGAGGAAAGGTGGAGTGGAGAGGAAAAGACGCTTAAGGGAAATGGGTAAAATAGAGGGGGGAGGATGCTGAAAGCACATGGGGAAGACAGAGGGGGGAGAAGGACGCTGACAGGACATGGGGAAGATAGGGGGGAGAAGGACGCTGAAAGCACATGGGGAAGAGAGAGTGGGGAGAAGATGCTGAAGGGAAATGGGGAAGAGAGAGTGGGGAGAAGACGCTGAAGGGAAATGGGGAAGAGAGAGTGGGGAGAAGATGCTGAAGGGAAATGGGGAAGAGAGAGTGGGGAGAAGACGCTGAAGGGAAATGGGGAAGAGAGTGTGAGGAGAAGACACTGTCAGGGAAGAAGACAGAGATGCCAGACTATGGGGGGAGCGGAGGGAAGAAGACGGGTGCCAGACCAATTTGGAAAGGAGGAGAAAGGGAGAGGCACAGTAACAGAGCAAATGGAAGACACAGAGAAAAGAGAGACAGTGGATGGAAGGAATTGAATGAGAACATGAGGAAAGCAGAAGCCAGGCAACAAAGGGAGAAAAAAGATTCTAATTTTTTTTTTTTTATGTTGCTTCAGGATAAAGTAGTATATTAGTTGTGTTGATAAAAATTTATAAACAAAGCCCTGCCAGCTGAACATCTCTTTCTCCAGTTCACCAGCCAGAACTTTGATTTATAAGGAAGGAATAAGCTAAATATTGCAGTACTGAGGCTTGAATGGATGCTGCGGGGACGGTGACGGTGATGGGGCGGTGAATGGGATGGCGATGACGGGGCGGTGAAGGGGACGGTGCAGTGACGGGGACAGATTTATTCCCCGTGTCATTCTGTAGTGCTCACGTCAAAAGCTTCCCTCTGACTCAGCTTCCTGTTTCCGCTTTTGACTGAGCACCGTGTTGCCGATCTGAAGTTCTGTTGATGCCAGGGGTAGAAGGAGTCCCATTGCCGATCTTAAGTGTCATCGCGGGGGGGGGGGGGGGATGTTGCAGATCTTGTTGCCAAAATCGGAAAGGTGAGGAAGGGAGAAAGATGGGTCTCTGGTGGATGGAGAGATTGAGAAAAGGGGGCAGATGATGAAAGTGGGGAGAGAGAAGAGGGCAGATGATGGGGAGAAAAGGATTGAATTAGGGAAATACTGGAGGGGTTGAGGGAAAGAGGTGGCGAGCAGTAGGTAGACAGTAAAAAAGAAAATTGATGAGAGGGTAGTAAGAACATAATCTATATGGATGCAGAAAATAAATTGAAAATGAAAATGAGGGAAGAAAGGGATTGCAGAAGAGAGGTGTGGGAGAGGGAAGGAGAGGAGAGAGATGCCAAATCAATGGGGGTGAAAGGAAAGATGGAAGGGGGAGGCATACAGTTTCTGGAAGGGGCATAGAAGGAGAGAAGATGCCATATAGGGAGGGGCAGAGAGATGGCAGACAGTGGATGGAAGGAAGACAGTAACAAGAAGATGAGGAAAACAGAAACCAGAGAAGACAAAGGTAGAACGAAAATTTTCTATTTATTTATTGCTTTAGGAAACATGTGTCACTGTTTCTGTGGTGTTGCATTTTATGCAGAGTCCAGCTTCTTGCTGATTCAATTTAACCTTTGTCTATGTATTTCTATTTTATCCCCCCTTTTACAAAACTGTGGAGCGTTTTTTTAGCGCCAGCCGTGGTGATAGCAGCTCTGATGCTCAGAAATCTATGAACGTCAGAGCTGTTACCACCGTGGCTAAAATCCACACTACAGTTTTGTAAAAGGGGGAGGGGTTAGTTTGTGATGACATATTCCCTACTAGGCAAAGGTGTTTTCTGTGTTCTGTGTGTTCGAAAGACATGGTTTTCTGTTAGGATTGACTGCAGGATTGATCTGTATTAGTCTGGCTTGTTTAGTTTTACAATGGGTTTATTGATGTACTGCTCACTGCAATATGTAAGATGCTGCCTTTTCCTAGGTACTCATGTGTGACGTGTGGCTTGTTACTAAAAATCATGTTTTTCGTACAGATGGGAGGGGGTGCCAAAAAATGATGGGCCCCGGGTGTCACATATGCTAGGTACGCCACTGCTGCTGGGTCAGACCAGTGGTCTATCGTGCCCAGCAGTCAGCTCCCGCAGCAGCCCTTAGGTCAAAGACCAGTGCCCTGAGTCTAGTCTTACCATATGTTCTGGTTCAGCACAAACTTGTCTAACTTTGTCTTGAATCCCTGGAGGGTGTTTTCCCCTAAACAAATTCAGCACACACCCATATTTGGATGTCAAATTTTAGTACGTTTTCTAGAATTCAAGCGATATTTCCTTCACATCAAAAACCAGCTGGAATGTTCAGCCACAACTAAGATGCAAAGAATTCACTCCTACACAGTTGTGGCCAAACTGGTTGCTGAAGCCATAAATATGAAGACGCTGAACCAAAGCAAAACTACAGTAACATTCTGCTACAATTGTAACTTTAAAAAATAAATAATTAAATCATGTTTATTGAAGGTAATTGACAAAAATATACAAAATTTGCACCACACGATTTCAAAAATAGAATACAGAATGCAGTGGCCTAGTAAGGAGGGAGTGCCAAGGGAGGGCGATCCGCCCGGGCGCCATCTTCCTCGGGGTGCTGGCACCCCTCCCCCTCTCTGCCCCCCTTCCCACTCCTCCCCCTGCCGTGCGCGCCACCCTACCCCGGTACCCTTTTAACTTCGGCGTGAGCAGCCATCAACTTGCTGTTCGCGACGGCTTCGATGCTCTCGCTGACGTCGCTTCCGGAACCTGCGCCTAGCAAGTGGCATCAGAGAGAACGCCGACGCTGATGCGGGCAGTGAGTTGGGGGCTGCTCACACCGAAGTTAAAAAGGTACGGGGGAAGGGGCATGCGTGCAAAGCAGGGGAGGATCAGGAGGGACGCCACCGCCCCGGCCGCCACTAAACCTCGCCACAACGCTGATGGAATGATAGAACAGTAAAAGGGTTCATAGACAACACCGTGAAAGACAAAGGCACGCGCCGACAACTGAGCGCAGGACGGAGGCGCACGCCAAAGAAAATTACAGTTTTAAGGGGCTCTGACGGGGGGTTTTGTTGGGGAGCCCCCCCAGTTTACTTAATAGAGATCGCGCCGGCGTTGTGGGGGGTTTGGGGGGTTGTAAGCCCCCACATTTTACTGTAAACTTAACTTTTTCCCTAAAAACAGGGAAAAGTGGTTTTCAGTAAAATGTGGGGGCTTACAACCCCCCAAACCCCCCACAATGCCGGCGCGATCTCTATTAAGTAAAGTGGGGGGGTTCCCCCCCACGCCCCCCCGTCGGAGCCCTAAAAACAGTAATTTTCTGCGGCACACGCCTCCACGCTGTGCTCAATTGTCTGCGCGCGCCTTTGTCCCGGCGCGCTTTTGACCTGACACCCAGTAAAAGTATGCAAAAACAACACCAAAATAGCATCAACCACCCAGTTATCAATTACACATCAAATCTCCCAATGGCGCCGTAATTGGCAGGCGCCTGAAAACGCAGGCCACGTGTCACTTACAGTGCCTTTTTCAGAATCGCGGCCTGCATCGAAGGTAGGCACCAGAAATGTAGGCTAGGCTTTTAAAGGCCTACACTTCTGCGCCTGCTTTCAATGTAGAATCAAGCCTCTTTTGTCATGCCGCACCACTAGGCATCAGCATAGATTCCGGTGCCGTATTTTGTAGGTGCCTTGTGGCACCTACATTTTTTTCTTGTTTTTAATGGCGCAGTCAATTACGGGCCGCTAATAGCCAATTAAAACAATTAATGTAGGGGCATTGGTAGTGGGTCTACCGGTGCCAATTTTTAGAATCTGGGTTTTAGGGGCTTATTTTCAAAGCACTTTGACGCACAAAGCACCATAGGTTTCTATGGTACTTTGTGCATCTAAGTGCTTTAAAAATGAGCCTCTTAGGGGGGAAAAATCTATGATTTGGGAATTTGAAAAATATTTGTTCATGAACCATTAAGAGTCGTTCTGTGGAACAAAAGGGAATGTGTAACATTGCGCACTCTTTAGCGTGCCTTAAATTTAGGCCCCCTTTTATCAAGCTGTGTTAAACGATTTTTTTTATCGTTGGCCGCTGCGGTTAAATTAGCAATTTGTATCTTATTTTACTGTATAATTTTAGAATTTTATAGCATAATTTTAGTATTTTTATTGTATTATTTTAGTGCCATTTACAGTACTGTATTTTTAAACGTTGTTTGTATAAAGTTATTAATGTATGTAAACCGCCTAGAACTTTGCAGTAGGGCAGTATATAAATAAATTATTATTATTATAATTATTAAAGCTCCGACGCTCATCTGAGTGATTAGAAAAACCTACAGGTTTATAGTTTATTGCTTATAGTCCGCCTTTAAACAAGTCAGATTGCAACCATACATACATAATTAAAATTAAATAACAACAATCAGGACCAATAAAAGTTATGAATTAATGTGTATAAGAGCAATCAATACGCATTAAAAAGTTCTGACACACATAAAAACATAAAAACATTAACAAAAAAAGGTTTAAAATAAACCAAAAAGAATGACCAAAAATGGGGGGGGGGGGGGGGGGTGAGAAGGAATCTAAAAACAAACATGAAAATAAACCAAAATGTTTTTCATGCTATAATATTTTAGGTCCCGTTTTATGAGGTTTGGTGAATGGTACAATGTTCATAGGACTCCTATGAGCGTCGGAGCACTTACTGCGCTAGCCCAGCTTGATAAAAGGGGAGGTTAATGATTGCATACCAAAAACACTTTTCCCCAGCAAAAGTAGAGATGAAAAATGCTGGTATACATGTCTATTCAAATTCATCTTTTAAGGGATATTATGCAGGGGTTGTTTTTTTTTTGTTTACTTCTGTTTCTACTGCCCCACACGCCTGTCTTCAAAGTGCCGATAAAACCAAGACCCAGATAAGCATGCTTTCTTATTTTATTTTTCTGTGTTTAAGAACTGATCGCTGGACTTTTTTCTATTTTGATGCTGTCACATTCTGGGCCTGCCTGCAGCCTCCTTAACAGCCCTATATTTCCCTCTTTTGCTCCTCATTTGCCTCCTAGATAAGGACGAGATGTAGCCGAGATATATTAAGGCCCAAGACTGGAAGAGTAAGCAATGCAGTTGGTGTCAACTGAGGTGCATTGGTACATCAATGCATTTCATGTCAAGACTAAGGTGCATTAACAGCACAGCGTGAGAGTTAATTTGGTGGGGGCAGGAGGTGGGTACTCAATAGTAAAATAGTAGGATCTTTGGCTTCTATACCCAATTAGTTGTTCTGGTGGTTTTAGTGATGTAGATACCTGTCCAAGAGAAACTTGAGTGGGTTGAGAAGACCTAATTTCAAAGAGCTTTCACGTAGTAATAGCATTTTGCTCAGTTATCAGTGTGACAGAAGATGTTCTGTATGCCTACACAAGTCCACTGAGCCATCCGCTCTTCCAGAATGTTTAATTCTATACTTCTAGAGCAGAGCGATTTTTCTAGAGCAGAGCGATTTTTCTAGAGCAGAGCGATTTGGGAAATTCAGCGTTGATATATGATCAGTGAATTTTTTTAAAAAGTCATTGTTTTAAATCTTTAAGCCTATGATATCAAGGAGTTTGTAAGAAAATAAATCAACCGTCACATGTTATACCTACTTTTCATGTCATAGGTGCTTGAGTACTGTAGTGGTAGCCGGGCTTCCCTGGGAAGACGTAGTAATATTTAGAGACGCAGAGCTGCCTTTTGCTTTCTTAGTTGATACATTTTTTGTTCACTGCTGTTTGCCTGGTTTCTTATCCTTGATCATCTCTTCCTTTAGATCCCTCTAGCTGAGATGGAGGCTCTGTCTCTGACGTCAGACATTCTCTCTGAACAGTCCTGGTCCCTAGCTCTGACGGACGACTCTTTGCCTGACGATACTAACACACTCTTCCTTAGCGCTCTGGAAAGCAATGTATTGACTCTGATTGCTATGTACCTGGGAGGTTTTCAGGGTTCAAAATACTGCTGCTCCCTGGCTGCTAGCACTAGGGGATAGGCAATGTAGCAGCCAGTATTCTGGGGGGGGGGGGGAGGTAACAAGAATCCATGGCATTCCTGAAGTTTAGGGATTTTGCTAGCAGGAAAAAAATAAACTATTCAGATCAGTTCACAAATTCCTTCATGTTTCCATCTCTTCTTCCCAAAAGTGTTAAAAACAATTATATACATTCACTGTATATACTTTATATAATGATGTAACGTCAGATCTGGCTTATTTAAATCCAAAAAAGAATCGTGTTCCAAGCTTGGTTGTTAATAGAAGGAGCTGGCGTGATTTTCTGGTCATTTCCCTCTGAGATTTTAATAACCCCTTTTTTTAACATAAAGAAAAAAAAGACAGAAAACTAGATTTTTGTATCAGCTAGTTGCAACCACTGCCTTACCTGTAGGGTTATGCCAACAAAAGAACTTGGCTCAGTTGAAGCATCTCTTGGAGCAACATCTGTTTGCAGAGGACTGATATTGATTAGCCACTGAGATAATGTGTATATCTGTTTTTGCTGTATCTGTTTTACTATGTATGTTTATATGTGTCCCGCTTTGGAATAAGGCGGTTTAGGCATTTTAATAAATGAAATGACCTTGGATTCCAGATTTTGGTCAGACCTATATGCCCTGCACTTTAGGCTTTTCAGAAACCCTAGAATTAGACTAATCTGACACTGTCGAGCATAAATGGGTAACAGTCATATGGCACTGGAGATTTAACCACTCTTTAGCGAAGCAGGCGGGTTCAAGGGCCTCATTTGTCTAGTGCATTTGTGT
Organism: Geotrypetes seraphini; assembly: GCF_902459505.1. Classification (NCBI taxonomy): domain Eukaryota; kingdom Metazoa; phylum Chordata; class Amphibia; order Gymnophiona; family Dermophiidae; genus Geotrypetes; species Geotrypetes seraphini. The sequence goes on along the minus strand of NC_047093.1, from coordinate 25,441,385 downwards.
ACCTTAAGATTTAGAGGGTCCGGGGCAGCAAATAGCTCTCTACGAGCTGGTTCCAGAGTGGCAATGGAAGAGTGTGTCGAAGTAAGCTGTTCTTCCTCTCTCATCACGTAGAGTTTGATATTACCACGTGCAGTAGATTATTTGTAAATCATATATGCTGATATAATCTCTAATTGCAAAATTTCAGGATTTCCCCAATGAATATGCATGAGATCTATTTGCATGTGGTGCTTTCATTGCATATTCATTGAGGAAATCCTGAAAACCTGACTGGATTGCGGCCCTCGAGGAGGGACTTTGACACCCCTGGTGTATATTAAACCTCTAAGCTTTAGAAGAAAGAAAACTACTGGGTATATGAACCGGAACGACATGATTGATACAGCCGATATAGTCGAAGCATGTCGGAAGAATTAGCCCCCAACCCACACAATGACAGCACGCAGATAAGCGCCGTATAACTTTGCAAAGTGGTATACAGTTTGAAATAATCAAATATATCGAATCACTGAATATATGAGAAGTTTCACTTGATGTTTTATACTAAACTAAAAAAAGCTGACCGATGATGAGTGCGACACATAAGGTTCAACAAGAGTTGATGTAGAATGCAGTGCGAGATTCCCATTGGCGCAATGACCACACAGAAAGCACATTCTGAAGATGCAGCTTAGAGGTTTAATATACACCAGGGGTGTCAAAGTCCCTCCTCGAGGGCCGCAATCCAGTCGGGTTTTCAGGATTTCCCCAATGAACATGCATGAGATCTATTAGCATGCAATGAAAGCACCACATGCAAATAGATCTCATGCATATTCATTGGGGAAATCCTGAAAACCCGACTGGATTGCGGCCCTCACGGAGGGACTTTGACACCCCTGATCTACACCTTCAAATTTGTAATTAGAGGTTACATTATCACATATGATTTGTGGATTTGTTTGAGGATAGTATATAGCCATTACAATTGCAGCGGTAGATTATATGTAAGCACAAAACGATTACCTTCCAGTTGCACTTTTCTGCTGAAAATTTGTTACCACCACCAATAAAATCTATTCCCCCCCCTTATTAGATTACACACATCATTGCATACTAATACATACAAAGCAAGTGTCACATGGCTATGTCATGGCCTACAGAAACACCAGGGCAGAGGTCAAGAGAGCAAAGAGCGGGACAGGACACAGTCGGTATATGTATTTTGAGCCCTGATGTAGCCTCTTCTTTGTCGAACGTTATCTGTGTTTTAGTTGCTACAGAGAGGCGTTCACTTGTGTGTCTGTGCACTAGACATGTTTTTGCTCTTCATTCCCATCCCCCATCTCGTTTTCTCTGTTATCTATACCATCTTCTGGGTGTTTGTTGTTCTATTTTTGCCATGTTTCTTGTCCTCTGACTTGATCCATCCAAAAGATTGTTAAAATCGTTCATTCGGATAGTTGTGTACGTAGCACCTCTCTCTTAAAATCATGACAGTATTTCACATCATGCTTCATGGTACAGTTTATTAAAAATGTCTGGTATTTAAAAAAAAAAAAGTACCCTTTCTTCATTTTTATTTAAATGCTTATTATTGGAAAATGAAGAGACCGAACAGAAACAAAAGGAAGATGGAGAGCAAGGAAGAGGGGGTTACCTCTGTAACTTTGCCAAAAAATAGAAGCGCTTGCCCCATGAACACATGACTGTGTGCACAGAATTTAGGAAAGGTTTACTTTCAAAAAATCATAAGACGAGGCTGAGCAAGCATTCTGCTCTTAACATCTGAACTTACATTCTACTATTTTGAACCATCACCATTATATAGGGTGCTCACAAAAACACTCCTTGATTTTAAATGGTTAAAAAAATCAAATCTTATTGGAATATGTTTATAATTAAGATGACAGCAAATAAAAGTCCCAAAAAGCACAGTTAGCCAGATTTTACACAATCGCTTAAAATTTCACCCTTATAAGATGCAAATTGGTGCAGAAGTTACAACCTTCAGACAATGCAACGCAACAAAACGACCAGGTATTCCTCAAGTGGCCTCTGAGATCACCGGACATGATTGTGGCTTTTTCCTTTGGGGGTACGTGAAAGACAGAGTGTACGTACCTCCACGACCTGCAACCATGGATGATCTGCAGGAACGCATCACTGAAGCTATAAACGCGATCACGCCGGATATGCTTCGGAGAGTCTGGTCCGAGCTCAATTATCACATCGATGTTTGCCGAGTAACAGGTGGGGGCGCACATCGAGTGCATGTGATCAAGAGATACCATCTGAAACTGTAGCCTCAAAGGTGAAAGAATATTCCAATCAATTTTGGTTTTGTAACCATTTAAAATCAAGGAATGTTTTTGTGGGCACCCTGTAGGAAGCAGATTGCAATCAGGGACTATTAACAATTTCCCTGAACTAGTCATCAAAATGACATTTTCCAAACCAGAGAAAATGGGGCACGATCCAGATTTGGGACTCTCGACACAAGCCACGACCGAATCATTGCTACATCTATTGGGTGAAACTTCAGATGTCGGTTCCAACTTTAAGTTCACAATGTTATTTATCTAAAGAGACAGCAGCCCTAGCGTAAAACTTCCTCCACTCAGGCTGATTGCCCACACACCATCCTCTTTTTTTTTCCTTTTTTTCAACTACTTTCCAGGTCTTAAGTTCTTCTCTAAAAGGTCACAGATGATACACTCTAATTTGGACTATTACAAATTTTGCTATTGGAAAGAAAGAAGGATGCCGAGCGTACAAGATTCTGCCCAAAACGGTAGGGTACGAGAGAAAAAGACGCAAATATCCGGGATCTTACAAGTGGTCACGCACTATAGCTGGCACTGTGGCAAGCGTAACTAAAGAGGGCGCATGACCACCTCGAATCAAGACGTCAGAACAGGGTGTAAATGGAGGATCGACCTGTTAATTCAATTCAGCCTTTTCAGAAGCAACCATACCAGTAACAAATTTATAACCACAGCTAACACACAGAACATATTCAGACAGAGTCCTTGAGGCATGATGGTCTGTTTCATTCTTGTCTTCCTAGAAGTAGCCATGGTTCGTGCGTAGCCTGGAGCTTTTCTCTGTCTCTTTGTATTGCGTGTGCTATATACTGTTGTGAGTTCAGAATGCATTAGTGTTAGAAGAGCCTTTCCATTATGTATATCCTTTCGTTCACGTGTTTTAATTTTCTTCAGTGTTGTCTTGTGGCAAATCTGCATGTCTGTGGTTACCCCCTACACTTAAAGGCCACTGTCTTGTGTCTTGCGGTCTTAATTCTCTGAACTTTGTATTTTGTTCTTTTAGAATGAACTCTCACCAAAGGATGATGCCACCGAGGTACCTCAAGAAGACAGCTTGCTGACCGTGAGGAAACCGAACGTAGGTCGGACTCACTCGTTGCCCAATGACAGCTATATGATGCAGACCCTGGACTCCGGTCCTTGTGCCAGCTGTCAAGCGGAAAGGAGCAAGGGCTATCCTAAATCTCAATCAGGTGCTGTTACCGAAGCAATAAACATCTCAAAGACACACATACACACTTATACATACATGTTACTACTATTAATTATTTCTATAGTGCTACCAGACACACGCAGCGCTGCAAGGAGTCACATAGAGTAAGAAAACAGTCCCTGCTCGAAAGAGCTTACAATCTTAACAGGCAGGACAGACAAACAGGATGTCATGGATACAGTCAAAGGGAACGGTTAATCAGCTGGCTGGGTTGGAGGGCAAAAGGGAGAACAGGACAGGACACAAGCCATTGTGACATCACTGAGGAGGTTGGCTCTTATTGGTGGAAGAGCTATTATGACATCACAAGCTCAGCTCTGCTTCCCAAAGACAAATAGGATGTCATGGATACAATTAAGGGGAACGGTTAATCAGCGGGCTGGGTTGGAGGGCAGAGGAGTAGGGTTAAGGATTGAAAGCTATATCAAAAAGGTGGGTCTTCAGTCTGCCTTTAAACAAGGGAAGGGGCTTGACGGACAAACTCGGGTAATTTATTCCAGGCATAGGGGGCAGCTAGATGAAAGGAACGAAGTCTGGAATTGGCAGAGGAGGAGAAGGGTAATGCAAGGAGTGACTTATCTGAGGAACGGAGTTCTCTGGGAGGTGTATAAGGAGAGAGAAGTGAGGAGAGATATTGAGGGGCAGCAGAATGAACACACTTGTAGGTCAGCAATAGGAGCTTGAACTGTATGCGAAGGTGGATAGGGAGCCAGTGAAGTGATTTAAGGAGAGGGATGACATGAGCGTAGTGAGGTTGGTAGAAGATGAGTCGTGCAGCAGAGTTTTACACAGATTGAAAGGGGGAGAGGCGACACTGCGAGAGACCAGTTAGGAGTAGATTGCAGTAATCTAAGCGTGAGGCTCGGGTCAAAAGCATTGAGGGTCTCACTGGCTTCTCAACTTTTTAAAACATGACTTTCCACCAAGCTGAGTGCAAGGAAAATAGCAAAGCAAGGGAAAGAATTCATTGGGTAAGCATTCTGGAAGATCCACTATTAACTAGTTAATTGTCTCTTAAATTATTTAACCTCACTTTTTTAATTTTTTATTATTTTTTTCTATTGTTTTTTTTCTTTCTTTCTTTTTTTAAATAATAACCTACAGTCCTCCCTGTTCGGTCTCTCTTTGACGGCTTTACTGTAGGTATTCCACAATGCTTTGTATGAGAGGTAGTAGTCTTCCAGGATAGAGGAAGGATGGCCGGAGAAGAAATGAACACTCCCAGGACTGGTTTAACCATTTAGTACTAGGCGGACACCTAGGATAGCAGCTACTATGGGGGAAGAGCAACCAAGAACAGTTGCAAGACAATAGATTCGGACAACCATACTGACGCAAAGCAGATACATACTCGTAGTTTCACTTTCAGGAAGCTTGGGCAAGAAATTGGCTTTTAGCAATTGGCCCCTATGTTTGTGCAAACAAAGCAAAAGTTTCATAGTTTCAAGGTACGATATCCAATTATGCACTTTGATACTGTAGGAGTAATGATGTTTGGGGAATCACGACTGCAGAGTTTAATTATCGCAGTTGTGAAGGTGGTAAAAGGGGCTGAAAGATAATTGATGGGAGGGAGCAGTGCTTCAGAGTCACTTCGGTCACTGAACACTCCTTCAGAATAGAGAGTTGCGCGGAGACAGAAATCCCACCAATCCCCGCCCGTCCCCGCCAGGATCCTCTCCATCCCACCCGTCCCCGCCAGGATCCTCTCCGTCCCCACCCGTCCCCGTCAGGATCCTCTCCGTCCCCACCCGTCCCCGTCAGGATCCTCTCCGTCCCCACCCGTCCCCGCCAGGATCCTCTCCGTCCCCTTCAGGAACCTCTCCATCCCCACCCGTCCCCGTCAGGATCCTCTCCGTCCCCACCCGTCCGCGTCAGGATCCTCTCCGTTCCCACCCGTCCCCGCCAGGATCCTCTCCATCCCCACCCATTCCCGTCAGGATCCTCTCCGTCCCCACCCGTCCCCTTCAGGATCCTCTCCATCCCCACCCATCCTCGCCTGTCCCCATAAAAAGCAGCAATTACTTCTGACAGGATCATTAATTCCACAGTTTCTTTTGTGTTTGCGCTGCTGTTTTCCTTGTGGAATCTCTTTGGTGGAACCCTTTTTTTGTTTTCTGTTCAGGTAATTAACTTATAAACCCCCTCTTTTACTAAGGCTGACGTGTCCATTATATTATATGGTCGAACCCTGCTTCCAAAGCCTTCCATCCCTGTGGGAGTCCCGTGGACCAGAGGGGGATCCCTGTGGGAGGCCCGTGGGTTAGGGGGGATTCCCGTGGGACCCCCAGGATTCCCGCGATCCCCGTTCCCGTGCAGACTTCTACTTCAGAATACTACTAGACTAATCATTTCTATGGCGCTACTAGACGAAGGCAGCGCTGCACACATTATAGGAAGGTACTTTCTCCGTCTCGAGTGGGCTCACAACCTAAGGCGCGCTAAGCAATTTAGAACATGCTAAACCCTAAGGCGCCCATAGAATATATTGGGGGCCTTAACATATAGCGCGCACTAATCTTTAGTGCATGCTAAATCGATTAGCGCGCGCTAAATCAGTTAACGCGCCTTAGTAAAAGGACCCCTATGGTTTCTTGCACTTGGGGCAATTGAGGGTTAAGTGCCTTGCCCAGGGTGATGAAGAGCTACACTGGGACTTGAACCCATTTCAAAGTGAAGCACTCCACAATCGCACAACCCCAAGGAAACCAACAATTCAATACTCCAAACACCTAAGGGATATACTCACTTATTCCCTAATTAAAAGGAATTAACTTTCAGTATAATGTTATACTATCATAATATATTCAGCTGAGTATAACATTATATTGAAAGTTAATTCCTTTTAATTAGGGAATAAGTGAGTATATCCCCCTAGGTGCAGGGCCGGTTTTAGATGAAAAGAGGCCCTAGGCTATTCCACTTATGAGGCCCTTTCACCTCCCATTTTTAAGTTTGTAAATTACATGAGAGATAATAAAATACATCATTACTGTGATATATATCAATATGTTAAATGAAACATGTTGTTATTGGTACTAACCTTTATAAAAAATGTGACACGGATCTTGAGGCCCTAGGCTGAAGTCTAGTTAGCCTATAGGAAAATCCGGCCCTGCCTAGGTGTTTGGAGTATTGACTTGAACCCAGTTCCCCAGCAGCTCAGTCTGCTGCACTAACCATTAAAATGTTTCCTTCCCAACATTCTCACCAGTCCAGTCCAGAACTTACGGATGTAACAAAGTTGTCCAGAACAAGCATGGGACAGAGACAGGGATGTAGTAACGGGGGTTGGTCCGCCCCAAGCATTATCTTAGCAGGGGGACACTGGCACCTGTCTTCTCTCCGCACCCCCCTGCTACGCGCGTGCGCCCTTTCCCTCATACCTCTTTCATTTTCCCGATGCAAGCAGCATCTTGAACTTGCTGCCCGCATCAGTGTTTGCTCTCTCTGACGTCACTTCCGGGTCCCGCCCCTAGGAAGTGATGTCAGAGGGAGAGCTGACACGACATGGGCAGCAAGTTTGTGATGCTGCTGGCGCTGGGTAAATTAACGAGGTTTGGGGGAAGGGGGAAAGGAAAGAGGGGAAGGGGGGGTCAGGAAGGGGCGGGGGAGGGCTGCCGATGCCTTGGTGCCACTCACCGTCGCTATGCCATTGGGCAGAAAAACGTATGCTAGAACAGACTATTCAGTGAGTGAGAGCATAAACAAATGCAGAGAACCAAAGGAAAATATTCCCCAGGGACATCATAAAGAAAAAAAAAGTAAACCTATCTCCAGACTAGAGAATGACACAGGGACAAACTTTTCCTCATTCCGTCCCCCGCGAGTTTTATCGCTGTCCCTGTCCCTGCCCCATTCTTGTAAGCTCTGCCTTAACCACACAAGCCTCAAGCACTTATGATTTTAAAGGGTTTGAGGCTTCTGCAGATGAGGATGGGGCATTGGCAAGAAAAGAACTCGCGGGGATGGAACGGGAAAATGAGTTCCCACGGGGACGTGGAAAAATTTGTCCCCGTGTCATTCTCTACTTTGGAGAACAGTGTAGAAAATTGAATGAATAAATAATATGAAAAGCTTCAGCCTCTGCTAACCAGAGCTGGTATTGTGACATCATAATGCCTCATTCCACCAATAAGAGCCAACCTCATCAGTGATGTCACAATGGCTTGATTGTCCTTTACTTGGCTCACTGTTACTACATTTTGATTTCTAGAGTGGTAGAGAATAACAGGGGACAAATTTTTCCCCGTCCCGCAGGAACTCAATTTCCCCGTCCCCATGAGTTATGTTGCTGTCCCTGCCCCCGCCCCATTCCTGTAAGCTCTGCCTTAACCACACAAGCCTCGAACACATGGCTTTAAAGTGTCTGAGGTTTGTGCAGATCAAGACGGAGCTTGCAGGAACGGGGCAGGGACAGGAAACCAACTCACTGGGCCGGGACTGGAAAAAGAGTTCTCGTGGGGACAAGGAAAAATTTGTCCCCATGTCATTCTCTACTCCAGACCATTGAAATTGGAGAATACAGGAGGTGTTTCCTGTACATGTGGATAGAAAGATCATCCATTTTGCAGGCTGTCATTCCTTTACATGGACTCTCTATCTGAACATCAAATGGAATATTATATGTATACAGGGGGAGGGTGCGCACACGCACATGCAAGGGTTGAATGAAATGTCATGCCTCCACCTTCATCAACAGATGTCAGCGCTAACATGCTGCATCTGTTCACTCGATCTCTCCCTTCATCTCAGTGGGTGAGAAGGGTCTGTGCAAAGAGGCTGCTTTACTACTGTTTGTGAAATGAAAGCAGGCCATGAACATTCATCGATGCAATTTAAGCAATGTGTTGTGATAGAGTTTCTGAAGGAGTCCCTCCAGTTGTAATTCATTGCCGCATGCAGGGTGCCAATAGTTGTGAGACTGTTTTAATGTAAGTATGTGTAAATCGTGGACCGCAAATGCCTGACTTTTGATGCAACGGGCAAGTCTCACTCGAGAAAGGTTGACAAACTTGTAAAGGACAATGCCTGTGGCAGGGAATTTCAAGTGGAGGGACTCCTCCAACAAGCCGAAATTCTATCATGACAGAAACAGTCAGAAATTCTATCGTGACACATTGCTTACAAGTGATAGCAAAACAGCCTGCTCACACAGACACTTCTCACCAGTCGAGGTGAAGGAAGAGATTTGAAAGACTAAGTGAACACGTGTAGTGTATCAGTGCTGCCCTCTGTTGATGAATTATGGAAGTGGAGGCAATACTTTTTATTCAACTCTCAAAATTTATCTCTAGCTACTGTAGATGCTAAAGATATGACAATTTGAATACTTTTTTTAAAAAAAAAAAAACAAAGTATGAATGCTATGTGACATGCATAAAGCTGGGGTCGTGGTGGTGGTAATACATAACTGCATTTCTTGGCCACTAATACTCGCTTTCTACCATTCTGATCAGGTTCGACAACATCTGTGCAGTCTCAGCCCGCGGATATCACTTCGTTCTTGCAAGTTCCTGGGGATTTTCTCTGTTTGATAAACACCCCTGGCAAGGCGGACTCTGCGAGTATACCCAGAATTCCTCCCCCGCTGCATTCTCCCTCTGCACAGAGGTTGCTGCGCAGGCAGGTAAGTGTAAACATCTGCAGGCATGTGATCTTCAAACTCCTGACCGACTGGAATCCAGGTCTAGGTGTGATTTGTATACAAATTTATGCACACCTCTTCTGCCTGTTATACCTCGGGAGAAGCAGGCATGTGAAGCTAAGCCTTTGGTCCAGATATGCTATCAGAGTCTCCGAGATATTCACTAGAGAATGACACGGGAACAAAGTTTTCCCCGTTGGAACTCATTTTCTGTCCCGTACCCGCAAGTTCTTTTCCTGTCCCTGCCCCATTCCTGCAAGCTCCATCCTCATCTGCACAAGCCTCAGACACTTTAAAATCAGAAGCAGCAACATTCTAGAGCTCAGATTGTGATGTCATAATGCCTCATTCCACCTGAGAAGAGCGACTAAGATGGTTAAGGGGTTTGAGGAGTTGCCGTACAGCGAAAGATTAGAGAAACTAGGCCTCTTCTCCCTTGAACAGAGGAGATCGAGAGGGGACATGATCGAAACATTCAAGGTACTGAAGGGAATAGACTTAGTAGATAAGGACAGGTTGTCCACCCTCTCCAAGGTAGGGAGAACGAGAGGGCACTCTCTAAAATTGAAAGGGGATAGATTCCATACAAACGTAAGGAAGTTTTTCTTCACCCAGAGAGTGGTAGAAAACTGGAACGCTCTTCCGGAGTCTGTCATAGGGGAAAACACCCTCCAGGGATTCAAGACACAGTTAGACTAGTTCCTGCTGAATGGGAACGTACGCAGGTAGGGCTGGTCTCAGTTAGGGCGCTGATCTTTGACCAGAGGGCTGCCGCGTGAGAAGACTGCTGGGCACGATGGACCACGGGTCTGACCCAGCAGCGGCAATTCTTATGTTCTTAATGCCTAAGCTCCATCCTCATCTGCACAAGCCTCAAACTACATTAAAATCATAAGTGTTTTGAGGTTTGTGCAGTTAAAGCAGGAATGGGACAGGGACAGTGTGTGGCGCAGTGGTTGGAGTGTGTGGCGCAGTGGTTGGATCTACAGCCTCAGCACCCTGGGGTTGTGGGTTCAAACCCCACGCTGCTCCTTGTGACCCTGGGCAAGTCACTTAATCCTCCATAGCCCCACCGGGACAGATAGGGAAAATGCTTGAGGACCAGATTGTAAAAACCGCTTAGATAACCTTGATAGGCGGTATATAAAATCCTAATAAACTTGAAACTTGAACAGTGATAACACACACGGGGACGGGGATATTGAGTTCCTGTCATTCTCTAATCTTCACAAAGAGCAACCTGAAGGATACAAATGAATGAAAGCACATTACAGTGACAGCACAACCCCCACTGCGGTCAAATGATTGTGTTGGAATAGTTCATGTTATAGCTTAGATGTGTTGGTTCTCAAAACTGTCCCCAGGGGACCACCGGGTTTTCAAGATACCCACAATTTTTATGTGCAAAATCATTGAATATCTTAATTCATTCCCTTGTAGTCTCTAAACTTGATTACTGCAATGCATTATTTATAGGCTTGCCACAGAAAGAGCTTAAGCGATTACAAATAATCCAGAACGCCGCTATTAAAATAATTTATAAAGCCAAAAAATTTGATCATGTTTCACCCCTACTTAAGAAAGCACACTGGCTTCCAGTAGCACATCGAATACTATTTAAACAATGTTTACTCATCTTTAAAGCTTTAGAACATAAAACTCCAGCCTTTATATTTAGACTTTTGATACCTTACACTACCTCTAGATCTCTTAGATCTCAAGACCAACACCTATTAGTAATTCCTTCACTAAAAGTTATCAACACAAGGCGTAACACAATCTTTTCTATAACAGCCCCTCAATCTTGGAATAACCTTCCACTGTATCTAAGACAGGAAAAAAAACCTGGCAAAATTTAAGTCTGAACTTAAAAGTTTTCTATTTATAGATGCCTTTAATGATTAATTTTTTTCACATTCTTAACTTAATAGGTCAATTGTCTTCGTCTCCCTTCCTATTGTTTTTCCCCTGAATTAATGATTTTAATACTGAATGTAACCATTAAATAATTTTCCTTTTGTTTCATTATAATTTGTAGAAATACCCTCAAAATGTATTGTTATATGTATATATAAGATTATCATTTGTTTAATTTAATAATTGTAAGTATGTTACCAAAAATTTTTATTTATTTGTACATCGCCTTGAATTTTGAATAGGCGATAAATCAAAATACTTAATAAACTTGGAAACTTGGATGAATATGCATCAGATAGATTTACATATATCTATAACGTGCATATTTACTGTGGATATCTTGGTGGTCCCCTGGCATAGCTTTGAAAACCACCAATTGTACACTATAACATGACAATTTAAACCTCACTAGTGGTTGTGATAGCTCTAATGCTTTCACCGTGACGTGTTTTCAATCATCTGCATTCTTCAGCCTGCTCTTAGTGAACAGTGAATTTCTCAGTGACTCCGGGAGCACATTTTTGTTAACTTCATTGAACCTTATGGCATACCGCGGTATACAAATATAATGTTACGTTATATTATACAGTATTTGGATCAAAGGTTTTTTATTTTGAAGAAAAAAAAAAATGCTCAGGTTTTATTTCCCTGAAAGCACCAATAATTTTTTTTAAAAATGTACTGCCACAAAGCAAGAACATACAGGATGTCCGGTGCAATACTCAGAGAGAGCCCCCCCAGGAAAGAGACTTAGGAGTACTTGTAGACAAGTCATTGAAACCGTCCGCGCAAAAAAGGCCAATAGAATGCTAGGGATGATTAAGAAGGGGATCACAAACAGATCTGAGAAGGTTATCATGCCGCTATACCGAGCCATGGTACGGCCCCACCTGGAATACTGCGTCCAACACTGGTCACCGTACATGAAAAAGGACATAGTACTACTCGAAAGGGTCCATAGAAGAGCGACAAAAATGGTTAAGGGACTGGAGGAGTTGCCGTACAATGAGAGGCTAGAGAAACTGGGTCTCTTCTCCCTTGAAAAGAGGAGACTGAGAGGGGACATGATCGAAACATTCAAGATATTGAAGGGAATTGACTTAGTAGAGGAAGAGAGATTGTTCACCCTCTTCGAGGTGAAGAGAACGAGAGGGCACTCGCTAAAGTTAAAAGGGGATCGATTCCGTACAAACGTAAGGAAGTTCTTCTTCACCCAGAGAGTGGTAGAAATCTGGAACGCTCTTCCAGAGGCTGTTATAGGAGAAAGCACCCTTCAGGGATTCAAGAAAAGGTTGTATAAGTTCCTGCTGGAACAGAACATACGCAGGTAATGCTAGACTCAAATGGGGCTGCCGCGTGAGCGGACTGCTGGGCACAATGGACCGCTGGTCTGACTCAGTAGCAGCAAATCTTATGTTCTTATGTTCTTGGCTCTCGCTGTCAGAAAAGGATTCAAGCGGTCAGTCTGAAGGGCTACCTTGACCTTTTCTTGGGAGCAAAACAGTAGGGCTGCCTAGTGGTGATGCACGTAACTACAACTGGTCCACAAGTATTTTTGCCAAAAAAGACATTGAATGTTCCAGTGTTGAAAAGATATTTATTCACTGCAAAATGCTAGCCAGTGTGTAATACCTTTATTGTCGTGTTGGGTATTTTTCTGTATATTGCTTTCTAGCACTTTCTATGCAAAAACTGGATGTGTAGAATAGATGCCATGTCACTTGATCCTTTCAAACTCATATTACAATGCATTACCAGAAAGAAGTTATTTTATGCTCTTATTGAATTAATAATTTTAGGTGAATGCACTATACTGGAATTTACAAGAAAAAGCTCTGCATATGTAATACCTGTGATACATTTCTTTAAAATAACAAACAAAAACAGTTTCCTATTAAGGAAAACCACACGCCTGCTGTCTTCAGGATCACACAGCAGAAAGTAACAAATACCTAATCTACCTTCAGTGTGAAATGTGTTTAAATACCTGCATATCTCTTAGCCATTCAGATCCGACAGCTAGAACGGCCCTTAATTTCAGGGTACGTCATCAGTCCTCCATCACAAGAGACAGCAGGGTGGATGGGAAAGAGACAGGCACAGAATGGTTGTTTTCATTAGGAAATGTTTGCACAGGAGGTCTGAGGCCCGCTGGCGAGATGTTCTGTCATTCTAGAAGTGGGCTAAGGGGCAGTGGATGTAGTTCTGTTCACCTCCGTGTCATCAATAGCTGCTTTCAATTTTTCTGCCATGACACTGAAGTACACATCGGTATATATGCGTTTAGACCTTCAAAGAGGCTTCCAAGGATAAAGTCACAGAGCAAAACAGACATGTGGTCTGCCCTTGAATGGCTGCTTTGCGACTTCAAGGTCCATTGGTTGCTGTCAGTAATTAAGAAACAGAAAATATTCTACTCCTGGGTGTGATGCAAAGAAAGTCTGGCATTCATTCCCTAAGCCTGGATTCAGACCTGAAACATTGCACCTCACCTCTTGTCAGTGGCAGCCAACCACTGTATCCCTTAGCTGCTTTCTGTTTGTTCCACTGGAGCCACCATACCAGCTAGTGGATGTTCCATATTTTGCACAAACAGACACAGAAGAGGGTTAGTCTCAAAACAAGACAAACCAGCAAAGGAAGAGGCAAGAGAGATGTCTCTATCAGCCGCCAGTTACATTTATTATTGACACAATAATAAGTCCTTGATCAGAAAGATCAGATGAAGTCCCAACTAGGATCCATGTTTCGGCGACTGTGTCACAACAAATAAACTTGGTATGTCAGACGATAACCGAAAAGTGAAAGGCGCCCTTTTCTCTTGCCTCTTCCTTCGGTCCTTATTTTGCCCATTGTGATGTCACTAGACTTTGTCTGTCATCCCTAAGTGCCCATTGGCCCCCACAAATGTTCCTCCTCCTCTTCCAGGCCACTTGGGTGGGTTTCTTGAAGCTCTGACTCTAAGTAGGGCAGTGGGTGTTTTTCGGTGTCCCAATTCGGCTACTCTTCCAGGTGGGCTGACCTTATCTAGCTGACCAGTAAATGTACAGCAGTGGCTGCTATACGCTCCTTAGGGTTACCCATGGCCACACCCCCAGGACCGCCCAATTCTGCCTCTGTTACGCCCTGTTCCACCATCACCACGTTGCCCCTTCCTGACGCGATTTTGTCTGGAAGCTTTTCAAAACCCGGGCAAAGTGCCGGGTTTTGAAAAGCCTTCCGGACTCCCGGACATGTCAATCAAAAGGAGGACATGTCCGGGGAAATCCGGACAACTGGTAACCCTACGCATACTTCTTTTTTTTTCTGTATTTTTTTTATTAATTTTCACTTTTACATCACCAATACTTTGGAGACAAGCAGAAATTCTTGAAATAAAGTAGAATAAAGCTCAAGATACATTAAGAAATAATTAACAACTTTTGCCCACAACATTCTGTAAAAGGCGCCTAAGCATGTTTGTCATGCGATAGGCATATATATATTTTATCGAATACAATATTTTTGAATCACTCTAATACCATTTAGTTCAAGGTGATTTACATCAGAAAGAAGCTATAATAATTCTGTGGAAAGATACAACTTTGCAATCTATCATATAAAAATGTTTTAAGCATTTTACGAAATCTCCAGTAACTAATTTCTATATCCTTATTTGCCTTGGTCAGTCATTCCAGACAACAATAGCATCTTTTTAGATGCCATTTACAGAATTTCCCCCCTCGATGTGTAATTAAGCTCTAGAGCTCATTGTCAGAAGATGTGGTAAAAGCAGTTAGCGTCGATGGGTTCATAAAAGGTTTTGACAAATTCCTGAAGGTCAAGATAGACTTGGGGAAATTCCTGAAGGTCAAGATAGACATGGGGAAAGACACTGCTTATCCCTGGAGTTGGTAGGAATAGAATCTTATTCTGGACAGGTCACTATTAGAAGCAGGATACTGGAGCTAGATAGACCCTTGGTCTGAACCAGCATGGTGAATCTTGTGTCTTAACTTGCTACAAGAAGAATCAAGAAATAAATTACTGGTTATACCTTTATTAGAAGAAATGATCAGGATCATCTAGAACAGTAGTTCCCAACCCTGTCCTGGAGGACCACCAGCCACTTGGATTTTTAGAATAGCCCTAATAAATATGCAGAGAGATTTGTATATAATGGAGGTGATGGGCATGCAAATCTGCCCTACACATATTCATTAGGGTTATCCTGAAAACCTGACTGGCTGGTGGTCCTCCAGGACAGGGTTGGGGAACCACTGATCTAGAACAAGGCATCCTTCTTTTTGCCAGTACTAACACCAAATGTCGCCAAATCTTCCAAGGTTATCAGTTGCTCTTCAAAAATGTTGAGGCACAGAAGATGTCTAGTCCCTCTCTAGTCATTGAAGTAAACCCTCTTAAGGTAAGATCAGACCATATGTTTTCATCTACTTTACCTCTCAGCTCCAACACACAGAAATATGTGATAGTCAAGTAAAGAAGTGTGGTATTCTTAAATTTTTCCCCTCTAATATTTGTTCCCTGCTTGTGCTAACCTTTCTTTGATTTGTCTTTCTCTTTTTATCCGACAACTTGGCCCCATTTCCCGATTTCTTGACAAATCAAAATAGGTAGCAATAAGAAATGACTCCATGGATAAAAGCGGCACCGAAAGCAAAGAGAGCATCCCGAGTGAGGTGAGTGAGCCCCCTTGTACAAACCAGTCCACCTGTTCAACGTCTACGCAGCTTCCATCAATTTCTCCGACACCAGCACCAGCGAAAGAATCAGCTAAGTGGGGGCGATCAAGTGTTCACACGCAACAGCTTTCCCACAATCAATACAATATTTCTAAGAACTCCACAGCCTCCTCTGCGGGTCTAGACACATTTGAAGAGCTGCCTATAGACCCAATGGACCAAGAAGTGTCCGACATAAACAGCTGTAGAGAGCAGTTGAGTTCAAAAATATGTCGAACCTTAAGTGTCTGCTCTGCAGTAGATACTCTGTCCCAAAAAAGAAACTTGGGCAATGGCAGCACTGTCACATTAAAGGACCTGAAGAAATTTTACAGTGTAGACGCCCAAGGTCACCTCAAAAAACCATCCTCTTGGTTGGATGACCCCCGGAGACATTCAATAGAAATTTGTTCCATGCAAAACAGTCCTCAACACCATTCCGCATCTAGTTCTTCTGGCTTCATAAGTCAGGTCTTAAGTGAAACGGACAACATGCAGGCAACAAGACAGAAGAAAAAAATGAGTCCCCCATGTATATCTATAGACCCACCAGATGGACAAGGTTTGTTACACAAAGGACCTCATGGACATTCATCCCCCAATATAGACACTTGCTTGAGAAGGCGAGTTCCGTCTTGTGATTCAAAGGATTCCGCGGATACTGGGGACTCGTTGTTTCCCGAGAACACAGCATCAACTTCTCCCACCCCAAAGAGAGACTTACTTACACTTGACAGTTTTTCCTATGACCAGACAAAAACAGACCACTGATTCTTCTGTTTTGTTTCGTCGTTTTTGTTGGTGCCAAACAATTCTCTTTCTATCATGGTACAAAAATTCTGTATTCAAAATGGTACTGGGTAAGCTATCCAAAGAATGATTAAAAAGGCAGCTGGTGAAACTAAATAGAGAACTATGTCATACTACTTAAGCATATGTTCTTCTCGGGTAACAGCAATACGTTATGTAGACTTTTATGCCTATGTATATAATTTAATTATGACATTCTATGAATAAAAGACTTGTTTTGACTTTCCTTCTGTTTAATGCATCTCAGAATATAGCAGAGACCAATGTTTCTGGCATATTTCAATCTAAAATCCACGTATAATCCCATTAAAAAAAAGCACAATTTATATATTTTTTTTATTATTTTTTTTACCAGTGATGCATTAAATAGAACACGTATCCCATAATTTATTTTGGTCTTAAAATTATTTGTTGCCAACAAATCAATGAAATATAATAAGCCCACAATTTATCAAGGACCCCCATCAGCGAGGATCTTCAGGCTCTAGGAGACACCTAATCCGCCAGATCGGCGATAGGTCGGACAATGTACACAGACTAAACTTATCATTTGTACAGAGCAGTTTATATTGGTTTGAGTCTGATGCATAAGCCACCCTAACATCCACAAAGAAGTGTAAACGCCTGCAGAACTGGGACAAATATTTCTTTATTTCCCGACACTGCCAGTGTTTCGGCTCTTGGCCTGCCTCAGGGGTCTTTGTAATTATCATGCAATGTTCTTTTATGGAATTGCTCATCTCGATTTCAAATTAAACTGCTTTAAGCGACCGGTGGCCACGAATGCTGCCCGCAGTATCTTTTCAACAAGTATCTGTCCCAGTTATGCAGGCATTTACACTTCTTTGTGGGTGTTATTGTCTTTTGCTGTGTATTTGGATTCCCTGGGTTTTTTTGCATGTTGCAAAAGCCACCCTGGCAGCATAAGATTAAGATCTGTTTTGGATCAAAAGAAATAGATTCAAATATTTGTAATTGGTACATCTCCTGCATAGAAAGGATGTATTCTGAAGAGCGCAGCTGTATCGCGCAATCCAGCTAGCCAGCCAGGGATTTTTTTTCAAGATCAACATCCATGTGTCAGATCTCTGTCAGTTCTAAAAAAAATCCCCCGTTTTGTGTGTATGGGGAAAATATTTGGTGCACAGGCTCTTTTAAAAGGT
This sequence comes from Geotrypetes seraphini, assembly GCF_902459505.1. Classification (NCBI taxonomy): domain Eukaryota; kingdom Metazoa; phylum Chordata; class Amphibia; order Gymnophiona; family Dermophiidae; genus Geotrypetes; species Geotrypetes seraphini. The sequence goes on along the minus strand of NC_047093.1, from coordinate 25,423,608 downwards.
ACCGGAATGGTGCCCTGCTGGAATGAAAACTTTTAAGGAAGCACAACATTTAAAATAATTGCATTCGCAATGGTGCTGTGATTGTAATAATTCTGCACCTAGAGCAGGGTGCACGGTGTCATTATGGAAGGTGCTGGTAACAATGGCAGAGGGATTTATTGAAAAAATAATAAGGAATACTGCAGCTTAAGGACCTTTCTTAAAAGGGGTAGTGCAAGGGTATTAGGCCATAGGCCAATATTTAGACGGCTTGGGGAAATCCACCGATTCCTAGAATAAGCAGCATGAAATCTGTTCTACTCCTTGGGATCTTGCCAAGTACTTGGGGCCTGGGTTGGCCACTGTTGGAAACAGCATACTGGGTTTTATGGACCTGTAATCTGTCCCAGTATGGCAGCTCTTATTTTCTTATGTTTTTACATGAGCCAAGTATAGGACAATCAAGTCATTATGACATCACTGATGAGGTTGGCTGTTAGGCATTGGTGGAATGAGGCTTTATGATATCACAATCTCAGCTCTGGAATGTTGTTACTACCTAGGTTTCTGCCAGGTACTTGGGACCTGGGTTGGCCACTGTTGGAAGCAGGATACTGGGCTTGATGGCCCTTCGTCTTATGTTCTTAGATGCCCTAGGCAATCCTTTGGCTATGAGCCTTTTTTAATTTACCATCAGGCCTCTAGCCTCCTCCCCAGAATTTCATAATTAACCGAAACAACTATGATTAAGCCAACACTAACCTTCCCAGGACAAATTTCTTAAAAATGCATATCTGAACATCAACTATTCAACTGTGTTTCATATATACAATATATTATAAAACACACTTTCACAAGAAAGAAAAACAATGTCATATATGAATGTAGGCAGTACTGCTTTAGTTCAAAGGGGTGTATTTAAAAAAAAAATGGAGGAAAAGCCTCAGACAGATGCCCTCCCACCACCACAATGGTGGATAAAGGTGGTTGGATGATAACCTCACTGGCAAAAAACCTCCATTGCACTCCCAAGTGTAAAAAACTTTAAGCAGGGCTGTCTATGCGAAGTTGATAGAAGAAAAACTTTCAACTTATCTCTGTTGATCGGTACACCAACGGTGGCCAGCGTTTCACAAACTTGCTGCCTCAGGGTGTACCACAATCCGATCAAGCTAGGGCCAGAAAAGAAAATTACATCAATAAACTGGACTTGTGCATAACTTCAAAAAAAGCCTTCAGAAGCCACTATGACATACCTCTTAAACGGGACGCCAAAACATTTCTCCTGATCAAAAGATGGCTGCACCGTGACTGTACTGGGTTAAGAACTCCTGGGAGGTGACGTCAAAACCCGGAAGTGGTTGTGCAGTAAAAATGCTGACTTAGCTGCTGACTGATAAGAGATCGGCGCTGCGATTGAAAGATTCTGCATTACAATTGAAAAATATTCTCGTAGTGGGTGGTGGGAGGGCATCTGTCTGAGGCTTTTCCTCCATTTTTTTTTTAAATACACCCCTTTGAACTAAAGCAGTACTGCCTACATTCATATATGACATTGTTTTTCTTTCTTGTGAAAGTGTGTTTTATAATATTATTGATTTTTCACATATCCGAGTTCTTTTTGTCATATATACAATATAGACATAGGGATCTTTTTACTAAGGTGCGCTAGCGTTTTTAGCGCATGCACAAAATTACCGCGTGCTAAACCGCACGGTAGGCTTCTAGAATAACGCAATGCTGGCATTAAGGTCTAGCGCACGCGGCAATTTAGCACACGCTATTCCGCGCGTTAAGGCCCTAACTCACCTTAGTAAAAGGAGCCCATAATCTCCGTAATTTTATATAAGGTATGTGTGCAAGTTAATTGGATGATGAGCCAATTAGTACTGATAATTGGCTTCTTAACACGCAATTATTAGCATTAATTGGATTTAATTTAAATGTGTGCGTGGGTCCATGCCTAAAATTTACACACAGTGCCAAAAAGGGGGGTGGGGAACACAGAAATGGGAGGGTCATGGGCAGATTGCGGGCGTTCCTACATGCATCTACGCCTAAGTTAGGTGTGAGGATTTTTACTGTGTTTCAGTTAGGGTAAACAGACGGCGCATGTCCCAGGTGTAAGCGCTATATATAACCCCCAGTTAACATTAGGTGCAATTTATAGAATACCACTCAGCATTTTTTTCTCTGCCAATTTTGTAGGCCCGTATATAGAATTTGCCCCAATGAGGGCAAGTTCCAGCAGCCATTTGCCTAGGTCAGGGGTAGACAAGTCCGGTCCTCAAGAGCCAGAGCCAGGTCAGGTTTTCAGGATATCCACAATCAATATGTATGAGATGGAGTTGCATGCACTGCCTTCTTGAGATGCAAATCTATCTCATGCATATTTATTGTGGAGATCCTGAAAACCTGACCTGGCTCCGGCTCTCGAGGACTGGAATTGCCTACCCCTGGCCTAGGTAAAGGGATGTTTTAAATCAGTGGTTCCCAAACCTGTCCTGGAGGACCCCCAGTCCAGTCGGGTTTTCAAGATAGCCCTAATGAATATGCATGACAGAGATTTGCATATAATGGAGATGCCAGGAATGCAGATCTGCTCCATGCATATTCATTAGGGCTATCTTGAAAACCCGACTGGCCTGGGGGTCCTCCAGGACAGGTTTGGGAACCACTGTTTTAAATTACCCACCTTCCCTACAGTTCAAAGTATGGATCCTATTGGTTTGTGTTAATTGCAGTTCCTTTATCATACCAGGTGACCAAACGTTTGAGCCAGCCCTTTGATAGGAGAGCCTGTCTACTGAATATGTTTCCCCAGAGACAAAACCTGAAAGAAAACCCTTGTGCACATCTGGTTCAAACAAATTCGAAAGAGCTTACACTGCAGAAAAGTGCTTGTTTGTTTCAGACCAGCAAGAAAGAGAAAAATCCAGCATGTCAGAAATTGCCATGCTTTCCTTGGGAACCCAAGGGAATGAATTTTTTTTTTTCTCAGAAATGCTTTAATTACTTGTCTGAAGTAAGTAAACACTTTTTTTTTTAGCTCTATAACTTGCTCTCCGTTTCACCGAAGCCAATTATACCAGAGGAGAGCCATTCAAAAACGCTCCCCCCAATAATAAAGCTGAATTAGATCTCATTAATTCACCACGAGGAAATAAATTTACTCTCAAAACTGGTTTACTTGCAAAATATTGATTTAAATTCACACCTAAACGGGTTATTGTTGTAGATGAATGCCTTTTGTAGCCATAAATTAAATTTCTCTCAAATCAAGATGTAATTAGTCATGCAAATCAATGCAACAGTTAGAGGTCCTGATATTCACCAAGGAGATTTATCAGTAAAATTACTCTGGTATCTTTTTGTTCTGTAGCACATTACACAGTCAAAACTTGTATTAGCTAGAGATAGTCTTTGGAGAATACAACTGCACAAATTCTTTTTCCGTGTGCGAGGCAGGAATGTGGCGAGAAGGGCGCTTCTCCATTTCCTACATTTTCTGCACGTGTGAGCTATTAGAAAGAGAGAATCTTTTAACCTTCTGCCCTGTCCATTCATGCTTCAGCCTAAGCTCCTCTGTAACGCAGATCATAGCTTGTAACATGGTTCATAGACAACGGCGCGAAAGACAAAGGCGCGGCCGGACAATTGAGCGCAGCGCGGAGGCGCACGCCGCTCAAAATTACAGTTTTTAGGGGCTCCGACGGGGGGTTTTGTTGGAGAACCCCCCCCACTTTACTTAATAGACATCGCACCGGCATTATGGGGGGTTTGGGGGGTTGTAACCCTCCACATTTTACTGTAAACTTAACTTTTTCCCTAAAAACAGGGAAAAAGTGAAGTTTTCAGTAAAATGTGGGGGGTTACAACCCCCCAAACCCCCCACAACGCCCCCACAACGCGGCACGATGTCTATGTCTATTAAGTAAAGTGGGGGGGTACCCCCCACGCCCCCCCCCCATCGGAGCCCTAAAAACAGTAATTTTGAGCGGCGCGCGCCTCCGCGCTGCGCTCAATTGTCTGGGCGCGCCTTTGTCCCGGCGCGCTTTTGACCTGACACCTTGTAACATCACTAGGGACTTGGTTTTCTAAGAATTTTGCTTTTAAGAAGGGGGGGTGTAATAATGAGGCCCTATAACACCCAAATTCTTAAAGCAGAAACCCAGATCAGGGAATAAGAGTTAACGCGCGCACACCCCCTTCAGCACATACACAAAGGACGCAAACTGTTCCCCAATTTTCCCAGTTCAAGAAGAGAAGTCTGAATATTGTGACCCCCGAACTTGAAACCAGACACACTCCCACTCAGTTCAAGCTTATTTTCATTTGTGCATGATTCATTTTTTTAAGAGGAGTTTTTGGAGAGCCAATGTACAGTGGTGCCTCGCATAACGAACGCCTCGCACAACGAACGCTGCACAAAACGAACTTCATGTCTTGATTCACACAACGAACTTCGTTTCACACAACGAACTTCACACAACGAACTTCGTTTCACACAACGAACTTCGTTTCACACAACGAACTTCGTTTCACACAACGAAGTCGCCCGAGCTGCCGATGTATTGCATCCTTCCGCGCAGGCACTGCAGGCAGTCGTTAGTCACTGCGCTTAACTGCCCTCTCTCACTGTATACAGTCGTCCTTTTAAGATAAACTCAATATTTTTTATATATCATGGCTTCTAAAAAAAGCAGGAAGGTGATTTCTGTTGAAATGAAACGGGAAATAATTAGAAGGAGTGAATGTGGGGTAAAACAGTGTGACCTCGTCAAAGAGTTTGGCCTCAGCAAGACCACCATTTTCACCATTTTAACAAATTTATCTTTTTTTATGTCATCTTAGCATATTTTATGCTGCAGAACGAATTATTTTTTTTAACATGTATTGTTATGGGAAAACGCGTTTCACATAACGAACTTTTCGCATAACAAACTTGCTCCTGGAACGAATTAAGTTCGTTGTGTGAGGCACCACTGTATTATTGAACAATGTACTGTATTTTATAATTATTTTGAAGGAGCTTAGCACAAGAACGAACACAACAAGACTCCCACATTCCGGTGCAAGTGGTCTAATATATACATAAACAGCTTTATGATACCGCAATTGGATGGCGTGCCTAGGTAGAAAGCTAATTGTCTCCATCATTTCGATCCACGTGTTTCTTCAACTTCTTTGTATAAGCTGAAATCATACATGGATAGATGTGGACACAGTGGCGTAGTAAGGGAGGGTTCGCAGGGCTGGTCTGCCCCGGGCGTGGTTTTTGTAAAGGGCACAGGCACCTGTCTTCCACTCCGCCCCCCTCTTTCCTGATCCCCTCCCCCACCTCTTTCGTACCTCTTTAATTTTTCCTGGGCGAGCAGCATTACAAACTGCCCACGTCGGTGTCGCCTCTCTCTGATGTCACTTCTGGGCCCCGCACCCAGGAAGTGACATCAGAGGGATAGCCGACATGATGCAGGCAGCATGTTAGTACTCACCTGGAATATTTTAAAAGTACGGGGGAAGGGAAGGGGGCAAGCGCACAGCAGGGGGGGATCAGGAAGGAGTGGGGAGGTGGAGAAGAGGGTGGGGGAGGGGTGATGCTTACCCTCGCTATGCCACTGTGTGGACATTAACCTAGAGCAGGGGATCCCAACCCAATCCTTGAGACATACCCAGCCTACATTGAGTATAATGCATTGGGAACACCGACCTAGAGGATTCCAGAGCACATCATAAAGAGACTTGAGCTTTCCAATTCTAAGTTATTATATATCCTTGAATATTGATGAGTTTTTCCTCTTCATTGCAGATACATTTGAATAAAAAGAAAGTTCTTAATGATTCTTGTGAGCTATAAGTACAAACTGGTTTATTATGATTCAGTGCTTTAAAAAAATAATAATAAGTTAAAAGAAAACCAACATGAATTTGCAAGAAGTGGGTAGAGTCGCTTCAAGAACACAAAAAGCTGAATGGTTTTGATTTATGCCAGATCAAGAAATTTGCTGTTCATAAAAGACCTTTTTTTTTTTCACTCTTCATGTCAAGATGAGCCTATTTGCATCAAAATACGACAAAGCGGGCTTTTCATTTGAGCAATCCTTCAAATCATGATGTTTAAAATCAAAATGAAGCCGTTTCTTCCACATATGTAAGTTCCTGATTAGTACAAGATGTTTCTGGAGCATCTTATGAGGTTGGCTTAAAAAAAAATACAAGGAAGTTTACAGCAGTCCCTGTAGAACATGTTTACGGGTAGTAGACAAAGCCTGTAGAACCTGGAACGGAATTAGATCAGTGGTTCCCGACCCTGTCCTGGAGGACCACTAGGCCCATCGGGTTTTCAGGCTAGCCCTAATGAATATGCACGGAGCAGATTTGCATGCCTGCCACTTCCATTATATGCAAATCTCTCTCATGCATATTCATTAGGGCTAGCCTGAAAACCCGATGGGCCTGGGGGGCCCTCCAGGACAGGGTTGGGAACCAATGAATTAGATAATGGTATGGTATTTTTGTTTTTCAAAGATTGGATGGATGGATTGATTATGCCACTGAGTTGGCCACCAACTCATGGCAACATGTACAGTGGCCAACAACAAAGAGAAAGTTCTTGCCTTATGGGAAGAGCACAACCAGAACAGAAAAAGGCAAGAGAGATGTCCTAATCAACCAATATTTAATTTTATTGTTAAAAAAGTCCCAACAAGGATGCTAGTTTTGGCATCCAACGATGCCTTCATCACAGTAGGGTTACCAGATTTTACTTTAGTAAAATCCGGACCCCCTAGACCAGGGATCTCAAAGTCTCTCCTTGAGGGCCGCAATCCAGTCGGGTTTTCAGGATTTCCCCAATGAATATGCATGAGATCTATGTGCATGCACTGCTTTCAATGCATACTCATTGGGGAAATCCTGAAAACCCGACTGGATTGCGGCCCTCAAGGAGGGACTTTGAGATCCCTGCCCTAGACCCACCGAGTTCCACCCATCCCCGCCCTATTACGCCCCAGTCCCACCCCCAATCCTGCCCTAGACCCATCCTAGCTCTACCCTAGCCCCCCCCCCCACTGCCTGCTCTTGTTGAGCAGGAGGGCATCTGCGCATGTTCCGAGGCAACGCAATGATGTCACACGCACATGCGCGGATGCCCTCCTGCCCGATGCAATTTTGTGGAAGCTTTTCAAAAACCGGACAAAATGCCGGGTTTTGAAAAGCCGTCCAGACCCCCGGACAAGTCCTCGAAAAGGAATGGAAGAAAAATGCTGTACACCAGTGCATCGCAAATTGTGCGCCGCTGCACACCAGTGTGCCTCCTGAGATTTCTGGTGTGCCGCAACACACTAGCGAGGAAGAGAGTCATCCGCGCCGGCTGCCTGCCTACAGGACATGCTTCTCGCGGTGAGAGGCATGTCCTGTAGGAAGTCAGCCGGCGCAGATGACGCTCCTCCTGGCCTGCGTCTCTCCTCTTCTCTCCGCACCTCTAGGAATCCCTGTAATGGCGGGGTCGCGTCGACTTCCGGGTGCCTTCCAGCCGGCGCACTGTGTTTAGGGTGCTGCCGGCCAGAAACGTTTGCGAGACACTGCTGTACACAGAGCAAGTAACTGGTGGCTAACGCTGGCGCTCCAAAGACTGAAAATGTCCAGTGAGGAATCCACCCTGTGATGTTGCATGGCAGAGTACAGGAGTGGTTTGCAATTGCCTTCTCCCAAGTAGTGTGCGGCTCCAAGTTTGTTGCCTACAGCAGTGTTTTTCAACCTTTTTACACCCGTGGACCGGCAGATATAAAAGAATTATTTTGTGGACCGGCAAACTACTAGGACTAAAATTTAAAAACCCCATTTCCGCCCCGTCTCCTCAGTAACTATAGAAAAATAGACAAATATAGTGCAAAATATAAACAGCAGATATAAATTCTCAAAACTGACACGTTTTGATCACTAAATTGAAAATAAAATCATTTTTCTTACCTTTGCTATCTGGTGATTTCATGAGTCTCTGGTTGCGTTTCCTTCTGTCTGTGTATCCTTTTATTTATTTATTTCTGCACTCAGGCCCAACAATTGTCCCTTTCTATTCCCTCCCTCTTTCCTTCCCATGTCTTTAGTGCCCCAAGTTCCTCCTTCCCATGTCCTTAGTGCCCCTTCCTATCTTTAGTGCCCCCAGTGCATCCTTTCCATGTCTTTAGTGCCCCAGTGCCTCCTTCCTATGTCCCTCTCACTGCCTTCCAGACTTTGTCCCACCCCCACCCCCAAAGCCAGCCTACTTGCCTGCCTACCTCCTTCCCTCCCTGCCATGCAAAAAAAAACAACATAACCCCCCCCACACACCCCTCCCTCCTTCCTTTCCCCGGTCCACTGCTATCTTACCGTCCTGCTGCTGCTACTGCTAAAGCAGACACGAAGTCTTCTTTCCGACGTCAATTCTGACATTGGAGAGGACGTTCTGGGCCAGCCAGGCAGCGATTGGCTGGCCCAGAACGTCCTCTTCGACGTCAGAATTGACGTCGGAAAGAAGACTTCCTGTCGGCTTTAGCAGCAGCAGCAGCAGGGCGGTAAGATAGCAGCAGACCGGGTGAAAAGAAGGAGGGAGGCTTTTTTTTTTTTTGCTGCGCGACAGGTAGGGACAGGAAATGATCGTCTGTCCCGTTGTCCCCGAGCACAGCTTCAGGACAATGTCCCTGAAAACGGGACATTTCGGCATCCCGAAGCTGTGTGTGGGGACAACGGGACATGAGGTCTGAAAACGGGACCTATGGTCACCTTAATCTTGCCGGCCCTGCGGGGACCGGCAGAAATTTCCTGCGGACCGGTACTCACCAGGCCCTGCTTAGCTTCCAATAGTAAGAGCTGGTGGCCAGGCCAGAGGCCTTACGAAGATGACATATGGCCAAACTCATGCTTTCCTCCAGAAAAGCAGTTAGAAATTCTCCTTTTACAAGAGCCGATTCCCTCTTATTCGGTCAAAAAAAAAAAAAAATAGTGACCTTTTCTGCTAAATTGTTTTTAATCATCTAAATGCATTTCAGTGAAAATGGATCTGGCTTTCCTCCTCTCTCTTACAAGCTTTCAAAATATCAGCATTCACAATGCAGCTGAGTTAGTGTTAGAACTTTTTTGCAATAATTATATTGAATAATCTGGACATCGTTCTTCAGCGTTATAAATCGGTAGGCTGAACTCAACAATAGCATCGTCATTGCATTTTTAAGGTTCCACGGTTGTAAAAAAAAAAGAATATTCAGCTTTCAAGATATATGGGTCTACGTGAGCCTCTCTGGAGAATATGCCCCCCTCCCTCCAACCCTGTAATAAGAATCCTGAAACATAGAGTTGAGTTTGCATGCATAAGCAAAAATCTCTAGAAAATGCATCCATGGATCCAGATAGCTAAATAGTGCGACAGGTGCTGTTTATTTTCCCTAAACCCCCATATCCTTGTACTCACTCCACCTACAAAGCAATCCCTGACTGGTACGCTCAGAGCCTCATAGAGCACAAAGTATGTTTTGCCACCGATGACCCCCCCCCCCCCCCCCCAGTGTCCACATCTCAGAAGGTGAATTTTGAAACTTGTGGTAGCATTTCAAAAAAAGAATATTGTGTCCAACACTGGTCTCCATACTTCAAGAGGGATATAACTCTGTTGGAGAAAGTGCAGAGGCGAGCCACGAAACTTGTCAAAGGAATGGAGCATTTGAGCTACAAAGAACAACTGTGGAAACTGGGACTGTTTACCCTCGAAAAGAGAAGACTGAGAGGAGATTTGATAGAGACTTTTAAAATATTAAAAGGATTTGATAAAATAGACCAAGAAGAAGCATTGCTAACATTTTCAGATGTGACACGGACAAGAGGTCATAGCCTGAAACTGAGTGGCAGCAGGTTCAGGACAAATGTCAGGAAGTTCTGTTTCACACAGCGGGTGGTGGGCGCTTGGAACGCACTCCCGGAGGAGGTTGTGGCGGAGACTACGGTACTGGGATTCAAGAGCAAGTTGGATGCACACCTTCTTGCATATCATATTGAGGGATACGGTAAAGTCGGGTCTCCAGAAAGGAGTACCTAAATGGGCCGCCGCGTGTGCGGAGCGCCGGACTAGATGGACCTCGGTCTGATCCGGTGAAGGCGTTTCTTATGTTCTTATGAGAGACCTCTTCCAAGTACCCAGCGTTGCTGATCCCACAGTACTTAGGAAGTCCAGTAGATTTCGAGCACAGGGCGGGTTAAGAGAAGCAATGAAGAGAGAATGGTGCATTAGAGAAATAAAAAAGCACACATAAAGAATTAGTGATATAAGTTTGGGGATTTTTCCTTCAGAAAGCAGAAATGTACAGGGTGAACCAGAACACTTCATGGTATGTGCAGGGCTTTAACCCTTTCAGGACCATAAGGATCGTAGGCCAATTTTTGTGGTTTTGACGACATTTTTATGGTAAAAAGGGCTTGCAGATGCCAAAAAATTGATTTTTTTTGTGAAATATCATTATTTTTATTTAAAACAATCACACTTCTGGCTTATGGACAGTGTGGCAAGTGAATCTTCTCGTCAATCTAGCAACGATGCTAATGAATGAATGTCGGAACCAGTTTGTTTACATAAAGGCAGTATCCTATGGAATCCGTACATATCAAATTTAGAACTGTAGACTATCCCAATCAAAATTTATAGGATTTTAAAGTTATGGGACAAATATGTCCCTTGGTCCTAAAAGGGCTACGGACCAGATTCTATAAAACACACCCCAGTTAGACGCTACTAGTCACTCTAATTGAGGCTGCCTAGTGACACGATAGCGGTTTTTAGCGCAGGCTGGTGCGCCGAATGCGCTGCGCTGCTCCCTACGCTCATAGGAACTCCCTGAGTGTCAGAAGCAGCTTAGAGCATTCAGCGCACTCTCCTGTGCTAAAACCGCTATCGCAGTTTTGCCAAAAAAGCTTCCGTTAGGTCTGGAATCCCACGCGGTGCCTAGTGATACCTAACTCAAGGGCTGACGGAGCTAAAGCGCGCCAGGCAAGCGCGCGCGGACAAAGGAGCTCAGACAAATGCGCGCAGGACGTCAAAGCACCGGATTAAAAGTTAAATTTAAAATGCTCTGAGGGGAGGTGGGGAGGGGGAGGGGGGCCCCCACACTTTACTTAGAAGTGTTGGCGCTGCCTTTGAGGGGGGTTGGGGGAACCCCACCCCCCACACACTTATAGAGGAAACACTTTCCTCTGTAATGGAGGGGTTCCCCCCCCCGAACCCTCCAACGACAGCGCCAACACTTGTAAGTAAACTGGGGGGGTTCCATCTCCGCACACACCCTCAGAGCACTTTAAATTTAATTTTTAATCCAATGCGCTGACATCTTTCTGAGCTCCTTTGCTCTCGCGCAATTGTCCCACATGCTTTCATCTATGTACCAAGGCGCCTTCCAACACCTACCTGAAAAGTAGGCGTGTTTAGGGGGCGGATAATAGGCGTGGTTGCATCACTTGGCATCCGAGTTAAGCACAGTAAAGCCTAGCCTAATATACCGACGCCTGCCAGGACGTCTAAGCAGGCCTAGGTGCTGCTAGGTGGGATTCTATAAACGTGGCCTAGCAGTCGATTGATATCTGTGCTAACCAGCACCTAAAATGTGCATACCGCTAGGCGCCATTTATAGGGTCCAACCCTAAGAGTTTACGCCAGTCACAAGAGAGAGAGCTTCAGAGGGCTCATACATGCACACTTTTCTGTGGTTTTCCTAGCTTTTTTTTTTTTAAGAAGGCTTTCAATAACTCTGCTGGAGCGCTGTGAACTCTGGGATCCTTTTACTAAACTGCGGCAAAAAAATGTCCTTAGCCACCAATTATGCAGGTTTTTCCCATGCACTAAGGGTCACTTTTCCCACAGGCAGAAAAATGGATGATTTTCCTATTGTCTAAATTAATGGCCAGGGGCTAAATTTCACCATTAAGGACCCCCATGCTAACCTTGCACTGATCAATTAGCATGTGGCAATGCCCCATGCATTTATTAGCACTGTCGTACCCACTCTCCACCCCCCTAGCCCTCCAACCTCCCCCCCCCCCCTTGCAGAAAAATAATAATTTTTTTTTCTGTGTGCTATGCACACACAAAAGTGCCCATTTACCTCGGGACATGCTAAGCATTTTTAATCTACGGTAAAATGCATGCTAGCGCTTACTACAGTTTGGTAAAAGGACTTCTTTGTTGGAAACTCAGCTACATGGCCAGGATTTTTTAGTACTGAATATGCTAAAACTCCAAAAAAAAAACCAAAAACCCTCACATACAACCTTCCCCCCCCCCAAAAAAAAAAAAGCAGGATGCATGGACTAAAGATGCTGACTGCAGAAGCCAAGTTCTGGAGACTTGGATGGTATGTGTTTGGGTAACGTGACCATATGTCCCGTTTTGAACGGGACCATCCCGTTTTTAGGTAGCCTGTCCCATTGTCCCCAAGCACAGCTTCGGGATGGCAAAATGTCCCGTTTTCAGGGGGCCCGCTGAATAAAAAAGTACCGTAGCGAATACAGCTCCCACCCCCACCCCCCCTGGTAACTTTTTTTTTAAATCCCAGTGGCTGTCTCCTATCCTGATGTCTTCCGGCAGCGGCAGAGCAGCGCGCCTGCCTGGTCCCACCCCGCTCACTGAATGGCTGCCATCAGTTCTCGCGAGTCCCGTGAGAATTGACGGCAGCCATTCAGCGAGCCGTGCGGGACCAGGCAGGCGCGCGAAAAGCTCGCGCCTGCCTTGTGCGCCGCTCTGCCTCCGCCGGAAGACATCAGGACAGGAGGCAGCCACTGGGATTTAAAAAAAAGGTACTGGGGGGAGGGGGCCGGGGGGATCCAGGGAGGAGGGGCCGGGGTCCTGTCCCATTTTGAGGGGGAAAAATTAATGGTCACGTTAAGTATGAGTCACGTTAGTACATCCTCATGTGATGCTCTTTGATGGCAACGTGACATGGAAATAACTCATGATGAGATACATCTTGAACGGGAGAAAGGTTGCAGGGAAGAGAGCACAGTGTAAAAGTCTTTTAGAATCCAAATCCCTAGGTGTTCAATCCCATCATGTCAAAAAGATACAAATGTTCCCATCATAGGCTCCTTTTAAGATATAATTCCTGGGATATTTTAAGGATAAATAGAAGGAAACAGGAAGTTCAATTGTACTTTTGTTTTTTTAGCCAGCAAGAGAAGGAAAATCAGACCTCAAATTTGAACCCTAACATAAAGAAAACCTTTTTTTTTTTTTTTTTAGAAGGTAGATTATTATGCACAAATATCTCTCCAGCCAGAACCTAAATATGAAAAACTTGACCTATTTATTCAGAAATAGCTGTGGAATTACAAAAGGCTATGGCTAAGTAACAAAACGCCATTGATCTGGCTTTTAGAAAGGTTTGTACATTAGTCTGATTTTTAAGATAGCCGCAATGAATGTTTGCAGAACAAGGATGGCCTGTTTCAAAGCCCTGCTCCAGACTGTCCGAGGGCAAGCTCATTAACCCTTTCAGGACCATAAGGATCGTAGGCCAATTTTTGTGGTTTTGACGACATTTTTATGGTAAAAAGGGCTTGCAGATGCCAAAAAATTGATTTTTTTTGTGAAATATCATTTTTTTTTTTAAAAAAAAATCAAACTTCTGGCTTATGGACAGTGTGGCAAGTGAATCTTCTCGTCAATCTGGCAACGACGCTAATGAATGAATGTCGGAACCAGTTTGTTTACGTAAAGGCAGTATCATATGGAATCCGTACATATCAAATTTAGAACTGTAGACTATCCCAATCAAAATTTATAGGATTTTAAAGTTATGGGACAAATATGTCCCTTGGTCCTGAAAGGGTTAACCAGCTCCGTGTTGCATTTACTCCATCACGTCTATCAGCTTGCCGTTCCTAAAAGCATGGGACTGCGGTCAGAGATCTTTTCCTAGGGTGTGCTTGCAAAGTATCAAGCCTCTAGAAATAGAAATGCAGTCAAACCTTGGTTTGCGAGCATAATTTGTTCCGAAGACATGCTTGCAATCCAAAACACTCGTATATCAAAGCGAATTTCCCCATAAGAAATCATGGAAACTCAGACGATTCGTTCCACAACCCAAAAACTGTAACGCAAAACACTGTACGTACTCGTATTGCGAGACCTCGCTCGTTTAGAACAGTCACTACACTCCCGCAGCGTCAGAGAAAGAAGAACCATCGGCTCAGTTGTGATGTGTGCATACTGTATGTACTCGTATTGCAAGACATTGCTTGTATATCAAGTTAAAATTTAATAAAATGTTTTGTTTGTCTTGCAAAACACTTGCAAACCAATCTGTAAATAGATTTCGAGTTTTAGCAGTGAAGCCAAACCTGATCAATCATTCAAAGTTGCAAGGATGGTTGAAGAAAAAATTGAAGAGTACAAAAATTCTGTTACTATTTTTTTTTTTTTAAATTTATCATTTTTCAATTAGTAAAACAATTATAAACTTGTACAGAAAGGTAAAGTTATGCAGAAAATAAAATATAATGCGGATTACAAAGCAGATTATTATCTGTTATCATAACACAAATACCCATAAACATAAACATAGGCATATATATATAGCTTAACTTTAACTCAAGTCCTCATCAATGCAAGATGTAGAATTGGCAAAAAATATAATAAGAAATTACAAAATAGCAATCTATAAGATTAAGGATTGTATAGGCTGATCTAGAAGGCCATATAATCAAAGAGTACTCATATCTCTCCTCCTTTTTTTCAGGGGGGGCCATTGACAAGAAGGCTAAAAGTTGACTAGGTTCAAAGAATACATATTTTTGCATTTGATGCAATATCACGCATTTACATGGGTGACGAAGAAAGAAAGTCGCCCCTAGAGCTATAACACCTGGTTTTGAACAACAGAAATTCACGTCAGCGTTTTTGTGTCTCGTGACAGATCTGGAAACATTTGAATCTTATTTTTTTGTTTGTTTTTAAAGAAAAGTCTCAGTAACCAATTCTTGTCAGGTGCTGTTTCCCTATCCAAAAGTTCCAAAACCGTTGAAATGTTTAACATTGGTTGATCTTCCTCTGTTACTAGTAAGGGAAGATTTCAGAGTTATTTCCCACCGGCTAATCGCGCATGGCTAAAAATATGGCTGTGCAGTGTGCAATAAGAAAAATCCTGCCAATTAAAATATATAGATTTAGGGACTGATCCACAGTAAGAAAAATGAGAGGTGGGCTACAGGGGGCAATGGTCGGACCACATATGTTGACCAACAGAGCGCCAGCAATTAGAGAGTTTGGGGGACAGGGCCTAGGGTTGGCCCTACCAACCTACAAAAGATATTCCACTGCCTGTAGAATCATTTCATCAGATGGCGATAGGGGAGGGGGGTGTTTCCTACCGTTACTGTGGAAAGAGGCTTGGATAAACCCAGCCCATAGCTTTTGACCCTTTACTTGCTGTGATCCTTTGAGCATCACTCTGCTGCGTTCTGCCACGCAACTTGTTCTTACTGTATTATAACGTGCAATATTAGCCAGGCAGAAATCACGGTGCAAGAAGGCAGAATGCTGTTAGCAACAAAATATGTTTTTTTCAGCACTTTGGGCTCCTTTTACTAAGCCGCATTAGGGGCGAATGCTCGCCTAACGCCGCTTAAAATGGCATTCCGTGGGATGCATTCAAGCGCTCTGCAGTTACTGCCAAATCTGTGTGTGCCAACTGCACACTACATTTTTTTGGGGGGGAAGGACTTGTATCAAAGGGGCGAAGACAGTGGCGGAGTAAGGAGGTGCAGACCGCCCCGGGCGCCGTTTTCACAGGGACACCAGCGCCCCTCCGCCCCCCCTCCTGTGCACCTCTTGAAATGTTCGCCGACACATGCATCATCCTCCACCTGCTGCTTGCGGCAGCCTCGGCTCCCTTCTGACCTCACTTCTTGCTCGCAGCCATTTTGCAGCGGTAAAAATAGTCTTATGCACGGGAAAGACCCACCTAAGGGCGTGCTAAGGCCACTTTTTTTTTCCTTTTTTTTACTGCGGCTTAGTCAAAAGGACCCCTTTGTGTTCCGTCCAATGGAAAAGTTTGTGTAAATAATATCATAGATAATACAGTGTATAGAGGTAAAAATGTGTTCCTGAAATTATATAAGAAATCAAATTGAGGAGGGAAAAAAAGGCCTGCATGTGGGAAGCCTGGGTTCTGAGAGCCTAAAGCAGTTTTCCAGTTCCCCTTTTAAAACCAGGTCTGCGTTGCACTACCGAATGGGTAATAAGTTAAGCAAAGATTGTTTTAAAATACCTTTTGTGATGGGGGTTTATGGAATGTCTTTTTTTTTTTTAATACCTGTAATAAAATTAGAAACACGCAAATGTGCACAAAACCTGTAGAACAGTGGTGTGATAGAATTTTTATATTTTTGTAGAATTCCAATGAGAAATTGTTACAAACCCACATAGCATTACGTACCTTATAGAAGAGAACGCCTGTATTCTAGCATTTTCTCTTTGCAACATCTTTGATGCCAGATGAGTATCATGTTTATATTAAAATTAAAAATGAAACCCTCTACAATGACCTAAGTGACTAATTTAATTTTATCTGATTGTGCAGTGTTGCACCTTCTGCAATCACAATATAAAATGTGTTTCCTGATCCTAAAAAATCGCAGTAGTCCAGATCGGCGGCAAGTCAAATGCGCGCAAGACAAAAGCGCACGGACAATTGCGCGAAGACAACTCAGTGCAAGACAATTGCGTGCAAGACAATTGAGCGCAGCGACAATTGAGCTCACGACAACTTAGCCCAGAACTACAACACACGCGCAGGAAATGTTAACAACAAAATCACGCGCAAGACATTCACGTAAGGCTTGCGTTACGTTACATAACATTACATGATGACTTGCGCGATAATGACTCGTGCACTATTGTCTTGCGCTATAAAGTCCTACGCGCATCTGACCGCGTGCGTTTGTCTGCACGTATTTGTCTTGCGCGCTAATGACTTTGAACTGTCCAGATCATTCGAAGCACTCCAGCACTTTAGCCCAGTGGATTTACTTTATATTCCAAAGCAAGCAATAACGTTAAGCTCCACCAGCTTCAGATGAAATCACGCAAAAGGTGCAGCATGAACAGTGGCGTAGCAAGGGTGAGAAGTGCCCCTCCCCCGCCATCATCTCCGCCCTCCCCATGCTCTTTTCCCGATTCCCCCCCTCTCGCCACACGCGCGACCCCCCTCCCCTTCTCTTGTACCTATAGAGGTTCGCTGCCGTGAGCAAAAAAGAACTTCAACATACTCCTCACAACCCGGTCATCTTTCCCGCTGAGGTCGCTTCCTGTGCGCGGCACCCGGAAGTGACATCAGCGGAAGACGCAGTCGCGAGGAGCACGTTAAAGTTGTTGCTCGCGGCGGTGAACAACGAGGTACGGGGGAAGGGAAGGGGGTGTGTGTGTGGTGAGGAGTGGGAAGAGGCGGGGTGGAGAGGAGGGTTGCTGCTGGTGCCTCCACCAACATGGTGTCCGGGGCGGACTGCCCCCTTCTTACTATGCCACCGAGCATGAATTCACCAGATGCCACAAGGGCGCAGTTCTTTGTCCTTCTCAGTCCTTTACTTTTCCCTACGCAGTTCTTCCTTTAGAGGATTGCTGCATTGTCCGGGGCTTGCCACATCTGAGTACCGTATATACTCAAATATGAACCGAGATTTTGGGGCCAAAAATGGGGGTCTCGGTTAATATTCAGGTCAGCACTGACCCCCCCCCTGCCCTCTCCCGAAACTGTTTGCAGGCCTGTGCCGGGCCTGCCATAAGACCTGGTGGTCCAGCGGTGGCCAGAACAGAAGGGATCCCTCACGCCTCCTGTCCCAGCCCGATTCTAATTATTTTATCTCCCTCCTGCCTCCCCCCCGTGCACTTTAAGTATCCCCGATGGCCCCACGGTGAATCACAGCAGGAGCATCGAGAGGGCTAAAGGGTACAGAACCTGACAGGGAGGGGGGCTGAGTGCAGAGATTTGCAGGCAGGGGAGGTCAAGGCAAGGCACTGCACTTGAATATTAAACGCCCCAGGTTTATATTCAAGTCAACCCTTTTTCCTCCATTTTGGGGGGAGAAAAGGTTACCTTGGTTTATATTCAGGTCGGTTTATATTCAAGTATACAGTATATGGTAAGTGGAACCGACGTTTAAGCCACCATATTGTGGCTTTCTTCAGGGTTTGTGTGAGATCTGCAGTTTGTCTTTATATTCTGGGCCTTCAAACCTGATTGATGACCAGGGAAACTTTCCCGCCAAAATTCAAATTTGTGACTGCTTCAATTTCCCGCTGAAATCTCCTGGCTTCCCAAGGATACAACCCACTTCAAACTCTAGTCAGGTTTGAGAACCTACTATATGTAAAGACAAACTGTAGATCTCACAGCATACCCTGCAGAAAGCCACAGCCAAAATGTTGGTTCCACTTACTCAGATGCAGCAAGACCTGGACAACCTCAACAATTGTGTTGCCAGCCATGGAAGCCTAGGAGAACTCTTCTGGAGAGCCCACAACAGCCTGGTTTTCCAGAGACCCATGATACATGAAATGCGATGGCATACAGGGGTGTAGTGAGTGTAAGAGGCGCCTGGGTCGGTGGCACCCTGCCCCCTCCTGCCGTGCGCATGCCGCTTCCCTACCCCCATACTTCTATAACATTCCTGATATGAGCAACAACCCCTAAGCTGCTGAAGCACCAGCGTTGGCTCTTCCTCTGACATCATTTCCTAGGCGCGGGTCCAGGAAGTGACATCAGAGGAAGAGCCGAAGCTGGCATGACAGAAGGTTGGGGGTTGCTCTTCACGCCAGGAATATTACAATGGTATGGGGGAAGGGAAGCAATGAGCATGCATGACAATGGGGAGGGCGAGGAAGGAGCATGGGGGCTGGAGATGAGGGCAAGTCCCTGTGACCTCACCAAGATGGTGCCAGGAGCAGACCGCCCCTCCCCCCCCTTACTACTATTAATGACTTCCAAAGGATGCAAATCCATATGCTGTTTTCTCTCATATATAGCTTGTGGGGGTTCCCAGGACAGGTTTGGGAAGCAGGTATTTAGGCCTGGCTTTCATTGGCCTAAAAGGGAGTGTCTAAATGATAGCCAGGCATACGGGCGCTAAGCGTGATTACAGCTTTTTATTCAATGAAAGCTATGATAGAATCACTCTAAGCGCCATTATGATTGGCTCCAATTTTTCAAGCAACGTATATAGAATTTGGGCATAAGCCCATTTCTTAGCACATCTTAGTAAAAGGGCCCCACAATCACTAAGATCAAAACACACATTCTTACTCCTTGACCATACATTTAAAGTTAGGAGATCATGTTTTGATCAGAGAAGGTTGCAGTTGCAGTAAGAAGATACCTAGAAATACAAATATCATCATAAAGGCTCATTCAATGGGGGTTAACTCTGTTTGAACCTGTAAGGGAAATAAATCTTTAAAACCTGCCTCAGAACACAGTTCGGCAGGGATACTATCTGCCTCAAAAAGGATCGGTTTGCTCTGCCGGTCCTACAAAGACTCCTATATGATGAAAACATGATCTTGAGCAGGGGTGTCAAACTCAATCACATTAAGGGGCTGAAATCCAAAACACAGGCGAAGTCATGGGATAGACTCCGCCCAATCTCTTTTTTTTTTTTTTTTAATTTATTTATCAAATTTTTACATGTTATAAATCAAGTATCCACTTGTACAGAAAGTTGAAGAAAAGCAAGAAAATAATACTCAAAGGTAAAATACATAATAATCAAATAAAATAAAATAAATGTTTAGCTTAAATTCAGCTCAAGTCCTCAACAATAGATCCAAGAAGGATAAGGCGGACATATTAACAAATGCTAACAACTGCTAACAACTTTCAATTCAACTATTAGGAAAACAAGATCCCTTGGCTGAGAAAGGATATCATTATTCAAATGCACTTCACTTTGATTTTAATTTTCCTTCATCCAGCCGAGTTCCTGCCAAAAAAGCTGTTAATTGGAATGGTTCAAAGAATACATATTTCTTCATATGGTATTGTATTACACATTTACAAGGGTGTCGAAGGAAAAAAGTCCCACCAATAGATGTAACACCTGGTTTCATCAAAGACTCCGCCCAATCTCCACCCCAGACTCCGCCCCCATAATAATACTAATTATAACACCATTTTTTCCATTCATTTTTCATATATACACACACAATATAATCTTATTAACACATAATGGTAATGGTTAACCACAGAATTAAACTACACAAAACACTCTGTCTGCTTCTCAACATTCATTCCTCCCAGAACACAGATACCCCCTATGCAAATACGAGACCAAAAACTAAAAAGTACTAATATTTTTTTTTTTAAAAACCACCCTAAGATTCAAGATTCTGCATGCAGTACAACCCCCAGAGAAAAAGAAACAAATGTATTTCTTCCTGAGCAGTGCAAAAGATAGACAGCAGATTAAAATGCTCAAAATTGACATAATTCAAACTTGAAAATAAAACCATTCCCCCTACTTTTGTTGTCTCCCTCCCTCCATGCTGTGCCTCCATCCGAAAGGTGTCTAACCTGAACAAGTGGAGAACACAAAACAAGTAAAAACAAGCAACCAGACCTTATGTTTCCCAAGGCATTCCTTTTAATCGAATAATTATTGCCCTTCTTGAGATAAACAATTCTTTAATGGTCATTAGGTCAAGTGACCTGTGCTGTGCAAAACATTCAACCAATAAAGTGCTTAAAATGCATAAAGTGTCCAAAAACGGAGAGCACTTATCATACTCATCCGACGGCTGCCCAACCGTTTCACATTTTTCGTCAGGGGCTGTGCTTCCATAAGCTATTGCACATAAATCCAAAGGAAAGCCAAGTGCCTATTATCCACCGGAGGGGGGGGAGGTGCGGTTCATCTCGGAGCGGAATGTCCTCGCTCACTCCCGTTTTATGCGGCCCGCAGTCCAATGCCTCTCCCTCCCCCCCAGTGTTATCTTGTGGCCGGCTCCCTCCTTCTCACAGCCGTTGTGTGCAGCGGCTCCTCGTGCGTCCTGCACCTGAAGCGGAAGCCTTCTCTCAGACGTCGCAACGTCAGAGGTCATGCTTCCGGATGAGGTGTGGGACGCGCGAGGAGCCGCTGCATGCGGCTCCGTGCACACTACGGCTGTGAGGAGGAGGGAGCCGGGCCACAAGGTAAAACTGGCGGGGCATCGGACCGCGGGCCGCATAAAATGAGCGGGCGGGCCGGATTTGCCCCACAGGACTTGAGTTTGACACCTGTGATCTAGAGTAAGACCCCTTGCAAATCTATATGGTCCGATTTCGTAGTTTAATTGAGTAACAGACTATGTTAACTGTACGTAATTTGGAAGAAACACACTGTATTTGGCTTCTGTAGATTCCATTGAACACAATTTGCTTGTAATAAATAAATAAAACAGCAGACACGTATAACGTCAAGTGTGGCTTAGTCTGCAATCCGCCCCTCCTCTTCTCTTTATCCTTTACAGTAACGATTAATAACATACAGGACCATTTTTAAAAAGAATGTCTAAGACCAATTTGGACGTTGACCACTAAACATCCAAAGTCAGAAGCACAGAAACGTCCATTTTCAAAAGCCAAGCTACTAGACATTCCCAAAAATTTGGGGGGGGGGGAAATCGTCTACTTAGACGTCTAGGTCAACAGGACGTCCAATCTTTAGGATGCCTAACATTATATCCCATTTTCAACCAAAGAACGTCCAAGTTGAAAACGTTCAAATCCAGACCATTTGGACTTGGGAGTGGCCATCATTGTAATGGACTGGTCACTCAGACATGCCAACACAATAGTGGGACACCTTAGAGGGCACTGCTGTGAACGTCACATAAAGAGTGCCAGAAGTACATCTCACCATACACTCCTTGTAATTTATGGTAAGCCCTCCAAAAGTCCCCCAAAACCTACTAGACCCACCTGTCTACCACCACAATAGCCCTCATGGCTACAGGTGGTACCTCTTTCAGCAGAGCAAAGTTTTGGTGGGTTTTAATGGACTCACACTTTCCACCATAAATGTAGTGGTTAGAGTGGCTTATGGGTCTGGGTCCTTCTCTCTATGGTTCACTAGCCTATCCACCAGGTTACTTAAGACACATGTGTGATACTCTACTAGACTTTCCCATACCAAGTGCTGCTGTTCTAAAGACAGGTATGTACTCTTTCATTCAGATTTTTGGGGTGTGTGAGGGAGTTAGTAAGCAGTGGGAGGGGGGGTAATACCTTAATGTATCCAGTGGTCATCTGGTAAGTTTGGGACCCTTTGTGGCACTCAGATGCTTCTAAAACAGGTCTAGCTCCGAACATCTAGGACGTATTGGAAAATTTTGATAATCCCCGCAAGTCATCCAAGTTAAGCACGTCCATAACACGCCTCCCAGCATGCCTCGTGTAACTCTGGATGCACAGTGGGAGAAATGTCTCACTAGACATTCAGGAAAAGGGTTTTATTGGCATTTGGACATCAAAATGCCGATTATGGCGGTTCTTGGGACATTTTAGTTTTTTTGATTATGAGCCCCATATTATCTATCAGAAAATGTTGTGTTTAATAAATACTGTTGAACTGTATCAAATAACTAAACCAAAAATGTGTCTATGATCATGGTCAAATGGATATTAACATGAAAATCTGGGTTTAAATGGATTATTTTTTTTTTTTTTTTTTTAAGGAGTGTGACCTTTACAAATCACAACAAAGTGTTCTATTAAAAAAACTTTTAAACTCAGGTGTGTGCTGGCTTTCATTGTGTCTTTTTTTTCTTTATATCCTTTTAGATTTGGCCACGATCATGACCAAAGGGCTCATGAAATAAGAAACCAGTTAGCATCATTTCTTCAAAGGAGAGTATAAAGGTGGTTATTAAATCCCAATAAGTCAAGTCAGTGCCCAATGCCCAACGATTGTCGGTGTTCTTGAGACATAGCCAGTGATATAAGTGTGCTCAAAGAAGCACAAAGCCGCTGCTATGGCCTTTCAATGAGTTGTAAATCTAGACGTTGGCCAACATTTCTTTTTCAGTTGGGCTCAGGAGAGAGAGAGCAAACTCAAAGGAGGCAATTCTATAAAATTTAGATATCCCAATGCCGTTGCGCTTAGCTCCAATTTTATAATGGCATCTGGGCGCCAAGAGTTTGCTATAGAAAATGAGAATAAGTCAGAACAGGTGTGTCTAAAGTTAAGCATCAACGGATACGCCAAGTCAATAGCAGTCATAACTGTTGGCACCTAAGTGCTCCCTGAAGTGTACTTAATATATAGCATTCTGTAAGTTACATGCTTGCCTCAGACACTCAGTTATGCAAGTGCACATCCCCTCAAACCTATGTGCGAAGCAATTTTGGCATATTATCACCTTATCAAATAAACATATTATCACCTTATCAAATAAACATATTATCACCTTATCAAATAAACACTTATCAAATAAACGGGGGGTCGAGGATACTGAGACAGCACTTTATTATTATTTCTATGAATTAAGATATTCCAGTGTGGTTGCCTGGATGTGCCATCACAACCACGAAACTTCAGATAAGTCGTTATTATATGTTTATTAATGGTTTAAAAAGTGCGTTACATGAAATCTGGTGGTAAGAGACAGTGAAGGCTGTGATGGTCTCATTGGCAACCGGCGCCGTGTTATATCACTTGGCGGTGTGGTTGTGGGTCTGAGCTTTTCACAAAAACACTCATAAGCAGATTATTTATAAGTGTTGAATTTATATAGGATATCACCTTGTTGCAATAGTGTTTCCCATTAAGCATTTCGTTGATATGCTTGTAAATGCCAGTTTTTTTGGCAGCAATGGTGCACTCAAGTGCTATTATTCCATAACTTATGCACCCAATCAGTGCCTATCTTTAGATGCCAGTTTATAGACTTGCCCTATGTGCCTTATCCAGGTTGCGCAGAATAGCGAGGGTGAGAAGAAGCTTGAACACAGCTCAGCTCTTCTTCCAAACTGTTTGGCAATAAACAACATATTTACCTGGTACAGCCACTAGAGGTCTCTCTACATGTACAATATTTCTAAGGCACTCCTAGCAACTAGAATTAAACCTTTTCTGGATGCCACCACACCTAGCTAGCATCGCTAATAAATGAATCCACGCATACCGGATTTGATGCATAAGGACTGGCTAGGAGACCATGGACAGAATTAGACTGACCACCAAACCTACTGGTAATCAAACCTCTGGTTGCATGCATCAAAAAAGAGTTGTCGGATAAAACTGTCATTAATGACAGCACAACACGCCCCGAACACGCCTGCCTTCCAGCCCCAAACCCGAACACCCTGTCTGCCTGCCTCAACTCTCCCACCCTTCCCTGCACTGCAAGCCTGAGGCAATATGACATCTGGTTATCAGAGGCTGAAACTTTTCACACTATTTATTTATTCAATTTTCTATACTGTTCTCCCAAATAGAGAATGACACGGGACAAATTTTGCCCTGGCCCCACAGGAACTAATTTTCCCATCCCGTCCCCGCGAGTTCTTTTCCTGCCCCGTTCCTGCATAAGCCTCAAACACTGTAAAATCATAAGTGTTCAAGGCTTGTGTGGTTAAGACAGAGCCTACAGGAATGGGGCAGGGACAGCGACAAAACGCACGGGGACTGGACAGGGAAATTGAGTTCCTGCGGGGACGGGGATAAATTTGGCCCCATGTCATTCTCTACTATCTACCCATGTTTTATTCGGCATGCAGCTCAGCTCAGCTTCAATTAGACGTTGATAGTCTGTCGACCCCCCAGGAAGAAATCTGGACAAAGAATTTGGAATGTACATACTTACTGAAATCTGCATAGACACACGTCTAATGCCAAACTCAAACTCTACTACAACTAACATCTTATCTAACCCCACCCAATGACTCTAATGGGGAGGGGAGAGACCTGTCAGGAATAATTACAGCTGGAGTTGATGTGCACAGCTGGCTGGGCTCTGCTGGACCTGGACTGGTCAGGGAGCCAAAGTCTGGTGCAGCATGTTTTAGACATTGAACTCTGGGTTGGAGCCTGCAGAAGGGATGTGTGAAAGTGAGCCCATAAGTGTGCTTCTGTGGCTTCACTGCTGCCCTGGGAGTTTTCTGTAGGATTATACTGCCACCCTCTGGGCATTGTGTGAACATGCTCACACAGTACATTTACTTACAAACCGTATGGAGGAGGCGGCTCAGAAGGTTGCTAACTGGCTCCAGATGAGCAGAGTTGATCCAGTCCTTGGTTTATCCCACTGTAGTATTAGTTTTCTTAGGGAATACATTTGGTAAATCTCAGGACTAGCTTCACCCTATTTAACAAGGCTGAGTTGCACTTTCATTAATATTCTGCCTCCCTACGAACACAAACACTTTTTATTTGCCTTTCGGAGCAAACAGCAGCCACAAGTATATTTAAGCTTGCTCGAGTGTGGAGGAGTAGCCTAAATGATTAGTGGTTTATGCTGAAAATGCCATTGCCATATTCATCGGAAACAGAAACTCTCCTTCCTCTTGCACGTGTATCCTGCATATGTTGAGTGTAAATCTCAAAATAGCTACTGGGAGTGGATCTCCTGTGGCAGTCTTGGCAGCCATCTTGATTCAGCGATGAAGTGGGCCAAAAGAGGCCATTAGACTTCCAGGGTTTGTTAAGGTAGGCCCAGAAAGGGCCTACAGCAGGGGTGGGCAACTCCGGTCCTCGAGGGCCGGAATGCAGTCGGGTTTTCAGGATTTCCCCAATGACTATGCATTGAAAGCAGTGCATGCAAATAGATCTCATGCATAGTCATTGGGGAAATCCTGAAAACCCGAATGTATTCCGGCCCTCGAGGAACTACAGGATGGTCAGACAGCCCGGGGGGGGACCAGATCTTTGCTGAGGGTAGGGGTGGGGGCACTGTGGTGCATTTGTCCTGCTGAGAGGAGGGTGGGTAGGGTCGGGAAGGTAAGTCACTGTTGGTTTCTACTTCAGTTCTAGCCAAAACCAAGTGGCAAATTTTGGCCACGGATTCAGTTTCAGCTGAAACCAAAACCACTAGTTTCGGTCGGCCTCTGATTATTATATCTTATTGCTTTTTTTTTTTTTTTTTGCTATACTCAACTGTAAGAGGCACTGGCATAGTAAGAGGTATGTGTGTGTGTGGGGGGGGAGGGGCAGTCCACTCCTGGCACAGTCTTTGTAAAGGGCGCAGGCACCCATCCTCCTTTCTGCCCACCCTCCCACCGATATACTAAGTCCCTCTAAACTTCTCTTTCTAAGTCCTTCTACTTTTTATTGTAGTTCCTTTCTATATCAATTCTTGTAAACCGTGCCGAGCTCTACTTCTGTGGAGATGATGCGGTATACAAACTTAAGGTTTAGTTTAGTTTTAGTTTACAGATGTCCAGGGAACATGTTGAGTGTATAATCCACGAGCGGCTGGGTATGCAGAAGCTGTCAACCGAGTGGATGCCCGAATGTGTGAATGCTGACGAGAAACGACGTCGAGTGGACACTTCCAAGTTGATTTTGCAGCATTTTCAGCGAGCCGGTGCCAACTTTTTGGAACGACTAGTTACTGTTAATGAAACTTGTTTACACCACTGTGATCCTGAGACAAAACAACAGTCCATTGAATGGTGGCATGAGGGTTCTCCAAGACCAAGGAAATTCAAGACCCAAAAGTCAGCAGGAAAGGTCATGGTCACAGTGTTTTGGGATCAAGAAGGCGTTGTAATGGCTGACTATCTTTCAAGGGGCCAACAGTTAATGCAGAATACTACTGTAACTTGCTATGCCAATTAAAGGAGACATTGAAAGAAAAAAGGAGCGGGAAGCTGCGGAAAGGAATTCTCTTTTTGCAGGACAATGCACCTGCTCACAAGACTGGCAAAACGATGGTTGTTTTGACACAGTTGGGGTTTCATTGCGTAGACCGTCCACCCTACTCACCAGATCTTGCTCCACCTATCTATTTTCTGTTTCCAAACCTTAAAAAGAGTTTGAAAGGGTGACAATTTTTGAGTGATTTGGAGGTGACTGCAGCAGCAGAGCAGTATTTCAGTGACCAGACATCAGAGTATCTTTGGTTCATAGACAACGGTGCGAAAGACAAAGGCGCGCCCGAACAATTGAGCGCAGCGTGGAGGCACGCACCTCTCTAAATTACAGTTTTTAGGGCTCCGACGGGGGGGCGTGGGGGGGAACCCCCCCACTTTACTTAATAGACATTGCGCCGGCGTTATGGGGGGTTTGGGGGTTGTAACCCTCCACATTTTACTGTAAACTTAACTTTTTTCCTAAAAACAGGGAAAAAATGAAGTTTTCAGTAAAATGTGGGGGGTTACAACCCCTCAAATCCCCCACAACGCCCCCACAACGCAGCGAGATGTCTATTAAGTAAAGTGGGGGGTTCCCCCCCACGTCCACGCCCCCCCATCGGAGCCCTAAAAACAGTAATTTAGAGCGGCGCGCGCCTCCGCACTGCGCTCAATTGTCTGGGCGCGCCTTTGTCCCGCCGCGCTTTTGACCTGACACCATATCTTTTGGTAGGGTATAGAAACTTCAGACACGATGTGTCAAGTGTGTTAAACTTAGGGATGGATATGTGGAATAACTTGTAGGTTTCATGGCTCCGTATCATTCCCTTCTTGATTGGCCTGAGATAGGGTTACCAGATTTTACTATCGTAAAATCTGGACCCATGGCCCCGCCCACAGGTCCGCCCAGTTCCACCCAGCCCCGCCCCATTCCACCCAAGTCATACCCCATTCTTCCCCAGATTCGCTCCCCCCCTCAGCCTGTTCTCATGCTCCAAAGCCACGTCGGGAGGGCATCTGGGGCATACGCAGGTGTGATGCGATGACATCACACACATGCACGTGACATCACCGCACATGCACAGATGCCCTCCCGATGTGGTCCCGAGCTGGAAGCCTTCCAAAACATGGACAAAGTGCCATCCAGATGCCCGGACATGTCCGTGTAAATCCGTACATCTGGTAACCCTAGGCTGAGAACTTTTCGGCTCCCCTTTCATTCAATGCTTCCATTGTAAGCAAATTTTCATTCATGCATATTCGTTGTGGATACCCTAAAAACCTGACCAAGGGGTACTTCAGGACCGAGTTGAGAAACACTGACTTAGGCGGTTAAATGTTGAATAGCGTACTTAACCATATAAGAGATAGCCAGCTGCATAAACCTGGATAGAAACATAGAAGATGACGGCAGAAAAGGGCTACAGCCCATCAAGTCTGCCCACTCTGCTTACCCACTCCCTGTCTATGCCCCAATGACCCAATTTCCTTATCTTGACCCTCGTAGGGATCCCACATGGGTATCCCATTTATTCTTAAAGTCTGGCACGCTGTCTGCCTCGATCACCCGCACTGGAAGCTTGTTCCAATGATCAACCACTCTCTCTGTGAAGAAATACTTTATGGTGTCGCCATGAAATTTTCCGCCCCCTGAGTTTGAGCGGGTGCCCTCTTGTGGCCGAGGGTCCCTTGAGAAAGAAAATATCATCTTCCACTTTGACACGTCCCGTGGATATTTAACTCAGATACCTGGATGTGGCCCAGCATTGAATTTCCATCAACAATGCTGGCGGTGACTAAAAATACATGGCTGCCGGCTGGATATTTATCCTGTTATTTATAGACTAGCACTGGGCACTCAGCACTTACATGTCTAAACGTACATTTACCCACGTGAATGCCTCTGTTTTAGATATTTACACAAGCAATCGGTGTGTAAATTTAGATGCCAAGTTATAGAACGGGAGGTTGTATCCACATAACCTTCCCTTACACCTCAATCTACATAAAGATAGCTATAATAATGCGGTCCTTTGGGAGACTAACCTGGCTTGCCCAGAGAGGTCAGCATATATTGTGTTTTCCTGAAAATAAGACACTGTCTTATATGGATTTGGGGCCCAAAAAACACACTAGGGCTTATTTTCGGGTGATGTCTCAGTTTTCCATGAACAACAATCTACAGTCCATTCCCTCATTGTTTCTTTGAGTCATGTACATTTTATTCTCGTTATTTAGCTATCCCATACACCTCCTTCTCCTTGTTCAGTCTTTCTGTCCTGTTACCCGTCAACTCTCCTACCTGGGTCTAGCTGTGGTGCAGAAGCGGCCACCTCCCTTCTCCTCTATTCAAGCCAGCTTAGCTGTAAAACGGGGACATGTGAGGATGGGGTGCAGCGTTATGACAACAGCTGATAAAATTGCTTGTCCCGCTCCCTGTCGGTGGTGGAGGCAACCGGGACAAAATGCAGGTTGGAGGGGCGTTCAGCAGCCGCAGGGAAACTTCCGTGTGGCTGCTATAATTGCTTCTCCCGCTCCCTGTCGGCGGCGGAGACAACATCCGGGACACATGCAGGTTGGAGGGGGGCCGAGTCACACTGCTTCGTAACTAGGGATTATTTTTGGGGTGTAGGACTTATATTAAGACCTATCCCAAAAATCATGCTAGGGCTTATTTTCGGGGGTAGGTTTTATTTTCGGGGAAACACGTTATACAGCCAATACACAATTGCATATAAAGAAAATTTTTATTTGGTATCATTTGCCTCACGCTTATCTCTAGGGAAAACTTAACAGATCTCTTTCTCCCTCAGGGACCTCTCTAGAATAAACCTAGTCTAGGTAGAATACCTCTCTCCTGTGAGTCCCGCCCCTGTGACTCAACACTGAGAGCTATAGCCCAGTGCATGTTGGGACCTGTAATTCCACATTTGATTAGGCTGGATGGGTGGGGGTGGCAAAGGAGGGAAAGAGAGAGGCCTACCCACTTTGGGCTCAGGCCTGCCCACAATTGGCTGTCTGGTTATGCCCCTGGTGCAGGGTTAGCGCACACACATTTGGCACACTGTACTTAAGTTTAACTTAACCCTGATCTAGTGCTGCCCGATTCGAATCGATTCTCCGATTCACTTTGGGTGAATCAATTCGAATCGGTTTGTTTTATAAGAAAATCAGACTTACCGATTCGTCGGTCCCCTTGTTAGAGACCCATTCGGGCTTTCCCTCTGCCACCGGGGTCCTTGCTTCTGGTGTAACTTCTGGTTTTGCAAAACCAGAAGTTACATCGAAGCAAGGACTCCGGTGGCAGAGGGAAATCCCAAACGGATCTCTGGTGCAGATCGGCAGCAGCAAGGCTGTCTCCTCTCCTCCCTGGCCAGGCAAAAGCGTCAATAGTGAATGCAATTCACTACTCTGCCGCTACTCCGGGCATCTTCTCTCCATTCAGCCACCCAAGCGGAAACAGGAAGTTTTCACTGAGGGTGGGCCGCAGTGGAGAGAAGACGCAAGGAGTGGTGGCAGGAGTGGATCACTACCGCCACCGGCAGACCTCTTCCCAGATGCATCCCTCCTGCCAGACTCTCTTTGGGAAAGGTGCGGGGGTGTGGTGGTGGTGGGTGCTTAGGAGTGCCATGGGGTCTACAGGTTTGGAGATCTAGAGAGGGGGTGTCACAGGTTGGGGGGATTGGGAAGTTCCAGTGGGGTGGCGGCAGTTTAACAGGTTCATAAAATACGATTCTATTGCGCATTTGCAAGGAAACTAAAGAAAAAACTTAGCTCAGAGCCACAACATCTTGTTTTAAAGCAAGAAATGTTCCTGCAGTACTGAATTTTTTACACACATCTGGAAAAATCCTGATTTTAGTTCCCCAAAAAATTCAACATTTTGATAACAAAAATGCAAACACATAAGAGTCCTTGTCCTGAGAAAACATAAATTCTTATTATGCTTTTTGCATTACTATTGCAAATAAATTGCTCCATCTTCCTGTGTAGTCTATGAAGGAAGATATTCTGTTGCGTGTGCAAAATTGTTTGCACATCTGTGGTATTTAAAAAGTTAAGGGGTAGGTAGTTGACCAAATTGTAATGGCCATCGCTGAAGTACAGTCTTGAGACAGTGACTTTCACTGCTTTGTACTAATTATTTTCTCCCTTTGTTTTTTTGTAATCTGGAGTCAAGTATTCATGATCCTCAGAATATAATGAGAAAATGTCCTTATCCCAGCCACTCCGATGGGTCTCACATTTATGTGCCTTAGACCAGTGTTCTTCAATCACCGGTCCATGGACCTGTGCCGGTCCACAGAAATTTCCTGCCGGTCCACAGGGCCAGCACATGCATCAGGCCCAAAACAGTGTTCTTCAACCACCGGTCCACGGTGCGATCGATGCAGCGTTATCTTCGAGCCAGCTCCCTCTTCCTCACTGATTCAGTACACAAAGCCACGGGCAGTGGCTCCTACGCGGGTCCTGCGCCTGAACCGGAAGCCTTCTCTCTGATGTGTTGTTAATAAGATTATATTGTGTATCTGTGAAAAATGAATGGAAAAAATAGTGTTACAATTAGTACTATTATGGGGGTGGGGTCTGGGGTGGAGATTGAGTAGAGATGGGTAAGGTCTGGCTCACGACTTAGCCCAATGTTCTTCAACCTACGGTCCACAGAATAATTCTTTTATTTCTGCCGGTCCATAGGTGTAAAAAGGTTGAAAACACTGCCTTAGACAGTGTAAAGCCTTTTTCTTTTCTGGCTAAAATCTTTAATAATTGTGCTACACCACATTAAATATTTTGTGTACCATAAAAAAATTATAAAAGGTAGATGGAGGGAGAGGGGAGATGGAGAGTTGGTGGACTGGAGGAGAGATAGGGAGAAGATAGATGGGAGAAATGAACTTGGTGGAGGGGGGAAGATGGATGGTGGAGGGGGGAGATGGACTTGGGGGACATCATGGAGAGGGGAGATGGGGGAATGATAGAAGAAATAAGGATCTAAAAACAGGAGAGGGAGAGAGATGGTGGACAATGAGATTTAGGGAGGGAAGGAACAGAAAGGAAGAGAAGTTGGACACAAGAGATGGTGGGGGGGATAGAGATACTGGATAGGAGGGTAGTTGGGAAGAGAAAGGGAGAGCTGGTGGGGAAGGAGGGAGAGATGCTGGATGACAGGGTAGTTGAGAAAAGGAGAGATGGTGGATCTGGGCAAGAAACCCTGGCAAGCAAGTTATCAGAAGATGTTTGTTGCAGAGCCTGGGACCAACATGATTTGAAAAATGACCAGACAACAAAAGGTTAAAAAAAATGTTATTTTCTATTTTGTGATTATAATGTGTCAGATTTGAAATTTGTATCCTGCCAGAGCTGAGCTAGGATTTAACAGAGAGAGGAAAATACTTTTTTGTTTATTCTGTTTACACCACAGCACCAGTGTGGGTAGGAGAGGGCAAAGGGGGTGAAGAGGCTATTAAATAAATTCACCAGGATGTTTTGAAAAAAACACCCAATTGTGCAGGAAAATAGAATTGAAAAATCGATTCAATAGGCTGAATCGAATCGAATCAAAATATTTTTTCCTGAATCGAGCAGCACTACCCTGAACTACTCATGTATATGTGTCGTCTTGAAATGTCATGTTTTCTCATACTTTTCTTGAGGTAGATAACCTAGGATTGTGCTATGTAATGCTCCTGGTGAGTGCCACTCTTGAATGGATTTAATGGAATAAGAGGACTTTCTCTTTTTGACGTTTTTCCCAATTAATTCATATGTAGCGGGCCTGCAAAAGTGGCTTGGAATATGTTTAAATGACACAGCAATGGGACTGAAGCATGACTAAGCAGTTTTGGTGTCCCGCTGTTAGTCTGAGCTGACATCACAGAAAAAAAAAAAAGCACGATCATTTCTCTTCCTCCACTCAGCTCTAGAAATTGGTGATGTCAGGAGGGACCGTTTTGGAAAGGAATAATGAGGTTTGTGCGTGCTGTAATGGATCTGATGTGTTATCATTTGGGTGCAGACCAGGAGCTTCTTGTTTTATCTGAGCTAAGCAGGTCCTCCGAGGCACCTTTTAAATACATAGAACGCAGCTGGTTTCATTTGCCAGACACACTTAGATATCTTTGGAGCATAATGTTTTGTGAGCGCTGACTTTAAATGATTTAAGCCTATTTGGAATCTTTTTTTTTTCCCTAATGGTCATCGACTTTATATAGGAATACAAGCTCAACAATATGAACCTTGAATGTTTGAAAATGTTAAAATGACAAACTGTGGAGGACCGTTTGCAAAATCCATTCACCTTTATCAAATAACGTTGATGCAACAACCTTTGTAATAATAATGCTGGAACACAGATAAATGTCTCCTCCACTTCGAAATACATTATGCACCCGTCAGCAGCATGAAAGGACTTGCCATGCAAAATGCATACCTTTCTTTGCAGAGCTGCATCAAGATTTACAAAGACTGGGGGGAACTCGATGAAGTTGCAGAGTAATACTTTTAAAACCAATAGGAGGAAATATTTGTTTCACTCAGAATGCGTTGCCAGAGGATGTGGTTTTAAAAAAGGTTTGGACAAGTTCCTGGAGGAAAAGTCCATAAACTGCTGTTGAGACAGACATGGGGGAAGCCACTGCTTGCCCTGGATCGGTGGCATGGAATGGTGCTACTATTTGGGTTTTTGCCAGGCACTTGTGACTTGGATTGGCCTCCGTGAAGATGGGCTATATGGATCATTGATCTGATCCAATAAGGCAATTCTTATGTTCTTATGCTGTTACCATTTAAGTTTTGGTTGAATTTGTAGTTTCCCATATATGTCTTATTCAGTGGCATACCTAGCATATGTGACACCCGGGGCCCATCATTTTTTGACACCCCCCCATCTATATGAAAAATATGATTTTTAGTAACAATCTACATATCACACAACAACAGTGTACCTAGGAAAAGGCAGCATCTTAAACACTGCAGTGAGCACTAGAACACCAACACATACATTGTAAAACTAAACAAACCAGATCCTGCACAGTAAATTGATCCTGTACAGTCGATGCTATCAGAAAGCCATGTCCCTTTCATACACAGACAGATACACCTTTGCCCAATATGGAATAATCACAAACTAAAAATAGAAATATGTAGACAAAAGTTAAACTGAACTGCCAAGAAACCAGACTCTGCATACAATGCAACACCACAACACCACAAAAACAGTAATACATGTCCTCTAATACTGTGCAAAATATAAAGACAGTAGATGTAAATTTGAAAAACTGATACATAACAATCACCACTTTACAAATTAACAAATAAAAATAAAACAAATAATGAGAAATATGAAAATACCATTTTATTGGACTAATCCCCGTAGGCTCGGTCCTCATCCCCACAAACCACCTGATTCCATCCACACAAGCCTTGAACCTCAGT
Organism: Geotrypetes seraphini; assembly: GCF_902459505.1. Classification (NCBI taxonomy): domain Eukaryota; kingdom Metazoa; phylum Chordata; class Amphibia; order Gymnophiona; family Dermophiidae; genus Geotrypetes; species Geotrypetes seraphini. The sequence continues at coordinate 25,389,358 of NC_047093.1, read as the reverse complement.
TCATCACTAGACTGCTCATTCCTTATAACGCTTCACGGAACCTTCGATCAGCTTCAAACAATTTGTTAACAGTTCCATCTTTAAAAATTATTGGTACTAGAAGACAAGACATGTTTTCAATTATCGCCCCTACCTTATGGAACTCTATACCTCAGTACATTAGAGACATAAAGGACCTCATTTCTTTTAAAAGAGCTTTAAAAACCTATTTTTTTAAGGAAGCTTTTAACATATGAATCTCAGATTTACAAATTTTTTTTTATTAACGCTAGGTTTAATATCCCATAATTTTGCTTTTTTCCCTTCCCTGAGTTATTTTTTCCCTTATATGTATATTTTCCTCTACAAATATATTGTAACTTTCCCCCTCTACCCGATTGTTTCATGTGTGTTAACCCAGTATGTTTTTTTTTAATTTAAAGGTTAGTGTATTTCTATTTCTATTTTACTTGAATTGTACATCACTTAGGTATTTAATAAGCGATTTATCAAGCACTAATAAAACTTGGAAACTTGGAATTGTTTTATATTGAACTTATATTAAAGTATAAAAAGAAACAATATTCTGTACAATTGTCAATTTATAAATCAGTGTCTTCTCCCCACTCTCTCTTCCCCATTTCCCTTCAGCGTCCTCAGCCCACTCTCTCTCCACTTTCCTTCAGCGCACGCACATAAAAACAAGCAAGTAATTTTATATCATTTTCATTCTATTCATTCATAGAAATTAAAGTCTAAATAATGCCAGTCACATAACAAAACATGATTTTACAAAAATAATTCCCTGCAGTCAAGCCTGCAAGGATTACTAGATGTCTTTCAGCAGCTCCCCTCCCTCCCTGTTACCTTCGTGGCCAAGTCAAAATTATCTACCAACAATAAAAGTTTAAAAACACAAAGCACATTGTACGCAGAGAAAATGTTAATTATCATTTATATTCTGCGGGTTTTCAAAGAGGTCAAGGCAGATGACTTTATGCAATGTCACCTCAGTAACAACTATACAAAATTAGACAAATATACCCCCTCAATTTTTATTAAACTGCAATAGCGTTTTTTAGCGCAGGGAGCTGCGCTGAATGCCCCACGCTGCTCTCGACGCTCCCTGTGCTAAAAACTGCTATTGCAGTTTAGTAAAAGGGGCCCATAATGCAAAATATAGACAGCATATATAAATTCTCAAAACGGACACATTTTGATCACTAAATTGAAAATAAAATCATTTTTCCTACCTTTGTTTGGTAATTTCATCAGTCTCTGGTTGCACTTTATTCTTCTGACTGTGCATCCAATATTTCTTCCCTTCTTTCAGCCTCCTGTATGCTTCCTCTCCTCCAGACTTCATTCCCTCCCCCAACTTTTTCTTTGTTTCATCCTGTCCCCTTCTTTCTTTCTCTCTCCATGCCCCCTTTCTTTCTGTATGTCTGTCTTTCTCTCTCTCTCCGTGCCCCATTTCTTTCTTTTCACCCTGCCCCCTTCTTTCTTTCTCTCTCCATGCCCCCTTTCTTTCTCTATGTCTGTCTTTCTCTCTCTTTCCCCATGCCCCATTTTTTTCTTTCTTTCACCCTGCCCCCTTTCTTTCTTTCTGGATCCCTGTCCCCCCCCCCTTGCTTTCTTTCTGGCTCCCTGGCTCCCCCCCTTTCTTTCTTTCTCCCTTCCCTTCCCCATGCCACCGCTGCTACCACAACCATGCTGCCACCACCGCCGGGGAAAGGCTGCCACTGGCCATCGGAAACAGGCCGGCGCCGAATTCGCCCTCCTTCTTTTCCCACGGGCCGACCAACTCTGGCTGCCCGACGTCAATTCTAACGTCGGAGAGGACGTTCCGGGCCAGCCAGGCAGCAATTGGCTGGCCCAGAACGTCCTCTCCGACATCAGAATTGACGTCGGATGGCTAGAGTTGCTCAGCTCGGGGAAGAGAAGCAGCAGGGAGGGAGAATTTGGCGCCGGCTTCTTTCTGATGATGGCAATGGCAGCCTTTCCCTGGCAGCAGCTATTCCCCGTAAGTGGCCAGCTGAACACCCCCTCGGGCCTTGCACCTGGGGCGGACCGCCCCCCCCCTCCATCCCCCCTTGGTACGCCACTGGTCTTATTTACTATCAAACAACTTGTATTTCTCTTCCCTTTCTTTCCTTTTGATTTAATATGTTTGTAATATTAGTTTTTAATATGTCTTACAAGATCATGTTTTGTTGTCCCCTAAATTTTGTAATTTTACTGATTTGTACATCGCTTAGAATTTTGAATAAGCGATCAATCAAATTTATATGAAACTTGAAACTTGTCTATATTAGCAAGAAATTGAATGTAATCATTTGAATTACTTTGTCCTTGAAAAAAATGTTAATTGGACAGATGGCCTATATTGCTGAGAGCTCAGGCAAGTGCAAAAGCTTTTCCCAAAACAAAACAAGCTACAATTTTACTGTAGCTAAACTGGTTGAGAAGTATGAGTATATTGTGAACCAGGAAATCCATGACCTTGAGCAAGTTATTTCTCCTTCCATTGTCTTCCAAACTTAGATCATGATCCACTTACTGGGAAGCTACCTGAATGTAAGTCTTTCTGAGTAGAGAATGACTCAGAGGCAAAATTCATCGCCGTTCCCGTCCACGGGAAACCATCCCGTGTCATTCTTTAGTGTCTATCTCAACCTCAGTCCTTCTACACCAGTATTCGTCAATGCAAGGTTTGAGGGTCAGTGGCTGGGCCCACTGATACTCTGATTCTTTCTTCTCTCCTTAAAGAATGACACAAGGATGGGGACAAATTCTGTCCCTGTGTCATTCTCTAGAAGTACCTGGCAGAAATCCAAATAGTAGCAACATTCCAGAGCTGAGATTGTGATGTCATAATGCCTCATTCCACCAGTGCCTAAGAGCCAACCTCATCGGTGATTGTCCTATATATGGCTCAGTTTTATTACATACGAGGGGGTGCTGAAAAGTTCTCAGCCCAACCAACCAACATCCTAAATTCTGAGCGTTATTTTGCCACTGTAGCTGAAAAGAGTGTCATCTTATTTCGTTAAGTGCCAATTTGCAGAAATGAAATTCTAAGTTTTGACATTGTTTCAGATCATCGATTGAACCATATCCACATCATTCTCTTCTTGGTTGGGCTGAGAAGTTTTCAGCACCCCCTGGTAAATAGAAAAAAAAAAACGAAAAGGTTTCCAGCACATCTCTGTTCTCTGGGTGTATTATATGCTTTTTTAATGGAAATACTTTGTCCCTGTTCTTTTAACCTCCTTAATCTTGTTCACATTCTTTTGACAAAGGGGACACCATTACCACATCCCTGAAGCTTAAGTAGTGATAGGGTCAAAGAAACATAGAAACATGACGACAGATAAAGACCAAATAGCCCATCTAGTCTGCCCATCCGCAGTAACCATTATCTCTTTCTCTCTCAGAGAAATCTAACGTGCCTATCTCAGGCCCTCTTGAATTCAGACATAGTCTCTGTCTCCACCACTTCTTCTGGAAGACTGTTCCATGCATCTACCACCCTTTCTGTAAAAAAGTATTTCCTTTGATAACTCCGGAGCCTATCTCCTCTTAACTTCATCCTATGCCCTCTCATTGCAGAGTTTCCTTTCAAATGAAAGATACTTGACTCATGTGCATTTACATTACGTAAGTATTTAAACATCTCTATCATATCTCCCCTCTCCCGTCTTTCCTCCAAAGTAAACAGATTGAGATCTTTAAGTCTGTCCCCATACGCTTTATGATGAAGACCACACACCATTTTAGTAGCCTTCCTCTGGACCGAAAATTGTACACAATATTCTAAATGAGGTCTCACCAGAGTCTTATACAGAGGCATCAATACCTCCTTTTTCCTACTAGCCATATCTCTCCCTATGCACCCGAGCATCCTTCTAACTTTCGCCGTCACCTTTTCAACCTGTTTGGCCACCTTAAGATCATCACATACAATCCCACCCATGTCACACCATTTTCTGAAGAGTGCTTGCTAGGGACATTCAGTTGTTCACCAATCCATCTGCAATATCATTTTTACTGTGTTTTGTACTGAATGCACAAATATATTTCTTACTCAGATGGTTCCCAAACATCCTTCTCAAGTACATAAAACTATTCCTGCCTCCCTTAGGCTTTGCCTTTACTAAATCACATTTTGCCATGTTCTTGAATCTTGTACAGGCTCTAAAGATAGCTCTATTTGGGAAGCAATATGACAGCACCATATTTCAGAATCTAAAATCTCATCATTTGTCATAGTCAAGATTACTTTTAATTGATTTTCATTATGATTTAATTTCCTGGCCTCTGGGTAATTAATATTTTAGTACTCAATTTTGCTTCTCTTCTTAAATGAAAAAAATAGAAACATAGAAACATAGAAAAATGACGGCAGAAAAGGCCAAAGCCCATCAAGTCTGCCCACTCTAGTGACCCTTCTCCTTGATTTTGCTCACCACCCCCTGCCTTTACATCATTAGAGATCCCACATGAATATTCCATTTATTTTTGAAATCTGCCACGCTGTTGGCCTCAATCACCTGCCGTGGGAGTTCATTCCAATGATCGACCACCCTCTCGGTGAAGAAATACTTTCTGGAGTCACCATGAAATTTCCCTCCCCTGATTTTCAGCGGATGCCCTCTGGTGGACGAAGGTCCCATAAGACGGAAGATATCCTCTTCCACCTCGATACGACCCGTGATATATTTACCTGTAACGAGTGTTGTCTGAGGACAGAGGGCACACATTCCCACAATCCTCCCACCTCACCCAGTTGAGGTGGGAGGTGTATTCTGATCTTACTGAATGACTATACTCATAGCTAAACTCTCAAATGGTTTGTACACAGTGGCATATGCCATCTGGGCCTTCAGTGTATTCAGTGAATGCCCCGCCCACATCAATGCTTTTTAGTTTCTTTGCTTGATGTGGTTTGATTGGTTGAGAAGCCTGCCTGCTCAACTAGTCAAAATGCTGGGGGGTCCCCTGAAGGCCCTGACAGCACAATTCTGAATTTGATTGGTTAAGCGGCAGCAGGCATATTACCTGCTCAACCAATCAAATTGCATTATGCAAAAAGGATATGCCTTCAGGGCCAGGGGGTATCATTGAATCCTCTAAAACTAATAAATTATGCTCTATTGGAAACCATAGGAGGGACCTACCTAGACACTACCAGGTCTACCCACTGTACTCATACAAAGACCCACTCATTCACTTAACACAAAAAAGCATGAAAAAAAGGAAAGAAAAAAAGTGGAGAAAAAGCCTCACTTCATCTTCATATGGCAAAAAACTCCACTTATAAACAACCATTAAGCAAGGTCCAAAATGTATCAGTTCACTCAGCAGTGAGAAACACTATAGTAGCCCTCGCAGTAACCACCTCAAAAAAACTCTAGCACACCAAATTACAAAACTTCAAAAAATGTGAGTAAAGCAAGCAGCACATATATGAGTCTCAAACACAGTCAATGGTAAGCAGGAAAAAACAAACACTTAGCTACAGACGGTGTCCAGGCCAGTGGCGTACTTAGCATATGTGACACCCGGGGCTCATCATTTTTTGGCACCCCCCCCTCCCCATCTGTACAAAAAACATGATTTTTAGTAACAAGCCACACGTCACACATGAGTACCTAGGAAAAGGCAGCATCTTACATATTGCAGTGAGCAGTACATCAATAAACCCATTGTAAAACTAAACAAGCCAGACAGCACAGATCAATCCTACACCGTCAATCCTAACAGAAAACCATGTCTTTCGAACACACAGAACACAGAAAACACTTTTGCCTAGTATGGAATATGTCATCACAAACTAACTCCTCCCCCTTTTACAAAACTGTAGTGTGGATTTTAGCCACGGTGGTAACAGCTCTGACGTTCATAGAATTCTGAGCATCAGAGCTGCTACCACCACGGCTGGCGCTAAAAAAACGCTCCACAGTTTTGTAAAAGGGGGGATAAAATAGAAATACATAGACAAAGGTTAAATTGAACCAGCAAGAAGCTGGACTCTGCATAAAATGCAACACCACAGAAACAGTGACATATGTCTCCTAAAGCAATAAATAAATAGAAAATTTTCGTTCTACCTTTGTCTTCTCTGGTTTCTGCTTTCCTCATCTTCTTGTTACTGTCTTCCTTCCATCCACTGTCTGCCATCTCTCTGCCCCTCCCTATATGGCATCTTCTCTCCTTCTATGCCCCTTCCAGAAACTGTATGCCTCCCCCTTCCATCTCTCCTTTTGCCCCCCCCCCCTTTTGGTCAGGCATCCGTCATCTTCCCTCTGTTCCCTCATGGTCTGGCATCTTTCTCCTTTCATCTTTCTTTTCCTCCCCCCTGTGGTTTTTAGCATCTCTCTCTTCTCATTTCCTCCGCTCAGATCTGATATCTCTGTCTCCTTCCCCGTTCTCTGGCATCTCTCCCTCCTCTCTCTCTTCCCTTTCCTTCTCTGGTCTTCCTTCTTTATTTTCTACCTCCGTATAAATTAAATTCTTTCTTACTATGCAGTCCTCAGTTTCCTTCTTTTCACTATGTCTACCCACAGCATGCCACCCCTTTCCTTCACCCCTCCACTATCTCACTAATTCTATCTTCTTCCCCCATCCAGCATATGTCCTTTTTCTTTATCCCTCCTTCCATCCAGTATGTGTTTTCTTTCTCCACTTCCATTCACCATTTGCTCTCCCTTCTCCCCACTTCATCATCTGACCTCTTCTCTCTCCCCTTTCTACCCACTTCCATCATCTGCCCCCCTTCTCTCAATCTCTCCATCCACCACAGGTCCATCTTTCTCCCTTCCTCACCTTTCTGATTTTGGCAACAAGATCTGCAACGCCCCCCCCCCCCTCCGGACAACAGGCCCAGTCCGACAAACCTCCCTGCCCTGTGGCTGGCGATGTCTAAACTGCCTTCTTACAGCAGCCGGAGCGTTGTAGTTGCATATGGCTGCTGTAAAGGTCGTCTCTGATGCAACTTCCGGTTGTGTCAGAGATGACCTTTACGGCAGCCACACGCAGCTTCAACGCTCTAGCTCAGGGATGCCCACACTTTTTGGGCTTGCAAGCTACTTTTAAAATTACCAAGTCAAAATGATCTACCAACAATAAAATTTAAAAAAAACACAAAGCACACTGTACGCTGAGAAAATGTTAATTATCATTCCTATTCAGGGTATTTTTCAAAGAGGTCAAGGCAGATGACTCTATGCACTGTCACCTCAGTAACAACCATACAAAAATAGACAAATATACCCCCTCCCTTTTTACTAAACCACAATAGCAGTTTTTAGCGCAGGGAGCTGCGCTGAATGCCCAGGGCTGCTCTCGATGCTCATAGGCTCACTGCGCTACAAACCACTATTGCAGTTTAGTAAAAGGGGGCCATAGTGCAAAATATAGACAGCAGATATAAATTCAGACACATTTTGATCACTAAATTGAAAATAAAATAATTTTTCCTACCTTGTCTGGTGATTTCATGAGTCTAAACTAAACTAAACTAAACTAAACCTTGAGTTTATATACCGCGTCATCTCCACGGAAGTGGAGCTCGACACGGTTTACAGGGATTAAAAATAAAGAAGAGGAACTACAATGGAAGGAGGGAGAGATAAAATGAACAAGGACGGAGGAGGAACATAGAATAGTGGAGAGGGAGGGAGTGGTTACATTTTGGTGAAAAGCCAGGTTTTCAGATGTTTTCTGAAATGTTGGAGGGAGGTCGAACTCCGAAGATGGGCCGTAAAGCTGTTCCACAGCTCAGTGATCCTGAGTCTCTGGTTGCACTTTCTTCTTCTGACTGTGCATCCAATCTTTCTTCCCTTCTTTCAGCCTGTATGCTTCCTCTCCTACAGACCTCATTCCCTCCCCCAATTTTTTCTTCCTCTCTCCCTGCCCTTTCTTTCTCCCTGCCTCCCTTTCTTTTTTCTCTCGTCATGCTCCCTTTCATTTTTTCTGTTTCCCTTCTGTCTCCCTGCCTGCCCCCTTTCTTTCTTTCTCCCTGCCCTCCACCAAGCCACTGCTGCCACCATCGGGGAACAGGCCACAAAGCCGCCACCCCGGCTACCCCAAGCTCTTTCTGCTTTCCACCGTCGGGCCAACCAGCATTCCTCTCCCCGACGTCAATTCTGCCGTCGGAGAAGAAGTTCCGCCCAGCCAGGCAGCGATTGGCTGGCCCGAACTTCCTCTCCGACGGCAGCCTTAGGGAGGGTGAACAGCCGGCCAAGTCCGGAAAATGGTCGATTGCCAAGGCAAAGTGAGTCCATCACGCGATCGACTCACTTTGCCTTGGCAATCGACCATTTTCCGGACCTGGCCGGCTGTGCACTCCCGCTAAGGCTGCACCCGGGGCAGACCTCCCCCCCTTGGTAAACCACTGGTCCAGGCTGTCTTCCATGCATCCAAAAAGTGCAAGCCTGCCTGGCCCCGCAGCCACTCTTTCCCGACGGGGAAACCTCCGTTTTGCTGAGCTGCGTCAGGGAAATGATTCCAGCCTACTCCACTAGCAACTGTAGAGGCTCTCCAAGTGCTCCAACTGCTCACATCCATACACCTAGAAGCTGAGATCCTCTACAGTTGCTGCTGGAGTAGGCTGGAATCATTCCCCTGACGCAGCTCAATGAAACAAAAACGATATAGTATAATGTGGGGGTTTCTAGTGTTCGATGCATGGGGCTAAGTTTGTTTGGTTTATGATCTGAAGTTTTGGGGCTGTGGGTCACTTTTCTGGCTTCTTACATCATCAGAGTGGATTTGACGAGTATGCACTGTGTTGTAGACTTCTGGATCGCATGATGTCATCATCTTACCTTTCTCCCTGCATGGTTTCAAAGGAATCTTCGGTGTCCCAATACGCCCCTCGTCGTCTTTCCCTCTGTTCAGCGTTGCAAATTTATGCCTCTTGCGGGTGTTTACCTTCTCTGGCCAGCTCTCTCTTCCCAGTCGCACTTCGCCAAGCTGTGGCTGCTGGTTCCTGCACGCAGCTTGCGGCTGACCCAAAAGTCTTCCTTCATGTCAGAAGGAAGGCTTCCGGGTCAGCCACGAGCCGCAAGAATCAGCGGCCGTGGCTTTGCGAAGTGAGACCAGGAGGAGAGAGCTGGCTGGAGTAGGTAAACACCCATGAGAAGTATGAATTTGCAACGTTGAACGGAGGGAAAGGCGACAAGGGGAGGGATGAATTGGGACACCAAAGGGAGGAGGAGGGTCGCATTTTGACAGGAAGGGAGGAAGACAGGGCGCGTTGGCACAGGAAGTGAGAGGCAGGACCCCGGTTCGTAAGTACGAGTTTGACTTAAGTCTGGTGTTCTTAAACCGGGGACTGCCTATATAAGCAGTAAGACTTGAATTCTTAATTTCTAGAGCAGCTATCAATAAAGGTGCCAAAGCTCAGCAGAAAATGTTCAGGGCAAAACTTGAGGCTAGACCTGTTTAAATAATGAATAAGTGACAGGGTAAATATTCCATTAATGTTTAGCACAGGAGTGACCAACATCGGTTCTCAAGAGCCACAATCCAGTTGGGTCTTCAGAATTTACGGATGAAAACTGGAAAAAGCACAAACCACATCCAAGCAGGTGCCATAAGGTGGTAAGAGGGGCCAAAAGAGACTACAAGGAAAAAATAGCCAAGGAGGCAAAAAACTTCAAGCCGTTCTGTTGATATATTAAAGGGAAACGACCCGCGAAGGAAGCGGTGGGGCCGTTGGATGACCATGGAATAAAGGGAGTGCTAAAGTAGAACAAAGCTATCACCAACAAACTGAACACATTTTTTGCGTCTGTGTTTACCAAAGAGGATATACACAACATACCGGAAGCCGACAGGCTATACACAGGAAACAAAGATGGGAAACTGACAGGGTTGACAGTCAGTCTAGAAGAGGTATGCAGACAGATTGATAGGCTTAAAAATGATAAATCCCCTGGACCGAATGGCATCCATCCAAGGGTAATCAAGGAACTGAAAGGGGTTATAGCTGAACTGCTTCAACTAATAATCAATCTGTCGATCAAATCAGGGAGGATTCCGGAAGACTGGAAGGTAGCAAATGTTACGCCGATCTTCAAGAAAGGTTAGAGGGATGATCCGGTAAACTGCAGACCGGTGAGTCTGACCTCAGTACTGGGAAAGATGGTAGAGGCGCTGATAAAGTTCCACATCATTGAGTACCTTAACGGACACAATCTGATGAGGACCAGCCAGCATGGCTTCAGCAAAGGAAGATCTTGCTTGACGAACTTGCTGCACTTCTTTGATGGAGTAAACAGGAGAATGGACAAGGGTGACCCAGTCTACATTGTATATCTGGACTTTCAGAAGGTGTTCGACAAGGTTCCGCATGAACGACTACTTCGAAAAATTGTGAGCCATGGAATTGAGGGTGAAGTACTCACATGGATTAAAAACTGGCTGGCGGATAGGAAACAGAGAGTGGGGGTAAATGGATAATACTCGGACTGGAAAAGCATCACCAGTGGAATGCCGCAGGGTTCGGTGCTTGGACCCGTGCTCTTCAACATATTTATAAATGATCTGGAAATTGGTACGTCAAGTGAGGTGATTAAATTTGTGGATGATACAAAGTTATCCAGAGTAGTAAAGACGCAGGAGGACTGTGAAGATCTGCAACGTGACATAAACATGCTCAAGAAATGGGCTGCGACATGGCAAATGAGGTTCAATGTGGATAAGTGTAAGGTGATGCATGTCGTTAACAAAAATCTTATACACGAATACAGGATGTCCGGGGCGGTACTTGGAGAGACCCCCCAAGAGACTTGGGAGTACTGGTCGACAAAGTCGATTAAGCCATACATGTAATGTGCGGCGGCGGCAAAAAGGGAGAACAGAAGGCTAGGAATTATTAAGAAGGGGATCACGAACAGATCGGAGAAGGTTATCATGCCGCTGTACCGGGCCATGGTGCGCCCTCACCTGGAATACTGCGTCCAGCACTGGTCGCCGTACATGAAAAAGGACACGGTACTACTCGAAAGGGTCCAGAGAAGAGCAACTAAAAGGGTTAAGGGGCTGGAGGAGGTGCCGTACAGCGAGAGATTAGAGAAACTGGGCCTCTTCTCCCTTGAAAAGAGGAAACTGCTGCTATTTAATATATTCATAAATGATCTAGAAACAGGCACGAAGTGTGAGATAATAAAATTTGCGGACGATACAAAACTATTTAGTGGAGCTGGGACTAAAGAGGAATGCGAAGAATTGCAAAGGGACTTGAACAAATTGGGGGAATGGGCGGCGAGATGGCAGATGAAGTTCAACGTTGAGAAATGTAAAGTATTGCATGTTGGAAACAGAAACCCGAGGTACAACTATACGATGGGAGGGATATTATTGAATGAGAGCAACCAAGAAAGGGACTTGGGGGTAATGGTGGACATGACAATGAAGCCAACGGCACAGTGCGCAACGGCCGCTAAGAAAGCAAATAGAATGCTAGGCATAACAAGAAGGGTATTACAACAAGGACAAAAGAAGTTATCCTGCCGTTGTATCAGGCGATGGTGCGCCCGCATCTGGAATACTGCGTCCAATATTGGTCTCCGTACCTTAGGAAGGATATGGCGTTACTCGAGAGGGTTCAGAGGAGAGCGACACGCTTGATAAAAGGGATGGAAAACCTCTCATACGCTGAGAGATTGGAGAAACTGGGTCTCTTTTCCCTGGAGAAGAGGAGACTTAGAGGGGATATGATAGAGACTTATAAGATCATGAAGGGCATAGAGAGAGTAGAGAAGGACAGATTCTTCAAACTTTCGAAAAATAAAAGAACAAGAGGACACTTGGAAAAGTTGAAAGGGGACAGATTTAAAACGAATGCTAGGAAGTTCTTCTTTACCCAACGAGTGGTGGACACCTGGAATGCGCTTCCAGAGGGAGTAATAGGGCAGAGTACAGTACAGGGGTTTAAGAAAGGATTGGACAATTTCCTGCTGGAAAAGGGGATAGAGGGGTATAAATAGAGGATTACTGCACAGGTCCTGGACCTGTTGGGCCGCCGCGTGAGCGGACTGCTGGGCATGATGGACCTCAGGTCTGACCCAGCAGAGGCATTGCTTATGTTCTTATGTTCTTATGACATGATCAAAACATGCAAGGTACTGAAGGGAATAGACTTAGTAGATAAGGACAGGTTGTTCACCCTCTCTAAGGTAGGGAGAACGAGAGGGCACTCTCTAAAGTTAAAAGGGGATAGATTCCGTACAAATGTAAGGAAGTTCTTCACCCAGAGAGTGGTGGAAAACTGGAACGCTCTTCCGGAGGCTGTTATAGGGGGAAACACCCTCCAGGGACTCAAGACAAAATTAGACAAGTTCCTGCTAAACCGGAGTGTATGCAGGTAGGGCTGGTCTCAGTTAGGGCACTGGCCTTTGACCTGGGGGCCACCGCGGGAGCAGACTGCTGGGCACAATGGACCACGGGTCGGACCCATCAGCAGCAATTCTTATGTTCTTAAAAAATATATCTGCAGGTTTTGCTTCCATTGTAGATCTTGAGCATATTCATTGAGGAAATCCTGAGAACCCAACCTGCCGAAGACCAAGGTTGGACACCCTTGGTTTAGCACATCTATTAGAGTTACCATATGGCTCCAGAAAAAGAAGGATGGATTGAGACATCCGGGTTTTACTTCCATTGCTTTCAGTGGAAGTAAAACCCAGATGTCTCAATCCATCTTCCTTTTTCTGGAGCCATATGGTATTCCTTACATCTACTGAATCCCCTGCTAGAAATGTCACCACACGCCACTCTTTGTACACAAGGACAAGACAATCCTTAAATGCCCCAAACAGAGCTTGAAGGCAAGAGCAGCTGGAATAAATGGGTCAGCCTTTGATCCATGTGTCACAGATGAATTGGGGCCTTCTTTGAATACTTAGCTGAATCAGGTGACAAATGTAATGCTTTCTTTTAGGATCTCAGAAACAGACAACAAGGATCTGCAGGCTTAGCTGAGAGCTGTTATTTGAAATGGAGAGTTCCCATGAACATCATCTTAAAGCTACCAAAATATATTGCTTTCTGCCCTGGATTTAACCAACCCAATATAAATCTGTTTCCTGACGGCTGACACTGCAAATGCAATGTTTCAAACAATCACTAGGTGGCGACATAACACATATGACATCTCTAGGAAAAGGTGGCCAAAGCAGCAGATCCAACGTGCTGAGAATGGTCGATTTTTCGTGTCATAAGCAGCCTGAAAAAGTTACGTTTGAACTTCTACGCCTTTTAGGATTTTCAATAAAAAGATGGGGTTTAGACTGTTTTATTGCAAATTGTTTGCTCTAACAGAATTCATTAAAACCTCATGGTCTGCCCTACGTCAGGAAACTCTGAAATTGGGGGCTACGTTTCTTTTGGCTTATCCCTATAAATGTCTGGTGAGGTATTTGGGAATTAAGTATGTATTTTTTTTCTCCAGACCACTTGAAGGAGTTCCTAAAAGTCAAAAAGATCATTAAGTACTGATTAAGAAAGGACTATAATTAGACGGTAGCCGTGCCACACTAAGAGGCTCATAATCGAAAGAGAAATACTTCCAAAAACCGGCCTAAGTCAGCGCTTGGATGAACATTTCTCAAATACGTCCAAGTGCCGATACTAAAAACGGGTTTTGGACGTATTTCTGAACGACCTAGGCCTTCATAGTGCTGCTGAACGACCAAAGCTAAACGGGGCGTTTCGGGAGGAGTGTCAAGGGCGGGAGTTGGGCGGGACGTGGGCCGGACAGCATGTATAAGCGAAAGTTATACAGCCCAGGATTGACAGAACTTGGACGTTGTGACTTAGACCATGTCAAACATGGTCTACGTCACAAAAACCCACCTAAACTCACCAGATAAGCACTGCAAATGCATAAAACAGACCCCCCACACACCACCCCAGTGATCACCGACCCCCCCCCCCCCCATACAAATATTAATCACATCTTTAAAATTCAGCCTCCATACCATCATCACCTGGCTGCCTGGCTTAGGAAAGCCTAGTCGTCCAGCCCAGAGGCAGCTTAAGTCATCTTGGGGGTGGGTTAAGGACCCATAAAGAGGAGGACACATGCCCATAAGCCCCTTAATCACTGCATTGATACTTAAACATATGCACTCCCCTATACACCCCCAAAACCCTTTTTGACTGGCATATAAGTGGCTCCTGCAGCCATAAGGGCTATTGGGGTGGTAGAGAAGCAGGTCTAGGGTATTCTGGAGGTGGTTTGGGGGGCTTACCATAACCTATAAGGGAGCTGTAGGGAGGAGAAGACATGGAACCCTTTTTGTGAAGTTCACAGCAGTGCCCTGTAAGGTACCTCACTATTTAGGTGGCATGTCTGGGTGTGCAGTTCATCACTTTGCAGACCCCTCCCACGTCCAACAGGGCTTGTTCTAGGTGTTTTGGACTTGGACGGAAAGTTGGATGAAAATGTAGTATACAGATGGACGATTTAGCAGCTTAGACGATCAGATCGGCAGGACGTATAATTAGACAATTTTCGAAACGAAAAAAAGTTGGACGCATTTTTCGAAAATGTATCTTAAGCTTTTTTTTACTTTGGACGACTTGCAAGATGGACGTAAACGAACTTAGACGTCCCTTTCGATTATGCCCCTCCACGCTTTTTCCTTTGAAGTTACTTTTTAATTTAATGTCTCCAATATTATGTGATTATCACACCCCCCTAAACTGTGGTCTAAGGGATAACTTTGTATTTCGATAAGTTTTGTATAATTGGTAAAAAAAATTGTTTCTTTCTCTGTGTTGCATGGACAAGATTATTCTTGTGAATTGAAGTGAAAATTCAATAAAGAAATAAATTTTTTAAAAAAACAAACCTCATGGTCTGTTTCTAGTGACTTCTGTCACCTTTTCCCAGAAATGGTCACATATAGAAAGCAGGTGAAAGCTTCGCTCTTCATTCAGACCTTTGATGAAAAAAATAGCTGACTTGCCAGTCATATGCAGCAGGAGTAACACTGTCTGCGGTAAACCAGGAGCTTAGCCAGACATCCAATTTTGGGTGGACCTGGAACCCACTTAGGTGGGCAAAAGATCTCATCTTTCCTCTCTCTCACCCAGGCAAGGTGAGGCGATCCAATCTAGTCTGGTCCCTCCTTCTCCCCCACCTAGGGTTACCAGATCTCCATTTGGAAAATGTGGACCCCCCCCCAGACCCGCCCATCTCCATCCCCAATCCCAACCCCCGCTGCCTGGCGACACGATGACATCACACACACGCATGTATGCGGATGTGCTCCTGCCCGATAGTGATTTGTTCTAAGCTTTTCAAAACCCGGACAAAGTGCTGGGTTTTGAAAAGCCATCCGAACCCCCGGACATGTCCTCAAAATGAGGACATGTCCAGGGAAAACCGTACGTCTGGCAACCCTACCCTCATCTACCTTTCGAAGAGCTGATCTTTGCCAGCACTGAGCAGCATGGCTGATACACACTGCTCGCACCGGCCCCACAGCCTTCATTCTGATGCAACTTTTTGTTTCCGCTCCGCTCCGAACTTCAACTTGATAAATTTAAGATAAGCCTGAAGACTTTCTTATTCAGCGATGCCTTTTCCTGTGTTTAGATTTCCCCTCTTATATATTCTTTTTTTTTTTTTTCTTTTCTTCTTTTTCTCCCCTTTCTTTCATTCTTCGTCTCTTTCTTCTTTTCATATTCAACCAACCGCTTTTATAAAGCGATCCCATCCTATTTGTTTTATCCTCTTCCCTCTCTCTCCTTTCTTCTTTTAACATGTAACTTTCCCCCCATCCTTCCTACTCTCCCTTACATTCAAGTCTGTCTAGTTAATGTCTTTGATGTGCACTTTCAATATTTTTTTTATATATATATTTATCTTCTTTTTTAAAATTTTATTGTAAACCGGCCAGATACTTGTTGATGGTCGGTATATTAAAAGTCAATAAACTTGAAACTTGAAATGTGTCACAAGGAAGGCTGTGGAGCCGGCATAAGCAGCGTGTATCAGTCACACTACTTGCTGCTGGCAAAGATTGGCCCTTTAAAGGTACATGAGGAGAGGTATTGGGAGTTTATAGCTGGCAGGGCTTGGGGATCTCCACCTAGGGTTACCATATTTTTCTCTGGGAAACCCCGGACACATGACTCAGCCCTATTCCGTCTCCAGCTCCGCCCTGTTCCACTCCAAGCCCCGCCCCCACAAAGCCTCCTCCTTTCCTCCGGCCTAACTCCAGCTGTAGCTAGAGGGCCTGGAGTATGCGCGGATGTGTGTGACGTCATCCGTGCACGTTCAGACGCCCTCCAGATGCAGCTGGAGCTCGTTGGGGCGGTTCATAGACAAAATCGCGCGAGACAATGGCGCGCAGACAACTGAGCGCAAGGTTGACGGCGCGCCAAAGAAAAGCGCTATTTTAAAGGGTTCCGACGGGGGGTGTTGGTGGGGAACCCCCCTATTTTACTTAACAGACAGCGTGCTGGCGTTGTGGGGGATTTGGGGGGTTGTAACCCCCCTCATTATACTTGAAACCGAACTTTTTGCCTGTTTTTAGGGAAAAAGTTCAGTTTTAAGTATAATGTGGGGGGTTACAACCCCCCCAAACCCCCCACAACGCCAGCGCACTGTCTGTTAAGTAAAGTGGGGGGGGGTTCCCCCCACACACCCTCCGTCGGAGCCCTTTAAAATAGTGCTTTTCTTCAGCGCGCTATCAACCTTGCGCTCAGTTGTTGGCGCGCCGTTGTCTCGCGCGATTTAGTCCCGTCACCCCTTCCCTTCCTCCCATGCTCTGCCATTTCTCTCCTCTCCTCCTCCCCCTCCCCCTTCCGTATACTGACATCTTTCTTTCTTCTCCCTTCCCTTGTCTTCCTTCTCTCTCTTTTCCACACCCCAATTTGGCGGCTTTCTCCCTTATCCCTCTCTCCCCTCAACTGAGTGAAGCATTTCTCTCTTCCCTCTCCACTTGCCTCTCTCTTTCTCTCTCTCCCCCTTCCTGCAGGCTGCAACTTGCAATCTTCGGGCCACCAGAAGTGTCAGTCAGCAAGGATTCTGCCTTCGGCGGCCCCATAAGTTTTCCCTCTGCTTCAAATTCCTATGCCCATAGAGGCAGGAACTTCCTCTATGGTGGCAGCCGCCAAAGGCAGCATGTTTAGCTCACTGACACTGCTGGCAGCTGAAGATTGCAAGCTATAGTGTGGGGACAGAATGGTACAGAACTGGAGCACCCGTTCAGGGTTTGCCCCAGCCCCACCTTTGGTACACCACTGGTCTAATCTAGCCCATTATCCTGTTTCTACAGTGGCCAATTCAGGTCACAAGTACCTGGCAGAAGCCCAAATCGTAGCAACATTCTTAATCCCAGATAGTAGCAACATTCCATGCCACCAATCCCAGGGCAAGCAGTGACTTCCCCCATGTCTGTCTCAATAGCAAACTATGGACTTTTCCTCCAGGAACTTATCCAAACTATTTTTAAACCCAGCTATGCTAACCACTGTTATCATATCCTCTGACAACGAGTTCCAGAATTTAAATATTGATAAAGTGAAAAAAATATTTCTTCCTATTCATTTTAAAATTACTACTCTATCCCATAATGTGAACTAGTATATTTCCTGTTTTCTCTTTCTATTTTGCAAAAATAAATAAACAGGAGTATTACCACGTAACTTGTTTAATGTGATGTGCAGATTACAGACGCCGGGTTACAAATTGGAGGAAACAGAAGAGAATACTGCTCTAGATTGGAAGTAAAAACCTTTTTCCGGAGCAATATGGTAACCCTAGCCCAAGGGTGTCAAAGTCCCTCCTCGAGGGCCGCAATCCAGTCGGGTTTTCAGGATTTCACCAATGAATATGCATGAGATCTATTTGCATGCACTGCTTTCATTGTATGCTAATAGATCTCATGTATATTCATTGGGGAAATCCTGAAAACCCGACTGGATTGCGGCCCTTGAGGAGGGACTTTGACACCCCTGCCCTAGCCTGTTCTAGGCCAAAGGTTCCCAACCCTGTCCTGGAGAACCACCAGGCCAGTTGGGTTTTGGGGATAGCCCTCATGAATATGCATGATAGAGATTTGCATATAATGGAGGTGACAGGCATACAAATATGCCCCATGCATATTCATGAGGGCTATCCCTAAAACCCGACTGGCCTGGTGGTCCTCCAGGACAGGGTTGGGAACCACTGTTCTAGGCTATTGAGAATAAGGCCTACACTGCAGGGGTCTCAAAGTCCCTCCTTGAGGGCCGCAATCCAGTCGGGTTTTCAGGATTTCCCCAATGAATATGCATGAGATCTATATGCATGCACTGCTTTCAATGCATATTCATTGGGGAAATCCTGAAAACCCAACTGGATTGCGGCCCTCAAGGAGGGACTTTGAGATCCCTGGACAGTCTCCTAGTTCCACTTTATAAGCCCTGCATATTTCTGTCATCAGCTACTGTTTTTCTAAATGTGATATCAAAAGTTATAGAAAAACAATCTGCGTCGAAGGCCAGGTTCTAAAAATATACTACACCTGTTCCTCGTTCAGCTCACTGATCATGCTCTATCAGTGAAGCAAAAGTACTCCGAATGCAAAAAAGGAATGTGTTTTCCTTCCAGGCCTTGAAATGTGTTTCCCTTCTGTAACTCTAACCGCCTTACTACGCACGCCACAATAAAACTGGAGCCCATCAGCGCATCAGAGAGATAATTTTAACCATTCTCATGACTTCATTTCTGACAATCACTTCAGCAGTATTTTATTTTTACAATTCTGGCACGGCAGTGCTGCTACCAGCATTGTACACTCCAATCAACTCGCTGAGGGCACAAAAAAGAATGCTGAAACATCTGTTTGCTACATCTGCTCCTGAACCGAAAGCTTCGCTCTGCTGAAGCACAAATAGGAAGATGTTTATAAAAGGAACAGTGATAAAGAGAAATTAGACTATTCCAGGGATATGGTGTGGGGAGAGGAGAATGCTGAGGGGGGGCAAGTTAGAGGCTGCAGAGTTTGAGCTATTGGCATAATAGAGTGGAGAGTGGCTTGGAGAGGGGGGAAGGGGTCAGGAAGGGAAAAGAATATGAGCCCAATATGTTCAGGGAGACAAAAGATGTGCCACCCTTCTCTCTTGTAATTCCGTATCAGTCTTCGGGAGAAGAAAGTTCTCATCCCACTCACTTGCTCCATCCCCTCATATTAAGCATCCATACTTAACGTGACCATTTATTTTTTTCATCAAAACGGGACATCTATTAATATTCAGTCCCGCCCCCAATCCCGCCCTAGCCCCGCCCCCAATTTCTTCCATTCATTTTTCATGTACACACAATATCTTATTTCAAAATGGTAATCATAAAATTTTTTAAAAGCACAAAGTACCCTATAGGCAGAGAAAATGTTAATTATCATTTATATTTGGGGGGTTTTCAAAGATGTTACCTCAGTAACTATAGAAAATATAGTGCAAAATATAGACAGTAGATATAAATTCTCAAAACTGACACATTTTGATCACTAAATTGAAAATAAAATCATTTTTCCTACCTTTGCTGTCTGGTGATTTCATGAGTCTCTGGTTGCGTTTCCTTCTGACTGTACATCCTTTTCTTTCATTTCTTTCTGCACTCAGGCCCAACAATTGTCCCTTTCTATTCCCTCCCTCCTTCCTTCATATGTCCTTAGTGCCCCCAGCGCCTTCTTCCTATGTCCTTAGTGCCCCCAGTGCCTCCTTCCTATGTTCCTCTCGCTGCCTTCCATACCCTCCCAAAAAGCCTGCCGGCCTACCTCCCCCAAAGCCTGCCTGCCTGCCTGCCTACCTCCCCCAAAGCCAGCCTGCCTCCCCCAGAGCCAGCCTACCTCCCCTAGAGCCAGCCTGCCTGCCTCCCCCAAAGTCAGCCAGTCTGCCTGCCTTCCTCCCCCAGAGCCAGCCTGCCTGCCTACCTCCCCCAAAGCTAGCCAACCAGCTAGCCAGCCAGCTTGCCTGCCTACCTCCTTCCCCCCTACCACGGGATAAAAAAAGCCTCCCTCCAGGCCCAACTTAAACTTCCCTCTGGTCCACCGCCGCTGCTCCTCTGCATACCTTCCTGCCTAATCGCACCCAGAAGCCTTCTTCCCAACGTCAATTCTAACGTCGGAGAGGACGTTCGGGCCAGCCAGGCAGCGATTGGCTGGCCCTGAATGTCCTCTCCGACGTCAGAATTGACGTCGGGAGGAAGGCTTCTGAGTGCGATTAGGCAGGAAGGTAAGCAGAGGAGCAGCGGCAGTGGACCGGTGGGGGGGGAGTTTAAATCGGGCCGGAAGGGACGTTTTTGTTTAAATCGGGCCGGAAGGGATGTTTTTTTGGTGCGGCAGGGAGGGACAGGAAGTGATCGCCTGTCCCGTTGTCCCCACGCACAGCTTAGGGACGCTGTCCCTGAAAACGGGACATTTTGGCGTCCCGAAGCTGTGTGTGGGGACAACGGTACAGGGGATCCGAAAACGGGACTGTCCCGTTCAAAACGGGACATATGGTCACCTTATCCATTCTACACCTTTGGAAAGGGCAAGAGTGAAGGAGTAGGCCATGATTACCATAGTAGGCTGAGAATTGGGAGAATTCTAGTTCCTCCTAGAGTTGCCAGCTGGACTCAGATTCACCTGACAGGGTTGACCAAGTCCTGGGTTTATATTCCATTGCACTCAAGGACTTGTAGTTCAAATTTCCTCATTGCATTCCCTGAGGAAAACAAGACTACAAGTCCCTGCATGCAATTAGTGTTGCCATATTCTGTTCTCACTGCAGCTTCTTGATTTTTATAGAGGCTCTTTATCAGTTGTGTTATGTGTTTGGGTATTCTCCCTTGCGATAGAGTTCTTCATAGTTTATCGTGATCAACACAGACAAAAGCTTTGCTGTAGTCAATGCAGCAAAAATAGAGGGGCTTTTGGTAGTCTTTGCTCTTCTCTAATATCCATCTAACAATGGCAATAATGCCTCTTGTTTCTCAACGTTTTCTGAAATCAGCCTGAACTTCAGTAGTTCTTGCTCAGCCTTCATGGTATTATTTTCAGCAATATTTTGCTGGCTGTGGAATTAATGCAATCGTTCCGTAGATGTTACAGTCTTTGGCATCACCTTCTCCAATCAGTTGGCCATGTTTTTTTCCTTCCAAATCTGTTGACCAGTCAAGTTAGGGCCATGATAGTACCTTTTGAGCCTTTGATTAATTCAACTGGAATATCATCGATATCAGGTGACTTGTTTTTCGATAAAGCTTTAATTGCTGCTATGACTTCTTCTTTTAAAATTTCTGGTTCCTCTTCGGCGTCAGTTTCCTGTTCAATTTCTTATCCTCATTGCCTTTTTTTGTATTGATTTTCCATATATTCCTTCCATCTCCTTTTTAATGCTTTCTGGATCAAGACTCTAATAAAAATAGGATCGGGTTTGTTAATTGGATGCTTGCAAGGTAATAGCAGCACCTTTCTCCCCCTCCCCCCACCCAACTCTCTTACAAGTGTGATTGGAAGCCGCAGGACTATGCGGGGCATTTATCTCACAGACTGATTGTCTTTTGATTCTCTGTTCCTGCATTTCAAGGACCCCTGAGGAAGGCTATATAAGCCGAAACACAGCCCGTGTAGGGTCTGGTCATCGTTGATGCAGTATTATTACTACAGTTTTTGTGATATTTTATTTGTTTAATATGCCAATAAACTGCGATTTTAAACTCTTGGAGCCCAGGAACTGGTTCCACATATCCGTTCTTCTGTGTTACTGGTTTTTCTGTGATACCCAGGTCCATCTCTGTAGTAGGTAGGACCATCTTTGTGACGTAGACCAACCCCACAGTGTTGTTCTGTATTTGGAGGATGCTTTTTAACGCTGAGAAAGACCCGGGGGAAGCCACTGCTTACCCTGGATCGGTAGCATGGAATGTTGCTACTCTTTGGGATTCTAGAATTTTGTTACTCTCTCGGATTCCGGAATCTTGCTATTCTTTGAGATTCTGTATGGAATGTTGCTATTCTTTGGGATTCTAGAATCTTGTTACTCTCTGGGATTCTGGAATCTTGCTATTCTTTGAGATTCTGTATGAAATGTTGCTACTCCTTGGGTTTTGGCCAGGGACTAGTGACCTGGATTGGCCACCGTGAGAACGGGCTACTGGGCTTGATGGACCATTGGTCTGACCCAGTAAGTCTATTCTAATGTTCTTAAGTTAGCTGATATTTCAGCTGCAATAACCAATTTACTCATTTCACATAAACTGAAGCTCGGCTTGTAGGATGTATTGCTGACACACTTTGCTGACTGGATGAAGAAACTCAGCATAGAGAACACTGCTTGCCCAGTGCAAAACCTGCTCTGTCGGAAACCTTTGGTTTGAGATGGTCCCTGTCATTCCACAGGTAGGGTTACCATATGGCTCCTGAAAAAGCAGGACGGATTGAGACATCTGGGTTTTACTTCCATGGAAAACAATGGAATTAAGGAAGTCACAGTGGCGTATCCGCTCCATCCCGGCCCCCTTCTGCCGTGCCTTCCTGCGCACCTCTTTAACGTTCCCGCCCTAGCAGAAACCTCAACTGGCTGCTCGCACCAACAGCTCTTCCTCTGACGTCACTTCCAAGGCGGAGGGCCAGAAAGCGACATCTCAGGAAGAGCCGACACCGGCGCGATGAGCCGGTTGGGGTTGCTGCTTGCGCCGTGGATGTTAAAGAGGTAGGGGGGGGGCAAAGGACGCAGCGCACACACACAGTATAAAATACTCCTCCTCACTTTTAAAACCAAAAACTATAACCAACCAGCGTTCATAGATAAACTTTTGATCCCTTATTCATCATCAAGGACCCTCCGATCAAATAATCAAAATCTACTCTCCATACCATCAATACGGGAACTACTTTACGATACTACTCGCAAATCCATCTTTTCAGTTACCGCCCCCTCTCTGTGGAATGTGCTCCCATTAGACGTTCGATTAGAGAACTCGCTTGAAAAATTTAAATCCAAACTTAAAACCTTTTTTTTTTTTTATTAAAGATGCCTTTACTCTTTAGTATCTTCAGTCTCTCAGCTTCTTGATTCATGTGAAGCTATGAAACATCTAATACAGGGGTAGGGAACTCCGGTCCTCAAGAGCCGTATTCCAGTCGGGTTTTCAGGATTTCCCCAATGAATATGCATTGAAAGCATTGCATGCAAATAGATCTCATGCATATTCATTGAGGAAATCCTGAAAACCCGACTTGAATACGGCTCTCGAGGACCGGAGTTCCCTACCCCTGATCTAATACTTCTTTTGAAATGATTCCCCTTCCGTTGTTTTTTCCACTTCCCATTTCCCATCCTTTTTTATTAATTTTACTTCGATGTATTTTAAATATCCTTGCCCTCCCCTACTCTCCCTCTGTCTCCAAATCTGTCTAGTATTTTTTTTTTTTTTTAATATATGATAAAATATTGCTTTTATTTACTTATTTTAACTGTCTCTGATAACCTTTTATATTGTACACTGTCTAGACATTTGTTTTGTTAGACGGTATATCAAAAATAAAGAAACTTGAAACTAGTGGGGGCAGAGAGGCGGGCAGGGGCTGGCGCCCCCACCAAGATGGTGCCTGGGGCGGACTGCCCCCCTCCTTACTACGCCACTGGGAAGACAGATCGAGGCATCCGGGTTTTACTTCCATTGAAAACAATGGAAGTAAACCTGGATGTCTCAATCCATCCCTACCAGGGTCCCTGGCTCATTTTACTGTTACATTATTTTGGAAGCTTGCATGGATGGTCACTTGTGGGATGGAATAGGGCTGCAAATTTTGGGTCTGGTCTCGCTGACAGCTTCAAGAAGGCACAGGAAAGAACTGATTAGCACTGCCCCATGCTAGACCTACCCGGCACATTCCCAGCAAGATATAGGAAAGGTTTTCCCTCCAGTGCTTGAATGTTTTTTCTTCTCTCACTACACACTGGTTGTGGATGTAAGTGCAAAGCATTTCATCCCAGGAGGCGTCCAGAATCTGCCAACCAAGGGAAATCGATTTAAGATAATGGTGCTTTGAGAGTGGCTGAAATACAAGAACACAGATACCCATCTTGTTTCATTTATGCCAGAGGTTCTCAATCCAGTCCTCCGGGCACACCGAGTCAATCAGGTTTTCAAGATAACCTATGATGAATGTGTATGAGATAAATTTGCATGCACATTCATTGTGCTTGGTGTGTCCTGAGAACTGGGTTGTTGAGATCCCTTGCTTTATACAGTTAAGGGTTTTCCCTGCACTTAACGGAGAATTCTTGTGACAAGAGGACATATGAATGATGAAGAACTAGAATTCAGATGTCAAAGGTTGAAAAATATTGTATGTGCAACCTTTTTTTTCCCAATGAACAAAAACACGATTCTGAGTGTCTGGTTTTAGCTCCACGAAACTTTTACAGCTTGTGGTCAAATGTTGAGCTGCTTGCGAAAATGATAGCATACATGAGTAATCCCCTCAGGCTTCAGCAAGACAGAAAACAAGATGGTTACTTTCTGGAACACAGACGCTGGGTGAATGGGTGCAAGCAAATGAGTGCACCTGGCAACGATCCTGTGTAGGGTTATCATATGGCTCCAGAAAAAGGAGGACGGATTGAGACATTTGGGTTTTACTTCCAGACGTCTCAATCCATCCTCCGTACTTCCTTTGCATTCAGTGGAAGCAAAACCTGGATATCTCAATCCGTCCTCCTTTTTCTGGAGCCATATGGTAACCCTATGGGGCCCTTACCATGCCACAAAACATGGTGCCAATGAGCACAAGTTATTCAGGTGGAAAGCACACACACCTATAGATACTGGACCCCGATATTCAGCCAGCGATCAGTGTTTGCTGACTGTCACCAGTTGTTATCCCCAGAAATTGAACGCTAGGCTGGGCTCCAACATTGGGTTTCTGGGTACAAACATAGCCAGTTAAGTGTGACATTCAGCATTTAACAGGCCCTGGTGAACTACATAAACCATGTTTAAAAGCAGACTGAAAACCCACCTTTTTGATATAGCCTTCAATCCATAAATCTACTCCTCTGCCCTCCAACCCAGCCTGCTGCTTAACTATTCCCCTTAACTGTATCCATGACATCCTGTTTGCCTGTCTTGGCTGTTTAGATTGTAAGCTCTTTTGAGCAGGGACTGTCTTCTTTTTTTGTGACTCTGTACAGTGCTGCGTATGTCCGGTAGCACTATAAAAATAATTCATAGTCCCGTCCCCGCGAGTTCTTTTCCTGTTCCTGCCCCATTCCTGCAAGCTCTGTCCTCATCTGCACAAGCCTCAAACCCTTTAAAATCCTTAGATTGTGATGTCATAATGCCTCATTCCACCAATGCCTAAGCTCCGTCCTCATCTCCACAAGCCTCAAACACTTTAAAATCCTTAGTAGCAACATTCTAGAGCTCAGAATGTGATGTCATAATGCCTCATTCCACCAATGCCTAAGCTCTATCCTCATCTGCACAAGCCTCAGACTCTAAGGATCCCTGACTAGTCATATTGCTGCAATGACGCCTACTCTCCCTAAAAACAAAACTATTTTTTATTCTCTGTTTCTAGTGCCATCAAGCAGTTGGAGATTTTACTAAAGAGCGTGGCACTCCACACGAGGAGGTGGAGTTGCCTAGTAGGTGAATTGCTGGCTCAGCACACTGAGGTTATGGGATTGAATCCCAGTGTTTCTCCTTATGACCCTAGCAAGCCACTTAGGCCGCCCTTTTATCAAACTGCATTAGGGTTTTTTTTTATCATGGGTCACTGCGGTTAAAGCCCCGACACTCACAGAATGCCTATGAGCATCAGAGCTTTTACTGCAGCGACCTGTAATTTAAAAAAAAAAACCAAACAAACCCTAACGCAGCTTGATAAAAGGGGGGGCCTTAATCCCCCATTGCCCCAGATATAAAATAAGTACAGGCAGTCCCCAAGTTACAGACATCCGACTTAAGTATGACTCATACTTAAGAACAGGGTTAAAGCTTCATTTGATTTCACTGAGCAGTTATTTCCAGTGGCATAGACTCCTATACTTCTGTAGCAGATTCAGGAATGACGCATGGCCACATTAAGAACAATGTGTGGTTGTGCATGCTGTACCTTAGAGGGAACACTGGAAGGACAGTTGGCCCTTTTGTCAGCTGGGAGCAGAGGGAAGCAACAAGAATCTTAAAATCTACACGTTCTGAGTTGCATATTGGGCAGACTTGCAGTCTGTGTCTGTATATGGCCCTTTGGTTGAGGATGGGCTGGGGAGGGATTCAATGGCTGGGATGGTGTAGATGGGCTGGAGTGAGCTTTGACAGAGATTTCAGTGGTTGGAACCTAAGCACAATACCTGGAAGAGCTTTGGATTCTTGCCTAGAAATAGCTTAGAAGAAAAAAAAAATTATTTTTTTTTTTTTTGTTGAATCAGGTTGGGCAGACTGGATGGACCATTCAGGTCTTTGTCTGCCATCATCTACTATGTTACTATGATCTAACTTTAAGAATTTTTAAATGTGATAAAACGCAAAGCTCATTTTCAGATGCTACAATGCACCTTGCCTGCCTAGTTTCTTCCCAATGCTTCATTCAGTGACCCTTTTAAGTCTTACACAAGCCACTTTTTGAAGTATAATACAGTTTAAGAGCTGCTGCAATAGTGGCGTCATTAAAGAACTGTCATTTTAGATAAAAGCAAGAATTCTGTGTTTCCAGTCCTAAATCTGTTTGAACTCAAGCATAGCACTGATGTCCTTCTATTGCTCCGGCTACCCAATTCATATTGAGCAATTTGGATTATATGTTCATGCTGTACCCACACTTATGACATAACTTTATAAATATTTGAAATTGGGAATGTTGTAATTTGGATTGCTCATTAACTCTGGGGATGGTGTAGAATTGGATCCATGGTGGACAGCATCTATTTTTTGCAAAGAGAAAGTCTACTATAGCAAAGTGATCAATGGCTTCAAGAATTTCTAAGATAAATACATTTAAACCTTATTTCTTTATAAAGAAGATATTTATGGTTTATGATTTGAAAGATTATTGTACACTATATGTTGAGTTTCAAGGGAGGTTTTGGGGGGGAGGTTTTTGTTTTTTTTAAGTCAAGGTATTTTTATTGAAATTTTTAAGAATATAACAAGGCACAGAAAAATAAACTGCATTTCAAAGATCACACTCGTGTACAATAACATTACTAAGCGTGTATATAAACATGAAAGTGGTAAGATAATTAAGATCATCCTGAACCATCAAACCAAGAGTGTAACATCTGAAAAAAATGAGCCCTTATAGCTAAAAACATTTCAGCATGAATGCTGACCAGTGATGTGTTTTGCCTTTTCTGATAATACAAATACCAGAAGGGTTTTGCCAATAGTGGAGTTGAAATTGTGTCTTTCACAGATGATTGTGCAACATTGAGGGGGAGAGGGGGGTTTCTCCCTTGTAAAAGTAGAAGTCCGAGATCTGTTTCTTTTTTCTTTCTGAATAGTTTACTTGGTAGTTTGATAACTTTTTTTTTTTCATCTTTATTCATTTTCAAATTTACAATAAGTGTAACAATATATCCAAACAAATTAACAATAAATATAACACTTAATAATCATCAATGGTACAAATAATATGCTCTTATCTCCCACCCTTTCTTATCATATAATCAATACCTTATACAATATGTAACAATAAATTTACCCTCCCCTCCCCCCTCACAATCAAACTTGTAAATTTAAGGGAAAAAAATAAAATAAAATGTCATCTAATTGGTACAATACTTTGTAAATGGCTCCCACACATCCTTTATAACTTTATAAAAGGCATGAAAACTGTATTTTTAAAAAACACTCTCAGATGACTGTTTCTGACTACAAATACTTAAGGGCCATTTTATTAACCACATTACTCACTACTAATGCATGCTTAACATGCTAAAAAACATTTACCGCAAAACTCACTGATGCATTTTGAAGTAATTTGCCAGTCCGTGTGCACTGATTAAGCAATATTTTTTTCAAAAAACGTTTTTGGAAGGGGGCATATCATAGTAATGGAAGTATTAACCAGCTAGCACATTCACACTGGTGCATACTAGCTGGCTAATCTAATCTAATCTAATCCTTAGGTTTGTATACCGCATCATCTCCACGTTCGTAGAGCTCGACGCGGTTTACAGTAGGAGAAATAGGAAGGAACTAAAACAGAGGGTTAGAGGTAGAAGTGTGAAGAAAATTTAGAGGACTTGGGATGCCAAGATATAAGAGTTTCCTTGATTCCTAAGTTGGAGGGAGACTTACATTTTTGGAGAAAAGCCAGGTTTTCAGATGTTTGCGGAAAACTTGGAGAGAGCTCAAGTTCCGAAGAGGGGAGGTAAGGTTGTTCCAGAGCTCAGTGATTTTGAAGTGCTAATGCTGAGTTAATGCCGGAGCACTTACCCCTAAATTCTTTAAAATGTGTCTAGTTAGGTGCCTAACTTAATAGGCTAAATCGGCACTCAACATCTCTTAATTGACATTAATTGAAAGGCACCAAACTTGGTAGGCATGATTCTACAACAGTTAGACACCTAGTAAAAGTGGATGTGGTTAGGGGGCAGATCATGGGCATGTTTTTGAGTTAGGAGCCATTAGGTACAAACATTTAGGCCAAGAAAGCTCTGGCATAAATAGGGTAGTCCTAAATATTAGAATGCTTAGGTGGTGCTAAGCGTAATTCTATAATGGGCCCCCTTTCTAGAATTGTGCTTAGCGCTGCATTTGTCAGCACCAATTTTTTTAAGTAACATCTAAGGACTCAGGCTCTTAGCACTCCTAAGTAGGACGCATTCTGTATTAATTTTTTGGCAAATCCCACTCACAAAGGAAAAATTAGCACGGCACCTGCAAAAAAGAAGAGCTATGTTTTGGGGACATGATAGAAATGGGCTTAGCATGCAGGAACATCTCATGTTCACAAGCGCTGAGCCCTTAGTACAGGGATGTCAAAGTCCCTCCTTGAGGGCCGCAATCCAGTCGGGTTTTCAGGATTTCCCCAATGAATATGCATATGCATGAGATCTATTTGCATGTACTGCTTTCATTGTTTGCTAATAGATTTCATGCATATTCTTTGGGGAAAACCTGACTGGATTGCGGCCCTCGAGGAGGGACTTTGACATCCCTGCCTTAGTACCTTCAAATCATGTGGCAGAAAAATAAAACATAGAAACATGATGGCAGATAAAGGCCAAAGGACCCATCCAATCTACCCATCCGCGGTAACCATTATCTCTTCCTCTGATACCATGTGCCTATCCCAGGCTTTCTTGAATTCAGACACAGGCATATAAAGACCAATCTCTCCAATCTGCCATCTACTATATAGTAATGTCACCTTAATTAGCAACTCATTTTAACGAAGAATGGGACTCCACATCTGAGCTGTTTAGATTGTCGCTCCAAGTTAAACATGGTATAGTGAGGGCAGGAGAAAATGAGAAAATCTCATGATCATCCATTCACTATTAAAGCGAAAAGCCCTAGCTTTTGAAAAATATTTAGAGAAATACTGTAGATTTAAAAGGTTAAGTGACTTTTTTCCTAGCATTGAAGGAAACAGAATGGTCATAGCAACAAGAAAACTCTCGAGAGAATCTTTAAAACCCTGAGACTTCTAATTACCCATATTGTCAACTAATTTTTAAAAATTCATTCACTTTTAATGCACTTATCATACAGTA
The DNA here is from genome assembly GCF_902459505.1 of Geotrypetes seraphini. Classification (NCBI taxonomy): domain Eukaryota; kingdom Metazoa; phylum Chordata; class Amphibia; order Gymnophiona; family Dermophiidae; genus Geotrypetes; species Geotrypetes seraphini. The sequence goes on along the minus strand of NC_047093.1, from coordinate 25,359,652 downwards.
ATCATACATACTGAGCAAGAGTGTTTTATACGGTTCTGTGAAGCTGAAGCTTTCTACACTGTGAATAAAAACAAAAAAACCACACCAAAATGGTTTTTATCATATCTTCTACAGCAGTGGTCCCAAACCCTGTCCTGGAGGACCACCAGGCCAGTCAGGCTTTCAGGATAACCCTAATGAATATGCATGAAAGAGATCTGCATATAATGGAGGTGCCAGGCATGCAAGCAAATCTGATCTATGCATATTCATTAGGGATATCCTGAAAGTCTGACTGACCTGGTGGTCCTCCAGGACAGGGTTGGGAACCACTGTTCTACAGAACTCAGCCAATTCCTATGAAATTTAATAGTGGCCTGAATTAAGTATATGTAAAATTTCCCACCACACCACACAACCTTGTGAAAATGAATTGTGAACTGAATAAAAACACAGCAAAAAGTTTTATGACTTATCATTTTGCAGAAAAATGTAAAGTCAGAAAGCAATGCTTCAATTAAGCAGATGTTCGAAGAGCACTCCCTTTGCATGAAGGCACACCCTGATCTATGGACTTGTCAATGATGCTCTGCTTCAGCTCAAGCCAGAGATGAAGCACTGTTTAAGGACTCTAGCATCAGATATCGTTGTCTGGTAGACGCGTTCCTGTATCGGCCCCCAGATCCAGTAGTCAACTGGGTTAGGTCTGGTGAATTCACAGGCCAGAGGTCTAGACCAATGAAGTCTGGGATCTCCCAATGTAGCACTTCTACGGTGTCCTTTGCACGATGCGCTGAGGCATTGTCCTGTTGGAAGATAGTCTCCCAACATGCAACAGATCCTGCATCCGGTAGTATGCATTATTGATCTTAACCTCAGGACCGATGAACAGATCTGTAAATTCAAGTTTCAAGATTGTGATCGAGACCATGACTGACTGGCTAAAGGTCAGGCAGCTCAGTAGTAGGCATTTGGCATTAATCTCACGTTTCAGTGTTGTTGAAGGCACATACAGGCAATCATTCTGAGTTTCACCGCTTTGTATTTGTCTTCATGCACACCACCTTTCAAGTATTTAAGTGTTTATATATCTGTTCATGCATATCCTTAGCTATCTCTATTTCCATTTGTCAGGACCCCTGATGAAGGCGTGTTAACCGAAACACGAACCGTGTCAGGTCCCTTGGTTTGTTATAAGGTGGTAACTAACTGCTTTCAATTTTTAATAAACATAGCCTGCATCTTGTCCGCTTATCTGCAGGTTTTCTTTGTTTACCTTTAAGCAAGTACCAAGTTCTTTATCAGAATTTGGTCTTCTGCAGTGAAAACTATTTTGATAAAGACTGTTTACAAATTACTGTCTGCTTCTACACATATCCCATAGCAACCCTTCATTGAAATACTTACATCAACTTCATTCAGGACACGATGCACTAAATTTCATAAGAATCGGCCAAGTCCAGTTGAAGATACGCCACAAAAAGTCTGTTTTTTTTGTTTTGTTTTTTCAGTTTACAGTATAGATCGAGTTTAAAGGCATATCAAATTTTTAGGGTTCAAAACCATTTTTGAGCTTTTGAAAAGCATTGTCTTGCAGAACACAATACAAAGCACTCACATTTCGTCCCATCCTAATCCTCACTGCTCTAGTGCAAAAGATAAAAGTATTTGCAAAAAGGGCTAGGTACACCAGTAAAAGACATGAGTATGTACTTTATTTCAATGCAGATATAAATAAACTGGCCTTAAAACGCTGATTTTCAAAAGTAAAACTTTAGCACATTAGCTCACTATGTTACAGTCTCTCTCTACACAGGGATTTGTTATTTGTTTTTTCTGCTCTAGATCTTGTTTATCAAAGTATAATGCAAATGTCTTCAGCGCATAAAATAGTGTTAGCTTTAGGCAGTAATGCCCAATACGATTTGATGAAACACTAGAACAGCTGTGTTCTTTATGTCACCAGGGATTGCAGTTAACTCAACCCACTGAATTTGTTAGTGCTAAAAATGTTCAACCTTTTTTTCCCCTGTGCTGGTGAAACACTGCAAAAGCAAAACATGTTAATAATCAGAAATACATATGCAGTGGCAATGTTATTTTTAAGCTGGTTTGTCTGATAAGGCATCTTAAATATTAAAATTACTTGCCAACATGAATCCAGTTAATCCGGGAAGGTGCTTTATTACAACAGATCATTTTACTGTGAGCCAGGAGCAGGAGTCTCCAAGAAGGATCATATTGCTATTATAAATCAAACTTTATGAAACTCTTATGAAACAGGAAAGACAATGTGGTTATTACAATAAGCAAAGTTGAGACTGTTTGCAGCAGCTGGGAAGCTGGTACATGGTGATAGCTAAAATGTATTAGTAAACAGGTTCTCAGCTGTTCACACCACCTTTTAAGAACTGACAACCACAGAAGAATTGTATTTTAAAGCACATTACTTGGACAGAGAAAACATTAACAAGCTGCTTTAAAATGCCCCATTGTTATAAAATCTTGTTAATAGTCCCCAAAACTAATCCTGATCCATTTTATTCAAAATGTGCATCAGCCAGATTCACACTATGCACCTGAAATTATAATTTCATAATACATACTGAAGCTAACAAAGAATACAAAAAAAAAATCTAATGGTAATAGATTATTTTAAATTTCTTTGTAGGTGGGTGAATAAAGTGAAAAATATTTAGTAATCATAATGGGTTTATTCCAGTTCTTATTCTATTAGTTCCTACTCCAGTGATCTTCACTATTTTTCCAATAAGGGCCGCTTTGTCAAAAAGAAACCTCAATGTGAGAATCAAAATCATTGTCAAAGCGAGCAGCACACTGGGCAAGGGAGGGAGGAATAACCCCCACCAATGACAGTTCTCTTCTGATGATCTGATCAACCTAGCTGCTTATGTACATTTAGGACTCCTTCTACAAAGCTGGGTAGCAAGTCCCATGCGACAAATGCAACTCTATAGGCTGCCTCACATTTGCCACAGCAGAGATTATTGCTGCAGCTTTGTAAAAGGGGCCCTTAGTGACTCATGTTAAAACAAAGGCTACTCTTCTGCACTCTCATACCCTAATTTCATATCCCTCATCCCCTCTTATCCATGCTCCCCTCCGGCCTATTACACCCCACATACTCTCCCATCAGCTCCTCTCCCCTACATATTCTTCTCTTAATGCAGTGGTTCCCAAACCTGTCCTGGAGGACCCCCAGGCCAGTTGGGTTTTCAAGATAGCCCTAATGAATATGCATGACAGAGATTTGCATATAATGGAGATGCCAGGAATGCAGATCTACTCCATGCATAATCATTAGGGCTATCTTGAAAACCCGACTGGCCTGGGGATCCTCCAGGACAGGTTTGGGAACCACTGTCTAATGGAACCCCATGTAATCTCACATTAACCCCACATTCTGTCTCTATCCTCAACCCAGTTTTTAATCCCTATACTTTCCACAGAAGCTTTTTGGCCTTGAAACATCATTTCAATTTTCTTGTAGCACCACATAACTCCAGTTTCTGCACAGTGCCCAGATTCCTTCACTGCTCTTTCAGTTCCTTTTTGCAAAATACTTATCTCCTGCACTAGAGCAGTAAGGATTAGGATGGGACCAAATGTGATCTGCGATGAAACAGCTAAGTCAGTAGTGGGGAACATGTAGTCTATTGTGACCTGATATAATATAGAAACCAGCTGATGTGAAAATATCAAAGAAAAAAGATGCCCAGCCAGAGCCATCGTGTTCCTGTACCACCAGAGCACCTCATCCTGCCCACCCCATCACTTCCTATTGCATTATGGGGTGGGATAGCAGGACCTTCAGTGGCACAGGGGCATGAAGTTTCCATGCTTGATACTGTTAAAATCTGCCATCACCAGGGGAAGAGGTATGAAAGATACAGTTGGCCATCAGGCAGACAAGGAATGGAGGAGACTTCATTTGATAATGTTAAGAACAGCAAAATGCTAAAGCTTTACTATATATAATACTGTATATTCAATATATGAATTATATTAAACTGCAATTATACCAACTGTATTTCTATAGATCTTTTTAATTTTCAGTTAATAGGTCATTTTTTGTTGCACACAGCGAGTATTTTCATTTTTTTTTTTTTTAAATCTTTTATTGTATTTATGTGTATTCTGTCATTGGGTTTGTGTGCTGTCAACATGGAGTGCTTTAGGGGTCCTTTTACTAAAGCTCAAATGTTAAGGTACAACGGGGTGCTTAAAAGTTCTCAGCCTGACCAACTTCTTAAATTCTGACCATTATTTTGCCACTGCAGCTGAAGAGAATGTTATCTTATTTCATTAAGTGCCAACTTGCAGAAACAAAATTGTTTTGACATTGTTTCAGATCATTGATTGAACCATATCCACGTTTTCCTTTGGTTGGGCTGAGAACTTTTCAACACCCCCTCCTATAAAGTGGGTTTCTTAGCCATTAGCACAAGCTAAGCTTTAGTAAGTGTCCTAGTTTGGTCTTTTGACTTATGCAGACTTAAGAAATGTGATCATATTTCTGATCATTATCAAAAGCTTCATTGGCTTCCCATACAAGCTTGTGTTGCTTTTAAATTTGTTTGTATTGTTTTCCATATATTACACAAGATTCATCAAATTTGTTGATTTTCCAATCAATTTTTAATTTATCACAGGTACATAATGCATCTTTATTACAATAGCCAACTATAAAAATGTACACTATAAACAACATCTGGGGTCTTTATTTCCTTTCAGGTGATTTCTGTATTGAATGAAATGTCTCAGAATATAAAATCTGAAATTATGTAAGACTTCAAATAAGAAAGACTTTAGTTTCCTTCAAAGTTTTTTTTATTCCTGTTAATTTTTGTGTAATGCATGTTTGCAAGTTTTGGCAGTTTTTATTATAGTGTTTTATTTTTATCTATTTTGATATAATTCCCCATGTTATTTAATGGGCTACTTAAAATGTATACGTTTTCTAGACTCACTCGAAGTCTTGCCTTTGTTTAAACTAATTTAGGGACCCTTTCACTAAAGCTTAGCATGTGCTAAGTGCCACACGGCCCATAGGTATGTAAAAAAGGATGTACAGTATTTATCACATGCAAATTTTAGTAAAAGGGCCCCTTAATTATATCGCTTCCTCCCAGTTAATTTTGCTTTCAAAAAATGAATTATAAAAGCACTAAATGTATACACTTAGGGCCTATTTTACACAGCTGCGCTAGCGGCTGCAGCGCGGTAACGGTCCTGAAGCCCATATTTAAAGGGCTTCGGGGCTGTTACCGTGTGGCTTTGTAAAACAAGCCCTTAGTCACCCTCTTAAATGGGATATGGCCTTTTGATTATAAAAGGTTCCCCACCTCTGAGCTAGGTAAATGTAAAGTGTGCAATTTCAGAACACAATTGCACCAATTATTAAAACTGTGCTTCTATGACAGATGTTCAAATGAAATATAGGGCTCCTTTTACTAAGATGCACGTTTTTAGCACATGCTGCATTGCCCTGTGCGCTAACCCCGCACTACGTGCCAAGAACTAACGCCAGCTCAATGCTGGTGTTAGCGTCTAGCGTGCACTAAAACCGCTAGCGCAGCTTAGTAAAAGGAGTCTATAGTTACTGCTTAATCTGAAAGATGCACTGTTGATTCCATGTGGTTTAGGATAATAAAAATTACCACTACACAGCACTAAGACTAACAAAAGACCCACAGCAACTGTATAATTTTTAAAAAATTTTAATACAAACTTAATATAAACTATTTCAGTAAATCTTAACATGTAAGACACTGACTTAAAATACTTTATAACATTTTTATCAAGTATTGCACAATGTAGGTACAAAATTAATATTTACGATTACATTTTTCCATAATATATAGCAAAAATCTTTTTTAAGTTCTTAACAGAAAATACAACTCTCGTGTTCTTGAAAAAGGAAATATTCCTAAATTTTTAATTTCACCACTAAGGAATATTCTGTACACAATTTTTTTTTCTCTTTTACAATAGCTGATGTCTTAAAGATGGATATTTTACAATTTCAGTAAAAAAACAAAGCTGTTGCAGCTGTCACAGATCACTGAAGTAGTAAAAAGATATAAATGCAATACCATGTCATAGAAACAATATATATACTCTGATATTTTACAAACTCTGTACTAAATTAAATTATACAATTAGAAAAAGACCAATAAACCCACTTTATTAGTGCTAATTTAAAAAAAAAATCAGCCATTCTTGCTAAATTTTTAAATACTGTAAGAGGCCGTATTTGAGAGTACACTTTAAAATGTATTAAGTATAAAATAACTTTTGTGCTTGGCTGGCAAAAGAAAAAAATGATGCATGTTTATGTAACCAAGCTTGAATGTTTCCCTACTACAAGCTTTAGGAAAAAAAATTCTCAAGGGATCAAAACACACCCTTGGGCTCGTGCATTTTAACTTGTACAATACATTAGAGCAGGAGAACAGTTTTTCTTTAGTTGGCCATGACTGGCTGGAATTGCTGGTTAGAATACTGCATGTTGTTTAAGCTAAAATTCAAGCCATCCATGAATGATTTCTCATTGAGACCACCGTAGGCTGCAAACATATCAAAGGCATTGCTGTACTGGAGAGGATTGAGGTTAACAGGGCTGTCACCTGGAAATATTCCATTTCCACTGCTTTGACCTTGGAGGTTAGGGAAAATGAACTCCTTGGCATTTGGAGAAAGAGCAGAAGTCTTCTGCTGTTGCTGCTGGTTACCCAGGCCAAGCCCATACAGAGAGTGCACAGAGGAGGAAATGGTTTTCTGCTTCAAAAGGTTATTCACATTCAAGCCAAGGTTGGTTGGAGAGGCGCGTGCAATCTTATTGTTACGGCCACTATTCTTCATTTTGGTTGAACCAAACTTAGTGGCAGCAAAAGTGGCAGTGGTGAAGGTTAAAGGCTGAGAGGATCGGGGCATGAATGTAGGGCTTACAGAAGCAGAATTGCCAAAGGAAGGTGATGGAGAACTGGACACTGAAGAGGCTGGGTCACTGATTGGCATAAACACCTGAGCCTCTGGGTTAAAGCTGTTCTTGATCTCCTTATCCAACTCATATCCACTTTCATTATTGTTATCATCCACGTAAAGCACTTTCACCTGTCCCTTTTCACCAATTTGATATGAAACTTCAAATGGGTCAATCCAAACATTGAGGTCCTGAGGCAGATTTCCACGAACATCATCAATATCCAAACCGCTCTCTTTGGCTGCTTCTTCTATTACAGGGTCCACTTTCTCCCCTATATGAATGCATCTAAACCCTGATCCTTTATATGGCTTGTCTGGATACCAGTGCCCTTCATATTTTTTCTTCAGAAGTCTTTCCAACTCTTCTCCAAAAATATTAACTCGTCTTCGAGGAAGTTTATTGTACAAATATGAAATAATAAAATTGAGTGCTACTTGGATTTCAAGCTGCATAGCTGCAATGCCACAATGTTGTGAAGTTGTGTAGTTAAAACAACTCAAAGACAGCGTTCAGTATGACACAGTGGAACTAAATTTCAAAGTGCTGGTTCCTAGTTGGGTCTATCCTTCACCTTGAGTGTTCTTGTTCCTTTAAGAAAACAAAAGTGAACACACCAGATAAGGAAAAGAAAACAAAGCATCTAGACCTAATTTATTATAGTCTGTTTCTAAAATGGTGCATATATAAGGAACTTCAAAACAAAACACTGCAAGGACAATGTGCAGTAAGAAGGCTATGTTCACTATAGCAAAAAATGATAATGCATTCAAAAGATTCTGCTAAAAATTAACATGATACATGATAAAAATATCTAAAAATATAGTGTTTCGCCCTTCAAATGCTCTTAACAAGTGAACACCAATTTATCTCAAGTTACAGCACACCAAAGAAAGGATCATTAAATGTGCAAAACATGTCCTTGGAGAGCTGGGTTAAGAAAAATGCTTAAAACGGCATCCCTTTTTTTTCAAGCTAATCCATTTTGTTTTAATGCCGCATTTTCCCCTTCCCCAGTAGAAAGCGACAGTCTCGGAGCTTGCTTAACACGACCTTTAAACGTTAGATTGGTTCAGCAATGGGTGGGGATTAAGATCAAGGGCAATGGAATATTTAATGCACAAAAAAAAAAAGGAGCAGCCTGCTTATTTCTGCCCCGACAAAAGGCCGACGATTTAGGAGTGGTTAAAGTAAAACCCAAACGACATTAACCCAACAGTTACATAAATAGTGTAACGATAACGGGAAAAGAATGCCACTTGCCAAAAGCCTCTCTGCCTACAGAAGGGCGTCCAAAACAAACTGGGGCCGTCACGAGATGGTCATGAAAAAAAAAAAGAAAGGGGGGGGGGGCCTATGAAATCTCGTAAAATAAGGTCATTTCCATTTTTATAAATACATTTAAACACCCCCCTTTTTTTTTTTTTACATTCTTTTCATAGGGACAAGCGCAGTTACACAATAACCCATTTTCGGTCTCATTAAATTTCTGCTCACAAACCCAGGGAGCAACACAGCTGTTCCCTGCCAGAAATGGCAAAGCAGCAGCTTAAACGCAGAAAACAACACGGGCACCCCTAAAAATAAAAACCAAGGGCTGGGCCCCGCCCCCCCCCCGAACCCTTCCCCCCCAGGATCTCCTCTTCCCCCCCCCCCCCCATTAATAGGCGAAACCTCCCTCTCCTCCCCCCCCCCCGAAAAGGGCCTGTGTGTATCTCCTCCTGCCTCAACCAGCTCCTCCTCTGCCAAATGCACCACCGAACCCGCAAATAAGCCAGCGCGCATGCAATCGCTTCTCTCTCTCTCCCCCCCACCTCAACTCCCACGTTTTCAAAAGCGCCTTTACCTCACGCGCGACACCCCCCCCCCCAAAAAAAAAAAAAAGCTTTTACAAAAACAACAACAAAGCCAGTGTCATGAAGTAAACCTCGGTAACTGCGCCAAAATGAGGACATAAATAAAGCCTTCGACCGGGGGGGGGGACACAAGCCCCCCCGCGCTTTTATCGCCGTTCGTAACCCCCCCTCGATAAAACCGCACACGCGTTAACTCGAAGTTACCTCACGATCTTGTTAGAAATAAAAAATTTTTAAAAAAATTACAAGCGATCGTAATTCCTAGGGGGAAAACAACGACTACGAGATTATTTTCTGCCCCCTCCCCTCCCCCCCCCTCGCTGTACGGCGCTTCCCCCTCCCCCCAACATTCCGGCCCGAAGTTACGGCCCCAACTGTAACCGCACCAGCCCCGACGCACGACGCCTCGAAGCGCAAATACTTACTCGATTCGGTACAGAAATGGGGATATTCACAGCAGTTTTTTTGAAGTAGTGCAAATAAAACAAAAAGAAAAAAAAAAATATGTCACGACTGTACAATATATAAATATTTTTGTTTCGTTTGGTACAAACTTTCAGCTTCACGAAGGGTTTATTCCAGTTTTATTGTTTCGCTTTTTTTAACGCTTGTTTTTTCTTAACTTCGGTATTGATACACGGTTTCTTTATTTTCTTTTATTTTGTTGTTGCTGTTTTGTTGTTGGGGGGTTTTTTTCCCCCTCCCCGATCACGTCGACTAGCAGCTCGGGGGGGAAAGCTCTTTACACTTCTGCTCCAACTCCTGTCAGAAGCGTCCTATTTATAGAGCCCGTCCGCCATTGCTCCGATGGAGGGGGAAGGCGGGCGGCGAAGCAGCTCGCCCAATGGCCGAAGAATTCGCGCTTTCCCCGCCCGCCGCCGCGTCTTTCTATTGGCCCATTTGCGACGTCCTTCAAGGACGGGCTCCTGACGCAGGGGTTGACGACAGGGACACGTCACTGCAGCGAACAAGCCCGCCCGCCGACATTCTATCGGCCAATGGCGCGAGCGGTTTGGTCAGGGATGGTGCAACCCTAACAGCGATTGGAAGGGAAGCCGTCGCTCATCAACTGACATTGCAAAAGAAGAAAAAAAAAAATCGCAACTTGCTGGTTACAATTATTTATATTTCTAAATATACTAAATAACTAGTGCATTTTTATTTTGTTAGTTTAAGAGAAAAATAGGTTTGGATAATCTTTTTCAGTTATTGCTCTCGACGTTGAGCCGGCGTCATTCTGCAATGACGTATTCAACACTTGACTTCTAATCTGCACTGACCGCCTCGAACGTAAAAACTAGCTAGAGGTATCTGCATTTCCCACGCCCACTCAAAAAAAAATATTTCCCTTAAACCTATTATACCTGGCTTATAACTACTCTATACAAAAATGCATTTTTTTAAGACAACAAATTTTTTTAAAAATCCCTCAAAATAGATATATTTACTAATGTATACAAACAAGTGCACAGCTACTGCGGAAGGATATGGAAAAGCCTATTCTCTTTGCACCTTGCGCCCGCCCCAAGACCTCCGCCCATAGCTGCTAAAAATATTACTCACAGGTAGCAACGATTTCGGATTGGTTAGCCTGTTCTTTTGCGCCATTTTAATTGGCTGGCTGGTATCTAAGGTGAATGCGTCAAAGCTTTAGGAAACGGGGAGGAGAAAGAGGCGTTTGCACCCTCACCTTTAAAGGGCCAAGATGCGGAGAGGGCAGGTCACGTGCTAGTGGGAGCGCGCATCCTGCAGAAGAGGGCACTCTTGGGTCTCACTCTATTAATAATAATAATAATGTAACTGTTTATTTTTATCAGACTTTGACCAGGGATGATATTTACAGCTTGTAACAATAACCTAACATAGTAACCGTAATGCATTACAATAGCCACTGCGAATCCTGCTGCATACTGGGTGAAAATAAAATGCTGCACGGACACTAGGGCATGCATGCGTTTCAAAAGGGATTATGTTATTTATGGTCTTATTTTGTATTTTATTTGGTGAGTGGGAGAAGTTAGGTTTTCATTTTTTATTATTTTAATGGAGTTTGTAATTACCTTGATTGTTTTTGTTAACAGATAGGTAGGGTATAAGAATTTTAATAAATACATAATAAAATACTCTTGTCTAGAGGTATATCGGGTTTAAACTCTGTTATGTTATGCACCCTCAATAGAGAGCAAGCTTCTTTGTAGTGTTATGTGTAGAATTCTGTCATCCTAAGGCCTGAAATTCCTTTCTGCCTTTTCCTGTCTCAGGCTCCAGCTTCCTACTACTATTTATTATACACAGCGCTGTACATTTTAACATACAGTAAACAGTCCCTGCTCAGCTTCCTCAGTTCCCTCCACTACTACTATTTAACACTTCTATAGCGCTGAAGGGCATACACAGTGCTGTACATTGTGACATTAAATAGTCCCTGCGCGGAAGAGCTTACAATCTAACTTGCACAGTCAGACATGACATAGAGGGGTTGGGGATGCAGAACCCAAGGAAGAGAGCTTGGATTTATAAGTAGTCTCAAAGAGGTGAGCTTTTAACTTGGACAAGCACTGCTAGAGATGGAGCCTGCCATAGGGCCAGCATCCATGTCCCCTCCCCTCCTCCCACAGGTCTAGCCACTCTGATTGATCATTCCACCACACCCCCACCCCTCCGCTTGTAGATCCAGCATCTTCCCTAGCTGCAGACCCTCCTAAAGCAGCAATGATGGCTGGCCAGCAGAGGCAGCACTATGAACAAGCTGCTTGTGGTGGGCTCCACCAGGGTCTTTCTTTTGCTACATCATCTGTCTTTAAGAAGTGACATCACAGACAAATGATGTGGCAGAGGAAAGGTCCTGGCAAGGCCAGCTGCAAGCACCTGCTCACAGTGCTCTGCCAGCCAGCCACCGCTGCAGCTTTGGGAAAGCACATGGTTAGGGAAGATACTGGATCTACAAGGGAAGGGGGGTCAATCAGAGAGAGTGAGAGACGCTAGACCTACTCTAGAGAGGGAGGTGTCAGGTCAGAAGCAGGAGGGAGAGCAGAAAGCCTTAGCTCAACAGGAGTGTGGAAGATGACCCAGGCCATGGGAAACTTGGAAGGTCTGTGCGGAATTCTGCACCGCACAGTTGGAAAGAATTTTGCCAGGTATAACCTATGAGGGAGTGCATATAATTTTGGTAAAAGGAATGCTTTGAGTTTTTTGGAGGAGGGTTAGGGCTACCTTGCCAATATTATGACACCTGTCTAATGAAAAGAGAACAAAATGTAAGTTGGGCGTGCCCTAGGACATTGCAGGAAAGTTAACTCCCTAGACCACCAAAAATATATGAATCTCAAATCTACATTTTTAAGATAAGGAGTACCCTCAGCGTGAGTTTGAAAGCTTTAAAGAGCGACTCAAAGAGCAGCAAACACTGAGCAGAGATTACCACTCACTGCCAGCCGCACACCATCATCTGGGTGCTCCTGTGTGCTTTAAAGTGCAAGTCAAGTGCAAACAATGCGCAATAAATAAATACATATAAAAGTGGAAGACAAAAAGTTCATTGTCCTGCAATGCCCCGAATGCCTAACCCACTGACCTAAACAGAGAATGAAAAAATTAGTCACTTGTCTCTCCAGTTACTTAGCTGAATAAGGTGCTGTAGTCAAATAGTAGCAAGGAGAGTCCAGCTTTTTTTGGATCAAAGACCAAAGTTAAAGTGCAGTCCTCTTTCAACACAAGAAAGCATGAAAAGCTCCCACTGAAACTGGCTTTGGGGTTGTAGTTCAACAAATTACACCTGCTGAGGTACCAGGTACCCTGTGAGAGGGTGTTAATTTGCATTAAATAAGATGTTCTTGAATCACATCAACACAATAGTCCCCATTGCTATTGTGGGCAGGGCAGGATTAATTCGTCGGCCCCTAGGCACACAAGTACACTGGGCTCCCCTGCCCCGCCCCACCCCATCATGTGCCCAGGCGGAAACAGGAAGCTGCGTCAGAGGGAAGCTTTGGGCAAGCAGCACTGCTTGCAAAATTACAGTTCCCGTTGCCTTTCTTACCCGCGTTAATTGCTTGTCTTACTTTCCGTCGATAGGGGGGGCCGTGTTGCTGATTGGGGGGCACATTGCTGATCGGGGGGGGGGCCCACGTTGCTGATCAGGGGAGGTCTACGTTGCTGATCGATGCTGGATGGGCCCATTGCTGTTAGGAAAAACAATGCTGATGCCCTCCTTCATTGGGCCCCCCCTGACCATTTCGGGCACTAGGCACTTGCCTACTGGGCAGACAGGATATGGACAAAATTCCCAAAGATACAATGGTCAGACTTGAACAGGCTTTACAAAAAATACAGCAAATCCTCATGTGACTTGAACAACTGTCCCTCATACTTACTAGCAACAGCTTCCACCAAATTTAAAGCTAGCCTCACACTATGGCTTCAAACAACACTAAGTGAAGGTCATTTCCCACCGGAATTAGGAGAAATCATAATTACACCTATCCTAAAAGATCCCAAAGGTCCTATAGATAATCCTGCAAACTATAGACCAATCGCTTCAATCCCTCTATACATTAAAATAACAGAAGGCCTTGTCGCACAACACCTCTCCAACTACCTTGAAGACCATCACATACTACATCCATCACAATCTGGATTCAGATCCAACCATAGCACAGAAACTCTACTGGTATCACTATTAGACATTGCACGACAACACCTCAGCAAAGGAAACAAGCTGCTTCTCATTCAACTCGATCTTTCTGCGGCATTCGACCTAGTTGACCATCACACACTACTCCAGATATTAGACGCAATAGGAATCTCAGGTAATGTTCACAAATGGTTCCAAAGCTTCCTCAAAACACGAACATACAAAGTCAAATCAAAAGAGCACATATCCGAACCATGGTCAAACCCATGTGGAGTACCACAAGGATCACCATTATCACCCATATTATTTAACCTCTTCATAGCATCCCTAGGCATAACCCTAGACGCCCTAAACACAGTATCATTCAGCTACGCAGATGATATAACTATCCTCCTACCCTTTAATATTCAAGACCCCTTATCCACAAACCACCTGAAAATGATAATGGAAACGGTAGAAAAATGGATGTCAAGTCATAAACTAAAACTGAACTCGGAAAAAACTAAATTCCTACTACTGGAAAGGGAAAAAAAACCTTCTCTCACAGAACTAGAAGTAAATACAATCAAGTACCCAATGCAAAGCACACTCAAGATCCTGGGAATTCAACTAGACAGAAACTGCACAATGCAGTCTCAAATCCACAAAATCATCCAAAGAGCATTCTTCACAATACGTAACCTAAGAAAAATAAGAAAATTCTTCAACAAAGATCAATACAAGATATTAGTACAATCCCTAGTACTGAGTATTGTAGATTACTGTAACAGCCTATACCTATCATGCCCAAAATACATGATAAAACAATTACAGACAGTTCAGAACACAGCCCTCAGAATCATCTACTCACTAGGCAAATATGACCACATCACCAAAGCATACCTAGATTCACACTGGCTACCAATAAAAGCAAGATCCCAGTTCAAATTCTACTGTCTACTATACAAAGTAATACATGGAACAGCACCCAGCTACCTAAACAACAGACTACACCGTAACCTCTCACACAGATTAAGGAGAACTCAGAGCCTATTCACTCACCCCCCTCTCAAAGGAACACGACGAAAGAAACTATATGACAGCCTTTTAGCGACACAGGCAGCAAAGATCGATACTACCATCACCAATCTACTGACCAAATCAATAGACATTAAAGCATTCCGAAAAGAAATCAAAACTCATCTCTTCAAAAAACACTTCCCATCATCATAACCTCACAAAAGTATTAGAAAATGCTCTCATGACTACCCTAACACCACCACTAGCAACACCCGAATCCGGACAGTATTATCTCTATTCGTCTAAACAGCAGAATCCGGACAATATTATCTCTATTCGTCTAAACAACCTATCACTATCTAATATCTACTACCAAATTATCCTGGAAAAGTCCAGAACAACAATTGTAACTTAACGCATTCTTGATTATATGTACTGCAATGCTACTGGAAATGTCCAGTCTTCTAACTTGTAATCCGCTTAGAACCGCAAGGCACAAGCGGAATAGAAATCACTAATGTAATGTAATGTAATGTAATGTATTGGTTAATCCTGCCCTGATTGTGGGCCTATTCACTAGGCACATTAACACTGATCTACAATAATGCACGTTTAACATGTTAGAACATAAGAACATAAGAGTTGCCTCCGCTGAGGCAGACCATAGGTCCATCTTGCCCAGCGGTCCGCACCCGCGGCGGCCCATCAGGCTTATTGCCTGAACAGTGCTCCCTGACTAATTTTATAACTTACCTCTACCTCTATTCTTTTCTGTACCCTTCTATCCCTTCTAATGCGCTTTAGTAAACCTAGCCCACAGAAGATCTGGAAATTACAAGTAGCATCCTAGTGGTTTTCAACCCCATCCTCAAAACACACCTAAGTCAGGATTTAAAGATATCCATGCTGAATATGCGCAAGGCATCTACAAACAAAGCAAAGCATGCAAAGTCATTGTTCTTATCTTGAAAGTTTGCCTTGCTAGGTGTGGTCTTCAGTTTGGGTTGAGAACCCTTAACCATTCTATTTCCAGCAAAGAAACCCTCAGAAAAGGTATACTCTTTGCAAAACACCACATTGTCAATGATATTCGTTCCAGCCAGTGACAGACGTATGAACATACCTGTATCTAAAAACTGAGAGTCTGTCTACGGATAGTGTGTATGAAACTAATGCTTTGTATGTGCTCTTATAAGAAAGCGTTGGCACATGCTAGTGACAAAGATACTATTATTTGTGTGCATTCAAAATAGAGGATGTAGGATTAGCACTGTGCCTCGGGTGATCATGGGAGGGCATTTCTCACCCCCATCAATTCTTGCCCATGATATGGTCAGCTAGAATTTGAGGGAATAGGGAGAGTTTATTTTGTTTAGAAACCATTTGCACCAATGTTTTCTCATTATATTCAGAATTCTGTAGATCTCTCCCTTTATCTGTAAGAACTCTGCAAGATGATCTTTCCAGGTAATGAGCTGGCCTTTGCATAAGGCGACTGGACTTCATTAGGAAATCAAACAATGGTGCAGCAACGTTGGTCTTGCTAGGATATCATCCAAAACTATATAGAGAATTGATTTCTCCCTCTTTTAATGCATCTGGTGCCTGGAGTGTAAAGGGAAAAATAATGGCATATAAATGCCAAATGGCCCATCCACAGGACCCACTATAACTTCTACCACACAGTTTCGTTTCATGGTGTTATTGAGCAGGTGTGGCAGTCTTTGCTAGACATAAGAGCAGTGTGCAGCTCATTTAGGGTTGCATTCTCTTCTCCTTCAAGTAGGAAATATACAATACAGCCTTGTTCTTGAAACTCCTGCACATAAGGCCACGAGAAGAGAGAAGTTAGATTTATTATTTATTTTTTTTTACTAATAGATCAATCATCTTTAGGTCTCTAGGAATGTTTAATGTTATCGCACATTCCCCAGTGAATACTGGACTTTGGTTCACAGTGCTGCCACTGATAAATTCATAGTTTGGATGTATTTGTTTCAGGGTGTTATCGGGTCAAATACCAAACTATCTTGTAGAGTCATTTGCTTTTATACAAACTCTACGCATTCTCAAAGCACACACGCTTTATTTGATTTTCCATCGACTAAGGGTTGTAAATACAGGAAATATCATCAGCGTCTTTATTCGTATCAAGCAGCATTATGGGATAAGGATCTCAAATCTATAATATTGGCCTTTAGCTCTTATCAACATTTCAGGAAACAATTAAAAACTTGTTTACTAGATTCCTGGGTAACTAAGGCATTTTATCTGATTGTACGTTTACTCTTCTTTGTAAACTGCATTGAACTTAACGGTATTGCAGTATAGAAATGGAGTTTATGTTATGTATTAAACTGCCTGCAAAATCAAGGTGGTGCAGAATTGGAACAGCCATGCTAACTACAGAAAATGCTTTACTACTGAGAGAAAGATGTATGGCAAGGCAGGTGACCCGTCAAAAGTGCGCTGGACAATGGCGCAATGACAAACCCGCCCCGACATTCGTGCGCAGGACAAGTACGTGCCACCGTATTCATTTTTCCACACTCAGGGGGTATGTGGGGGGAACCCCTCTACTTACACTCATGCTCTGCTTGTGGGGGGGGGGAACCCCCTAAACTTAGAACTCGCACGCAATGAATATTTTGCCATCTGAGGGGTGGAACCCCCCAAATTAGCGCTCTCATTGAGGGGGGGTGCTCAATGCCGACACGATCTTTATCCCAGGACAAGCAGGCAGGCTATTCTCACATATGGGTGACATCATCAGCGGAGCCCGGATGCGGAAGCTTGTAAGCAGACTTGCTTGAAGAAATTCGAAGTTTCGAGTCGACCGCACTGCGCATGCGCGAGTGCCTTCCCACCCAGCGTAGAGCGCATCTCCTCAGTTCTCAGTTTTCCGCGGAGCCAAGAAGTCTGTCTTTGACTCTCTGCGTTTAACTTCGTTACTTCGTGCCTTCTCTGACCCGCAGCTTGTCTCTTTTTCTTCACGAATTGCTGTTCTTACTTTATTTCTTTTATTTATAGTTTTTTAAAAAACATTTTTTTTTCAATCTTCCGTCCGACTGCCGGGGCAGGCCGCTCAGCCGCAGCCCAAGGGCTTCAATTTTGCGGCGGCCGTTTTTCCTTATATGTCCCGGCCAGTAACGGACTTCATAAAGTATAGCCAGTGCCAGTGTGCGATTTCTATTACGGACCCACACCATCAGTGCCTCAAGTGCCTTGGGCCGGATCAGCAACCGAAGTCGTGCAAGCGCTGTGCTATTCTTCAACCTTGAGCCCTTAAACGTCATCATCTTTTGGTGGAGAAGCTCTTCGGGATGGATTCTTCCTCCGATCCCTTGACTTCAAAGGCGACCTCAGCTTCACCTTCGACCGAGATTCCTCCTGCTTCTACTGCTTCCACCTTGAGCCTCATCAAACCTTCCTCGTTTGCAACAGCTCTCTCTTCGACGACATCTGACATCTCAATGGTCTCCGTACACAAGGTCACTGGACCAATACTGACCACAGTGTCATATCAATCTGTTGGAACTCAGAGCGATTCTCAAGGCTCTCAATGCTTTTCAACATCTTCTTCACGACCAGGTAGTCCTCATTCGGACAGACAATCAAGTCGCTTTGTATTATGTCAACAAACAGGGAGGGACGGGATCTGCCTCCAATTGTCAAGAAGCTCTGAAGGTTTGGGACTGGGCAATTTGCCACAACACCTTCCTCAAAGCTATCTACATCCAAGGGGCGAAGAATTGCTTGGCGGACAACTTGAGTCATCATCTGCAACCTCACAAATGGACACTCCATTCCTCTTCATCATATTTTTTCACAGTGGGGAACGCCTCAAATAGACCTCTTTGCAGCTCCCCACAACTACAAACTGCCTGAGTTCTGCTCCAGGATATACTCTCCTCATTGCCTCGAGACAGATACTTTTCTTCAGGAATGGACGAATCTCTTCCTGTATGCATTCCCTCCATTCCCTCTCATTCGCAAGACTCTTGTCAAGTTAAAGAATGACCATTCCACCATGATTCTGATTGCTCCTCTGTGGCCGAGACAACCTTGGTACTCCCTTCTATTTCAACTCAGCAGCAGGAAGCCATACCTTCTACCAGTTTTTCCATCTCTGCTTACACAGAGTCAGGGATCTCTGCTTCATCCCAACCTGCAGTCTCTACACCTGACAGCTTGGTACCTCTCAACATGACTCCTCTTCAGTTTTCTCAATCTGTAAGAGACGTTTTAGAAGCTTCTAGGAAATCTGCCACTAGACAATGCTATCACCAAAACTGGACTAGATTTTCTACATGGTGTTTTTCTCATGATAAGGAGCGTCAACATTCCTCTTTATCTTCTGTTTTGGAATACTTTTTGCACTTATCCACTTTTGGTCTCAAGTCTACATCGATCCGAGTCCATCTCAGTGCAATTGCGGCTTTCCATCAGCCTATTGAAGGGAAACCCCTCTCTGCTCATCCGGTGGTTTCCAGATTTATGAAAGGTCTTTTCAATGTCAAACCTCCTCTCAAACCGCCTCCTGTGGTTTGGGACCTCAATGTTGTACTTGCTCAACTGATGAAGCCTCCATTTGAACCAATTGACAAGGCTCATCTGAAGTATCTCACTTAGAAAGTGGTGTTTCTCATTGCCCTCACTTCTGCTCGAAGAGTCAGTGAACTGCAAGCTTTAGTAGCTGATCCACCTTTCACGGTGTTCCATCATGACAAAGTGGTCCTTTGCACTCATCCTAAATTCCTCCCTAAAGTTGTATCGGAATTTCATCTCAACCAATCCATTGTACTTCCAGTGTTCTTTCTAAAGCCTCATTCTCATTCTGGAGAAATAGCTCTTCATACTCTGGACTGTAAGCGTGCTTTGGCCTTCTATTTGGAACGCACTAAACCACACAGAACTGCTCCTCAACTTTTTATTTCCTTTGATCCAAATAAGTTGGGACATTCTATCTCTAAGCGTACCATCTCCAACTGGATGGCTGCTTGTATCTCATTCTGCTATGCCCAGGCTGGATTACCCCTACACAGAAGAGTCACAGCCCATAAAGTTAGAGCAATGGCAGCTTCAGTAGCTTTCCTCAGATCTACACATTTTGAGGAAATTTGCAAGGCTGCTACTTGCTCCTCGGTTCATAGTTTCACTTCTCACTATTGTCTGGATACTTTCTCCAGACGGGGTGGACAGTTTGGCCAAACAATATTACAAAATTTATTCTCCTAAATTGTCAACTTTCTCACCATCCCACTCTGGTTAGCTTGGAGGTCACCCATATGTGAGAATACCTGCCTGCTTGTCCTGGGATAAAGCACAGTTACTTACCGTAACAGGTGTTAGCCAGGGACAGCAGGCAGCTATTCTCACAACCCACCCACCTCCCCTGGTTGGCTTCTCTGCTAGCTATCTGAACTGAGGAGACGCGCCCTACGCTGGGCGGGAAGGCACTCGTGCATGCGCGGTGTGGTCGACTCGAAACTTTGAGTTTCTTCAAGCAAGTTTGCTTGCGAGCTTCCGCATCCGGGCTCCGCTGATGATGTCACCCATTTGTGAGAATAGCTGCCTGCTGTCTCTGGATAACACCTGTTACGGTAAGTAACTGTGCTTTCCCGCAAAACCCCCCCACTATACATACATTGGCATGCTGACAATTCCCCTCCCTTCATGCGCGCACTTGTCTCTGCGCGCAAATGTCATGGCGGGATTGTCAGCGCACCAATGTCCTGTGCGAGCATTAACCATGAAGATAAGCTTTTATATAGCTACTGGAAGCTTGTCCTTGAGGAGAAAGTAGGAAACATTATCCAGAAGCAACAATGCAAGAAAATGCCTATTTTGTTACTTTGGTTGGGGGGGGAGGGTAGAGATCCAGATGGCTAATTCTAGCCATTGTAGCATTGGGAAGTGTTGTCAAGATCTGCTGCTGTACCCAAGAAAGTGAGAAAAGGCTTGAAAGAGGCTTGCTGACGTTAGAGGCTTGTTTAGCTTTAAACCGTTCCTCAAGCTGCTTCTGTTCCTGCAAAGATCCGCAATAGCGCAGTTATGGAACCATATAACTTAATGCACCTACTCCTTTCCAATATCTGTGATTGGCATTAGCTTTAGTATTTATTTATTCGGTTTTCTATACCGTTCTCCCAAGGGAGCTTAGAACGGTTTACATTAATTTATTCAGGTACTCAAGCATTTTTCCATTAATTTTCATATCCTCCTTTGGAGACAATTAGATCTTATCAAGTATATAATTCCCCCTCCCCCCCCAACAATTGTCACTTTGTCTGAAGAGGGCTAATGTGTGCTGAATTTAGCAGACCAGTCATTTGAAAAGGTGATGCTGGTGGTTGTGTTTGCACTTACATTGAAGGTTATTATTGATTTGAAGGTTAGTGCAGTGGTTCCCAACCCTGTCCTGGAGGACCACTAGGCCCATCGGGTTTTCAGGCTAGCCCTAATGAATATGCATGGAGCAGATTTGCATGCCTGTCACTTCCATTATATGCAAATCTCTCTCATGCATATTCATTAGGGCTAGCCTGAAAACCCAATTGGCCTGGTGGTCCTCCAGGACAGGGTTGGGAACCACTGGGTTAGTGCACAGGTTTAAATTTACTATTGAATTGAAAAGGTCATGGTACATGTTTTAAAGTATATCTTAATTTTGGAACACTGTCATGAACTATGTGCTTAACTTAAAGTTAGGTCCATATAGTCTATGTTGCAGCCAGGCTGCTTGCATATAGCGATGTTTCTTTAGCCTTCAAAGTTATTTTCAAGAGATAATTGTTGCTGCAAAGTTGCATTCCCTGAATCATTTCTTTTTAAGTTACATTTTAGCTTTCAATCATTAAAGCTTGGATGATAGATACTCATTGATTATGACAAAAACTAAAAATATGATCATGTTACCCCCCTCCCTCCCCCCTCCTTCTTAAAGAAAGCACACTGGCTACCCATACCTCACAGAATAACTTATAAAATCACCATCTTAACATTCAAAACCCAAAAGACCAATGAATCTGCCTTTTGATTCCACGTTCCACCCAGAACCCTGAGATCCTCCTCTCAACATCTACTCCATGTACCCTTCTTAAAAATCATCAATACCCGTCGGGTTTCTATCTTTTCCGTAACAGCTCCCATGACCTGGAACTCCCTTCCAACTCACATCAGGGCAGAACAAAACATTGATAGGCTAAAATGTTTCCTCTTTAAAGATGCCTATGAATAAAGCCTCTTTATTTTACTCTTTTAAATCCCTTACCACCTTCTGTGTTTTCCATTTATGTCTCCTTTTCTTATAAATATTGTAGTTCTCCCCACCTTCCCTTTGTTCTTATTGTAAGTTTATTTACGTTATGTTAGGTTAATCGTTGTTCGTCCGTCTCCTTTTTTATTATTGTAAAACGCTTAGAATATGATAAGCGTTTAATCAGAATTTTTAATAAACTTTAAACAAATTCTACTAATAAATGCACCCTTTCAAGGTTATTCTGTGATGTTATATGTTACAGAAAAGTTAACACATCTCACCTGCCATAATTCGGATAAAACTTGGACCATACAATCTTCAATATGAGATGGCTTGTACCCTAGTATCTTCTGTTCACTGACTGCCTCTTTTACAAAGCCGCGCTAGCAGCTGCCGTGCGGCAAGGGCCCCAAAGCCCTTTAAATCTCTATGGGCTTCGGGGCCACTAACGTGGCTTTGCAAAAGAGGCCGTGAGTGGTCTTGAGAGAGATGCTCAATATCCAAATTTTTATGTCCAAAATCATTGAATATATTGATTCATTCAATGATTATCTTAAAAATTGACTATTGCAATGCGTTATTTAAGGGAATGGCACAAAAGGAAATTAGGCGGTTACAGATAATCCAGAATGCTTCCATTAAACTTATTATGAAAGCAAAGAAGTTTGATCATGTGACTCCTTTACTTCAAAAAGCTCATTGGCTTCCAGTGTCTCATCGTATGTTATATAAATTATGTTTTCTTACATTTAAATCTCTTAAATTTAAAACTCCAGATTTTATTTATAAAGCATAGATACCATATAATTCTTCTAGATTATTGAGATCAAATGACCAACATTTATTGATCGTTCCCTCTCTTAAAATTATCAATACTCTACAGCAATTTATCTTTACTATCACGGCACCTCAGACGTGGAATTCACTCCCATTTTACTTAAGAGAGGAAAAGAATTTGGAAAAGTTTAAGAGCAAACTCAAGAGTTTTCTTTTTAAAGATGCATTCAATATTTAATCGCATTGCTTACTGCTCTTTTGTTTATTTTTAAACCTCCTATTCAGTTTTGTCTTTCCCTTCCTGTTTTTCTTAACCTCTAATTGTTGACTCCTACATTACTTAGTTTGTATTTCTTTCCTTGCCTTGCCTATTGTTTGAGAATGAGGTTTTTTTTTTATTATGTTTTGCTGACTTAGTCCCTTTGTTAGTTATGTATGTTTATTTTATGTATATTTTAACTATGTATTTTGCTGATTTGTAATTCGCTTAGAATTTGGAATAAGCGATTAATCAAATTATAAATAAACTTGAAACTTGATGATGCCTTTCCTTTTAAGGAATGAAGAGTTGTTCTTTCTGAGACCCCTTTGACTTTCGGGGCACATCACAACAGCATCTTCAGCAAGATGTGTAATAATGACTGATTTGACAATGGCAGTCATTATCTCTCAAAGATAATGTGTATGCACTTGACCTTTTCGACCTTAACATCTGTAATCTATAGAATCTGTACCATAAAAACATATCGAATTTTCTCACTTGAATGGGAATAAAAGTAGGGATATTTAACTTGTATGAGTATAACAGCTTATGACCTATATAGCAAACAAAGTGCACCCCTGGTCCGGATCAGAGCCACCAAGTTACCCGTACCAGAAAGGAGACTTTTTAGCTGGTCCTGGATTTCTGTTAACCTCATCCAGGAGCATTAGGGGACCCGCAGCACTGTCGTCGATGGATAGAATCATGGTCTACAAATGCTACACTGCTTTGGGATGTAAGAATAAAGCCAGGACCATCCAAAATGTCTTCCTCCTGGAATGGGTAACTGGGCAGCTCTGCTGGATGTTGTGCATTCTAGGGTAGCATAGACATTTGATAAACGGGCCTTGCATTAGGCTTGAGGCCTTGACAGGTGCCTTTTATATAGTGATGGGGATAGTTAGGCTGCTTGGTTATTAGACATAGAGAGGGGGATGGTCAAGTTTTAGTTTATATGTTGCCAAGACAGGAAGCCTAGTCTAAGATAGTATGGCCTGATATTGAAGAACAAAGGTTTGAGAAAGAAATGGAATATGCTGTAGGGTTCATTAGGTAGAATTTAATCATAATAGTAAGTGGCTTTGTACTGTAGCCCTCTAACAGTGCTTAAAGCATATTATAAACCACAAGGGCTTTTTTTTATTTTAACACAACTACAGGAAAAGCTAGTTAAAACAGTACATAATTGCAACCATTCATAATTAATAATATAATGAAATGCACATAAACTCAAAGTAGCTAATTATCAAGGGGCCTGTTTACATACTCTCAACGCAGAGAATGCATCCATACTATCCTAGTGTGTGTCACCAGAGGCCCAGTCACTTCCTGGTGTGGAGTTGCATCAGCAACAGAAAAGCCTTTTTTTTTTCATGCCCTCCAGATGCAGCTCTACCAGTCTTCACGGTGGTTGTGCTCGCATGAAGATAACTTGTGAATCTGTTTTAACATGATGCCTCCCAGCAGCTGAAAACATCTGCTCTTCTTCAGGTAGCAGCAGCAGCCATAGCCAAGCAATGATCCAGCCGTTGGGCTTTCTTACCCAAGAGAGTAGCTTGACTACATCTGCTGTAATGTGCATAGGAACCAGCAATAATTGCAGAAGGGGAGAACACAAAGGTACAATTATGCGTAACAATCTAATCTTACCAATAAACAGGCACATAGTTGAAGAGGTGAGAAACATATATTTTCTAAAAAACGGTGCAGCCCCCTGTTGCCTCTTCTGACATTAGAGGGAAAGCTTCCTAGTCAGCTATGGGCAGCATGGAGCCGCTACCTGCAGCAAGTGCAGCCGGAAGGAAGGATGAGGCCTACTTGGATGTCTTAGAAACTGCCTGGAGACAGGTACACACCCAAGGGAGAGAACTTGGGACAGAAGGAAGGGGCACAAACTTGGGATATAGGATGGAAGCAGGGATGGAGAGAGGGGGCACATTGGAAAACAAAACGATGTTCTTTGACTTTCCTTTATTTCTTCAATCAATGTTAAGAAAATGTCCACATCAACCGTATTAAAAACTAACGGACCCAACACGGGCCGTGTTTTGCCTAACAAAGCCTTCCTCAAGGGTCCGTTCATTAAATAATACGCTAGTATTGTGGAGTTGATTTCCAAATTGCAAAATCCAATGTTGAGAACAAAGGACTAACAGCTGATGCACAGCAAACTACATTGGGACACAGAACGGAGGGAACATGAACTTGGGACATAGGAGGAAAGGAGGAAAAGAGATGCTGAGGTGGGGGAAGGGAATAGAAAGGGAGAATTGTTGGACATGAGTATGTGAGGGAGAGAGAGTGCACATGGGGAAAGGAAGAAAGAGGAGAATTGGGTATAGGGAGGGAGGGAGGGAGAATTGGATATTGTGGAAAGGAGTGAGGTAGAGAAGCATGGGGGTGAGGGAGAAATGTTGGGTGTGGTGGAGAGGGAACGGTGGAACACATTCTGCATGGGATGAAAAGGGATGTGAGAGGAAGAAATGTTAGATGCAGTGGATCGAAGAGAGTGGGAAATGTGGTATGGGACTGGAGAGGTGATAGAAGGAGAAATGGGTATGGAGCTGATGGAGAGGGACAAAAGTTGCTGCAAAGGGCAGGGAGAGGTATGAGAAAGGGAGAAATGTTGGATGTGGCATTAGAAGGGGCTGAAAATGGAAGGAAACGGAAACATGGGTGAGGGAATAGGATGGAAACTTATTAGGAAGCTAAAAAGTAAAGATGAGAAGGGAGAAAGAGGATGAAATCTGAATGGACTGAGAAAAGAAAAAAAAGGAAGAAAGAACTAAATAGAAAGGTTAATATGTCAGGTGGTTGTAGTGAAGGAATGGAACAAGACAGGAGAGAGGAGAAAAGACAAATGGAGAGCAACCACTTGAAGGAGAATTTGCAAAAGATAGGAAAGCAAAAAAAAAAAAAAAAAAAAAAGAAACTGGAACCAACTTCAAGGAAAAATAAATCTCCAAACAAAGGTAAAAAAACAACAACAACAAAAATTTTATTTTGAATATATTGACTGAAATATGTTAGCTTTGGGAAACGGGTATAGCAGATGTCTATGTATTATGTTCAGTAGAAAAGGAAATGCATTTCTGGTTTTCTTTCTCCACTGTTGAAGTACTTGCTGAGTTTAACTTTTTGGGGGTTCCCAGTTCAATTCTTGTCTACTTACTTTGTTTTTAATTTGTGACCCTTTCTTCTGTATGTGGTGAGTGTGTCAGCGTGATAGTAATGGCAGGTGGGGAGCTTGGAAGAAGAGGGATTGGGGAGGGGGGTATTTTCTGCCATGGACACCAGAATGTCCAGCACTGGCCCTGAGTCTTGCTGTAGCTGGTGAGGATTCTCAAGAAATGCCAGCAGATGGCCTCTGCCAAAGGTGGCCGGAACTCCCTTCTACCAAGCGTAGTAGTCAGTGGCAGCATCCTTGAGCCACCGAGGTGCCAGCATCTGTGGCTTAGGGATGTTGCAGCCTGTCAAGCTTGGTAAAAGGGAGTTTTAGCCACCTTCAGAGGAAGGCTTCAGCTGACGTAGCTCATGGGTCCTCATCAGCTGGAGTATTTATATTTTATATTTACTTTAGCGGCTCTGGCAGAGACCCATTTATAAAGTATATATTCTTCCCAACTAATATTTTCAAATTAATAAAATGTCTTTGCTTATTTGTAAATGGGTCTCCGCCAGAGCCTTTAAATCAGTAGCATATTTAAATGAAAGAATCACTTCTGAAGTTTACTGGGGTGGGCAGGGATGGACGGAGACGGGTTTGATTCCAGCAGGGACAGACACGGACAGGTTTGATTTCTGTCCCTGCGCAACTCTCTATTCCCAAACCTGTCCTGGGAGAACCCCAGGCAGGCAGGTTTTCAGGATATCCGCAATGAATATGCATGAAATCAATTTGCATTCCAAGGAGGCAGTGCATATAAATCTATCTCGTGCATATTCATTGAAAACCTGGGACATGTTTGGGAACCACTGCACCATTCAAACACTTCTATTGGTTTTTTTTAAACTGGATTCTACTTTATGTTTTGATTATCATGCTGCATAATAGAAAACAATACTTAAGGACCATTTTAAATCACTAAGGCTCCTCTCTCCAGCCTATTTTTTTTTTTTTTTTGACTGGTAACCTTGTTCCAAGCACTCTAATCTTGTACTTGAACTCAAGCAGAAACTATAGGCAAGGTGTCTCTCTTCAGGGCTGGTTTTTAGACCTCAGTTACTTTAATATCTTTCCACAGTAACACATTGGGGTAAATCCTGCTCCGTAATTAAAGCTGGCAATAGCTCCAATTCAATATGAATATTTCTAGAACATCTATCAAATATAACTACTGACCAAAGATTTAAATCTGGAATTGCAAAACAATATTAACCATGCGTACTTGTATAATGCTAGCAGGTCCATGCGGTGCTTTACAGCAGTTCTTCAACCCAGTTTATGGAACAAAAAACAGCCAGTTGGGTTTTCAGGATATGCACAATTAATAAGCATGAAACAGATTTGCATTTACTGCCTCTTTAGTAGACACATCTCTCATATATATTCATTGTTCAGAAACAGGGCTTTGTATAAGTTTCACATCCTTGTGCATTTTGAATTATATATTTTTTTTTTCTGCAGCATAATGTGAAAAATGTACAAGAGGTGAAGATTCGTACAAGGCACTGTATTTCAGTTAGTAATCAGAAGCCTATGAAATACACTGAGAGGTTCTTATTCTAAGCTGCGACAAAAAGTGGACTTAGTGTATAAAAGGCCTTGCATGCATACTGCAACTGGAAAATGGGTCAATTTTCCATTTTTCAAATTAACGGCAATGCACAAATACTGCTATTGCTAACAATAAGTGTACGAAGAGCTGCTGTAAAGTTCTCAATCCAACCAACCAACTTCCTAAATTCTGAGTGTTATCGTATTTCATTCTGTGTTTTCGACCTTGTTTCAGATCATTGATTGAACCATAGCCATGTCAATTCTCTTCTTTTTCATGGAGAGGGTGGTGAATTTGTGAAATGGCCTCCCGCTGGAGATGGTGAAGGCAAAGACTGTATCTGATTCTGAATTCAGGAAACATTGGGACAAGTACATAGGATCTCTAAGGAAAACAAAGGGATAGTAGATGGCTTGGCTGGTCTGACAAGATAAGCCATAAGGTCTTTGCCTTCTTTTTTCTCTGTTTCTAAAATGCCTCTTTGCCAAAAAAATAAAAAAGGAACAAAATCCTTTAATGGAATGGTGGCAAGGACTCTTAATCCAAGAGAAAACAGAGTGAAAATAAATAATTTGAATACAATATGGGTAAGATGATGTGGGGGGAAAAAAACTATTCAGAATAAGGGGATCCTACATATGCAAATCATTCAGTGCAAAAAATTTTGAAGAATGGTGCTACATTGGAGAGACAATGACCCCTCAATGACCACCTCAACTCCTTGGCAAAATCATGCTTTTTCAGCCTTCACATGCTGAGGAAAGCTAGATCCTACTTCAGCCAACAACACTTTGCCATCCTTGTCCAATCCATCATCCTCTCCAAACTAGATTACTGCAACGCCATCTACTTAAATCTATCAAAAAAAAGTATTCTAAGACTCCAGCTAATCCAGAATACTGCGGCCAAACTGATCTTCTCAAAACGCAAGTCTGACCATGCCTCCCCACTCCTTGCCAAACTTCATTGGCTCCCAATAATCTCCAGAATCCATTTCAAATGTTCCTGCCTGGCTTTCAAGATCATTCACGGAATCCTGCCTCCTCTTATCCCACTGTCTTTCAACTCCTCCAGTCCCGACTCCTCCAGAACTGCCCAAAGGCTTAAACTAGCCTTCCCCTCTCCATGCGGCATCCACTATTCAGGCAAACTGGGAAAATCCCTTCTCTTCAAAATCACAGGTCTTTGGAACGACCTCACCACCCCGCTGCGGAACCTGAGCTCCCTTCAGTTATTCCGCAAACAACTGAAAACCTGGCTTTTCAGCAAATTGTAGCTCTATCTTTCCCCCCTTTCTCTCCCCCCTTCTACACATAAGTTCATGTAATCCTTTTTCTTCTTCTCTACCCACTATTTTAAGTTCTTGTAAACCGTGTCGAGCTCCATTCTCATGGAGATGATGCGGTATATAAACTTAAGGTTTAGATTAGATTAGACAAGCTAGATGCAAAAGATGAGAATCAATTTACACAGACATCATATTATACATCAGAATGCCAACTAGGATGTCACCTCTGAGACAGCACCTTATAAAACCAGAACACTGCCTTCAGGGTTGTATGTTGAGAATACTAAAAGCTACAAAAAAAATAGGTTGCTAATAATGGTAGCTTTATAATTGTGGGGTTTGCTCCCTTAAATATATTTTTTATGTTTTATTCTATATATTATCCTAAAATATGGGATCTTATAGCAGTTTTTCTCATTAATTGGAGTAATGCAATTATGTGATTGTAATTATACACTTGGGGCATTTTCAAAACATACGTCTAAGGCAGGGGCCTCAAAGTCCCTCCTTGAGGGCCACAATCCAGTCAGGCTTTCAGGATTTCCGCAATGAATATGCATGAGATCTATGTGCATGCACTGCTTTCAATGCATATTCACTGGGGAAATCCTGAAAACCCGACTGGATTGCGGCCGTCAAGGAGGGACTTTGAGATCCCTGGTCTAAGGCCAGTTTGGACATATGGCACTAGATGTACAAAGTCAGCAGTAAGAAAATGCCTATTTTCGAAAGGCAAAGCACCATATGTCTAGAAATATGTATTTTTTAATCCTCTGTCTGGATGCCCAGGCCACTGGGACATTCAGACTGCCAAGATGTCTATTTTTATACCACATTTTCGACCAAAATTTTGTCCAAGTCCTAAACACCCAGAACAAGACCATTTGGATGTGAGAGGGGCCAGTCCTGTAATGGACTGGCCACCCAGACAAGGCAACAGAGCAATGGGGTACTTTAAAGGACACCGCTGTAAACATCACATAAAGAGTACCAGATAAACGTCTCACCAGAACTCCCTTATAGGGAATTCCCTTATAGATAAACATTTCACCAGAACTCCCCCCCCACAATGTAATGAAATCTAGTCTTCTATTTCTGCGTCGCACATACCTAAACAGGCTCAAGGCGACCTACAAAGAGAAGTGAGAGGAAGCGGAGAGAGGCTGCAGGTGGGACCTATAAGGCAGCAGAGTAGGGTTGGGGAGGGGGTTTGGTGATCTCATATTTTCCACCATGAATGTAGTGGTTTGAGTGGCTTATGGGCAGAGCAGGATTAACCAATAGGCCCAGTAGGCACGTGCCTAGGGCCCGAAATGGTCAGGGGGGCCCGATGAAGGAGGGCATCAACAATGTTTTTTCCAAACGGCGAAGGGCCCCTCCAGCATCGATCGGCAACGCAGCCCTCCCCCCCCCCCCAATCGACGGAGAGTAAGACAAGCAAGCAACGCGGGTAAGAAAGGCAATGGGAACTGTAATTGTGCAAGCGGTGCTGCTTGCCCAAAGCTTCCCTCTGAAGCAGCTTCCTGTTTCTGCCTGGGCGTATGGTGGGGTGGAGCGGGGCAGGCGGGCCCAGTGTATGTGTGTGCTTAGGGGCCCTCAATGAATTTATCCTGCCCTGTTTATGGGATTTACTACTATGGGACTTACTATGGTTCACTAGCCCACCCACCAGGCTACTTAAGACACCTGTGTGTAGCTCTACTAGGCTTTCCTATACCAGGTGCTGATGTTCTGGAGACAGGTATGCATGTCTGTGGGTGTGGAGGGGGGGTCTGTGGAGGTGTCTTACCTTGATGGATGCAGTGGTCGTCTGGTCAGTTTGGGCACCTCCGTGACCCTGAGATCCTTCTAAAACAGGTCTAGTTCCAAACATATACATTTTGTCCAGGAGGTCTTGCATAATGTTTGATTATCACTGCAAGTCATCCATGTCTAACTCGCCCTTGAGACTGCCCAAAGCCCGCCCTAATATGCCTCCATCACACCCATCTTGTGCTCTGAATGGACAGAGGCTGGAACACCTCACTAGACGTACAGAAAGACGGTTTTGATTATCGGCACTTGGGGAGTGTGTGGCGCAGTGATTAGAACTACAGCCTTAGCACCCTGAGGTTGTGGGTTCAGATCTCTCGCTGCTCCTTGTGACCCTGGGCAAGTCACTTAATCCCCTCATTGCCCCAGGTACACTAAATAGAGTTTGAGCCCGCCGGGACAGATAGGGAAATATGATAAAGTACCTGAATGTAAACCACTTAGGATATAAGTGGTATATAAATGATTAAATAAATAAATATTACTGCAGCATGCTTTTTTGCGGGTCTTCTGCTAAACCAGTGGTTCCCAACCCTGTCCTGGAGGACCACCAGGACAATCGGATTTTCAGGCTAGCCGTAATGAATTTGCATGAGAGAGATTTGCATATAATGGAAGTGAGAGGCATGCAAATCTGCTCCATGCATATTCATTAGGGCTAGCCTGAAAACCCGATTGGCCTGGTGGTCCTCCAGGACAGGGTTGGGAACCACTGTGATAAACCATCTCTCTTCCCTTCAATCTGTTCAAAATTCTGCTGCACACCTCATATTCCACCAAGGTTGTTATACTCACGTGACTCCCCTCCTCAAGTTGCTTCATTGGCTCCCTGTCCGCTTCCGCATAAAGTTCAAATTCCTTTTACTGACCTACAAGTTAACCTACGCTGGCTCCTCAATATCCACTCTTATCTCTCCCTATACTCTGCCCTGGGAACTCCATCCGTTGTTTCTCTTGTCTGTACCCTTCTCCTCTGCAGCCAACTCCCAACCCTGTTCATTCTCCCTTGCTGCGCCGTACACCTAGAACAACCTGCCTGACTTAGTATGACAGGCTCTTTCTCTGGCGGTATTCAAGCTCAGGCTGAACACCCACTTTTTGAAACAGCATTTGAGTCTTAACCCTACCAATTTGTAAAGCACCACATTTGTTTGTCATTCCCTCTGTAGCATCCTACCCTCTCTACCTCTTCTCACTTTGTATTTCCCCATGCTTAGTGCACTCAGCACGTCTGCCACCTTCTAGTCCTAGCTTCTAGAGTTCCTTAGCCTGATCATATGAGTCATCTTGTGTGTCCAGACTCAAAACTGGGGAGGCCTCAGCCAGGTCTCCCTGCTTCCCTTCTTGCAGTCTTGAGGCCATGGTAAATTTTCTGCTAAAGGAAGTTTATTGTAGGTCACAGCATGGTTACATAACAGCAAACAATACATCAATTATCATCAACATGCAGCTTCATTTCTACTTGGGTATGCAATACTTAGCACTAACAAAAACTATTAATCTATCCCTAATTTCTCCCCTGGCTAGAAGCTGTCCGTATCTAGACCCGGGGACCATGCTATCATTAAGCAGGGGGCCGCTGCCATTTATTTTATTCATTCTCTGAATGTGTAGCTATGCTCTACTACCACTTGGCCCGAGCCACCATCCAAGCATCTCATGCCCCGCTGACTGCCGCTGCCCCCCTCTTTCGCCATTCAAGCAAGTGGGGGTACTGATGGTCACTTCTTGGGTGTGTCCCTCCATCCAAGAAGGGTTTCTCATTAGCTATCGTGGGGTAGGAGCCCTCACTTTAGAGCAGCACAAATCCTAATCCCCTACTTCCTAAATGCCCAACCCCCTCACTGATGATGCGGCAGAGGGAAGGCTCCAGCAGGGCAGGCCACAGAGCAGCCTGTTCAGAGTGCCGACTGGCTACCACCACCGCTGCTTTGGGAGGCCCAGAGGTATGTCAGGTCTCCTCAGGGGCAGGGGGGTGTTTTCGCCGAATCAATGAATCCGATTTTCTTGGAAAACGAATCGATTCAAATCGGTGAATTGATTCGAATCAGTGAATTGGGCAGCACTAATGAGAAGTAGTGAACAGGAATACATATATTTGTTGTCATCACACAAACCCCTCCTGCTCCCTCGTCCTCAACAAACTCAACTGCAGGAGCAGTAAAACTGTGGCTCTACCTCTTGGGCTGCTTTTTTACCTTTTCCAGTATTTAGGAGCTGGACGGGGTGCAGCGTGTGTGTAAGGAATGCACAAGTCCTAACCTTTTGGGAAGTGGGAAAACTGACCTGGCTGCTGCCCAGCGAGAGAATTTGTTTCTGGCTCAGAGGCAGTGGGGTGTTAAATTTCTTGAATAACTTGACTGTACATGATTAACCTACGGCTGGATACCGCACTCTTGTGAAAGAAGGTCTTTCTTAAGCTTTTTGCTGCTGTGGATAGGTTGCCACTCTGAGGAAGAAAAATACGCCACCCTTCACCTTCCATTATCCTCTTCTCTGCTCCATCGTGCTGCTCACGGCACCAAGTCATTAAATCCACTTTACCTTTCATCTTCCCTCACATTGTAGTTACAATAGCAGCAGACACATCAGCTGCACGCTCTGCACACAAGGACGGAGTAAATGTGCTCTCTGCTCTCCCTAGCGACTCCTCTTCAATGCACTAATCCCTGTTTAGAACAGAAACCTCCACCACCGAGCTAATGTTCCTTTAACAAGCCAAAATCTAAATAATTTAGCTCAGTTTCACACTTATCATAAGAACATAAGAAGTTGCCTCCACCGGGTCAGACCAGAGGTCCATCGTGCCCAGCGGTCCGCACCCACGGCGGCCCATCAGGTCCATGACCTGTCAAGTGGTTCCTGCCTCATCCTAAAAAACCTATCACTACTTCTATCCATATCCCTCAATCCCCTTGCTGCTCTGAGGGGAGGGGGGAAGTCCGCTGTCTTTTCCGCCTCCAGTTTCGCTCCGCTCTTGTTTCCGCCGTGCTATTGGGCCTGGGACACATCGTAACGTTTCTCTCAAGGCCCTTCTGCCGCTGCGCAGCGGTGGCCCGCTGTGGACTCCGCCCCCTGCCGTTTCTCTCAAGGCCCTTCTGCCGCCGCGCAGCGGCGGCCCGCTGTGGACTCCGCCCCCTGCCGTTTCTCTCAAGGCCCTTCTGCCGCCGCTGCGGCCCGCTGTGGACTCCGCCCCCTGCCGGTACATGCACTATAAAAATTCCCACTTTGCGGCGCACGCTATTACTCACTGAAGACTTGGACACCTTGCACTGCACTTTTAGCTGTTCTTATTTTAACTACAATTCTTTTATTAGTTTTACTGAAGTTATTTTTTACCTTTGTATTCTTGTCTCCTGCAGTTTCTCTCAAGGCCCTTCTGCCGCCGCGCAGCGGCGGCCCGCTGTGGACTCCGCCCCCTGACGGTACATGCACTATAAAAATTCCCACTTTGCGGCACACGCCGCAAAGGCGCGCGCCAAAGGAGCGCGCCAAAGGAGCGCGCTTAAGGAGCATTTAATGCTCCTTAATGCGCTCCTTTGTGCGCTGCTACAGTGCGCTTTTATTAAACATAACACTCTTCCATCTTGGTCTACTGATCCCTACTATTTCCCTAACTCATCTATCCAATTTCTTATTCTAAATTCTAATCTTACCTTTGTTGTAAATCAACTAGCTCCTGATTTACTTCTTACAAAAATGGACAAACTTAACTCTCCAATATCTGCTCATTGGGGTCACAGACCCCCCAACACAACCAAACTTTCTACTCACCCCTCCTATTCAGAATTAATCTCAATTCCCTTAACTCCATCCAATAACATCGTCAATGATCATATCACTCCTCCAACAGCCTCTAATAGTTTGTTTTCAGTCTCCAATAGTCTTTCACTCAGTATAGGATTAATTAACGTCCGATCAATTAAAACCAAACATCACTTAATCAAAGATATAATCTCTCAAGAATCATTTGACGTATTATGCTTAACAGAAACTTGGTTAAAAGACGGTGAGGAAGCTTATCTTTCTTACTGCTGCCCCTCCGGATTCTCTTATTTATTCAACCATCGTTATTTCAAACGCGGTGGAGGATTAGCTATTATTTTTCGCTCATCTCTACTAATAGGTATCGATTATTCCTCTTCCAGCTCTCCCATTGAGTTCCTGCAATTTTCTTTTCACACTAAACCTAAGCTCGATGCTTTACTACTGTATCTGCCTCCCCCAATCACCAGTGAAAATTTAACTCAATTACAATCCCTTTTATTTGATTTCTGTTCTTCCACTCTGAACCCTTTAATTTTAGGGGACTTTAATATTCACTTCGACGATGCCTATAATACTCAAACTAAAAATATCCTTTCACACATTGACCTCTTAGAAATGCTCCCTTTAATATCAGACCCAACTCATTACTTAGGACATACCATTGACATGGTACTCATTCCAAATTCCCAAACAAACAACTACTATTTTAATTTCAGTAAACCAGTTCCTTGGTCGGATCATCATTTAATATCAATATCTTACTTTCTTACATCTATAAAATCTCAAACTTCTAAGAAAAAAGTTAAATTTAGAGACTTTAATAACCTCTCGTCTGAGACTATTTCCACTACATATTCTCCACATTTGTTTGACTTTATCTCTATTTCACTAGATGACTCTCTCCACCTTTGGACTACAAATATCTGTCGCTTATTAGATATAGTCGCTCCTCTTCAATTTAAAACTATTCCTGAAAGGAAATCTACCAATCCTTGGTACACAGCAGAGCTTAAACTTATAAAACAACAATTAAGATCACTAGAACGAAAATGGAGAAAAGATAAATCATTAACTAACTTGGAATTATTCAAAGAACACTCAAAATTTTACAAAACTAAAATAAATCATGCAAAAACAAAATATTATTCAGGTATGATTCAAAAAGCTTCAAATTCCTCTACTCTCTATCGCATATTAAATTCTATTACATACTCAAATAAACGGAAAAGCCAAGAAAACGAACTTAACCTCTCTGCCCAGGATCTAGCTAATTACTTTACCGAGAAAATTGATAAGATCAGATCTACTTTTATCTCAAATTCTTCCGGTCAAGAGCCAATCGAGTCTAGCATATTATCTTCAAAATGTTCCAACTTTAAAATTCCTAATTTGACAGAGATAGAATCCACTCTTAAATCCATCAATTCAAAAGGTTCTCCAATCGACCCAATTCCCCCATTTTTTCTAAAGCGCTTTATTAGGATCTTTGGCTCTGCAATTCTTACTCTAGTAAGTGAAAGTTTAAAACAAGGCATTGTCCCCAAAGCTTGGAAAAGTTCTATCATTCATCCTATAATCAAAAATCACAAAACTAGCGCCGAAGACAAGTCAAACTACAGACCTATTGCCAACTTACCATTTCTGTCAAAACTAACAGAGAAAATAGTTTTCAATCAGATCTCAGAATTCATTGAAAAAACAAATATTCTTCACCCCAATCAAACCGGCTTCCGACAACATCATTCCACCGAACACTCACTAATAGGCATGTCCACTATAATTCATTACTTCTTAGACCATCATCAATCCGTTCTATTAATCTCCTTAGATCTTTCATCCGCCTTCGACACAATTGATCACGAACTTCTACTTCACAGACTTCATTCAATAGGAATTACAGATCAAGTTTTCTCCTGGTTTCAATCATATTTTTCTGATCGCTCCTCTTCAGTTTCTTTTAACAACTCTACTTCTAATACTTTTACTTCAACTAATGGCGTCCCCCAAGGCTCCATACTGTCTCCACTATTATTTAATATATTTCTTGCCCCCCTTCTAACCTTATGCCAATCAATAGGCTTTAATGTCTTCGCTTACGCTGACGACATACAACTTTTACACCCTATTGATATTGATAATCCTTCAGATACTTCTGAGATCAATGCAAAATTAGAAAAAATACATCTTTGGCTAAACAACAATAGACTCGCACTAAACATCAATAAGACTAATATATTACTCTTTCCTTGGAAAGATAACCCAAAGCTCAAATTTCCTATTACCATCAAGGATCATCCTATACAAGAGGTAGATAATATTAAAATATTAGGCGTCATTTTTGACCGTAAACTTTCCTTTCATAACCACATCAGCAATATCATTAAGTCATCATTCTTTAGACTTCGTCAAATTCGTTCTGTTTCACAATTCCTTAACAATAATTCACTTAATATTCTCATCCACTCTCTCATTATATCCAGGATAGATTACTGTAACGCACTCTTCAAAGGCATAGCTCAAAAAGAAATCAAACGTTTACAGATTATACAGAATACTTCGGTCAAGCTTATCTTTAAAGCCAAAAAATTCGACCATGTCACTCCACTTCTTAAGGAAGCCCACTGGCTTCCTGTTACTCACAGAATCATTTACAAACTCAGCTTGCTTACTTTCAAATCTCTTTCTCTCAAAACTCCGGCTTTTATATATAAATCATTAATTCCTTACACTGCGAATAGAACATTAAGATCTACCGATCAACATCTACTGTCAATTCCATCTCTTAAAATCATAAATACAAGACGCCAATATATCTTTTCCGTCACTGCTCCCCAAACCTGGAATTCTTTACCTTACCACTTGAGACAAGAAGTCAATCTAGAGAAATTCAAAAGTAACCTGAAAACCTTTCTATTCAATGATGCCTTCATAAATTAATTATTAATTTCATCATAAATCAATTTCAGGACCAAGCTTCACCCCTTCCTCATGTTCCTTCCCTAAATGTGATTCCCATCTTTATTTTATATTGTAACTTCTTGCCTTCTCTTTCCCTTATGTTTCTAGTATTGTCATTTTTTGTCTTAAGTTTAGTCAACTTTTCTCAATGTAATACTATGTTTTAATGTAATTTTTAATGTACATCGCTTTGAATTAAGAAAAAGCGATTAATCAAAATTGAATTAAACTTGGAAACTTGGAAACTTATCCTTCAGGAATTTATCCAAACCTTCTTTGAATCCCTGTAGTGTCTTCTGCCCTATCACAATCTCCGGTAGTGCATTCCATGTGTCCACCACTTCCTGGCATTGGTTCTAAACCTGTCCTTTTAGGAGTCTGGATAGTAG
Organism: Geotrypetes seraphini; assembly: GCF_902459505.1. Taxonomy (NCBI): domain Eukaryota; kingdom Metazoa; phylum Chordata; class Amphibia; order Gymnophiona; family Dermophiidae; genus Geotrypetes; species Geotrypetes seraphini. The sequence continues at coordinate 25,321,946 of NC_047093.1, read as the reverse complement.
TGGATTTACCTTGTAAGCAGGAGTAATACCCCTGATCCTCTCTATCACGCCAACTAGGATTGCCAGATTTTCCAATCATAAAATCCGGACCTCCCTAGATCCGTCCCTAGGCCCACCCATCACCACCCTGTAATGCCCTAATCCCACCCCCCAGTGTTTGCTCTTGTCGTGCAGGGAGGAAGTCTACGGATGACATCATGTGCATCACCATGGGATGACATTACGTGCATGCTCATGTGCGTGCAATCGCATGTCATCCGCGCATGCACAGACTTCCTCCCTGCCCGATGCGATTTGAGGAGGCTTTTCAAAACCCGGACAAAGTGCCGGGTTTTGGAAAAGCTGTCGGACCCCCGGACGTGTCAAAAGGAGGACATGTCCTGGGAAATCTGGATGTCTCGTAACCTTAGCTTCACCACTGCTGTCCAGATCTATCCTCGATCCCTCACCCTTTCTGGTTCGCCATTGCTCCTCATCAGTAGTAGAGAGTTTAAATGACAAATTCAGTAAAGGGCCTGCCTATCTTAGCACTCTTACAGGCCCTGCTATGTCCCAGCCCTATGTAAGGGGGAAAAGGCATCATAGAGTAGATTTTAATATCTAAGGCTGGGCCCAAGTCTAGGAACAACTCTTTTGGATCTTCCAGAAGTCTAGCCTTTTCCTTCCATAGTGCATGTAAAGGAGACTTAGGACCGTAACTTAGGACTACCTATATTTCTGGTTCATAGACATAATCGTGCGAGACAACGGCGCGCCGACAACTGAGCGCAAGGTTGATGGCGCGCCGAAGAAAAGCACTATTTTAAAGGGTTCCGACGAGGGGTGTTGGTGGGGAACCCCCCTATTTTACTTAACAGACATCGCGCTGGCTTTGTGGGGGGTTTGGGGGGTTGTAACCCCCCTCATTATACTTGAAACCGAACTTTTTGCCTGTTTTTTAGGGAAAAAGTTCAGTTTTAAGTATAATGTGGGGGGTTACAACCCCCCAAACTCCCCACAACGCCAGCGCAATGTCTGTTAAGTAAAGTGGGGGGGGGGGTTCCCCCCCACACCCCCCGTCGGAGCCCTTTAAAATAGTGCTTTTCTTCGGCGTGCCGTCAACCTTGCACTCAGTTGTCTGCGCGCCGTTGTCTCGCGCAATTTAGTCCCGACACCATATTTCCTCTCCCACACCAGAAGACTTACTATTTGCATCAGTGTAGTGATTGGACTGAACCATTTCCTATGTCAACCCTTTTTAAGAGTGATACCATACTACAACTGCAGGGTATTGATCCAAGAAATCTAAGGATATTCTTCTTAGGTGTTTTGTTGCTGAAAAAGTTCAGGTTCCTGTTTCCTAGACTGAGAAGGCAACAAGCATTTTTGTGTCCAAATTTCTTTAGTAAAGGCAGAGAATCAAAGCCGTAGTTTCTGTAGTGGTGTTTTAAGCAACTGGTAGTTATGGAATGCGCTTCCAGAGAGCGTAATAGGGCAGAGTACGGTACTGGGGTTCAAGAAAGGATTGGACAATTTCCTGCTGGAAAAGGGGATAGAGGGGTACAGATAGAGGATTACTGCACAGGTCCTGGACCTGTTGGGCCGCCGCGTGAGCAGACTGCTAGGCACGATGGACCTCTGGTCTGACCCAGCAGAGGCATTGCTTATGTTCTTATGGGAGAGGAGGAGATAGTGGATGCTGTGGATGGACCATTTGGCCTTTATCTGCCATCATGTTTCTATGTTACTAAAGTTCTGTGACATCACAATGCAGGTGCAAAGAGCCTTAGCCTATAGGAAGAGGAGATGCAAATGTTAAGAGCCTTAGCCAATGCGCTTCCAGAGAGCATAATAGGGCAGAGAACGGTACTGGGGTTCAAGAAAGGATTGGACAATTTCCTGCTGGAAAAGGGGATAGAGGGGTATAGATAGAGGATTAGTGCACAGGTCCTGGACCTGTTGGGCCGCCACGTGAGCGGACTGCTGGACACGATGGACCTCAGGTCTGACCCAGCGGAGGCATTGCTTATGTTCTTATGGCATGACCTATCCATACTAAGGGAGAAAACAGCACACTATGGATCTGTCTTTTAGGAGGAATGAGGACCCTAGTTCTAGTTCTAGCAGTAACAAAGCTTTTCACAAGAGCAGTGGGAAAAATACATCTGATTCTAAATAAATAATAAGAAAGTGGGTATTAAGGTATCTATCCAGGTGGTGAAAAGGGGAGAGAGCAGCTCATTCAGGCCTAGATTTAAAAAACCCCCCACAAAAACCTGACAAGCTGCTGTCGTAGGTATTATAGTAGCGATTTTAAAAAAGCAAGTCATTATCCAAAAAACGCTCATGCATACGAGGTTGGCGGACAGTAGCACAGACTCGCTAAATTAGCATGTGCTCCATCAATAAGTTATAATGATGGGCACATGCACAGAACAAACAAAAAAACCCTCCAAACCCCACAATAGTGGGAGAGATGCCCAATATCTCCCACTGCCAACCAACACCCCTCCCCCCGGCAGTGGGAGAGTTACCCACGTTCTCCTGCCGCCAACCAACACACCTCCCTGGCAGTGGGAAAGATGCTCAATCTCTTCTGCCGCAAACCAACAACCAACCCCACCTCAGCAGTAGGAGAGTTGCCCATGCTCACCCACTGCCAACAAACACACCACCAGAAGCAGGAGAGATGCCCAGTCTCTCCCGCCCAACTGGCACTCTCAAGCAGCAGGAAAGATGCCCATTGTCTCCCGCCGCCAATCAACACCCAACTCCCCCTCAGCACAGGAGAGTTGCCTATGCTCTTCCACCATCCCACCTAACCCTGTGCCTCTGATGACCCCCCCTCCCTTATTTTCAGATGGTTGGCCAGAGGAATGCCTTTGCCATCTGGCCTGCTTCTTCAAAATGATGGGCCTTCCCCTTCCCAGTGCATTCTATGGGAGGGGCTTTAAACAACCTGGGCCATTCAGAGCCTCAAGCCCCTCCCCAGATGCACCAGGAAGGGGCCTATGGCTCTGATTGGTCTGGATGCCTAAGGCCTCTCCTATGGGGTGTCTGGGCCAATCAGAGCCTTAGGCCCCTTCCTGGTGCATCCGGGGAGGGGGCCTAGGGCTTTGATTGGCCCAGATTAAGGCCCTTCCCATACAACTTGGGCAAATCAGAGCCCCAGGCCCCTTCCTGGAGCATCCCAGGATTCACCAGGGAGGGGAAGGCCCATTTTGGAAGAGGTGGGTCAGCTGGCCAGAGGGAGTAGGCATCCCTCCGGTCAGCCATCTAATTAAAGGTACGTGGAAGAGGGGTCAGAGGCAGGGGGGGTTATAATGCACATGATGCAGCAGGAGAGAATGGACATCTCTCCCACTGCTTGGGGGGGGGGGCACTTGGCAGCAGGAGTGGCCATCTCTCCTGCTGCAGGAGGAAGGGGGTTGTGTTGCAGCAGGAGAGAATGGGCATCTCTCCCACTGCTTTTCTAGCAGTCTCAGACACTGCTATCTTGGGGTTTTAAACAGTGCTGTCTCTGTACCAGCACCCCTGCGCCAGTCGCTGATTTTTGTCTCCAAAAGCTGACGCCACTCTTGGAGAATGGCTCGGTGATTTTAAAGAATCAACTGGGAGTGCTCAGTCAGGGTTCCGACCCGGTTACAGCACCGAAACTATTATTGCCTCTCTACTAGATTCCCTCCATTCCCTGTTCAGCCAGGGCACAAGTGTACTAGTCCTTCAGTTTGATTTAAGTAGTGCCTTCGACTTAGTTGATCATACCATCCTCTTCGACTGTTTGGAGTCAATCGGTCTCTCGGGCAATGTTTTAAAATGGTTCCAGGGTTTCCTAAGTAAAAGATCATACCAAGTTTACAGTGACAATACACATTCCTTCAGCTGGGTAAACGCATGTGGAGTCCCGTAGGGCTCTCCCCTGTCCCCCACTCTGTTCAACATCTACCTGGCTGCACTAGGGAACCTATTGCAAAGCCTGAAAATCAAATTCTACATTTATGCTGACGACATTACTATAGTCTTTCCCCTAACCAGCAAAAAGTCACCTGGCATCTATCCTTAAGCAAAGCGAACTATGGATTTAGGAGTAATCATCAGTGCCGACATGAAAACTGCCAATCAAGTGGAGAAGGCTTCATCTAAGGCAAGGCAGATATTGGGTTGTATCAATAGAAGTTTCGTCAGCCGAAAGCCTGAAGTCATAATGCCGTTGTACAGGGCCATGGTGAGACCTCATCTGGAGTACTGTGTGCAATTCTGGAGGCCACATTACAGTAAAGATGTGCACAGAATTGAATCGGTTCAGCGGATGGCCACCAGGATGATCTCAGGGCTCAAGGGTCTCTCGTACGAAGAGAGACTGAACAAATTGCAGCTCTACACTCTCGAGGAACGTAGGGAGAGGGGAGACATGATTAAAACATTTAAGTACCTCACGGGACATGTCGAAGTGGAAGATGATATTTTCTTTCTCAAGGGACCCTCGGCCACAAGAGGGCACCCGCTCAAACTCAGGGGCGGAAAATTTCATGGCGACACCAGAAAGTATTTCTTCACAGAGAGAGTGGTTGATAATTGGAACAAGCTTCCAGTGCAGGTGATCGAGGCAGACAGCGTGCCAGACTTTAAGAATAAATGGGATACCCATGTGGGATCCCTACGAGGGTCAAGATAAAGAAATTGGGTCATTAGGGCATAGACAGGGGGTGGGTAAGCAGAGTGGGCAGACTTGATGGGCTGTAGCCCTTTTCTGCCGTCATCTTCTATGTTTCTATGTTTCTATGGATATCTGACTTCAAATTGAAACTCAACTCAGATAAAACCAAATTCTTCCTGGCTAGTCCAAACGACAAAATCAAAGACTCAACAATCTCCTTGAACGGTCAAGTCTTTCCCATCACAGATTCCATAAAAATTCTAGGAGTGACGCTAGATCGCAACCTCACCTTTGAAACTCACACCGACTGACTAGTCAGAAAATGCTTCTCCGCCTTATGGAAACTAAGAACCATCAGAAAATACTTCGATGCATCCTCATTCCGCTTACTGGTGCAATCCTCCATCCTGAGCTTACTCAACTACTGCAACATTATCTACCTGGGATCCATAAAAAAAAACATTCAAAGACTATGTATCATCCAAAATTCTGCAATTCGACTGATCTTTGGGCTAAAAAAAATGGGAACACATAACTCCCTACTACCAAAAACTCCACTGGCTACCCTTGGAAGCAAGAGTGCAGTTCAAGTTTGCCTGTCTCTGTTTCAAATCCATTCTTGGTTCAGCTCCCTTATACTTGGTTCCCCATTTTATCTTAGATTGTCCATCCAGACCCACTCGCAGAGCTCATCTCTTCAGCCATCCATCTTTAAAGGCCTGCCGTTACAAAAGACACCTGAACAAAACACTTGCCTTCCAAGCAGGTCATCTAAATTATTGGCTGAGCAATATTATCTCGCGCTCCTCATCCTATCTAAACTTCAGAAAATTATTAAAAACTAACCTATTTAACTGATTTGTAGTCTAAGACCCCTTACCCAAGCCTTGCCCCCTAAGTTCTCTTTTTTTCTTACCTTGCTTCCCACTCACCATACATTTGACCCCTTATATTGTACCTGTTCCATGCTTACATATATTAATTGTATCTGTATCTGCTGATTGTACCCATTCACTGATTGCCCAGCCCTTCTTTATTGTAAACCGCCTCAAACTACTACGGCTTTGGCGGTATATAAGAAATAAAATTTTTATTATTATTTTAATGTTGAAGAGCCCATTTGCATGTCAGTGTCGGAGACTGCTAGAAACCTCACTAAAATCAGCAATAAGCCGTTTTGATAATCTGCCGCTAAAATGCGTGCAGGCTAAACCGTCGGCAAACAGTTTAGCGACAGCGTTAGACTTTTGAGAATCTGGGTCCGAGTCTGGAGAAGGGTGTAGTACAGCTAATTCTTCAACAGATGATCTGCATTAAAAAAAATTGCAGCAACTTCCAGGAGCTTGGCTGCAGCATCTCTTTCTTTCCTCTGCTGCTGGGCTAATTCAGCATCCCATGCTACTGTGTGTACAGGTGCTGACGTGGCCCTCGCCTCATTTGAGGAAGTAGAAGGATGCTGCCGACACTCTACAAACAGGATGTTGTCTTAATCTTTACCAGTTGGAATTTCTTTTTTTAATACAATATGTTCATTTATTGGGATCTTTTCCAGATAAGCCCCGCCAAAAAGTTAAGCCCCGCCACCCAAAAAAAATTTATAAAAAAGAGGCGCGATCTGTAGAAAGTAAAGTGGGGGGGGGTTCCCCCCCCCCATGTCGGAGCCCTTAAAAAAATAGTTGACCGTTTATCCTTTTTTTTATAATGTTAAGTTTCATATCCTCTTTTTTATAATCTTTTTTGGGTGCTCCGACGTGGGGGGGGGGAACCGCATTGTGGGGCCGTTGTGCTGAGAACTTCACTGGTTAAGGTTGCGTGCGCTGGCAAAAGGTGGCAGGGCTTAACTTTCGGCGAGTCCACTTTTTCCATTAGTGGCGGGACTTATCTGGAAAAGATCCATTTATTGTTTCCTCCTATTTATAACTGTCTATTTCTACAGTATCTATGAATCATGTATTGAGTATTAGGTTACCTAGTTCTGTTAAGGACAATAATATTATTTTGGATACTTGGAAGACCTTGAGATGTATTAATAAATTAACTGAAATTCCTATAGATAAATCCATGTATCAATCCTTGTGGCTAAACTCCAAGATTCAAATTGGCGGGCCTAAAATTGCCTGGAAGGAGTGGATGCAGGCAGGTATACGAACATTAGAGGTTGTTATATTAAATGAAAAATTGCTTGACTTTTCACGGTTGCAACAATCTTTTGGTATTTCAAAATCTCAGTTTTACAAATGGTTGCAGTTGAAGCAGGCCATTCAGAAAGGGTTCCCTGACTTGCGAAATTTTAAAAATCATTACAGCTTGCAGATCCTCTGTTTCCAGACAGATTTGCTAGGGCATCAGGCCGCCAGGTGGTATAAATTAATATCTGAACTTTTGAATAAAAACCCCCCAAACGCTCTTAGAGACATTTGGAGCATTGAGATTAAGCAGTATATTTCTGCATCTCGACGGCCACATATTTGGTCTTGGAAATGAGATGTACAGCAACTATGAGACAAACATGTTTTTTTTTCTGTTACATTGATCTTTTTGTACCCCGGTTAGGATGAATAAGTTGGATAGTTCTAAGTCTAATAGATGGCACTGTCATCTAGATATAGGAACACTGGATCATTTACTGTTTTTATTGTCCTATGATACTGAGTTTTTGGAAGTTGATTTGGGGACATAATAATATTTTAGAGTCTGCGATCCCTCTGACGTACGAGGTAGTGGTTTGCGGAACTGTGCTGCATGTTGAGCTCCCGTTGGATAGATATAAAGGCCAACTCTTCTTACTTATGACAGGAACAGCTATGCAGTTGATCACGCGTAACTGGAAAAATTGGGACCGTCTTAATTTCACTTTCTGGTGGGCAAATCTATGTTTAGTGTATAAATATGAAAAAATGAATGCTGATTTATCAGTGAACCGAAAAATATTCAAATTAGTGTGGGGTCCATTGGCGTCTTTTGTAGAATTGTTGTATAGTACTTGTACATCCAGGGGTGGGAGGGTAGGTATATCTTTATATGATTCCTTGTTCTTTTCTCTGATGGTTGGGAAGGGAGAGGGGTATTTTGGGGTATTGATGAATGTTTATAAATGCTTAATTGTTATGGTTATGACATGTATGTTATGATGCATTTTTTGTAAGATCTGAAGATTTAATAAAGATTAAAAAAAAAAAAAAGCTGTTGCTTTATCCTCAAAGGTGGTCCTATTTCCTATTAAAAGCCTGAGCATCTGTTGCAGGGCAAGTTAATGGGGATAGCATGCTGTTTTTGACAGTGCTCAAGTGACTTTGCAGGACTTTACTGATGCTCTACAGTAGGATCAGCAGCAGCAGAAGAAATAAAGCATGTGATTGCATCATCAGAGCAGGACTCCTGTACCAGCTTGCTGAAGTAGCTGAGAGAGGGGGGCTCCCAGCCCCCACCCTAGGCTGCCACTGAGCGTGGGGATTTATTTATATTTGCTCTACTGCCTAACGTTAAATATATGCAGGTGGCTACAATATTATAAATGCATTTAACAATAAACAAATTAAAAAATATATAAATTGTTTTACACACTGAAAGAGAAAATGAAAGGAATTAGTCTTGCATTTAAGGTCTTCCTCCCCTGACACACAATACGAGAATGCCAGAAAATTTTACTCACAAATATAGGACCACGAGGTTAGGGAATCACCTGGCGATAATCGAGAATAGGCCGGAGTGCTCGTGTAAATATTAATGACCTCATTGTAATACATTTGCATGGCAGAGTCAGAGACTGCTACGAAGCTTGGAAAAGACCATGGTAAGCTGTTTTGATAATCTGCTGCTAAAATACATGAACGATAAACTGGTTGGAACCTGTTTAGCGACCATGTTAAAGTTTTGAGAAAAATCTTCCCCTGATTCTTCTAGCTGTAGAGATAGCTACAATAAAAATGGTTTTCCAAAAATGTTTAAGGCAAGGCCTAAAGGCTCAGAGTGAGTCCACAGGGCTAGTGAGGACAATGTTAAGATACCAAGCGGGTAAAGGTGATTTTAGTGAGAGAGGGGTTCATGTTAAGAGACCCTTCATGAACTTGGCACACTAGGATGCACTGATACGCAGTGTTTTTCCCTCCATGGGTGCAAAATAAACACAGGTGTCACTTTCAAACTTGAATCTGATAACTGAAGATGGTCTAAAATTTAAGGAAGGGGGCATGACAAAATTCTATACTTGAACCCTGAACCAAATTACATATGAATTCCACTTCATTTGATAAATTTCCTTGAGAAAATCATCTCCCTGGCATGATTACGTTCTTTCTTCCTCAGAGAAAGGAAGATGAGCTGTCATCTGTTGCTCAACCTCCAAGATGTTGGAGTTCTTTAGATTGAGATTATTTGGTGTCCTTATGGAAAGAGAAGAGTTGGATGATGGCTGATGGATAGCAGATGAGATGTCAACAGTGTAAGAAGTCCTGGAAACCAGATCCATCAGGACCAATATGGAGCAACAACTATTTGAGCTTTATTTGTGCCTATCTTTAGGAGCACTCTGGAAATCTGAGGAAACACGGGGAATGCATATCTTAGAACCATGGTCCATAGAACTGCAAAGGTGTACTGAGTATTGCTACAAGCTTCAACATGTTGATGTGAAGAGCATGCTCTTTGAGTCTATAAACCTTGTGGTGAAGATGAGCTCTTGAACCTCTACAGCACTCAAAGTTTAAGGAAAAACGTTGAATACCAGAAAATAAGAAATTTAACAGAGCAGATAAAGACACCAACTTGCTTGCAGAAGGGAAAAAAAATTGAGGAGGGCAGTACCCAGTAATGCAGGGAGGCAGAGTTGAAAACATAAATGATGCCTTCTGCATAGCTTTTGGGTGAAGATGCACTACCCCCAGGTTCGGGACTCATGTGCTTTTTGCACTGAACAGTTCTCATATGCAGATGGCATCCTTCTGCTCGTCCCTGTAGATCAGGGATGTGAAAGTCCCTCCTCGAGGGCCGCAGTCCAGTCGGGTTTTCAGGATTTCCCCAATGAATATGCATGAGATCTATTAGCATACAATGAAAGCAGTGCATGCAAACAGATCTCACGCATATTCATTGAGGAGATGCTGAAAACCCAACTGGATTGTGGCCCTCGAGGAGGGACTTTGACACCCCTGCTGTAGATCTAAATCCAATCTCACTACCAAATTATCTCGAGCCCTAAATAAAGTACAAGAATGGGCAACAAAACACTAAACTAAACACTGAAAAAAAAACCCCAAAACTACTATGGTTTGGTCTAAAGGCACATCCGATCCCTCCCTCCATCACCCTGACAAATGGAGTCAACCTCAAAGTCAAGAAAACCATCAGGGTCCTGGGAGTCACCCCTAGATAACTCACTGACATTTAACACCCAGATCCAAAATATAGTCCAAAAGTCATCTGCCACATTACAGCAGTTAAGAAGGATTAGACCTTATATCCTTCACCAGCATTACAGGATACTCATGCAATCAGTACCCCTGTCAATACTAGACTACAGCAATATACTTCTTTCAGGACTACCGAAAAAAATAAATGAGGATACTCCAATACAGAATACAGCAGCAAGACTTATATTTTACAAATCAAAATTTGAACACATTACACCTCAATTGATAGAACTACATTGGCTCTCAGTTGACAAACAAATTGAATTCAAGATATGCTGCCCAGCATTCAAGACCCTACAAGAAGAGACCCAATAAGCTTCCCCAGATACACAGAAATAATAGGCAGACCTAAAAACATAGCCCTTTCAAAAACACTGGCCAAGAGCCTACACAAACCCAATTCTGAACTATCCGCTCAGGACAATGTGGACACCCCACACAATCCACACCAGAAGTTAATACCAAGAGCACACCTAATTCCTAAAATGTACACATGTACATGAACAATTAAGACCATAACATTCATTCAACACTGACCACTACTACTGATGCTTCAAGCAATGATGTTGCTACTTTGTCCTTTGTTTTGTCACATTGGCATGACTGATTTACTGTTATTACCACACTGATTGCTATAACTGCATTGATGAATGTATATCAAGCCTAGTATGTCTTGATGAATGTTGTAATCCACCTTGAACTTCACTTGGGGAGATCTGGTGGGGTATAAAACTGCAAATAACATCTGAGCTGAGAAACCACATCCTTGATCCTGGTCTCTGATGAGATTTCCCCTTGACAATGAGCACCTGACAGATGGTCATAAAGGTCCTCCCCGAGACTTGAAACCTTGAGCTAAGCTATAAAGCAAGCTGTGATGGCAAAGGCTGCTATTGTAGTGCTGTACATATCAATTGAGGACCAACAATGTGATGGATCAATTCTTGAAGGTGTTGGTGTGTAACTGCTCCTGTTGGGAAGCAAATGGCAGCCGAGATGAATCAAGAAACTAGTAGTGCAGTAGTTAAACCTGATAAGCAATAATTTTCAAATTCACTATTGCACTCTGAAAAACCCTTTCCTCAAAAGCACCCAGAACGTTGTGGTCTTTTCTCAACAGAGCCTGGTAATTTGGCCTAGAACAGGGGTAGGCAATTCTGGTCCTCGAGAGCCGGAGCCAGGTCAGGTTTTCAGGATATCCACAATGAATATGGGTGAGATGGATTTGCATGCATTGCCTCCTTGAGATGCAAATCTATCTCATGCATATTTATTGTGGATATCCTGAAAACCCGACCTGGCTCTCGAGGACTGGAATTGCCTACCCCTGGCCTAGAAGATATCGATGCTCATTTTGAAAGCACTTAAGACACACAAAGTAATCTACTTTGTGTGTCTAATGCTTTGAAAATGAGCTCCTTAGTCTTCTTTAGTGCTGTTTCCAACACAAGGATCTACTCCTTTAACTCAAGTTGTCTGAATGACCAAAAAAAGTCTTTTATACATTGAAGAACTTAAAGAATCGGATGTATTATCATGCAATAACTTCTCTGCATGCATAACATGATTGTCAAATAGATTAAGGTCCTTTTGCTTGGAATATGAGTTGAAGGGCTTTGGGAGATTCTCTGCAAAAGCTTTTGATATGATTGCTCACTTGCTTGCTCTTCTGGGATTCAAATTTTGGCTTCTTTTTTTTTTTCTTCCGAAAGAAAGGGAGGTAGATTTAGATGCCACCTTGTGAATTTCAGGTTGAGTTACTATTGGGGGAAGGGGGGGGAAAGAGTGTGAGCAAAATCCAAATACATTTTGCAATATACTGCTGGTTTGTGTAAACAAGTCAGTGAAGGAATGAAACAATCTAGGCAGGGCATGGTAGGGACCATAATCTGGTGAAGCTAACTGTATATATATCAAAATTATAAATTAAAAAGGGGAATGGGGAGTAGTAGAGGAATATCTGAATTAAAAAAAACAAAACCCAAACGCAGAGCTTACAAGAATTCAATACAATGCCATAAACCTGTGTTGTACTCAGAGGTGAAAAGGGTCCTTCCTCACTGTAATGCTATAAATGCCTTTAATTAATGCCACATATAGAATAAAGCCCTTAATTTGTTTGAATTTTTTTTTAAATGCAAATTACAGTACATTTAGAACTGTGTGTTATAACACTTGTCTTAAAAAGCTTCTAGTCAAGTTTTACGAAGCAAAAATGAGGGGGGGGGGAATAGCTACTTCATCACCTAAAGAGCAGAGATTTTTGCAGTGCAAAGTTAATGGAACCCGACTTGTGTTTTAGAACTCATTAAACAAACATACCTCCCATTCAAGGAACTCTCAATCCTGTTTGTCCTTTATGAGGTTTGTTTCTCCATGGAAACTGCTCTCTCTGATTATATGCAATTACATATACCTGCTGTGACTGGCCAGCCACTTTCAAGCTCTTTTCTCTGAACGCAAATGCTACAGCGTTTCATTTTACATGACCAAAAAAGAGAACATGGTAAAAAAAAAATATACTCAAAAATTTATTAAAAGAACTGGAACACAAGTCAAGATCTGATAACAGTTCTATTAGTTTACATTCCGGAAATGTAATCCTTTGGCATTTACAGAATACTTGCTGCTATAAAATCCTGAAGTACTGTGCAAAAAGACACTTTTGTTAGGCATCAATAACATTTATTCATGATAGAAAAAACACACACTTCCATTTACTGCTCTGGTTTGCAGGAAATTAAATCCTATTCATGCTTACCAGTAATATAGTACAACAGAAAAAGGTTAAGCTTAGCAATTCAAGCTCAGGACTACGAAATGGTCGTGTGGTCCTGAGCTTGGATCCATAAGTTTACAAATTTGAGAGCGTTTTCGATACTTTAACCCAGTCAAAACAGAGCACCATTGTGCCTTTTCCACTTTAGAAGCTGGTGGGTGGGTGTCCCCTTGAGCTGAAAAAGCCAATATTAACATCCTCTCCCAAGATGGCTTTAGGCATGCTTTTCGAGCTCGGGTTCTGTTTCCATGATAAAGACAGCAAATACAAAATATGAAACTTCTGTCTCTAAACCTTAAATGGAGATTTTCAATCATCAAACTTTGGGCTCCTTTTATGAAGGTGCACTAGCATTTTTAGCACACGCACAAGATTAGCACATGATATAGTGCGTGCTAGCTGAAAAACTACCATCTGCTTAAAAGGAGGCGGTAGCGGCTAGCATGCGCTAAGCGTACGCCAAAGCCACTAGCGCACCTTTGTAAAAGGAGCCCTTTGTGTCTAATTATACCTAGTCCAAATGGAACTGTACATTAGAGAATGACACGGTGACAAAATTCATCAAAGTTCCCATCCCCATCTTCATGTCATTCTTTAAGGAGAGAGGGAAGAATCAGAATATGAATGGCCACAACCACTAACCCGCAAGCTTTGCTTTGAAGAATGCTGGTGTAGAAGGACTGAGGTTGAAACAGACGCTACAGAATGACAGTCTCTGGTATCCAGAGCAGATATTGTGATGTCATAATGCCTCATTCCACCAGTGCCTAAGAGCCAATCACATCAGTGATGTCACAATGGCTTCATTATCCTTGGCTCACATAACAATCAGAGTATGAATGGCCACAACCACTGACCCATAAGCTTTGCTTTGAAGAATGCTGGTGTAGAAGGACTAAGGTTGAAATAGACACTAAAAAATGACATGGGATTTTTTCCCCGCAGTTATCCGCGGGGACGGGAACGGTGATGAATTTTGTCACCGTGTCATTCTCTATTGTACATCTTCCCATGTTAAAAAAAGAGCTTATGAAGCCCCCTACAGTTGTATCTGATTTATCCTCCCTTTACATTTACCCCCTCCCCCCAGTTCTCCATATGGTGGGCAAAACTGGGTGCCGATCCACGGGCTTAAATTGGCCAATAATTGGGAGCTAATGGTCCTCTATTGGCACAAATTTGGGTTCGGGTGCACATCATGCTATGCCCTCTTCTGGAAACCGCATAGTTGTATGTGGTATATAAATTGTTGTGTGCCTAAATCTCATAATGCAAACCCCAAAAAGGAGGATTGCCATGGGAAGGTCAGAGGTATTCCTAAAATTTATGCGTATTATACAATACTGGGGATGTGCACCCAAAATTGGCACTAGGAATTACACCTGGGTACAATTTATGCCACCAAAATTGGCATTCAGTGCTATTCTTTAATGGGTGCTCATTTTTGAGTGTCCATTATAGAATAGCTTAGAAGGCCTTTTTTTGTTGGCACTGATTTTTTAGCACCATTTTCTGAGTCTATCCTTTCATGCTCAAATACATCTGAGGAGTTCTATCTCGGAGCACCTAATTTTGACTGTAATTCTTGCATTATCAATAGAATGAAAATGGTAATTGTGTATTTCAAGCACATTTATGGGGAGTAACTGGAAGTTTAAAAAAGGTCAAGTCTCATGCATGGGCTCCCCAGGTCCCGTCCCCCCCCCAATTGGCACTTACCTCCTTTACATCCAACATGGGAGACAGGAGAAGTCAGGAAATGTGGGAATCAGGGGAAAGCGAGGGTAACATGGCTATAACATAACAGAGTACGACAGCAGAAAAGGGCCGTCGGCCCAACACGTCTGCCTACTCAAAAGAATCCTCCCCTTGTGGTATGTGGAGAATTTATGAGCTCAGGAATCTTCAACGGGACTAGAGAGTCTCTAGTTTTTAAAATTCTATACTTAGTGATGATTTTAGTAGGGATGAGCTGAGCACTGAAGACTTTCCTTTTTGAGAATATATACTCCATCGATACTTAACAAGTATGCTCTTCTACAGCAACCTATACAGCATTTCACTCTTCCATAAAACCACAAGAGCCCCCTCCCCAAACTCTAATTGTACCAATCCACTTGTATCTGACTCAACTGTATTGTACTTCAAATTGCTGTACTGTAATTCAGACAGCTCAATTTCCCCTCTATTGAATGATTACTACATCCCCTACCTCATAGTATACTGCTTTCTTTACATTTCATTGTTGTAACTCCTAAATGTAATGTAAACTTCTTGATTTGTACGTCACCTTGAACCTATTAGGCATAGAGTGATCCACAAGTTGAAAATTAGATTAGATTTCAAACAAATATTTTCTGAACATAGAGCTAGATTCACCAAGGTCATAGATCGGATCCATGGGGGTGGGGGTGGGGGAATTCACAAACAGCCCTTATGCAAATGAGGGCGATCGGAATCATGCCCCCAACCGACTGCATGGCTTGTTCTCCAGCGATCCTGACGCATGGGCAGACCATCTCCTTTGCCTGCAGATGGTCTGCACATGCGCTGGCCCTCCATAGCTAGAAACTTATTACTTTTTTTTTTTTCTTTACTTCGCGAGCCCATGGTTTTAATCCGCTTTAAACCCGCAGGTTAAAACCACAAGCTTGCACTGTAGGGAAGGGCAGGAGAGTCGGGGCAGAGAGCAGGGTGGCGAGTCACAGCCGCTGGATCGATCGAGGGCTGTCTGGGGGGGGGGGGGCCCATTTCTCAAAGCCGAAGCTGGTCACCTGAAATTCACTGGCGGGGTTAAGGCTTTGATTAGCAGAATCAGAGCAGAAGCAGAATTGGGTCAGAGAGCAGGAGATCGGAGCAGAGAGCAAATGCAGGATCAGGGCAGAGAGCAGGAGAAGCAGAATTGAGGCAGAGAACAGCAGAATCGGGGCAGAGAGCAGGGTTTTTGCTTAAGCGACTGGTCCTCAACAGTCGCTTGTTTTTGGATCGGCCAGCCCAGTGTGCCTTCTTTGGTTTAGTGAATCGCATCCTTCCTACTTTGCATGCCATTTCCCCTCATTTGCATGTGTGGATCAGATCAGAGGATGATCGGCCACGAGGTTAGTGAATTGGATCGAAGGAAAATCAGGTCAAAAGTGGTCAGGACACAATCGGTGTCCTTAGTGAATCTAGTCCATAGTGCACTATTTGTACTCGCCTATTTACACTGGTGTTTGGGGGAGAGTAGCTGAGATAGTCATTGGGAATCATTAGATCCTTCCTGCTTTGATTCGATTATCTTATGAAAGATTTTCATTGACACACAACCAGTCTGCTTATCTTTATCTTTCTTGTTTAAAATGGGAGTGCCCTTCTACCTTGTTTTAGTTTACCACCTCGTTATACCTTCAGGAAAGGCAGTATAAAAGTGTAAAACTATAAATCCTTGATTTATAGTTGGAGTGCAGAATTAACACTGGCTTGCAAGGTCCAAGGCCTGTGTTAAGACATTCTGGGGCAGAAATTTAGGATAGCACTCCAAAACCTGCCAGGAAGCTGTGCCTTCTTCAGTTTCAGGTAGGTTTTCAGGCCTCTGTGGAATGGGGGCACATGGAAGTTGCACCCTCCCTAAGGTTGAATCATGTAAAACATTTTAGTGCATTTTTTTTACCAGTAAAGAAAATCATCTAAACTTGTGATAACGTAAACAAATGGTATGTAGATGACCAGTTTTACAAACTATATGCATTACGGGCATCCCTCCTGCCGGGGTGCTGCCGGCAGGAGGGGCATCCCTCCTGCCGGGTGTGTTACGAAGGTGGTGACAGGAGGGATTGGGCATCCCTCCTACCAGCACCCTCCCTCCCTGCTAACATCCCCGGCAGGAGGGAGAGGGCATCGGCTGATTTGCAGTGAGGTTTGGGTATTCCTTGCCACAGCTGCTCTCAGATGATCGTGGTAGAGGAATTCCCCCCACCCCTCTATCAGCTGAGCAGCAGGGAATCCCCAAGGCCATGATTCTGTAACTGGCATCCAGACACTCACCTGTTGGGAGAGGGGGAATTTTCCTGCCGTAATCAGCTGCTGCGGTCTAGGCAAAGATAGGCGGCTGAAATGTAGGCCAGGGTTTCCCAGGCCTACATTTTAGCCGCCTATCTTGGCATGACTCACAGCTGGGTAGCCGCTTTAGATCGCTTAACGCCCCTTCGGGCGTTGGCCATGCCTACTCTGGCATTCCGCAGCCTAAATCGGCTTCCTAGCTACAATTCCAGCAACCATTTCAGCTGCCTTTTATTTAGGTGTCTGTTGGCACCTCAACCCTGCCTTTTCTGATCGTTGGCAGGGCGCCTAAATTTAGGCGCTGGTTATAGAATTTCCCCCTAAATGCAAATCAAAAGTGTGCTAATAATTAGGGATGGGCAGTCAGAAAATTGTCTTTTTATTTTGAAGCATATGTTAATAGGGCAGAAAAATCAGGGCTATACTTACTTCCAAAACTTGCCAGTAGATGGTGGTGTTGGCAATGGCTGGGTCTTCTCTACTTCCCTGGTGCCAGTCTAGTCCGAGAAAATACAAGCTAGGCTCATGAACTTGGAATTGCTCTTCTATAAAGCATCACACGGCCTAGGCTGATCTTTTAAAGTTATACTATTACATTTTACAGATCATGATATCAAAGAGCCAGTCTGAACCAGACCTGACCTCCTTACCTAATGATCCTTGCTACAGAGTATAACAAAGGTTTTTTGTTTTTTTTAAAAAAAGGCCACTCAAAATACCATACATATTTCATATACATATTTATATATATTTCATGTACAAAGTTACAATCTGAATCCGAAGGATTCCATAATAGAAATAAATACTGAAATAGCCATACTGCTCATTGAGCGTTTCCTGTTTAGAGAAACAAAGCCTCAAACTTTTAACCAACAGCAAGTTGAATGCTATAGTATCCAACTCAAGTTACAGAGGTACATAAAACTCCTCAGAAAGTGCCTAGCAGATCAAAAAAAAAAATTACAGATCATAACATGTTTAAAATAGATTTTAAAAGTTAGAAAAATGCACTTCAGTAAAATCAAAGCATATTTTGTTAGAGGAACAAACATTTTGTTTAGTGTATAAGAAAAATGGTTTGTGGTGCAACGTAAGATTTTTATTTTTCAATAGGACAATAAAACCGCAGAAATTAAATGCTTGCAACTCTTTCAGAAAGAACCACGACTAATTTCCCTCTCCGGGTCTTATTTTACATTGCAACTGGGGATGGTTAAAGGGATATTAAATCCTTTGGTAAATCTGTATAATACTCACATGGAAATAAATATTATGTTACACATTTTAAAGACACGCTCTTTTAGAACAGTTAGCATTAATAAAACAGTAACAATAACCTCTTTGTTACTAAGGCAGCCTATGTTATAAAGTGTCTACTGTGTCAGCTGGATCTGCTCAAATGTAGGAAGACCTTCACATGAAAGGCATACAGCAGCTCAGAAGCTTCATTCTAACCTTACCATGCAAACACATTTACCCCCCCAACAAATAATGTGCAGCATTCTTTTTGCTCGAAATGGTTTCAGACCGTGGACAAGCTGTAGTTACCTAGAGATTCATTTCAATTTAGATAAAAGTGGTTTGACAAGAAGCTGTGAAATAGATGTCCCATTAAAACATGGAAAAGCCGAAGGGGACACTGTCAAGGTTTTCCAGAAGCACCTAATGGCCAAAACCCCTCAACAGATCAGGTCATTCAGCCATATGAAATTTCTTTGTATGCAAATTTCTTGCACCTACAAAGTTATTTTAATTTGCTCTTCTATGCTGGTAGTGATAATTCATTTCTGTATTTTAACCAAAGACCAATGTCCTTTCAAAACTGAACTATTCTAAATACCGTACATATTTAATTATACCTAAGCATCTGAACTGCACACAAACTGATTTAATAAACGCTTTGCATCTTCCAGTGAAATTAAAGTTTGTGTGTGAGATAAGCTAGATGATCAGTGATAGTTGCAGGTTAATTTGTACCTGCCATTAAACAATATAGGCCCCTACTACAGGCAAACATCAGGTCTGCTATTATAGCTCATGTAAAACTTCTTTTTATAAATTTTAGATTTTTCATTACACCTATATTACAGGGCATCCAGGTCAATAACTAGAAGATGCTCCCTTCCCCCACTTTAACCCTCAGCCACCAACTGGTTGCTTTCAGGAGCATCAGATTATTGGCTGTGAGTTTGAGAGCCAGAGGAAAAGAGGAGTAACATGTTCACAGCAGAGGTTCTCAATCCAGCCCGATGGGGATTCACAAGAAATCTATTCTCCTACAATGGAGGCAGTGAATACAAAAACTCTTTTGCATACACACTGTAGTTGCATGCATCCTGAGGACTGGACTAAAAAAAAAAAAATATTCACTGATCCTATAACTTTTGCACCAGGCTTTGCCATAATTTCTTTAAAAAAGTGGCTCTCAAAGCCTTACATCTGGTAAATCAGCAGTTCCGATACTTCCATAGAGTTATGCAAATACTAAATCTGCTTCTTTAAATTGGCCTTTTAACCCAGCATATGTACAATTAAGTAGAATATCATTTATGATCGTCCACATTAATGGGATACCCTTACTTCCCTCCCCAACCTACCCGCCCCCCCCCCCCAAGGCCATTCTCCTTGCACTGTGTAAAATATCAAATGCAAATTTTCAGAGAAAATACTTGGAAGGAGAACCTTATTTCTTCCTTGAGCATGCTGTCAGATATTTAATCACTAGACATGAGTAAATAGTGTTTCAATCTTTCTGAATTGTAGGACCTGGCCGGATTTTAAGTGCTTAAGACTCTATTCGTACTTCATCATGTATCCTTCCCCTGAGAACCTACAAAACCTCATTTGAGCACCGTGCACAGATAAAATAATTCTCTAGACAGATAAAAGGACTAAGATATAATGAAAACATAAATGCACACCCTACACCCAAAATAAGTTCAAAACAGTGGTGCAGTTAACTAATTGCTATGCCTGGAAATTTTCTTTGGAAATTTAAAAACAGACACACAATTGTGTAAGAACATGAAAAATACTGCTCTCCATTATTGCTGAGGGCAGCAATTGTCTTCCTGAACTGTGCAGTTCATCAGAAGCATGACATTAACAATCCTAACTTTTTAAAATACAAACCAACCCCGCCCACCCCCTTTTACTGGAGATCATATTAACAGGAAAAACAGAAAAATATATTAACAAGATTTGTCAGGACTGAAAAATGTTGAATTGATTTAAAATCTCAGTGCTAATTGGATGAAATCCTGACCGTGTGATATTTGTCACTATATATACAATGCGAGTAAGAAATAAAACTATCAGTTCTAAACAAAAGATTATCTTAATGACATCTTATAAAAAGAAGTGAATTCCATTAATGGACTATGATTATGCTTGAGCTGTTTACTGCATCCCCTCTACCTTCCCCCCCCCCCCCAAGTTTTAATAGCCAACATAAAAAAAATGATTTGCTCTTGACATTGTGAAATTACTCACGCCAACAGTTACGCAGTAAAACAGCAGAAGCTTCTGTAAGGTATGTACAGGTAAGATGATTTCATAAATGTATGTTGTGAGACCCTTTTTTTTTTAACCCACAAAGGAAAAATAAACCCCCCCAAAAGAAAACTGAAGCATGCAGAGAAGTGTTTGAGGTCTTCCAGCTATTTTCACTCGCTGCTGCCCATAACTTGCCACACGATGAGATGGCTGCGCTCTGCTTTGGCCACAGAAGGTTCAAGGTGCAAATTCTCTTCCAAGAGCTCCGATTCCACGCTTTCATCACCTGATATGGAACACAGACAAACATGATTTAATGAGACAGAGTCAGCTGAAGGAGATCTTGCCTCACCAATTTGCTTGACTTCTTTGAAGATGTGAATAAACATGTGGATAAAGGTGAGCCAGTTGATATAGGGAATCTAGATTTTCTGAAAGCTTTTAGAGGCTCCTGAGAAAATTAAAGTGTCATGGGATAGGTGGCAAAGTTCAGTTGTGGATTAGGAATTGGTTATCGGATAGAACAGAAGGGTAGGGTTAAATGGTTATTTTTCTCAATGGAGTGCCACAGGGGTCTGTACTTGGACCGATGCTATTTAACTTATTTATAAATGATCTGGAAATTGAGATGACGAGCGAGGTGATTAAATTTGCAGATGACACCAAACTGTTCAAAGTTGTTAAAACGCATGCGGATTGTGGAAAAATTGCAGGCGGACCTTAGGAAATAGGAAGACTGGGCGTCCAAATGGCAGTTGAAATTTAAAGTGGACAAATGTAAAGTGATGCACATTTTGAAGAATAACCTGAATTATAGTTACTGGATACTAAGGTCTACCTTAGGGGTTAGTGCCCAAGAAAAGGATCTGGGTATCATTGTAGAAAATACAATGAAACCTTCTACCCAATGTGGGGGGCGGCGGCCAAAAAAGCAAACAGGATGCTAGGAATTATTTAAAAAGGGATGGTTAACAAGATTAAGAATGTTATAATGCTCCTGTATCGCTCCATGGTGCAACCTCATCTGGAGTACTGCATTCAAGTCTGGTCTCCTTAACTCAAGAAAGATATAGTAGCACTAGAAAAGGTTCAAAGAAGAGCGACCAAGATGAAAAAGGGGATGGAACTCCTCTTGTATGAGGAATGACTATAACGGTTAGGGCTCTTCAGCTTGGAAAAGAGACGGCTGAGGGGAGATAGGATTGTAGTCTAAAATCCTGAGTGGAGTAGAACAGGAACAGTGGATCGATTCTTCACTCCATCAAAAATTACAAAGACTAGGGGACACTCGAAGTTACAGGGAAATACTTTTAAAACCAATAGGAGTAAATCTTTTTTTCACTCAAGAGAATAGTTAAGCTCTGGAACGCATTGCCAGAGGTTGTGGTAAGAATGGATAGCTTAGCTGGTTTTAAGAAAAGTTTGGACAAATTCCTGGAGGAAAAGTCCATAGTTTGTTATTGAGAAACTAAACTAAACCTTAAGTTTATATACCACATCCTCTCCATAAAGATAGAGCTCGGCACGGTTTACAGGAACTTTAAAATAAGGAAGGAAAAACATAATCAAGTTTCAAGTTTTCTTGGGATTTGTTATCTACGCAATATCATATATTTCAATGCGTATAACAATTGTTTTTAAAATAACAATTAACAAATTGGGGAGGACAAAACAAGATAATATAGACAAATTTTGGCATTCTATTACAAACTGGTACAAAAGGGGTGAACTACAAATTTTTTAAGAAAAGAAAAAGAAACATTTAAGGAAAAAAACACATATGGAGGGGTCATGGAAAACATATATGGTAGGATCTCAAATCCAAGATATAAAGTGAAATAAAGAGTATTTTGGCGACCTACACATAACACTCATTAAAAACTGGGATTTAATATTTGTAGGTAATATTTTCTATATATTGAAAGCGTCCTTGAACAGAAAGCTTTTAAGGGAACGCTTAAATTTTTCTAAAGAAGGTTCATTACGTATAAATAGTGGTAAATTGTTCCAGAGCTGAGGTGCTATGACCGATAAAATGGTAGATCTCCTGGTCCCTATTATTTTTAAAGATGGATTTAGTTAATAGATGTTGTTGTGTTGATCTGAGTGTCTTAGATGATGAATATGGTATCAAAAAACGGTCCAAAAATAGTGGCACATGTGATTGTTGAATTTTAAATGTTAAGAGTATGATTTTAAAAGTTATTCTGTGTGTGACTGGTAGCCAATGAGCAGTTTGTAAAAGTGGTGTAACATGGTCATATTTTTTTGAATTTGTTATAATTTTTATTGCTGTATTTTGTATTATCTGTAGTCGCCTAATTTCCTTATTGGTTATGCCATGGTATAAAGTATTGCAATAGTCTAATCTGGAAATGATTAATGAGTGGATTAAGGTGTTAAGAGCTTCTGGTTTTAGGACTTTTGATAGTGATCTGATGAGTCGTAGTTTGTAAAAACAGTTTTTGACTAGTGATGATAAAGAGGGTAGAGAGATTTACATTTTTGAGAATAGCCAAGTTTTCAGATGCTTTTGGAATCATTGGAGGGAGCCCAGATTCCGCAGCAGGGCAGAAGGTTATTCCAAAGCTCAGTGAATGTGAAGAAAAGAGATTTCCCTAATTTTCCTGGATAGATGATGCCTTTTAACGAGGGGAAAGACATGGGGGAAGCCCGTGAAATGAGAAAAAATCACTCCATGGACCTATTCAAAGTATTATATGGATGATATAACAAAGTTCACAGGTTTGCTCAGAATCATGGAGGGGAAAACTGGGGCGAACCCCAGAAAAAACCACCTCACAGCCCAATCATCAAGCATCCTGTTTGCATCCACAGGGGCTCAATAGTGAGATCGAGTGGCGCGCTTTTCTGTAAAGCATCATTTTTTCATTCATTCAATTTTTTCAAATCAATTCTTGGTGTTTTGAGAAATGTATCGTTTTATTTTGCATTTTATTTTGCATTTAGAAGGGTAGTCCCTTCAGTCTTTTGGCACTACTGTTTTTCCGTATTTGGAGTGATGTCATCCCGTGCATTAGGCACATGATCACGTGCTTAGAGCCCTTTAAAATCTCGGCGGTTTTTCCGCTCTGGTCACCTTTCAAAGCAGTCAAGCCGCGCCATACGCGCTTTGTTATGTGAGACAGCAGTCCTTGTGGGTGAGTCTTTTTCCTGTATAGCTGACAGCTGTATCCAAATCGTTTTAATGTCATACATAAAGAAAATTTTTTAGCTTGGTTTTGAATAAAGCATTGATTGGTTTAACTTTTTCTTTCAGAATCTCTTTATACCCATCGCATGAGCATTTTTTTCCAACCTTTCCTGTGCGTTCCCTGAAGCAGGATCGAAACATGCATGTCGGAACCCGCAAGCTGCAAGTTAAGTTTGCCTAGTTCTTTGACTACAAGTTTAGTAAACAGTAGTTTTTTCACATCAAAAACATATATGATATGATATAACGTCTTGTTTACTTTCCATGCGATGATTGGGCTGTGAGGTGGTTTTTTCTGGGGTTCGCCCAGGTTTTCCCCTCCATGATTCTGAGCAAACCTGTGAACTTTGTTATATCATCCATATAATACTTTGAATAGGTCCATGGAGTGATTTTTTCTCATTTCAATATATGCACTTTATCACTCTTGTTACATTGTTTGTAACTTTTCCCCTCCTCATAATTGCCCTGAATAGGTAGCATGGAATATTGCTACTACTTGGGTTTTGACCAGGTATTAGTGACCTGGATTGGCCACCGTGAAAACGGGCTACTGGGCTTGATGGACCATTGGTTTGGCCCAGTAAGGCTATTCTTATGTTCTTATGAACACATCATAAAAACGTTGAAAAGATCTATTTGGGGTCTTCAAGGACTGAGGTTTAACACCATTGTGCATGGGGGAGGGGAAGGAGATATGATGGCTCTAGAAGAGGCTTTCAGTTCTCTAGACACTTATGAACAGATATAGCAAAGCTTGATCTGATTTATAAGCATACTCTCATATTACCTTGGTTTCCATACATACTTTCATTACATCTTGGCTTGATTACTGCATGTCATCTCTGAGTACCTATGCCTAAGAGATCAAGCATTTATAAGTAGTCCAGAATCCTGCCATGTGTCTTCTCTGCAATGCAATGCAAAGCCATTTAACCATATATCATGCCACTATGCTAATCACTATTAGTTTCCTGTTCATTATTAAAAAGGATGGTGTCAGTCCAGAGGAAGGCTACTAAAATGGTATGTGGTCTTCATCATATGGCATATAGGGACAGACTTAAAGATCTCAATCTGTATACTTTGGACAAAAGACGGGAGAGGGGAGGTATGATAGACACATTTAAATACCTAAATAATGTAAATGTGCATGAGTCGAGTCTCTTTTATTTGAAAGGAAATTCTGCAATGAGAGGGCATAGGATGAAGTTAAGAGGTGATAGGCTCAGGAGTAATCTAAGGAAAGGGAGGTAGATGCATGGAATAGTCTCCTGGAAGAGGTGGTGGAGATAGAGACTGTGTCTGAATTTAAGAAAGCCTGGGAGAGGCACGTGGGATCTCTTAGAGCAGGGGTAGGGAACTCCGGTTCTCAAGAGCCGTATTCCAGTCGGGTTTTCAGGATTTCCCCAATGAATATGCATTGAAAGCAGTGCATGCACATAGAGGAGCGATAATAGTTACTGTGGATGGGCAGACTAGATGGCCTTTATCTGCCATCATGTTACAATGTTTCTATAACCATAAAGTTCTATGACCTCACAATGCAGGTGTAAAGAGCCTTAACCTATAGGAAGAAGAGATGCAAATGTTAAGAGCCTTAGCCAATAGGGAGAGCAGGAGATAGTGGATGCTGCAGATGGGCAGACTGGATGGGCCATTTGGCTTTTATCTGCCATCATGTTACAATGTTTCTATAACCATAAAGTTCTATGACCTCACAATGCAGGTGTAAAGAGCCTTAACCTATAGGAAGAAGAGATGCAAATGTTAAGAGCCTTAGCCAATAGGGAGAGCAGGAGATAGTGGATGCTGCAGATGGGCAGACTGGATGGGCCATTTGGCTTTTATCTGCCGTCATGTTTCTATGTTACATTTTGAAATTCTGGTTCTAATTCAAAGTTTTACAATCAACTATATTTTTCCTTTCCTGATCATCTTTCATACTCTACTAGGTTTGCACATTCATTACACAATTATTGCCTTGCATTTCCACCAGTTCAGTGAACCTGTCTCAAATTGACAAAACAAAATGTTCTTTTTTTTTTTTTTTTTTTTTAATTGCTCTTCATTTCTAGAGTACATTTTGACTTCAGCTGTGCTCAGAGCCTTCTTATTAAATTTAGATCAGCACTCAAGACCCTTTCCGGGTTTCCACTTGACTATTTTATTTTATATTAAAACCATTGTTTCTTCTCTCTAAACTATTTCTTTTCCGTCATAGAAAATGGAATTTTCTTCTTTTTGCCTCCTATTTTAATTGTAAGCCATTCTGAAAGTTTTGTTAATTGTGGTAAAACAAGCAAATCCTGAGAAATGTTTTCACTAATACATTTTGCACAATACAACTTTGCTACCTTGCCTCTTAAAGTCAGAGGCTGGTACCAGGCATATAACTTCAAGACCAGCCTAAAAACAATGCTTTTGAAAGATACCTTTGCAGTATGATTGACCTTTTAAGGACAATTTAACTGAACATTAGCCTATTCTGTGTGGCAATTATAGCAGCTAAGAAAAATGAAAAAAAAAAATTTAGTACTCCTTACCCTCTTGTTTCTTCCTTAATTGTTCTTTCCTTTTATTATAGTTCTAACCTTTTCCTTTCGTATCAGTTTGGTTTAGGAGGAGATGTACTCATCTTTATAGGATATTAATTAGCTTTTAATTTTAACGTGTCTGTATTACCCTATTTTTGCTTTTTATTGTAAAGTTGCTTTGTAATTTTAAAAGGCGGGATAACAAATTTTTAATAAACTTGAAACTTGTTGTTTTTAAGTTTAATTTTTAAACTTGGAGAATTTAATTCAACAGGGCATTTTATATTCCTCTTACTCAGTTGCTAGTTTGAAGTGATTTACAAAATAAGCATTCAAAACAAGATTGCAAAAGCTTTCATACAATATATAGTTTGAAAATACTATATCAGACAGTCTGAATGAATTACAAACTCTCACATTTTTAAATATGAACCTAGTGATAATTATTTTACCAGACATCTCGAAAACCACTGCTCAAAAAATGATTTTGTAATTTTTTTTCCCTGAAACCTACAGACCTGGTTTCAGATTTAAGTGCTACAGGTGAAACAGCAGAGTATAATGGCCTAACCTAAAATATGGAACTTTTTTTAAGTGTCAGACAACAACACTGCTTATAAGCCGCAGGGTCTTCTTGAGCCAGTCACATTTTAAAAGTCCAAAATGGAGTTATTTTATAAAGGTGAAGGAACTTATGTGCCTTTACACTTGTAAAAGAGGTTTCCAGAAGCAGCCCTAATAATGCACTTATACCTACACATAACTTTACACAGACTTAAAAAAAAAAAAAAAAAAAGGTAACTGTGTACCTGCATAGATTGGGTAGAGCATAGGCAGAGCTGCAAACATTAAAGTGCATTGTTGATTTTTTTAATTACATGGTCATTCTTATGCATGAAAACTAACAAACCCAAAAAACCCTTTCATGTTACATACAGAAAGTAAAGCTTTATAAAGGCTTCATATTTTTGAGCAATACGAAGTCTAAACACAATTGAATACTAAAAACTACCTATTCTAAATTTAAAGCTCGAGCCTTCTGAACATAAAAATGTTAAAGATCTTTTATAAACTAACTATTGTGTGTGCTACATTATGCCAACCAGGCAGTGTAAATTAAGGAAGCCATCAGAACATCAGCCAACAAAATAAACAGTCTGTGTCAACAATAGAGGCTTCTGGAAAGGGGGGGGAGGAATACACCAAAAGGTCAATGGTATTTTAGTATCATCTGACGTACAGTAAGGAACGGGAAAAAATATTCCAGCCAGCAAACTTACATTCTGTTGCTGCAAAGGTTTAAAAAAACCTCTCTCATACTGCAACACCTCACTGACGTGTTCCCCCAAAGGGTGTAATAAAACTAAAGGTTTCAGTTTTAGAATGGATTCAGCAAATGTAAGACAGACAAGGAATAAAACGCTCTCTAAATTCCATTGTGCGTTAAAAATGTGAGCAATTGCTTTATATATTTGGGAAGTTTAAAATCTTGATAAAACTAAGTACATTTTTTGAACCATATTTTATGGTTTGTTATTATGTTCTTAATTATCATTCTGTTTTTGAGTGGAGGAGTAGCTGAGTGGTCAGAGCAATGGGCTCAGAACCCAATTAATCTAGGGTTCAAATCCTACTACCATTCCTTGTGATCCTGGGTAAGTTGCTTTGTTCCTTGGCTACATCATTTGCAAAATCGATCTTTTTATTCTCAATAGGTCAGAGTGTCTGCATACACCTGGCAGGAATTTAAGTTGAGTTTCTGCATATAAAATCCTTTTTTAACAAGAGAAATGACCAATAACTCTGCCATTAAGGACAGATTTTTATAATTCTCTGAAATAGCTTACCGGGTAGAACTTTGGATTCTTGCCCAGAAATAGCTAAGAAGAAAAAATTTAAAAAATTTAAATTAAATCAGGTTGGGCAGACTGGATGGACCATTCGGGTCTTTATCTGCTGTCATCTACTATGTTAAAATATAACCTTCATTATACTCATTTCTCTGCTCCTCCACCTTATCCTATTTCCCTGTCAATACCTGCTGTCTCTTCAAAAGGTGGGCAAGTTGAAGGGAAGCATGACAGCAGAAGAGCAAACAGGAAATGACATATTTTCCAAGCACAATGCAAAGGTTTTTGCTAATGAGAAGCCCATTTAAAAATGGGTCTTAAATTAATTAATGCCTTTTGTGCCGAGATGTTTAGTGTCTTACCCATTCGGAAATCTATATAACCTTCTCCTCCACTCATAACCAGTACCGATCTGAGAGGACTCTGGCTGGTAGATTCTGATGCAGACTGCCCCAATTTCTCCCCTGAAATATCTGAGCCACTGTTACTCTGTGGGTACATTACTTGACCTGTAATAAAAACAGATTTGATGTTAAACATGGTTTGGATAAAGTATATTTAGAAATATACATAACAGGATCAAATAAACTCTCTTGTCAAGAAGTGCTTTTTTAGCCTTCGAATGTTG
The DNA here is from genome assembly GCF_902459505.1 of Geotrypetes seraphini. NCBI lineage: Eukaryota > Metazoa > Chordata > Amphibia > Gymnophiona > Dermophiidae > Geotrypetes > Geotrypetes seraphini. The sequence goes on along the minus strand of NC_047093.1, from coordinate 25,293,361 downwards.
AGGAAGGTCAAAAACTTTTTTTCACCAACAACACTTCTCTGTCCTGGTCCAATCTATCATGTTATCCCGGCTAGATTACTGTAATGCTATCTCTCTCGGCATAACAAAGACTTGCCTTCAAAGACTCCAACTGATACAAAATACCGCTGCAAAATTAATTTATGGAAAAAGTAAGTTTGACCACGCGTCTCCTTTGCTTTTAAACCTTCACTGGCTTCCGGTCTATCTCAGGATTCACTTCAAATGTGCATGTATTACTTTTAAAATTTTATATGTATGGAGACTGATGGTTGATTTTTGTAGTGAATAGGCATCATTTTTCTTTGATAATATACATAGGGGGGTGGGGAGATTGGAAGATAAGATGTAGCAAAATTGAAATTTTGAAGGAATATGATAGTTTTAATGATTGTATAGAAAGATGGGAGGGGGAGGGTTTTTAATTAATTTACATATTAAGAATATAATGTATGATGTACGATAGTATTTCATGTTGTTCTTTTTGTGCACTTGATGTAAGTTTGAAAAAGAATAAAGAAATTAAAAAAAAAAAATTTACTGTAGGTTTAATCAATAGTAAAGAATAGTTATATTTGTATATTTTTAATTGAATGCTAAAGAAAAGGGTGGGTGGGAAGGGAATAAATTTATTTATTTGATGTTATACTAGAAAGAAATTCAAGTGATATATTATTTGTACACTTGTTGTAAGATTTAAAAATGAATAAAGAATTAAAAAAAAATATATATATTTTATCTGGTATCTTCATCCCTCTTGTCTCTTTATTATGGAATGCTTATAGAATCTCCTATGCAAGAGGCACCCAACAATTCAAACTCTCCCTTCCTTCAGTGAAAGGAATCAAAGGAGTCAAGAATTTTAGTCAATCCTTGGTTTTCAAATTTTCTCAAATATGGAACAAACCTCCTCTTATTTTAAGGGGTCCTGGTTCTTTTCAACTTTTTCGTAAATCTTTAAAAACTATTTTATTTGCCAAACACTTCGGAACCCAGTCATAGTAATATTTTCCGATTGATACTTTTTTCAGTATTTTTTTAGTTACTAACCGAGTCGAGCTCCTTTCTGGCTGAAGACATGGTATACAAAGCTAAGTTTTAGTTTAGCTCTAAAGGCACAGCCAGCGTCTTAAGAGTATCTGGCACACCGCCAATCCCCAACCGATCATACTCACGAGGACAGGTACTGTTGCAAACAGAACTGCAAATGTACGCAGTTTCAGTTTTAAGTGAATTGCTTGGCTTTTCCATTTGCTAAAGAAAATACTTATTTTTAATTTCTTCTCTTACCTAGCCAAAGACAAATCCCCACAAGGTACAAAACAAAAGCAACATACTTCTATATTAAAAAGGCAGACAAAACAAAACAAAAATAACAGGAGGTTTCTGAAAATCAACAGTGGTCAACATTTTGTGCAACAGAAAGCACAGAAATACCTCAGAGCCAACTGTCAAGTCTGCAAAAACAAAATCTTTCGTACCACTTGGCCATTTAATTAACTCCCACCTTGTCTATCAGGAATACTATATATTAATGGGGTTCAGGAAAATCTTATTCTAACTAATCTTTAGACCTTCAAGCCATTACTGTAATCCCCACATCAAAAGAACTTTCATAGATCCATTCTTATGTGGATGAAGGGGGTCTAGCAAAACTCTTTTTAACAGCTGAACTGCTGGGGGAAAAGGGCTGAACAGCACAAAGATGGCTTTCATATTGGTATTATTGATGTAATGGGGACATTACAAGATTTGCTATTTTTTCTGATGGATGGCAAGTGCATAGAAGGCATTAGAGAATGACACGGTGACAAAATTCATCACTGTTCCCGTCCCCGCAGATAACCGCGGGAAATAATCCCATGTCATTTTCTAGTGTCTATTTCAACCTCGGTCCTTCTACACCAGCATTCTTCAAAGCAAAGCTTGAGGGTCAGTGGTTGTGCCCAATTATACTCTGATTCTTCCCTCTCTCCTTAAAGAATGACATGAAGATGGTTTCCTGCGGGGACAGGAACGGTGATGAATTTTGTCACCGTGTCATTCTCTAGAAGGCATCAAGTGTACCTGCTAAATTTTTCTGGTTATTGAGCAGCTATATTGACTGTTACAATGTTATTATTGTATAAATTAAGTTAACAACGATGGCCTCCACATCAAGTGCTCAGCAACTTTGAGCAAAGACTTACCAGGCACCGCAACAAAGAATTTCACTGCATCTCGATGCCCATGGAAGCAAAGCTGTGCATGTGCCATTGAGCAGTATGGGATAAAGGTGCCTGGCATTACTTTCTCACTATTCTCATCCCCGTATACACGAATCACACTTCCTGGGCGGCTTCCAGATGTACTCAGAGCTTTGTTAGCTGGAAATGAAAATATAAGAACAGCATTTCCCATCTGAAGTTTAATAGTGCTGAAGAGCCTTGTGTTAACGGACCTGGGGTTAAATTAAAAGCAAAAGCCGACAGATTTAAAAACAAAGAGGCAATGTCAATCCAAGACAGAGCTGGGAAGAAAAAGAGAAAAAGGGCATGCTTAGTTATATGAAGTAGATCAGTAAATGGGAGCATGATTCTTGCACATCTGGCACAGTGGAGAACCAATTTTCCATATTTTTTCTCAATAAACCTGTATCACTGACAATGGTAAAATTAAAGAGATATAAGGAGGCAAGTCTGTATATACGGCAGCAGCTTGTGGAAACCCATTCCTGAAGAAACAAGGCAGTAAATGTCTGAGTTTCCAGCCTGAAAATATTACAGTCCTATGCTATTGCTTTTACATTTGATACCATGAGAAGTAATGAAAAATTTGATCTACAGCAAAAATGTGGTTAAGTAATATTTAAACAAATGACTGAGAATTTTATGTACTTAATTGCATCTGTCTAAAAAACAGCAAAGCTAAAAAAAAAAAAAAGTTTAGTAGTTCCTAAACAGCCACCAACCTATCTTCCTTTCTATGCTTCCCTCCCCTTACAAAATTAGCAATGACCTAAAACAGACGATTAATGCTGATCAAATACCCTGTTTCCCCGAAAATAAGATCTATCCCCAAAATAAGCCCTAGTTATGATCGACCCCGAAGCCCCCCTCCCCCCTGAATGTCTCCGACACTCCCTGACTCCATCCCTAACACTAGTGCTGCCTGATTTGCCGAAAATTGGATTCGATTCAGCAACCCCCCACCCCTGCTGCTTTAGGAGGCCTCAGAGTGGAGGTATGTCAGTCTCACAGTGGGAGGGTTGGGAGTGTTCTGCTGCACAGGGAGATGGGAAAGAGGGATAGGGAGATGCTGCACAAGGGGATGGGTGAGAGGGGAGGAAAGATGCTGCACATGGGGGGGGAGGAAGAAAGAAAGAGGAAGAAGTGAGGTGGAGGAGAGGAAGGGAGAGATGATTGCTGTACATGAAAAAAAATAAGACATCCCCCGAAAATAAGCCCTAATGTGTTTTTTTGACCCAAAATTAATATAAGACAGTGTCATATTTTTGGGGAAACACGGTATGTGCTAGAAAGAGCTCTAGGAGACCTTATACCTTAAAGATATTTTGTAACAAGTGTTTCACCTAATGGAATAGAGCTGTTGAGAATCTCTTAACGTGAGAAAATTGACAACGCAACACTGATGATGTATTGTAAAAATGAAACCTTCAGCCAAAAGTTTAACCCAATTCTGCTCAATAACCCCCCTCCTTTACAAAGCCATGCTAGCGTTTTTAGCACTGGCTCCGGCTGCGGTAACAGTTCGGATGCTTATAGGAATTCTATGAACGTTGAAGCTCTTACCACAGAGGCCAGCATGGCTTTGGAAAGGAGGGGGAAATACGTTTAAAATTTTTTTTTACATTTTTAAACAGCCCTGGAGATGTGCTATTACTTAAGTGTCACACGTTCACTGCAAAATCTCAATGAATGTTAGGTCCTGCTAAACACCAATTTCAAGGAATGCCATACGTGTGAAAGTTCTTTTTTTAATAGGAAAATCATGATATGGATGGATGAAAGTCATAAGACACTTTTCCATTCTTTTGCTGGCATAAAGAAGAAAAGATTTATATTAAAGCATAGCTGTGACACATGACAATACACTAAAAAAATGCTCAGCAGACAGGTGCATCTGACAAACTAATTGCTGTAATGCAGTAACTGTGAAGGGGAAACATTTAAGGACATAAAGGGGAGAAGGTAAGCTACAGGCGTGGGGCGCAGAGCCTCAGTGGCTATTAAGAGCCTGAGAAGCAGTTTGTGGACAGAATCTGCACTTACCCCTTAGCCCCAGTAAGCGTCCCTGGTGGAGGATTACAGCTAAAGTAAGAAAGGAGGGAAGGGAAAATGGACAGGCAGGACAGGACAGAAGGATTAATGACAACCCATCATTCTCACAAGCCAAAACTTCTTTGCAAGGTGGAGTACTAAAGAATTTAAGTTTTAGGTTATAAGAAACAAAAAAAAAAATCATAATAATCACAAGTCTACTACAGCATATTCCGTGAACATAATAGGTGAAAAAATCTTTTCAACTGTTTCCGTATTTCTTGTGAAGAATGGAATTATTTTGTTCTCATAAAGATTAACATTGTTCACGAGATATCGGAAGAGTTTTATCTTCCTTTTCTCAACACTCAGTAATACATTCAGGACAAGAACAATCTTTACAACATCAAAACAAGATCCAAAATGGTTTTTTAGAACAGCTCACACTCAACTGCAACAGTTAACTGCAATATATAAAACCAACAGAGCCTTTATTAACTTATTTGCATCACAGGGTTTTGGTCTTGCAAGAGGAAAAAAAGAAAACCTTGTTTTTCCTTCCAGTCCCCTTGCCAGACTTCATGCATGGCCATGCACTTAACCTTTGGCCCAGAGATTTGACTCAAAATATTAAGTAAAAGGTATTTTATCACCAAAGGGCTGGCAAGTCTGCATAAGCACCAGCACCATACACCTATGACTAAGCCTCCTAAACACAGCTGTGTGCAGATGCTTTCAGAAAGAATGCCACGTTCCCCATAGCAAATAAAGCTTAGCATCACTACGAGGGGGTACTGAAAAGTTCTCAGCTCAACCAATCAACTTCCTAAATTCTGAACATTATTTTGCCACTGTAGCTGCCAATTTGCAGAAACAAAATTCTCTGTTTTTGACGCACAGTTTCAGATCATTGATTGAATCATATCTATGTCATTGTCTTGGTTGGGCTGAGAATTTTTCAGCAACCCCCCCCCTAGCAGCATGCCAGAGCTGAAATTGGGATTTCATAATGTCTTACTCCACTGGTGTCTAAGAGCTAACCTCGCCAGTGATGTCACAAAGGCTTGATTGTCCTATACTTGGCTCACTTTTATTACATACGAGGGAGTGCTGAAAGCTTCTCAGCCCAACCAGTTACCTTAATTCTGAACGTTATTTTGCCAATGTAGCTGAATCATCTTATTTCATTAAGGCCTGGATTTCCTAAATGGCGCCAGTTGGTGCCAAACTCGGCGAGAACGCCATTTAAACAATGTTTTGAACTGATTTTCAAGGCGTCTAATAGTGCCTAAAAAAATTCAGCGTCAGAATCGCATCTTCATGGATGCTTTACGGTGCCTAACGCCTTTGCAGGTGTGGCTAATGCTGGAAGTGGTGTTAGGCGCCGTAAAGCACCTATAGAGGCATGATTCACATCAAAGGTGGGCCCCGGAAATGTAGGCCTGGAAAACCCTAGCCTACATTTCCGGCGCAATTCTCTAAACAGCTCTGCTGCGTGATTGACATATAATCAGTGGCTGCTTTTAAAGCAGCTGCTGACAATAGCGGTTAGAGCAGTGGTCTCCAACCCTGTCCTGGAGGACCACCAGGCCAATCAGGTTTTCAGGTTAGCCCTAATGAATATGCATGAAGCAGATTTGCAAGCCTGGCACCTCCATTATAAGCAGATCTCTCTCATGCATATTCATTAGGGCTAGCTTAAAATCCCGATTGGCCTGGTGGTCCTCCAGGACAGGGTTGGGGACCACTGGGTTAGAAAATCCAACTAGGCATTGGTTAAAGAACCCAACTAAGTGACAATCTGCAGACCACGTATGTCACTAAGACATAAAAAAACCCCAACTTAAAAATTCAATACATGAGCTATCTTTATCCTTGACATAGAGAGGTTTTTAAAATTTATTTTTTAGTGTGGGGGGGGCCTGAGGCATGCTTTAATTTTTCCATTATGATGCTTAAAAATAACAGAAAACATTTTTCTCCCCTACATTTGGGAAATAGCTACATAGGATATTTTATGAGTGGTTGGTGTAACGAACAGAGCATGAGAAACAAATGCATAATGCACAATACTCAGAAAACACAGCCCAAATACTTGGTGCTAGGGATGTGCTTTTCCCCATACAGTACATTTTTGCTCATCCAGATGAGATATCGCAGGAGCAGTACATACCCTAGGACAGTGGTTCCCAAGGCTAACCCGGGGGAAGCTCCCGCCACTCTGTTTTCAGCATATCTATAATAAATATTCAAAAGACATATTGTATGTACTGCCCCCACTTCACGCAGATCTCTATGTATTCACGGTGGGATTTCCTGAAAACCCAACTGGCTGGGTGCTCTTCAGAACACATTTGGGAACCACTGCTCGATGAGAAAGAACAGGCACAGAACAAGGTGAACTGGATTTATACATGACTGATTCTGACTTTGTGAACAGAGTCTCTGAAGTGAGCTGAAATGAAAGGCCTATTTCAGTAAAGGCATTCTTCCATTACTTACTTTCTGTCAAGGGAATGGAGATGATCACACCATTTCCTGTTCCTACCCATAGACGATTGCATGATACCATAAGAGCTGTGATCCTCACAAAAGAGAAGCCCAGCTTTCCAGTTCCTAGAAAAACACATATTTCTCATTAAAAACCTTGCTTTATTGATCTTTTTATACAAAGTATATTTTTGAAATGCATGTAGGTATTAATGTAGTTTGTTAGTCTCCTGTAAGTAGAATGAGCACCTGAGCACTTCATTGTATTGTAAACCATTCTATCAAAGAGTACTGGGTGGCCTCATGTTTGAACATCTCCCTAGTTTTTGGTAGCTGTGTGGACAGACCTCAAAACGTGTTTATCTTTTGTTGTTGCACTGTGTAAACAAGAATGACTTTTTATATATTTTTTTCTAATTTGATGTTTGTTGAAAGAATATACAGAATTGCTTGCATAAAAACACCTCCCCAAGGATTTAACATACCCTAATCACTTTTATATTCATGTATGTGATGCATAAGAACATAAGCATTGCCTCTGCTGGGTCAGACCAGAGGTCCATCATGCTCACGCGGCAGCCCATCAGGTCCAGAACCTGTATAGTATTCCTCTATCTATATCCTTATATCCCTTTTTCCTTCAGGAAATTATCTAATCCCTTCTTGAACCCCAATACCGTGCTCTGTCCTATCACACCCTCTGGAAGCACATTCCAGGTGTCCACCACCCTTTGAGTGAAGAACTTCCTAGCATTGGTTCTGAATTTGTCCCCTTTTAATTTTTCCGAATGCCCTCTCGTTCTTGTAGTTTTCGAAAGTTTGAAGAATATGTCCCTCTCCACTTTCTCTATGCCTTTCATGATCTTGTAAGTCTCTATCATGTCCCCTCTAAGTCTCCGCTTTTCCAGGGAAAAGAGCCCCAGTTTCTCTAATCTTTCAGCATATGAAAGGTTTTCCATACCTTTTATCAATTGCGTCGCTCTTTTCTGGACCCTCTTGAGTATCGCCATATCCTTTTTAACGTACTGGACGCAGTACTATGCAGGCGCACCATCGCCCGATACAACGGCAGGATAACTTCTTTCGTTCTGATTGTAATACCTTTCTTGATAATACCTAGCATTCTGTTCGCCTTCTTAGAGGCCACTGCACACTGTGCTGACAGCTTCATTGTCTTGTCCACCAGTACTCCCAAGTCCTTTTCTAGGCTACTTTCACCCATTACCAACCCTCCCATCGTATAGCTGTACATCGGGTTTATGTTTCCTACATGCAAGACTTTTCATTTCTCTACATTAAAGTTCATCTGCCATCTCTTCGCCCACTCTCCCAGTTTGTTCAGGTCCATTTGTAAATCTTCACAGTCCTCTTTAGTCCTAACCCCACTAAATAGTTTTGTGTCGTCTGTGAATTTTATAACTTCGCACTTCGTCCCTGTTTCTAGATCATTTATAAATACATTGAACAGCAGCGGTCTGAGTACCAACCCCTGCGAAACATCACTCGTGACCCTCCTCCAGTCAGAGTAGTGGCCCTTCACTCCCACCCTTTGCCTCCTACCCGCCAACCAATTTCCGATCCATCTATGTACGTCTCCTTCCACCCCATGGTTCTTTAGTTTCCACAGTAGGCATTCATGGGGTACCTTGTCAAAGGCTTTTCGGAAATCCAAGTATACGATGTCTATGGGGTCCCCTTTGTCCATCCGTTTGTTAATTCCTTCGAAGAAGTGCAATAAGTTTGTTTGGCACGATCTTCCCTTGCAGAAGCCATGTTGGCTTGTTTTCATCAGTTTGTTCCTTTCTAGATGCTCATCGATGCTGTCTTTTATCAGTGCTTCTGCCAACTTCCCTGGAACCGAAGTCAAGCTTACCGGTCTGTAGTTCCCCAGGTTGCCTCTCGATCCTTAATATAAGGCTGCAATGCCTTGAATTTATTTTCCCTTCAAGCACATTTTGGGACCCTACATGTAAGATAAAAGTGATACACACTGCAACACGCTTTATATCCCATAACCTGTAACACTGTATAGTAGTGAGAGCAGGTGAGGAGTGGCCTAGTGGTTACAGCTGCTGCCTCAGCACCCTGAGGTTGTGAATTTGATCCCAGTCCGCTCACTGTGATTCTGGGTTAAAGTCACTTAACCCTTCATTGCTCCAGGTACCACATCTAGATTGCGAGTCTGCTTGGACAGATAGGGAAAATACTTGTACTTTTCATTGTATTGTAAACCACTTTGTGTGAATCTCTTTTTTTTTTTTTTTTTACAGTTTATAGGAGTTTATTTAGTGCTTTTAACAAAAATATTACCCAGATCAACAAGAAATGTCATAGTGATGTTTCTCTCCTGGAAAAGTACTGAGGACAGGGTCATGAATTGTTTTTGGCTTGCTTTGCCTCCTCATACAGGCCTAAGTGACATTAAACCACAGTGTGCATTATTTTTAACATTTATGGTCAAAGTTTGAGTAAGGTTTAAACTAATGCCCAAAATTAAATAGGGATTTCACAAAAATGCATTCCTTTGGTTGCTGAAAGATGATCTTTGAGCTACAAAGAACGCCTCAGAAAACTGGGACTGTTCACCCTTGAAAAGAGAAGACTGCGAGGAGATTTGTTAGAGACTTTTAAAATATTAAAAGGATTTGATAAAATTGACCATGAAGCAGCTTTACTGACATTTTCAGATGTGACACGGACAAGAGGTCATAGCCTGAAACTGAGCGGCAGCAGGTTCAGGACAAATGTAGGAAAGTTCTGTTTCACACAACGAGTGGTGGGTGCTTGGAATGCTCTCCCGGAGGAGATTGTGGCAGAGACTACTGTTCTGGGTTTCAAGCGCTAGTTGGATTCACACCTTCTTGCAAATCACATCGGGGGATACGGGAATTCCGGGTCTCCAATAAGGAGCACCTAACTGGGCCTCCACATGTGCGGATCGCCGGACTAGATGGACCTAGGTCTGATCCGGCGAAGGCGTTTCTTATGTTCTTATGTTTAGATGTTACAAACAATACTGTGAGAATTATTTAGCTGTTCAGATGGAAAAGGTTTTGTATTTATGTTTGCCCTAGAAAAACTCTCAGGGCCAGAGGCACAAAGCTCGGACACCACAGGTAGCATGGGTGAATCTCTTAATGAAAAGGCAGTTAATAAATCCCAATAAATAAATAAAACAAATACATAAATCCATGTGAGCTTTATGTGCACTGAAATCCACTTGGAAAATTCTATTTAATTTCAACAAAATAGATTTTTTTGTGTGTATTTTGAATGTTACTGAAATGCACTACAGAAGGGTGATGCTACACAGCTGGAAGTGCCCTTGATGTGTGAATTACTAGCTGATCCCTTGAATCGTTTGGTATCTTATAAGTCCCTGCAGAGGATGTTTTATTAATCTCTCAATTCAGCTAATGCTGGGAGGAATGTAACTTACCAAGCATTTTGCTCACATAGGGTTCAATATCCACATCTTGTAAATGCTGATATGTGTGAGCATGGTAAAGTCGGAGTGTGGAATCCAGCCGAATAGACACCCAAACGCCATCACCTATCCAGGCTAGTTGTCTCACTTGGCTTTCTTTCCTAGGATGTGCATCAAATGATTTCTGGAGGTGGGGGGAAAAAGAGTTCCAACATTTAAAAGTGTTGGAAAGTTTACAATATTTACAAGTCAGCTTTGCCACTGTTACAGGAAGTACAGTATCTGTGGTGTATTGCAATAAAGGGTTTGGAAGCAGGCAGCATTGAGGAACTATGGAAAGAAAATCCCCTCTGGCCAAAATCTGTGGTCATCAGATTTGTGTACTTGTTTGAAGTCCCTTTGACCATGATCTCTACTGGATGTCCTTCCTGACAAGACAGACCACAGCTGCATAAAACAAGTCCCCAATCAGGTAAGTAAGCAGTCCCAAGACAGATTCATAACTGGATCAAAACACAACCCTACCCCCCCACCCCACCCCCAACAAACACATATGAAACAAAGCCACAGGATTTTATTCTCAGGGTATTCAATCCCTCAACATAAGCCTCATTTTCAACCCAAATAGCCGATTTCCTTTTTCAAAGCACAAGCGATGAAACATGTTTCCTCTCTCTCATTTTGTTATTTCTAATCTCTATTTTCTTAAAAGCAAAAACCTATGAAGTTTGGCATGCAGTGGGAGAGTGACTTTAAAGCAGCCAGGGCAGGGTCATCTAGTCCCGAATGACACTGGAATTTAATTCAAACTTGCCTCTATCTTCATGGCTTTTGGCTGTACAACATATATTTTGTTCCTGTAACCACACCAGACTTTATCATGCACCACAGCCATGCATCGGATGGAATGATGAGGCCGCCCCAAGTCTAGGAGGTGATAATTTGTTAAATCCCACTGGCCATCTGCAATTTAAAAAAAAATATATAAACAGATTACAGTTTGGATGAAAGTCATTAAAACTGAACAAATTCACTAAAATAAAATGTATGCAAACAATTTTACTGTCTGCAAAATTAAGGAATTTTGAGCTATTTAAAGCTAATTTATACATACATATAGCAATCTCCAAATACCATTAAATTGAAAATTATGATACTTATCAATACCAATGCCTCCATATAAGACAGGAGCCATGCTCAATTTATTTATTTATTTTTTTATAATTCTTTATTCATTTTAAAACTTTCATCAAGTGTACAAAAATTGCAACACAATAACATAGATTTAACCACTTGTACATCTTAACGTTATATCTTATAATTGCAAATATAACCCTCCCTCTCCCATCCCGAAATCCTTTTAGTAATTTATTTTTCATATAATAGAAACCCTCCCCCCACCCCACCCTTATCTTACATATTAAATATAGAAATATTAGAAAAATGGCTTCAATCATGACAATTTATTTTTTGACATTTTGAAGAATGTTGTGATGCATTTAAAAGCTTTGTGAAGTATTTTTATGTTTCTGCAAACAACTGATTCATGTTTGCTATATTTTCATTTCTTTTATTTCTTTCAAATTTATAAACTGTTTTATTCAAAAGTGATATACACAAATACATACAAATTAACTTTTAAAACCCCACAAAAAAACAGACAATAGAGAAGTAAAGTCCAACAACCCTCAGTTCAGCAATTCTGAATAAGCAAATGTCTCTTCAACAGCCATCTGAATCTAATCAAATTCTGCTCAACGAAATCCTGTCGGTAATGCGTTCCAGGCCACAGAACCAGCTACAGAATAGCTTTTTAGTTGCACACATGGGCTTAATTGAGCACAGACTTAGAAAACACTATTTTTAAAATCAATCTAGCCTTTATTAAAAACTGGATACATAGGTGTGCATATATGACAGTGCTTTCAAACTTGGTCCTGGGGGCACCTCAGCCAGTCAAGTTTTTAAGATATCCACAACTATTATTCGTGAGACATATTTTCATGCCGTGAAGAGTGCATGCAAATATGTCTCATGCATATTCATTGTGGATATCTTGAATTCTGTCTGATATCTCAGATATCTCCAAGACCAGGTTTGGAAAAACATTGGCATATGGCTTGGATGCTAATTATGAATCTCTCTCTTTTTCACACAAAATAATTTGAGTAGTGTTTGGTTATATATTTTATTCTGAATCTTGAAAACAAGCTTATTCATGCTTTGCTCCCTCAATACTTTCATTAGGTCAACTACTTGTGCCCAAACATTTTTCCATATTGTAAACCCTCTCCCCTCCAAAGAAGGTGATCACCATGACCAAAAGGACACACTTATATCCTTTAAAAGTAACTCCAGAAAAATATGTGCAAGGATGATATTACACACACTTGCAAAAATCTGTTGGGGTTTTTTTTCAGAGAGAAAGGGGATGGGACTCGATATACCATCTTTCTGTGGGAACAACCAAAGTGGTTTACATATTATATACAGGTACTTATTTTTGTATCCGGGGCAATGGAGGGTTAAGTGACTTGCTCAAAGTCACCAGTAGCTGCAGTAAGAATTGAACCCAGTTTCCCAGGTTCTTAGGTCACTGCACTAACCACTAAGCTACTTTAATACTAAAGTTCATTGTGGGGACATCATCATTATCTATTAAAGGCATTTAGGTTTTCTAATGTAGTAATTTTCAATTTCAGAGTCATGCTTTGCGATGTGATCCTGGCACAGAGTGCACACGCACTACAGCAGTGGTCTCAAACACGCGGCCTGCAGGCCGTATGTGGATCTCCAGGTGTTATTTGCAGCCCACGGTCTGGACGTGATCAACAGCATTTATCTTCCCCTTTCCCTTCCTTTTGGAGTAGCAGCATGTCTGGCCGGCTCGTTCCGTTCAAAGCCGCGGGTTGGTGGCTCCTCACGCTATCCACTCCTGCATTGGAAGCCTCTCTGACGTCACAACATCAAAGAGGCTTCAGACGCAGGTGCGGATCTCGCAAGGAGCCGCCACCCGCGGCTTTGAACGGAATGAGCCGGCCAGACACGCTGCTGCTCCACAAGGAAGAGAACGAAAGGGGAGGGGAAAAAGAAATGCTTCTGCTACATAGGAAAGGGGGACTCTAGGGAAATGCTGCTGTACAGGGAAAGGGAGAGGGAGGGAAAGGGGAAGATAAATGCCTCTCCTGCACAGGAAAGGGGGAAGGGAAATGCTGCTTCTGTTGCTGCTGCATCCAATTGGGGAAAGAGAGGGATGGAAGGAGAAGGGAGAGGAGAGGAACAAGAGAAGAAGCCAAGTTCATGGGAGGGAGAGAAGGAAAGGAGATATCAGACCATGGAGGGGGAGGGAGAGATGCCAGGGCATGGTGGAAGGGAAGGAGACAGTTGCCAGACCAGGGGAAAGGAAGGAAGGAGGGAGGGAGAGAAAGGAAGGAAAGAGATGCCAGACCATGGAAATAGGACGGAAGAAGAGAGACATAGGAAGGGAAGGTAAGACATGGAAACGTAGATTTTGAAAAGAAAGCAGAAAAATTGAACATTAAGTTAATGCCAAAGATGGATGCAAGGCAGAAAGTGAAGACGGAGAGAAAAACAGTCAAAGGACAAGAAGGCCCTGAAAACATAGTTGAAAGCACAGAAAAATAAAGTCACCGGACAACAAAGGTAGGGAAAATGATTTTATTTTCAATATAGTGATTGAAATGTGCCAATTTTGAGAAAGAAAAGATATTAAACTTTAAATGTAAGGGCTGCAGAAAAAATAGAGTACTTGGAGAGCCGCCGAAAAAATAGTTAATGTCTTATTAAAGAAATGACAATTTTGCATGAGGTAAAACTCTTTATAGTTTATATATCTTTCCTTTTAACTGTTAAAGGAAAGTTTTATAAACTATAAAGAGTTTTACCTCATGCAAAATTGTCATTTCTTTAATAAGACATTAACTATTTTTTCTGCGGCCCTCCAAGTACCTACAAATCCAAAATGTGGCCCCGCAAAGGGTTTGAGTTTGAGACCACTGCACTACAGCAACCATTGGAATTCCAGAGGGTTATGGTTTAGAGGGGGAGGAAACCCCAGCGGCATGATAGGAAAGTGAGGAAGAGAGGGTTCTACAGGGCCATGGATGTTCTCAACTGACATGCTTTTCTCAATCATTTTTAACAGGACTTTAAAATTGGTTAAATGTATCAGAAAGCTGCTGATTATTCTAAAACTTTCACCCTAAACAAGATTCAACACACTATTTTCCAATCATATCCCTTCAGAAAAAAGCATCTAGCAGTCTCTGGGCTTGATAATCTGGGCACAAGGACACCCACTGAGAACTGAGTATAACAAGAGGAAAACATGTATTTATAGTGCTACAAAGAATAAATAGCATTGCAGAGGGTAAGAGATATTCAATTTGTAGATACTATACCTTGTCTATCCTTAATGTGGCATTCAGCAACAGTGCTATTGTGAATCAAGGACTGCAGTAAGGACTAATGAGTTTTTGATGGCTGCCTACTTCAGGGGAGGGTGGTTGCTATGAAAGTGGGTTGTCTCTACTTTTTTTACCAACAGAGGGCAGCAACATACAGTAAGAAAGAAGAGTTTCCCATCCTGATCCAACCTTGGGTATTATCACAAGTAAAAAGAATCTCTAGCTCTTAAGCTATAGGTGTTCTAACTTTAATCAAATATAGAGAGACAATAATAATAATAACAACTTTATTCTTCTATACCGCCACAATCGTGCGACTTCTAGGCGGTTTACAACTGAAGAGAGCTGAACAATCAGCGAGTTACACTATGCAGATAATAAATGAAATTACAGTATATAGAATCATGGAAAAGCAGCAGATACAATATACAGTTTGTTTAGAAATTCAGAGGGGGCCTTTTAGATAAAGTGGCGAAATACATAGTACAGTTTTGTTTAGAATTTTTTCAGAATAATGTATCCTTAGGTCGTCCTACATAGATGATTAGATGTCCCCTTATGATCTGATTGGCCTGGATTAGCATATTCACAAAAGGAAAGTGATGGAAAACAGATATTCAAAATATGCAGATTTACTTGACAGAACGGTGGCCTATGCTGGATTTCAATACAGTGCTTCTGTGACAAAAATGACAACCATTAAATATTTATGTATTCAATTTTCTATACTCCCAGGGGAGCTCAGAATGGTTTTCATAAATTTATTCAGGTACTCAAGCATTTTCCCTGCCTGTCTTGGTGGGCTCACAATCTATATGATGTACCTGTGGCAATGGGGGGAGATTAAGTGATCTGCCCAGGGTCACAAGAAGCAGTGTGGGTTTTGAACCCATAACCTCAGGGTGTTGAGGCTGCAGTTTTAACCATTCTGCCACTCTAGAAGTCAAAATGTAGTAAAAGTGAGCCAAGTATGGGACAATCAAGCTATTGTGACATCGCTAATGAGGTTGGCTCTTAGGCAGTGATGTCACAATAGCAGCTGTGGTTATCAGAGGCTGAAACTATTCACATTATTTATTTATTTATTCATTCAATTTTCTATACTATTATTCCCAAGGGAGCTCAGAATGGTTTACATGAATTTATTCAGGTACTCAAGCATTTTTCTCTCTCTGTCCTGGTGGGCTCACAATCTATCTAATGTATCTGGGGCAATGGGGGGGGGGGATTACTGGTAAGTAACTTACCCAGGGTCACCAGGAGCAGCATGGGTTTGTACCCACAACCTCAGGGTGCTGAGACTGTAGCTTTAACCACTGTAGGTCCATTACACTTTACAGATAGGACTAACTAGAGATTTAAAGGGCTTCGGGGCTGTTGCTGTGCGGTTTTGTAAAAGAGGCCATAAGGCAGGGGTCTCAAAGTCCCTCCTTGAGGGCTGCAATCCAGTCGGATTTTCAGGATTTCCCCAATGAATATGCATAAGATCTATGTGTATGCACTGCTTTCACTGCATATTCATTAGGGAAATCCTGAAAACCCGACTGGATTGCGGCCCTCAAGGAGGGACTTTGAGACCCCTGCCATAAGGGAATAGCTCAAAATGAAATCAAAGATTTACAGATTATTCAAAATGCTTCTATTAAAATTATATCGAAAGCCAGGAAGTTCAACCACGTGACACCTCTCCTTAAGAAAGCGCATTGGCTTCCGGTAGCTCACCGGATAACATATAAATTAAGTTTGCTTACACTCAAATCATTACTTTATAAAACTCCTGCTTTTATTGATAAACTACTGATTCCCTACACCTCAAACAGATTATTGAGATCGAATGAGCAACATTTATTGATGATTCCCTCACTTAAAATTATTAATACACGGCGGCAATTCATTTTTTCTGTCACAGCCCCTCAAACATGGAACTCACTCCCTATTTATTTAAGGGAAGAACACAATGTGGATAGATTTAAGAGCAAATTAAAAAGCTTTCTTTTTAAGGATGCATTCGATAATTAGTAAGCCAGTCTAGTGGCCTTATTTTAATTGCACTTTATAGCTTTTCTGAAGTATATTGATCTTTCCTTTCCTTTTTGTTTTTTCATTGAATGTCTTACTATCAAACAATTTGTATTTCCTTGTGTTTTAATGGGGTTTGTAATGTTAGTTTATAATTAGTCTTGCAAGACTTAGTTTTTGTCATTTGTTGTATTGTTCCCTAAATTTTATAATTTTACTGATATATACATCGCTTAGAATTCTGATTAAGTGATCAATCAAATCCTTATTAAACCTGAAACCTAAATTTAGCAAATGGCATCCAAATTTAGGCACAGAAAATAATCTGCGTGGAGTGCTATTCTATAAATGGCACTCTTGAGTTGCACACTGTTTATAGAATACTGCTTAGAGCTGATTTCCATGCCAAACTTTCTGAGAGAGGATTTACACCAGCTGAAACCTGCTGTAAATCCTGGTGCATAAATTAGGTGGGGGTCCTTGATATTCAGCAATACTGCGCCCACTAGTGAATGGCACTAATTTGCTCATTGCCCTCCAATGGCCATGTCTCCTGTTGAGTTACTCGCTAAAAAATTTGCACATGGGTCTTCATAGAATAGCGAGCTTAGTGTGTCATCTGTACAAAATGGTTAATTGCAGTACAAAATAGTTATTTTAATAGATTTCAGGATATGTGGGGGCCAATAATAAAATATTATAATGATTAATGTTAATTTATTATTCTTTTTCCTTATGTGATAATTGAAGGAAGGGAGGGGTGGGGGGAATTAGGGAGAATTGCATATATATATTGCATATTTTTAAATGATTAATATTCATAGGAATTTTATTATTTGTGTATGGTTATGGGAGGGGGGTGGGATATAAAGCTTTTAGATACACATTGTGATGGAATTTTCAAGTGATAATGTATTATGATAGCTTGTATTTAATGTACACTTGATGTATGTATTAAAATGAATAAAGATTTGGAAAAAAAAGAATAGCGAGCTTAGAAAGATGTGTGTGCAAATCCAAATTGTTACCAACACCAACCATTAGCATCCAATTATTGCACACATATATCAGAATAGAATGTAATTTTGGGGGATAGTGTGTTGTCTCAGACAGAATTACTTACCAACTCCTCTGTGAAAAATTGCTAACGTTCCATCGGCTAGGGCAACTAATACTATTCCTTTCACATGTCTGGGAAGAGAACCCCCCACCCCAAAAACCAAAGATTAAGTCATGTAAGAATAAAAGTACATCGCACACCGTTGCAAGACATTTTCTGAAACTTTCTCTAGGAATAAAAGTTCATAATACTATGAAAATATTCTGTTTACCAGTAGCCCACCTAGATTAGAGACCTAAAACAAATCCATTCTAGTAAGGAAATACCTCAACTAGTACGTACTCTACATGTTGCTTTTCATCTAACATCCCATACAATATGGCACCTAAACATTGTGGGGCTCATAATCAAAAAATTAAAACATCCAAAAAGTGGCCTAAATCAGTACTTGGACGAAAGTACCGATAATCAAAGCTGTATCTAAACCCAGCTTAGGCTTTACCCTGCCTCTAAACACCTAGAGCGAAAAGAGGCATTTTTAGAGGAGGGGAAAGGGCGGGAGGTGGGCGGACCTAGACATAGTCATACACCAAGTATAACCAACAACTTTAGCAGGATGCCCAGTCAGAACTGATACATTTTGTCAAAACAGTCAAGTCAAAACAGGTATAAGTTCCGAATAGGGGCTGCTGAGCTGATTGCGACTACTGCAATCAGCTCAGCAGCTCCAGCAACCTGCCCCCCCCCCCACCACGATCACGGCAGGAGAGATACCTCATCTCCCCTGCTGCGATTGTGATCCCCCCCGAACTGCTACGAACCGCAGCAGGAGAGATGCCTAAAAATGCCGACTTGAATGAGAAGTTGCTCCTCTTTTGGTTTTGTTTTAATTTCTTTTTTTTAAGTCTCCTGTTAGCTGAGTTGAAAAAATATTAGCAATTGTCTCTTTTTTTAGCGCAAAGAAGTGAAGGTTTAACCTTTTATATCTAAAATGAGGGAAACAGAGTTTTTATTGTTTTTCTTTTGTATGTGAGTGAGACAAGAGCGGCTAAGAAAAAAATTGGCAAGGCATGGAAAGGGACTACAGGAGACGGAGTCCCTGCACTTGCCCAGTAAGCCAAAAGCTTACTGTAGCTAGGGGAGCATCTGCACATGCTCAAGGCCTTTGAGTTCTCACTTTCTCTGAGATTCTCGGAGAGGAAGGGAACTCGAAGGCTTTGAGCATGCGCAGATGCTCAAGGCCCAGCAAAAAGAAGACGGCAGATCTTCGAGCACTGGCACCAGCATGTCCTGTGCGTTGGTGCCGGTGCCAGATGGGGGTAAGCAATGTGTTTGGGTGGGTGGATAGGTGCATGGGGGATGCCAGATCGCGGGGGGGGGGGGGGGCACTCATAAATCGAGGCAAGCTTGGTTTCCGAGGTGCTGATTTTGCAAATGTTTTGCTCATCTTACAAAGCACTCGTAAACCGAGGTACCACTGTAAATGTATTCTAGACTACAGGAAACAGACTGTCATTTGTAAGATAGATAATGTATCTATTATTGGGCTACTGTATGCTGTTTGGGGTTTTCTTTATTTAACATTAATTATAGTTAACAAAAATACTGAAACTAAATATTTAAAAATACTATTTAATAATATTAAAAAAGCAAACTCACACAATACTGAGAATAGAATCCTTAAGTTTAATGGAATGAAGACATTTCCTCCAATGAGCTACAGAAGAATGAACATACAAGCTGCAAGGACAAAAATAAAGACTTAGTATTTCATTGATGTTCAGTGTTAACAATTTACATGAATAATTTATAACAAATTATGAGGAGAACATAAGAATAGCCTTACTGGGTCAGACCGTCTCATGGTGGCCAATCCAGGTCCCTAGTACCTGGCCAAAACCCAAGTAGTAGCAATATTCCATTCAACCGATACAGGGTAAGCAGTGGCTTCCCCCATGTCTTTCTCAATAACAGACTATGGTCTTTTCTTCCAGGAATTTGTCCAAACCTTTCTTAAAACCAGCTACGCTATCCGCTCTTACCACACCCTCTGGCAAGGCGTCCCACAGCTTAACTGTTCTCCAAGTGAAAAAAAATATCCACCTATTGGTTTTAAAAGTATTTCCCTGTAACTTCATCAAGTGTCCCCTAGTCTTTGTAATTCTTGACGGAGTGAAAAATCGATCCACTTGTACCCGTTCTACTCCACTCAGGATTTTGTAGACTTCAATCATATCTTCCCTCAGCCGTCTCTTTTCCAAGCTGAAGAGCCCTAACCATTTTAGTCTTTCCTCATATGAGAGGAGTTCCATCCCTTTTACCATCTTGGTCGCTCTTCTTGGGAGCCAGAAGGCCATGAGCATGCGCAGATGCTCAAGGCCCCGAAGCAGCCCAGCATGGACCAGAGGCAGGCACGGCAGGCTCTTTCGGCACCGGCACATGTATGCTCTGTGGGTTGGCGCATGCTGGTGTCCGCTGCAGGTAAGTGTTTGGTGGTGGGCCGCGGGGGGAACGAAGCTGGTTCCCAGGGTGGGGTGAAGCGAGCAGCACCAGTGGCCTCGAGCAGGGGGTGAAGCGAGAAGCACCAGTGTCCTTGGGCGGGAATGTTGTTTTTTGGAATGTGCCGCAGGGGGGAAGAGAAGCTGGTTCCTGGGGTGGGGTGAAGCCAGAAGTGCCAATGGCCTTGGGGGAGTCTTTTTGGGATGTGGAAAGAATCATTTGAATTTCCCTTAATTATATGGGGAAACTCGTTTTGATATACGAGCGCTTTGGTTTACGAGCATGCTTGGTAATTATTTACCAAGGTACCACTGTATACCACATATTTCTGAAGTTTAAATGGTTCCTTTTCAGGAGCTACAACTTACCAAAGCTGTTGCCCTATTGCATTTCTATAAGATAACAGGATTTGAATCAAAGTTTACAATACTTAAAGCCATTTTAAGGGTTTAACGCATCATCCATGCTAGGTTCTGCTACCCTTATGACCTTTTTCCCCTTCTTTTAATCTAGGATATGAGTAGTTAATATTCTTACACTCGTTCTCCAGGATGACATTTCACATATGGAGTAAATTAATCTATTTGCAGTAAGTTTGGGTCTGTGTGCATTTCTGGCACTACTGTTAATGCACTGCACAAATAGCTAATAAAGGATGAAGCACCAGCTTATGAAGGTTAGCTTTCAGTGAACACTGGAAAAGGAGAGAGACCAGAAACTTTCACTTTTGTCTATTTTCCTCTCAATGGGGCCTGATTTCAGATGTTGGCACCCATGAGCTTCTGCCCCAGAGATCATAGAGTACAGTCCCAATGCAAGTGAATTAGATTCCTATTTAGCCCAAGTTATTGGCTGGCTTGAAAATTTGGTGCCCTCATCAATTATTTGTGCTATCTAAGCCTATATCCAGGGACTGCTCTCAATTTTACTTTTGAACAGAAAGTAGTTATCTTTGTACTTAACATAGAAGCATAAAATCATTGAAAATTATGACAAAGAGGCTATAGCCTATCCAGTCTGCTCATCTATACTAATTACTGAGCTCTACAATTTCTTCCTGTCCCTTAGAGACCATCTATGCTTTCCTGTGCGTTCTTGGGTTCATATATGTTCAATGCATCCGCCACCCCTTCTGTGAGACGTTTATATTATAAATGCATTCATATTATATTTTTGTCCATAATACTTTATAGATAATTTTATAAAACATTCTTCATGTTTAGGTACATGGGGAACAGGGTTTTCATGCAACTGCATGTCCAAATACACACACATAATTGTGTGTATTGATAAGATGATGTGCACAGAGATGAAGGGCAGAGTTGCCCAAGAACATGCATATTTTATTGAGTTGATACATGCATCTTCCTCAAAGCACATGTAAATTTATGCAAGGACACTTGTGTTGTACGTTATTTGTGGTCACTGTGGCATATAGCTGCAGTTGCATTTACAAAATAGGCATCCTGCTGTCCAGTTAGCCCCCAGATACACCAATACCCAACTATTATCCAAACCCCAACTGGAACTAAATGTGTCTGCCTTGGACAGATGAAAAGCAGTCAGTCAAGATTCATATTACTGAAATATCAGCTTATGCACATAATAGAAGTACATTTCTCAGAAAGCAGAAATATCTCCTAAGTAGTACAACGTTTGTCTGTTTGATTAGATTGTAAGCTCTACTGAGCAGGGACTGTCTCTTGTACAGTATGTTTTAATCTATAGTGCTGTGTGTGTCTATCTGCACTATAGAAATGATAAGTAGTAGTAAATCTCTAGTTTTAAGAATCAAAGAAGTCCTCTCTGAATGAGGAACTCTAATAAGCAATTTTCAAACATTAGGGCTTCTTTTACCATCCATTCTGTGCTCCAAGCCACATTGTGGGTAAGAGACTGCTCATTTTCTGTGCTTCTTCCCTCACCAGATCTTGCTCATTAGGTAATACAGCGACTCCATCCTTATACAAATCTGATTCACTGCTTGGGAAGAGAAAGAAAAACAAATCTATTTACAGCAGTAGTGTTAATATATAATTCTCAAAATGCCCATTTGACCTTTTTGCTCTACCGCACCATATCTGTTTCATGCTGGTTGCACAGTTTATATTTCTACACTATTGGTGTAAAGGATATATTCATATTACTTTCCTGAAAGTACATTGTATCTGGAATGGAAGCTATCAGGCTTTCTCTGATGGACTTTGCTAGATAAAAAGCTTTCTAACAAAAGAAAACTTAATAATGAGATTTTCTGGACAATGAGACATAAAACCACCAATTTTCAGTAAGGAAAAATTACCTAATTTTCTTTCCAGAATTAATGGATTGTATCCATCACAGTAAGACAGAAACTGAAGAGCTGTGAGCCGTACCATATAAATAACTGCATAGACACAGCTTTCCAAAACTTAAAGCTGACAATATCCCTGAAGGAATTCTGTTTTGTTTTCCATAACATAGCAATTCAAAGAACCCTTCAGAGTCCCCTATACCTTTAGCAAAAAAAAACAACAACCTGGGAAAAATAAATAAATAAGAACATTAAAATCAGATCAACTCTATGCTACAGAAAGGGTCTTTTAACTATTATGAGGGCAAATTGAAAATTAAGGCAAATGTTAAGTTACACAATAACTAGAACAGAGCTAGCGAATGCAATATATACTCGTACATTGCCTGTTGGATAGGTCATCCAAGCACAATGCGGCACTTGGCCTTTAGTTGTGTGGCAGCCACAAGGTCAGAAACATGGACGCTTCATTGTAAGATTGCACCATCGAAGAACAACGTGCAGTATGCACTTTCTTTGTGCAGAGGGAGTGAAACATGTGAAAATTCACCATCGGATATTGACTCAGTATGGACATAGCATAGCATAACATAACATTGATAGGTCTTCAATTGTTTTCTAAAATGGCCATAGGAATGGATAGTAAGCAACAATATTCGGAATTCGTTGTCATGAAGAGCTGCCTGAGATGCCAAAGTATGATTCAGAAATTTCTTACTCCTGCAACCCTGGACAGATGGAAAATTAAACAAAGGATGCGTTCTTCTACTATGTCTGTATGATGCTAAAGAAAATCTATTGACTAAGTAAAAAGGGGCTGTACCATAAACAGCCTTGTAACATAGCACTATGAATCAACAAAGGTTTATGAGTGGGTAAAAAGGTTTAAAGTGAGAACAACAGGTGTAACTGAGAAAAGTTGTTCTGGTCACTCATCAAGTTTCCAAATTTATTTAAAATTTACTATCCCTTTCTAGGGAGTACCTTCAGAATGGCTTACAGTCTAAATACATAAGAACACATTGACAGGGCAAATGCCTTGATTAGAGAAGACAGATGAATGACAGTGTCTCAATTGGCTGCAAATTTGGATATCAGCTATGGATCTGCATTTGCCATAATGCATGACTTGGGATACAGGAAAGTCTGTGCATGATGGATTCCCAAACAGCTTACTGATCTGCACAAGCAACAGGTGTGTAGGTTGCGACCCAGTTCCTAAGACAGTATATGAAGAAGATCCGAGTATTCTGGAGAGAACTGTCACCAGCAACGAGACATGGGTGCATCACTGCGACTCAGAGAGCAAAAGACAAAGCATAATGAAGTAAAGGAAGCGGTGCTAACCTGGCTTCAGGAGCAGCCAAAAAACTTATCTGAAGGAATGCAGAAGCTAGTTGAACAAATGCGTTGTCTTGCATGGGGACTATGTCGAAAAGTGATATGTTCAATTGCTCACAGTTACTTCTGTGCAGGGGTCTTACATGGTAAGGCTTCCAGCTATTCAATCTATCTCCATCCACTGGCTAACAGACCTAACCCATTAATTCTGGACTGGAAAGGAACCAGTGTTGTTCTGGATACCCACAATTTCTCTCTTTTCTTTAATATGATAATAGGAGTTTTCTGATAAAGGACCTTTAGATATAAAGGTGCTCTACCATATCATCTTTGACATGTACCATGTGACACCAGAACACATTCATGCTGAAAGTCCTCAACAGATTATAAGCCTATACCTCAAGAATGATAATAAGACTTCTTTCAGAGTGGTGTTACATTTTCTAATAGCTACTTTAATTTAAAATGCCCCTCCTTTGGTGTTAATACAGATTTCTAAACAGAAATACTAGTCTACGTTCCATATGCATTCATACACCATGTGTGTACACTGAAAAGCAAGTTGTATTTTTTTTAATACCAAATGCAAGGACTGGCATGTTTGAA
The DNA here is from genome assembly GCF_902459505.1 of Geotrypetes seraphini. Taxonomy (NCBI): domain Eukaryota; kingdom Metazoa; phylum Chordata; class Amphibia; order Gymnophiona; family Dermophiidae; genus Geotrypetes; species Geotrypetes seraphini. Next base: position 25,268,922 of record NC_047093.1, on the reverse strand, counting down.
TGTAAACTTTCAGTGCCAACTGTACCATTATTATAGACCACCTGCTTCCAAGTACTATACCTGGGCTGGCATGTGGACAAGTCCTCTGATGGACTCTGCACTCCTAGGGGATCAGTAAAGACATGTTCTGTATAGACACCTGTCTGACTAATATCAGCTGTATCATCTCCTGAGCCTGGACTGACTTCAGTTGCTTCTGTGGCTTCTTCTGCCGTTGGAACACTGTCATCTACTGCAGTGCTTAGATTTTCAACTTCTGTAAATAAGAAAGAGAGTTTCCTGTTTACAGCCACTCTGGTGGGTTCAGGGGAAAGTACCTTGCAGAAGACCTGGTTTAATTATTGGGTTGGCCTTCTGCTTGCCTGGGACAGCCAAGGCTATGGATGTTACTGATACAGAGTTTACAGCTCTTGAGGTATGGGAGTGGTGGGGAAAAGGAAGAGGTACACCTAGCAGCTATACTCAAGGTCATGTTAGTTTGGTTCTGTGGGACTGTTTCTATTTGACAGGACAACACAGTGTTACAGTATTGGGCCAAAAGGAGCTCTATAAATCAATGGTCACGAACAGGCCTACAGTATCTAATCAAGATAAGATCCTGACCATGTTTTATATAAAATGCAGTATCTGAGCATAGAAAACTTGTGTGACCTTTGCCTCATGTTTCTCTGTTATACAAGATAGAAGTTATTTTTTTTAAATTCTTTATTCAGTTTTAACTCTTGCAACAAGTGTACAATATTCAATCAGATAATTCATACAAATCACTTGACATTCTAACAATTATTGTCAAATGCCTATAAAAAAGACTCCTCCCCCACCCATCCCATTCATCAGGAATAAACCCATTAATAATAATAACTTTATTTTTGTATACCACCATACCCAGGGAGTTCTAGGCGGTTCACATCAATTAAACAAAATTTAATAAGAAATTACAATTAACCAGATTTACAAGTAATGAAGATATTAAGGTGAGCATAAGGAGGGGAGTTTTCACAACAAATAAACAAGATTTAACAAGTAATTACAATTGATCAGAATTACAAGCAAAGAGGATGATGAAGGTGAGCATGAGAGGGGGAGATTGTACTCAGTGGGGATTGTACTCAGTGGGGGAGGGGAAGAGAGTGAACAGAGTTACGCCATAGCTGAAAATGAGAACCCAGAAAAAACGGTGCGTGTGCAATGGGGGATTGGGGGAAAAGGGTGAATTTGCCATAGGGGTGGGATCAGCAAGCTGAAGGCTTGCAATAGGGGATTTGGAGGGGAGGAGAGGAAATATAGTACAGTCCATTCTCATTATTCATGTGTTCCCAATTTCACTTATCTATGGTTGCACACATTATGACTCTAAGGGCAGACAGAATTATGGGTCTTGTTGGAATTTAAAGGGAGCAAGAAATGCAGTTGGAATGAAAGAAAGAACTGAGGAGGCTGGAGCCTGAGACAGCAAGAAGGGATTTCAGACCTTATGATGGGGAATTTTTACACAAAACATTATAAATAAATTTTGCTGAGTTTTAAAATATGGTGTGCAAAACGTTTTTTAAAACACTTTGTGTCAGGAATATAATTTGTTCACTTTTTACTTTGAGATATTGTTTGAATAGGGGATTAGTGTTCCTCCAAGGACTTTGAAAAGACTAAAAATGACAAGACACTGATCTAGGGATTTGCTTCAAATATGTCTGGATGGAATACATTTTTTACAGTTACATTTAAATTTCTTTAACTAATGACTGAAATAAAGGTTTACTTTAAGAAGGATGAACTGAACAGACTGTCTCACAGCTGCCTTCACTGTGAATTCAGGTCATTTCAAGGTGAAACACATTGAAATAAGCACAAATATGCAAAGCAGAGGAGCTGGATCAGAGGATGATGCTCTTGATCCACAAAGATCTATGCGTATACCCTCGTCCGTCCTTTTCCTAGGGCACAAACACCCTTCCAACCAAAGACAACATCCGCAGCCTAGGAGTAACTCTCGACTCTAGCTTATCAATGACAGATCACGTATCCAAACTAGTATCATCCTCCTCCTACTACCTCCACCAGCTAAAAACCATACGTGCATACTTCTCAGAACCCGAATTTGCCCAACCACTCTACGCTTTTGTACCATCCTGCGTAGACTATGTAACACTCTTCTAGTGGGACTGCCTACCAAAACTCTCTCCTGCCTCTAAAGGGTGAAAAATGCTGCAATCCACCTTCTGAAAAACCTAGGCATCCATGACCATGTTACCCCTGCATTAGCTTCCATGCATTGGCTGCCCATTCAAAAATGCTGCGCCTTCAAGACCCTGGCATTATCAAGAAAGGTATTGCTACCAGAAGCGAGGAGGTTATCCTCCCGCTGTATAGGGCGATGGTGCAACCGCATCTGGAGTACTGCGTTCAATACTGGTCGCCGTACCTTAAGAAGGATATGGCGATACTGGAGAGGGTCCAGAGAAGAGCAACAAAAATGATAAAGGGCTTGGAGAACCTTTTGTATGCTGAGAGACTGGACAGGCTGGGGCTCTTTTCCCTGGAGAAGCGGAGGCTTAGAAGGGATATGATAGAAACTTACAAGATCATGAAAGGTATAGAGAAGGTAGAGAGGGACAGATTCTTCAGACTGGCAGGGGCAACAAAAACTAGAGGGCATTCGGAAAAATTGAAGGGAGACAGATTCAGAACAAATGCCAGGAAGTTCTTCTTCACTCAGAAGGTGGTGGACACCTGGAATGCACTTCCGGAGGAGGTAGTAAAGCAGAGTATGATTTTGGGTTTCAAAATGGGACTGGACAAATTCCTGAAGGAAAAGGGGATTGAAGGGTATAATTAGAGGGGTACTATACAGTACAAATGCTTTAGAGTAAGGAGAAATTAGGTTCTTACCTGCTAATTTACTTTCTTTTAGCTTCTCCAGACCAGTAGAGGTTAACTTTACGATTGGGTATATATCTAATCATGACCAGCAGGTGGAGACTGAAAACAAAACTTTGGGACAGTATATCCTAGCCCCTCCTCTCTATTTCCCTCAGTCTGCCGAATAGCCAAGCAGAACCAAGAACTGGAAAACAACAGAGAGAAAAAACAATACTCCGAAAGGAGTAACAAATAACATACCCAAAAATGCTGTTGGAAAATGCAGAGGAGAAATTCCCGAAGGAAGAAGGTCCCCACAGCTCGCCAGCTAAGCCAGCCGAGCCACAGCCGCTGTTCTTCAATTCTCCCCGGCCCTAGAAAAATACTAGAACCCGCAGCAAAAACCAAAAAACTGCCCGCGCAACAGCCCCAACAACAACAACAACAGACAGGGTGGGGACCTCTACTGGTCTGGAGAAGCTAAAAGAAAGTAAATTAGCAGGTAAGAACCTAATTTCTCCTTCTTTAGCACTCTCCAGACCAGTAGAGGTTAACTTTACGATTGGGACGTACCAAAGCAGTCCCTCTCACGGGCGGGACCCCCGAAGGGCCGATACCAGAACACGCTCACCGAACACCGCGTCCCGACGCGCCTGAACATCTACCCGATAATGCCGAACAAATGAATGCAAGGAGGACCAAACCGCAGCCTTACAAATATCCACCGGAGGCACGAGCGACGACTCAGCCCAAGAAGCCGCCTGACCCCTAGTGGAATGAGCCTTGAGAAACTCCGGAACCGGCTTCTTACTCAGAAGATAAGCGGAAGCAATCATCTCCTTGATCCAACGCGCAATAGTAGCCTTAGAAGCGCCAGCCCCCCGACGAGGACCCGCCAGAAGCACAAAGAGATGATCGGAGCTCCGAAAATCCCGGGTCCGCTGCACATAAGCATGGAGGACCCGACCGACATCCAACTTGCGCAGCTGTCGTTGCTCAGAAGAACCCTCCCGACTACCCAAGACCGGGAGGACCACCGATTGATTGACATGAAAAGGAGAAACTACCTTCGGCAGAAAGGAAGGAACAGGCCGCAAAACAACCCGCTCCTTCGAAAACTCCAGGAAGGGAGCCCTACAAGAGAAAGCCTGTAGCTCAGACACCCGTCTAGCGGAAGTAATGGCCACCAAAAAGACCGACTTCAGCGTAAGGTCCTTCAACGAACAGCCATCCAACGGCTCGAAAGGAGGGCGCACTAGAACAGAGAGAACCAGATTGAGATCCCAAGAGGGAATCGAGGGCCTTATGGGAGGCCTGATCAACTTGGCCGCCCTAAGAAAGCGAATCACATCAGGAATGGCTGACAAACGCTGACCTGTCACCAGCCCCCGAAAAGCCGACAGGGCCGCCAGATGAACCCGAAGAGAAGACCAGGCCAGGCCCCTATCCAGGCCATCCTGCAAAAACTCTAGAATGTTAGGCAGAGAAGCGCGAAAGGAGACCACTCCCCGCGCTCGGCACCATTCCTCAAAAAGACGCCAAACCCGTACATAAGCCCGAGAGGTAGAAAGCCTCCGGGACCCCAAAAGTGTAGAGATCACCTTGTCGGAATATCCCTTCTTACTCAGGCGGCCCCTTTCAAGAGCTAAAGGGAGACGGGTCGAACATGGGAATGGGACCCTGCGTCAGAAGATCGCACTCGAGAGGCAGAGGAAGAGGATCCGCCACCAGATGCCTCACCAGATCCGCATACCACGGACGACGAGGCCAATCCGGAGCCACCAAGACCACCAGCCCCGGATGGCGAACAATGCGAAGCAGTACTCTGCCTACTAATGGCCAAGGAGGGAACACATACAACAGCCCCTCCGTTGGCCACGGTTGGACCAGAGCATCCAGACCCTCGGCCAGACCGTCCCTGCGACGACTGAAGAAGCGGGGTACTTTGGCGTTGCCACTTGTAGCCATCAGATCCATCAGGGGCTGCCCCCAAGCACGCACTAGCAACTGAAACGCCTCGGCGCCGAGACACCACTCTCCCGGATCCAAGAAGTGACGACTGAGGAAGTCCGCCTGAACGTTTTCTACCCCGGCAATGTGAGAGGCCGAGAGGTCCAGAAGATGCGACTCCGCCCAAACCATGAGCCGAGCCGCCTCCTGCGCCACCAGAGTGCTCTTGGTGCCCCCCTGACGATTGACATAAGCCACCGCCGTGGCATTGTCCGACAGGACTCTGACCGACTTGCCCAACAAAAGGGAGTGGAAAGCCAACAGCGCTAGCCGGACCGCCCTGGTCTCCAACACGTTGATCGACCAGGAGGCCTCCTCCGTGGACCAGGTTCCCTGAGCTGAGTGACCCAGACACTGGGCCCCCCAACCCAGGAGACTCGCATCCGTAAGGAGCACCGTCCACTGCGGAAGATCCAGACCCACCCCCTGAACTAGGTGAGGGGTCCGGAGCCACCAACGCAGACTGCAGCGCGCCAAGCCTCGCAGGGGAACCGGAACATCCATCCCGTGCCTCTGGGGAGACCACCTCCGGAGCAGAGCATACTGGAGAGGACGCATGTGGGCCCGCGCCCACCTCACCACGTCCAGGGACGCCGCCATCGACCCCAGGACCTGGAGGAAATCTCGCGCCCGAGGACACCGGGACGCCAAAAGCAGGCGAATCTGAGACTGCAATTTGCTCACCCGGGCCTCTGGGAGGAAGACCTTCCCCAAGGAGGTATCGAACAGCACCCCGAGGTACTCCAGACGCTGAGCCGGAACCAACCGACTCTTGGAAAGGTTGACCACCCAGCCCAGCGACCGGAGAAACTCCACCACCCGAGCCGTAACCCGGGAGCTTTCCTGCAACGACTTGGCCCGAATTAACCAGTCGTCCAGGTAGGGGTGTACCAGGATGCCCTCCGACCGCAAGGCTGCCGCGACGACCACCATCACCTTGGTGAACGTCCGGGGAGCCGTGGCCAGCCCAAAGGGAAGCGCACAGAACTGATAGTGCCGACCCAAGATCGCAAAGCGCAGGAAACGCTGATGAGAGGTCCGAATAGGAACATGCAAGTAGGCCTCCGTCAGATCGAGAGAAGTGAGAAACTCCCCCGGCTGAACCGCCAGAATGACCGACCGCAGCGTTTCCATACGGAAAGAGGGAACCTTGAGAGCCCTGTTGACCCCTTTCAAATCGAGGATGGGCCGAAAAGTCCCCTCCTTCTTGGGCACCACAAAGTAAATGGAGTACCTGCCCGTGCCCCACTCCGGGGGGGGCACTGGAACTACTGCCCTGAGATCTAGCAAGCGCTGAAGGGTCTGGCGAAACGCCAGCGTCTTCCCAGGAGTCTGACACGGAGAAGCGAGGAAAAAATCCGGCAGAGAGCGGGCGAACTCCAGGGCATAACCGTCCCGCACCACCTCCAGGACCCACTGATCGGACGTGATCTCGGCCCATTTGGGAAAAAAGTCGCGCAGCCGGGCCCCCACCGGAACCAAGGGGGGCGCCGGCAAGGCGTCATTGTGCAGGACGGGAAGCGGGGGAACCGGCGGAGGGATTCCCTGCCCCCCGACGGGCCCCCCGAAAGGGCTGCATGCGCTGGAAGAACCTACCCCGGGAAAACCCCGGAGACTGGAAAGAAGCAGCCCCACGCCCAGGGTGATACTTGCGAAATTCCCGCAAACGCCCCCGGGCCGCACCACCCCGAGACACCGGGCGGGCACGGTCCTCCGGCAAACGGGGAACTTTCGAGTCCGACAGAGTCTGAATCAACTTATCCAAGTCCTCTCCAAATAAAAACGACCCCCGAAAGGGAAATTTAGTAAGCTTAGCTTTGGACGCAGCATCCGCCGCCCAAGCGCGCAGCCACAACACACGCCTTGCGGCCACGCCAAAAGCCATGGACTTAGCCGAGATCCGCACCAAGTCATACAGAGCATCCGAGAGGAATGAGGCAGCCATCTCAATCTTCGCTACCTCCTGATCCACCAGAGACCAGTCGTCAGACTCTCGATCCAAGACCCGCTCCGCCCACCGAAACACGGCGCGAGCGACCAGTCCCCCACAAATAGCCGCCTGGACCCCAAAGGCAGAGACTTGGAAATTTTGCTTAAGGATGGTCTCCAATTTGCGCTCCTCAGAGTCCCGCAAGGCAGAACCGCCCTCAACAGGCACGGTATGCCGCTTGGAAATAGCCGAGACCACCGCATCCACGACTGGCGAAGCTAACGTAGCCCGATCCCCTTCAGGAATGGGATACAGGCGAGCCATGCTGCGCGCCAGCCGAAACGGCGTCTCCGGCGTTTTCCACTGCTCAAGAATAATATCCCGAATATCCTGATGCATAGGAAAAGAGCGGGAAACGGAACGGATCCCTCGTAACAGAGGGTCCCCCACACGCGGAGTCTCCGGCGGCGCGTCCTCAAAACGCAAAGCCGAAGAAACCTGTTGAATAAGGTCAGGCAGCTCATCTCTCTGAAAAAGGCGCACCACGGACGCCTCGTCACTGGAGAACGGGAAACCCGACAACCCGCCGCCAGCTTCCGTCCCCTCCAGAGGGTCCTGGAATTCCTCAGAAGGGTCCAGGTCCTCCTCCAGACCGACACGTTCCTCCGACCACAAATCCTCGTCCCACGACACCCGCGGACGCTTGGACAAGAGAGGCGGCGGAGGGGACGTCACGTCAGACGAGAGAGGCAAAGCCGCAGGGAGCGCGGAGGAAACCCCACCCCCCGAGACCCCCTGGGCGCAACCGGGACCCCCAGCCGCCTGAAAATAGGCTTTGCATAATGAAAAGAAAAAATCAGGGGAAAAACCCCCCGAGGGTCCCAAGGGACTCCCTGCCACAGCAGGGGACCCAGCAGAAACCTGCCCCTGCTTAGCCAAAACAGGGGGAAGGTCACCTGAGGTGGAAGACAAAATGGAGGGGCCAGACAGAGAAGATGGCGTCTTTCCCGCCAAAACAGCTCCCTCCATAGCCTGCAGCGGCTGAGAGACCTGAATAGTCTCAGCCGCTAAAACAGGCAAGCCGGCATCAGCTGTCAAAATATCAGCTGAGAGGGAATCCTCTAAAACCCGACCGTCGGCGGCTCGGGGAATCCCTCCGTGGGCGGACGGAGAAGACCGGGCTTCTCCACCGTTCCCTGCCGACTCGCGAGGCACCATCGGCGGGGAGCTCTGGGCGCCTGCAGCCGCTGCCGACGGAGCTCCTCCACCGCACCGGCCTGAACACCGCTTGCACAGGCCGGCCGCGAGTGCCTCGCGTCTGGAGCACAATGAGCACTTTTTCCCTTTAGAAGTGCTCATTGCTCCATACGCGACCTAGCTGTAAAAAAAGTGCCGGTTAGTTGAAAAAATACAGTAAAATACAGTTTTCTTAAAGGGATACAACCCTCCAGACCAGCACTACCTCAGGATTTTTTTTTTTTTTTTTTTTTACAGAACAGACTCCACAGGCTCTCGAAGCAATATGCCTTGCTTGATTTAGGGGGCAAGGCTTACTGCTGAGGCTCCTCTAAAAAAATATGGGGAGGTGGAGGAAGTGGGGGGAGGGACCCCGCTCGTGACCCGCCGGGTTTGACACCCCCGAGGTCGGACGAACCCCCAAACAGAGTCCGTCCAAGCTCCGTCCGGCTAAAAACAGGGACAATAAACCTCTAAACAAATTCCAACAGCCCTACCAAGGGAGATGGGTACAGATCACTCAACACCTGCTGGAGACTGAAAGAAGACTGAGGGAAATAGAGAGGAGGGGCTAGGATATACTGTCCCAAAGTTTTGTTTTCAGTCTCCACCTGCTGGTCATGATTAGATATATACCCAATCGTAAAGTTAACCTCTACTGGTCTGGAGAGTGCTAAAGAATAGATCACTTACAGGTCATTGACCTAGGGGGCCGCCGCGGGAGCAGACTGCTGGGCATGATGGACCTGTGGTCTGACTCAGCAGAGGCGATTCTTATGTTCTTATGGTCCTCGCTTTCAAAACCTTTCATGAAGCGATTCTGCACTACATGAAAACTAAACTACAAATCTACTTCCCAAAGCAACCACTGAGGTCCCAAGGAGAAAAACGACTAACCATACCTCCTGGCCGCTCCATCAAAACTGAAATAGCCCGCAAACGCTCCTACTCACATTTCATACCCAGACTTTGGTACACCAAAGATCACTAGATGGACTCTGGACCATCAGGAAGGCTGTGAAAACCTTCCTCTTTACAAACCCAGTGCCTTAAAGTCATTCACCCAGAAATGCCACTCAGTCAACGCACCTACGGCCACATAATCTCACCAGATGCTACTTAGTGCATATGTTTTATTGTCATGTCTATATTGTAAATTTATGTAAATTATGTCATCTCTGTCCTGTCTCGATTATTATGGATGTACTTTGTAACCCGTTCTGGGCTCCTTTGGGAGGATGGGCTAAAAAATTGAATAAATGAATAAAATATGCTTATACATACAGATATTAATGCATGAGACAGGATCAGCAATACTGGTTTCAATGATTACGTGTCCTTAATTAGCAGGAGTGTACTATCAGTGGTTTGAAAATAATAATTGCATAGTACAAACAGCAATACATAAATGATCATTCAATGTTTTTATTTAAATAATATTTGGATGATTGTTTTTATACCTGGATGGTAGTCTCTCACAGATGATGTAGTGCTAACAGTCGGTGATACTGTAGATCCTGTAACACCTTCTGAAGTACAACCAACTACTGTGATTCCTCCCAAGAGATTCTCAGCTCCTGAAGAACTGAGACTTGTTATGCTTCCAGACAAAGATGATCTGTCAGCCTGGCTAGTATCTGTATCTCTTGAGACCTCCTCTCCAGCAGGATAATCAGTCTCCCTGGCCCCTGGAAAAACAATCAAAGCTTTTAAAACTGACCTTTTAGGTTACATGGGATCAGCAAGAAATATATTTTGTTGTCCTATTGCCATTAAATGGAAAACAAACATGAGAAAAAACCTTCACCCCAGTGAACAGCAAGAAACAACAACGAAGGTGACCAATTGGTGCTCAATCTCTTTTATTGTAATAAACTATTTGATTGTTGGTTTGTATGAGGATTACATGGTCTTGTAATTGATCTTGAAAAGTGGACAGAGCAATGCAGATTGCTCGAAGCTCCAATAAGTTGATCTAAAGTGTTTTCTGTTGAGAAGACCAGGCTCCTTGAGTGCCTAGGCTGTCGAGATTAGATTCCCAACCTTGCAGCAACACATCTGTCGTGAGAACTTTTTGATGTGGAGGAGGCTGAAAGAGTTGACCTCTGGAGAGATTACGGTAAATGGAATGAGCCACAACTGAAGAGATTGCTGATGTTGCGGTGTTTCTTGGATTTGAGCAGAGATGGGATCTGTGGCTTGAAGTCATTGGGAGAAAAGAGTCCATTGTGGTGTCCTGAGATGAAGGTGGGCAAACGGAACTACATAGACTGTGGACACCATGTGGCCTAGAAGGTATAGTATTTGTCGTGCACTCAGCTGTGATTGAGAACAGACCCTCTGATAAATGGTGCAAGAGGTTGTCCTGTCTCTGTTGAGGTAAAAATGCTCAAGTCTGAGTGCTGTCTATCAGCACTCCAAGTCTGAGAAGGGGAAAGACACCACTTCTGGCACTTTACTACGAATCCCAGAAGTTCCAAGAAGTGAGCTGTGGAAGTGAGGGCTAAGTGAGCCAGGATTGGTGAGGATACCTTTATCAATCAGTCATCCAGGTACAAAAAGACATTGAAGCTGTACATACATAAAGTTGCAGCTACTACTAAGTACTTTGTGAAAATTCAGCGCAGATGCCAGGCCAAAGGGTAATTTCTGTATTTTCTATAGGCTTGTAAAAAGGGAATGTGTGTATACACTTCCTTCAAATCTAGAGAGCAAAGCCAATCATTTTGTTCCAAGTTTATTTAAAATTTTCTATCCCACCCTAGGGAAAAACTTCAAGGCGGCTTACAATCTAAAACATATTTAAAATACACAATATACAAAAAATAATCAAAACAATACAAAACATAAATAAAAAATTAACATCAATGACATTCTTTTGTCTTCCAAGATCCTCACAGTGCTACCAGTTATGCCTGGGAATAAGCATCAGAAAAAAGATAAATCTAAGTGTTCCAAGAGAGGAAACAGCATCCCCAAAGACACCATGCAAAACTTCTCCTTCACTAAATATTGAAGACCTCCTGACTTCTAGGGTATGAGGAAATACCTGGAGAAGAACCTACTGCCCCTCTCCGCTAGGGGTACTGTTTGTATTGCATTGACTTAGAAGAGGGCCGAGAGTTCTTGATGAAGAAGACATTTCTGATGGAGTTGAAAAAAAGAGTCTCTTGGAGGGTAATTTGGGGGAGTATTTTGTAGGTGGAGGGCATAGCCTCAAGAGACAACTTGCGCTGATAAAAAAAATGACGGAAAAGACTGCCCACTTGTAACTCTGATGGGAAAGATGAATGTTGGCAATGTTCTCCAGCAGAAAGTCAAAAGGAAGGCTGTTTTTGCTGCAGCTGAGAAGACTGAGATTTTTGCGACTTGCTCTGCCTGGGATGCCTGTGAGTGGGAGTGCGTACGGGAGGAGAAGAAAATCTGATATCGATGCCTAGGATAGCATGATGGACATCTATAAGGAGCAGTATATCTTCGGGTATGCTGAGCAGGTTGAGAAGATTGAGCCTTTGACAAAGTAGCCATGAAATCTGTACGTTATTTCAAATTTTCTCTGTAACCTCTTCAATACGATCTCCAAAGAGTTCGTCTTTCATGCATGGTATGTTGGCCAGTCTTAGACATTGGGTTCAAGGTCAGAGACGTGTAACCAAGTTTGTATGCGCATTGCTATGGAAACCACAGACGTCCTGGATGATGTATCAAATGAATCAGAAGTAGACCTAACCATATATTTTCTGGTCTCTGATAAGTCTTTAGTCAGCCAATTTTGAGAGTTACTGAATCAACGACTTCATGTAAAAAGTCATATGGAAGTTATAATTGAGTATTCAGTTAGTGAGCATAGGTGATTGAAATACTCTTCTGCTAAATTTATCTAATATTCTGCCCTCTCCACCTGGTGGTGCACTGGCTTAAGAGCAAGAACTTTGAGCCCTTTTCAATGCTGTCTCTACCACAAGAGACTGGTAATGGAAAGGCTAGCATGGACTGTAGCCTATACAAGGTGTCCAATTTTCTGGAAGCTACAGAAACTGTAAGAGGAGATTACCAAATTTTGAAGAGAACTTCCTTCATAAGATGATGCAAAAGAAGTTTGACACAGTCTTTAGGCCATATATCATAGTCCAGGACTTCCATGAGCTCAGCTCAAGGTTCCTGCTTGGACTCCATGTGAATAGGAAGAGCCAAACCTATTTGCCGAATGAAGACAGTACATGACAGGCTCTCTGGTGGGAAGCACCTTTTTGGGAGAGGTGGAGGATCTTATGCAATTCCAAAGAACTCATCTGCAGACACCTCAACCTCTGAAAAATGGGAGGTCTGCGTCCAAGGGCTCTCTAAGTGTACGGGTAGACAGTGACATTGAGAGTTGAGAATGTCGAGTTGTCATCTGGAATGTCTCGATCTAGATGAGGAAAGGAGGCTTTGTTTATTGTGAGATTCTATACTGCTACTAATGACTGGGGAGTCAATTCAGAGCGGTTTTGCATGAGCTTCTGTAAAGGTGTCACAATACAGAGTTACAAAGAGCTTCTGTGAGGTGTTACAATATATGGGCTCTCTACAGAGTTACAGGGGATTCTGTAGCGATGTTACAATACAGTTATTAATACTGGCATAATTATGCCATAACCAATCATCCTACTTATGTTACCAGCACATTGATCATCTTACTTATATACATACATTTATACCAAATCAATCAACCTATGTATATTCACATATAATACTAGGTTTATTATTGCAGCTAAGTACATAATATTTGCACACCTCCTAAGAAGGTTGGCCATTTCAACTAAATATAATCTATTTATTTATTTAAAAAATTTCTATACCGTTTAGCACTAAATGGTTTACATAATTTACATACATAAATTCTAAAAAACGTAAGACAAACGCACAAACAATCCTCAGAGATCATACCTGCAAACACCAAAGCTTATATAGAGATCATGAACAATTAATCAATTGTACATTTGATATCCCGCTTAATGCAACAGATCAAAGCGGCTTTACAAATTTATAAAGAATAAAATTTATATAATAAGTAAAAAATAAGAGATAAAAAACAGTAAAATAATTCAAAGTTATAGAAATTGGTGAGTTGTCAAAAGTTTTGCACTGGCCTATTGTAGGGTACAGCTATGCAGAACATGTGGTTGTCAGACTCCAAAATCCTTGAAGTCCTTAGTGTCAACGAAATACCTCCAGGTAGAGTATGGGTCTCAAGAACTGTTGAGTTACCCTTTGCATTAATGTGGGCATGTTCAGAAAGCTAATCACACCAGCTATATCTTATTTCGTCAATCTTCCTGCTGAGAATCTCATCCAAGACCCCCAAAGCCAAAGTTAAGAGGGTACATACATTAAGTGAATCCATGTTCTCCTGGGCGTTTGAGGAATATTGGCGACCTGATCTCAGGCCCTTGAAGACTGTTCCATTATCTGACATAAAAAAAGAATGGTACTTCATAAGGGAACCCTTGGTAGGTTTGGCAGCTGCTATTATTTCTGTGCTTTTTAACACCATGCTCAAACAAGGACTGATGCTGCTGTTTCTTCACCTCCACTTAACATACAACACTGGTGGCTTTCAATGTTTAAGAATCTGTTCAATTTGCTCCTTTTTTGTGTAGGCATTGGTTAATATCTGACCTTAGTGGCTTCTACTGTTGCTTGGTGCAGAGGTAGATCAATGACTGTCACGTCACCACATCTTTAGGACCTTTTGCGAGAGATGCCAATGATGCTGGACTCAACTCTGTTCTTCATGGCTATGAACCCATCCCTTAGTCATCGGGAAACACAAACAACAGATGGTTCATGATCTGTATATGACAATGCAAGCACCAGGTATAAGTATCCACACTCTGGATAAAAGTCTTACTGCATCGCCTACCTTTTCTGAAATCTTTAGGGGATCATTTTTCTGAGACCATTGTAAGACATCTGATTCTAGTTGGGAAACCTTTTGGGCAAAAATAATTGATTTAGGTGGCTTGTCATCATGGCCTTGGTAGCACGGTTTCACAGGGGTCCGAGGATTCGCTTTTGCGCAAATCACACTAACATCCATTCTAAAGAACAGCTGAACTGGTACTGCACAGTATTCAAAAGGTACATCTAACAGAACTGCTGAAATGTGTGTGTATCCAGAAGCTTCGAGCTCAGGTAGCCTTTACTGCTGAAGCTCAATCCCAAGTCTCAGAGGATATATTGTTTTTAAATCTCACTGTTATTTATGTATAGATGTCGGCACATTTTGCTGGTCCAACATTCCCTTTGTTATGCATTTATTTTCTTGTATTTTAAATTGAATGGAAAAAGGTCTTATTTCAATAAAGTTTAAAAGCCATGAGTTGCACAAAATATGATTTTTTTTAATTTTTTTTTAAGATACATACAGTGGTAGTAAGGTTTTTCAAAAAATGACTGGAAAAGTATTCATGAGACACAAAACTGTGAGGACTTGAGTGACTGGCTACAAGGACACTGCTAAGAATCAGAACCCTTTTGCACCAAGTGAAATACTCTGTAAAACCCTAATATGGCCGACATCATCTTTAAAATACCTCACCTGGTACACTAGCAATACAAAGTACATGTGAGTTGCAAACAATGAAACTATCCAAGATGTTTCCAGGCTGGTTGGCATCAATAATGACGACTTTTGTTGTTGATTGAGTACTAGTACAGATCCAGACAAAACTGGACAATTCTTCCTGATGCTTCAGCTCCTTCTGCTGCTCCTGAAACCCAACAAAAGATCATGTCAACTGCAGATGAAAACCCTGACAAAGTCACATAATACATAATGCCCAAAAGAAAAAAAGAATATGAAGAACAAACGAAGGGCAAAAGACAGAATGGAATTGTCCAAATTAGAATGATGTGCACCAATAAAAGTGTCCTCCAACTCTTCTGATAATATAAGAAACTTTATTCTTCCAATAACACAATGATACATCCAACGACTCAATGACTCGACATGTACATGTTTCAGCCAACAGGCCTGCCTCAGGAGTCTACAAGTACACGTATAAACATATAGAAAAAAATGTCATATTAAACAGTGCATCAAATCATAAATACATTAAGAATGAAAAAACAAAAACAGACAATTTATATTTATAAAAATAGGAGATCATAGAGAAAACAGCAATAACAACATGCAAAATATCATAGAAACAAATTGATATTTTAACAATATCTCAATATTAATGATAAAATTTATCAAATTCAAAAACCAGGTGAAATATAAATTTTATAATACATAACTACTAAAACCATAAAAGATCAGAATAAATTGTATAAAAACAATATAAAAATAGGAAAACTGATGTCATAGATATACTCTAAACTCATAGGCATCCTTAAGATACAAATAATAATAAAGAACCAGCAAACAAGAAGGCGTGGAACACCAAATACCCATTAAAAAGGCCAATATGAACCAGCATTCAATCTATTGCTGTGAAATTCATCATGCATGCCAATAGCATGTTTTTGTGATATGCAATAAAACCTCATTGAACATAAGAAAACCAAAAAATGATAAAAACATACCTTAAGCGCCTCCAATAATAATATCTGGAAAATACTTCTACTCTAAAAGATGTTGCCAAACTTCAAACAAAAATCAATAAGATGTCATGCAGCAATAAAAATCAAATCAAATCAAACCATAAAACAAATGAAGGGATCAGAGGTAGGAAGGGAGAGAGAGGAAAAGGAGATCAAGAGGGATGTTGGTGAAGAGATTGAAAGTGTCAGAGTGTAATGGCAGGGTTGGTGCCCAGACATGGGGCAACTAGGTTATCCCTATCACTCAATCTTAGATACTTTAAAAAAAATAAAAAAAAAATTTACTCCCCAATTCTTTCAAACCTCTTTCTCTCGATCATGTCTCTAGTTTCTACCTCTAAGATTCATTCTCCTTCTGCCGAGACTTTTTCCCCCTCCTACTACTCTTTCCTCTCAAAACAATACAAATAAAATAATTGGGGATCCAGCAATTGCCAGAAAATGACAAAGCTTAAAAAAATGCAACCCCCAAACAGGAGATGTGCTGATGTTTTTAAGAGTTTATATGGTATTTTTCCCCCCCATTGTTTCCTCTTGCTTTTAACTCGTATTGTCTTCAGTCTACTAGGAATTTACAAAAATTTAAACTAAAATTTTCTCCTGTTAGAGGGATTCTAACTTTAGGTAAATTTTCTCATTCTTTGGCATATACTATGGTGAAAGTTTGGAATGATCTTCCCTCAGTTATTAGAACTTCTTTATCTTTGATCCATTTTAGAAAAAGTTTGGAAACGTAACTGTTTAAGAAATGTCTAATGGAGAGTTGAAGGAGTTTGCCTCCTAAGGAATTTCTCTAATCGATTGATGAATGTTAATATTTACGGGGGGGGCGTGGCTTAACGCGAGCACGAATGGAAGGGTGATCGCGACGCTCCTCATCACTAGGCAACTATTAATGAAAATTAACCCCATATTACAGAATTTTATCAAAAAAAAATAAATTCCTACGATCCTGAAGTTATGATGGACTAAAGTTGACTTTCTTCGCTGAGACGGAAGAGACGCCTGGGAGGTGAAAAACCAAGAAGCAAAGGTGCCGTTTTTTGTGTCTTGAGCAGTGCTGTGTGGAAGGCTGGAGACCGACGGGGATTGAAACTGGCGGTGAACTGCCTAGAGACAAGGAGAGAATTTTCCTCTTTATAAATAATTTATATGGTGAGCTGGTTCCTGTCAGTCAGCGGTTTTGAAATGTGCCCTCCTCTGCCGGTGATGAGGCGAGGTCTGGTATGTGTGTGAAATAAACTTGACAACGGTTTTTGAAACTTTTCCCTTGCTGCTAATCTTTAAAAAACAAGAATTGTGAATGATTAGTATTAATATTGATCTCCTCTGCTGAAAATGAGACGGATTCTGATATAGGAGAATCAAGGGTGGGATTGCCGGTTTTTTGTTCAGCGCTAGAGCAGTGCGGCTTCGGCGGCAACTGACAAAAAAGACCTGAAGGGAAAAGAAAGAAAAACTGCTGGTTTTCATTGTTTTTATTATCGGATTCACTTTTCTGTTGATGTGGCACGGTAATAAGAAAAGATGTTGAAGTTTTAAACTGTCTAAAAGATTGATAAATAGAGGAAAACATCTATCTCATTATGAGGCAATTGTCAGTTTGACTTCTAAATGCTATGACAGTTTGAAATAGCTCTCTCCTGACGGTACTGAGTTGGAGTCCTGAGAGAGATCAATTAATCCTCAGATTGAAGCAGTTTCTTGAGACATAAAATCAAGACACTTTAAAGGGAAGAACATTGAATATTACATTTAATTAATAAACAGAAAAGTTTTCACTTCAGACTGATTGGGATAGAGGGCTGCCTGTCAAAGATAAAATATGACAGTTTGATATAGCCCTCTCCTGCTTAATGTCAAAGCAAAGCCTGAGGAAAAAAAAATATTTCTTCTGTGCTGAATAACATAGTGTTGAATTTCTGCTGTTTGAAGTCAGAATCAAATTCTGAGAGAGAAAGACTTAAGAAAAAGGGGAAAAGGATCTCTTTTGTTGATTATTATCAAAGAAATTTTTATTCTGACCAGCTATATTGAAACCAAAAAAAAAAAAAAAGGAAAAAAGATTATTCTTTGATAAAAAAGGGGATTAATAAAAAAAATTGAGAGAGAGGAATACATGCATTTTCTCTCAATAATTAAGTGCCGAAGCGCTGAAGACAAATAAATATCAGCTTATTAAAATAAATACTGAATTGAATATTACTTTCCTCTGACAAAGCTGCGATTGGGCTTGTGAGAGAGGAGACAGAGAAAAGGTTCAACGGAACTTTAAAAAACTGAAACAACAAGATATTGAGGAAATTGAGAGACGCTGAGAAAAAACAGAAGAAAATTGCTTAAAATTGGTCAAAATAGGAAAAATAACTCTAAAAAAGTGTTGCTCTCCTCAATCAGGGCTGCGATTGGGCTTGTGAGAGGAGAAAAAAAAGAGTTCCCCTACTTCAATGAAAAAGTGAAAGTGAGAAAAGAATTTTCAAACTGACATAGGTAAAGGAAAAAGAAAAGAGCTTAAAAAGAAAAATATCTACTTCAAAAGATAGAACAAAATCTTGGAAGAAAAGAGATTAAAAACCTAAGAATACCAAATCTAAAAGACTAAATACAAGAAATAAGAATAACAAAAAAAAAAAAGATAACAACAACATGACAAGTACCAGACAAAACAAAAATGAGGCTGGTACATCTGCAAAAAGACAGAAACAAGAACAAATAACACCAAGCAAAATACCACTTCCTATCGAAGAATCAGACACATTAAGCAAAGCTGAAGTCATGGAAGAATTAAAACAAATCAAACAAATGCTTAAAGAAACTATAACTAATATGTCTGAAATGAAAGAAGAAATTTTAAATATACATAGACAAATGGAAGTTAACAACAAAAGAACAACTGAACTAGAATCAAAAATGGAAAATATAGAATGTGAATCAAAAAGATGTAAAAACGACAGCCTGGAATTAAATAAATTAAAAGATCAACTGGAGGATTACGAGAATAGAGGAAGAAGAAAGAACATCAAACTCTTTGGAATACAAGAAAATCTAGAGGGAAAAAATACTATCCTTTTCCTTGAAAATTTAATTCCAAAAATTCTACAATTAGACTTGAAACAACCAATTGAAATTGAAAGGGCGCATAGAATCCCAATAAAAAATCTAGAAAATAAAAACAGACCAAGACCAATCATTTTCAAAATGTTGAGATACCAACAAGCACTAGAGATACTAAATGCTGCAAAAAAAGATAAAAACTTAAATTATAAAGGATCAAGATTATGGTTTTTACCAGACTTCGCCAAAAACACAGCAACTAAAAGGAAAAAACTACTAGACATGAGACCTCTACTCAAAGAAAAAGGATTTAAATATGGTCTATACTACCCGGCGAAAATGAGAGTGTCATCTGGAGACAAGTCCTTATATTTTGAGGATCCCGAAAAACTAAAAGAGTTTCTCTCTAAACCAGAACCTATGATATATTAACATAATATATTAAGAAGGTTTTGAAGACTCTATGAAAAATTAGAAAATATAACATATCGAAATATTTGAAGAAATGGAGGAAAACAATACAAAGAAAAGACAATAATAATTATATGAAAGAAAGAACAGAATATAGGAGAATTATTAAATAATACACTGCATATATGTTTAAAATAATTATATGTTGAAATCATAATACTAAGGAAATACAAATTAACATAT
Organism: Geotrypetes seraphini; assembly: GCF_902459505.1. Lineage (NCBI taxonomy): Eukaryota > Metazoa > Chordata > Amphibia > Gymnophiona > Dermophiidae > Geotrypetes > Geotrypetes seraphini. The sequence continues at coordinate 25,249,589 of NC_047093.1, read as the reverse complement.
TGTTAAATGGAAAATGATACATTAATAAAATGTTATGGAAAATGATTAAATATATATAAAAAAACAATATAGATAGATAGAAGGGAAATTTGTTTAAACAATTGAATATTGATTGCCTGGAATGGGGAGAATGTTAGGATTACAGTTCCAATGTGTATCCTTAAGCAGCCAATATATTGGGTGGGAAAGGGAGGGATAAGGAGAATATTTATTAGAATAATTAAGGGAGATACATTAGGGTTAAATATGTGTGTCGTGAAGAAAATTTTTTGGATATTAAATATGAAAGAAGAGAGGAAGAATAAGATAATGAAAAGTATTAAAATATATAATGTCTTTTAAAATATATTCTATTAATGTCAATGGCCTGAATCACGTAATTAAAAGGAAAAAAATATTAACATTTTTAAAAAAACAAAATGCAGATATTTACTGTCTGCAAGAGACCCATCTTAATATGAAGGAATCACAGAAATTATCAGGTGGATGGATAAAAGAATGTTTTTTTGCTCCAGCAGTGGGCAAAAAAGCAGGGGTTGCAATCCTTATAAACAAAAAATGTATGGCCAATATAAAGGTAAAAAATTCAGATCCACATGGTAGATGGATACATATCGATATAGGTATGGGAAATGATACCCTGACGTTATTTAATATATATGCCCCTAATTCGAATCAATCAGAATTTTTCAAAAAGCTACAAAATATGTTATTACCACTGGCTGCCTCTAATTTAGTGGTGGCTGGAGATTTTAATGCTGTAATGGATCCATTATTGGATAAAAAACCAGGTAAAAATATTAAATCTTTAGGTCTAGATAATTTAGTTCGATCATGTGATTTGAAAGATATATGGCGTATTCTTCATTTTAATGATCAGGAGTATTCATTTTGTTCACAGGTTCATAAATCATTTTCAAGAATAGATTATATTTTTGTTTCAACAAATAAAGTGCAACAAGTGATTAAAGCCTCCATTGATCCTATTATCATTTCGGATCATGCGGGAATATGGATAGAATTACAATTAGATCAATTAGAAAATAATAGACCTCTTTGGAGATTTGATAATGCATTGCTTGTGGATGACAAATTTTTGGAAAATTTTAAAACACAAATTAATGAATTTTTTCAAATAAATTTAGTGGAAGATACATCTATAGAGAATGTATGGGATGCATTTAAAGCAACTATGAGGGGTAATATCATATCATATTCAGCTTTTATTAGGAAACAAATTAAAAAACAATATATAGAATTAGAAAAAGAAATAAAAATATTAGAAGCTAAATTGATAAGTAAATGGGAATATGAAGTTTTGCAAGCTCTTTTGAAAGTAAAAGGTAAATATAATGAATTAACATCAAAAATGATAAGAAAGGATTTGTTTTCCAAACAAACGATGTATTATGGAAATTCTAATAAGGCGGGAAAATTATTAGCAAACTATCTTAAGGCAAAAAAAAGGAGAACTAATATTAATGGAATAAAAGATGATAATGGTATAATAACAAATCAAACAAATATAATATTAAAACAATTTTTAAATTTTTATAAGGATCTATATTCTTCTGAACCTTATTTGGAGAAACAAAAAGATGGAAAAAAATTTTTAGATTTAATAAATGGACCTAAGATTCCTGATCATATAAAACGAAGTTTAGAAGAACCTATATCATTAAAAGAATTAGAAACAGCATTGAGATCTCTTAGAGTTGGATCCGCTCCAGGTGGTGATGGTTACACAGTAGAATTTTATAAAACATTTCAAAATATCCTCTCCCCACATTTATTAAAATTATATCAGACACAACTTATAAAAGGTAATATAAAAGGTACTATGGCTGAATCAATAATAATTGTTTTGCCTAAGCCAAATAAAGATCCTACTTTGGTTTCAAACTACAGGCCTATATCTTTGATAAACGTTGATAATAAACTTTTGGCGAAAATTTTGGCTTTGAGATTAGCCAAAGCTCTCCCACATATTATAGATATGCATCAAACGGGTTTCGTTGCTAAAAGACATTCCTCCAATAACTCTAGACTATTATTTCACATGCTAAACTTGTCAAAAAAAATGGATGAACCGGCATTTACAGTTTCATTAGATGCTGAGAAAGCATTTGATAGGGTAGAATGGAATTTTATGTATCAGGCTTTAGAATGGTTTGGTATAGGTTCTGGATTTATACAAATGGTAAAAACATTGTATAGCTTCCCGATTGCAAGATTAAATATTAATAATAAGATATCTGATGGTTTTCAATTGCAAAGGGGAGTTAGACAAGGTTGTCCTTTATCTCCTTTGTTATTTGATGTTGTATTAGAACCCTTATTGTTAGCAATACAGCAAACGAGGGAGATACAAGGAATTCCATATTCAGATATGGAATATAAAATTTCGGCTTATGCTGATGATATTTTGCTTTATTTGAGAAATCCAGAGTCTACCTTATCTTCTTTATTGGAATTAATTGATAAGTTTGGCAAATTTTCAGGTTATAAAATTAATTGGAATAAATCTGAAATTATACCCTTGAATGTTTACTGTGTAAAAGGATTATTTGATATTTTTCCATTCATATGGAAAGAAGAAGGATTTAAATATCTAGGCATTCAAGTTAAAAAAACAATTGAAGATACTGTAAAAGAAAATGAAAAATATGTATTAAAAAAAGTAACGGAGTTATGTGAACAATGGAACCCATTACATATATCTTGGTGGGGCAGAGTTCAAACTATTAAAATGATGATGTTGCCTGTGGTTTGCTACCAAATGAGTATGATACCTATTTATTTTCAGGGGTCCTTTTATAAGAAGCTTAATAGAATTTTAACAAAATTTCTTTGGCTTGGTAAAACACCTAGAATAGCTTTAGTAACCTTACAAAAATCAATTAAGGAGGGAGGGGTAAATTTTCCAAATTTCTATAGGTACCATCAAGCCTATATTCTACGTCAGGGTATGTATTGGATCCTCCCAGAACTTATAGATAATGCACCAGATTGGTTATATTTGGAATGGCGCCTTATGTTTCCCCTAAATTTAGTTCATTTACCAAGTATTAATATACCTAAAAGATACAGAGAAAATAAAATAATAATGGATACTTGGAAAACATTGAGATTTATTGATAAATTAACACCCATCCCAATATATAAATCAACTAATCAATCCATATGGATAAACTCCAAGATCAAAGTAGGCGGAGCTCAAATCCTTTGGAAGAACTGGATTATTGCAGGAATCAGATCTCTAGATGATATTATTTCAGAAGGTAAACTGCTGGATTTTTCACAATTGCAACATAGATTTGGTCTTAATAAAACACAAAGTTTTAAATGGTTGCAATTGAAGCAGGCCATTCAGGTTGGGTTCCCTGAATGGAAATCATTAAACAATCAATATAGTTTAAAGTTCTTATGCTTTAAAGCAGACTTCCTAGGACATCAAGCCGCATTGTGGTATAAATTAATATCTGGATATTTGAATAAAAAACCAAAAAATGGTCTAAGAGACATTTGGAGCATTGAGATTGGACATCAAATTAATGCATCTCAATGGCCACTAATTTGGTCTTGGAGAATGGGATGTACAGTGTCAGCGTCTATGAGACAAACATGGTTCTTTTTATTACATAGAGCTTTTTGGACCCCTACTCGTTTACAAAAACTAGACAGTTCTAAGTCTAATAGATGCTGGCACTGTAATCTAGAACCAGGGACATTAGATCATTTATTATATCATTGTCCTTATATTAAAATTTTTTGGAATTCAATTTGGCCACAAATTAATAAATTAATGGAAAATCATATTGCAATATCATATGATACAATTTTATTTGGAACAATGATGAGAAAAAAAAGTCAAATTTCACCAGAAAATAATAAACTTTTATTAATTATGACAGGGGTTGCCATTCAACATATAACTAATAATTGGAAAAATTACAACAACCTAAACTACACATTTTGGTGGAATACAATATGCCATGTTTTTAAAATGGAAAGAACAATAGCAGTACAAAAGGGGACATATAATAAATTTATAAAAATATGGGGGCCATTGACAAAATACTGCAATGATTAAATAATAGAATACTTTTTCTTCTTTTCTTCTTTTAGAGATTTTCTTTTTTTTTTTTTTTTTATGACACACATATAGGGGGGATAAGGAAAACAATTTATATATAATATATTATAATATATGATACAAAATGTAACAAATGATTAAAAAATAATAGAAGGGTGGGGGGAGGGAAATTTATCCAGAATATATTGTAGTAGATATAAATATGTTATTGAATAATTATCAATTATATTCCAATATGTTGTATACTTTTATAAAATTTGAAAATATTATATTAAGGCAATAAAAGGGTGGGGGGAGGGTGAAGGGGAAAATCAAATTCAGACATACATTGTGTTAGATATAAAAGTGATACCATGCATATATCAAATGTATTTTATTATTATGTACACTTTTTGTAAAATTTGAAAATAAAAATATAATGAAAAAAAAAAGAATGTTAATATTTACTACTTTTGTAGTTTCATCTCTTTATCACTAATGTATTATTAACTTAGGGTTCCTTTTACTAAGATGCGCTAGCGCTTTTAGCGCGCATTAACCCCCCGCGCTATGCGCCCAACAACTAACGCCAGCTCAATGCTGGCGTTAGCATCTAGCGTGTGCTAAAACCGCTAGTGCAGCTTAGGAAAAGTAGCCCTTAAAGTTTGTTAACCGGGTCGAGTACCCTAGGGCAGGGGTGTCAAAGTCCCTCCTCGAGGGCTGCAATCCAGTCGCATTTTCAGGATTTCCCCAATGAATATGCATGAGATCTATCTGCATGCACTGCTTTCATTGTATGCTAATAGATCTCATGCATATTCATTAGGGAAATCCTGAAAACCCGACTGGATTACAGCCCTCGAGGAGGGACTTTGACACCCCTGCCCTAGGGGAATGATCCGGTATATAAGACTGAAGATTAGATTAGAGATTCTACCTCGCCGTGGCAGAGACACAAAGAAAACAGGGATGACCTGTGGGCTCAATTTCTTTATTGTGGTCAAGACTCGATACGAACGTGTTTCAGCCAAACGCCTGCCTCAGGAGTCTGAGCCTAAATCCACAGTTGTTGTGTGTCCCAAAACATTCACTCTTATGACTGTGCTATTTAAGTCGAAAAGTCAAATTGGAAGAAATAAACAATGAAAGGCGTTTCCGCTGGACTGAACAGCGCCTTTCATTGTTTATTTGTTCCAATTTGACTATTCGACTTAAATAGCACAGTCATAAGAGGCACAGAAAAATCATAAAAAGGTCAAACTTCTGAATTCAAAAATAATGCCAGCTACAGCAAAAGGGTGAAGTGATATTAAGGAGGCGCTAGTTGGGTAGAATGTGGAAGGTGAAATAGAAGAACAGTGGACTAAACTAGAAAGAGCAAAACACATTTAAGTAAAGAAATTACAGAGAAGCAAAAGACTAATAAAGTTTACAGAAATTCATGGCAAAAATATTAGCAATCAAAATGTGCAAGGGATCTCACAAAGCAGCATAGGGAAGAATACCTATTAAAGTTGAAAGAAATGGTGAAGTGGTCAGGATGGCCCCCCCAAAAAAAACCCCAAACAAAGATAGCTAGAGGTACTGTGAGCTGATAAAGACTTTTTTCAAAGTACAGTCAAACCTCGGTTTACGAGTGCACCGGTTTGCGAGTGTTTTGCAAGACGACCAAAACATTCGCAAAATTGGCGCCTCGGAAACCGAGTTTGACTTGGTTTACGAGCGCCACCCCCCCGCAATCCAGCATCCCCCCCCCAACAACCCGGCATCCCCCCCCCCCCCCCGCGATCCTACATTCCCCCCCCCCGAGCACCGCAACGACATTGCTTACCCCCGATTGGGCACCGGCACCAGCACCAATGCACAGGTGGTGCCGATGCCCGAAGATCCTCCCTCTTCTGGCCTGGGCTGGGCTGGGCGGTGCGACGGAGATCCTCCCTCTTCCCTGTGCTGGGCTGGACTGGGCTTTGAGCATTTGCGCATGCTCAAAGCCTTCTGGTCTCGCTCTCTCCGAGATTCAAAAGTGACAATGCCAGCATCTATTAGATTTAGAACTATCTAACTTTTGTAAACGAACAGGGTTCCAAAAAGTTCTATGTTACAGAAAAACCATGTCTGTCTCATAGATGCTGACGCTGTACATCTCATCCTCCAAGTCCAAATTTGTGGCCATCGAGATGCAGAGCTACATCTTTTAGAAAAGATTGCTGGGACCTTTCATGGCAACCATTTTGTCAGCGGAGCCAGCAGGAGCAACTGGGGATCACTCTTGCTCTGATTGACAAAGAACTCCTGAACAGTTCAAACAACCCAATTCTAAATATTAGCTCTAATAAAATATTTTATAAGTTATCTTGGATATCTGCATTTACCTTGATCTCCTGTTCTAGCTTGTCTAAACTGCTCTGAGATCCTCTCGGATGCAAACTTCCTTCAGCTTCGGAACCTGAAGCATCACTGTAAAACACACTTGCTCCCACAACAGAGCCACCATCTCTTGTCTTCCCTCCAGACAGGTTGACTCCCACAGCACACCAAAGCTGATGGAAAAAAAAAAATACATATTGATTCTTCTTGCAGGAAAGAACACTCCTTGTAGGTAAAATTACCATTTACATGCCTCAGAATAATTCAGGTTGGGACAGAGGCAAGACAAATAATTCATGGATTTGAAATTATCTCTACTGTGCATGTCATGAGTCAAAAGAGCTCTTCAGACATTAAAAATGTATTAGACTCACTAAGGTACTTCATTTGGCAGATAAAACATTACAATTGCCCATTTTTTAGGCTGAATCTTATTTTGTTCCCATTTTGGCTTTTAGAAGTTTCTGAAAGCATCTTGTAACTATTTAAAAGGAAAGAGCACATTCATGTTAACTTATAGCATTCCACTGTTCTCCGCCTCGAAAATTCACTCGACAAATTCAAGACTAAACTAAAAATGTTCTTATTCCAAGATGCATACCATAGCGTCTAAATATTTCCTTTCCAACAGTCTGCAAAATAAACACAAACCGCTTTTAAGAAGCGATCCCCATTCCTGGTGTTTAATCCTCCCCTCTTTCCTTTAATTAATTTGTTTTTAATGATATAATTATTAACTTTTTCTTCCCTCTTTCCCCTCAAGCTCATGTTCGTATTTGTAATTTGTCTATTTAATGATCACATTTCCCCCCCCCTACAAAAATTTATTTTAACCTTTCATTTTTAGCATTGTAAACCAGCCAGGTGCACGTCGATGTTCAGTATATTAAAATTAATTAAACTTGAAACTTGAACGTTAATAGGAAATGTCCAAAAGTACTTGATAAAACAGTGTGGTTACTTGAATATATAAAAATAAGTCAAGAAAAAAGATACAGTGATACTTTATAGGACTAATTTAGTACATTTCTTAACTAGCTCTGTGGTCAGCCCAAACATTCTGTCTGAACGTGAGCTCCCTCAGAACTATCTGAACACTCATATTCCTCCCCATAGTGTGGGTCCAAGTTCCCACCTGTTTCCACTAACCAGTACTGAGCTCTGAACAAACCACTGCAGAATTTGAAGCTCTTCTAATGTGCTCTGGTGAGAAACGACTTCCTATTCAATCATTTATCTTAACATTTTTCTCTTAACTTCATTATGTTTTTATCACTTGCATTTCTATTTATATGGCTTGCTTTTTATTCTGATGTATTATTAAAATGTATGTATAGCTCCTTGTTGTATTTCAACAGGATATTTTGATGGAATTGTATGTATTGTTTCCTGTGTTGTGAGCCGCTTAGAACCTCCCCGGTATGGCGGCATTCAAATAAATTATTATTATTATTATTTAAACCCCTTCAAGGAAAAAAAGAAAAAGAACTATGGGAAACAAGGGGGAGGACAGAGAAGGAAGAATTCAGACCGAGCACCATCTTTTATTTAATGGAGCTTCAAGCTTCAAGTGGGGTACCCCTCTGCTCAACTGATGCCCAGTCCAGAAGTTAGGAGGAGTGTGTGGCGCAGTGGTTGGATCTACAGCCTCAGCACCATGGGGTTGTGGGTTCAAACCCCGCACTGCTCCTTGTGACCCTGGGCAAGTCACTTAATCCTCCATAGCCCCAGGTACGTTAGATAGATTGTGAGCCCACCGGGACAGAGAGGGAAAATGCTTGAGTACCTGATTGTAAAAACCGCTTAGATAACCTTGATAGGCGGTATATAAAATCCTAATAAACTTGAAACTTGAAGTTGTACAGTCTGCTTATCATCATTAACGGGAAAAAAACTTACTGAGCATTCAAAGGCTGCGCAGCGTCCTTAAAAGGTAAATCACTTTGTTCCTCTGTCTCCCACCACTGACTGATGGACATACCCTACAGATTCTGGAATGCTCTGGTATGGATGCAAGGAAGAGAAAGCGGAGACTTAGAGAAGACATGATAGAAACCTTCAAGATCCTGAAGGGCATAGAAAAAGTAGACAGGGACAGATTTTTCAAATTATGGGGAACCACAAGTACAAGGGGGCACTCAGAGAAATTGAAAGGGGAAAGGTTTAGAACAAACGCCAGGAAGTTCTTTTTCACCCAGAGGGTGGTGGATACATAGAACGCGCTTCCAGAGGCTGTGGTAGACAGGAGCACGTTACAGGGCTTCAAAGAAGGTTTGGATAGATTCCTAGAAGACAAAGGGATTGAGGGGTATAGATAGGTGTAGAGGTAGGCTATAGGGATAGGAGAAGAGGCAAGTATAGGGATAGAAGTGGAGATAGGTTATAGAGCTAGTCAGGGACCACTGCTCAGGCAATGGGCCGCCGTGGGAGCGGACCGCTGGGCGAGATGGACCTCTGGTCTGCCTCAGCGGAGGCAACTTCTTATGTTCTTAATCTAGGAATGCAAGGCGTTTGAAGTTACGATAAAATACTTTGCAACTAATGAGAACTTAAAGATCTGGATTTCCTACCACATTTATAAAACAAAAATTTGCTGTTTTGTTACTTTACTGTTTGGGATTTAACAGCTGCCTTTTCACAAGGAGATTCACCCAAAGCGGTTTAGAATACGCTGAATTGTAATCAGGTACTCTTAAGTACTTTTCCTATCTGTCCCGGCAGTCTCACAATCTTAACTGTGGTACCTGGAGCAATGGCGAGTTGAGTGACTTGCCAATTGTCACAGGGAGCAGGCTAGCATTGAACTCGCAACCTCAGGGTGCTGAGGCAGCAGTTCTAAACACTCTCTGTTCTCCCTGCCTCCCCCCCCCCACTCTACATTTCTCTTCAAGACTTTCTTTAGAATGCATTTATGTTTCAATTACATTTCTGCCTTTGACATTTTTTGTTCTTACTGTTCTTCCCTAAGGAAGATGGTTTTGGCCTCCAAAAGTTAATCAAAAATGTAGTAAATTAGTCCATTAGTCCAGGATGACTCACTACTGATATTTTCTGAAAACTAACCCTTTTTACTTTCAGTAGAGGGGTGCATGATGAATGAAAATTTCACTCCAAAAGAATGACTCCAGAAGCTTCCACTGCATTGCAAGGGTAAAACTGTAAGCACCCTGAGAAACTCCTAAGCCCCTACTTGTCCTGTTGTCTGTTAAGCTCTACTGAGCAGGGACCATCTCTTAAATATGTTATTGTACAGCGCTGTGTGCACTTATCAGCACTATAGAAATGTTAAATAGTAGTAGTCTGCTGTGTGCATGACATTCCCAGCTCAAGGAAATACTCTATAATCAATCTAATTTGTGTGACTTTCATGCAGTGCATGATATATGTCCAGATAGTGAAAGTTACTGTGGGAAAATAACGGTTTATTGGATGTTAAAATCCATACTATAACGAGAATAACTAAATGAGATTCCTGTCTGGGTGGAGGAAGTTGTAGGGAAAAAAAATATTGTGGCACGTCTTTAGAGACATTATGTTTAGATGGGCTGGAATGAGCTTTGACGGAGACTGTAGTAGATAGAACCTAATCACACCACATGGAAGGGCTCTGGGTTTCTGGCCCAGAAATATCTAAGAAAAAGGACCATTTAAATTAAATTATTAATTTATAGAGTGTGCATGGTTGGGCAGACCATTTGGGTCTTTGTCTGCCATCAGTTACTATATTAATCTTCTCTGTGTACTAACATATTGGTTAGTATGGCAGTTTCTGGATAATAAACTGGTTTTGTATTATAGCATTTTTCATTTTCAACAGGTTTCAAATGATTATTATTTTTGGTGATAGAGTGAAAAATACGGAGTCTATTCAAAAATGTTTTACAAACAACAACAACAAAAAAAAGGACAGATTTTGGAGCAGTAAGGAAATTCTGCTTCTGTTTTTTTTGTTTCATGTACTATAATGAAAGCTCTTCAGTTTCAGAAAGATCAAAGCATTGAATTGTTAGCATTTCATACACTGAAAACAGCAGGAAAGAAATGGCTTCGCATGTTTTACCTTCATAGATGAATCTTTCTCATCTAATGGTCTTAAGTAGACAGGCACAGGCAAATTCCTCATCTTGCCCTCACTATGTTCACCATTTGCCACCTATTAGGACAGATATGGAAGAATAAAAATGTGATATTTATCACTAAAAAGGGAAAGAAAAAAGGCATAAAACTCTTCAAACAGGTATTTTAGACAAACACTGAGGGCCTGATTCTAGAAGCAGCACGTGCCACAGCAGACATCTGCAAAATGGGTGCCTGCCGCATATCATATGAAATCACTGGAAGGCACCGCATCTAGAGTAGTGTGGGAGGGGGGGGGGTTATTGTGTGTGTGTGTGTGTTTTTTTAACATAGGTGCCATGAATATAGGCCAAAATTTTAAAGGTGCTGGTCTTGCACATACAGAGGCACATAGGGACACCTATGGAAGCCTAAGGCCACATCCGGCGCAAACCATGCCAACTCCAGCCGTAGGTGTCCTCAGGCAACCCTACACGCCTCTATAAGTGCGAGACAAGCACCTAAGAATGGAGCCTGCATTAAAAAACAAACAACAACGTGCATCTCGATTGGTTCATTAGACACCAGTAGGATGCCTACCTCTCCCTAACTTTGGGACACCGTTTGAAGAATTTGGTTCTTCTAGTCTACCAACTTTACTGCTAAAGCAGCTTATAAGTTTATCAGAGGGAGAGACAGATAAATATAAAATGTCTCAGTGAACATATATGCACTAATGCAGTGCACTTGTGCTTTATAAAAAGATACTCTCAGTACATGAGCAGGATTTCAAATTGCACATCTATGTTGGAAGCATGCTTTAAAAAAAAAAAAAAAGACTCCGTGTGGGCATGTTTAGTCAAATCAAAACAAAGCCAGACAAATATAATAGTCATGATATGTTGACAATGTTTTTTCAGAGTCACTTTTTGAAACATCAAAATAATATGGAGATGGGTTAAAAAAAACAAGCTCAATAGAGGATAGGTATTGATAATCATCTTTCACAAATATTTTTTCCATGCTTGCAATGCTATCTTGAATGCACTCTTCTTCAAAAATCTCATCTATAAGTAAAGATTGATAAAGATATGAACAAATTGTTTTGGAGTCTGTGTTTGTATTTACTAGGGCTGTGCCAAATATTTCTATTTGATTTGATCAGCCAAAGAATGATTTAAATTCAAATACAAATAATCCAGGGTTCTTACTGTGCTAAATCCTACTAAGAAACACTTGATCTCTGATTTCATGTTGCTTCTTTTATTGTTATGGTAAAGCTCAAAGCCCATTATTCGCATTCAGCTGAATAGCAAAATATGCTATTTGATACAGCTCATTTTACATACTGTGTAAAACACAATTGAGATGTATATACTTTATTTGGTGTTAAGGTGATAAAAGCAAAATTATATCACTGACAAGTATCAGTGCACAAAGCTGTATACTGTATGTTTTTATGTGATTTTATCCCTGAAGCAGGCATTATGCCTAAAATGATCATATAAGTTTAAACAAAAGAAAAATCATCACACATTTATGCTCTACAACTTTTTTTTACTTATGTTTTCTGCTGTCCACTTCTTTACCTTAGACACATACAAAAACCGCTAGTCTCATATGTTCTGGAATTGCAGGCCCACACAAAAGATTAATCTTTACAGCTTCTATATATTTATCAAAATATACCAGGTTATATCTCCTGTTGCCAATGGACTTCTCTCTAGACATGATTCCCTAAGGCTTTCTCCCACTCTGTATTTATGAGAAAAAACATTAATGAAATCAGATTCTAAATATTAAGTTTTTCTCCATAAAAGACATCCACAGCTTCGTTTTGAATACCAAATCTTCTACATTTTATCTGAGATACATTCCAGTATATAACCCTGAAAGTGTAGTTGCTTACCAGTAACTGGGGTTCTCTGTACACAGCAGGGGAATGTAGTCACACTTGTTGGTGAAGTCCTTAGACTAATCCTGTGTGTTGATGCTCTCCCATTACAAAAGTAAGCCTTTGGCTTACTGAGCATGTGCAGGGATTCCCACCCTCAGTGGCCCCTCCCCTTTATACTCAGTTTTGTTTCTAGCTGAAAAAGTCATCTATATATATCTTAGAGGGAAAGGAGGGAACTTGCGACTACATTCCCCCGCTGTTTATGGAGAACCCCTGTTACAGGTAAGCAACTGCACTCTCTTCAGAGACAAACAGGGGAGATGTAGTCACATTTGTTGGTGAGTCCCTAGCTACTTGTTGTAGAAAGGGGTGGTGATGATATATTAAGGAGAAAATAGAGTGGTGAGGACAGAAAGTTGAAAAGTCACAACTGATATCATGTCTTGGTGTAAATCAGAAAGGAGTTGCAAAGTAGGGACTAAGGATGAAGATGCTCCGTTGAAGGGCCAACAATGGAGGCCACTGAAGTTGTTGTTTGGAAGTGGTGTGTAGGTTCTGTTGGGCTCTGCCATAACCACCTGGATATAAAGGCCTGGTAAGTAGAAATTAGGTCCTTACCTGCTAATTTTCTCTCTTTTAGTCCCTCCAGACCGGCACAGAAATGGATGGGTTTACGCTCCTCTGCCAGCAGATGGAGACTGAGACACTAACTTTTGACATCAGTACAAGTGGGCTGTGCAGTACCCCTCTTACAATCAGTCTTTACGAATAACCAAGCAGAAATCAACTAGGCTGAACAAGAACATACAACTCCACACTCACATGGAGAAAACCAAGGAATAGTCTCAAATCGGACCAGGGAACACTGTTGGATACAGATTAGAACTAGAGAATGACACGGTGAAAAAATTGGTCCCCGTCACCGCCCCGTCCCCGTCTCACCATCCCCGTCACCGCCCCGTCCCCGTCTCACCATCCCCGTCACCGCCCCGTCCCCGTCTCACCATCCTCTTCACCGCCCCGTCACCGCCACTGCCACCCCATTCACCGCCCCGTCACCGCCACTGCAATCCCATTCACTTTTCTTTATTTACGTATAAAGGAAACATTCTTTAAAACTTTAAAACTTAGTTAAATATTAGTTAATAACTATACAAAAACAAAACACACAGAGAAAAAATTAATTAATAAAAATTCTCAAAACTGACACATTTTGATCACTAAATTTAAAATAGTTATTTTTCATACAGTTTTTCAATCACTAATCTTCCACCACCCCTGGGGCTAGCAATGCAAAAACAAACACGACATGTACTTTAAATGCTGCCGTGATTAGCATAGTGACCGCGGCTACGGCTGCAAGTCTCCCCTCCCCCCAGCGATCACGGCAGGAGGGCACCCAACCCCTCCTGTAGACCCCCCCAACGGCCCTCCCGACAATCGCAGCAGAAGGGTACCCAACCCCTCCTGCCGGTCCTCCCAATGGCCTCCCCTAAGATCGCCGGCAGGAGGGTACCCAACCCCTCCTGCTGGACCCCCCCCAACGAACCCTCCCACCCCGGAACCCCCTTAGTCTTACTTTTCAAGTTGGACCGGACAGCTCCTCGCTCGTCTGGCCAGCAGGCCTGCCTCCGTCCAAATGAGGCGGGCCCGCCCCTCCCCTCCCCTCCCCTGCCTCCCAATGGCCTCCCCTAAGATCGCCGGCAGGAGGGTACCCAACCCCTCCTGCTGGACCCCCCCCAACGAACCCTCCCACCCCGGAACCCCCTTAGTCTTACTTTTCAAGTTGGACCGGACAGCTCCTCGCTCGTCTGGCCAGCAGGCCTGCCTCCGTCCAAATGAGGCGGGCCCGCCCCTACCCTGCCCAACCCACAGGATCCTAGGGCCTGATTGGTCTAGGCACCTAAAGCCACTCCCGCTATAGGAGGGGCCTTAGGTGCTTGGGCCAATCAGGCCCTAGGATCCTGTGGGTTAGGCAGGGGAGGGGAGGGGCGGGCCCGCCTCATTTGGACGGAGGCAGGCCTGCTGGCCAGACGAGCGAGGAGCTGTCCGGTCCAACTTGAAAAGTAAGACTAAGGGGGTTCCGGGGTGGGAGGGTTCGTTGGGGGGGGGTCCAGCAGGAGGGGTTGGGTACCCTCCTGCCGGCGATCTTAGGGGAGGCCATTGGGAGGCAGGGGAGGGGAGGGGAGGGGCGGGCCCGCCTCATTTGGACGGAGGCAGGCCTGCTGGCCAGACGAGCGAGGAGCTGTCCGGTCCAACTTGAAAAGTAAGACTAAGGGGGTTCCGGGGTGGGAGGGTTCGTTGGGGGGGGGTCCAGCAGGAGGGGTTGGGTACCCTCCTGCCGGCGATCTTAGGGGAGGCCATTGGGAGGACCGGCAGGAGGGGTTGGGTACCCTTCTGCTGCGATTGGCAGGAAGGGTTGAAATGACAAATGAGGAGCACGGTGAAATAGCGGTTCCTAGAAGGGGGTACATTGGCCCGCGGGGACAAACCTGTTCACCGTTTCCGCGGTCGGTGAATGGCCTTGTCCCCGTCACCGCAGCGACTGCTAGTTTTCTTCCCCGTTTTCGGCGGTGACCCGCGGCTTAAATGCGGTGGCCGCGGGTAAACCGTCACCGTGTCATTCTCTAATTAGAACCTTTCAGAATGCCCCACAGTTCATGCCAGTGCTTCAAAAGTGTGTGCTAAATGTGCATTTATTTACTGAGGTTTTATATATCACCTAGGCAATGAACAATATAAATGCCAAAGAAAGAAAAGGAGGGAAAAAAAGTAAATAAGCATTAACTGCTTAGCACCTTTAGTAAACAGGCCCCTAAGTGAAAGAGCCAGACAGATCTTTGTGCTGCTTAAAATGATTGCCAGCATCTGAATTTCATGATTAGTCATTACTGAAGAGAAATAACAATGAATTTTACTAAAACAGAAATAAAAAAGCTGGTGAGAAGTACCTGTTTGTATTTCTGAGGTAGACTCCAGCCAAAAGCTTGGATCCTGCCATCCTCCTTCTGTACATGTGCTTTCACCTGGCGATACTGCTCCCGTTTCTGTTCCCTGCGGCTCGCTGAGCTCATTTCAGAGCTGCAGAAGAGAGATTTTTAAAATTTGTATTATAGCAAATTCAGACTTGCTCTGGCACCTTGGGGAAGATTCTCGAATGTTGGCAGTAAAATCCGACAGGCCACTATTGTGGCCGCTACTGTAACAATTTCAAAAAGATGAGTCATTCTTAAAAAAACCACGCACGCCTTAAGCAACCTTGCCTAAACAGAGCCTTAGGCCCCTCCCCGGCATAGCCCAGGAGGCACTAGGGAGGGGAAGGTCCGTCATTTTGAAGAGGCAGGCCTGCTGGCTGGAGACATCCCTCCGGCAGGCCTTTGTAAACAAGGTAAGGGGGGAGGGTCATTGGAGGCATGGGGGAAGGTTATCAGGGGTATGATGACAGTGGCAGGTGGGAGTGGGCATCTCTTCTGCTGCAAGGGCTGTGTCCGAGGAGGGGGTTGCTTATTGGCAATGGTGGGAGGGAGTAGACATCCCTCCAGCTGTCAGGGGAGGAGGGGTGCTTGACAGTGGCAACATTTTCTGGAAGCTCTGAGCTGTCAAGCCTTACTTTTCAATCAATGCCTGAGCCAATCAGTGCTCAGGCACTGATCAAAAAGTAAGGGTAGGAGAGCTCAGACTTGCCAGAAAATTTTGCTTGCAAATGTAGGACAGTGAAGTTAGGGAATTACTCAGCAATAATAGAGAATTGCCAGAGTGCTCATTTAAATATTAATGACTTTGTTGTAATACATTTGCATGGCAGAGTCAGAGACTGCTATGAAGGTCAGAAAAGATCATGGTAAGCCATTTTAACAAGCCACCACTAAAATACATGAATGCTAAACCGTCTGGAACCATATGTGCGACTAAGTTAAAGTTAAGAGAATATTCCCCCTTGTCCTGTCAATATCTGTGCCATAACTATGACGACTTACTCTTCAGTGAGGAAGTCGAAGGCTTTTGATTTGTCACTGGGGAGCTTTGCCAAGGTGCTGCTTCTCTTCTTGACTGATGGAGTAATGTGTGAAGTGGGTGCATTATACTTCACGTTTACTGGTGGATCAGGTTTCTTCGTGGCATTGCTTGATGAACTAAATAGTCTGCTAAAACTGAAACGAGGGAAAAAATTACACATGAAAATATACAAGAAAAAAAGCTGAACCTATTCTAATAGAAGAGCATTTCTCATCTTTTTGCTTTCAATTTTATGTTCTTTACTTTAAGTTGCTTGGAGTTAGGATATTCTGACTTGTTCAGAAAAATGCATTACGTTCCACAGGTTTAAAAGATGTTTATTCATATGGTAATTAGCATCTTATCCAAACGACAAGATCAAACTAAGATTACTCTTCACCAAGGGTATGCAGACCTTGCAAGCCCTAAGACACTCATGCTGGCTTTTACAAATCTGTGGTAAAGGTTTCTACCAGAGGCCAACAAGGTAAATGATCATACACTAGAATTCCTATGAACGTTGGAGCTTTTACCTCACCAGCTCACAGTAGAAGCCTCTACTGCAGTTTTGTAAAAGGAGCCCTCAGGCAGTAAGTTTTGTTTCTTAATATATAAAATAGCAACCTTGATTCTGACTCCATAAGTAAAGACCAACCACCTCATATGGATTTCCTGTCCTATTAACCCTCTTTCTTCCTCCCCTCTTAAAGTCAATCAATTTGTACCTTTGCTTAATCTTTGTAAACCGCATAGAACTTCACGGTATTGCGGTATATAAGCTGTTGTTATTATTATTATTATTATATGTATGAATACAAGGGCCACCACTAAGTTCATATTTTTCAGATCACAACTGTTACTTGGGCAATGCTCTGTTTTTAGGAAAAAGTTTGAACGCAAAACATTCTAGCTAGCTTGTGAATTGTTTTGTACTTACAACTGCCAGATACTAGATCTCTTCTTTTCTTGCATGGCTGGATTTTCTCTTGATGCTCTTAAATTAAAAAAAATAAAACCCACCAAATTAAAAACTAAAACCTCATAGCCATAGTGTTACTCATCTACAGTTACATGCTGTTCATTCAAAATGAATCAACAGATTCTGAATCATGCCATTGTATTCTGGAAGGGTTAACAAAAACCTTATCATCTCTGTCCACCTCACGGCTTCCTGAAGCTCCATCAGTCTCTCTTTATACTGGTTCCTCTCCATCAACACACGAGCCATTTCAACACGAGTGAAGCGCTTTCTCTGAGCAGTAGGGACATCACTCTGCATTAAAAAAGTCAGACAGCTTGAGTCTGAATACTGCACAAAAACATTTATATAAAATTATACTGTAAGCAGACCAAAAAGCAGGCTGCTAGCACAGAAAGCACAGTTACTTACCGTAACAGGTGTTATCCAGGGACAGCAGGCAGATATTCTTGACTGATGGGTGACGGCACCGACGGAGCCCCGGTACGGACAATTTTAGAGTGATTGCACTCTAAGAACTTTTAGAAAGTTCTAGCTCGGCCGCACCGCGCATGCGCGAGTGCCTTCCCGCCCGACAGAGGCGCGCGGTCCCTCAGTTAGTATAAGCCAGCTAAGAAGCCAACCCGGGGAGGTGGGTGGGACGCAAGAATATCTGCCTGCTGTCCCTGGATAACACCTGTTATGGTAAGTAACTGTGCTTTATCCCAGGACAAGCAGGCAGCATATTCTTGACTGATGGGTGACCTCTAAGCTAACAAAAAGAGGGATGGAGGGAAGGTTGGCCATTAAGAAAACAAATTTTGTAAAACAGACTGGCCGAAGTGACCATCCCTTCTGGAGAATGCATCCAGACAATAATGAGATGTAAAAGTGTGAACTGAGGACCAAGTAGCAGCTTTGCAGATTTCCTCAATAGGAGTGGAACGGAGGAAAGCTACAGATGCTGCCATTGCTCTGACTCTATGGGCCGTGACAGAACCTTCCAGTGTCAGTCCGGTCTGAGCATAACAGAATGAAATGCACGCTGCCAGCCAATTAGACAACGTACGTTTAGAAACAGGACGTCCCAATTTATTCGGATCAAAGGACAGAAAAAGCTGGGGAACTGATCTGTGGGGTTTCGTACGCTCCAGATAGTAAGCAAGAGCCCTTTTACAATCCAAAGTATGCAGAGCTTGTTCCCCAGAATGAGAATGAGGTTTTGGAAAGAAAACCGGTAGAACAATGGATTGGTTGAGATGAAATTCAGAAACAACCTTGGGGAGAAACTTTGGATGTGTACGCAGAACCACCTTGTCACGGTGAAAAACCGTAAAAGGTGGATCTGCAACCAGTGCATGAAGCTCACTGACTCTCCTGGCAGAGGTAAGAGCAATAAGGAAAAGTACTTTCCAAGTGAGAAATTTGAAAGGAGAAGTAGCCAAAGGTTCAAATGGAGGTTTCATTAAAGCTGAAAGAACCACATTGAGATCCCAGATAACCGGAGGGGCTTTAAGAGGTGGTTTAATATTGAAAAGCCCACGCATGAACCTGGACACCAGGGGATGAGCTGAAAGAAGTTTTCCATGGACTGGCTCATGAAAAGCTGCAATGGCACTGAGGTGGACTCTGATGGAAGAGGACTTCAGGCCAGAGTCAGACAAAGAAAGAAGATAATTTAACAACGTCTCCACTGCCAGGGAAGTGGGATCAAGATGATGAAGAAGACACCAGGAAGAAAATCTCGTCCACTTTTGATGGTAACATTGTAGAGTGGCTGGTTTCCTGGAGGCATCCAGAATGGAACGAACGGGCTGAGACAAAAGAGTATCAGTCGAGTTCAGCCCGAGAGATACCAAGCCGTCAGGTGTAGAGACTGGAGGTTGGGATGCAGAAGGGTTCCCTGCTGTTGCGTAAGCAGAGAAGGAAACAGAGGAAGAAGAAAAGGTTCCCTGGAACTGAGTTGAAGTAGAAGGGAGAACCAATGTTGCCTGGGCCACCTCGGAGCAATCAGAATCATGGTGGCTCGTTCCCTCTTGAGCTTGAACAAGGTTCTCAACATGAGAGGCAGAGGAGGGAAGGCGTACAGGAACAGATTCGACCAGTCGAGGAGAAAAGCATCTGCTGTTAGACGGTGCGGAGAGTAAAGTCTGGAGCAGAATAGGGGCAGCTGATGATTGTGAGGAGCTGCAAAGAGGTCTATCTGAGGAGTGCCCCATTGATCGAAGATAGACTGCAGAGTTACGGGATCGAGTGTCCACTCGTGAGGTTGGAGAATTCTGCTGAGTTTGTCCGCTAAAGAATTCTGAGCCCCCTGAATGTATATAGCTTTCAGGAAGAGATGATGATCTATGGCCCAAGTCCAGATCTTCTGGGCTTCCTGGCATAAAAGGCGAGAGCCTGTCCCACCCTGTTTGTTGATGTAGTACATCGCAACCTGATTGTCTGTGCACAACAGAAGGACCTGAGGAAAGAGAAGATGTTGGAAGGCCTTGAGGGCGTAAAACATCGCTCTGAGTTCCAGGAAATTGATTTGATGCTTCCTTTCCTGGGCTGACCAAAGACCTTGAGTCTGGAACTCGTTCAAGTGAGCTCCCCATGCATACAGAGAGGCGTCGGTGGTGATGACTAGTTGATGAGGAGGCTGATGGAACAGAAGACCTCTGGATAGATTTGAGGATACCAACCACCATTGAAGAGACTGACGAAGAGATGATGTCACAGATATGTGACGTGAGCAAGGATCCGACGCTTGGGACCACTGGGTAGCAAGGGTCCATTGAGGAGTGCGCAGGTGAAGACGGGCGTGAGGTGTGACATGAACTGTGGATGCCATGTGCCCCAAGAGTACCATCATTTGTCTTGCTGAGATGGACGGCAGTGGAAGCACCTGCTGACATAGAGACTGAAGAGTCTGGAGACGATTGGATGGTAGGAAAGCTCTCATTAGGAGTGTATCCAGGATCGCTCCAATGAATTGAAGTCTCTGAGTGGGAATGATATGAGATTTGGGTAGATTGATCTCGAATCCCAGAAGTTGGAGAAACTGGATGGTTTGGTTGGTGGCCAGAAGAACTGCTTGAGCGGATGTGGCTTTGATCAACCAATCGTCCAGGTAAGGAAATACATGAAGGTGGTGAGAGCGTAGAAATGCCGCTACTACAATGAGACATTTGGTGAATACCCTTGGAGATGAGGCAAGACCGAAGGGCAGCACCTTGTACTGGTAATGACAATGATTGATCATGAATCGGAGATATGGTCTTGAGGTTACATTGATCGGTATGTGAGTGTAAGCCTCTTTGAGATCGAGGGAGCATAGCCAGTCGTTTTGATTTAGAAGGGGATAAAGGATGGCTAAAGAAAGCATCTTGAATTTTTCTTTTACTAGATGAATGTTGAGATCGCGAAGATCCAGGATGGGTCTGAGATCTCCTGTTTTTTTGGGGACTAGAAAGTAACGGGAGTAGAATCCCTGTCCCTTTTGATGTAGAGGAACTTCCTCTATAGCGTTCAGAAGGAGGAGGGATTGGACCTCCTGAATAAGGAGGGCCGATTGAGGACTGTTCAAAGCAGACTCTTTTGGCAGGCTTTGAGGTGGAAGAGTCTGAAAGTTGAGAGAGTAGCCGTGGCGGATGATGTTGAGGACCCATTGGTCCGATGTGATTACTTCCCACCGGCTGAGGAACAGAGAAAGTCGACCTCCTATAGGCTGAGGCAGGAGAGCAGGAATAGGGATACTGGCTATACTGTGGAGAATGAAGTCAAAAGGGCTGTGACTTCTGCTGAGGAGGTTGCTTTACAGCTTGTTGCTGCTGCTGTTGTCTGGGAGGCTGACGTTGTTGTTGCCTCTGACGCCTAGGTTGCTGAGCAGTGGTAGTCAATGGACGAGCTGTGAAGCGGCGTTGATAGGCCGATTGCTGCCTATATGGTTTTGGCGGAGGAGGCTTCTTTTTATTCTTAAGCAGGGTATCCCAGCGCGTCTCATGAGCAGAGAGCTTTTGTGTGGTTGAGTCCATGGAATCCCCAAAGAGCTCATCCCCTAGGCATGGGGCGTTGGCTAACCGATCTTGATGGTTAACATCAAGCTCGGATACCCGAAGCCAGGCCAAACGACGCATAGCTACTGACATTGCTGTCGCTCTGGATGTTAGTTCAAAGGTGTCATATATGGATCTAACCATAAACTTACGTAATTGGAGAAGAGACGACAAGCATGTGTGAAAAGCGGGATGCTTTCGTGAAGGAAGATATTTTTCGAAAGAAGCCATGGTGGTAAGGAGATGCTTTAAATAAAAAGAAAAATGAAAAGCATAATTACCAGCCCTATTTGCCAACATAGCATTTTGGTAGAGCCTCTTACCAAATTTATCCATGGCCCTTCCTTCTCTGCCAGGAGGGACAGAAGCATATACACTGGCTCCTGAAGTCTTTTTAAGGGTGGATTCGACAAATAAGGATTCATGTGGAAGTTGAGGTTTGTCGAACCCAGGAATGGGAATTACCTTATATAGAGAATCCAGTTTACGTGGGGCCCCTGGGACAGTTAAAGGAGTCTCTAAATTCTTATAGAAAGTTTCCCTCAAGATGTCATGAAGGGGAAGTTTCAAAAATTCCTTTGGAGGCTGATCAAAATCAAGGGCATCCAAAAAAGCTTTAGACTTTTTGGATTCAGCCTCCAAAGGAATGGACAAGGACTCGCACATCTCTTTCAAAAAACTGGAGAAAGAGGAAGTGGCCTGTTTGGAGGATGGGTCAGGGACAGCCGAATCCTCCTCCTCTGAGGAACATTCGCCTTCAGAAAGAAAGGGTTCCTCTGAGTCTCCCCACAGATCAGGGTCTCTGACATGGGAAGAATGGTCCCGAGACTCAGGTGTCGACGTTTGCATGTGTCGGGTTTTGCGCACCGACTTACCCGACCTCATCGATACCGAGTCAGGAGAAGTTATCGGTCGCACCGGTGCCGAAGTCTGCACCGACTGATGGTGAGCTCTCGGCTCCGGTGCAAGGACTGGCATCGATACCGATGAGGTTAGGTGAAGCGGTACCGAGACAGTGGAAGCGGGTAACACGGGTTCCACAATCGGTATCGATACGGGTTGTTCCACCACCGGTACCGATGGCTCGGTGCGGACTGGCACCGGAAGGTTCGGTGTCATGATAGCAGGAAGGAGTCGTTCTAATTGCTCCTTAAGCTGCACCTGAAGGATGGCCGTAATGCGGTCATCGAGGGATGGCACCGGTACCGCTTTTTTCTTCTGCGGTACCTGCGGTGCCGCTCGACGCCCCGGAGATGAGGAGCCCGATGTCGAGGGACTCACCTCTATAGGGGCGGAGCGCTTCCGCTGGCGTCTTACAGGCGGCAGGATTGGACTCACTGCACTCGAGGCCGGAAGACGTTCCAGCGGGGAAGGCTTCTTAGCCGGCTTACCTGACTGTTGAGATGCCGGTGTGGAATCATGCGGCGTCGAAGACGAGGGTGCCGACTGAATCGGTGCCGAAGCCGGAGTCGAAGGAACGGGGTCGGACATCTCGGCACCGAACAACAATCGCTGTTGAATTTGGCGATTTTTTAATGTCCGTTTTTTTAAAGTAGCACAGCGGGTGCAAGTAGAGGCCTGATGCTCAGGACCCAAACACTGTAAACACCAGTTGTGTGGGTCCGTGAGAGATATAGGCCTAGCACACCGCTGGCACTTTTTAAAACCCGGTTGAGGGGGCATGAAAGTAAAAACGGCTTCCGCCAAATCGAAGGCCGAGGCTTCGATGGTGGCAGAAGGCCCCGCCGGGGAAAACCGAAACTGAAGAAAAAAAAAATGTGTTTTTTTTTTTTTTTAACAAAATTGAAAGAAAGAAAAAAGGCAAATTAAGCCAAAACGTTTACGCGAGCGGGAAGGCAAGTTATGAAAAAAATTTCAACAGCCGTTGAAAACGCGTCTTCTTAGCTCCGCGGAAACTAAGAAACTGAGGGACCGCGCGCCTCTGTCGGGCGGGAAGGCACTCGCGCATGCGCGGTGCGGCCGAGCTAGAACTTTCTAAAAGTTCTTAGAGTGCAATCACTCTAAAATTGTCCGTACCGGGGCTCCGTCGGTGCCGTCACCCATCAGTCAAGAATATGCTGCCTGCTTGTCCTGGGATAACTTAATGACTAGACCATGACCTTCTAGTTTCTCAAACCAGACCAAGAAGAGATGGTTTTCACGCCCATGATTCTAGCAACTTGTTTAAAAAAAAAAGTGAGGCAAGAGTTGTTTTCAAGATCAGCGATCTCACTGGCACTTCACTCTTCAACAGAAAAAGTAAAGACCATGGGCTCCTTTTACAAAGGTGCATTAGGGCCTTAATGTGCGGAATAGCGCACGGGGACACCAGGAAATTCTTTTTCACTGAAAGGGTGGTTGATCGTGGAATAGTCTTCCAATTCAGGTGATTGAGGCCAGCAGGTGCCTGATTTTAAGGCCAAATGGGATAGACACGTGGGATCTATTCAGAGAGAAAGGTCGGGGAGGGTCATTGGGGTGGGCAGACTAGATGGGCCGTGGCCCTTATCTGCCGTCTATTTCTATGTTTCTATGTAAATTGCCCTGCGCACTAGACCTTAACGCCAGCATTGAGCTGGCGTTATTCTAGAAGCGTATCGTGCAGTTTAGCACGCGGTAATTTTGTGCGTGCACTAAAAACGCTAGCGCACCTTAAGTAAAAGGAGCCCCATGTTTACTGATACAGAAAAGAGGAATTAAAATGAAAGACACAACAAAACCTATTTAATTCATTTTAGTTCTTTCTGTATTCGAGAAGGGAAAAAAACCCCTCTTGTTTTTTCTCTTTCAGGATCAGCAAGAGTGCCCTCTGCAACATAAGTGGGCCATCACAATAAGCAACAGAGACATTTTGGTAAGGACTGGATTAATCCGACTGTGGTAATTTAATGGCACTTAAAATAGAGAAAGGAAGATTCTATATAAATATGCAAAACTTTTGAAGATGGAGCCCCAAGTATTCTTCCGATAAGTACATAAGAATCACCATACTGTTTCCAACAGTGGCCAACCCAAATCCCAAGTACCTAGCTAGATCCCAAGTAGTAAAACATATTTTACGCTGCTTATACTAGATATAAGCAGTGGATTTCCAAGAGCCATCTCAATAATGGCCTATGGACTTCTCTTTCAGAAAATTATCCAAGCCTTTTTAAAACCCTGCCAAGCTTTACCTGATTTCACCAAATTCTCCAGCAACGAATTCCAGATTTTAATTACATGCAGGAAAACTAGGGACCTCCCTCCCCTTCAGAATCACTGAGCTCTGGAACAACCTTACCTCCCCTCTTCGGAACCTGTGCGCTCTCCAACTCTTCTGCAAACATCTGAAAACCTGGCTATTCTCAAAAATGTAATACTTACTCCATCTCTGGCATACTAAGTCCTCTAAATATTCTTCTTACTTTATCCTTTAACCTTCATTGGAGTTCCTTTCTCTCCCAACTCCTGTAAATCATGCCGAGCTCTACGATTGTGGAGAGGATGCGGTATACAAACCTAAGGTTTAGTTTAGTTTAATTTTCTCCTGTTTGTTTTAAATCTACTACTTAGTAGCTTCATCACATGACCCCTAGTCCTAGTATTTTTGGAAAGAGTGAACAAGCGTTTCACATCTACCCTTTCCACTCCACTCAGTATTTTATAGACCTCTATCATATCACACCTGAGCCATCATCGCTTCTCCAAGCTGAAGAGCTTATGTGAGTAGCAAGCAATGGCATGCAACACAATTGTTTTAAACACTACCGATATAACAAAAGAGATCTTTACTTACATCATCCTCTTCTTTCGCTCTCTGTTTTGCTTCTTCTGCTTCTGCTCGAACTCTTAAAGATGGAAAATACGATTAATAAGCAAGTATGATAAGGTATCCAAAGGTGACATGACATAGCTTTTGAGGTAAGAAAATAAGCATCTTATAATCTGTATAGCAAGTATAATTTTGTCAAGGAAAGAATGGTGGATGCAGTGGTGGAGACAAAAATAACTGTGTTCAAGAACACCAGGCTTAAGCATGGAGAAGCCCCAGTTGTGAAATAAGTGAACAGGCACAGATTAACTGGGAGTATGGCACTGCACTAGGCTGCAATGAAAAGCCAACATACAATAAGTGTTGAGAATATAAATGAGAAAGTAGAAACATAGAACATGATGGCAGAAAAGGGCCACGGCCCATCTAGTCTGCCCACACTAATAATGGCCCACCCCCTAACTACCTCCATGAAGAGATCCCACATGCCAATCCCATCTTTTCTTAAAATCTGGCACGCTGCTGGCCTCAAGATTTTAAGAAAAGATGGGATTGGCATGTGGGATCTCTTCATGGAGTTAGTTAGGGGGTGGGCCATTAGTGTGAGCAGACTAGATGGGCCGTGGCCCTTTTCTGCCATCATGTTCTATGTTTCTACTTTCTCATTTATATTCTCAACACTTATTGTATGTTGGCTTTTCATTGCAGCCTAGTGCAGTGCCATACTCCCAGTTAATCTGTGCCTGTTCACTTATTTCACAACTGGGGCTTCTCCATGCTTAAGCCTGGTGTTCTTGAACACAGTTATTTTTGTCTCCACCACTGCATCCACCATTCTTTCCTTGACAAAATTATACTTGTAAAGATGAGAAATTTTGACCAAAAGTAATTTTATTCTTTTACTAGTCCATAGGTGTGATGTTTACTCTGCACTGGAATCAATTTGTCACATTAAGTTAATTTGTAGAAATATCAAGTTTGATTCATGCTTTGTTTTGGTGAGTTAACTTAAGTTTTGCCAAAGCTACTATCCAGATGTACTACAGGTCCAAGAAATAGTGAAAGCATGGACAGAGGACCATGTGGAGAAAGAGTTCACATAGTCTGCTATTGAGACAGACATAGGGGAAGCCACTGCTTGACCTGGGATTGGTAGCATGGAATGTTGCTGTTCTTTGGGGATTCCGCATTGAATGTTGCTTCTGTTTCGAGTTCCGGAATCTTGATATTCTTTGGGGTTCTAGAATGTTGCTATTATTTGGGTTTTTGCCAGGTACTTGTGACCTGGATTGACCAGGATACTGGGCTACAGGATACATGGGCTACATGGACCATTGGTCTGACCCAATAAGGCTATTCTTATGTTCTTATGGCTGCTCTACAAATCTATCTAGTGGCAACTTGTGTAAGAGGATGTAGATATTACCCATTAGCTGATAGGTAGAAAACTCTACCAGAGGTCCCTGTGAGCATTTTTGTAACAGAAATTAATACAAGCAAAAACCATAGGGACCCTGTCCTCTTTGTAATAGGTGCATCCTGGTTGGGTCAAAGAGGAGGAATGCTGAAAAGTTTTGTGCAATGGTGCTGTATGTGCTCACTTGCAGTCCAACATGTGCAGCTTTTTATGTGAAGCCTCTGAATAAAAAAAGTCTGGCAATGTGGCTCTAGGTAGGAACATATTAGAACATGCTCAGAAAGTCTCCCAGACTTTTCTGAGTTCTAGAAAAGCAAATCTAAGCTGGCACCGTCCTGTGATGTCATCTATATGTGGCTACCTTCCTTATCCTGCTTGTCCAAGGAGGACAGGAGTGGCCTAGCGATTAGAGCTGCTGAATCAGCACCTTAAAGCTGCGAGTTCAATCCCAGCCTGTCCCATGTGACTGCCGGGACAGATAGGGAAAATACCTAAGAGTACCCAATTACTATCCAATGTATTATAAACTTATTTGGGCCTTCATGAGGACTTCCGGCGGAAGCATGGGGCTGTGAGCAGGACGGGCTCGTGGATCCGGTGCGCCCGCTGCAGAAAAATCGATAATCGGCTTTGAAAACCTCAGCTTCCGGTGTTGGCGTGCAGGGGAGTGTGGTCGGGCGTCTCGGTAGCGATCTCGCGGCTGTACGGGGGATGGCCGCGCGTCCGGGTAAGATGGACCATGAGCGCCGAAAGCAGCCCGAGCTCAAGATGGCGGCGCACGTGGCACCTACATCGCCGGCGGCACCCGAGACCCCCAGCTCTTTATGGGTTGCGGAGGTCACTGCCGAGGTGCAGGCCGCGCTGGAGGGCACACTGGGAGCTAAACTCCAGCGTATTTTGGATAAGCTGGACACGCTGGACCAGAGATTTGCAGCCCTGACTTCGGAGGTTCGGGAGACCCAGCAGAGAGTCAGTTCCACTGAGGACGCGGTGCAGAGGATCTCACAGGAACAGGAGGGCCAGTCTACTTCTCTGGCAGCGCTCCGGGCCAAGGTGGAGGATCTTGAGAACCGGTCCCGCCGAAATAATTTGAGGTTCGTGGGCTTGCCTGAGTCTCTAGGGGACGCGGATCTGGGGGACTTTCTGGAGAAATGGCTGCTGGAGTCTTTGGCCCTTCCGCAGCAATTGGGTCCCATCTATATCGAGCGGGCGCATCGTTTGGGATCCCGGCGAGATGGAGCGGAGCGCCCGCGGGTGGTTATCTGCCGCCTGCTCAACTATCGCCATAAGATTGCGGTTCTCCGGGCCCTACGACAGGGGAAGAAGCTGCTCTATAACAACAAACCGGTCCTCTGTTTCCAGGACTACTCAGTGGAGGTTTCGCAGGCTCGGCGCAAGTTTTCTCCTCTGTGTTCCAGTCTTGTCCGGCGCAGTATTCCTTTCTCTCTTCAATACCCTGCTCGGTTGCGGGTGTTGCACTCCGGCAGGCCGCACCATTTTGACACTCCAGAGGCGGCCCGGCAGTTTGTGGAGGAGAAGTTCCCAGAGGTGGCGCCGTGATCTGCGGCTGGGCTTCTGTGGTGGAGCTGTCCCCGTTGGGAGCTGGATGCTGAGGATCTAGATTTCGAGAGAGCTGCGGAGACTCCTTCGAGGACCTTCCCCCTGGGATGTGGGGGGCTTCTGCTGATTTCGCTCCACGTCATGAACATTTTTTTTTATTTTTCTTTTATTTCATGTGTTGGGTTTCCTGCACTTTGAGTCTGTTCATCTTTGCTGTGTGTGTGTGTGTGTGTGTGGGGGGGGGTCTGTGTGCTTTGTGTCCTGGGGCAGCTGTGGGGGGGGGGGTGGAGTGGAAGTGGTTTGGATTGTGGGGGGTCTGTCTAAGGAGTTTATTTGGTATGTTCTTTTGTGTGACGGAGGGTCTGGGTCGGCTATGGAGGTGTGGATGATGTGAGTATGGCTGCTTGTCTGGAGGGGGGGTTGTTGGGGGTTCTGTTTGCTTGTTGGATGGTTCGGGTGCTGGTTGCGGTATTCTTTGTCAGGGGGTTTTTCTACTCTGGCTCTTCTTCGGTGGAAGCCCATGGTCTGTTAGTTTCGGGGTGGTTATGGGGGCTGAAGGGATCAGTGAGGGACCTGCAGTGGGCGTGCCTGCTTTCTGGAAGTGGCACCAATTGGGGTGCGGTACTTGGTTTGGTGTCTCACTGCCATACGGAGGTGAATTCTTATTTTCATGGTCTTTGGGGTTGTGAGAGTGTTCAGAGCTTTTGGGGGGCCCTGGCTTCCTTTCTTCAGGGTCTCTTGCGAGTTTCTGTTCCTGTTTCTGTATATCATATGTTATTCGCTCATTTTTCCTTGTTTTCTGTGTACACATCTGCGGAGAAATTGTTTTTGAGCAAATGTTATATTTTGGGGAAAAAATGTATCTTGAATTTCTGGCTGGCGGAGGTTCCTCCTTCCTTCTGGTACTGGCGGAATAAATTACATGCCCTTCTTGGATGGGAGGCCTTTCTGGCTTCTTCCTCCCGCCGCCGGAGCAGAGACTTTGTTCGCGTTTGGACTCCTTATTTGGACAGTTTGCCTTCCCGGGTGCGTAGTCGTATCTTGAATAGACTACCTGCGTATTCTATCCCGCCTGTCTGATTTGGGGGTGTGGGGTTGGGGGGAGTGGGGTGCTGGGCGGGGTTTTGGGGGGGAGGTAGGGGGGGTATGGGGAGGTTGGGATACTTTGTAAACTGAGAGGACATCAGAGTCCAGTCCTCTTGGGGGTAGGGAGCTCTGTTTTCTATATTTGAAATGTTTTTGCCCTGCTGTTTACTTGTGATCTGGTTGTTGCTTAATAAAAACAGATTTCACATAAACTTATTTGGGTGAATCTCTTTATGCAAAGGTGTTTAATAAATCCCAATAAATAATAATATGAAAAATAAATAAAGATTCAGTGCAAACCGCACAGTTTTCTAACCTGTTACATGAGTAGAATCGGATTTCTATTTAAAATATAAAGTTAATAAAAAGCATGCGCTCCAAATAGAGAACACGAGAAAGGAAGAGTAATATAATAAAACACAATACAGACTTTCATATACCATCTCTACCATAGTTCTAGACAGCTTACAGATAAGTAGTCAATTGACTTTTGTTAGGGCAGAATACAATACACATCTTTGACAAACTCATCAGCTAAGTGGTATAAAAAGTACTTTCAAAACAAACAAGATTTTGCCAATTTACAAAACTGCATATAGTTTTACGTTGGATGTAAAAAGATAGAGAATTTCACATATTCAGTGTTTTACCTTTCTGAGCACATCTAATCTGATGGTCTGTTAATCATGACAATATTAAGTGACTCACTTTCTAAGTTCATCTTCCAATTCTTTGTTTTTCTCTTCTAATTTCTGCTTCGCTTGTTGCACTGCCTCCAGCTCCCCCTGTAGGACATCCTTCTCGCATGTCAGTTCATCCACTTTTGCTATCAAGTCATTCTTGACCACATTCAAGGCATTTCTTTGCAAAAAAAAATAAAAAAAAATAAAATATATATATATATATATATTAAAACTATGCATGTGTATGAACACTAAGCTAAACTGTGAAGACCACTGGAAACCTCTGATAGAAACTGATACCACCTCTGATTTTATTCATACTATTCAGTTTTACATCATTATAAGCACTGCTTCCAAATTCAGAAAGATAAATATGTTGTCTTTAGACAATAACACAAATTAGACAACACCACAAATTTCTTTACAGATATTAAAAATAACTATATCTAAAAATACTACCCCACACAAACTGACCAAAGGTATATAGGCAGTCACCGGGTTAAGAACAGGTTCCGTTTTTTAAACTGTTCTTAAGTTGAATTTGTATGTAATTCAGATCCTAGCATTCTTCCCACCTTCTCCACCTCATTGAGGCCCCTCTCACATTCCCTTTCCATCCATCCATCCCCACTGTTCCTTCTCCACTACCACATCCAATATTACTCCCTCTCATCTCTCTCTTCTCCATGCAACTCTACCTCACTCATCTCCCACCACCATGTCCAATAATTCTCTTTCCCGCCCAATTCGCCTCTTTCTTCATCTCCCTAAGTGCACTATCTTTTTCCTTCTCACTCACAAACCCAATTCTCCCTTTCTATTCCATCCCTCACCATCTCTTTCCTTAACTCCCTCCATTCTTCAATCCTAAGTCTCATGCTCCCCTCCCTCCCTCTATTCAGTGTCCCAAGTTCATGCCCCCTCCCTCCTTCCTTCCATCATTTGTCCAAAGTTTGTGCTCCCTCATCCCAACTTGCTCCTCTCCCTCACTTCCAAGTCCCAACGCGCCCCTTTTTATCCCTCCCTCCATTCTGTGCTTCCCTGCGGCGTGTGTTTAACTTCTGGCCAGCTCCATCCTCCCTGCCCCAATTGTTTCTCTGCACAAAACCACGGGCAGTGGCTCCTACATATGTCCCACGGCTAAGCCAGAAGCCTTCTCTCTGACGGCGGAGGATGCTAAGGAAGGCTTCTGGCTCAGATGTGGAACGCATGTAGGAGCCGCTGCCCACGGCTTTGTGCAGAGAAACGACTGTGGCTGGAAGGAGGAGGGAGCTGGCCAGAAGGTAAACACCTGCTGGAGGGAGGCATGTACTTGAGGTACAGAATGGGGGGAGGGAGGGATATGGAAGGAAAGAGAGGGGCATGTTGGGACACCGAAGGTAGAACAGGACCCCCGTTCATAAGTATGAATCCGACATAAATAGGGGGACTACCTGTACATTTTAATTTAGTAAATGGGAAAACATGAAACCACTTCTTTCAATTTCTCCTTTTATAACCGAGAATACAATTTATGAAAATCTCCTACATATTACATCTTATTCCTGTTATACCCTACTTTGATTCTTTAAGTGAGGGTGGATAACCCTTAACCTTCCCTTTCAAAGTGGACTTGGCAGCATTTTTATAGCACTTACTTGGTCTCTAGCAGCTGCGTATTCTCCAAAATCAGATTTTCAACTTCACGACCCATACCTCAAAAACATGAAGAATGAATTTACAAAATGTTCAAAAGCAGTAATATACCAAGGCATTTCACAAACTCAAGTCCAGCACTGGACTGCCAATCATATTTTAAATATATCCTCAAGAGCAGTGGTTACTCAAGATGGTATACTGACCAAAGTCATAAAGCAACAGTGTTAACTGGCACAGATTTTAATGAGAATTTGATTTTTTTTTTTAAACTGCAATGACTCAAGGTTTTAGATGCCCTCTTAGATTTCTTTTGCTCTATATATCACCATTTAACAAAAGTATGCTGGTCAGCACAAATGTTTTGGTGACTTTTGAAGTAGTAGTATTAGTATAAAGAGCTAAATAAATTACATAATTCAACAGTATTTAACATGAAAAAAATATTTACAACTACATTTTTGTTGAGGCGGTATGTACATATGAAAATCTTTGTAAAAAGAAAAAAAATTCTCTATGTAAGCACATTCTCCAAGCTAAGAAATGGAGGAGGAGTGTCCCAATTATCAGAGCTGCATGCAAGTGTGATGTTACATGCAAAGCATGAAAAAACACAATCAGCTGTTTCCTAAAAGTGACCTTGGAGAAGGGATTCTTTTAAATGATAGAATATAAAAAGATGCACACCTTTTTTATTTTATTTTTTAAGAAACAGAATACATAAAAGGATATCTAAGAATATCAGGGGAAGGCACTGATCCACAAACTATGCAAATTGAAATAATTGAAGAAAAATTAAGTACTGCTACTTTAAAAGCATTTAAAGCATACTATTTAAAACTGATAATTATATTTTACTGTGAGGTTTATAAATCACCAGTAAGTTTTGCTCATCACAATGTGCCCTTTACAATTCCTGAGCTCCCCACAGCAGATATAGCCTTACCAAGGAAACTATGATCTGAAAGCCCATGCATTCCATAAGGAAAATAAAGATTAATGTAGAAAGAAACAGAGTGCGTGCAGTCAATGCGAAATACAAGAACCTATAGAGAAAGGAGAATGTGGAGAATGGATATGCAGCAGTGAAAAGGTGAACATAAGATCCCTTATTAAGACTTAGAAAGAATGCTGTGAATGATATAATTAGTAATGCTTTCCAAACTGAGCATATGATCTGTATGGCATCTAGTCAAAGCCAAAATATTTGATTTCACAGTGTGAGTTTATGGCTTAGGGTCTAATACTCAAAGGCAGCTATCTGCAAAGCAGCACCCGCTACCTAGATAGGGCCTAATGAGCCATCCAGGAATATTAAGTGGCATTATCTGGATAATGCAAATGCTATAAAATAGAAAGAGACTGAAGGAGCAAAACTTTTCCACCAAAACATACACCCTGTACAATTGCCAAAGCTTACCACATACCACTCTCTAATCACAGGCATGTGTATGTGGATTAAAAATGTGTCCAAGTGAGTACAACTGGGTTCACCACACTAAAGTGAGCTCATTCAAGACAAATTCTCTACTAAACAAATAGTTTGTTGAATAATATGGCTAATATGACCATTAGTGAACAAAGGTGCTCATCTTAAACAGGATGAAATCCCCTGTTTCACAGCAAAAAAACAACAACAACAAAAAACGCTGCTGCTTCTGGGCAAATGGGATCATCAAGCAAATATTGCTTCAATATGACTGCAGCAAGTCACATACACACATCTGCAAATAGAGAGTGGTTTGTGATAAGCTTTGGCAATTGTCTAGGGTGTATATTATCTGGATGCCGCCACTGAAAATCATTGCAGACTACCACAGCATATGGTGGTCCAGAGGGAAGCCAGGTGTTAGCCTGAGACTGGCAACATTCAGTACCAGCATCCAGATAACTTAGGTCAGGGGTAGGGAACTCCGGTCCTCAAGAGCCGTATTCCAGTCGGGTTTTCAGGATTGCCCCAATGAAAGCAGTGCATGCAAATAGATCTCATGCATATTCATTGGGGAAATCCTGAAAACCCGACTGGAATACGGCTCTTGAGGACCGGAGTTTCCTACCCCTGACTTAGGTCATTGCCTTATCTGGATATCAGATGGTGCTGAATATTTGGTATGTGTTTAAAATACTGTGGCTTGTGTTTAAAAAAGAACACAACCCAAAAAAGTGCTGACCATGCTGTCTAAATAGTGAACTGTTATTGTTTAATTCTTTTCACTCATTTTCACAGAGCGAACAAAAAAAGATTTCCCCCCATCTAATTAAAAACAAACCGAACATAGAATTGGGAATCACTTAGGACCAAAAGCTTCCCATCAACAGAACCATCAGTTAAAATAGTAAGGCAGGAAGCTACTGGTCCTATAGTATGTCTGGATCAACAATGCTCTTCTGCGTTCCACTTCATCAACCTGAGGGAATAATCCAGGGCAATGAAGTGACAGACCACATAACTAAGGTGCTTGTTGTATAAAGAATGGCATGCGTTACAAAAAAGGGTGACTATTTTGGTTTAGTTGTCTGGGGTAATGGCAGGATAATTCCCAAAATGTCCCCATATTTTGTTTATAATTATGTAGCTTCCCTACAGAAATATGTATAGATCAGGGGCTCTCAACCCAGCTCTTGGGACACACCCTGCCAGTCAAGGTTTTTTAGGATATACACAATGCATATTCCTGAGAAATATGCATATAAAAGAGCCACTGCATGAAAGTCTTTCCCAGGCAAATGCATTGTGAATATCTTGAAAACCTGACTGGCTTGGTGTCTCAAGGACTGGGTTGAGAACCCCTGGTATAGATGAACAGGCTAACTAAAAAAAAAAGGAAATAACTTCTGCTTTAATTATGTTTCTCCTTTCTTTGTAGGAAGATGACAAGACTCAAATTGCCAAGAATTATTGAAGAGCCATGGTCCATGATGAGTTCCTGGACTGGAAAAGAACTACATCACTAAGTCATACAATAAGTTATTTCAATAATTTCTGGACATATCCCAGTGTTCTCCAGAGATAACTAACATACAGTCCAAGATCTAGATCATGGACTTACTATCCTGTGTTGCTGCTATGACATTACATCAATGAATTAAGTGATATAGGCTGTGGTTGAGCTCCCTTAAAATATCACTCATTAATGCAAAGCCAAAATAAAAAATAAATACCAACAAGCAAAAATGCTGATATGCAGGAAAACAAGAATAAAGCAATAGCCAAATCTGTTTAACTGCATAAGCAGAATTATGAATAATTTAAGGAATACACACCAGAAAATTCCCCTGGGTTAGCAGCCCAAGAGAAAGCAGAAAGATTGGAAAACCTTAATTAGCCTATATTCAAAGGGTACAACTCAAAGTTCCAATGTTTCCTTAAAATTAAATAATATGATACAACATAGAGGTACAGTCTGGAGAAGAGGGTTCCCAAACCTGTCCTGGAGATCTCCAGCAAGTTGGATTTTCAGGATATCCTTGCACATCAAGGAGGCACTGTATGTAAACTGATCTCATGTATGGGGAAAATGAGAGTGGGGGGGGGGGGGAGAGGGTTGATATTATGTGTGAAGTAATGTGAAGTGTTGGTGTTTGTAATATTAAATTTTATTCAAATATTTTATGAATGATTAAATGATTTGAAAATTAAGAATAAGTGCATGTCATAGTTTATTTTATATTAAGATAGGAAAATTCACTGGGGATATCCCAATGACCTAACTGGCTGGGGAACCCGCAGGACAGGTTTGAGAATCACTGGACTGGAGAGATGAAAAAAATTATTTTTGTAAACCTTAACTAGAGAAATAAATTAAATTCTGAATGAAAACAAATTTGACCATGAAAGACAGTCTCAATAACTCAATTGACGTATCTGCAGAAGCTAGTTGAACAATACAACAAATGCGTCATCTTGCATGGGGATTCTGTGGAAAAGTAATATGTTCAATCGCTCACAGTTACTTCTATTAAAGCAGTTAAATGTATTTTGCCTTTACTTTTTGATTTACCCTTGTATGCCCTCTTTCACATGGTACTGTGCCCCCCTCTGTTCAAGTCTATTAGATCAGTGGTTCCCAACCCTGTCCGGGAGGACCACAAGGCCAATTGGGTTTTCAGGCTAGCCCTAATGAATATGCATGAGAGAGATTTGCATATAATGGAAGTGATAGGCATGCATATCTGCTCCATGCATATTCATTAGGGCTAGCCTGAAAACCCGATTGACCAGGTGGTCCTCCAAGTCAGGGTTAAGAATAGAGAATGACACGGTGACAAAATTCATCACCGTTCCTGTCCCCACGGATAACCGCGGGAAATAATCCCATGTCATTTTCTAGTGTCTATTTCAATCTCAATCCTTCTACACCAGCATACTTCAAAGCAAAGCTTGAGGGTCAGTGGTTGTGGCCATTCATATTCTGATTCTTCCCTCTCTCTTTAAAGAATGACATGAAGATGGTTTCCCGCGGTTATCCGTGGGGACAGGAACGGTGATGAATTTTGTCACAGTGTCATTCTCTAGTTGAGAACTACTGTATTAGATTATCTAAGCTGCTAAATCTTAGGAGAAAGTGCAACACTCTTACAAGGTGAAACTGAAAATGTTTTTCTATCATCCATAAAATAAGCAGAAAAAACAAAGAAAATTGCAGAAAATACGTCATAACATATGCAAAAAAAAACAGAGACAGGAGGTAGATCCATAATCTCACTCTAAGAGAGATGAAGAATCAAGACTCCTTCCTGACAACACCAAAAGATGCAATCAGAGGCTAAGAATGGGCACCAGTGGCCCTAATAACGCACGCTTCTGAACACACGTTGATATGTTGCCTGTATTATTCTCAGGAAGTTCTCCTTGGCACTATCAGGAATATGCAGAATTTTACAGAGATTCATAAAGGATAGTGATTAGCTTCAAAATGCAGACTCCCCCCTGAAAAAAGCAGATTTTAAAAACCCACAGAAAAACAAACAAAACCCTCCCTAAAAAGGGAGCGGGAAGCTTCAGAGTTAAAACATCTGGGTGAGCTGCAAGAAGTGAGGCCTCTTTAGAAGTCATATGAGGAAGCAGCTCAAGGTTTAATATATAGTTCAGTTTAGTTTAATGATTTGCTATACCATCTGAAAATCAAACTGTAAAACAATATAAGTGAACAGAAGACAATATTAAAAAGACCATGGGCAAGTATGTGGTCATGCATAGAATAATGCAGTTCATATTTTGAAAGTTCAAGCATAGTAAATTTGAGATACTGTGATTTTTACCAACGTGCCCTGCTTATGGGTAGTATTCATTCCTAGAAACACAGAGATTCCTATTATGGTATCTAAAACTAACCAACCATTTGGAAACATTAGTCCCAAAAAGCAAGTAAACTGTATGCAAACACATTTTTTAAAGGACTAGGAAAAGGACCTCATAGCCAGTGTTCTGTGCTGTCACAGAAGAGTTCTGGTCTGACCCATTATAGCAATTCTTAGCTGAATCTAGGACTCATATCCAGTGAAGATGGTATGTTTAGAGATGTCTTGAGAAATCACAGGGAAGAAGGCATTAATAGCCATCTACCAAAGGGGGTAGATGCTAAAAACTTCCCTTCCAAATTCCACTCAATAGATTATTATTTCAATTTTCTTCCAAGGCAAAAAGCAGGAGATCAGAAGAGGAAAACAAAGCAGCTATTATAGCTGCCTCCCCACTCATCCGCCTTCCCCCTAAAAATGAATATTGAGTGAAACTGCTTTATGCGTGTGTCATGTGGACTATTTTAATACAAGTCATGAGGAATCCGACAGCTCATCATTTAATTCAGTCAAAACTGAGTTTAGTTATTTTAGGATCAAATATTTATAAAGCATATTCTACTACAAAAGTTACAAGAAATTCCCAAAGGCAGATCCTTGTAACTAGGAACACAAATCAATGAAAAATTTACTTCCTCAGTGCATCAACATTTGGGGGAAGGGATTATAAATTTGGGCTGCCATTAAGATGTTTTATTTTATTATTAACCCAACTTATTAGTAACAAAGTCTCATTGCATAAGATGGAACCTGTGCCAAAATGCCACAAGTTACTGATAAAACAACCCACCTTAACAGTAACTCATGTTGATAATTTTCTCCCTAGGTCTGTTCTGATGTTATAAGCCATTACATTCCAAATTACAATTCTAAAAGGTTTTCTTTTTTCTAAAGCAACATGTCTGTTTAGTAAAGGCTCAGATACTACAGAATTGTCTTCAAAAGCACACAAGCAGATGCAAGCAGATGCTTATTCTCTATATGTGCATGTGCTTTCTTTACAAATGTCATACAAGACAACTCTGTACTTGCTCTGCCCAAACTATGCCTTTAGACAAGATTACATAAGGCACACTTACTTAAGTGTGTATATACATTTAAGCGTGCCAATTTGTGTGTGTAAAACATGCATTACAGTGAAAAATACTTCATAAAGTAATTTCTTATGGCTTTGTTTTGTCTGCTTTCAGAGTATTTTCTAAATAAGCTCAAACTATCATGGCCACAGCACTATTCTCTCAACAATTCATCCCCCTCACCCAGGGGTGGGAAACCTTAGTCCTCAAGGGCTGCAACTTAGTCGGGTTTTCAGGATTTCTCCAATGAATATGCATGTAATCTATTTGCATGCACTACTTCCATTGTATGCAAATAGATCTTATACATAGTCATTAAGGAAACCCTGAAAACCTAACTAGGTTGTGGCCCTCAAGGACCAAGTTTGCCCAACCCTGGGCTAAGGGATTTGGATTAGTATGCTTTCTATCACAACACACCGAGTACACACTATTAACATGCTGCTTCACAATCGGCCACGGCTTATTCTTTACCAAACGTATCCTATGAACACGACAAAAGCCTCAACTTTTAAAGGCAAGCTACCTTACCCAGTAAGTCGGCACCTTCATCAACGTCTCCTATTAGATCAGTGCCAGCAGAAGACAGTTCTTCAAACAATGACTCTGTGTTACGGTCAAATGCTTTGTTCTCTATGCCTTTGGTTGGAGTACTGTACAATGTAACAAAAATAATGCATGGAATATTACTACACATATTGATAAGTGAGCTTGCAAAATAATGCACAAGGTGAGAGTTCCTGGCTTACAACCCCATGTGATTATCACATCTAACAGCCTGAAAATGCTGCATTAACAGTCACTGAAGGCTGCATCCCTCTCCAGCTCTTATTTGCTCAAAGAGGAACATATTACGACATCTTAGCTCAGAAAACATTTGAGCTTTCACTTTATTTAAAACAATTTTTATTGATGACTATTGCAGTACAAACAACCAAAGATATGCAAGCTCAACAATACGAAAATCAAGATACAGAAAATGAAAGAAATCCAATCAGCAAGTCATCAATCTTTTAGGAAAACCCCTACCAAATAACCTCCCATTTCCCAAACCCCCCCCCCATCCCCAACACCCCTCCCTCCCTCTAGTGTATGAGCATTTACCTCACACAAGATTAAACTACCCAAAAGGCAAACAAGGAATAATAATAATAATTTTATTCTTATATACCGCCATACCGAAAAAGTTCTAGGCGGTTCACAAGGTGAGCTAATACATAGGATATAGATAAAATACAAATTAGAATAATGGACTTAAAAACAGATAAAGACAGAAAGTATTTACAATATAGTGCAGAAAATACCGGCATGGAATAGGGAAAGAGAAAAAAAATCCATGAGGGACTTGCACTTAGTACCCCATGGCAATACCAAGAATAACACTCTCCCCACCCTCAAAGCTTCTCTTTAATGCTGTAAATACAGTTGATTGTGGCAAACAGTAGATAAAAAGAGATTATGTACTTACCCTGTTAAGCTCTTTTCCAGTAGATAGGGGAGACATTCTAGACAAGTGGGTAGTTTCTCAATGGCCGCATGCCATCTGCAGAAGGAATCCAATCTGGATTTTTTTTTTTTGACTCTGCTCTATTTAGTGTGCTCTCTAGCTCCACCTACAGTTAGTACTCATGCACAGAGAGCCACCTTACAAACGTGAAATAGAGACACCCATGGCAATGAAG
Source organism: Geotrypetes seraphini (assembly GCF_902459505.1). Classification (NCBI taxonomy): domain Eukaryota; kingdom Metazoa; phylum Chordata; class Amphibia; order Gymnophiona; family Dermophiidae; genus Geotrypetes; species Geotrypetes seraphini. The sequence continues at coordinate 25,210,009 of NC_047093.1, read as the reverse complement.
ACCATAAACAAGTGTTCTTCTCAAGAATAAACAAAAACTGGAAACAGGTAACAAATGCATCAAAGGAGTTCAGAAACGACCCCTACATAAAACAGTGACATATAAACAGTTTTCCCAGCCCAAGGGCTGACGAACATCCAAGAATCAACTTGGAGAAGCATAAACAGAGTAGGCAGATGCAGGGCAGGAGTCCAGAATGTCTCACCTATCTACTGGAAAATAGGGGAGACATTCTAGACAAGTGGGATGTACCAAAGCAGTCCCTAAATTCCAGGGCGGGCTAATTGGAAATGTGCTGCAGCCTGCCACAGTTCTCTTACAATAGCTGGAATCAGGGACCCACTGCCTCATGCTTGGAATGCCTCCATGATACTGATCTTCGGGCTGCCTGTCAGACACCATGCATGACTGCACATCCGCCCCTGCGGACTGATGAACGCACTCAGGAAAGGGCAGAGGCACAGAACACAGCCGGCACCCTGCAAGACACCACCGAGTCTCCTAGGTATGTCCAACAGCCTGTATTGAATGTAGTCTGGCAGTAGGAAAAACGGGGACAGCCCAAACTCCTCAGAAGCAGGTGCAGGCTGGCTAACAGCTACCCACTGGGATTGGCTTGTCAGCTACAGACCAAAGTCTGTGTGTTCTTTACGCAGGCTCAGAGCACAAGAAATACCGATAAAAGGGACCAAAAACACTAAATAAAATAATAAAATGGAGGGAGCAGAACAAATACACTCCTGCTGGCAGGCATTCAGAAGGAAAAAACTGTAGGTGGAGCTAGAGAGTACACTGAAGTAGAGCAGAGTCACAGAGAAGAAATCCGGATTGGATTCCTTCTGTATATGGCATGTGGAAAAAGGGTTAGAGCAATAAATATCAAAATAGACTACTGAACACTAGCAGCTTTCTTTACATCACAAGTATGTAAAACCTGACAAAAATGTTACAGTTAAGAATTTTAAATCATATTACAAGAGGGCTGAAGGGAGAATATTTTGTTAAGGATAGGCATGTGAGGGGTAGTATTCTTTTAGCCATTGCTACTCTACCTTGTGGACATGTATCCACTGAGGTCTTTGTCCATATCCAGCTCTGGTGTTGATTCAATAATGGCTTGAACTTCGGATTTCTTCTCACTGTCATTTTGGCCTTTGGAAAAATGCAATGTAGGATAAATGAAGGCAATTACATATAAGGCAAAGAACAGTACTTATATGCTAGAGAAAGAAATGAAATAAAGTTAGAGAGTAGTTTACATTACAATCTAATCATCTGACTGCACATAGCACGCCATTAAAATGTGAAACATGTTAACATACACAGGGGTAATTTGATAAGATGACTATGTTGAATTTGGAACAAGGCAACATAGGCACCCAGGCCCATAGGTGCCCACATTTTTGACTATTTTGAAGTTGTAAATTTGTGCATATATTTTATGCATGTAATCGTATGAGATTAAATGACAGTACCAAGAATGCATAAAGATAGCATCTATTTTTACATGGACTTGCCTATTTAGGCAGGATTCCCCACCAACCAATTTTATAGGAGCTCTTCTTAGTGTATAAAATATGCTCCACACGTGGAAAATGCTTCATAAAACAACCGCCATACCGAACATGGGAATATACACACAAAGGTTGATTCGGCACAAGTTTGAAACTAGTCAAGGATAGTCTCTAGAGGCCGAGCAAATTTTGGCACCGAAATCAACCTGAAATCTGGGTTCGGCTTTTGGCTGAAAATGCTTGTGCATTTTTGGCAGAAACTAAAATCATGGGCCACCCCCTCCTCATAATCCTGTCCTCTCCTTAGCCAGCCAGCCAGCCTCAACCCCTGACAGGAAACTCATTCCCTCCCCAGGCCCTAGTGGGCCTAGGGAGGGCAAGGGGAATGGGTTTGTGGGTGGAGGTTGGAGCCATGGTTTCAGTCAGCCATTGGTTTCGGCTGGCCTCTTAACCGTATCTGTAAACATTAAAACGAATGGATCCCCTGACAAGTGATGCAGTCGCTTGATTAGAAAAGTACTTTTTTTTATTTTGGCCTCTCTTGTGTCTGTTTTGTCAAAAGTTGTATTAATTGTCTGGTTTAATCAATGTGGGTGTTTTTTTCTTACCCCTTTTTTTTTTTTTGTAAATCTTTATTCATTATTAATCTTTCAACAAGTGTACAAATTAAAATCATACATATTTTTGAAAACATCACTTGTAAATCTATCAAGAGGAACATCAATTGTATATATATAAACCCATAACCCACCCCCCCTTCCTATTATTATTAATAGTATATACAATAAAATAAGAACCCTTCCCCCTCTCTATTATTCATGGGGTATATTTCAATAGAATAACTGGTGTTTAATCATCACAAAAAGATGTGAATGGCCCCCATATTTTAGAAAAGGTCTTATAATTTCCATTTTGTACAGCTATTGATCTTTTCATTTTGAACATATGAATGTTTTTTTCTTACCCTGATTTTATTGTTATTTGTAAATCGCATTGGATTATGATTCTGCGATCAAATCAAATTTTTAAACAAATAAAATAAACTAAATTACTTTTAAATACACAGTATGCCTTAAAATCCTAAAACAAATTTGGAAATTTGGAAAATTTACAGAGGACAGGGACTGGAGCAAGATCTATATCCATGGATATATAACTTTAGCTACGCTTCACTTCCCAGGTCAATTTCTTAGCTACTTTCTTTTAAAACCTGAACTTCTCTTCTAGCCTCAGTTCTCCCTCTCCAGCCCCAGAGGCATCACATTCTCCAAGTGATCCGAAGAAAACAGGTAATAGAGCATAACCAGACTGATCCCTTTTCAGCACAGCAACTACTCTGCTCTTGACCCATCCCAGGCAGCAGTACATTTTCAAGTTATCCTGGTTATCTGAAACTTTCTGGAAAAGCTGAACATTCCATTTTAAATCCCCAAAGTACAGCAGCCCTTAATACCCATGAAGGAGAGGGACACAGATGAGGAAGGAACAAATGCAAGCTTCAAAAAACATTTCAAGGTTCGAGAATTGGGGCCAGATTCTGTAAACGGCGCCTAAATCGGCAGCCGCCTATAAAAATGGCGCCAACCACATGTCAATCACGCAGAGGCGCCGTTTAAAGAATTGAGGCTAACGGCACCTACCAGAAAACTTAGAAGCCTGCAATGTGGGCCACGGTTTTACTGGCCTAAATGGCAGATGCTAAGTTCTTTAGTGAATCGCACCTAAGTCCCACTCTGCCCCCTAACTACGCCCACTTAGGCATAAGGTGAAATTAGGCATCCTGCTGTAGATGCCTCCTGGCACCTTTTTGGGATTTTTTTTATAACGAGTATTTAATTGGTTTTAAACAAGGTCAATAACTGCGCCAATTAAAACCATTAAGTTAGGCAGCAGTAGGACACCTACTACTGCCTAACTTATGGCACCTTTTATAGAATATGGCTCTTTAGTGTATGCATTTAATTGGCACACTAAAGGATGACATGCACGCCATTTACCAGTGGACACATTTCTAGATTCTTGTCCTACTTGCAAATCAATAGTTTTATTTATATCTGTTTCCTTGCTCAGTAAATTTATACTTCTCATTAGGCCTTCGGTATCTTCCTTTATGGAAATATTAGCAGGGCCTGCTGCGACATCCGAAACAACCGCTGAGGCAGGTGTGGTACACTTTGATCCTGTTTGGCTATGAGAGAGCTCATCCTAGAAAGACATTTAAAATTATAAATTTAGAGCTAAGTGTACAAAGTTACTCGTCAAAAATGGATGTTTTATTTAAAATTCACATTTATATCTACTCATCTGACCAGCTGAAACATAAAACTAAAATAATTATTGTTAACAGAAGTTAACTAGAGAATGACACGGGGAAGGTTTACCAGTGGAAGACCACGGTAAAAAAAAAAGGGTCATTTACTGCAGGTGCAGGAGCAAAGCCTTGTTTCCATGGTTAAAAAAAATTGTGGTTACTGCTCCCCCACCTGCACAGGAACACAAAGAAAGATGCTGCATGGGGATGGCACATGGACACAGACAATGTCAGACTCCTTTTCTCAATCTACACTTGCTCACTTGGAGCGCTGATCTCTTCCCATGCCTTCCAGTATCATCTCTATGCTGACGACTCCCAGATCTAATCTAATCTTATCTAATCTTTGGTTTATAGACTGGGTCATCTCCCAGTGGAGCTCGACTCGGTTCACATATAATTAAGACTAGAGTACATAGCAGAAAACATAAGAGAAGGAAGAACTAATTCAAAACTAAAGTACATAAGAAAAGCACAAAAAAACAACTATATTATCATCATTTTGTTGAGGCTGTAATTAAACCATTTAAAAATTACGAGAACAACGTTTTCAGGAATTTACGAAATAATTGCAGCTGGCCTAAAAGCCTAATGGAGTCAGGAAGTTCATTCCAGATCTCTACAAACCTGAAAACAAAAGATCACTATGCAGACTACCTTCTGTTTATAGAAGCCAATTTTAACATTGTGACTTGCTGATTATAAGTCCACAGAAAGATTTAGACTTGAGTATATGCTTTAGTAGTGACTCAAACTGAAATGTTTGAAAAATGAATTCCAACCACCCCCACCAAGTTAAAAAAAATAAAAAAATACAAATGCTAGCTCTGTTCACATAACATTCAATATTCCTAATAAACTTTCATGACTATAGTCTATAGAAGAGTTTCTCAACTCAGTCCTGGAGTATACCCTTGCCAGACTGGTTTTCAGGATATCCACAATGAATATACATGAAAGAAATGTGTGTATAATGGAGGCAGTGTATGCAATCAAATTTATGCATATTCGTTGTGGATATCCTGAAAACCTGACTGGCAAGGGCATACTCCATAGAGAAACTCTGGTCTATAGCATGTTCAAAGACATATACAGTATTTTATCCTTCTATCTGATAAGCATAATTTAAAAAGCCCACAAGATCCAAGTTAAAAAAAAAAAAAGTATCCTAAAAGTGAGTCACACATGTGGGAGCTCTGTTACTTCTGCTTCTCATATTAGTTTCTACAAGACTGCAGAGATACAGTGGCTATGCATAAAAAAAAAACCAAACTGGCACAAAGTATGCATTTTAGAGAGCAGTGAATACTCTCCTGAGCCAGAAGGGTAGGAGGAGGAGAGCTGGGAAGGGCATGTATTGGGAGTCCTTCATGAAGGATTTCCAGCAGAAGAGTATGTGAGACATATCTACTCAAACACAAGATTTTTCAGCTTGATCAGTTGGAGCCAGTTATCACCCAATTTCTAGTACTGTATATGCCATTCATGATGAATTATCAAAAAGGCAGTAGTGGATCAATTTTAAGTGTTTCTGGAAGCAATAATTGTTTTTAAACTCAGGCTGGCTTTAGACAGACACAATACAGAAAGAGTTTTACTGGCATTCTCAGATCTAATTCATCATGAGTTATTACTGGATTGATGTGAACAGATTGAGATTATAAGGGTGCTTGTCTTGGATTAGATCTTGGTTAGAAAGGCACTGCATTGTGGATGTAAGAACACTACTGACTTATGGACCATCTCAGAGGTATGTGTTGTTACCATTATTATTTAACATCTTTCTAAGACCTCAAGTACATGCATTCATCTTTAGGGTTGAAAGGCTACTTCTACTCAGATATGGAAGGGGAATAGAACTCAGTGGAAAAAAAAATGGTGACTTCGGAGCACTGGATAGACACAAGTGATCCAGTCCTGAATAAAAGGAAGACAGTCATGGTGCCTTGGTGTGTTTGTGGAGGATATAAGAGTACAGTCCTCCATGGTGGGTAGCCATTATTGTGAAACTTGACTTGTGCTTTTGATTTTGCTCTGATGTTGTCCATTTCCTAATAAAAAAAGATTTAAACATAAAAGGAAGACAGTATTGTGCACCTCTGGGAAATGAAAAATGGGCTAAGAAATGCTTGAAGTAAGGAAGGTAGAGGGTTTGGTTGTGTTTGACAGTTCTTTTGATCTGGGCTCCAAATGTCCTCGGTTGTACAAAGGGCTTTTTTAATTGTTGTTTAATTGAAGGAACTGAACTTAAATCATTTTTTGGAGCATGATCAGAGTGATTGTTCAAACATACATACTCCCAACACTAGGATTACCACCAATGGGTTATTTGGATTGCCAGGGAGAATGAACAAGTAGTTCACAAAAGTGCAACAAGCATAGCTATTCTCAAAGACAAAATGTCAAGCCTTTGTTGTCAATTTTATATTGGTTACCTGTATGAGCACAAGTGTGCTTTAAAATTTTAAGTGCTAGACCAGTGTATCACAGTGTGCCTCCTGAGATTCCAAGTGTGCTGCGGCACACTGAGGAGGAAGAGAAGTGCCGGCCAGCTGACTTGCCTCTCGCTGCGAGAGGCACCTCCTGTAGGACCAGAGATTCATTTGCTGGTGCTGCATATCTATAAGCCTGTAAACCTATGGCACTAACTTAAATATATCTTTCAAGTCCACTCAAATATATATCAATTTCATCAATAGGACCTGTATATATGACAAATTCACCTTATTTTATAAAGGAAGCCTCAGCCCCACCACTCCACCGCTGTGTTAATTCATGCCTGCGGGAAGAATTACGTGGCACTTCATCATTGGCTGCCCATATATATTATTTATGCTTTAGTGTTATATAAATCTTCTATTTTTGTATTTCTTTTTATAAATAAATTTTCTAAAAGTTGTCTATGTACTTAGCTTTTCCATCAGCCAACGCCTGGGAGTCTGACGGAAAAGCTAAGTACATAGACAACTTTTAGAAAATTTATTTATAAAGAGAAATACAAAAATAGAAGATTTATATAACACTAAAGCATAAATAATATATATGGGCAGCCAATGGTGAAGTGCCACGTAATTCTTCCCACAGGCATGAATTAACACAGCGGTGGAGTGGTGGGGCTGAGGCTTCCTTTATAAAATAAGGTGAATTTGTCATATATACAGGTACTATTGATGAAATTGATGCATCTATCTATAGGCAGCATCTTCCTATTGCCATCGCGTTTCTCTCTGCACCCCCCTGCTGCCGTCGTGTTTCTCTCTGCGTGCCCCCCCCCCACACACAAAAAATTCTGATGTCCCATTTAAGGAGCTAGTTATTGAGCTATGGTATAAAATTTCATTTTTTTATAATTCTTCATAAATTTCAAAACAATAAAAAGCAAAAACATTTGGGTTAAATAGCCTGATAAAGGGATTAAACAGAATTCTTAGCCACTACTTATAGCTGTGGTCTGTTATATGCAGGTCAGTGTCTGTACACTTAGAAAAGTAACACAGGAATCACCAAGCTTGGGCTCTCTATAAGTACTATGCTTACCTTAAGGCTAGTGTTGGAGCGGGGCTGGCTGAGGTCCTGAAATTTCCAATGCTCTGATCCAGGTGTGTCTGCTCCCTTTTTCTGAGGATCAGGCACAAGCAATGCATCTCCTGTGGGTAATGGGAAGATCCCCAAGGAAATAGGACGATCTTTTCTATTTTATAAATAAAAAGGAGGAACAGGTTACTCTTTTAGTTAATAAAAAAAAAAAAAAAAGATACAGATTTATTCAGATTGATTCTCCTGTTTATGCTCTGAATCTTCTTTGGACCAAGTAATTATAAAACTGAAATGCCAGCTAGAAGGCTCCATGTTATTAGATCCTCAGTACCCTAGACTGCACAGCTTGCTATACTTGTGTCTTTTCCTGACTCACTCTTCCAGCAACTCTCTCAGTTGTTAGCTAGTCTCCCTCTCTCTCTCAGGAGAGAACTTCATTTGTGATGAGACAGACTGCTCTTTAATCTAGCAAGTCTTGTTCCATTAGTGACTTAAGAGTAAACAGCTCCCCTGCAAGATATGTGCAAGACGCTTTTATAAATTTGTGTATTGTAATCATGACACCCTTAATCATCTGAACTCAGCTAGAAAAATGTCTTTAACATATCCTATCCTGGTGTCAATGGCAATGATGTAGCAAAAAGGGGATAGCCCCAAGTGTGCTTTCAAACACAAAAAAAGTAATTAATTTTGGCACTGCATGTGAAAATAAAAAAAATAAAGGACACTCCCTTGAGCAAATCGCCATATCTAGATTTTAATCAGGTCCCAAAGTCCATATTTTTAACTGCTTTATAGACATATTAAAATAAATAAAAATAGAAGCATTGGAAAATGCATTTCAAATGCTGATGACTCTTGTAGTACGAGAAGAAATCATGACCCCTAAATGTAAAAAGATTTTCTGGACCACATGAAAAATCTTTATTTTGATGCAGTTCATTAAAGACTACACTAGGGGGGGGGGGGTTTCCTGAATGTTTCCTAAATTAGAATTGAGGGTTTATCCAAGAAAAGTTGTAAATAGAGCGCAAAGGCACGCCAAGTTTCTAAATCAAAATCATCAACTAAAAGGTGTTACGGCTGAAGAAGAAAAAGAGGCATTTGTTTTGCGATATTGTTCCAAAAGCACCACGGCAATTGAAATCATCAAAAGAAATTGGGATATAGTGAATTTAAACCCTATTTTTGAAAATAAAAGATTGCAGATAGCATTTTCTAGAAATCAAAATCTCCCAGCGGAGGCAAATTCTTATGTTCAGGAAATGGAAAAAGGGCAAAACTGAGGAGAACTGGAAAGAGAACAGGAAGTATCAAAAAGAATGTCACCGTGTGGTTAGAAAAGCCAAAAGAGAATATGAAGAAAGGCTAGCCAAGGAAACATGAAATTTCAAACCGTTCTTGAGATATGTTGGGGGTTTGTTTTTTTTTAATTCTTTATTCATTTTTCATCTTACAACAAGTGCACAACATTACATCATTTAAAACTTTTACACATCACTTGAAAATCTTTCTAATATCATCATAAATACATAAATTTATTCCCTTCCCACCCACCCTTCCCTCAATTATTTCAATCAAAAATATCATATAAATATTGTAATCTTATTTATTTGATTAATCTTTAAATAAAATTTCATACCAACCCCCCTCCCCCATATGTATAAATATACTTTCCAAAGGAAAATGATGTCTACTCGTTACAATAATTTGCCAATGGCCCCCAGATCCTTATAAAATTATTATAATTCCTTTTCTGCAAAGCAATTATTCTTTCCATCTTATAAATGTGACACAACGAATTCCACCAGAATGTATAACTAAGATTATTATAATTTTTCCAATTGTTGGTAATATGTTGCATAGCGACTCCTGTCATAATCAATAAAAGTTTGTTATTGCTTGATGAAATTCGACTTTTTGTTCTCATTGACATACCGAATAGAATAGTATCATATCTTCAGATATGTTAAATGGAAGAGCCGGCTAGGGAGGAGGTGGGACCGCTGGATCACGGAGACAGGAAGGGAGTGGTGAAGGAGGAGAAAGAAGTGGCGGAAAGACTAAACATGTTCTTTTCGTCTGTATTTACAAAAGAGGAAACATCCAACATACTGGAACCTGAGCAAATCTTCAAAGGAGACCAAACAGATAAACTAACATCCTTGGAAGTAAGCTTTGAAGACGTACGCAGGCAGTTAGAAAACTTAAAAACTGACAAATCGCCGGGCCCAGACGGAATCCACCCAAGGATTCTGAAAGAACTAAAGGAGGAAATAGCGGAACTATTACAGCAAGTTTGCAATCTATCCCTGAAAACAGGCGTGATACCGGAGGACTGGAAGATGGTCAATGTTACGCCCATCTTTAAAAAGGGATCAAGAGGTGACCCGGGGAACTACAGACCGGTGAGTCTGACCTCGGTTCCGGGGAAAATGGCAGAAGCGCTGATAAAAGACAGCATCGATGAGCATTTTGAAAGAAATAAACTTCTAATCACAAGCCAACATGGCTTCTGCAAGGGGAGATCATGCCTAACGAACTTACTGCACTTCTTCGAAGGAATTAACAAACGGATGGACAAAGGGGACCCCATAGACATCGTATATTTAGATTTCCAAAAAGCCTTTGACAAGGTACCCCATGAACACCTACTTCGGAAACTGAAGAACCATGGGGTGGAAGGAGACATACACAGATGGATCAAAAATTGGTTGGCGGGGAGGAAGCAGAGGGTAGGAGTGAAAGGCCACTACTTGGACTGGAGGAGGGTCACGAGTGGTGCTCGGACTAAAGAGCACTGCGAAGAATTCCGTTTTGCTTAGATATTCAAAGCTGGACTGGAGCAGAGGTACACTGTAGGGAAGTCTTGCTGCTACTATAGGTAGAGAAAAGGCTCCATAAAGCTCCGTTGAAAGGGGGGGTGGGGGGGGTGCGACTGCATGATCACTGATGTGCATGTACAGGGAGAAGAGTTGGCTGGCATTTGCATGATTGTGTATGTGTGTTAATGTGACCATATAGTCACACACGACCCAGTAAAGCATTGTAGGGCTGATTGTTGGAGACCACTGTATTATACTCCACTACTGACTTGTCACTATATATACTGCACAGCACTACCTTCACTCCACACATAATATACGGCATACTCGTATGTCACAATGTTTAGTGACTGGAAAAAAAAAAAATCACACTTTCTAAAATACACATTAAACCAAACCATCTAATTTTACTGAATTCTGTTTGCTTTTAATGAGCAGATCCGCTACAGCTAAATACAAGTACACCAAGCAGTGCAGAACTTAAGGGAGAAAAGCAAAGCAGACAGCATGCCATGCCATTGAACAGAGAAGACACGAGCAACAACCAAGAACAATAGAGAACAGGCCTAAGAGTATCTGAATTCTAATGTGGTTGAACCTGGTTTGGAAAGGAGAGAAATTTAAACTTCAAATCAAATAAATCGAACCCGACCATCTTTCCTCCCTCAGACAAAGAAAACATTGGTTTTTTTTCTCAGATAGAACACATCCCTCTCCCTCATTAGTAAAAAAGGATGGTTGGGGTAGGGAGAGACAGGGGAAGCAGCACTCATTATAGGTACTGAACCCAGGTACATATTCTTGGACTTCCAGGCACATGTGAGAGGAGTTTCTGAATCAAAATTTGATCTTTCTACCCACAATGGATGCTTACTCACATCAAGCACCACCTCAAATTGTATTTGCACAATAATTGATTTTAAGTCTGACTGAAGTTAAAATGATTTAAATCCATGCAAAATAAAAACTGAATGAAGAAGAATTCTTTGCGAGAATGGTAGTAAAAATAATAATAATAATAATATTAAAAAATCCCTACCCACGGTGGAGATGGCAGATCTGGGCCTATGCAAAAATCTAGACTACACAAGCAACATTTGAAAAATGAAAAAATAAATAAATAAATAGCAGTTTCTGTGGTCAGTGATTCAGGATAAGTATTGAATACTTTGCTATAACCACTTAGTTTTTTTGCATCTCAGAATTTACATATTAAAAGTTTTGCAAGTACCTTAGTGAAAAACAAGTTGGCTAACCTGAATCACAATGCTAACAAAATATAAACAGCCGAGTCTCTCTTGTTAGAACAGTTAAAAAAAATTTTAATGTTCTAAAAATACACACACACAGAATTTAGTGCAAATTTCTCTCTATAATGCATGAAAACTAGTGATGCCACAATTTAATTCAGACATTTAAATTCAAATGCTATTAGTATAAGCTAAGACAAGGAAATGCAATAACTACAGGCCGAATGGACCAGAATACCTGAGTATCCTTGGTATGTTCTGTGTCAGAGCTGGCAAGCCTGTAGAAATAGAAAAGTGCACAAGCAGCAGAACAGAAAGCGACACCAAGATAGCCGAATTAATGACCACCGCCCCGCCAACAAAGCCAAACACAAACAGCAGCATGCATCCAGGACTCATGGCGCTGTGCTGGCATGGTGAAACGCGGGGACCAAGGCGGCTACACACTGGATAAGGACTATCTTTGTACTGCGAGTCTGTCATTCAGCTGCGACCACAAAACAACAATGCTATCAGCCATTCTCCACCCTCTCCTGCAGCAGCTCTGAAAGGAATGACATCACCACTCGCTCCTGCTCGCTAACATTATGGCTGACTTTCTCTCTCAAATGCAAACCTCCCATCAATGCAGCAACCCTTGCACATTCATTAACTCTTTAGTTTCCTCACCCAGTCCTACTCAGCTTATTTAGCTGGAGGCCTGGAATCACACAAAGCAGCCAGATCGGGTGAGAGCATTTAGCAGTTCTTAAAATATACATCATTAAGGAAGACTTTACATGGAACACAGATTATAAAATCAGGGTTTTAATATTTTGCCAGCAATGTGAAGGACAAAATTACATGCTGTTCTTATCTTGCAGCCTTCATTGAATAAGAAAACAAAATCACAAGGGTGATGTGCAGAGAAAAACACAATGCATCAAAAGCAAACAAAGAAATATTAAACTCTAATGTAGAAATTAAAGCCACTTATTTCTATTTTGTTAGTTTCTACTCTTTTCACTTACCATACAGCAGACTTCCCAATAACCAGGCTGCTATCTTACTCACACAAATGAACAGATACATGTTTACTTATATGCTCTGGGGTAAGAGTAAAATAAAGCTTACCTATTTCTACCCTGTATAGTAGATTCTAGCTGATCTCCTCCCATCAGTTGTTGAAGTTTGGTCCGTTCCAAGTGTTCCATGTAATTATGAATCATCTGTTAAACAAAAGCACAAAATAATAGAACCCAAAATACATAGAGAGCTACTGCAGCAGTAAATTTTTCTTTGGAAACTAAATCATGGGCTAAATTTACTAACCTGTGTTAAATTCCAATTACACATAATGCATTAATACATGTTATGAGTAAATAAGTCCCACTGACAATAAATGAGATCTGCTTTACTGTAAATAAGGCATGCAAATACAATAACGCATATTAGCACATCTTGCCCTAATTAGTTAATACAATAATGCTATGGTGCAGCTAATTAGTTATTTCTCCAATGAGAAAAGATTTTACATGGCCTCGTGTTCTACATCGCCCAGAGCTCTACACAAAGAGCAGCACACCATTCAAGACAAATGAAATGATGGGCAAATCATTTAGAAGTTTTTATGATGGTTAAATTATTCTGGTGTACCAATATCTAGGAAAACTTGAAGTTGTACTGAAGGGCAGCAAATTACTCTGATAACTAAGAAAAAAAACAGTCTCTGAATCTCTGGTCACTGATCCTGTGCCCATGGCCGGCATGGGACTACAAATTGGGATTTATTCATTAGAAAAGCTTGAATCAAAGTGACAAGGCTTGTAAGTCACAGGACTACTCGAGTTAGGGCCCATTTTACTTAGCCCAACTATATATAAGATGAGTACAATTACTATAATATTTAAGCACTTTATATATTTATTGAGAAAATAAGCCGGTGAGGAAGCTTGCAGCTGTTGAAATATTCATCGGGCAATTTTACCCGAGAAATAAGCCGCTTCTGAGGCTCAACTGTGTCTAGAAAAACAGCTTGATAACAAGTATTAAGCGATATTGGGCTGGTGTTTTTGATTTATTGTTGATGATTTGCCAATCCTATTAATTTATTTTACCCGTGTGTAAACTGAAATATTAATTTACAGCAGAGGCACAATGAATAAGAAAGCATAAAAAGCACAGTTACTTACCATAACAGGTGTTATCCAGGGACAGCAGGCAGCTATTCTCACATATGGGTGACGTCATCCGACGGAGCCTGGATGCGGACACCTCATAAGCAGACTTGCTTGAAGAAACTCGAAGTTTTGAGTCGCCCGCCCGCGCGCGCAGGCGCGAGTGCCTTCCCGCCCAGCACAGGGCGCGTCTCCTCAGTTCAGATAGCTAGCAGAGAAGCCAACCAGGGGAGGTGGGTGGGTTGTGAGAATAGCTGCCTGCTGTCCCTGGATAACACCTGTTATGGTAAGTAACTGTGCTTTATCCCAGGACACGCACGCAGGTATTCTCACATATGGGTGACCTCCAAGCTAACCAGAGTGGGATGGTGGGAGTGTTTGCAATTTAGGAGAATAAATTTTGTAATACTGTTTGGCCAAACTGTCCATCCCGTCTGGAGAAAGTATCCAGACAATAGTGAGAAGTGAAGGTATGAACCAAGGACCAAGTAGCAGCCTTACAAATTTCCTCTGACTTTGCTCTGACTTTATGGGCTGTGACTTTACTGTGAAGGGGTAATCCAGCCTGGGCATAGCAGAATGAGATACAAGCCGCCATCCAGTTGGAGATGGTAAGCTTAGAAATAGGATGTCCCAACTTATTTGGATCGAAGAAGACAAAAAGTTGAGGAGCAGTTCTGTGTGATTTGGTGCATTCCAAGTAGAAGGCCCAAGCACGTTTACAGTACAGGGTGAGAATGAGGCTTTGGAAAAAACACTGGAAGGACGATGGATTGGTTGAGATGAAATTCTGAGACCACTTTAGGAAGGAATTTCGGATGAGTACGAAGAACCACCTTGTTATGATGGAACACAGTGAATGGTGGGTCAGTAACTAAAGCTTGCAGCTCAGACTCATCGAGGAGAAGTGAGGGCAATAAGAAACACCACTTTCCAAGTGAGATACTTCAGATGAGCCTTATCAATTGGTTCAAATGGAGGCTTCATGAGTAAGGACAACACTGAGGTCCCAAACCATGGGAGGTGGTTTGAGAGGAGGTTTGACATTAAAAAGTCCTTTCATGAATCTGGAAACCACTGGATGAGCAGAGAGGGGGTTCCCTTCAATAGGCTGATGAAAAGCCGCAATTGCACTGAGATGGACTTGTATAGATGTAGACTTGAGGCCAGAATTGGATAAGTGCAAAAAATAGTCCAAAACAGAAGATAAGGAGGAATGCTTAGGTTCCTTATGATGAGAAAAACATCATGCAGAAAATCTAGTCCATTTTTGGAGATAGCATTGTCTAGTTGTAAGCTTTCTAGAAGCTTCCAAAATGTCTCTTACAGATTGAGAAAACTGAAGAGGGGTTATGTTGAGAGGTACCAGGCTGTCAGGTGTAGAGACTGCAGGTTGGAATGAAGCAGAGATCCTTGTCTCTGTGTAAGCAGAGAAGGAAAAACTGGTAGAAGGTATGGCTCCCTGCTGCTGAGTTGAAGTAGAAGGGAGTACCATGGTTGTCTCGGCCACCGAAGGGTGATTAGAATCATGGTGGCATGATCGTTCTTCATTTTGACCAGAGTCTTGAGAATGAGAGGGAATGGAGGAAATGCGTAGAGGAAAAGATTCGTCCATTCCAGAAGAAAAGCATCTGCCTTGAGGCGGTGAGGAGAGTATATCCTGGAGCAGAACTGAGGCAGTTTGTAGTTGTGGGGAGCTGCGAAGAGGTCTATCTGTGGCGTTCCCCCATTGTGAAAAAATGTGATGAAGGGATGAGGTTGCAGGAGACGACTCAAGTTGTCCGCCAAGCAATTCTTTGAACCTTGAATGTAGACAGCTTTGAGGAAGGTGTTGTGGCGGATTGCCCAGTCCCAAACCTCCAGAGATTCTTGACAAAGGGAGGCAGACCCTTTTCCCCCCTGTTTGTTGACATAATACATGGCGACTCGGAGGACTACTGTGTCGTGAAGGAGATGTTGAAAAGCATGGAGAGCTTTGAGGATCGCTCTGAGTTCCAACTGATTGATAAGACACTGACGATCCGTACTGGTCCAGAGGCCTTGAGTACGGAGACCATTGAGATGAGCGCCCCAAGTGTAGGTCGAAGAGTCTGTCGTGAGCACCTTCTGATGAGGGGGCGGTTGAAAAAGCAAGCTTCTGGAAAGATTGGAAGAGAGCATCCACCAACGGAGAGACTGTTTCAAAGAAGGAGTGACTGTGATGTGTCGAGAAAGAGGATTACAAACCAGGGTCCACTGAGGAATTCTGAGGTGAAGTCTGGCAAAAGGAGTCACATGTACTGTGGAGGCCATGTGATCCAGAAGTACCAACACATGTCTCGCTGAGATGGAAGAGCGGGAAGACACTGTGTGACAGAGTTGAAGAAGAGCTTCCAGATGTTGTTGCGGAAGAAATGCTCTGAGTTGGACAGTGTCCAGAACAGCTCCAATGAATTGTAGATTCTGAGAGGGCTGAAGTTGAGATTTGGGAAAGTTGATTTCGAATCCCAAACTTTGTAGGAACCAGTAGTCGGTTGGGTCGCTACAATAACCCCTTGAGATGTGGAATCTTTGATGAGCCAGTCATCAAGGTAAGGAAATACCTGAAGAGAAATAGCTAAGAAGAAAAAATAAAAAAAAATAAAAAATTAAATTGAATCAGGTTGGGCAGACTGGATGGACCATTCGGGTCTTTATCTGCCATCATCTACTATGTTACTATGTATGACCATGATTTCTTAGAGCTGCTGTTACCACTATCAGGCACTTGGTGAACACTCTGCTAGACGAGGCCAGGCCGAAGGGTAGAACCCTGTATTGATAATGCAGATTCCACACCTGAAATCTGAGGTATTGACGGGAGGCCGGATGAATGGGAATGTGAGTGTAGGCCTCCTTGAGATCCAGAGAGCATAACCAGTCGTTCTGCTCGAGAAGGGGATAAAGAGATGCCAGGGACAACATTCAAAATTTTTCTTTGACTAGAAATTTGTTGAGAGCCCTGAGATCCAGAATGGGTTACAGATCACTCGTCTTCTTCGGAACAAGGAAGTAACGGGAGTAAAACTCCTTGTTCTGCTGTTCCAAGGGAACTGGTTCGATGGCATGGAGATGAAGCAGAGCTTGAGCTTCCTGAAGAAGAAGGGCGGTCTGGGATGGATTGGAAGGATACTCTCTTGGAGGAAGCTCCGGTGGAACCTGAGTGAAATGAAGAGAGCATCCTTCCCTGATGATGGTAAGCACCCAGAGGTCGGATGTAATTATCGTCCATCGGTTGTAAAAATGATGGAGACAACCTCCTATAGGGGGAAAAAGAGACAGAGACAGAACGGTGGAGGTTATGCTCTGTTGTAAACAGTCAAAAAGGCTGAGAAGCCTTAGGTGCAGCAGAAGGTTGGGATTTCTGTTGCTTTTGAGGTTGCTGTTTTTTCAGAGGAAGGCGAGTATAAGGATCCGGCTTTGGAGCAAAACGCCTTTGATAAATAACAGCAGGGCGTGCAGGCTTGGCAGGAGCTGGCTTTAGTTTAGGTCTGACGATTGAAGCAAATGATTTTTCATGGTCAGATAATTTTTTAGTGGCTGCCTCAATGGACTCGTCAAAGAGGTCGTTGCCTTGACAAGGAAGGTTAGCTAAGCCATCTTGAAGGTTAGAGTCCATGTCAATGGTACGAAGCCATGCAAGACAACGCATAGCCACAGAGCAAGCAGCCTTTCGGGCAGATAACTCAAAGGCATCATAAGATGATTGCAGGAGATGGAGACGTAACTGAGAAAAAGACTCCATCTCGAAAAGCTTGTCCACCAGAATGCAACGACGCTTAAAAGCACGAGGCTGAAGTGTTTGGCAAGGCAGGCACGACCTAGGATGATGTTTCTTCCCAAGGCACTTGAGGCAGCGTCCATGAGGGTCCGTGAGAGATTGCGCGCTGACACTTGCTACACCTCTTAAAGCCTGTAGCAGGCCGGGACATAGGCAGTAAAATAGCCGCCGCAAAGTCGAAGCTTGCAGGCTGAGGCCAAGTGGCCCGGCCCGGAAAACGAATGGAAGAAGACAAAATTTTTTTTTTTGAACTAAAAGAAAAGAAACAAAATAAAACAGCGATTCGTGAAAGAAAAAACACCAACCGCGGTTGAGAGAAGGCAAAAAGTGAACGATGTTGAACGCAGAGAGTCAAAGACGGACTTCTCAGCTCCGCGGAAAACTAAGAATTGAGGAGACACGCCCTGTGCTTGGCGGGAAGGCATTCGCGCATGCGCGGTGCGGGCGACTCAAAATTTCGAGTTTCTTCAAGCAAGTCTGCTTGTGAGGCGTCCGCATCCGGGCTCCGTCGGATGGCGTCACCCATATGTGAGAATAGCTGCCTGCTTGTCCTGGGATAAACAAACTGTACACAGTATATGATAATGCTTGACCAGTCTGCCCAGTTGAGACTGAGTATATCCTTGTATACAGAATGGACCGCTCAACTCAAGTGCAACCCAATATCAAGTTCTCTCTCACATATATCTTTTACCTCACCCTATATTTAAGAACATAAGAATTGCTGCTGCTGGGTCAGACTAGTGGTCCATCGTGCCCTGCAGTCAGTTCACGCGGCGGCCTCCAGGTCAAAGACTAGAGCCCTAACTAAGATTTGCCCTACCTATGTACATTCCAGTTTAGCAGGAACTTGTCTAACTTTGTCTTGAATTCCTGGAGGGTGTTTTCTCCTATAACAGCCTCAGAAAGAGCGTTCCAGCTTTCCACCACTCTCTGGGTGAAGAACTTTCTTACTTTTGTACGGAATCTATCCCCTCCAGGGTTTCATTATGATCGTTTTGCTAAGGCTTCCCTGCATTTAGGTCACTTCTCTGAATTCTGTTACTGGTTTAGGGGTGCAATTATCAATGTGAGCCAACATTAAGACAATTTATTTAACTGTTAAGCCCAGTTATTAGTAACTAGGTTTCACTGCATAAAACAGGACCTGTGGTAAAACATGTTTTAACAGTAGTCCACATAGATAACTATACTCCTTAGGCTCCACCACCAGCTTTGGGCATGCACTGAAATTGGTTAACTGATCTTATATACAAAGTTTCTAGCTTGTTGTGCCTTACCTGGAATTTGTAAGCGAAATCCCATTAACTCACCAGGCATGTTTGTTTCTATCCTTTTCTACAGAAGGCAGCATTTCCATTCAACAAGGATTTTGCCAATTGATGGCAACTTCAGCTTTTTTGTGTTCAATATACTAGGTTCTTTTAAATGGGACACTAATTATATTTTGATTGCGTTTTATGTTTAACTCAAAATGCATGTCAACATGTATAATAAAAGTCATTTAAAATCCTATGCTACCAATTCAGGGCAAGCAGTGGTTTCCCTCTCATCTGTCTCAATAGCACATCATGGACTTTTCCTCCAGAACATGTCCAAACCTTTCTTAAACCCAGCCATTTCAGCTGCAAAACCCGAAGGAATGGTACAGTTTAAGGGGTGAAGAACTTATGTGCATGATAGAAGAGCGGGTCTTGGGTGTATGTGATGATCTTAAGGTTGCCAACAGGTTGAAAAGGTGATGGCGAAAGCTAGAAGGATGCTAGTGTGCATAGGAAGAGGTATGCACTAACCACATCCTCTGGCAACGAGTTCCAGAACTTAAACATTCCTTGAGTAAAAAAATATTTCTTCCTTTTGTTTTAAAAGTATTCCCATGTAATTTTATTCTGTGTACTTTTTGAAAGGGTGAAAAATTGATTGAGCCCACTGTCTGTTACAGGACTGGCAGACAGGTAGTTCATCTATCTAATATAATAAAACCCTAAGCCGCGCATGTGCACTCTTACCTGTGTGCTCCCGTTTTCCGTGCGCTGTAGGTCCCCGCAGGTAGGAGTGCACATGCGCGGCTTAGGGTTTTGTTGGCTTCAGGCAGTGCGAGGCTGTCGGCCGCGGCAGCTCTTGGTGCCAGCAAGCCGCCGCGGCTGTCGGCGGAGGGCAGACGCAAGGTAAGGGGTGCTGCTGGACGGGGGAGAAAAAGTAAGGGAGGCCTACTGCTGGATGGGGGAGCAGGAAAGAGGTGCTGGGGGGAAGAAAAAGGAAGGGAGGCCTACTGTTGGACAGGGGAGCAGGAAAGAGGTGCTGATGGACAGGGGAAGAGATGGGGGAGGGGGAGAAAAAGGAAGGGAGGCCTACTGCTGGACAGGGGGACATAAAAGAGGTGCTGCTGGACAGGGGGGAGATTTAAAAAAGGGAGAAGGGCTGCTGCTGGATAAGGGGAGCAGTGAAGGGGTGGTGGTGGACACAGGGAAGGTAAAAGGAAGGGAGAATGGGTGGACAGCCGAGGAAAAAGAAAGACAGAAATACAGAAAGCGGCTAAGGAGAGAGAGAGAGAGAGAGAGAGAGAGAGAGAGAGAGAGAGAGAGAGAGAGAGAGAGAGAGAGAGAGAGAGAGAGAGAGAGAGAAAGAAATAAAGACAGACACACACACATATTCTAGCACCCGTTAATGTAACGGGCTATAAGACTAGTGGAAACATAATATGATAGCAGATAAAGGTCAAATGCCCATCCAGTCTGCCCAGCCACAGCATCCACTATCTCCTCCTCTCCCCATTGACTAAGGCTCTTAATATTTGCATCGCCTCTTCCTATAGGCTAAGGCTCTTTACACCTGCATTGTGAGGTCAAAGAGCTTTTTGGTTATAGAACCATAAAAACATGATGGCAAATAAGGCCAAATGGCCCATCCAGTCTGCCCAACCACAGCATCCACTATCTCCACTTCTTCCTAAGAGATACCACATCCCTGTCTCACACTTTCTAAAATTCAGACAAAGTCTTTGCCTCCACCACCTCTACCGGGAGCCTATTCCACACATCTACCATCCTTTCTGTAAAAAAAGTATTTTCTTAGATTACTTCAAAGCCTATCACCTATTAACTTCATACGATGCTCTCTCATTCTGGAGCTTCCTTTCAAATGAAAGAGACTCGCCTCATGTGCATTTATGCCATGTAGGTATTTAAATGGTTCTATCATATCTCCCCTCTCCTCCAAAGTATACATATTGAGAGCTTTAAGTCTGTCCCCATACACCTTATGACGAAGATCACTGACCATTTTAGTAGCCTTCCTCTGGACCGACTCCATCCTATTTATATCTTTTTGAAGGTGCAGTGTCCAGAATTGTACACAATATTCTAAACGAGGTCTCACCAGAGTCTTATACATATGTCTCCCTATGCACCTAAGCATCCTTCTAGCTTTCGCCCTGTTTGGCCATCTTAAGATCATCACATATTATCACTCTCAAGTCCCGCACCTCTTTCCTGCACAAGTTCAAATTCAATTTATTTAATATACCGCCAATATAAAACCAAGGTTAAATTCTTCGCCCCCTAAACTGTACTGTTCGCTCAGGATTTTGCAGCCCAAATGCATAACCTTTCATTTTTCAGCATTAAATCTTAGTTGCCAAATTTCAGCCCAATCTTCAAGCTTCACTAGGCCCTTCTTCAAGTTATTCACACCAACAGGGGTGTCTACTCTATTACAGATTTTGGACAGGTACATGCAGACTAGCCACTGGAAGTTTTCTTATTTGATAATTCAAATATCAGAAGGCTAAATAATAAAATGAGTTAAAAAAAAAAAAACCACCTGAAAAGTTCCAGATACATTATAACTGAATCAAAATAAAAGCTTATTTAACCACAACAAATTATGCAGCAGATAAAAAAAAAATCAGCAAGAGGTTCAACCAAGTACAGACTTAATGAAAGCTATATAAGCCCTAGCCAAAGTGAAGGATAAATTCTAACAAACCATATATTACTTATGGGAGAAAATTTTTTAAAAGTCCTTACCTCTGAATGTCTTTGATGAAGTGAATTATATTCTTTCTTTAGTTCTCCTTCCCTCTCCTCCAGTCTACTAACTAAAATTAAGGGGGGGGGGGAGATAATAAATTAGATAGTAATGCTTCAAAATGATAATAGCCAATAACTTCTTATCTCAAAAATACATTATTTTTGAAAGCCTGTTCCAATGGCCAATTGACAAATTGACCTATCAAGTAGGCAATGCCTATCAAGTAGGCAATGCCTACTGGATGGTTTCAGAGCAGCAGTGAAACAGCTCTTAAGAAAGCTGCATCTTGTTTGCTCATTCATATGAGATCACACTGGTGCATGGTCTGTTTGTAACATGTATCTAACACAAAGCTAGACAGTAGAGCTGTAAGAAAGGAGGCTTGCAAGGCATAATTAAACATTCATGAATAATTTAGAGACCTAGGGCTAGATTCACTAAGGCCATGGATCAGATCCGATCCATGGACAGGGGGATGATTCATGAAGCGCCCTCATGCAAATGAGGGCAATTGGAATCACACCCCCAACAGACTGCAAGGATCGCTCTCCAGCGATCCCAATGCATGCACAGACCATCTATAGATGGTCTGCACATGCGCTGCTGTGCCTGGCAGCAGGAAACAAAACTTTTTTTAATTTTAGGAAAAACTTTTTTTGCGAGCCCTACTTTTTCGCAAGCCTGTGGTTTTAACCCGTGGGTTAAAACCACGGGCTTGAACTGCGGGGAAGGGCAGGAGAGTCTGGGAGAATCAAGCAAGAGAATCGGGGCAGAGCAGGGCAGCAAGAGAGTAGAAGAATTGCAGCAGAGAGCAGGAGAATCGCGGCAGAGAGCAGGAGAATTGCAGCAGAATCAGAGTAGGGCGGCAGGAGAATCGCAGCAGAGAGTTGGGGCAGAAGAGAGCAGGGCGGCAAGAGAGCTGGAGAATCGCAGCAGAGAACTGGGGCAGAGAGCAGGAGATGTAGTCGGAAAGGACATGAGCGACTGGTCCCCAGCAGTCACTTGTTTCTTGATCGGCCAGCCCAGTCGATGTTCCAGTTTTGATTTAGTGAATCGCTGCCTGCCGTTTCCCCTCATTTGCATGCGCGGATCGGAGGATGATCAGTCACGAGGTTAGAGAATCAGGTCAGAGGAAAATTGGGTTGCAAAGGGGTCCTAAACCGATCGGTACACAATCGGTTTACTTCGTGAATCTAGCCCCTAGTTACTAAAGCACAGTAAGCATTTACAGCACTAATTAGCACACGGTAACAGTTAACTACATGGCCAAAACATTTACATTACATTAATTTCTGCAGTCACTACTGACTGTGTCAGGCAGCAAAAAAAGCAGTGGAGAATTGACAGGCTTTGTACCTGAACAGTGTTCACACTTATTTGGCAGCCTGACCTCTAGTGGTAGTATTGCAAGACTATTGCTAGATGTCAAAACTGCCATTTTCAACCTGGATCCTGGAATATCAACAGAACAAGAACATCTGGGGTTCACACCTGTCCAACAATCACTAAATGGTGAATGAGGGAAAAGGGGATAGAGGGGTATAGATAGAGGATTACTACACAGGTCCTGGACCTGTTGGGCCGCCGGGTGTGCAGACTGCTAGGCACGATGGACCTCAGGTCTGACCCAGCAGATGCATTGCTTATGTTCTTAAGAGGAAACCAGGGTTTGATTTAAAGCACAAGCTTCTGTCAATACATAAACTGGCAGATAGCACAGTAAAAGCATCTGTGCTATCTGCTGAAGCATTTACTGCATGGTATCAGTAAAGTAACTTCAGGGCACATATGTATGTGAGGGGGGTAGTAAAATAGGCCCCCTTAGTTTATTCGCACTTCAGCTCCAATTGAGAAGATTTCTAGACTATAATTATCTAGAATCGGGGGGGGGGGGGGGCACATCTATTTGCACAGAGCCTCCAATATAACTCCTTTATACCATAAAATGTTTGCAGGACAGCAAAGAATCAAGGCTGAATTTTCACTTTCAAATGTGGCTCTGAAATGATAAGCTTAGTGTTTCACTAATATAAGCTGCATGCTCCCTGACTAAAAATAAAACAGATGTTTTTACAATCTTACCACTCCCATAAATATTTAGATGAGTACAATATATGTTTTGTAAACCACTTTGGTTGGTTTGTGCCAGATGGGCAGCACATCAAACAAATGCTATGATCATTACAAATACTATTTTGTGTTAGCACATATGGATCCTTTCACATATTTCAAGGTCAAGATATGTCATTCTGTTTCACCAGATCCACCAATCTAGAACTTGTACAACTTAGTACCCTGAAGTGAGAGGTTGAGCAAAGATATGCTCTGAACAGATATGTATTAGGAGAAAGCAAAAAAAAAAAAAAAGGTCTAGTGGTATTCTTTGGTATGGTCCCAGTTGGCAACTATGTTTATTAATCACTCGATACCCCACCAATTCAAAAGGTCATAGTGGCTTACAGTTTTTACAGAAAAGCAGAGAAAAGGAACACCAAAAAGTAAAAATAAAGTCCACAGCCAAAAAAGTAACCAATCACACATAATATCCAAGTGTGTCTTCTAATTTTAACCAATCTTCCCAAAAAGAACAGGCCATCATCAAGGTATTCTTTACCTATCTCAGATAAAAATGTTAACTTCTGTACTGTAATTAAACCAGTGCTTATCCATTTTTTTGTGCCAAATTAAAAAATTGTGTGACCCTCTCAGCGGTGCAGATGATGCACTTATGGAGAGCTCACCGAGGCTGTCATCCCACAGTCTGGGAGGCTATGAACTGAACTTTTGTGGAAGCCCTACACTGCTTAAAGTTACCTTGTGAAAAAGACAGCTCGACTACAACACCCCTTTTTACAAAACCGAAGTGCAGTTGTTAGCGTCGGCAGTGGCAGTAACAGCTCCAACGCTCATAAGAATTCTATGAGCATTGGAGCTATTACCACCATGGCCGGCACTAAAAAACACACTATGGTTTTGTAAAAGGTGAGGGGGGGGGGGAATTCTTAGTTTTTAAAACAGGAACTTTTTGTAGCTGCTCTGTGTAAAATCATTTTTCAGCTTTAACTATACTGTACAGTACTCCCCCGATATTCGTGGGGGGTTCCGTTACAGGAACCCCCGCAAATCTTGAAAAACTGCAAATACAGATTTCATGGGGAAGAGGCAGGAGAGAGCAGCCGGAGTGCCAGCAAGTGCAGGAAATCACTCGCTGTATGCTCCAACCGCCTCTTCCTGCACTAAGTCAGCCCGAATCGGCGACAATACTCCTCCAGATCCCCCCCCTACCTCTTTGTAGAAAGTCTGTCCAGAGGGTTGCTTAACACCCTCCAGCTGGTAGGTCCGCCACACCAAAACAGCAGGCCTTCCCCTTGTATTCTGGGATGCACTGGGAAGGAGACCTAAGACTCCGATAAGCCATATACCTAAGGCTCCTCTCCTATGGGAGGTGCCTTAGGCACCTGAGCCAATCAGAACCTTAGGCTCCTCCCTAGTGCATCCCAGAATGCACCGGGAAGGGAAAGGCTTGCCATTTTGATGTAGCAGGCCTATCGGCTGGAGGGTGTAAGCATCTCTCCGGCTGGACTTGCTACAAAGAGGTAAAGGAGGGGTGGGGGGGGTTGGAAGTTTCAGGGGGGGTTGGGTTCCCAGCAGGAGGGAGTGGGCATTACTCTTATCAAGGGACTTTACAGAATCGGCATCCCTCCTGCTGGGGGAATTCTTGGTGGGGGGGGGGGATGTCCCTGCCACAGCCACTCAGATGATTGCGGCAGGATGATTTCCTTGCCACAATCAGCTGATGGTAATGTAATTCTCTAACCAGCACCTGTGACATGGGCGCTGGTTAGAGAATCAAGGCAGTTAGGCAGGGTTAGGCGTCTGTCCATTAGGGCAGATGCAATTCTGTGTAAGACGCCAGTGTGAGATTCTCAACCGTTTCTTTGGCGCCTACTGAGACCAGCATCCTTTAAACTTCCCCTTAAACTTTAAGGTGGCATGATGTTCTTTGCGATTAATTTTCCTTCAGGTATATTTTTTCCATTAACAAGGTATAATTCAGCAAACAGCTGAATTTAGAAGACAAATTGTCCCAAAATAGAAGCGAGATTCTACCATTCAAACATCTGGCGCCTAAAAACAAATCCAGGCTACAACAAGAAAAAGGTTTAAAGTTTAACTCATGCCAAAATCTTTAAGAACTTGGCTTTGCTTGAAACTCTCGCTCTGTAACAGGCTAAACCAATCTAGTCATCACTTGCAATTGTTGCAGAACATGGCTGCTAGATTAACTCCTCTGCACAAAGATTGAACTCTATCACCCCTGAATTCAAAAGTCTTTTCTACTGGCTCCCAACCGAGCTCAGCAGTAGTCATTTGCATATATCCATGACAACTGCTACCGCATACTAATACCCATCCTAATTGCTTATGGAAAGAGTCAAAACAGTCCTCTAATTTAAAGAGAACACTTTTAGGTAAGCATAAAAGCTTGTCATAACAGGCTCAATTTTTTTAATGCGCTATTGTTGCATTTGATTTTTGACATACCTCACTAAAAATGTGGTTTATGGTTAATTTGTATTTAATAAAATCGCCTACCTTGCAAAACAAATCAAGACGATTTACAATAATAAAAAAGAAAAGAACGCCATAAAATTATAGGACAGTTACATTTAAACAAGTAAAAAAAAAGCCAATCATAACATGCAAATGTTCTATATTAAAAGGTTCAAACCAATGTGAAAGCACATACAAAATCTTTTGGTGGTTTGTTAGTTTTACTGCTTGTTACAACTGAAACAGAATATAACAAGCCAATGTGAAATTTTTAAAGTGATAAACAGAATTAGCAAATTACATGCCCATTTATAGAAAATTAAAATTAAACTGAAGCACAATTCAATGGTTTGCACATCCTGACCATCCTAAGACACTTGAGGACTGCATAAATCTTTACAAAACTGCTATAGGAAGGACAAACTGCAAAACCCTGAACATGACAACTACAAGAGGCTCGTATGCAGTTAACCTCTGTTCTCCAGAGTTGAGATATCGGAGAGAATGAGAGCCAGAAGGCCTTGAGCATGCGCAGATGCTCAAGGCCCAGCCCAGGCAAGAGGCAGGATCTTTCCTTAACTGGCACAGCACACAGCAGATGGAGTAAGGAGCTTGCTTGGGAGGGCGGACGCCGCTTCCAGAATGGTGGTGCAATGCCAGTTCTCGGGGAGGGGGGGGGGGGGGCGATGCCAGTTAGAATGGGGGGGGGGGGGTGCTCGTTTATCGGGACATGTTCGTTTTGCAAGTTAAGGTTTGCAGGAGTGTTCTGCTCATCTTGCAAAACACTTGCAAACCGCATTACTCGCAAACTGAGGTTCCACTGTACATCCATAATTAAAGCAGCTCAACCCTTTAACTATATTAAAAATTCCTCATGTATGGAATTATCAATATTTCAACAGCAAAACTTCACACCTATGACCAACATTAATTTTAACATGTATACATAATATATCGTATATACTGTACTTGAATATAAACCAAGATTTTTGGACCAAAAAATGGGGGTCTTGGTTTATAGTCAGGTCAGCACTGATCTGCCCCCTTCCTGAACCTGTTGTAGATCTCTGCCGGGCCTGCGACAAGACCTGGTGGTCTAACGGTGTCTGGGACAGGAGGGATCCACCCGCCTCTTGTCCCAACTAATTCTAAGAATTTTTCACCTCCCTCCCGCCTCCCCTCCCATGCAGAGCTGCTTGCTAATTGGCTGCTATGAGTTTTCATGGGACTGCGAGAACTCACGGCAGTCAATCAGCTAGTGACTCTGCATGGGCAGGAGCGAAGGAAGGTTGTTCCTGCCACGATGCACCGCTGGACCACCAGGGATACTAAAGGTACACGGGAGAGGCAGGAGTGAGGTACAAGATTC
The DNA here is from genome assembly GCF_902459505.1 of Geotrypetes seraphini. Lineage (NCBI taxonomy): Eukaryota > Metazoa > Chordata > Amphibia > Gymnophiona > Dermophiidae > Geotrypetes > Geotrypetes seraphini. The sequence goes on along the minus strand of NC_047093.1, from coordinate 25,182,662 downwards.
TTAGAATCAGCTGGGACAGGAGTTGGGAAGGTCTCACGGCAGGCCTGGTGGAGGCCTGCAAGTCATCGGGAGGGAAAGGGGACAGGATACACAGCCTGGCAGGGAGGGAGTGGGCTGGGTGCAGAGACTGGCAGGACAGGGTAGGGAGTGAGCGAGGGAGCTGGATGCAGGATGCAGAGCCTGGCAGAATGGGCAAGGCACTGCACTTGAATATTAACCTTCCAGTTTATACGAGTCAACCTTTTTTCCCTCCTTATTATTTTTTTGGGGGAGGTTACCTCTGTTTATATTCAGGTTGGTTTATATTCAAGTATATACAGAAGCAGGCAAAGTGCTACTACAGTTCAAGACAGTGATCATTTTACTCCAACACAAATCATAGTAGTGTACCAATAGCTAGGAAGTAAAGCATTTGTCAGGCAGACTTCTTTGGTCTGCCCCTCAAAAATGGCACATTCTTACCACAAGCAATGACTTCAATATTATGTAACTCAATAGGGAAAGGAATGACATCTTTAAGGTTAAATTTAACACTGTTAGATTGTTGGTTTAACTGTGAATTGGCAATGCATAAGGCTAGGCTGTGGGAAAATACAAATCCACTTTTCCAAGACTGCATCATATGTGCTTTTCTGTGGCTGGCATTGTGGAGAATTGCCGACGGCTTTTTCCTTGTTTGCGATGCCAGTGTTAATCAAAAAGGAGTGTAACCTGCACAGTGACATGTGCAGCTCTGGCCACTTTGATGGGCTGACTAGATGGATCCTGCAGGTCTCTCTCTAGCCGCCATCATTTACTGTTACTTTGTGTGCTGCTTAAGAACCTCTTAAGACCAAACATATCTTTGAAAAATTCTACCACACTTTAATGAACCTGTAGATTGCCAGATATAATGGGGGACATAGTGTAACTGTTAAAACAATCCACCCCTAAGTTATGAAAGTACTGGGCCATATCTACTGCACAACAAACAGGCTTTTTAAACCAATTTAACCAATTGATATATAATCTCAAGCCATACAAAATAAGAAAATGGAACAGATGTAAAACAAACAAACAAACCCAATATCCCTATACAATTTAAAATTAGAAAAGCTCCATGATTTTTCCTAACACAAAAAAAAAAAAACAACTTATACCCACCAACTCATAACATCCTTACAGTGTGCTGTGCTTTAAATATATTTAACAATAAGAAATGTAAAGCCCTGAAAATATCATCCAAGACTACAGAAATGTAGACAGCTTGAGAATAACTGTAACTTGCATCCTTAAACAAAACAAAGACCTCAAGTCTAACAAAAAGTGCCCAAGAGGCTATGCCAACATTTTATAAACAAGAATTTCCTATCTCAAAGCATGTGTAGGAAGAAGTCATGTGGATATACCCTTTGTCCAGTAGTTGAAGTGGAGATGGTGAAAGCCTCTCGGAGCTACCACGAGGCATCTGCGGTTACTTTTATGATCTCAGTGAAATCCTAGAATAAAGTAGTATGGTTGCCATGTTGTTCACTTGAATGCATAAGCTGAGATTTTTGGGTACAAAATAAAAAAGGCCAAAAATTAGGATATTGGCTAATAGTTGAATCGGCACGTCTGTCCTCTTCTTCCGTCAGTGACCTCCATTTTTACTTACTGGCAAGCATGGATGGTAACGCTAACACAGAGTAGAATAAACTTCCGCTATATATAAGTCAGCAAATATGAGGCGTTACCCAAAAGTTTGGGGAATGGGAACAGTGTGCACAAACTGAATATAGTGTGTCACTAGAGGTGTCTACAAGTATGCTTTGTGAATCAGTGTGCCAACGGGTGTACAGCTGAGTGGTCACGTTGTTTTGTTCTGTGCGATTTTGTAAGGTTGTGTTTTAGTGACTCGGCGGATTTCGATATGACTGATTTTACTGAACAAACTATCTGCATCAAATTTTGTTTCAAACTTTAAAAAAACTGCTGCAGAAACCCATCGTATGCTCCAGGAAGCCTTTGGAGATAATGCCATGTGACAAGCAAAAAGTAGAGATAGGTTAGGAAGAGTATAGACAGAAGAAAAAGGGGGATCATAGGGCTAAGTCAAGGAACACCAGCGGAGGCAACTTCTTATGTCTTATGTTCTTATGAGGCATAGAAGGATATGAGTGACTAAAAATTACGCCAGGTGTACACCTGGCAGGGCCTCCGCGTATGCAGATCGCCGGACTAGATAAACCGAAGGTCTGATCCGGAGATGGCGCTTCTTACGTTCTCTCTTTGGTACAAACGCTTCAAGGACGGACGAACATCTGTCCACAACGATGACCGTTCCAGACGACCGTCATCAAACACATCACCAGAAACCATAGCAAAAGTTTGTGAGACTATCCTTGCAGAACGTAGGCAAACTATCCACGATGTTTGTGAGCTAGTAGGACAGTCAAACTGTGAGGTTTTGAAGTGGCTGAGAGAAAGCATTTGGAGCAAAGGCCCAGATAAGTGGAAAAACAAAAACTAGTTGCTCCACCATGACAATGTGCCCGCTCACACATCACTCATTGTTCGACAATTCCTGACTTCCAGAAACATTACAGTGATTATGCATCCTCCCTATTCACCTAACCTTTTCCTATTCCCCAAAATGAAATTATAACCAAAAGGGCGCCGTTTTAACACGATTGAAGAAATCCAGACAAAATCGCAGAAGGTCCTCAAGACACTCACCCAAGATGACTTCTAAAGATGCCTGGACTCAGGAAAAACACTGGGATCACTGTATGCATTCTCAAGGGGACTACTTCTAAAGAGACGGTGGAAACTATGAGTTTCAGTAAGCAATTCTTTGGGTAGCACCTCGTATATGTAATTTTAAAAGATTGTTATAAAGATATCTTTTTTTGTAAGATGAAATATGGGAATTGAATGCCATACAATTTATTTAGGCGCTGGTCGCTTTTGTAATTTTTATAATTTTTGATAATGTTGTCATGTATATATTTGTTGTGACCCACTTTGGGTAAAGTGGGATACAAATTAATAAACTATAAACCCTAGGTTTACACTTGAGTTAACATTTTCCCTCAAAAGCACAGGTGTCAAACTTAAGGCCCGCGGACCAAATTCAGCCCACCTGGTCATTTTATGCGGCCCGCGGTCCAATAACCCCAGTGTTACCTTGTGGCCGGCTCCCTCCTCCTCACAGCCGTAGTGTGCACGGAGCGGCTTATCACACATCCCACACCTCATCCAGAAGCATTCCCTCTGACGCTACGACGTCAGAGAGAAGGCTTCTGGTTCAGGTCGCACGAGGAGCCGCTGTGAGGAGGGAGCTGGCCACAAGATGACACCGGGGGACATCGGACCGCGGGCCGCATAAAACGGCCAGAAGGTTAGACACCCACCGAAGGAAGGCAGGGGGAATGATTTTATTTTCAAGTTAGTGTTTGAATTGTGTCAATTTTGAGATTTTAATCTGCTGTCTATCTTTTGCACTGCTCAGGAAGAAATACATTTGTTTCTTTTTCTCTGGGGGTTGTACTGAATGCAGAATCTTGAATCTTAGGGTGTTTTTAAAAAATATATTAGTACTTTTAGTTTTTGGTCCCGTATTTGCATAGGGGTTATCTGTGTTCTGGTAGTAATGAATGTTGAGAAGCATACAGTGTGTTTTGTGTAGTTTAATTTTGTGTTTAACCATTACCATTATGTTAATTAGATTATAATGTGTGTATATATATGAAAAATGAATGGAATAAATGGTGTTATAATTAGTATTATTATGGGGGGTCTGGCCCGCGACAACTTGTGTCTTGGATTTCGGCCCCTTAATATGATTGAGTTTGACACCCCTGCCCTAAAGAAAGGGAGGAAAAAGTTATCTTGGCTTATATTCAGATAGGCTTTGTGACAGGGCCGGTACCTGTATTCTCCGGAACCCGGTCCCTGCTCACCCGAGCGCAACTCCGGCGTGCTTCCGATGAAGGAAGGAAGTCCTGTTGGAATATCTTTACTTGTCAGCAATCAAATATCAAAAATAAACAAATCAGCTTCACTTGTTCAAAGTCCCTTTATTCAGTGAAACGATGTTGGGAGCACCGTCCCCCTTAAGCATTCAAATAAAAATCAAAGTCCAAATAGAATGCTTAAAACAAATATCAAAAATAAAGTATGGAGTGGACCCACTGGAATGGGTTTACCACTGCTACCTTCAATCAGGCAATTCAGGTAAGTAACAGTTCAATAATGCAATTACTAACAGAACTTTAGAGGGGTTGTCTTTATCCTAAGAAGGTAAAGGAACCTTTTTCCCTCTCACAAGTTCTGGGCCTCCAAGCTCAGCAAGTCTTAAAGCTGGGCTGTAACCAACAGAGAAGCTGTTGGTGGGGGGAGGGGAGTAAAGGAATTCACTTATCACTTTTCTGAAATTTCAGAATGCCAATAATGGCCCCACTATCCCAACCTGGATCTTAAGTGAATTCTCCCCAAAATGACAACATTTACTTCCCTCACATTCACATACAGGAGTCCCCAATTCAGGCCAATTGAATTAACAAAAAAAACGTTTTTGTTTTTTTTTTCTTAGCACAAGTCTATGCAGTTTCCCACACACAGCACTACTGCACAACAATACTCTATCAACAGAGAAAGCTCCTGCCTGCACAAACCTCCAGACCTGCCACTTATCCTCACTCCAGGAGCATGTCTTCAGGCAGTCCAAGGTTTTCTCCCCAATCCATGGGTTCAGGCAGAGCTGGCTGGTTGGCAATAGGGTCAGTGTCAGCTTCCTGCATTATCACATCCTCACAGTCAGGAACATAATCAGGAGAGACCCTTCCCTGAGCTGGCTCAGGGCCAACTAACTTTCCTCTCCTCAGAGCAGCCTCTATATTGTTCAGCCGAACACACCCTGCTCTCTGAGGGGGAGGAGTTACCTGCACTGGTTGCCTAGCTTGTCTTGGGTTTTTCCTTATGGGTTTCAGCTGGGAGTGAACAGGAGGAGGGAGGTTCCTCTGGAGCTCTTCTGAGCTGTTCTGCTCCCCTTCCTCTACTCCCTGCAGTTCAGCCTGCTTTAAGTTAAAGGGAAATACACATTTTTCCCTGGGACTAGTCACAATCCTATCCCCGTGGTTAGCTCGCTGTATGCCAGGATAGGGTTTAGTCACCGGCAGCTCTGGGATGAGCGGAGCCACAGGGGACGGATTGTGACAGCTTATTTTCAAGTATATGTGGCAATTCCTATAGTTGATAGATCAGAGACTTTGGAAAACATGAAGCTGCTGCAAAATTCTATAGTCAAAATTCACATAATTAGAGTTGTGCATTTATGGATTTCTTTTTAAAAAAAAAAAAATGGTGTGGCAGCCATATTAGTCCACTTTTAAAATGTAATAAATTAAAATGAAACAAACTGAAAATAAGATATAGTCAAAAAGGTAACATTTTTGATTAGCTTTCAAAGGCAACATCTTCTCCTCCTGATCAGAAATGAACAAAATGACAATTTTCAGAATACTGTATATGTAAAACATGAAATATTTGATCATTTTCCCTTATATTCTGATTTGTCATCATTTGCCTATTTCTGAAAGCTAATCAAAAAATGTATTACATATTGGGCTCCTTTAACAAAGGTGCGCTAGCGTTTTTAGCGCACGCACAAGATTAGCGCGTGCTAGCTGAAAAACTACCGCCTGCTTAAAAGGAGGCAGTAGCATCTAGCGCACGCAGCATTTTAGCGTGCGCTAAAACCGCTAGCGTACCATCTTATTTTTCTTTTTTGCTGTTTTAATTTATTACTTTTTTGAAAAATAAATTTACAGCATTTACATAACTTGTGGAAAAAGACACTGTATATGTGATTTGCATAGAATACTTTGATTGCTGAAAATTTACAAATGCTACATAGTGTCTCAGGATCTGAATGCTGGTTTTTTTTTTGTTTCCAATATGTTTCTCATTGTGTTGGCTTCTCACTGTTAGCGACTTGTGTCAACTATTGGTCTTTCTTATTTATTCTGTTGTGGAAACAAGTGTTGCATTCAGCAGAAACTGTACTGCCTAGATTCACATATTGAATACAGCTTGATGACCTCCACATTATTTTATGAAAGCAGAAGTACAAAGATGTTATTAAAAACTCAATTTGTTGAATTCTATGAGCTGTAAAATAGGTTTCCATTACTAGAAATATTTACAATGGTCTTGTAATAAAATATCTTAATCCACCAAAAAGGAATAATTCCCTCATTTGAACTGACTTGTTTCAAGGACAGTTCACTGAATAAACATCTTAGATTTTATTTAAATAACTAACTAATGTTCACCGGTGAGTACCCAGGAAATCTCGTTCTGACTTGTATTTCAAATCTAACCATAGAGAGTCTCTGGGGTTTGTACGCAGCAAACACCTTATCTTATTTTCTCTTGCAGCTATTTTTAGAGAGCGCTCATGACTCTCTTCTGTGTAATTTTTTTTCAAATTCAGAATTTCTGCTTTCCATTGAATAGTGCCAGTGCTGCTATGACTTCAAACTTCTCTTGGGTTTCTGGACTACTTTCTTTTACCCTTTTTATTTTTAAACATACTTTCAATACAAATACTGACTAACCAGCCTGTCAAGTCTGCTCAGTTTATTCCTGCCACATTACAAGGAGCATTCCCCTTCAATCAGGCCAAATGTGTCATCTTTCCCATTTATATTCTCATACCATCTTGGACATATAAGCATACAGACCCCTCACTTAATTCATATTCTGCACACCTGCCTGCCAATATCAAGCATAACGCTGTGGAATAATTTTAAAAGCAAACATGAGCATTGCTGTGGCTTGGATATCTAGTCTTAGGTCTTCTTTGTAGCTTGTCAGACTGCCCGCATTTCTACTAGAACTTGAAACTACCAAATAGGAGACTGCATTTCTAAGGTTTCATACCATACATTTTGGCATTCATTCTGTCATTGAATCATGCCATTTGAACATGATTCTGCCATTGCTTCACTTTCTTAACTAATGAGCCTTTGGCCCAGATGCACAAAACTCATCATGCATTTAATGATTGTCCTACATCTAATTATTTCAGCTATCGCACAAAACAGCAAATCATGGGTTTTTTCTGTGGTTTGTAGCAGCCTCCGATAATCATATATATATATATATATATATACATTACAACTAGCTCATCAGTATTAAAATGAGTACTCTAATCAATGCCCATAAAATGAAGCATCGGTTTTCAACACTCCGAAATCTCAGATAGGTCTGGAGGTACTGGTAGCATTAAAAAAAAAAAGCCAGCTTTTTTCTTTTTTTAATGGGAACAGATAGTGTTCAAACACACACTATCTGTACCCATTAAAAAAAAGAGCCAGCATCCTCCCGACGATGGTCCCCAAACTTTTAAAAATTTGGCAGAAGGGATACTCACTTTCTCCTGCCTCGGCCACCACAACACCACCATGAAAATTGGCAAGAGGGATGCTTATTCCCTCCTGCCTCAGCCACCCAGACCCCCCCCCCCCACACACACCCCTGACCCTACTGTGAAAATCGACAGGAGGGATGCCCACTCCCCTCCTGCCTTGACCACCCAGATCTCCACCCCATGACCTGACCTCCCTCTCCCCCCCCCCATACCTTATTCAGATGATAGGAGGGAAGTCACTCCCTCCTGCTGGTAGGCCCACCTCTTCAAAATGGCAGGCCTTCCCTTTCCTGGTGCATACTGGGATGCACTGAGAGGGGTCTAAAACCACTCCCATAGGAGGGGCCTTTGGTAACTGAACCAGAATCTTGGGCCTCTCCTAGTGCAACAGGAAGGGGTCTATGGACCTGATTGCCCCAGGTACCTAAGGCCCCACCTATGGGAGTGGCTTTAGATGCCTGGACCTGAGTCTTAGGCCCCTTCCAGTGCATCCCATTTTGAAGAGGCAGGCCTGCCAGCAGGAGGGAATGGGCATCCCTCCTGCTGTCATCTGACTAAGGTATGGGGGGATTGGGTTGGTTTGGGTTGTGGGGTGGCTGGGTGGCCAAGAAAGTCATTTGTATGTGAAACTGTTTGACCATCAATTTCCGTTTTCAAATCAGACATTTACTGGCCCCACAGTGACCCACAGGATTTTAACAGCAATTTTAGAGCATCCAGGCCTTTGTTCTTATCATATGCCCTTTAAGGCACAATAGGTCCCCAGAGGACTTCCCTGTCCCCAGAGGACTTGCAATCCAAGATTGTACCAGAAGCAATGAAGAATTAGGTGACTTGCTGAAGGACACAAGGAATGTTGGTGGCATTTGAACCCCGGTCTCTGGTTCACAGTCAGCTACTCTAACCACTAGACTAATGCATTTACAGCTAAAAATTCCAACATCCTTTTTGCAAAAATTCTCTATGTATCAGGGCTGGGTTTCCGATTATGAAAGCACCTAGGATGTCCCTATGTCATACAGCATACCACAATAGTCCTCCAGATCTTGGTTTGGGGTTTTTTTTGTTGTTGATTTATTTTTAAAGAGATACTTGAAATGCAAATATGACCACTGCTGAAGTTGTTCCAGTGTTCTCCTTTCAGCACTTCCTATATAATTCCTTTTTCTAGAACTTCCCTTTCCATTGAAACTTCCCTTTCCATTGAAGGCAGGCTTATCTGCTTTGAATCACCAATACCCTCAGTCATTTGAATTTCACTTCTCTTCTAGGATATGCATGTTTTAGATGCATACAGGTTTCTGAGCACAGCCCACACTATTCTGGTAATGCACCTATGTACTTCTGGAGCTACGGTTTCTACTAAGGTATAAGGAGAGGTATAAATTCCTACAGCTCCAGTCAGCACCTTGTTGCAATGTTTTGCTATACTCAAGTCACACCTAACCTCATTTCTCTTTCTTGCTCAGAAGCTATCATACACTGCTCTGTACATCTATGTTCCTTCTAAGCTGAGCACATGAGCAATTACTCAGATTCTAAGAGCAGTGCTCACAAATTCCTTGCAAATTTGGAAAATTGTTTTTTTAAGAACTTATTGCTCATATGAAAAAAAAAATTTTTAGAGCTTGTTGCTCCCATGAGTAAAATTTGCATGCACCCAGCCAATCCTTAGAGGGTGCACTGATCCGCATTCACATAGATTTTGTGTTCTGCCTCCACTGTATACAAATCTCTCTCATGAATATTCATTGTGGATATCCTGGAAATCTGATTGGCTGGGATGCCTCCAGGATCAGGTTTGGAAACCACTGCTCTAAGAACTACCCCTTTGTACACTTTGAATGCATCTTATTTATTTCAAAAAAGCTGTGTCTGAACAAAATGGATCAAAAGAAATGCACAAGAAATCATATATGGATTTTTTAAAATATAGGATTTTCTAAAGCTAGAGGACTGTGACTAACAGGTTTAATCAGAAGTCCAAGAAGGTACTAAAAATTAGGGAAGGTGATTTCTTTTGGGAGAAAAAAAAGGAAATAAATGGGGGAGGAAGAATTAAATTGTAGTTAAATTATTCCATTTTCACACCCGTGTCCTCAAGATAGCTGCAACAGTTTGCCTGTTCATTTGCCTGTTGAAAATCAGAGCTTACCTCCCATGTTTGGAGACTTTTACCAAGTTTGGGAACACCTTCTGATTGCTGTCCTCTGCCCAAATCAAATTGTTGATAGGCCTAAGAAGAAGAAAGAAAGAAATAGAGACCTGCTAGAAAGTAAAATCCAACCTGTTAGATGCCTTCTCAAAAAAGCTATTTGTTTTGATAGTACAGGCAAAGTAGGCAGACTGAACAAATTCTATGGAAGTCCTACTACCTTGACACTTAATATTCTCCTGAGAAAAAGGAACCAAAGACAAGTAATAGTAAGGGTTATGACAACTTAAAATACTATTATCAATCAATAGGCAAGAGTGGAGAGTTTAGCATGTGATTAAAAACAGGAAAAAAATGTAGGGGAGAACTGAAGTTGCAAACCTCAACAAGACAAGGAGGCAGACAACTAATCTATATATAGAAATACACGTCTTTTCAGAAATATGTTAAAACTGTATTTATGAGCGTATTTGGTAGTAATCACTTCAACATCTCACTCAATGTGCTGAGCCAACTAAGCTAGTTTTTCCCATGAAATGATGCTTCCACAGAACTCAATACCCAACCAAGAGCAGCCCTCCCAGTCACCTAATAGTCCACAGGTGAATGATTACGAATTCCCTGTTAATCACCAATGTTCCAAGAAATTATGATATACCATATTGTTTCTCATACCCCACAATTGTCTACTAGGAATCATTGCAGGAACATCATGAGTAATATAGAATGGACTTTAGGTCCTGCGATATAGTGAGAATAGATGTGATTTTAATGCTTTCCTAAATTGAAGATAGGAAGGGATCTGGTGTAGATAGGTCAGGAAGCAGATCCAAATTTTGGAGCCTTGGAACTTGAAGGTGGATTGGAAGAGTGATTTTCTTCAGACTTGGTGTGGAAAGGGAAGCGGTAGTTTACAGTGTTGGATCATTCTTGAGCTGTGGAAGGAGTACATGACCTGAATGGTGGATGTTAATCCGTATGTATTTTCCCCATATATAGCTTTGTGAACCATACATGCGACTTTAAATTGGATTCTGCTCTTCTCTTGACTGGTAGTCAGTGGAGCTCTGCCAGTAGTGGGTTTGAAGTTTCAAATCGGACTTGCGAAGGATGAGTCTAGCCACTGTGTTTTGGAGTAGCTGCAATCTCTTAAAACTTTTCACTGGAATGTTGCACTATGCAGAGTTGCAATAGTCTAGGTATGAAGTAAGACTGCTTGGGCTACTATCCTGAAGCTGGTCAGGCTCAAGGCTGATCTTATCGCCCTCAGCTGTCTCAGTCTGAAGAAGAATTATTTTGATCAGTGAGGTGATCTGCTCTCTCATGGTAAAATGAGTTCTGAGTGTAGCAGTGAGTTGTGGTCGCTGAAGCAGAGTACTTTCATCTTCCATTTGTTGAGCTTGAAGAAGTTTGGATCCTCAATCAGTTGCATTATGTGTTGCAATGTGTCTGTGAAGGAGTCTTTGGCTACACAAAGGACACGATCACCGTCTTCTCTATCTTCATTTGTGATCAGACCTCCATAATGTGATCCAGTGAAATCAATTAAGAGAAAGAGAGAACTATAATGTAGGTATGAGAATTACTCTCTGATGTATTCAATCTTGTCACACCTCTGGTTTGGTGTAATTACTCTAGGATTGATCTATACTAGACAAAAAATGTATACTGTATATTGTAAATGTATACTGTATAATGTATACTGTATATTGTAAATGTATACTGTATGTGTAATATATTCATACACACATTTATTCATTCATTTTTTTTTTTTGCCCATCCTCTCAAAACGGGTTACAAGTTTACATACATAACATAAGTTAGCAATAAGACAGGTGGAGTGAGGACTTCAATTAAAGATAGGTCAATTTTAACATTAGAGGCACAGACTTCTTATGGTAGTAGAAAAGTTTCTATACTCATATATGCATAATATATACACATATATACATTTGCATACACCACTAAAATGACTAAAATAAGAACACAAAAAACTGGCTCCAAACCAAATTATTCTAAATGGAGATTAATAATCATCGCTGTGTATCACTGGCATAAAACAGTTGCACTATTTGCTTAATGAAACTAAACACTGACAGTAAGGATAAATAAAAACAAACATAGTTGCAAAATTCTCACTGCACTAAGGGTTTTATATCTCTCTTTCATAACACTACTAATTAAACTTGTAATTGTGTCTGACAACTATATGAACAGTTCAGTATAAAACTGTAATATACAATCTTGCATCTTCCTACAGAAAACACAAAAGAAATGTAATTAGCAGCATCAAGATAGTGATTTTAAATTCTCTTTGACCACTATATGCAGTCTGGGCATATAGCTTTTAAACAAAAAGATTTAAAGTTGGCAACTATTGCTAAAAACTGAAATAGCCAATGACATGATATTTTCTAAATCACTGGACCTTCAAAGAGACATCTCAAATTCTTTCAAAGAGACTAATAACTCCTCACCCCCCTAAAAAAAAACCAAAAAAAACAACCCTCACAATATAGCTATCTTTGTAGAAGACATGAAAACTTCAATTTTCCGTTTTTCTTGTCACAATCATGTAGAAATAAAATGTCAAAAAACAAATATACAAATTAGATTGCCCTCAGCAATATTAATATTCAAGGTGAAGTGCAAGTTTTGGGTATAGAAGCCGACTATGAAAAGTTATGAGCGATATGGCATTGTACCAAATGGCTGGCTCACCCAATCATCAATATGTACACAACTGATTAGCTTTAAAATCTAAGAATAGCATTCTCCTGAGCTGAAATTATGTTTTTTTCCTTCCACCATCCCAGACAACCTACCATTTGGTTTGCTTAGTTTTTGTTTAAATTTATTTCATTATTTTTGACTCTCCTCTTCTTGGGTTTTTTTAAATATAAAAAAAAACCAAGAAGAGGAGAGCAGAAAGGACTACAGGATGAAACTGAAAGAAGCCAAGAGAGAGATACGTTTGGCGAAGGCACAGGCGGAAGAACAAATGGCTAAAAATGTAAAAAAGGGAGATAAAAATTTTTTCAGATATATTAGTGAAAGGAGGAAGATAAAAAATGGAATTGCTAGGCTAAAAGATGCTGGGAACCAATATGTGGAGAGTGATGTGGGGAAAGCAAATGTGCTAAACAAATACTTCTGTTCTGTGTTCACAGAAGAAAATCCTGGAGAAGGACCGAGATTGTCTGGCAAAGTTACATGAGAAAATGGAGTAGATTCTGCGACGTTAACGGAGGAGGGTATTTATGAGCAACTTGAAAAACTGAAGGTGGACAAAACGATGGGACCAGACGGGATCCATCCCAAGATACTAAGGGAGCTCAGAGAGGTTCTGGCGAGTCCTATTAAAGACTTGTTCAACAAATCTCTGGAGACGGGAGTGATTCCTGGGGATTGGAGGAGAGCGGATGTGGTCCCTATTCATAAAAGTGGTCACAGGGATGAAGCAGGAAACTACAGGCCGGTGAGTCTCACTTCAGTTGTTGGAAAAATAATGGAAGTGTTGCTGAAAGAAAGGATAGTATACTTCCTTGAATCTAATGGGTTACAGGATCCGAGGCAACATGGCTTTACAAAAGGTAAATCGTGCCAACCGAACCTGATTGAATTTTTTGATTGGGTGACCAGAGAGCTGGATCAAGGACATATGCTAGATGTAATTTACTTGGATTTCAGCAAAGCCTTTGATACAGTTCCTCATAGGAGGCTGTTGAACAAACTTGAAGGGCTGAAGTTAGGACCCAAAGTGGTGAACTGGGTCAGAAACTGGCTGTCGGACAGACGCCAGAGGGTGGTGGTTAATGGAAGTCACTCGAAGGAAGGAAAGGTGAATAGTGGAGTCCCTCAGGGTTCGGTGCTGGGGCCAATCCTGTTCAATATGTTGTGAGTGACATTGCTGAAGGGTTAGAAGGAAAAGTGTGCCTTTTTGCAGATGATACCAAGATTTGTAACAGAGTAGACACCGAAGAGGGAGTGGAAAATATGAAAAAGGATCTGCAAAAGTTAGAGGAATGGTCTAATGCCTGGCAACTAAATTTCAATGCAAAGAAATACAAAGTAATGCATTTGGGGATTAATAATAGGAAGGAACCATATATGCTGGGAGGAGAGAAGCTGATATGCACGGACGGGGAGAGGGACCTTGGGATTATAGTGTCCGAAGATCTGAAGGCGAAAAAACAGTGTGACAAGGCAGTGGCTGCTGCCAGAAGGATGCTGGGCTGTATAAAGAGAGGCGTAGTCAGCAGAAGGAAGAAGGTGTTGATGCCCCTGTACAGGTCATTGGTGAGGCCCCACTTGGAGTATTGTGTTCAGTTTTGGAGACCGTATCTGGCGAAAGACGTAAGAAGACTTGAGGCGGTCCAGAGGAGGGCGACAAAAATGATAGGAGGCTTGTGCCAGAAGACGTATGAGGAGAGACTGGAAGCCCTGAATATGTATACCCTAGAGGAAAGGAGAGACAGGGGAGATATGATTCAGACTTGAAGGGTATTAACGTAGAACAAAATCTTTTCCAGAGAAAGGAAATGGTAAAAACCAGAGGACATAATTTGAGGTTGAGGGGTGGTAGATTCAAAGGCAATGTTAGGAAATTCTACTTTACGGAGAGGGTAGTGGATGCCTGGAATGCGCTCCCAAGAGAGGTGGTGGAGAGTAAAACTGTGACTGAGTTCAAAGAAGTGTGGGATGAACACAAAAGATTTAGAATTAGAAATTAATATTAAATATTGAACTAGGCCAGTACTGGGCAGACTTGCACAGTCTGTGTCTGTGTATGGCCGTTTGGTGGAGGATGGGCTGGGGAGGGCTTCAATGGCTGGGAGGATGTAGATGGGCTCGAGTAAGTCTTAACAGAGATTTCGGCAGTTGGAACCCAAGCACAGTATCGGGTAAAGCTTTGGATTCTTGCCCAGAAATAACTAAGAAGAAAAAAAAATGTAAAAAAAATTTAAATTGAATCAGGTTGGGCAGACTGGATGGACTATTCGGGTCTTTATCTGCCGTCATCTACTATGTTACTATGTATATTACAAAAACACACACACATGAAAAGCATATGCAAATAAGCGCCAAAATTTTCACCTAAGTGCTTAACAGCATATGCCATCGCAAGATGGGTATATACATCTGAGTTCTGTACATGTATAAGCATCTCTCTGACATTTAGATACCCAACACATCATTTGTGTCCTGACTGCCTTTGATATGGCAACAAGAGTCTTATCTGCAATGTCCTTCTATCATGTGCCCAGCTGCTCAAGCATCTTACTGTTACTGCAGTAGATTCATCCATCGTTGCTGGCATCAAGGAGCATTTCCAACATTTAATAGACACTTATTTTCTTGTTCATCCACTAAACAATTTAGGCTCTCTTTTACACCCATGTCTGGAAGACAATCCAATTACCTTCCCAGTTTGACGTAAAATCATAGGCAACTGAATCTTTGGGAAAGTTATACCAAAATCAGATTGAAATGGAAGGCTCTATTTATGATGTATGAACAGTTGTACAGAATACTGCCTCTTTTTATATTTTAATAAAAAATATTTAAATATAAAATTTTAAGTGTTTAAGGCTTGTGCTAATGAGGACAAAGTCCACGAGGATGAGGACGAACTTTGTCCCTGTGTCATTCTCTAAATTTTCAAACACAAACCAAGGTGGATAACCATGACTGTTGAAGGATTTGGGGGGGTTTATGGAAGGGGGTGAGAAATCTAAAAAATAAAAAGTCAAAGAAATAAATTAATTCCTTTTCAAGAAATTTCTCATCACAAGATCAGGAAATTCTGTCAGGAATTTTAAATCTCTTTTTATTATGGGTTACATCTTATAAGGACTCAAACCTAGTAACAGCTGCACTGCCCATTCTATTGCTACGGGCTACCTGGTAGTGCACCTTTGTAAAAGCCAACCAAAGAAAAGATGTTTGGTTATTTTGGTTGGTTCATCTTATAGCCAAGAGTTAGTCCTTGTTCCCCTTACATATACACTGTTAATCTATACTGAAGAAACCCTAGACAAGATCACAAGATTATGTCTCAATTTCAGACTAAGTTTTTCATTTCTTTTGAAAAGGCAGAGTAATCAAGAAAGTTATATGGGGTAATTTTATAACAAGGCACTAATGTGAAAAGTCTAGAAAGCTGTTTATGCCTAAAAAGTAACATTGGTACCTATACGCCTTTATCAAATATTTTGTACAACTCCCAGTAGAGCACAAATTTCCTCCTGCCCCAAAAGGCAGAGTAAATGTGCACTTGCATCATAGCTATGTTCCAGATACAACTCTACAGATTACATAAGTTAGCACAACCATGCAGTGAATATGCTTTAGGTATGCATGCCCATGCATATTTTTTTTCTGAGATGTAGCCTATGTACAAAATTGCATCAGAGGAGAAGCTTCCGCCCACACACACGCGACTGCAGGCAGGCAGGCTTTACCGACTTCAGCAAGTTTCTTTACTAAAGCACCGCGAAGGTGGGAGGGAGATAGATTTGGCCGGAGGGAGGGGGCCGTGCATGATCGGTGACTGCGCAGCTTCCCTCCCTTAACTGCAGGGACAAGGCCATTCACCGCTCCACGGGGCGGTGGATGGCCTTGTCCCCATGCCCGCAGTGAGTACTTTTTCCCCCACACCGTTTTGGCGGGTTACCCGCGGCTAGCCATGGGTAACTGCCACCGTGTCATTCTCTACTTTAAATCTCCCCAACTCTACTAAAAATACTAGAACCCAGAGGAAACCCTCCCCCCCAAAAAAAAAAACCCACACTCCACGCAAATCCCAAACAACAACAGACAGACAGGGTGGGGACTGTACCGGTCTGGAGAGTCTAAAAGAAAGAAAATTGGCAGGTAAGAATCCAATTTCTCCTTCTTTAGCGCTTCTCCAGACCAGCAAAGTTCACTGAGATGTACCAAAGCAGTACCCATCATGGGTAGGACTCCCAGAGGGCCACCACCAGAACATGCTCACCGAACACAGCGTCCCGATCAGGGCTGTGGAGTTGGTAGATAAATCCTTCAACTCAGTTTCTGGTACCCATGACTCCGACTACAGTACCCAAAATTGACTCCGACTCCACAGCCCTGATTTCAACGCGGCTGAACAAAGGAATGCAGATATCCACTGGAGGCACAAGAGAAGACTCAGCCCAAGAAGCTGCCTGATCCAGAGTGGAATGAGCCTTAAGAAATTCCGGAACAGGCTTCTTCTGAGAAAGGTATGCAGAAGCGATAGTTTCCTTGATCCAGTGCACAATGCTAGCCTTGGAAGCACCGTCCTCCTTATGAGGACCCACTAAGAGGATAAAAAGATGATCTGATTTCTAGAACTCCTGGGTCTACTGAACATAAGAGCAAAGAACCCGACAGACATCCAACTTGCGCAACTGCTTTTGCTCCAAAGAGCTCTCAAGACTACCAAAGACCGGGAGAACCACAGACTGATTGGCATGAAAAGACGAAGCCACCTTTGGCAGAAAGGAAGGAACAGGCCACAGCACAACCCGCTCCTTATAAAACTCCAGGATGGGAGGCCTACAGGAGAAAGCCTGCGGCTCGGAAACGGGTCTCGCAGAAGTATTGACCACCACGAAGACCACCTTGAGAGTAAGGTCCTTCAATGAGCAGGAACCCAGGGGTTCAAAGGGTAGGTGCACTAGCATGGACAGGACCAGACTGAGATCCCAGCTCAGAACCAAAGGCTGCACTGGAGGCCGAAGCAATTTGACTGCCTTCAAAAAGCAAACCATGTCCAGATAAGAAGTTAAATGTCTACCCTGCAGAAAACCCGCGAAACGCAGACAAAGCCACAAGTTGAACCCAGAGAGAAGACCAGGCTAGGCCATCCTGCAAAAACTCCAAGATCATGCCCCCCCCCCCCGCCCGATGGGCCCCATGAAAGGACTGCATGCACTGAAAGAAACAGCCCCAGGGAGATCTAGAGGCAGGAAAAGAAGCCGTCCCACGACCAGGACAATATCTGTGAAAATCACAGAAATGCCCCCGAGCAACGCCTCCCCATGCATGTGGGCGGGAACGATCATCAGGAAGACAGGGCATCTTAGAGTCCATTAAGGTCTGGCCTAACTTGCCCAAATCCTCGCCAAACAAGAAAGATCCCTGAAAGGGAAATTTCATCAGCTTAGCCTTAGATGCCGCATCCACCGACCAAGCCCGGAGCCACAGGGTACGATGAGTGGCCACCCCGAGAGCCATGGATTTGGCCGACGCACGCAACAGATCATACACTGCAACTCCAGGCGGTATATTAAGTTTTTAAATAAATAAATACATGGCATCTAAGAGATAAGAAGCACCTATCTCTATCTTAGCTACTTCCTGTTCCACCAAGGACCAGTCATCAGAATCCCAGTCAAGGACACGCTCGGCCCACCAAAAACATGCCCGAGCCACCAGACTGCCTCACATCACCGCAGCAACATAAAAATACTGCTTAAGAAGAGACTCCAACCTATGCTCCTCAGAGTCCCTCAAAGCTGAGCCACCCTCTACCGGCACCGAATGCCACTTCGAAATGGCTGAAACCACCGCATCCACAACTTGCGACTTCAAGGTATACCTATCCCCCTCCGGGATGGGATGCAGGCAAGCCATAGATCGCGCAAAACGAAAAGGCGACTGACGCCTTCCACTGTGCCAGCACAATATCCCGAATATCCTGATGCATAGGAAAAGAGCAGGAAGCTGAGCGGATCCCCCGAAGCAGGGGGGTCCACCACACGCGGGGGCTCCTTCACGTTCTCCTCGAAGTCCAACACCAAGGAGATATGAAGAATAAGCTCCTGGAGCTCTTCCTGCTGAAAAATGAGCACCACAGATGAATCCTCACCAGCTAGCGGAACCAGCTGCATCCTTACCCCCAAGAGAATCCTAGAGGTCCAGTTGTAGTGAAAGGTCTAAGTTGAATTTGGGGTCATTTGTGATGCAACTCATACACCCAGAGGGTGGTGTACATATATTCATTTTTTCTAAATAAGAAAATACATGAAGTTTGCACAGATAGGCTGTACTGATCCCTAAGCAGGTGGGCAAAGCCATATAGATGAAACCTTCTAGAACTGTCTACTCCATCATATGTTATCACACACTTGTATGGCAAATTCATTTCTTTTTGTTTGCTTACAATAAAACACAGCAGTTGAAATTCTATTAAAATTACATAGGGCATATTTAACAAAACAGAAAGGAGCTTTTCTATATTTATGAAATGAAGCTACTTGTATTAAATGTAAGATTCATTTCTAAAGACACCAGTTATCAGAGCTTTTCCCTGCTGTTATCAGAATTACCAGAAAGAAAAAGTATAATCACCATTTGAAGACAGTACAGGATAAGGTAAAGAAAAAAAAAGGGCTAAATTCATGTCTCTACAATGCTTTTATCTGAGGTGTTTTATGCATTACAAAATAAAAACACATTAAAAAAACTACAGTAGAGCAGGTTTTCTGAGCTTAAGCAGGTTATTTCTACAGGCAAAAACCTGCAACACTGTACAGCCTAGACAGGATCTTGGTTTATTAACCATTGTGTGCAGTGGAAGGGGAGGGGGTACACACAGAATGGAAAGAAAGCCTTAGCAAGCCAGGCCCTAAAGTTTCATCTAAAAGATACCAACTTTTTATCAGATTATTTCTGTTATATATTATGTAAGACTGTCGGTTCATAAAAGGAAATACAGTTTCTACTGAGCCACCAATAACCCTGCTTACCTTCTGCTCTCTCACAGGATTTAAACCCAATGTGATATATTCCACTAGTCAGTACTTAAAATGAAGACTAAAAAAATTCAACCGACAGGTAGTATGTACCTAGGCTAGGGCTACCAGATTTTCTGATGCAGAAACCCAGACATGTGGCCCCGCTCTGTTCTGCCTCCAGCCCCGCCCCATTACACCCCAGCCCCATAAAGCCTCATCTTTCTTCTGGCCTCAGGGCAGTGTCTGGAGGGCCTCCAAGCATGCGCAGATGCGGGTGACATCATCCACGCAAGCTCAGAGGTCCTCCAGATGCGGCTGGGGATTTCCAAACCCTGACAAACTACCGGATTTTGGAAAGTCTATCTGGATACCCAGACAGTCCTCTAAAAAGAGAACATGTCCAGGTTTCTCCGGACGTCTGGTAACCCTAACCTAGGCTATATGCAAAAATATAACCTAGCTCGATGAGGATTTAATCATTGTAAAGATTATTTATATTATGTGCCTTCTAAAAATATAAGCACTCAATATTCAAACCTTTTGGCAAAACATGTGTTTGTATTTCTAAAATTAAAACAAATTTTGTTGATGAGCAAATTGACTATCTAGTGGGAGGGGGAGGGGGGCTGACAAATACCTTGTGTTGTAATAATTGTCCTGAATACTAAGGGCTCCTTTTACTAAGGTGCACTAGCATTTTTAGCGCATGCAGGATATTACTGCGCACTATGCGGCTAGCACTAACGAGCGTCTAATGCGTGCGGCAATGTAGCACGCACTATTCCGCGCACTAATGCTCTAACGCAGCTTCGTAAAAGGAGCCCCAAGTCAAAGACTGATGAGAAACCAGAAGGTCATAACCATTACTGAGGAATTCCCGCTAATCAAAAATGCTTTCAATTTAAAGTTGTGCGATATTCGTAGCTTTTTTGTCCATTGAAAAGCCACAAAAAGAACATGGTCTTGACTACCACCAAGCACTACTGTTCAAAACTGGGACAAGGACCTGGGTATTTCTCTTTTACCTCTCCTGTAAATTACATTCCTATGTAGTTTCTTGTTTCTGGACATTAGATGCCTTAACTTTTCATCTAGCCTAGCACACTTTTTGCAAGAAATTCTTTTTTAATAACAGGTAACTGTGCTGTGTCCATAAATCTCTATATTTAAAGAAAGGCTCACAATACTGTGTCAACTGGCAAAGGTGTTGACACTAAGGATTAGGATTGGTGGATCTTCTAAAACAGAAATCTCATTGCTTTTACTGATGAAAAATTGGCCTCAATGACAAACTCACTTTTTAAACATCACGATGCCTGAACATCAAAACAGGTAATATTGAAAATAAACATTTATAATACAGATGCAAGATCAACATTTACAGATCAAACCCAGTAAGATGACTGAATATGGCAATCTTACTAAAATCAGATTATGGTAGTGCAAAGAGGCTCTGTACTTACTTTGATCAGCATAATTTTTTGCTTTCAGTTCAAGTTGCCTGGTTTGAGATTCTAACAATTCCACACGGGTGTGCAAGTCTTTTTTCTCCTGCTCTTGAGAATCTTCAAATTCAATAAATTTCTGATTAAAACCACAAAAATACATACACTGTTAATGTGGCAGGTCAACACATTCTCAAATTCTTAACTGTAGATGAACAATCTCTAAAATAACTCAAAATTAGAAAGAAAATAAAAGTAAACTTTCTGATTATTTCTTGGATATGATTAGAGCCAAAATTGATTGCCCCTTAATTGCAAAGGAAGATTAGGAATGGTGACAGGTCAAAAGCGCGCAAGACAATTGCGCGCGGACAAAAACACGCACACAACTCAGCGCAATGACAATCGCGCTCACAGACAATTGCGCTAAACACAATTGCGCACAACTATATCTCCGCACAAGACAATTGAGCGCAGCGATAACTGAGCGTGAGACAATTTAGCGCAAGATAACTGAGCGCAATGACAATTTAGCACGCCCTTAGATGCCGCTTGGCGAACGAAGGACACGCGCACGTAGAGCACGTTAACACGTGATCACGTCAATGTGTGTTCAGTATGATTCCCTTGACTCTTTGCGAATTCAATATAAGTCACATGAATGCATTTTCGTTACTATGGTGAATGCATTTTCGTTACTATGGTTACATTTCCCCATGATATATGTCCTCCGAACAGCGTTTCAATATAAGTCACGTGAATGCATTTTCGTTACTATGGTTACATTTCCTCATTATATATGTCCTCCGAACAGCCCGCCTTCCTTTCGCTGCCTGACCGTGTCCGTTATAGGTAAAGATCTGGTTTTGCTAGTACGTGATCTATAACGAATATGCGCTCAGTTATCTTGCGCTCACTTGTCCCGCTCGTGCACATTACGGAAAATAATTTGCGCTCAAATGTCTTACGCTGTGTCTTCACGCTCACTTGTCTTCGCGCTCAATTGTCTTGCGTGCAATTGTCTATGAACCGTTAGGAACTTATCTTGATAATTTTCTTTCTAGTAAATAGGCACATCACTCTTGAACCTATGGGTATCCCTGGTTGTGAAATCCTGTGTAGAGAGCGTCATTTACATTTTTTCTGTTCCACCTCCCATCCCTCTGGGCTGAACTCCAGTTCCTCAGTTTGTATCTGAGCATATGATCAGCCCTAGAGAAGAAACATAACAGTGAGGGGTATGGGGAATCTCCCCAAGAAACAAGTCTGTTGTGCTCATATAACCAAATAGGCTTCAAAAACCCAAAAATAATACCAATAAAATAGAAAACTAAAGCAACAAAATTGGTAAAAGACCCTTCACTCCCAATGAGATTGACACCCACAATTTAAATTTAGCAAAAAAATAGAACATGCTAATAATAATAATGGGATTTTAGTATGGGCTCAGTTAACTCTTAGAATCGTGATTAGCCCCTGGCAAGTGTTCATAGGTGACTAGCACCAGACCAACGGTCTAAATAAACCCTGCCCCATGCATCATCAGTTTCCCTATTTCAAATCAACTTTCTTATGCAAATAAGTATAAAGTCCAGGTGTGCATTCGGAGAAGGGGGGAAGGGAACTATAAGGTGCTTTAAATCCATGAAAATCAATCAAAAATAACATATAAGAAATAAAAGGGGGGTGGGATCTGTTGGGTTGGGGTGGTTGGGTAAGAGGGATTCACAACATATACTTATGTGAAGTTCTTTGGTAATTAGCTGTATTGTTTGCTGTTTTGTGAATCTGTTGTATTTTCTTTTTGGGTTGCTTTCTGTAACCAAAAAATTAATAAATATAAAGGAGAAAATAAAAGAAAAATAAAAAAGGAAAAAAATCCAAAAAGTCACAATTAAGTATCGAACAGCTAAAGTACAGTTCAACTTAGCTGAGTCCTCTCAAGTTCATATCGCCATTTTAGATAAATTGGAGATCTCTATACCACGGATGCCTCGGCCAGTCTGGGGTGACCACAACAACCAACCCTGGATATGACAGTCTCCACAGGTCTCTGTCTATCATGGGCCATAAAGGAAAGCCATATAGCAGCAAGGCTGCACCAGGGTGTCCAAATCAGCGCTTCCCAGCTTGTATCTATGGCTGAAAAACTGAGCTGCTTTTTTGTTGGCAGCTGATGACATCAGATTGAACATCGGGCACCTTCAATGGACTTACAATGTTGTTGAACATATCCGGAGATAGAGCCCATATTTTGGGATCTAGAGCCTTCTGGGTGAGAAAATCTGCTTGCACAAGTTCCACTCCTGCAACGTGTGTTGCCGAGATAGCCGACAGGTGGGTTTCCACCCACCAAAATATAATTTGAGCTTCCAGGCGCAGAGCAGCACTCTTGGTGCTTCCCTGCCAATTCACATAGGCTACCGCTGTGGCACTGACTGAGAAGACACAAACCATTTTGCTCTACAGCACACTTCCAAACATCTACAGCACCAGGCAGATGGCTCTCAGCTCTGATTGATCAACCACTTTCTCTGGGAAGAGGCCCTCTCCAGACACCCTTCACAATGCACTCCGAAGGCATCCATTAGCAGAATCATCCATGTGGAGATACAAAGTGGCACTCTCCAGGCAAGCGACCGAGGCTCCAGTTACCAGTTCAAACTGCGACACACTTCTGCTGTCCAAAGTAGATGTATCTGTAAAGCATCCCTTTGTGAGGACCAGTGGGTAGGAGTGCATCTTGAAGAGCAGTGCATCATAAACTGTGTGCCATGAGATGCCAGCCCAGGCTCTGGAGAAACTGGCCCACATGCTTCACTGCTGTCCTTTCTTCAGATTCAGAAGGAGCTTGTGTCAGCCAATTGTCCAGATACAGATGCACTTGTATCCAAACAGCAGGGCCAAGAACTAGATGTGCTGCTTCAGAACATGGAACCACAAGAACTTCCTGTGCTACAGGAAAATGGGGATGTGTAGACAGGCTTCTGTTAAGTCCCGAGCTGCGAGAAATTCTCCCGGCTCCACCAAAGCAATGACCGACTATAGTGTCTCCATGCGGAAGCATGATATCTTGAGGGACACATCGACTGACTTTAGATCCAGAATTGGCCTCCAGTCTTCAGAGTCTCTTTTGGGCACAATAAATTATACCAAGTATCTGCCTAAACCCCATTTTTTGTCTGGGACGGCTTCTATGACTGCTAGATCCTGTAGTCTTTTCACCATCACTCGGACTCTGTCCGCTTTATCTGGTTTCCCTGCTGGAGAAGCCACAAAAAGGTCCAGGAAAGGGTGAAAGAACTCAAGCTGAATAATCTCCAGTACCCAGTGATC
The DNA here is from genome assembly GCF_902459505.1 of Geotrypetes seraphini. Classification (NCBI taxonomy): domain Eukaryota; kingdom Metazoa; phylum Chordata; class Amphibia; order Gymnophiona; family Dermophiidae; genus Geotrypetes; species Geotrypetes seraphini. The sequence continues at coordinate 25,158,587 of NC_047093.1, read as the reverse complement.
TGTAATGATCCTCGCTCACGCTTCTCAATAAGCTGCTAACCTCTCACCAATTCTTGGAGGTCCGACTTCTGTCTTGTTATCATAACTGCTTGTTGGGGGCTACTGTAGGGTGGGATCCTGATGATTGGGGATGCTTGGCACCCCCAAATCTCTTTCTCGAGCCTTGTAAAGATCTATGGACTGATGGTCCTCCAGAGTACTGTGACACCACCAGAGCTTCGAGAATCTCAACCTGACCCTCTAGGGGTTCTCAGTCTGCTGTCTAGTAAAGACTTTGGTGTTCAATCCTGCACACTGCATGAGACTGTCCAGACATTTACCAAGAGCAATTGACCTTTAAAGGGCAATTTGCTCAGCGTCGCCTTGGAAAAGGAATCTCCTGCCCAGTGTCTGATCCACAGCATTCTATAGAAGGAATTAGCATAAGCAGAAATCTTGCTCAGAACCCTGAATAGATCATATAGAGCGTCTGCCACATAATCCACTCCTGACATGAGAAACTGGTGATCCATTCTGGCATCTGTTTCCAGATTACAACGCAACTTGGAGTGGCAAGCATGTGCAATGCAGGACACTGTTACCTTTAATTCCAAGGCCATAGCCTCAAATTGTCTTTTAAGAACAAATTCCGGTCTGCAGTACTAGGTATCTTGCAAAACCACTCCACTTTCACTGGGGAGATACGTTTAGTAACCTGCACCACCAAAGAATCCACTTTCAATGGAAGAAATAGCTGGTGAACATTGTCCATCGGATAAAGTTTTGTCATGGCCTGACCCACACAAAAGGGCCCCACCAGGACCTCCCAGGATGCCTGGAAGAATTCTGTCCTTTTTTGGGGTTTAGCACCTGCGGTTCACCAGGGAAGCACTTTCACTCCTTCCTGGCTCTAACCAGGATTTCTGACCTGGAACTCGAGCTATTTGGAACCCCATACCCCCAGGGAAGCTAAAGGGAACTAAGCCACTGGCTCCCTCCCCCACCCTTACATGCCATACAGCTCATGGAACACTGACAATCCTCTGACCATCCGGGGTATCCTAGCCTAAGTATTTTTTGAGCCAAATCGAGGTGTATTGAGGCAGATAGAGCCTTTTATTAAAAAACTGGAAAATCTAAGATGGCTGCTGCTGCTGCAGCAATTTTGACACCAAAAACAGCTCATGGGAGCTAAATAAGGGAGTCAAAAAATTCTGGAAATGGGATTTTAGGGATAGAGGACCCTGTCTCTAGCCTCAACCTTGCCCCCCCCCCCCCCCGACCTAGTCTCATAGACTGTCAGCATTGTACTCTCTGTGCCATGCTGGTATTGGGAGCTGCCTAGGCTGAAATAGTGGCCAGCGACTAGTCTGAGACCTCAACCCCCAACCGGTTGGGGAGAAGAAACGCAATTGACACTAATCCTGGAGAAAAAACGCCACAGAGCCACTCAACCTGCACTAAAGTTCTCAAATTTCATTAAAATTTCGATGTATCACAATATCATTAATTCAAAGCAATTTACAATTAAAAACAAGGTCTTAATTATTAATTACAACCGACACACATGAACATGACGTACCAATACATAAGGGAAGTAGGGAGAACTACAATAAGCATAGTAAAGGACACATGAAAGGAAAGTACAAAAGGAGGGAAGAAATTTTAAAAGGATTGATAAAAATGGAATAGAAAATTAAGAACTTTTTTTTTTTTTAAATTCAATTTCTCGGAGCCTAAGACAGAGGACATGTGAGTTTAAGCAACGAATGGGATCAAAAGAGACTCTGATGATTAGGTCTCAAAAGCATCCTTGTACAACCAGCATTTTAACAGTCCTTTAAATTTACTTAGTGACTTTTCTTCCTTAATAAATTATGGTAAGGAATTCCATATTCTGGGCGCTGTAACCGCAAAGATCCTATCTTGTCATGGTTTGCTTATAAATCACAATCAGAAAGTGTTACATATTGTGAAAGCAATATTTTTATATTTCACTTGGCTACTTAAATAAAACATTGAAAAAAAACCACAAGCAGAACAGACCTACCATCTCATGTGTAGAGAGAAAACTGAGGAACTGAAGGACAGCTCAAAGGGATGAGAGGTGAAGCAGAAAAATGTTTATGAGGCTCTCTACACAGGATCTTGCAAATAGGGACTAACTACCCATAGGTTCAAGAATGGTGTGCCTATTGTACTAGAAGTACTTCCAAAACAAATACCTTACACACTGTCATATAAAATGCTTCCAAAAACCTTCAATAGTATGGTAACTATTTCTTTTACTGGCAACTCTCAGTGTTAACACATTTTATTATATATCCATCACCATAGCACCATTAATTTCAATTCTTATACTAAAGGGGACAGTATTTTGATTAAGCAAAGAAGGCAAACACACAACTCCTCAAGGCTCCCTGGGCTGAGATTTCCAGCTGGCACATTGGAAGTTATTTCTTGGCGAGGGCAACAATTTGTATTTTCACGATACCCCTACTTAAATATGCACAAGACGTGTTTGCATGCATACCAGCTCCATTGTATGCAACTCATCTCAATCATGGTATGCTAGGCTGCTGTAGTCACCATTAGTCTTCAAGAGCTGCAATTGTTCGGATTTTAAGGATATTCCTAATGATCATGTATGAGATCAATCTGTATACAAAGAGGCATTATGAATGTAAATACAACTTATGCATATTCATTAGGGATATCCTAACAACCTACCCCCCCCTTTTTTTTTTTTTTAATAAAACTGCAAAGGAAGTTTTTAGTGCCAGCCGTGTGCTGAATGCTCTGCGCTGCTCCGACGCTCAGAGGAACTCTATAACCATTGGAGCAAAACAGAGCATTCAGCAAGCCGGCTGTCACTAAAACCTCTTGCACAGTTTTGTCAGAGGGGGGGTGGGGTAAATGATTTGCAGATCTTTAGGATTGTTGGTAAGTGCAACTAGCCTTGCACACCAAGGATACATAGGCATGGTATAGGAAAAGCTCAGAAGAATAATTAGCTGCCACTTTCAGAATTCATACAAAATAAAATGAGGTAAATGGTATTATTGAAATACCAAAAAGTTGAATTTCACACCATTCTGAAATAATAGAAATAGACAACTTGGCAAAATGCCTACGTGCAAGAAACTATTTTGCCCAAGAAGTAGCTAGAGATCACTTATAACCCCCCCCCCCAAATCTTTTTCAAAATAATGTTGTGAGAAAGTTGCAGAGTTAAATGGGAGGGGGGGGGAGGAACTTGCTTTCAATTTACAGCATTCAAGTCCTTATCACACCACTTCCCAAAAGGTTTGTTGGATTTTGCTTAGCTCATTCACGGTTGTGAGCGAGCAAAGAACCCTCTATGAGAAGGTGACTACTGCCACCAAGTTTTGCTGCCAGGCTACTGCAAACCTTTCAACTTTCATTTTTATAACACTGGGAGAGCAACCTCAGGAAGAGGCTTCAACCCCTGCTTGTTTCCCTGCCACATATGTATACAAACAATTTAATCACCAGTAAGAAAAATATGGTTTCTTTTTACCATGATTATACAAGATTTTTTTATTTACATTCTCTGTATTTAAAGACCAATATCAGCCCTCTCCAATTAAAATTCTTTGAGAAAATAAACTACCAAGGAAAAATAAAAGCAAGAACAATTGATTCACTTTCTAATTTTCAGTGACTTCTGATCACTACAATTTCAACCAGATAGACTTAAAAAGCATTTACTTTTCTGTAGTTAAACATTCACACCTGAAGTTCCCGCCAACATTTAAGAAAAGGCAGATTTAACAATACTGAGGAGAAATGTTCTCCAGATAATTCTCTTTTCTTTCTTTAAAACACTTATAATCCGTTTTTAACCAAAGTAGCTCACAATCAACATACATAAATCTTAAATACATTCATGCCTACAAGAATCTAGTCAGTTCTGCACATGTGGGCATTTTCCCTCCCTACTAGTGCTGCCCGGTTCAGAAAAAAAAATTTTTTTTATTCGATTTGGCCTATTGAATTGATTTTTCGATTTGATTTTCCCGCCCAAGTGGAAAGAGATAGTTGAATGGGAGGATGCGGATGAGCGATCCTTTTCAGAAATTGTTCAATGTCCTCATAAGCTGCCAAGAAAATTATTTTCACCTTATCTCTAACAATCTAATCTAATCTAATCCTTAGGTTTGTATACCGCATCATCTCCACGTTCATAGAGCTCGACGCGGTTTACAGTTGGAGAAATAGGAAGGAACTACAAACAGAGGGTTAAGAGAGCCAGCTGTCAGATAAACCTTGAGGGAGGTCTGACTATAGAAGCAAATGATTTTTCATGGTCAGATAATTTCTTGGTGGCTGCCTCAATGGATTCATCAAAGAGGTTGTTGCCCTGACAAGGAATGTTAGCTAAGCGGTCTTGAAGGTTAGGGTCCATGTCAATGGTACAAAGCCAGGCAAGACGACGCATAGCCATAGAGCAAGCAGCCGCTCGGGCAGATAACTCAAAGGCATCATAAGATGATTGGAGGAGATGCAGACATAATTGAGAGAAAGAAGCATTGACTTCTTAAAACTCAAAATGCATTTGGTTATCCAAATAAGCCAAAAACTTTGGTAGAAGAGAAAGAAGAAATTCAAAATAAGTGATGAAATAAAAATTATAATTGAGGTCTTTAGAGGACATTCATAGCATTCTGGTAGATGCGACATCCAAATTTGTCCATAGTTTTCTCCTCCCTTCCAGGAGGAACTGTGGCATAGACCTTGGAAGGATGGGATCTCTTCAAGGAGAATTCAACAAGCAGGGATTGATGAGATAACTGGGAGTTGTCAAACCCTTTGCGATGCACAGTTTTATACCTAGAGTTCAATTTTCTTGGAACAGCTAGTATGGAAAAAGGTGTCTCCATGCATCGAGCAAAAGTCTGATTCAAAAGCTTATAAAGTGGAAGCTTAAGACACTCTGCCGGAGGTTGAGGAAGATGAATGACTTCTAGATACTCCTTAGAATATTTGGAGCCAGTATCCAATTGAACATCCAAGTCTACAGCCATCTGTCGCAGGAAAGAGGAGAAAGATAGCTGATCTGCCAATGCTTTGCCTTGAGAAGGACTCGAGGACGTCAAGGCAGCCTGTGTCGAAGAAGAAGCTTCAGCATGGAAAAAGGCATCAAAGGAACCTGGTGACTTGGACGAGGCAATTGAGACCGGAACATCCTCAAGGTCCGGCATCGGAGACCTCAAATGAGGAGTCGGTGGTCTGGTCGAGGTTGGAGTAGATCGAGGCTTCGAGGAAGATAGTCTGTCCTGAGAAGAAGAACGATGCCTGGAAGGATGCCTCGATGAAGGCCTCAAATGGTGGTGAGAACTGTGCTGGAACCAGATCTCGAGGATCGAGGAGATTTCGCCTCGGAGACGTAAGCAGTCGATGCCGATGTATGAATAGGACTAGAGACTATAGATCAAAGCTCCAGAGGTTTGGTGGAGGAACCTCGATGTTTTTTTGTCTTCTAGAATGATCTAGTAATTTCTGCAAGTATCCGCTTTATAGTAAGCTTAGATCTTGATTTGTGGACTTGAGAATGATTAGTCAATAATGTTTCCTTAAATCATTTTTTCTTCTTTTGTTGTAGAATTATGTGACTGTATCAATCTTTCTATACAAGATTTAAATGCTTGATAAATAAAAAAATGTTGTAGTATCAATGTGATCTTTTGTTCAATTAAATTGTATAATGCATGACTAAATTCACTATACAATTTCAACTACAGCACTTTCATAAAAAACATTCAGTCTTCAAAATGAGGTTCATGTGACAGCATCTAAGGCAAAAAGTAAGAAATAGTCTATAAAGAACCAATACTTCAAAATATAAATATTTTCCTTTATGGCTGCACTTAAGACATGTGAGAGGGACACTGCTGGCAAATGAGACCTACATTATTAATTTTGATGTGGGCTTGGATTCAATTCATAACTATGATTCTAAGTCAGGATTTTTGATGGTTAAAATTGTAAAATGAAAAAGGGTTTTTTTACTATTCTATTTTTTGCCTATGAGGAAAGTTCTTTATTTTAAAGTTATTCATTTTAAAAATGTATCAACTGCCTATTGCTAGAAAGGTAACATATATAAAGTCAAACAAACACGACTTATACACAAATCTTAAAATACAAATAAATCATTGCATCTTAAAACCAACCATCTTAAATCCTCACAGAATCATTCCTCTTAAAACCAGCATTAAACAACATATAATTTATTGAAAAGCTTCCATACAACCCAGGTGCTCTGATTTGCAATAAAACACACCACAAACCAATAAGAAATGAGCACACACAAAAAAAAACACACCAAAAAACTTCCCCCTCTTTTTATTAAGCTGCGCTGCAAGTTAAATGCCGAGCTACCCAGTCTAATCCTATGGTCAGCTCACTTAACTACAAAGTTCCAAGTGTGTACACATTTTATTACTGACATCTGATTATTCCATCAATAGTTAACAAACTTTACAATATTACCATACTATCCACCCTACTCAAATCAAAGGTATATCTGGAATAACCGTGTTTTTATTGCCTTCCTATATATCCCAACATTAGAAAGGTTTCTTATTTCACTGGGTAATGTATTCCTTCTGCAGCTCTGCCTAAGAGCAATCTCTTTCTAGAAGAGAGCAATCTATAGTATTTGCAAGATGATATTACCAGCCACAGTTCTCAGGAAGACATAGTTGGTCGAAAAAACAAGTTATCAGATCTGTCAAATAACATGGGTATAATCCAAAAATCTTATTAAGTCAGACTTTTGAATTTGATTTTTGCCTCAATTGGCAACCAATGCAATTCTCGTAAATGCAGGATGGCATGACCAATAAAAGCCAACAAATACCAAAATCCTAAATAAAGAATGATATGGGGAAAAAATTTGCCCCTGTCACCGTGACCACCAGCCCCATCCCCTGCAGCATCCATACAAGCCTCAAACAGGTATGATACTGCTCTAGCTGTAACCATTAGCCTTCCTTAGCATAGAGAATAAACCAGTGGAGGGAGGGAGAGAGGGGAAAAAGATTCCAGATCAAGAGGGGGAGTTGGATTTAGGTTTTGGGGTGGGGGGGAATTCTTTGCTCCGGAGTCCGGTTGAGCTGATCGCAAGGGAATCCAAGATCAGCTGAGCTTGGAGCTTCCTGAAATCTTGCCAGCTCAGCTGATCTTGGATTTCCTTGCAATCAGCTCAACTGGACTCCGGAGAAAAGAAAGTAGCAAAGAAACCTACCCCCCTTCCCTTCTAAATCAACCAAACGCTGGCCTGGCTAGCAGAAGGAAAGAGTGGAAACGCAGCCTGCCTTACCTTTGGAGTTTTGCTGCCAGCTCCGAAGATTTCAAGTTCCTTTCAGCTCCAAAGTTTCTCTGTGGGCGACTCCACTCCAGCAATCCGTCCTCCTCGGCTCCAAAATCTATCCGAATTGCTACTGCTGCACCACTACAACCCATTAAATAGGGTTTTCAAGGGCGTGTGTGGTAGTAGCGATTGGTCCCCTCACTGCTTGAGCGGGAAGAGAAGACCCAACTGGGAGCTGGTACACTGAAGGGGGCGGAGTCAAGGGAAGAACGGTGCGAGTCGGTGATGAAGAGTCTTGAATACAACAGAGAACACACAACATGGCCGTTGGAACTAGAAGACCAATCGATGGCGATGCCACGGCAAAATACGGTAAAGAAGGAGGGGTGCGTTCTTGCAGGTGGTGAAAAGTTTTGTTCCCGTGTCTGCGGCAATTTGGGCTGTAGTGTCTCCGTGCCCTGCGGGCAAACCGTGGCTCACCGCAACTTCCCACGGGGATTGCTCACCGTGTCATTCTCTAATTCTAAACTCCATCCCTCAACTAAACAGTTCATAAAAAATAGTGGAACATACAAATTTATTTCAACTTCACTTTGGACTATTGCAACTGCGCCTACTTTGGCATCAACATCGCTCTTATCCACAAACTACAACTCATCCAGAACACAGCCATTAGACTAATATACAAATTAAAGAAATTTGACTCAATCACAACCTTCATCAGGCAACTACATTGGCTCCCAATATCATCCCGAATAATTTTCAAATCGTCATGTATCCTACACCAGATCCTATACGGAAGCTCAGCAGCCCCTCTCATCCAATTATTCTCTAATGTTTGGACGACATCAAAAAGAATCCTTAACAGAGTCCAATTAAACCTACCATCTACAAAATACCTCCACTACAAACAAATTTTCCACTCTATGCTAACCTATCTGGGTGTAAAATATCTGGAATGACCTACCAGATGCTATTAGGAAAGAGACAAACTACACTAGATTAAAAAAAAAACACAACTTGAAGACTCACCTTTTTGACAACTAACTATCTTAGTTTCAGTATAGCATCCCCTACGTCTAAGTCCCTCCTCTTATCTCTCCATGTCCTCTTCCCTTCCTCTTTGATCTGTCGCCTTGAGCCTGTATAGATATGTTGCGACTCACAATGGAAGATTATGTTAGAATGCCCTTAGACTTTGCCATTTGAGACACACAAAGATACGTTATCCTTCCCTTCCTTTAAGCGAATTAAATCTGCTGGGAAGCTCAGTCAATCTTTTGTTTTCAAGTTTGTAGAGATCTGGAATGAACTTCTTGACTATTAGACTTTTAGGCCAGCTGCAATTATTTCGTAAATTCCTGAAAACTTTGTTGTTCTCGCAATTTTTAAATGGTTTAACTACAGCCTCAGCGAAATTATATTATAGTTATTTTTCTTATGCACTTTAGTTTTTAATTAGTTCTTCCTTCTCCTATGTTTTCTGTTATGTACTCTAGTCTTATTTATATGTGAACCGAGTCAAGCTCCGCTGGGAGATGACCCAGTATATAAACCAAAGATTAGATTAGATGTATAGTGCACAACAGGTAAACTGTTCACTAACCTCTCCCCCCTTTTACAAAACCGTAGTGTGGTTTTTGGTGCCAACCACGGTGGTAACAGCTCCAACTCTCATAGAATTCTATGAGAGTCGGAGCAGTTACTGCCACGGCTAGCGCTAAAAATGCTAGCACGGTTTTGTAAAGGGGGAAGAAGCATTCAAATGGAAGCTATCGTTAAAAGTTTACTTCCATTTTAACTTCAAATAATGTTAAGTTGAGTTCAACTCTAACCACTAAATCTATTGATTGAGGGGAGGGGGGGCAGACAGTGGTAGAGATCATTTATTGTAACCCAAGGGCCTTGTGCCAAGGAACTCTGTAAGTCATCAGACTGGTAAATACATGTCTTCCAATCTGGGGGTCTCAAGTGTCTGCCTTCATATTTTATTTTTTTTTACTGCAAAGGAAGATATTATGGAAGACAGAAAACTGGGCCTCTTCTCCCTTGAAAAGAGGAGACATAGGAAACATGAATGAAACATTCAAGATATTGAAGGGAATAGACTTAGTAGATAAAGACAGATCGTTCACCCTCTCCAAGGTAGGGAGAATGAGAGGGCACTCTCTCAAGTTGAAAGGGTATAGATTCCATACAAACGTAAGGAAGTTCTTCTTCACCCAGAGAATGGTAGAAAACTAGAACGCTCTTCTGGAGTCTGTTATAGGGGAAAACACCCTCCAGGAATTCAAGACAAAGTTGGACAAGTTCCTGCTAAACTGGAACGTATGCAGGTGGACTCATTTAGATCTAAGGGCCGTCGCGTGAGCGGACTGCTGGGCATGATGGACCACTGGTCTGACCCAGCAGCGGCAATTCTTATGTACTTGGAGCTCCTCTGTGCTCTACCAATATTTCCATGGTTTTTGACCTCAAGAACGTTGGAAAGAACTTATACATTAAGGCAGCAATTCCCAAACCTGGTCCTGGAGGCACCCCAGTCAGTCAGGTTTTCAGGATATTCACAATAAATATTTATGAGGGACAACTGAATGCACTGCCTTATGATATTGGCATCCTGTAGTTAAACTGCAAAAAGCACCCTTTGATAATCAGTGGAAAGAAGGGATAGATTTTGGATTTAGCTTATATCTTTCAGTAGTAGCTCAAGGTGTGCTATATTTTCTTGTCTCCGACTTACAATTTAACGCCCCCCCCTACTTTTACTAAGCCGTGGTAGAGGTTTCTAACGCAGGCATCATGTTTCTATGTAACCCGGAGCACTAAATGTTCTGATGCTCATAGAATTCCTATGAGTGTAGAGCAGTGTCAGAGCATTTAGCATCCTGGGCTGTGGTAGAAACCTCTACTGTGGCTTAGTAAGAGAGGGCCTAAATTTGTACCTGATGCAATAGAGGGTTAAGCAACTTGTCCAAAATCATTAAGAGCAACAGAGGATTTGGTTTCCCTGTTTTTCAGCCCACTGCAGTAACAGTGAGGCTCTCCTCAATATACAATAGTTAGATATATTGAAATTTGTTTAATTTTATTATTCAATTAAACCATCCAGCCCCTCTCTCCTCTCGGTCAAAAATACACAAACTGAGAATACAGAAAAATATACAAAAGGATTTGAAGTAATTATTCTAGTCATACTCTGCATGCTTTACACTCTTGATTAAAGCTTGTGTCTGTATTTAAGGTACCAGAGTTTAATGCCTTCAGGACACGATATAATAGCCAACCTGCCAGAATTAAAAGAAATGTTTAACTCAAATGCCCCTCTTCCCCAACACACAGAAACTTCCACTCTTCTACTACACAAAATCCTCCTAAATGCTTCTGCTTCCACTATTCAAATTCCCTATTCCCAGCCACAGCTTCCGCTTCTCACTATCACCCAACTAACTACACCCCAATAGGGCTAGAGAGAGAAGTACTTTGTGAAAAAGAGCCAACAGGCAGGTTGTACTGAATATGGAATTGTGAACCAACATCTGCTCATCGTTGCTGCAACAGCCTGGCCCCTTGCTTCCCATGAGTTGTATTGTCACTTAAGAAACCTGTGAGTGGTAGTTTAGAATGCTGACGGTAACCTGAAAAGTAAAGTCCAAGCTTATCCAAAAGAATAATTCATATAATGAGGAAATCACTGTTAGTGAAAGAAGGTTTTAAACACACAAAAACCTGGAAAGCTTGGACACAAAACCTCAGCGAATTTCCTCACTCTCCTAGCACCTAACACTAATGGAAAATGTGCTATGGTATGGGTACTTGGCATTAGAGCCTAACTGATGCCAGGATCTGCAACCGAACCACACAGTTTCAGCAGAAACAGAAATTATAAACAAAACTGCCTCCCCCCACTCCATCCTCAACCATGAAAGCTCCCTCCAGCAGCAACCCCCAATCATTCTCCTACGCCCCCCCCTTTCCCAACCAGCCACACATAGACTCTCCCTGGGCCTACCTTATGAAGTCCTGGTGGTCTAGTGGCCTCTTCAGGGGCAGAACAAACCCCCCTCATTCCTGTCCCATGCTGCTGCTCCTTCAAAATAGCCCTGGTAAGTTCAGTAGCCTCTTCAGGAGCAAGAACAGATCCCACTTGTTCCTGCCCTATGTATTGCTCCAATCCAAATAGCTGCAGAGACTGCCATGGGAGGTTCTGGCAGTCATTTGGGGTGGGAACAAGTGTGGTCCATTCCTTCCCACCCCTGAAGAGGTCACTAGACCACCAGTTCTTCACTAAGAAGAGGGCCTATAGGTGGAAAGGCGGGAAAGGGGTGTGGGTGTGAAAGAGGTTGTTTCAGCTGAAAATGCATACACGGTTTCAGTAGAAACACAAACCTGTATTTTGGGTCTGTTTCAGTGCCAAATCTGAAACAAACTCAGATGGGTCTCTACTTGGCCTGGTCATATGTTGACTGTGCATCATCAATATTCACCAGAAGCTTAAGGCAACTACACTGACCAATTTGGCTATGTACAGTGACTGATGCCAAATCCCATACAAGCTACGAGTGAAAGGGGTCTTCAAAATGAGGCATACTATAAATGTTAAAAAAGCCACTTGGAATAAAAGTATTCCTATAAAAGATGAACATGCCAGACATTCCAAGGCAATATACTAGTTAAACATTTATTCAAAATCTCTAACATTTATTAAGTGGATTGCCCAGTATGCTCTTCTCTAATTCATTCCTCTTACATCATGGAAGTTCAGCACCTGGCTGTATCCACTCTACAGACTAGAATTACATTACATAGGTGACTTCTATTTTGCCAATAACTTGCAGTTCTAGGCGGATTACAAAAGAAGATATCTGGACAGTTCCAGGAAAATTACAGGTTAGGGTGCTAATTACAAGGTTGAGACTTTGCTGGGTAATTTACAAGATTGGGAATAGTTAAGGAGGTGTAAGCCTCACTTCAGCTGTTGGAAAAATAATGGAAGTGTTGTTGAAAGAAAGGATAGTAAACTTCCTAGAATCTAAAGGGTTACAGGATCCGAGGCAATATGGCTTTACTAAAGGTAAATCATGCCAAATGAACCCGAGTGAATTTTTTGATCAATGCACATGCGATTGAATAAGGATGACATCAGTAACACTCAGCTTAATAGCGCATGCGTGGCGTCTGACAATTGCCAGCACCATTTTTGCTTATGAAGGAAGCAAAGCTGTTCAATGAGTAATCTCTTATGTTGTATGCTAGTTGTCTTTTAATATGTTGAAATGTAACAGTAGTTTTAATAAGTTATCTATTTGATTCTTGTAGCATGCACGTAGACCGCCAATAACTTGGCGAAACGGGTCCTATTGGGCCATGAACAAGGCTACAAGTAGATATGATAGAAGAACCGGTTGAAAATTTTTAAGATAAGTGCTGGTTCCTGTCATTGTTAAAACTGATACCATTAAGTATTAAAATTGTTGTCATTAAGCACTAAAATTATAAATATAAAAATTAATTGAAAAAAATAGCACGCATTAAGCTCAATGAAAGATACCATTTACCTGCTATAAGCTGATTCAAAAACTCTGTGAGCAATCAGCGCAGGCATCTGAGAGCTTTTCTGCAAAGTGCATCTCGGAGACAATTGTGTTTATAAGCCCTTTATTTTGTTGGTTTACTAAAGTTAAATCATGCCAAATGAACCCGACTGAATTTTTGGATTGGGTAACCAAAGAACTGGATCAAGGACATATGCTAGATGTAATTTACTTAGATTTCAGCAAAGCTTTTGACACGGTTCCTCATAGGAGGCTCTTGAACAAAATTGATGGGCTGAAATTAGGACCCAAAGTGGTGAACTGGATTAGAAACTGGTTGTCAGACAGACACCAGAGTGTGATGGTTAATGGAAGTCACTCGAAGGAAGAAATGTGAGTAATGGAGTCCCTCAGTGCTGGGGCCGATCCTGTTCAATATGGTTGTGAGTGACATTGCTGAGGGTTAGAAGAAAAGGTTTGCCTTTTTGCAGATGTTATCAAGATTTGTAACAGAGTAGACACCGAGGAGGAAGTGGAAAACATGAAAAAGTTAGAGGAATGGTCTAATATCTAGCAACTAAAATACAATGCAAAGAAATGCAGAGTAGAGCATTTGGCGATTAGTAATCTGAAGGAGCCGTATGTGCTGGGAGGTGAAAGGCTGATATGCACAGATGGGGAGAGGGACCTTGGGGTGATAGTGTCCGAAGATCTAGAGGCAAAGAAACAGTGCAACAAGGTGGTGGCTGTTGCCAGAAGAATGCTGGGCTGTATAAAGCGAGAGGCATGACCAGTAGAAGAAAGGTGTTGATGCCTCTATACAGGTCATTGGTGAGGACCCACTTGGAATATTGTGTTCAGTTTTGGAGACTGTATCTGGCAAAGGACATAAAAAGACTTGAAGCGGTCCAGAGGAATGCAACAAAAATGGTTTCTGAAGAATCACATTTAGTGGTGTCTAAATCACATACCGCCCATAAAAACGTTCACTTAGGCATTAGGCGCCACTAAGCACCATGCAATAGGCACCTACATTTTATAGAATTGGGTGGGTGCCTATTGCCCGTTTAATTATTATTATTTTTTTAATTATTTAAGCTTTTAAGGGGATTTTGCCAATTAACCTCCCCCCCTTTTACTAAGCTACAGTGGGAGGTTTCTACCAGGCCTGCAATGCTAAATGCTCCAACGCTCATAAAATTCCTATGAGCATTGGGTGCTCCGGGCCAAGGTGGAATCCTCTACCAAGGCTTAGAAAAAAAAAGGGTGGGGAGGGTGGGAGTTAGGCGCCCTTTAGAGAATCTGGCCCTTGGTATATAGCAGTAAGTTGTAGTGTAGGTATACTTTAGAACAGTGTTTCCCAACCCTCTCCTGAAGGACCACCAGCCAGTTGGGTTTTTGGGATAACCCTAATGAATATGCACGAGAGAGATTTGCATATAATGGAGGTGACAGGCATGCAAATCTGCTCCATGCATATTCATTAGGGCTATCCTGAAAACCTGACTGGCTGGTGGTCCTCCAGGACAGGGTTGGGAAACATTGCTTTAGAAAATATGGATTACATGTTTTTCTTACTAGCTACTTACTGAAGATATTCAGCCTATATACATTTATTTCCTTGAACCCCACAGCCAACCTTGTGTTTGCCTCCTCTTTCAGAAAGGGCTACTTTTCTTAATCTGTGGAGGTTCACACCTTCTTCTGCCAGCTGCAGAGCCTCACCTTGCCCTCCTTCTTCCAGCTGGTTTCCCCTCTTCAGTCTGCAGAGCCCACCTTTCTGCTTTCCTCCCCTTACAGCCAAATTCTGAATAAAAGTAGAATTCTGTGCAAATTCTACATGTGCAGAATTCCCCTTAATATATACAGTACATTATACCTAGAAAGAATCAAATAATTTTTTAATTCTTCGTATATTGTATTTACTATCATCCTTCTCTACTACTGTTTCCAGTCACTCCTATACCAAAGCAGCAGCATTTATCCTACCTAAATTCTTTATTTAAAAGCAAAGCATACTTCTTCCTATACTGAATTCTGTGTTTGTAAGTAGATTGTAGGAAGTAAGTGCCATAATACAATTTATTGGGGTCTACAGGAGGAAGCATCTACCAACCTAACTGAATCCTGTGGAGATGCAACCTCCTCAAGATGTTACTGCCTCCAATGCCAAACATGCGGGGTTGATTCTCTTTCTATATTTTACTATACCACAAGCAGAGCATTACAGAATTCTCCATTGCTGCTGAGTGACCTAAAAAATAGGGAGGATTCCACCCTGTCACACCACCTTTCTCTTTTGCTCTTCCTCTGCCCTTTATTCCCATTTTCTTTTTTTCTCACCACGTGGCTTTTACTCACAAACTGGCTGCTGTCATCTAATCATGCCTCTCTTTCTCAGCTGCAGTAGAAGATCCATCCCACTTCCTCTTTCTTGAGTCCCAGAACAGAAGCAGCAGTATAGTGTAGGCTACCAGTTGAGAAAAGTTTGACAGCTGCATAGTTCAGCATCCTGAGCCTCTAACTGGTATCCTCCCTCTAGGACTGTAACTAAACTTCGCCTACAGAAAAAAACAGTCACATCCGGGGTTCAATAAAACCACTATTGAATGTTTCTGGACAGAAGAGTGGTTTGTGTTCATCAGGATCCCTGGCCAAAAAGGAAGACCGATACTATCACAAATTAACATTAGCCAACATCACACACATTTCACAGCCTCAACATACAGTACACACCAGATGTATACAGCACAGTACAGAAACACAGTGAACAGTTCCTACTCCTTTGAGCTTGCAATCTAATGAAAATATAGAAAGTAAACAAATAAATTTTGATTTAAAGCAGCTGAGAAAACATAAGACAAGTGGGATTAAAGTGAAGGCAAATTTTAAGATGCCAAGTATCTAGAAATGTTGACATAGTACTCTAGCTATATGGATACATGCTAATCAATTTCCTCTAGTATAGTATCGAGTAAGCATGGGATGCTCTACGTTAATAAATAGAAATAACCAAAATTAAGGGCCGATGAGATCACATATAGCATAATTTTTCCCAATCTACATTTAAAACGTAATACAGCTTTCCACAATTCTAAATAAGTCAATAGAACAAAGATGGGTTAACAGAGGGGTTTAATTGAAGGAAGGAACCACATTAGCCATGCACGAGTACCAACCCCAGGTGTATATACAGATTTGCCACCAGCATCAGGAGGCAACTTTTCACAATCATTGGATTCCCCTATTTTGACAAAGAGAAGGCATGTACTGAACTTGGGAGGCATGTTCAACCATCTCCATAAAGATAGAGCTCAGCACGGTTTACAGGTAAATTCAATAAATGAGGGAAGGACATAATAAGAAATTAGAGGTTATGAAGAGGATAGCTAGCTTTACATTTTAAATAGATAGCTTTACGTTTTGGAGAAAAGCCAGGTTTTCAGATGCTTTCGGAATAACTGGAATGAGCCTAGGTTCTGCAGTGGGGCAGGGAGGTTATTCCAAAGCTCAGTGAATTTGAAGAAAAGGGATTTCCCTAATTTACCTGCATACATGACACCTTTTAAAGGAGGGGGAAGATAGTTTGAGTATGGGGGCGGATCTGGTAGTGTCAGGTCTCGAAGAATTCCAGGATAGTGGGATTAGGGGAGGAAGAATGCCATGTAGGATCTTGAAAATTAGGCAGGTACATTTAAAGTGAATCCTCGAAATCACCGGAAGCCAGTGAAGTTTTGACAGAAGCGGGGAAACATGAAGTTCAACCTAGCCGCAGTGTTCTGGGGTCGGCTGGCAAAATTCACCCCCGCCTGCGAGAACTACTCGGCAGCGGGGAAGCCACCAAGGACCACGAGACACAGGCAGAAACAGTTCCCGGTTCGTGGGATTGCCTCCCCACCCCCGAGAGCTAGGCAGAGGCCTAGGGCAGCAGCAGCAGCCGCCCCCCCCCTACCTCCTCGGCGTGCTTCCTCAGCGCCTTCTCCCGCTCGTACTGGGTGAGGAGCTGCTCGTTGTCCTCCTTGAGCAGCTCCAGCTCCACCTCGTGCTCCTGGTTCTCGGCGAACACCGAGTCCAGGTTCTCCAGCACGGCCACCACCAGCGGCATCAGCTCCTTCACCACGTCCTCGTCGTACTTGCCGATGAGGCGCTCGAACTCGCGGTAGATGGAACCGGCCAGGCCCGACACCCGCTCCGACATCATCGCCGCGCTGCCGGGGTCCTCCTGGTACACCATGCCGTCCTCCAGCTCCATGGCGGAAGGAGAGACGAGGGCCGACGGGGAGCGGGCCCAGCTTTTCCGGCGCCGCCACCGCCTCCTCCTCCCTCTCCCGCCTTCGCTGCCGCAGACTCCGAGTCCCGCGGACACACGGCGGTGACGGCGGCTTGCTGCGCTCCTGCGCAGTGACGTCACGGCTGCGGCGGAAGCGAAGGGGCGTGGCTGCCGTCCTGTCAGGGATTCTCTTGGACGTCGGGCACGTGAGCCGTCTCGAGAGGAAGCGGAGTTGCCTAGCTAGGATCTAAAGTTCTCGCGCTAACAGGGTGTCAAACTCAAACCCTTTGCAGGGCCACATTTGGGATTTGTGGGTACTTGGAGGACTTCAGGAAAAAAAAAATAGTTAATGTCTTATTAAAGAAACGACAATTTTGCTTGAGGTTTAAAGCTCTTTATAGTTTATAAATCTTTCCTTTTGGCTAAGTCTTAATAATAATATTGTCATTTATACCTAAAGAGACAGATGATCAAGAAACTGTTTTATTTTACTTTAGTGATTATGATAAACATACCGAGGGCCTCAAAATAGTACCTGGCGGGCCACATGTGGCCCCTGGGACACGAGTTTGTGACCACTGATGTATACAGATTTAAGTGGGTAGGTGCTAAAGCTCTTTCCAGATAAAGGGCTCTTTTTATTAAGCCGCGCTAGCGGAGTTAATGCACATGACTTTTCATCATGCGCTAACCCCCACGCTGGCCTAAAAACTACCGCCTGCTCAAGGGGAGACAGTAGCGGCTAGCGCAGCTGGCGGTTTAGTATGCGTTAAACTGCTAGCGCGCCTTTGTAAAAAGAGCCCAAAGTTTGTATCTGTGGAGTTTAGCACCGAAGCTCCGTACGTTTGCTATGTGGAGTTACACGGCCAAGCTTTATAAAGCTCTTATCTTTCTCTCTTGTCTGTGTAACTGTCATCAGAACATGAAGCTCAGCATCCAGGTTATAATCTGGCAAGATCCCAAAACATCAGATCGTCCCCTTAAACTTGCACCAAAGCAGGCTTCTCCAACATGTTTCTATTAGGGACTACATTGTATATTTTGTAACATTTAGACGGCCAAAACACGCACCTTCATATTTGTGCCACATTTTCATCAAACAGTGGCAAAATATAAGGGCGCGTTGTCCCATCCCCAGTCTAATTCTCTATCCCATGTACTCTCCATCTCCCAAGCCTTCACTCGGTCTCTCTTATCCTACCACCCCCCCCCCCCCCCAACACAAATCACGTCTCTCTGCAAGCTTAAGCCTTAGGAAGTTCAGAATGATCTGATTTAAGACTGCAATACCAATCTGACCTTCCAGCACCAGGTGGCTCGAGCAGGAATTTCACTGTAAGCACAAGAATTGACTAGCTTCCAAGGACCAGCAAAAAATAAATAAATAAAATAAAAACACTTGAACTGGATTCTGGCCCATGGGTCAAAGGTTGGAAAAGCCTGCACTGAGTGGCTTTCTCCATTCTGCTTGGTTAATAATGATTTTTCTACAGGAAAGTACTTAAAAACTTGTAAAACTCAGTTGAATAATCTTCTTTTTACCACATCTTTCATAAGTAACTTATATAGCTCAGTTATGTATGAGGTGAAAAAATATTTCTTCCAGTTTTTAAAGGAGATAATATTTGATATACTACACTGTCAAAGCGGTTTACATATTATATACAGGAACCTAGGGCAATGGAGAATTAAGTGACTTGCCCAAAGTCACAAGGGGCTGCAGTGGTTGTCAATTATGAGCTTTAAGGAGTCTTAGGACAGTTTGAAAGGGTACACACAGAGGCGTAGCGAGGGTAGGAGGTGCCTGGGGCACTGGCACTCCCCTGTGTCCTCTTCTCCCCCCCACTGTTCCTTCCGCTCCTCCTCCCGCTCCATACCACCCCCCACTCGTGCTCTCCCTTCCCCTCATGTATCTCTAAATCTTTGCCAGCCAAAGTGGCTTCTCCAGCATGCCACTCACACCAATGTTGAGTTTCCCTCTGACATCACTTCCTGGCCCCACAACCTGGAAGTGATTCAAAGGGGAACCAGGCTGGCACGAGCAACAGGCAGGAGAAGTTGCTCACGCTGGTGAAGATCTACAGAGGTATAGGGTGGGAAAGGGATGGCACAAGTGGGGCAGGGAGGTGCCGGCGCCCCCATCGAGGCAACACCTGGGGCAGTCAGTCCCCTTACCCCTCCTTATTACACCACTGGGTGCACAGCTATTCCCTATTTTCTTGCTCCACCATTCATTATTTTATGGACCTCTATCATATCTCATTTCATTTCACCAGAATGATGAGCCCTTACCTCTTTACTCTTTCTCTATAGGAAACCTGTTCCATCACCTTTTATTATTTCAGTATTTCTTCTCTGGCTTCTCTTTCTTTTTGAGATAAAGCAACCAAAACTGCACACATTATTCAAGGTGTGATTGCACCATAGATAGATACAGAGTACTGTGATATTCTCTGATTTATTCTCCTTTCTGTTCCTTTGTTTTTTTGCCAGCTAAGGCACACTGAGAAGATTTCAATGCCCACAATAATATAATGATCCTTTTCTGGGGGTGACTCCCAATATGGAACCTAGCATTGTGTAGCTATAGCCTGGATTAGGTCTATAATAAATTTAATCTGACATTAACCCCTCCACCCGCCCCTTTTACAAAAGCGTAGCGTGGTTTTTAGCGCCAGCCGCAGTGGTAACAGCTCTGATGCTAGGATCTGTTACCACCATTGCCAACGCTAAAAACCGTGCTACGCTTTTGTAAAAAGGGGGGGGGGAGGGTTACATTTCCATTTACAGGCAATGTACTGCAGTAGCATGTAGTAGATAAGAGATTCCTATGTGCCACTTAATGTTTTCCATGTAAGATCTTATTCAATAATTTATTTTTCTATCGGCACAGAATGTGAGAACATTCTTTTCAGTAAGGGATTGATTATACAATACATGTTATTTGCTGTTTGTGTCATTATTTTGAATGGAGCAAATGTTTTTGTAAATGGACCCTGTGGACAACATCTCTGTTTAGGGACATAATAAAAAAACTAAAACATCCCCCAAAATAGGCCTGAATGTGCACTTGGATGTCCTAATGACTGGGACTTCCACATGCCAATTTTTTAAAACCATATTCCTGGATATCTAGTGAAACATTTTGTCCACTGTGCATCCAGAGTTAAATGGGTTGTGATAAGAGGTGTGCTATGGGCATGCTTTGGGCGTGCCAGACTTGGACATCTTGTGGGAATAATCAGAACTTTCCTAAGACGTCCTGGGCAGAACTTAGGCCCTGATTTACCTGTGTGTTTTCCCCCTCAATCGTCCATTTTCCAATTCGGCAATGCAAATTAGTAAAACCCCATGCAAAATAGCCAAGCGATTGATTCACTTGCATGGCTTGGATATTTTCCATCAGGTTTTACAATCCTAAAAACCCAATTGCTGTAGACCTGTTGGTAAATGTAGACAGGTCTGCCATTTTTTTTTTTTTTTCTTTTTTATGGCACTGATATTTTGTGGCATTGATATTTTGTGTGTATTACACACACAAAATATCTGTCCCATTTAACCCCCCCCCCCAAAAAAAAAAACACTGTCGGCCCTCCTCAAATGTGAGCGCCCTCCCCAACATGTGGTGACCCACAAATGGCAGTTGGGATGTCTACTCCCTCCTGCCATCAGTCCCCCCTCCCCACACCAAACTTAAATATGGCAGGAGGAATGCCCACTCCCTCCTGCCATTGGGCCCACCGTCGCCCCTTCCCCCCACCCCCCGCTGTCACCCCCCATACCTTTAAGTCAGGAGCAGGAGGGGTGCTCAGTCAGACCCTCCTGCTCCTCCAGCTGCTGTCTGTGCAATGTGGGCCTTAGGCCAATCCCCGTGCATGCAGACTTAATAGTGAATCAATTGCTGCTGGAAAATCAGCCAGAGAATCAGCCAACAGTGACTATTGCTAGTGAATCTAGGTTATGCAGTCACTATTGTTAGTGAATCTAGGCCTTAGATGTTTTGGGCTAGACCTCTTTTGGGAATGTCTAAATGCCAAAAAGGTACTCAAACTGGCCAGATGGCCACTAGAGGGATTAATACCCCACTCCACTCCCCAGTGATCAATTACTCCCTCTCACCTCCCAAAACTCTGAATGAAACAGTGCATACCTTTCTCTGAAACAGCAATATCTGATATGGGAAATCCTAGTATTATTTATTTAATTTTCTATACCATTCTCCCAAGAAAGCTCAGAACGGTTTAAATGAATTTATTCAGGTACTAAAGCATTTTTCCCCATCTGTCCTGGCAGGCTCACAGTCTACCCAATGTACCTGGGACAATGGAGGGATTAAGTGACTTGCCCAGGGTCACAAGGAGCAGTGTGGGTTTGAACCCACAATCTTAGGGTGCTGAGGCTGTAGCTTTAACTATTGTGCCACACTCTCACAGCTTAGGTTTAATTTTCTAGCCTTTCCTTATGAATTGCTGCTTAAGGGTGCACCAACTTTAAATAGTCCTGAGCTTAAAGTGGGCGGGCTTCTGCCCATTCAGGCCTATACTGCTTCATTCCCTCCCTCTACTCTCTTTGACATTCCTGCCTCCTGCTCCATTTCTCCCCTCAGTCTAACTCACTTTCACCCTCCCTTCCTTTCTCATATTCCTTTCTTCCACTCCCCTCCTCCCTTCTTTGTTTTTTTCCCTCTTTCAGCATACATTCACTCCTTCCCTTTCTTCTCCATCCTCTTCCTCTCAGGTTCAGAATCTTTCCCTCTTTCTCCCTCCCTGCCAGCACCGGTCCCTCTCAAACTTTCCCTCCTGCTAAGGCTCTTCTTAACGGGCTTGTGACTTCACAATTAAGAACAGTAAGGAACACTGCATAGCCTTTATGCCCTCATGCTGCTGGAAGGCTCTAGCATTTTCTTCTCATTCTGAATTGCACTTCCTATTACCCCAAAGCAGGATGCAGCAGAATCTTCATCAGCACTAGGGACACAGACTCCACAATCATTGTTTTGAATTTTACTGCCCTTGACCTTCTGAGAAAGAGAGATGCTTGGTCTTGGAGAGTAGGGAAAAGAAAGCAGTGTGTATACTGCAAAGATGCCAAGAGTAAACACTCGGGAGTACGTTTTGCCAAACCCTCTGTCAAGGCAGGGTACAAGTGTGGGATTTCTTTGAAAGGGAGCATGAAATATTTGGTTTTGTTTGGAGCCTCTGAGCATAACACATAATGAAATGAAAAATGTTCTTCACTCAGGAGACAAAAAGTATGTGCACAGTTTTAAGATCAGTGATATACAGTACTTCATGGTGTAGGAGTAGGGAAAGACAAGAAGGTACTCTGTAGTCAGATTTCTTAACGGTCTGGGCCACTTAATTTTCTTAGGCTAGCCTCTCGTGAAAGCAGTGATCTTGGTCAGTGCACTGAAACTGAGTGAGAGAGCCTTCAAATGAACGGTGCACTCCTACCGTAAGTGAAACTTTGTATCTCGGGTACAGAGAGAAACAATTTCCCCTGCCTTTTCCAAAAGAAAGCAGGGGGGATCACGTGTCACTACGAGTCCGGGAGAAGACGAACTCGGCGCTGGATCGGTGGATTGCATCGCTGGGGTCTAGCTTCGGGCCACGTCCTCCCTCGCTCTCGCGCTCAGCGGGGAAGACGTAGAAAACGCCGCTGACGTAAGGTGCGCCGCACTTCCGCTTCCAGAGCTATATAGGGCACGTGCGGAAGCCGCGCTTTCCTTCTCGCGTCTGCTGCCGGCTTGTGCTTCTTGCTGTTGTTCCTGAAGCTGCTCTACCGGGTGAGCGGCAGGCTGGTCGTTTCTTCCCTTTTTCTCTCTTTTTTTTTTGCCGCAGTGGGGGTGGGGCGATGGAGCTCGTGGTGTTGGGGTGTGTGGGGGGCTTCGCTCCCTCTTTCCTGGGCCGAGTTGGTCAGGGGTAGTAAGCAGCCTTTCCCTTTCTCGGTCACTGTTAGGACGTGGTCGGTCGGCGTCTTTCTCTCCGCTGGGGATTCTCCTTCAGGTCAGCGTATCTGGCTTTGGAGGAGGAGGGGGGTTGGCCATGTCTGACAGTGAGCGGGTCGGCCGGAAGCTCTGGTTTCGACTCCCCCCCCCCCTTCGAGTGGGACTCGACTGGCCTTTCTCGAGGAGCGCGCGAGGTCAGGGGCTCTTGATCTGAGGCGTTGGTTGGGGCTTCTGCTTAGGGTTATGTGACCTTGAGGAAAGGCAGTAAAGTGATTCCTTAAGGCTTGATTCTCATGAAACATTTTTTTTTTTAATCGAACTTTTGTAACTGCGTTAACGTTATATAAAACCTGGCTCTGAGAAGTCTAGCTTTTTTTCATTGCTCGTTTTCTCTGCTTTTCATGCTGTACACTTAAGCGCCTTCACTTTCCACTGTGAGCTAAATTGAGGCGCGAGTATTGTCCTTTCTCTTTAATGGGTTATATAACCCGTCATACCTAAGAAGTAGCTTGCCCAAGGTTATAAGGAGCCACAGTGAAATTTGATCTGGGCTTCTGTGATTTTTGGATCACTTACTCTTTCTTCCCTTTGCTGTTAAGTATGACAGATAAAAATACTTATTTTTGAATGCTTTCTGAAACTGAAAATCTTTGCTAGTAGATGTGCCTATGTTAGTGAGTTTTATAGCCCGTTCTCCCAGAGCAGCTCATAGTGCAGTCATTACAGCTCAAGAGGGAAAGAGGTAGTCTTAATATTGCATTTGACTGTATCGGGCTGAGAAAGTTAGCTACCTCTTGTATTAAACGCTGCCATCTTCCACCCATTTGGAGAGGCAAGGCTGTTTAAAGCGTTATAGTTCTTAAAGTCATGGATCGGTGATACATTCCCTAAAGAATGTGACTTGTCTGTAAAGCTTTAAATTCTGAGCAAAATCAACTGTTGACTATTAAAATAGCGCAGTACGCTCATACTGTAAAGGTAGTGTCTGTGCTGCCTAATAACTTGCACAGTATTTGTAGGGAAAAAAGTAACCTATTCAAGCTTTGGTTTTCTTCTGAATGGGGAATTCATATTTTACTCCCTTGCTATTCTACTTATTGTAGGTCAATGGCTGCCACTAAGGAGCAAACATTCATTGCAGTCAAACCTGATGGTGTCCAGAGGGGCCTTATTGGATGTATTATCCAACGCTTTGAACAGAAGGGCTTCCGGTTGGTGGCAATGAAATTAATGCATGTAAGTACAGTATTGCTTTTACATGCTGTTGGAAAGGTCTGTTATAAGGAACTTTAGATTGAAAATGTCTAACAAATGGCCACCAAATCTTTAAGCAGAAGGCTTTTCCTTGAACTGTTCTTAGTGATGGGAGCATATGGTACTCATTTTTGCAAGTTATGTCAGTAATTACTACCTTTCAGACAGGCTTATGATGGAACTTTCACCTTCTCTACTGGGGGAAGGATAACAAATGACTTCTGGAATATTTGTTTGGTGATCACCTTCAAAGGCCACAACTTTATTTTGGCTTGACCAGTACTCTCAGCTTCTGACCATAACCCCATAATTGTAGTTAACACCCACAACCTGCTAATGTTCAAGATAAATTACCACCCAAGATCCTCAAGACTTGGGTCACAAGATGCATGGTGAATTTGTGAGCAGACCATATGGGGTTTCTCAATTCAAGATCCATAGTGTGGTACAATAAGCTTAGAAATTTTATATAGTCAACAGGCTGTATGTTTTCACTAGGTAAGATTTCTCATTTGGTATGGAGGTGCTTAGAGCAGGGGCTTCAGAGGTTTGCCCAGTCTGCAGTACATCCTGGTTCTGGACTGCAGGGTCTGTTCAGAAAGTTCTAGGACAGTTTGAATTGCACTTCAACAGGAAGTTCTTTTGAGACACCTTAGGTGGCATTGAGAAGCTTGAAACTTCACTAACCTCCTTTTTTCCATTCATCTGTTTAGTCTTCGAGCTACAGATGTTTTTATGAAAGTTTGTTTTTGTGGTTGGCTATTTTGCATCATGTTTGAACTCCAGTACTACAGCATAAATTTGTTTTAAATTGGGTAAGACCACTACAGAAACTTATGAAATATTGAAAGTTGTCTTAGGATGAACATGTCAGTTGTGGAAGGCGTTTTGAATGTGTCAAAATTTTAATTTTGCACAAAAGTTTTTCTCAAGCCACCTTACTCCCCTGACTTGGCCCCTGCTGATTATTTGTTTCCTAAACTTAAATCCATGCTGAAAGGAAAGTGATTCAACACCATCGAAGACATTAAAGCAAAATTCAACTTAGCAGTTTTTGGTGATTCCTGAAGATGTGTTTAAGGACCATTTCCCAAAGTAGACATTGGTAAAAGTGTATATGTAGGGAAGGGGAGTACTTTGAAAGGACCCAATGGAATAAATTGTAAGATTATTTAATTGATTTTTATAAAATCAGTCCTGGAACACTTTGAACAGACCTCGTTGTCTGGGTAATAAGATAAAATTTGGGCTTATCTGCTAATGAGTACTCCAGATTCCTGCCTGATTCAGGAAAAAAAATTGATTCGATTCAGCCTATTGAAATCGATTTTTCGATTTGATTTTCCTGCCCAAGTGGATGGTTTTTTTCCCCCAAATATCCTGGTGGGTTTATTTTATAGTCTCTTCACCCCTTTTATAGCCTTCACCCATTTTGCCCTCTCCTACCCACACTTGCGCTGTGGTGTAAACAAAATAAACAAGCAAGACTTTTCCTCTCTTAAATCCTAGCGCACGTTCGTGGTCTAACACCACAAAATAGAAAATACAATTATTTTTCTACCTTGTTGTCTGATCATTATTCAGATCTTATCAGTCCCCGGCTCCAGTTGTCTTCTGATAACTTGCTTGCCAGGGTCTTCTTCTTTCTCCGTGCTAACCATCATATTCTGTTTCTGTCCTCCCCTTCCGTTTCCCTTCCCTCCCCCGGAGGTCTGGTATCTTTCCTTTTTTCGTCTCCATCCACAGATCCACCTTTTCTGAATTACCCTTTCATCCTTCATCTCCCTCTCCTTCCCCACCACCCCAGGGTCTACCATGTCTCCCTTTCTCTTCCTAACTACCCTCCTATCCAGTATCTCTATCCCCCTCCACACCATCCCTTGTGTCCAGCTTCTCTCTCTTTCTGTTCCTTCCCTCTCCTGTTCTCTCACACTCCTGTTTTTAGATCCTTATCGTCTATCCTTCCCCCATCTCCCCTCTCCATGATCTCCCCCAAGTTCATCTCCCCCTCCACCAAGTTAATTTCTCTCATCTATCTTCTCCCCATCTCTCCTCCAGTCCACCATCTCCCCTCTCCGTCCATCTGCCTTTTTTATTTTTTTTATGGCACTCCTAAGCCCCCCCCACCACACCCCCTGCACCTTTCCCAAAGAGTCCGGCAGGAGGGATGCACCTGGTAAGAGGTCTGCCCTGGCGGTAGTGATCCACTCCTGCCAGCACTCCTCACGTCTTCTCTCCACTGCAGCCTGCCCTTAGTGAAAACTTCCTGTTTCCACTTGGGCAGCTGAATGGAGAAAAGACGCCCGGAGTAGCGGCAGGGTGAGTCGCGTTCGCTACCGCTGCTTTTGCCTGGCCAGGGAGGAGAGAGCCTTGCTGCCCTGATCTGTACGCAGAGACCCATTCGGGATTTCCTTCTGCCGGAGTCCTTGCTTCGATGTAACTTCCGTTTTTTGCAAAACGCCTCGGCAGCGTTCTTCTTTCTTTTGTTTTTTTCCTTTGCAGGAGCAGGAGAGGCAGAGGGGAAGGCAGGAAGAGCAGCCAGAGCAGGCTGCAAGACCGGGGTCGCGGCGAGAGTTAGCTCCGCCCCCCCCACCCGTGTCATAGGTTGCATCGGGCCCGGGCTCCCTCTTTAAGAAGAAGGGAGCCAGGGCACGAGGCAAGCCTCGGCAGCGTTCTTCTTTCTTTTTTTTTTTTTTTTTCCTTCGCAGGAGCAGGAGAGGCAGAGGGGAAGGCAGGAAGAGCAGGCTGCAAGACCGGGGTTGCGGCGAGAGTTAGCTCCGCCTCCCCCCCCCCCCCCCCACATCATAGGTTGCATCGGGCCCGGGCTCCCCCTTTAAGAAGAAGAGCCAACGGCGCCCAGCTGGTCGGCGTGCGGCGAAGGCGAGAGAGCGCCTTTGCGAAGGAGCCTTGCGAGGGAGCCAGAAACGCCAAGTAATTCACTTTCTTTTCTCTTTTCTCTCTCTTACCCACAGCAGGAACACACCAGCACTTCACGAGAGCAATGGAGGACCCAGGATCCCAGAGGTACTTTCCGGTATACTGCACAGAGTGTAATATGTACGACTACCTCCCCTTGGGAAGGCAGGAGTACATATGCAGTCGGTGTCAGGAACTGGAAAGCCTGAGGATGGAGGTCGGCAGATTGAGGGTCAGGGTCCAGGAACTCGAGGGACTGGAGGGACTGCACAACACAGAGGAGACGAACTGGTCAACCAAGGACACAGACGGAGCAGACTCCATTGTGGACCAAGTGAGGGACCTCGAGAGATTCATCGAGGAGGCCTATAGGAGGAAGGTGGAGGAACAGGACCATCAGCTGCACAGACAGATGTCGGCAGACGAGACCCAGGATCCACAAGGCGACACCGGGGAAGGACCTAGCGGAGGAATCACGCAAGAGGAGGAGACCGTGATTCACCGGGACCCCGAGAGAGAGACACCACATTACACTGAGGACACGGACCTGAGACAGAGGAGGTTGCTGAGGAAAGGGAAGTCTGCTATTGTGGTGGGAGACTCGATCTTGAGAGAGGTAGATAGTCACGTAGCTGGAGGAAGGGAGGACCGGCTAGTGACTTGTCTCCCAGGGGCCAAGACACGAGATGTCACTGATAGGATCGAGAGGATCCTGGACGGAGCAGAGAGAGGAGACTGCGGTGATAATCTACGTCGGAACGAATGATGTGAGCCGGAGGAACTTCAGCATGGCTACACTGACTGACCAGTTCAGGGCCCTGGGACGAAAGCTGAAGCGGAGTACCCGGAGGATAGCATTCTCAGAGATCCTGCCTGTACCGAGAGCAGATACAAAAGAGGCAGGCAGACCTCCAGGCTGTGAATGCATGGTTGAGGAGATGGTGCCAGGAGGAGGGCTTCCACTTTGTGAGGAACTGGACGTCCTTCTGGGGAAAGAGCAAGCTCTACCAGCGAGACGGCCTGCACCTGAGCACAGTGGGAACTAGACTACTGGCAGCCAATGTGAGGAAGGAGATTGAGAGGGCTTTAAACTGAGGAGAGGGGGAAAGCCGACAGCTGATCTGATGTTGACGCTTCGGACAACAGTATCCAGAACAGATGCTGAACGGGCTGACTGCAAGGAGGAAGTAGAGAGACCGGTGAATCTTATGATCAGACAGCGAGGGAAACACCAGGTAAAGGGAGCTTGCTGGGAGGAGACTAAGGGGCATGGAGACACAGGGGGACTGGGTGGCACGAGGGTGAAAACTGAGGGCAATATAGGGGTGCCACAAGGCGAGGGGGATCAAACAGAGGCTCAAGGGATGATAGCCCAGGAGGGGGCCGGTAGGGCTAGAAAACCCAGAGGAAAAGCGGGGGAGTGGGGTGGCGGAAATGTGGGGAAACCGAAAGCTACGAGGGTAAAGGCTGAGGGCAAAGCAGAAGCACAGGGAACAGGAGAACTGCCTGAAATTCAAGGGGAGGCGGCCCAGGTAAATACGGAGGTGGAGGAAAAATGATGGGACCTGCGGTGCTTATACGCAAATGCAAGAAGCCTCATGGCCAAGATGGGTGAACTAGAGGTCGTAGCCAAGGGGGAAGACCTGGATATAATTGGAATTACAGAAACATGGTGGACAGAGGAGAATCAATGGGATGTGGCGCTGCCGGGGTACAAGCTCTACAGGAGGGACAGGACCCACAAGAAGGGGGGAGGCATAGCACTATATATAAAGGACTATCTACTCGGTCGGGATGGATATGGCAAAGAAGACAGAGGGGCTAGAATCGCTATGGGTCAAATTGCCGGGAAACAAGGGTGCAGGCATAAAACTGGGGCTGTACTATCGCCCACCTGGTACGCCGGAGGAAATCGGACACGACTTGGAAGCTGAACTGAGACAAGAATGCAGGACTGGAAGTGTAACAGTGATGGGGGACTTCAACTACCCGGGGATTGAATGGAGTACGGGTCACTCCAACTGCACTAGGGAAACAGGATTTGTAGAAGCTGTGAGGGACTGCTTCATGGAGCAACTAGTCAGGGAACCGACGCGAGGGAGTGCTATTCTTGACCTCATCCTAAACGGATTAGGGGGGCCTGCAAGAGGGGTAGAAGTGGGAGGACCACTAGGCAACAGTGACCACAACGCGATCCGATTCACATTAGAAAGGAGGACACCCACAGTAAGGAGGACCGCAACAACTGCGCTCAACTTCAGGAAAGGGAACTATGTTGCCATGAGGGAAATGGTGGGGAGGAAGCTCAAAAACATCCTTAGGATGGAGACTGTAGGAAGCGCCTGGACCCTATTCAGGGAAACCCTGCAGGAAGCACAAAGAATGTACGTCCCAAGTTTCAGGAAAGGCGGCAAGAACAAGCGGTCAAAGGACCCGGTTTAGATCTCAACAGAAGTAAAGAGGGCAATAAACGACAAGAAAGTGTCCTTCCGGAGATGGAAAAAGGACCCAACGGAGGAAAATCACCAGGCGCACAGGAAATGCCAAAAGGAATGCCACCGAGCGGTTAGAAAAGCAAAAGGGAAATACGAAGAGGGGCTGGCCAGGGAGGCGAAAAACTTCAAGGCATTCTTCAGTTGCGTAAAGGGGAAGCGACCAGCGAGAGAGGAGGTGGGGCCGTTTGACGATGGGGATAGGAAGGGAGTGATTAAGGAGGATAAAGAGGTAGCTGAGAGGTTGAACACGTTCTTCTCGTCGGTTTTCACGAGAGAAGACACATCTAATATACCGGACTCAGAGGAGCTCATGAGTGGGGAACAGGCTGAAAAATTAGAACACAGAGGTAAGTAAGGAGGATGTCCTCAAGCAGATAGACAGGTTAAAATGCGGAAAATCGTCGGGCCCGGACGGGATCCACCCAAGGGTTCTGAAAGAACTAAGACAAGAAATAGCGGGCACAATCCAGCATGTTTGCAACCTATCCTTGAAAACTGGAGAGGTACCAGAGGACTGGAAATTGGCGAATGTCACACCTATCTTAAAGAAGGGATCGAGGGGTGACCCCGGGAACTACAGGCCAGTGAGCCTGACTTCAATTATAGGGAAGATGGTGGAAGCTATGATCAAGGACGGTATTTGCGAGCACATCGAGAGATATGGCCTACTGAGAACAAGCCAGCATGGATTCTGTAAGGGAAGGTCATGCTTAACGAACCTTCTGTAATTCTTTGAGGGAATAAGCAGTCGGGTGGACAATGGGGAACCTATAGACATCATTTACATTGATTTTCAAAAGGCTTTCGACAAGGTGCCACATGAAAGGCTGCTTAGGAAGCTGTGGAACCACGGGGTGGGAGGGGATGTGCACAGATGGATCGAGCACTGGTTGTCGGGTAGACTGCAGAGAGTCGGAGTAAAGGGACAATACTCTGACTGGCGGGGAGTCACAAGCGGTGTGCCACAGGGATCGGTGCTGGGGCCGTTACTCTTCAACATATTTATCAATGACCTGGAAAAGGAGGCAAAGTGCGAGGTTATAAAATTTGCAGACGATACCAAACTGTGCGGCAGAGTTAGGTCCAGGGAGGAGTGTGAGGACCTGCAAAGGGACCTGGACAAGCTGGAAGACTGGGCAAACAAATGGCAAATGCGCTTTAACGTGGAAAAATGCAAGGTCATGCATATAGGGAAAAAGAACCCGTTGTTCAACTACAAATTGGGGGGGGCATTGTTGTGAGACAGCAGTCTTGAGAGAGACTTGGGTGTGCTGGTGGATGCATCACTGAAGCCATCTGCACAGTGCGCAGCAGCCTCGAAAAAAGCCAACAGGATGCTGGGCATCATAAAGAGGGGCATAACAACCAGGACGCGGGAAGTCATCATGCCATTGTATCGAGCGATGGTGCGTCCACATCTGGAATACTGCGTTCAATATTGGTCGCCGTACCTCAAGAAGGACATGGTGGTACTTGAGAGAGTCTAAAGGAGAGCAACGAAACTGGTAAGAGGGCTGGAACACTGCCCATACGCCGAGAGGTTGGATAGGCTGGGGCTCTTCTCTCTGGAAAAAAGGAGGCTCAGGGGAGATATGATAGACCTTCAAGATCATGAGGGGCGTAGAGAAGGTGGATAGGGACAGATTCTTCAGGCTGAAGGGGTCAACAGGCACGAGGGGGCATTCGGAGAAACTGAAGGGAGATAGGTTCAGAACAAATGCAAGGAAGTTTTTTTTCACCCAAAGGGTCGTGGACACTTGGAATGCGCTACCGGAGGAAGTGATCAGGCAGAGTACGGTACAAGGATTCAAACAGGGATTGGATGGATTCCTGAGGGATAGGGGGATCGTGGGATACTGAGAGAGGTTCTGGGATGTAACACAGGTATAGAAAGCTAACCAGGTAATAAGTATAGAAATCCAACCAGGTCGTGCATGTGCAAGACTGGAGGGTTAGGACTTAGATGGGAAGATAGGACTCAATGGGAAACCAAGGTGGCAAGGGGGCCCCTTCTGGTGACTCAGACAGGCCTTGACTGTTTGGGCCGCCGCGGGAGCGGACTGCTGGGCGGGATGGACCTTTGGTCTGACCCGGCGGAGGCACTGCTTATGTTCTTATGTAGTTTGAGGCGGTTGGGGTGTCTGATCTGTAATATAGCCAGGCAATTTGGTAAGCAGAAGCTGCATAGTGCTTTAAGTGGTCCCCAACCCTGTCCTGGAGGACCACTAGCCAATCGGGTTTTCAGGATTGCCCTAATGAATATGCATGGGGCAGATCTGCACTCCTATCATTACATGCAAATCTTTCATGCATCTTGGGGCTATCCTGAAAACCTGACACTTATATAGGGAAGGAATCGCAGGTCATTGTCCTACATCTGGATATATCCCACAGTTTCTGGACTTAGCTGATAAGACCAAACTTTTTTTTTTTTTTTCTTTAATCACCTTGCTCCTTATGTCCAGATCATTTATAAATGTTCTAAAACAATATTCAAGTTGATTCCTGGCGGTCAGGATGACAAGACAACAGGAAGTATAAGAGGATTTAAAATAAGGGAAATTACCATAGATAAACTGAATAAATGCTTATGGTGCAAGCTTCTATATCTGGTTCTGACAGCAGAAAATTAAAAGCAAAATTTGGGTTTTAACCTTTTCCTATCGTAATAAATTTTATCCCAGGACAAGCAGGCAGCATATTCTCACATGTGGGTGACGTCATCCACGGAGCCCCAGCGCGGACAGCTTTTCAAGCAAACTTGATTGAAGTTTCAAGTTTGCACACTGCACCACGCATGTGTGTGCCTTCCTGATCCACTAGAGGGCGCATACCCTCCTCATGGTCCTCAGTTCTTAGTTTTCCGCTGAGCCAGAAAGACCTTGTCTCTCTTCTCTGCGTTCTTCTAAGTGCCTTTCTGGCACCGCGGCTTCTTTATTTTGTTAGGGAGTCGCTGTGCGTTTGTTAATTGATCGTGTATTTCTTTGTTTCAAAAAAAAAAAAAAAAAAAAAAAGAGGACTTTTTATTGTGTTTTTCCTCCGGCAGGCCCTTCTTGGGCCTCAGCCATGCGGCTAGGCCTCATTTGCCTGCAGCTGTATTTTCTTCTTCCCTGGCCTCTCTCTGGGCTCACCTCGTGTGAGCAGAATGGCCGGGACCCTCTTTCCTTCGTTGGAATCGGACTGTGCAGCTTCGATCCCCGGTAAGTTTTTCTTTCTTTCTTTCTTCTAGGTGCGTTACCTCGGTAACACCACCGGCTGAGTCTCAGGCATTCCAGGCATCGAGTGCGATCGTGCCCGCCTCTACGAGACCTTCAAAGCGTGCCTCCTTTCATGGGAATACTCATATCGAGGTTGCCCTTATGGAGTGCACTGCTGCACCTTTATTACCAGTTTCATTGGTACGGTGCCGACTTCTGAAACTCGATGTGCCTCGACGTCGACTGGAGCTTCGTGCCTCGACGTCGACTGGAGCTTCGTCCCTCGACGTCGACTGAGGCTTGGTGCCTCGACGGAGGCTTGGTGCCTCGACGGAGGTTTGGTGCCTCGACGGAGGCTTCGTGCCTCGACGGGGGCTGTGTGCCTCGACGTCGACGGGGGTTTCGTGCCTCGACGGAGGCTTCGTGCCTCGACGGAGGCTTCGTGCCTCGACGGAGGCTTCGTGCCTTGCCGTCGACTGAGGCTTGGTGCCTCGACGGAGGCTTGGTGCCTCGACGGAGGCTTGGTGCCTCGACGGAGGCTTGGTGCCTCGACGGAGGTTTGGTGCCTCGACGGAGGCTTCGTGCCTCGACGGAGGCTGTGTGCTTCGACGTCGACTGAGGTTTGGTGCCTCGACGGAGGTTTGGTGCCTCGACGGAGGTTTGGTGCCTCGACGGAGGCTTCGTGCCTCGACGGAGGCTGTGTGCCTCGACGTCGACGGGGGTTTCGTGCCTCGACGTCGACTGAGGCTTCGTGCCTCGGCGTCGACGGAGGCTGCGTGCCTCGACGGAGGCTTGGTGCCTCGACGGAGGCTTGGTGCCTCGACGGAGGCTTGGTGCCTCGACGGAGGCTTGGTGCCTCGACGGAGGCTTGGTGCCCCGACGGAGGCTTCGTGCCCCGACGGAGGCTTCGTGCCCCGACGGAGGCTTCGTGCCTCGACGTTGACGGAGGCTTCGTACGTCGACGGAGGCTTCGTGCCTCGACGTCGACGGAGGTTTCGTGCCTCGACGTCGACGGAGGTTTCGTGCCTCGACGTCGACGGAGGTTTCGTGCCTCGACGTCGACGGAGGCTTCGTGCCTCGACGTCGACGGAGGCTTCGTGCCTCAACGGAGGCTTCGTACCTCGACGTCGACGAAGGTTTCATGCCTCGACGGAGGCTTCGTGCCTCGACCTCGACGGAGGCTTCGTACGTCGACGGAGGTTTCGTGCCTCGACGTCGACGGAGGTTTCGTGCCTCGACGTCGACGGAGGTTTCGTGCCTCGACGTCGACGGAGGCTTCGTGCCTCGACGTCGACGGAGGCTTCGTGCCTCGACGTCGACGGAGGCTTCGTGCCTCAACGGAGGCTTCGTACTTCGACGTCGACGAAGGTTTCGTGCCTCGACGGAGGCTTCGTGCCTCGACGGAGGCTTCGTGCCTCGACCTCGACGGAGGCTTCGTACGTCGACGGAGGCTTCGTGCCTCGACCTCGACGGAGGCTTCGTACGTCGACGGAGGTTTCGTGCCTCGACGTCGACGGAGGTTTCGTGCCTCGACGTCGACGGAGGTTTCGTGCCTCGACGTCGACGGAGGCTTCGTGCCTCGACGTCGACGGAGGCTTCGTGCCTCGACGTCGACGGAGGCTTCGTGCCTCGACGTCGACGGAGGCTTCGTGCCTCGACGTCGACGGAGGCTTCGTGCCTCGACGTCGACGGAGGCTTCGTGCCTCGACGTCGACGGAGGCTTCGTGCCTCGACGTCGACGGAGGCTTCGTGCCTCGACGTCGACGGAGGCTTCGTGCCTCGACGTCGACGGAGGCTTCGTGCCTCGACGTCGACGGAGGCTTCGTGCCTCGACGTCGACGGAGGCTTCGTGCCTCGACGTCGACGGAGGCTTCGTGCCTCGACGTCGACGGAGGTTTCGTGCCTCGACGTCGACTGGGGGCTTGGTGCCTCGACGTCGACTGGGGCCTGGTGCCTCGACTGAGGCTTTGTGCCTCGACGTCGACTGCGGCTTGGTGCCTCACCACCGCCTGAGGCCTTGTGCCTCGACGTAGTATGCGGCTGGGTGCCTCGACGTCGTCTAAGGCTTTGTGCTTTGATTTTCTGACTCAATGTCGACTGGGGCTTGGGGTCTCGATGTCGACTGAGGCTGTGTGTCTTTGTACCTTCAACGTCAGCTGCGGCCGTGTGCTCCGCGTCATTTGACGCTGGTGCTTTGACGTCGCCTGAGGCTTGTGCCTCGACGTCGACTGAGGCTGAGGGCCTCATCGTCGGCTGGAGCTCGGTGCCTCGTCGTTGCCGAGGCTTCGTGCCGTCGACGGAAGCTTTGTGCCTTGACGTCACTTGGGCCGTTTTACCTCGGCAGCGGCTGAGGTATTGGGCCTCGGCGTCGACTGCGGGTTTGCGCCTCGGCGTCTCCAGCTCCGGTTTGAGAGGCTTCCCCGCTTTCTCTTCGGTTCATTCCGGGCAGCCGTGACGGAATCTTGTAGTGCGGAGTTTGGTTTCCTGGAGGAGACTCTCTCCCTGCTCCGGCTCTATTGCTCCCGCCATGCGTCATCTCGCTTGGCGCAGAGTGTGGCTGAGGATCCGAACCTCCAGGGTCGTCTCGCCGCTTTTACTTGCGTGAGTTCTGCGCTTCTTCAGGCCTCTCTTGCGGTGGCCACTAACCGCCTCTCAGACCGCGACCGGTCCTTCGCCCCTCGGGACGCCTCCAGCTAAATCCCGTCTGCCTTGGTGGGTTGGTCTCCTTCTCCGGAGGGGCCCTCTGGATACCTTTCTTGTGTTATCTCGGCCTCCTTCGCAGCAGCCGCAATAGCTGCAGCAGCGCTGGGTTAGGGTTCAGCCGCCGGCTTCGGCGACTCCTGGCCGTCCTTTTGACTATTCTCGCATAGCCTCTGGGTTGCTCCCCTTCTGGGGATTCCTCCCCTCCCTTCGGGAGGGGTGTCTCTGTGTCTACGCACCGGGAGTATTGCCTCTCTTCTGTCGGTTGGGCATTCCCATCCTCCCTTCTGCGTCTAGTCCTGGCCCTTCGTGACCTGCACTAGTTTCTAGTACGGGAGTGGGTCAGACTCTGCCCACCCCGGTCTCGGGAGTCCGTCGGGGCGGACCTGGACCCAGTTTGTCTGCGCTCCTTCTTGTCTCGGCCTCAGGGGGAGGCCCTTGTTTGTTTATGCCGGAAGGTGGCCCCTCTGTCCTCGGTCCGCCTCCGGTCTTTTCTGCCTCTGCCTCGGCAGGCTGCCTGTCAGCGCTTGAGTCAGCTGGTGTCTCAGCGGTCTTCGGCCTCGGCTGAGCTGTTGCTGATCCTTTTTGGATCAGGGGTCTCCACGGTGATGTTCCGCTGTTCGTCTGGTTTCATCTTCGTGTTCCCCGCTTGACCCGAGCATCTCAGTGATGGCAGGATCGGGATCCCGCTTCCCAGCACATTGTGGTGCCTCCCTCCTGGACACGCTCGTTTCGTTGGTGGGCCACCACTTCGTATCCCCGCATCAGAAGGTTCTGCCGATGGACTCCTCGGCATGGGCTTAGGGGTGCACCTCGACGGCCTTCGGACTCAGGGTCCTTGGTCGGGTGCAGACTGTCGCAGCCGCATCAATCTGATGGAGCTCCGGGCCATTTACAATGCCATGGTGGATTTTCGTTATGGGTTGCAAGATTGCGGGGTCCTGGTGCGTCCCGACATCTCGGTGGCGTTATTTCTGTGACCAAGCCAGGGTGTACAGGTTCCCTGTTACTTTGCAGGGAAGCCCTTCGTCATTGGCAGGGGACGTTACACCACTGCTTCTTTCTTCGGGCGGTGTTTTTCCAGGGCGTGCAGCATTGTCTGTTGGACACGTTGAGTCGCCCTTTTCGACCGCATGAATGGTTGCTCCATTCTCGGACTCTGCGGCATGTGGTTGTTCGGTGGGGAACCCAACAGGTAGTTCTGTTCGCTTCGCCCCTCACTCACTGGTTGCCTCGATATTGCTCGAGGATGTTCTCCTGGGTTCGCATCGAGGAGGATGCTTGCCTTCTCGATGGAATGGGCAGGTTCCTCTATGCGTTCCCTCCCTTTACTCTGATTCTCGGGTCTTTGATACACCTCCTGTCGGTCTGCGCCACCAGGATCTTGATGGCTCCTCTGTGGCCCTGGCGGCCATGGTTCTCCCTGCTCCTACAGCGTGTCAGGGAGACTCAGCTTCTACCTATGTTCCCGTCTCCGCTGTCTCAGTGTTGCGGTTTCTGTTGCATTCCAATCTGCAGTCTCTACACTTATCAGCTTGGTTCCTCGCAACGTGCCTCCCTCCTTCTGTTTCTCTCAGTCGGTGGGGGTGTTCTCGAGGCCTCTCGAAAGATCTCCACTCGGCAATGCTTTTCCCAGATATGGTCCTGATTTGCTGAGTGGTGTGCTGAGCACCGCATGGATTCGCTCTCTGCCTCCTTGCCTTCAGTGCTGGATTTTCTGTTGCACTTGTCTCGGTCTGGTCTCAAATCTACATCTATTCGAGTCCACCTCTGTGCTTTTGCTGCCTTTCTTCGGCCGCTAAATGGGACGCTGCTCTCCGTCCACCAGATGGTTTCCCGTTTTATGAGGGATTTCTTCATTGTACATCCCTCCGGTGGTTTGGGATCTTTGTGTGTTCCTGGCTCAATTGGTGATACCTCCATTTGATTCCATTGATGAAGCTCTTTTGAATTACTTCACCTGGCAGGTGGGTTTTCTGGTTGCTCTCACGTCTGCTCGCAGAGTCAGTGAGCTGCAAGCTCTGGTTGCGGACCCGTCTTTTCCTGTATTTCATCATGACACGGTGGTCCTGCGTACTCAACCCCAGTTCTTGTCCAGGGTGGTTTCGGACTTTCCTTTCGATCTTTCCATTGTTCTTCCGGTCTTTTTTCCGAAGCCCCACTCGCCTCCTAGCGAGGTGGCGCTTCACACAATTGACTGTCAGAGGGCGTTGGCTTTTTGTCTTCAACGCACTCAGTCTCCTTGGACGGTTCCTCAATTCTTTTTGTCCTTCGACCCTAATTGGTTGGGACGCCCAGTTTCCAAGCGCACCTTGTCCAACTGGTTGGCTGCTTGTTTTTCCTTTTGCTACGCTCAGGCTGGTCTCGCGCTGCAATGTCGAGTCACGGGACATAAAGTCCGAGCGATGGCGGCTTCTGTAGCTTTCCTCAGGTCGACGCCTATCGAGGAGATTTGCAAGGCTGCCACTTGGTCTTCGGTTCATACTTTCACCTCCCACTACTGCCTGGATACTCTGTCCAGGAGCGACGGCCGGTTTGGCCAGTCGGTTTTGCGTAATCTGTTTTCTTGTATTGCCAACTTCCCTCCGTCCCTTTTTGGTTAGCTTGGAGGTCACCCACATGTGAGAATATGCTGCCTGCTTGTCCTGGGATAAAGCACAGTTACTTACCGTAACAGGTGTTATCCAGGGACAGCAGGCAGATATTCTCACAACCCGCCCGCCTCCCCGAGGTTGGCTTCTTTGCTAGCTATCTGAACTGAGGACCATGAGGAGGGTATGCGCCCTCTAGTGGATCAGGAAGGCACACACATGCGTGGTGCAGTGTGCAAACTTGAAACTTCAATCAAGTTTGCTTGAAAAGCTGTCCGCGCTGGGGCTCCGTGGATGACGTCACCCACATGTGAGAATATCTGCCTGCTGTCCCTGGATAACACCTGTTACGGTAAGTAACTGTGCTTTACGTTAACGCTGGTTCCAATCGTAATTATTTTAGCAAAGTTTTTTGTATTCACTGTTTACAGTTATTGTAAACATAATATAAATAAGTCATAAGTTTGTAAATTCAAATATTTTGTGTTCCTGACTCTTTTAGTCCATACAGACTGTTTATCCAGTCATTTTTGGAATGTCCCGTCATTCGGGACACACGATAGGAAAAGGTTAAGAATCCAGGATCAGGTGATCTGCAGAGACAGCTGCAGATCAGAGTAAATTAGGTCCTAGTAAGCGAGGTCCTGATGTAAAGGGGTGGGGGCTGCGGCAAAAGCATTGTCCAGGACAAATGGATTGAGGCACCTGACTTGAAAATGTGGGGGTGGGATAGGCAATATACCGTGTTTCCTCAAATAAGACAGTGCCTTATATTTGGTTTTGGGCCCCAAAAACGCACTAGGTCTTATTTTTGGTGTATACACATGATCTCCCTTCTCCTTCACCCAAATTCTTTCCTCCCATCCCCCACATGTGCAGCACTTAAGGCTGCTTCGACTTTGTCTGGGGATGTCACTCTGCCACGTTACTGATGACATCATCAGTAACACAGCAGAGTGAAATCCCCAATGGATAAGGCCGAAGCAGCCTGTTTAGAGTGCTGCTGGATGAAGATAGGGCTCACTTGTGGTCAGTGGGGAGGGAAGGATGGAGGATCAGCAGGGGTTCAGCTGCACAGTGGGGGCAGTGTGTGTATGGGGGGGTTGAAGAGTTGCTAGCAAATCCTGGGACTAGGGCTTATATTCAGGGTAGGTCTTTTGTGGAAGCACAGCAGAAACTTGAGGGAGAGGCCTGAAACCTCTGAAGTAGTAACAACTAACTGGGGGATTTTTTACAACTTTTTCCCTTCAGCAGGAAGCTGGGCTGCTGTTGGGCTTTTTACCTTTAAGTAAAAATTAAGAGGTATGATGTAAGATTGCTTGTTTTAAAATGTCAGAAACTGTGCCATGGCACATCAGTGTTCTCCCCAGAAATTTTTTCCAGCTGGGTGGCATGAAAAAGTAGCTGGGTGAGGTGGGATGGGGAAATTTGGTGGTGGGGAAAATTAACCCCCTCTTTTACTAAGGTGCACTAGCATTTTTAGCGCGCGCAAACCCCGCGCTATGCAGGAAAACGCCATCTTAATGCTGGCGTTGGCGTCTAGCAACCGTGGCAATTCTGCACACGCTAAAACAGCTATTGCAGCTTAGTAAAAGGAGCCCTAAATGTATACTATTTTTATTAGTTATTATTTTCCAATGCTCAATATGACTTCCTTTTTTAAGATTTGACACTTGTGCCAGAATATTTTTACTAAATTTAAGAAGTATCCAATTCTAGAAGGGAATAATTAGATATTTGTTCTCTTTCAAATGGTATAGAGGTTTAA
This sequence comes from Geotrypetes seraphini, assembly GCF_902459505.1. Taxonomy (NCBI): domain Eukaryota; kingdom Metazoa; phylum Chordata; class Amphibia; order Gymnophiona; family Dermophiidae; genus Geotrypetes; species Geotrypetes seraphini. The sequence goes on along the minus strand of NC_047093.1, from coordinate 25,118,597 downwards.
AAAAGGGAAATATGTTAATGAAGTCATTAGGTTCAATCTGCATGAATTTAAAAAAAAATATATAGCTCATCCAGTCATACAAGAAATGGCTCTACAGCACCTCTAATGTTTTGATCACTAGGTTCCTTCCTGAGGTCTCACTGAAGATATGAAATAGATGCGATCCCCACTTCCAGACTAGAGTTGCGCGGGGACAGAAATCACACCCATCCCTGCCAAAGTCCCACCCGTCTCCGTGAGGAATCCCACCCGTCCCTATAAACTACAGAAATAGTTATTTCATTTAATTATGCTACTGAATTAATGGCTCTGGTAGAAACCCATTTACAAATAAGTAAAAAGACTTTATTAATTTGGAAATATTAATTGGGAAGAATACATACTTTGTAAACGGGTTTCTACCAGAGCCTCTAATGTTTATAAATTTTTATCAACACAACTAATATACTACCTTATCCTAAAGCAAAAAAAAAAATTTTTTCCTACCTTTGTTGCCTGGTTTCTGCTTCCCTCATGTTCTCATTCAATTCCTTCCATCCACTATCTCTTCTCTCTGCGTCTTCCATTTGCTCTGTTACTGTGCCTCTCCCTTTCTTCCCCCTTCCAAATTGGTCTGGCACCCACTCTCTTCCCCATGTCCTTTCAGCGTCCTCCCTCCATCTTCCCCATGTCCTTTCAGCGTCCTCCCTCCATCTTCCCCATGTCCTTTTAGCATCCTTCTCCCCCACCCCACCCCCCGTCTTCCCCATGTCCTTTCAGCGTCCTCCCCCACCCCCCCACCCACCCCCGTCTTCCCCATGTCCTTTCAGTGTCCTCCCCCACCCCCTGTCTTCCCCATGTCCTTTCAGCGTCTTTTCCTCTCCACTCCACCTTTCCTCCCTTTCTCCCTCCCTGCCCCTTACCTTTGTGGTGCTTCCCTGCCCGACTGACAACAGAACAGGCCTGGTCCAACAAACCTCCCTGCCCTGTAACCGCGAATCTAAATTAACTTCTTACAGCAGTTGGAGTATTGAAGCTGTTGTAAAAGTAATTTAGATTCACGGCTATAGGGCAGGGAGGTTTGTCGGGCTGGGCCTGTTGGTCGGTCGGAGGAAGCGCCACAAAGGTAAGGGGACCTGGCCGGCTGTGCACCCTCCTCCATGGCTGCACCCGGGGCAGATCTCCCTCCCCGCCCCCCCCCCCCCCCTTTGGTACGCCACTGCCGATCGCAGCACACAGCTGATCGGAACGGAAGTCTTCCTGATGTCAGTGCTGACGGGAGGGAGGGAGGGCTTTGCTTAAGCCCTCCCTCCGACGTCAGCGCTGACATCGTTCCATTCCGATCCGTTCCAATCGGCTGTGTGCTGCGGCAGGGTGCAGGTAGGGAGAAGATGAGCCTCGCATCCAACCTCGCAGGATCCCCGCAACCCTAGGGGGCGTCCCCACGGGATCCCCGTGACCTGAAGGGGGAACCCGCGGGATCCCCGTCGTTCCCATTCCTGTGCAGCTCTCTATTCTAGACCTCTTCACATAATTTATGGAGAGGTGTTACTAAGCCTTGAAGGAGACCTGTGTGATTGATCTTTATCTGCTACTTTTTTATTTTCCTGTTGTGCAAAGTGAGAGCTAGGGCAGAACAGTTTAGGTAAAGATGCAAGTAATTAGCAATGTATTAAATATTTTATATTTATTTGTTTGTCATTTGAAAGCTGCTTGATGTTAATACAACTTTAATTTAATTCTTTATAGTGTGTATGGGGAGTGAGACAGCACCTACATCGACAGTAAAGTTAGAGTAGGGTCATTAAATCCAGTGGCGTACCTAGTATATATAACAGCCAGTGCTGATAACTTTTTAACAACCCCCTCCTCTATATAAAAAAATGTTTTTAGTAATAATCCATGAGTCACACAACAAGGGTGCACTTAAGAAAAGGCAGCATCTTAAACACTGCAATGAGCACTAGAACACCAACACACGCAATGTAAAACTAAACAAGCCAGATCCTGCACAGTCAATTGATCCTGTACAGTCGATGCTAATAGAAAGCCATGTCCTTTTTATACACAGACAGATACACCTTCACTCAATATGGAATAATCACAGACAAAAAATAGAAATATGTAGACAAGTTAAACTGAACCAAGAAACCACTCTGCATACAATGCAACACCACAGAAAGTGATATGTCCCCTAATACTATGCAAAATATAAAGACAATAGATGTAAATTTGGAAAACTGCTACATAACAATCACCACTTTACAAATTAACAAATAGAAATAAAACAAATAATGAGAAATAAGAAAATACCATTTTATTGGACTAATCCATTTTTCAGTTATCTTTCTTAAAGACAGTACAGCAGGAGTGCCCACACTTTTTTGGCTTGTGAGCACTTTTTAAAATGACCAAGTCAAAATGATCTACTAACAATAAAATTTAAAGAAACACAGAGCACCCTGTACGCAGAGAATGTTAATTATCATTGTTTTCAGGGTTTTTTTAGAGGTCAAGGCAGATGACTTTAAAATATGCAATGTCACCTCAGTAACAGTTATATAAAGACAAATATACCCGCTCCCCTTTTACTAAACCGCGATAGTGGTTTTTAGCGCAGGGAGCTGCACTGAATGCCCTGTGCTGCTCGATGCTCAAAGGCTCCCTGCGCTAAAAACCACTATCGCGGTTTAGTAAAAGGGGGCCATAGTGCAAAATATAGGCAGCCGATATAAATTCTCAAAATGGACACATTTTGATCACTAAATTGAAAATAAAATCATTTTTCCTACCTTTTTCTCTGGTGATTTCATTGAATCTCTGGTTGCACTTCCTTCTTCTGACTGTAAATGCAATATTTCTTTCTGCCTTTATTCCCCTCTCTTCTTTCTGTCTCTCTCCCCCCCTGCCTGTCTTTCTTTATCTTGCCCCCCCAAGCCCCCACGCCAATTTCTCCATGCTGTTTCCCCGAGCCAGGCCACGCATGTACAAGCGCTGGACTCGCAAGACTTCACCTCCGACGTCAATTCTAACATCAGAGAGGAAGTTCCAGGCCAGCCCGGCAGCAATTGGCTTGTACACGCCTGGCCTGGCTTGGGGAGGCAGGAAGAAAAAGATTGCAAAAGCAACGCGATCGATTTTTCTACCTTTTGTCGTTTCTGCTTTAATCATCTTCTCTTCGCTCTCTTCTTTCTATTCAGCGTTTGTCCTTGCTCCCTTCCATGCAACATCTGTCCCCTTTGCCTCTTCCACGCAGCCTCTACCCTCTCTCTCTCTCTGCCCCTTTCATCTACTGTCACCCTCTCTGCCCCTTGCAGCCTCTGTCCACCCTCTGCCCTTTCCATCCAGTGTCCGCCCTCTCTCTGTTCCATATGGCATCTTCCCTCTTATGTCCCTGCAATAAACTGTATATCCTGTGCCCTTTCTCTCCTTTGTACATGATTCATTTCAGCTTCACCCCCTCCCCTATGCTCTGGCAACTGTCTTCTCATTTCCTTCCTTTCTTCCCACTCCACCCCATAGTCTGGCATCTCTATCTCCTTCCCTTATCTCCCCCATGCCCTGGCATCTCCCTCCTATCTCTCCCTCTCCCTCCTTTTCTGGCACCTCCTCTTTTCTTTACCTCTGGTCAGGCATTTTGTCTTCCTTAGTTTCCCTTCCTTCCCCCAATGCCCTGACATCTCTTCCCTCTCCTTCCATCTCCCCCTCCCACTCCATTCTCTGGCATCTCTTCTCCTTCCTTTCTCTCCTTCCTTCCTTTCACCTGGTCTGGCATCTGCCTCCTCCCCCTCCACCATATGCCCTGACATCTCTCCCCCCCCCCTCCATGGTCTGGTAGCTCCTTTCTTTTCCTTCACTTTGTCTTGGCATCTTTCCTCTCCTCTCCCTTCCCTGGTCTTCCTTCTCCCCTTCCCCAATTGGGTGCAGCAGCAGCATTTCTCTTCCCATCCCTCCCATCGGCAGATTGCAAGCTTCCTTCCATCGCTGACCTATCTTCCATAGGTCAGCGATGGAGGGAAGCATACAACTTGCTGCTTTTCCTTGCTTCGAGCCTTCCTTGTTGCCGGGTCCTGCCTTCACGGAAATAGAAAGTAGGCAGGACCCGGCATCGAGGAAGGCCTGAAGCAAGTAAAAGCAGCAAGTTGTAACCTTCCCAATGTCGTTCACCTGTCTCCTGCCTTAGCCCGTAGCGAACTCGTGCTTTGGGGCTCTAAGGTCTGTGTGCTGGCTTCCCTTCTCTTCTCCTCCCTGCCCCCCCCCTCCCCGGGACATAACTTCCCGTTTCGGTGGGAAGAGAAGGGAAGCCGGCACACACCTTAGAGCCCCAAAGCATGAGTTCATTATGAGCTAAGGCAGGAAATCTCCAAGTTGGTTAGAGGTGGGGGGTTTTCTTTTTTTTAAAAAATGTTGAGCAGCAGCAGTAGTGGCAGGATTCGCGATAGATGGCAGCCAGGCAGTCATCTAAATTAGCCGCATGGAGTGCCCGGCTAAAAGGCCCTAGGAAGAACACTGCATATAGAATGTCCCCTTTATTTTTCTTTCTTTTCCTGTGGATTTCCTTTTTTTACCCATTGAGGAGCAAGCTTCTAAGAACATAAGAATAGCCTTACTGAGTCAGACCATTGGTCCATCGGGCCCAGTAGCCCATCTTCACTAGCCTTATTAGCTGGAATCAGAGCCTGCAAACAGCCTTAAACACTATTGCCCCTATTCAGATATTTATTCCTAATACAACATGCAAAAAGTCCTGGTATCACAGCAGTCTTCACCTCCTGAAACATTAGTATAGAGCAGTGGTCTCAAACTCAAACCCTTTGCAGGGCCACATTTTGGATTTGTAGGTATTTGGAGGGCCTCAGAAAAAAATAGTTAATGTCCTATTAAAGAAATGACAATTTTGCATGAGGTAAAACTCTTTATAGTTTATAAATCTTTCCTTTTGGCTAAGTCTTAATAATAATATTGTCATTTATGGTTAAAAAGACATATGATTAAGAAACTGTTTTATTTTACTTTTGTGATGATGATAAACATACCGAGGGCCTTAAAATAGTACCTGGCGGGCTGCGTGTTTGAGACAACTGGTATATAGTGAGTTTGGCATAAGCAACATATTTCCTCTGATCTACAAGCCTGTAGAAACTTTCAAAAGGAATATAATTAAAAATAGCAGGATGAAAGATCTGATAACCCCCAAGATGTCTTTATTAATATCAAGACTCACTTATCTTCCATTGTGCAATCTGTTTCCCTCAGCTGATGTTTTAGGGAATCACTTTCTCAATAAAGTTTCTAAACTTAGACATTTTTACCAACAAATTTTTCAACAGATATGAAACCATGTTCTATAGATTCTTTAGTAGTTCAGTCTTCATCATTTACTACTTCTACCTCATGAACCTTGCCCCATCAAACTGGTCATCTTTCTCACTTCAGTCTCTGGATAAATTATCCAAGATCCTCTCTAATTAGAAGTACAACTTGTTCTTTAGATCCAGTCCCTTCCTCGTGGTTAAAACTGTCTGTTCACAGCCTTTTGTCACTCGCTTTAAATTTGATTAATGTTTATCATTAGATGTGGAAAAAAGCCCTTGTCCATCCAATCCTCAAATCCAACTCTGGAGATCATTCTGACCCTAATAACTATAAATCTATCTACAATTTGTGCTCCGTTTCCAAATTGACAGAGCATTTTATTGAACAATTATCATAATTCGCAGATTGAACTCATGCTCCACATCCATGACAAGCAGCCTTTCGGAAAGACCATAGTACAGTGACTGCTATTGCCCTCCTGAATGAAGTTCATGTCATCTTGGAATCGGCAGAGTCGCAAGCTTCCCTCCATTACTGACCTATCTTCCATAGGTCAGTGACGGAGGGAAGCTTACAACTTACCGCTCTTCCTTGCTTCGGGCCTTCCTCGTTGCCAGGTCCTGCCTTCGCGGAAACAAAGTAGGCAGGACCCGGCAGCGAGGAAGGCCCGAAGCAAGTTGTAAGCTTCCATCTGTCGTTGACCAGTCTCCTGCCTTAGCCCGTAGCAAACTCATGCTTCGGGGCTCTAAGGTGAGCATGTTGGCTTCCATTCTCTTCCCCCCGGGAGGTAACTTTGGTTTCAGAGGGAAGAGAGGGGAAGCCGGCACGCACACCTTAAAGCCCCGAAGCATGAGTTCGCTATGGGCTAAGGCAGGAGACTGGTCAACGACAGATGGAAGCTTACAACTTGCTTCAGGCCTTCCTCGCTGCCGGGTCCTGCCTACTTTGTTTCCGCGAAGGCAGGACCTGGCAACGAGGAAGGCCCGAAGCAAGGAAGAGCGGTAAGTTGTAAGCTTCCAGCCAAATCTCCAGCTGATGAGTGGTGAGGTTTTTTTTGTTTTTTTTAAAATGTTGAGCAGCAGCGGCAGCTGCAGGATTTGTGATGGATGGCAGCCGGGCAGTCATCTAAATTAGCCGGGCGGACCGGCTGGCTAAAAGGCCCTAGGGAGAACACTGCACACTGCAAGACCTGCAAGGAGAGGTGCCAGTTGACTGCACATTCCAGATGCCTGCCAGCTGCAGCACAGGTTTTAGTGTGCTGTGGCTTCTGGATGTTTGCAAGACTGTTTTACATAAAGCAAAGGTAACCTAATTTATGCCTGGAATTATGGTAACTTTATTTTCTCCTTTTTTCTTTGGCTGTAGTTGGGGGAAAATGGTGTTTAAATATGGATTAGCAAGCTTCCATGACTGCCTCATTTAGAGTGAAGAGGGTTTCCAGGATTAAACTAAGTCGAGAATTTCCTTTAATCTTTTATGCAGGCTTCTAAAGATCATCTGGAAAAGCATTACTGTGATTTGAAGGACAAGCCTTTCTTTAATGACTTGGTTAAGTACATGAGCAGTGGACCAGTTGTGCCTATGGTAAGTCTAAAGTTGGATTTTTTTTTTTTTTTATTATTGAGAATTTCTTCACACTGGATAGAAGTCTGGTGTTCTAGCACTACAAGTAAGGTTCTTTACAACTTTCACATCATAGGAAATTTCTTAAGGTGTTCAGATACTTTGTATTAGGGGAGAATATTTTCATTGAAGGCAGCAGAGCATCAGATGGCAAAGTGACCTGGCACACAGGGAATGTTTGCTGTCTCATTACTGAATTCCAGCCAAAGGTGTAAGGGGAAGAGGACTGCTTAACCAATCTTTCTTCCTGTAGGTGTGGGAAGGTCTTGATGTAGTGAAGACGGGGAGAGTAATGCTAGGAGAAACCAACCCTTTTGATTCCAAGCCTGGTACTATTCGTGGTGACTTCTGCATTCAGGTTGGCAGGTAAGTAATGCTGATCTCTATCCCCTTTCTGTGTAGACTGGGTTCCTGCTGTGCTGGCAGCAATCCTCAGTACTGACCAGATCAACAAGCTTGCAATATTCACATGCATTTTCACAATCTAAGGATAGAGCTCAAAGTTTACAAAGGCTACATTTGTGTTTTTACTTATTTTAAATGAACCCTAAACATTTTTTGTTGAGGGGGAGGGATGTAGTTCCTTGGAGAAACCAAAAATCTGACCACTTCACTTTTAGATACCCAGTCTTCTCTAAAATGTCTAGACCTCTAAATTTTTAGAAATAATTACCCCTCAAATATTCACTGATGGGAGGTTCTGGATATACTTTGGTTAGCTATTTAGAATTGAGTTTGAACATCAGAGCCCAGTTTTCTGACTTCATGGTAATCCTGAAATTTGGTGTAAATCTTTCCCAGTTTGGTTACTCTGTTCAAAAGTCCAAATTAAAATCTTTTTGAAGGCTAGCTACTGAAGTTAATACTTAAATTTAAGCAGTAGCATGAAATTCTTTTGAGTAGAAAGTGGATTTAAACTAGGTAACTTGTTTGTTTTTAGCCCTTAACTACTCAACTAGGGTATTGGCCTGCAGACTTGCCCTGGGGAACCCAAATAAGATTCTGCTTTGCCAGGCAGGATCACCCAGCAACCATTTATGTTGGGTGTCAAACTTTTTTTTTTTTTTTTTTTTTAAACTCCAGCACACTAAATGGAGCAAATGTTTTTCATGGCACATAACAAATTATAAAATTGCAAAATCAAAACAATTTGAGTTATTTAAAGTTCTTTAAGCTATGTATGGATAATTGTAACACCAGTGGAAAAAGTACTATAGATAGAATAGAATTGCTAATCAATGTGATGGATGTGCTTTTGAGTGCAAATTAACTCAAATGTGGCTTGACACGCAGAGTACATATTTCATCATCCACCATCTGCAGTCATGTGTGGGTTTTTAAAATTTGTCTTGAGCTGAAAATCCAATTTCCCAAAGATCCAAATGGTAACAAAACCTTGATTGCTTTGTTCAAGTTTCAAGTTTATTTTTGACTTGGATCGCTTAATTTAATTTGCTAAGCGATTTACAGATAAAAAATAGATACAACAGATTAATTATAAAAGAATACTTAAATTTAACACATTATCATACAGAATAATAGTCATACAAATTAACAGACACATGAGGAAAGAAAGGGTAGAACTACAATCGTATATATTAAAGAAAACATAAATGGTAAAAATACAACAGGTAAGGGAAATAACGGAGAAATAAAAAGGTAAAAAAGAAAAAGTTTAATAATAATCCTTAATTAAGCTCACACATTAAACACATCTTTAACTGTTTCAGATCATTTTCTACTCTGAGATACTGGGGCAAACTGTTCCATAATTGTGGGGCTATCACAGAAAAGATGTCAGTGCGACAAGTTCCAATGACTTTTAGCGATGGAACTGTCAGAAGTTTTTGATCAGTGAATCTTAAAGAGCGTGATGTACTATATGGAATGAGTAATCTATTGATGAATTGGGGTTCATTCGTAGTCAATGTTTTAAAAACTAAAAGTAAGATTTTAAAAGTAATGCGATGGGTAATAGGGAGCCAATGTGATTCGATCAAGAGCGGTGTAACGTGGTCAAATTTTTTGTGGTTGTGTATTAATTAGGATAACTACAGCATAAAAAAATAAAAATAAAATTACTTGCTGTTTTCAAGGACCAATCGCATCAAAGAATGCTTGTCTGGGCAGTTGTATCCTTATGGACACTTTCCTAGTGCACATACTCCTTATGCACATTCTATTCTAGTGTATACTTATAAAGGGAATTTTTTAAAATAGTGAAATTCAGGAATGTTATATAGCGCACACCAGTGCTGTGGCACACAGTTTGAGGCACTGACTTGTGTAGACTAGTTCAGAAGGATTACTAGGTTGTATATGTCTGCACCAAGAACTAAGGGCGAGCAGGTGGTAGCCCTCTAAAGGAAATACAGATCTGTACTTGTCATCTTTCTGGCAGGGTTCATACCTATTTGTCTGGAAGGAATAATTGTTAGTATCTTAAGGATGTAACCTAAGATATAATAGCTAGCACAAATGTAGGAAGAAACCTGCATCCAGGAAAAAGCTTTTAAGTACAGGGTGCCCACAAAACCACTCCTTGGTTTTAAATGGTTACAAAATTAAAACTTATTGGAATATGTTAATAAATAAGATGACTGCAAATACAGGTTCCCAAAAGCACAGTTGGCAAGATACATAATCACTTGCACTTTCACCCTTATAAGCTGCAATTGGTGCAGAAGTTACAACCTTCAGACAATGCAACATGACAAAATGACCAGATGTTTCTCGAGTGGCGCTGAGATTTTTCTTTTAGGGGTACATGAGACAGTGTACATACCTCCATTACTTGCTACTATGGATGATCTGCAGGAATGTATCACTGAAGCTACAAACATGATCATGCCACCTACTTTGGAGGTCTGGTCAGAGCTTGAAATTTCAATGTTTGCTGAGTAACAGGTGGGGTGCACGTAGTGTATGTAATCAAGATATCGTATGAAATGTTGAGTTGATGAAACTGTAGCCTCAAAGGTGAAAAGTCAATAAATTTTGGTTTTATAACCACTTAAAATCAATTTTTGTGGGCACCCTAAATAACTAAACTTGTTACAAATTTGGGGATGAGTCCAGTGTGAAGCTATTAATCTCTTGCAGCCTTTCTGGGAGTTAACTTACGTATATGCTTTCTCTAGAAACATCATTCATGGCAGTGACTCTGTGGAAAGTGCCAAGAAGGAGATCAAGCTTTGGTTTAAACCAGAGGAACTTGTAGACTACACAAGCTGTGCTCGGGACTGGATCTATGAATAGAAATGTCCAAAAACATCAAAGTGTGACCCCTGACTGTAAAATATCTAAAGGCTGTGCCTGGGAAGTGTGCATTTGTTTATACTGTATCAACAACAAATAAGCTGTCAACTGTATCTTGGTATTTGGTATAAACTGATCAGTGTTAAAAACATGCATCATCCTTTATAAAGGTGATTTGAAATTAAGTTTGTTGTCTGCTGCTTGGTGGGTGGGGAAGGTAGGGAGGATAGTTGAGGACATACATGCTTGCAAGTTAATTTAATTCTATTGGAGAGGATAAGGAGGGGACAAGAGACTGTACAGCAAGCTATACAGTAAGCATTTTTAGCTGCCTTTTTTCATAGAGCCCTGGGGCCAGAACATGGCTTGCCAAAAGATTCTTTTGATCTGCATAAGCTCAGCAATTTTCTATTCCTCATAACTTGGGGGTCTCAACTGCAGCCTGATGGCTCAAGCTTGCAGGAAGCTGTGTTACAGTAGGGAAGAGGGAATTCTGTTTTTGCCCGGGGCGGGGGTAGGGGTAGAATGCAGAAGACTATGTGTAGATGACTTGGCATTGAATCTTATGACATGTGGCCCCTTATGTTAGACAAGCCTGATTAAGGAAGTTAGCCCCAAGATCACAAGCTTTAGTGCCCTTGGTACTTATTCCCCACTGAATATCCCCCAAACTTGCCAGAGCTAGTGAAAGTATATTCTTTAGCACTCTCCAGACCAGTAGAGGTTAATCTTTACGAATGGGTATATATCCAATCATGACCAGCAGGTGGAGACTGAAAACAAAACTTTGGGACAGTATATACTATCCTCCCTTCTCTATTTCCCTCAGTCTTCTTTCAGTCTCCAGCAGGTGTTGAGTGATCTGTACCCATCTCCCTTGGTAGGGCTGTTGGAATTTGTTTAAGGGGTTTGTTGTCCCTGTTTTTAGCCGGACGGAGCTTGGGCGGGCCCTGTTTGGGGGTTCGTCCGACCTCAGGGGTGTCAAACCCGGCGGGTCTCGAGCGGGGTCCCTCCCCCCCACTTCCTCCACCTCCCCACATTTTTTTAGAGGAGCCTCAGCAGTAAGCCTTGCCCCCTAAATCAAGCAAGGCATATTGCTTCGAGAGCCTGTGGAGTCTGTTCTGTAAAAAAAAAAAATAATCCTGAGGTAGTGCCGGTCTGCAGGGTTGCTTCCCTGTCAGGTTACTGTTTTTTACTGTATTTTTTCTTCTAACTGGCACTTTGTTTCTAGCTAGGTCGCGTATGGAGCAATTGTGCCCTTCTCCGGGGGAGTGGGACACAATTAAGTCCAGCCGCGAGGCACTCGCGGCCGGCCTGAACTCGGCGGTTTGGGTCGGTGAGGTGGTGGAGCTCCGTCGGCAGCGGCTGCAGGCGCCCAGAGCTCCCCGCCGATGGTGCCTCGCGAGTCGGCTTGGAGCAGTGGGGAAGCCCGGTCTTCTACAACCGCCCACGGAAGGATTCCCCGAAGGATTCCCTCTCAGCTGATTTTTTGACAGCTGATGCCGGCTTGCCTGCTTTAGCGGCTGAGACTGTTCAGGTTTCTCAGCCGCTACAGGCTATGGAGGGAGCTTTTTTGGCGGGAAAACCGCCATCTTCTCTGTCTGGCCCCTCCATTTTGTCTTCCACCTCAGGTGACCTTCCCCCTGTTTTGGCTATGCAGGGGCAGGTTTATGCTGGGTCCCCTGCTGTGGCAGGGAGTCCCTTGGGACCCTCGGGGGGTTTTTCTCCTGATTTCTTTTTTTCTTTATGCAGAGCCTATTTTCAGGCGGCTGGGGGTCCCAGTTGCGCCCAGGGGGTTTCGGGGGGTGGGGTTTCCTCCGCGCTCCCTGCGGCTTTGCCTCTCTCGTCTTACGTGACGTCCCCTCCGCCGCCTCCCTTGTCCAAGCGTCCGCGGGTGTCGTGGGACGAGGATTTGTGGTCGGAGGAACGTGTCGGTCTGGAGGAGGACCTGGACCCTTCTGAGGAATTCCAGGACCCTCTGGAGGGGACGGAAGCTGGCGGCGGGTTGTCGGGTTTCCCGTTCTCCAGTGAAGAGGCGTCCGTGGTGCGCCTTTTTCAGAGAGATGAGCTGCCTGACCTTATTCACCAGGTTTCTTCGGTTTTGCGTTTTGAGGACGCGCCGCCGGAGACTCCGCGTATGGGGGACCCTCTGTTACGGGGGATCCGTTCCGTTTCCCGCTCTTTTCCTATGCATCAGGATATTCGGGATATTATTCTGGAGCAGTGGAAAACGCCGGAGACGCCGTTTCGGCTGGCGCGCAGCATGGCTCGCCTGTATCCCATTCCAGAAGGGGATCGGGCTACGTTAGCTTCGCCAGTCGTGGATGCGGTGGTCTCGGCAATTTCCAAGCGGCATACCATGCCTGTTGAGGGCGGTTCTGCCTTGCGGGACTCTGAGGAGCGCAAGTTGGAGAACATCCTTAAGCAAAATTTTCAGGTCTCTGCCTTTGGGGTCCAGGCGGCTATTTGTGGGGGACTGGTCGCTCGCGCCGTGTTTCGGTGGGCGGAGCGTGTCTTGGATCGAGAGTCTGATGACTGGTCTCTGGTGGATCAGGAGGTAGCGAAGATTGAGATGGCTGCCTCATTCCTCTCAGATGCTCTATATGACTTGGTGCGGATCTCGGCTAAGTCTATGGCTTTTGGCGTGGCCGCAAGGCGTGTGTTGTGGCGGCGCACTTGGGCGGCGGATGCTGCGTCCAAAGCTAAGCTTACTAAATTTCCCTTTCGGGGGTCGTTTTTATTTGGAGAGGACTTGGATAAGTTGATTCAGACTCTGTCGGACTCGAAAGTTCCCCGTCTGCCGGAGGACCGTGCTCGCCCTGCGTCTCGGGGTGGTGCGGCCCGGGGGCGTTTGCTGGAATTTCGCAAGTATCGCCCTGGGCGTGGGGCTGCTTCTTTCCAGTCTCCGGGGTTTTCCCGGGGTCGGTTCTTCCAGCGCATGCAGCCCTTTCGGGGGGCCCGTCGGGGGGCAGGGAATCCCTCCGCCGGTTCCCCTGCTTCCCGTCCTGCACAATGACGCCTTGCCGGCGCCCCCTTTGGTTCCGGTGGGGGCCCGGCTGCGCGACTTTTTCCCCAAATGGGCCGAGATCACATCCGATCAGTGGGTCCTGGAGGTGGTGCGGGACGGTTATGCCCTGGAGCTCGCCCGCTCTCTGCCGGACTTTTTCCTCGCTTCTCCATGTCAGACTCCTGGGAAGACGCAGGCTTTTCGCCAGACCCTTCAGCGCTTGCTAGATCTCAGGGCAGTTGTTCCAGTGCCCCCTCCGGAGTGGGGCACGGGCAGGTACTCCATTTACTTTGTGGTGCCCAAGAAGGAGGGGACCTTTCGGCCCATCCTCGATTTGAAAGGGGTCAACAGGGCTCTCAAGATTCCCTCTTTCCGTATGGAAACTCTGCGGTCGGTCATTCTGGCGGTTCAGCCGGGGGAGTTTCTCACTTCTCTCGATCTGACGGAGGCCTACTTGCATGTTCCCATTCGGGCCTCATCAGCGTTTCCTGCGCTTTGCGATCTTGGGTCGGCACTATCAGTTCTGTGCGCTTCCCTTTGGGCTGGCCACGGCTCCCCGGACGTTCACCAAGGTGATGGTGGTCGTCGCGGCAGCCTTGCGGTCGGAGGGCATCCTGGTACACCCCTACCTGGACGACTGGTTAATTCGGGCAAAGTCATTGCAGGAAAGCTCCCGGGTTACGGCTCGGGTGGTGGAGTTTTCTCCGGTCGCTGGGCTGGGTGGTCAACCTTTCCAAGAGCCGGTTGGTCCCGGCTCAGCATCTGGAGTACCTAGGAGTGCTGTTCGACACCTCCTTGGGGAAGGTCTTCCTCCCAGAGGCCCGGGTGGGCAAATTGCAATCTCAGATTCGCCTACTTTTGGCGTCCCGGTGTCCTCGGGCGCGAGATTTCCTCCAGGTCTTGGGGTCGATGGCGGCGTCCCTGGACGTGGTGAGGTGGGCGCGGGCCCACATGCGTCCTCTCCAGTATGCTCTGCTCCGGAGGTGGTCTCCCCAGAGGCACGGGATGGATGTTCCGGTTCCCCTGCGAGGCTTGGCGCGCTGCAGTCTGCGTTGGTGGCTCCAGACCCCTCACCTAGTTCAGGGGGTGGGTCTGGATCTTCCGCAGTGAACGGTGCTCCTTACGGATGCGAGTCTCCTGGGTTGGGGGGCTCAGTGTCTGGGTCACTCAGCTCAGGGTACCTGGTCCGTGGAGGAGGCCTCCTGGTCGATCAACGTGTTGGAGACCAGAGCGGTCCGGTTGGCGCTGTTGGCTTTCCACTCCCTTTTGTTGGGCAAGTCTGTCAGAGTCCTGTCGGACAATGCCACGGCGGTGGCTTATGTCTATCGTCAGGGGGGCACCAAGAGCACTCAGGTGGCGCAGGAGGCGGCTCGGCTCATGGTTTGGGCGGAGTCGCATCTTCTGGACCTCTCGGCCTCTCACATTGCCGGGGTAGAGAACGTTCAGGCGGACTTCCTCAGTCGTCACTTCTTGGATCCGGGAGAGTGGTGTCTCGGCGCCGTGGCGTTTCAGTTGATAGTGCGGGCTTGGGGGCAGCCCCTGATGGATCTGATGGCCACAAGTGGCAACGCCAAAGTACCCCGCTTCTTCAGTCGTCGCAGGGACGGTCTGGCCGAGGGTCTGGATGCTCTGGTCCAACCGTGGCCAATGGAGGGGCTGTTGTATGTGTTCCCTCCTTGGCCATTAGTGGGCAGAGTACTGCTTCGCATTGTTAGCCACCCGGGGCTGGTGGTTTTGGTGGCTCCGGATTGGCCTCGTCGTCCGTGGTATGCGGATCTGGTGAGGCATCTGGTGGCGGATCCTCTTCCTCTGCCTCTCATGTGCGATCTGCTGACGCAGGGTCCCATTCCCATGTTCGACCCGTCTCCCTTTTGTCTTACGGCTTGGCTCTTGAAAGGGGCCGCCTGAGTAAGAAGGGATATTCAGATAAGGTGGTCTCTACACTTTTGGGATCCCAGAGGCTTTCTACCTCTCGGGCTTATGTGCGGGTTTGGTGTCTTTTTGAGGAATGGTGCCGGGCGCGGGGAGTGGTCTCTTTTCGCGCTTCCCTGCCTAACATTCTAGAGTTCTTGCAGGATGGCCTGGATAGAGGCCTGGCTTGGTCTTCTCTCCGGGTTCAACTGGTGGCCCTGTCGGCTTTTCG
The DNA here is from genome assembly GCF_902459505.1 of Geotrypetes seraphini. NCBI lineage: Eukaryota > Metazoa > Chordata > Amphibia > Gymnophiona > Dermophiidae > Geotrypetes > Geotrypetes seraphini. The sequence goes on along the minus strand of NC_047093.1, from coordinate 25,103,271 downwards.
GGGGCTGGTGACAGGTCAGCGTTTGTCGGCCATTCCTGATGTGATTCGCTTTCTTCGGGCGGCCAAGTTGCTCAGGCCTCCCATAAGGCCCTCGTTTCCCTCTTGGGATCTCAATCTGGTTCTCTCGGTTCTGGTGCGCCCGCCTTTCGAGCCGTTGGATGGCTGTTCTTTGAAGGACCTTACGCTGAAGTCGGTCTTTTTGGTGGCTATTACTTCTGCTAGGAGGGTTTCTGAGCTACAGGCTTTCTCTTGTAGGGCTCCCTTCCTGGAATTTTCGAGGAAGCGGGTTGTTTTGCGGCCTGTTCCTTTCTGCCGAAGGTAGTTTCTCCTTTTCATGTCAATCAATCGGTGGTCCTCCCGGTCTTGGGTGGTCGGGAGGGTTCTTCTGAGCAACGGCAGCTGCGCAAGTTGGATGTCGGTCGGGTCCTCCGCGCTTATGTGCAGCGGACCCGGGATTTTCGGAGCTCCGATCATCTTTGTCCTTCTGGCGGGTCCTCGTCGGGGGGCTGGAGCTTCTAAGGCTACTATTGCGCGCTGGATCAAGGAGACGATTGCTTCCGCTTATCTTCTGAGTCAGAAGCCGGTTCCGGAGTTTCTCAAGGCTCATTCCACTTGGGGTCAGGCGGCTTCTTGGGCTGAGTCGTCGCTCGTGCCTCCGGTGGATATTTGTAAGGCTGCGGTTTGGTCCTCCTTGCATTCATTTGTTAGGCATTATCGGGTAGATGTTCAGGCGCGTCGGGACGCGGTGTTCGGTGAGTGTGTTCTGGTATCGGCCCTTCGGGGGTCCCGCCCGTGAGAGGGACTGCTTTGGTACGTCCTATTCGTAAAGATTAACCTCTACTGGTCTGGAGAGTGCTAAAGAAGGAGAAATTAGGTTCTTACCTGCTAATTTACTTTCTTTTAGCTTCTCCAGACCAGTAGAGGTCCCCACCCTGTCTGTTGTTATTGTTGTTGGGGCTGTTTCGCGGGCAGTTTTTGTTTTTTGCTGTGGGTTCTAGTATTTTTCTAGGGCCGGGGAGAATTAAAGAACAGTGGCTGTGGCTCGGCTGGCTTAGCTGACGAGCTGTGGGGACATTTTCCTTCGGGTATTTCTCCTCTGCATTTTCCAACAGCATTTGGGTATGTTATTTGTTACTCCTGTTCGGAGTATTGTTTTCTTTCTGTTTTCCAGTTCTTGGTTCTGCTTGGCTATTCGGCAGACTGAGGGAAATAGAGAAGGGAGGATAGTATATACTGTCCCAAAGTTTTGTTTTCAGTCTCCACCTGCTGGTCATGATTGGATATATACCCATTCGTAAAGATTAACCTCTACTGGTCTGGAGAAGCTAAAAGAAAGTAAATTAGCAGGTAAGAACCTAATTTCTCCTTACATGCTCCGAGAAACCTAATTATTGTGCTTCAATTAACTTTTAGGCTTATAGGCCAGAACTTTTCTCCGGTTAGCTAAAAGGAGGTTTCAAGCTGGCTGAAAAGAATCAAATCTTGCTACCAGGATCTGTCCAGCTAAATTGCTAGCTTTTGTCAGTGCATTCAACAATGATCACACTGACAGTATACCAAAAGCCCCAGGCCTTGATATGTCCAAGGTTGAGTTTCAGGCCAATAGCTGGAATACCTTGGCCTGCAAAGCCGATAGAATGCTTGTTGCAGGTCTTGCTGTCTTTGTCTGGAGAAACCAATGTTTCAGCCACCATGCTGTGGCTTCAGGGGTATGCTCTGAAGTCTGCACTGATTTTGTAAATAGTGGGTTCACTGACCTGATGGGTGAGTATTAAAGGCCATAGACTAAGTCTCTGGTAGATTTAAAGAGGTAGGTTTGGTTAAATGGTATTGGAAAATAAATCAAATAGCATACCAGAACAGCAGATGCTGTTACAAAAACAATAAACTGTTACAATAGAACAGCACCCAACCCTACCACCTCCCCCCACCCAGGGAGCAGCAGCAAAAAAAACAAAACCAAAAAAAAAAAAAACCAGGGTCAGAGTCTCTCCTGCTAAACCTTGAGGATTCAAAAAGCAACACTGCAGAGAAAAAACAAACAAAAAAATATGCCAGAAAACAATGTAAAGACTTCCCATCAGCCTGCTCAGATATCTAGGAATACACCAAGTCCAGTTTGTTTCTGGATATAGGGGTGCAAGGTCATACAAAAAGGGGTCCAACAGTGTGCAAACAAACATCCCTTCTTGGTGTCTAAAGTCTCTAGCATCTCTCTGTTCCATCAATACTTGATGAATCATCGGGGACCTCCAGTGGGCGGATGAGGTGAAAGCCAACAATTTAGACTATGTGTTTTTCCCATCACAATAGTTCTCTGAATAAAGGCTGCATATCCTGCTCTAAGAGGAGGGAGGGGAACTTGCAATGTGAAAAGAGAACACTTCCAAAGTTGGACCACATAAGTTATCAGCTGGGTCCAAAACTGTGATACATGAGGGCAAAGCCAAAACATGTGTCCCACTTAGTGCAATGATCTTCCACACACAATTTTGCTTTGTAAGCCCTATTAGGGGCATAAAATGCCCTCAACATAAATTTCTCATTACATTCTTTGTCCAAAGCTTGAGTCAAATGTTTATTACCCAGCTTGAGGCCTTTTTTCAACATATCAGCTGTGATAGATACCTGCAACTCATGCATCCATGTCATTGCTAATCCAGCATAGTTCACCTCACCTAACACTTCTTGTAAACATTTGTGGTGGAATTGAAATCTGCTGTGAGACACAGTGCCTCCTCCTGGTTCTCTTCCTGTAATATTGTGGCATTTCAGTGGAATTGGAAGACACAGCGCCTCCACCAGCTTTTCCTGGTTCTCTTCCTGTACTACTGCTGGGGTTAGAGCAGACAAATAATATTGAAGTTGTAAGTAAACGTACCAATATGCAGCTGGAAGTTGATAAGCCATACCCAGCTCCTCAAAAGTCAACGGCAGTCCCTCAGATGACACTGCTTGTGAAACATAGTGGAAACCATTCCAGGCCCACAACGCAAAGGTAGCCTGAGTCATACCAGGGCTAAAGCCACTATAGGCAAACAGGGCATAGCTTGCGGTGAAATGTATAACAATTTGCAAAGATGTCTCCATGTCAGCTGCATAGCAGGCAAAAAGGCATCATGTTGTAACTGAGGCAAATCAGGTACTTTGTTAACATGTAACAAATAACTGAAATGGTAGGGTCTATAGAAAGCAAACTCCATCGCAGACATAGAGAAATGTACCATACCACAGAACCAGTCATTAAGATACTGAAGTTGGCAGGCCAGATTAAAGCGTTGTACACTCAGCAAACCCAATACTTCCTGGTCCCTGGATAACATGAGAGTGGAAAGAGGTATGCAGGCACAACCACCACTCCACAAAAAAGTAGTTAGGGAGGAGTTAAGTCAGACTGCACCGCTCTGTGATAACATTATCAGTAACATTTATAAACATAAGTACAGCCATTGAGGCACTACCATCATATTATATAAAGCTATACATTCTAATAGCGACAGTGGATAAGTGTGCCATGCCCGCAGTCTGTGATCTGGAGTAAAGGGCCCATGTTCAACATATATAGCTGAGCTAAGTCCTGTGGGATTTTAACCCCCAAGTAAACCAGATACTGGGTAGCCCATTTTAAAGGAAACCTACCTATCCACCCCCGTTGGACTGATGTAGCAGTCGGTAATACAAGCGATTTCTGATTATTAAGGGTGAGGCCAGAATAGAGATGGAATTTGTCTAAGAGTTCTAAGGCCCTATGCAAAGCACTGTGGATTATCCAAAGTAAGAAGTAAATCATCTGCAAATCCCAAGACATGCAGCTGGGAACCCCCTTCTGGCAGACCCTCTAATTTATCATCTCATCACAGAGCAGGGGGTCTAGATCTAGAAAAGCACAGGGTAAACAAATTGAAAATGCTGCTTTAGGCCCACCAGTTTTGTACAAAGCAGGTAATATGGCTTCAGACACTCAGTTAATGCGGCAGAGTAATCCTGGCTAATGCGAATAGGTACACCATAATATTTCAACTCGTCCTTCTTTAGCCTGTATTGCTGGAGTAAATAGCAATAGTGACATTGGGCGACCTTGACGAGTACCTTGGCCTATAGAAAAGCTGCCTGTTCGTACCCCATTAATGAGGAACAAAGCTGTAGATGTGTTATACAGGGCCCTGAATGAATTCAAGTACCACCCAGTAAATCCCAAATAAGACAACAGCTTAAAAAGATAATGCCAATTCACCTTATCAAAAGCCTTGGGAGCATCTAGACCCACTAAGAGGCCCGCATGCCACTGTTTTTGAGCTTGTGAATATGCCAAAAGTACTCTACGCACATTGATCACAGACTGGCGTCCTCATACAAATCCCACTTGCTCAGATGATATTAGGGAAGGCAAGATGGGAGCCAATCTGTCAGTCAAAATACGAGCAAAGATTGGGCACAACCGAGCATAATACACTACTTCAGCTAAATCGCAAAGATAAGTGCAGTTTTGATTTGTAGTAGCACAATAGCACTTTATATTTAAGTTGTTTGCACTAATGCATTTGCACTTTACAAAAACGCAAAAAGAACTCAATGATATCTCAACCTGTATTTCTGCTGTTAAGAAAGAACGCTTATGATTTAACAGCACAGGTATCTGAGAGTTCTTCATTACTCTGTAGATATTATTCTATTACAAGTCCCTATGTTTTGTTGTTAAATTAGGTACCGCCTATAGAGTTTCACTTAGTGCATTAAAAACTGCAGAGGGGAATGTTCAAGGTACAGGAACTTTGAATAAAAGTCAATAAAATATTAAAATCCAAAAAAAATGGCTCATATACATGGAGAACAGACCCAACAAGGTGTGAACACTGAGCGCCAGTCTGAGAGTTTTGCCTTTTAATTCATGAATTAAGGATTTTTATACAACATTGTTATATTCCACACGGTTCTCTATTAGTGAAGCACAGGACAATTTGAACCCCTGAAGGAGTGTTTCTCCAAAACATGGACCTTGTTGGGTCAGTTTTCCATGTATATGAGAACCATTTTTTGGATTTTAATATTTTGACTTTGTATCCTGTATATTCCCTTCTGCCGTTTCTTTTTGTTTTTGGTGCTCTCCCTTCACTGCAGACCTGTTGGATTTTTCTTTGTTTTTCTCTTAATGCATCTATATTACCACGTTATATGGTTACCATGCAGCTAATGAAGGAGCCCTTACTTACGTGCACGGTGAGTGGTAATAAGTGCTCACACAAATAATTTAAAAAAAATGACCATGCACTAATGGCAACATTTGCACATGGACATTAAAAATGCTTTTTATCCCAGGACAAGCAGGCATGATATTCTCACATGTGGGTGACGTCATCTACGGAGACCCGATGCGGAAGCATTTTCAAGCAAACTTGATTGAAGATTTAAGTTTGCTCTGCTGCTCCACGCATGCGTGCCTTCCTGCTCCACTAGGGGGCGCATCCCCTCGTGGTCTCCAGTTCAAAATTTTCCCAACTGCCTTCTAGCACTGCGATTTTTCTTGTTTTTCCTCGTTTAAGTTGCTGTGCGCGAAATTCTTCTTCTTCAATTTGATTCCTGCTTTGTTTTGACCGACCCGGAGGCTTCCGGGTCCCCGTGGCCGCGTGGCTACTCGAGCCGCGGCCACTTTCGATTCTATGTCCCGGCCTTTGACTGGCTTTAAAAAGTGCACCCGGTGCGAGCGGCTTCTTTCCATCACAGACCCGCATCGCCGGTGCATCCTTTGCCTGGGGGCCGCTCATCCAACTGACTCCTGCCCCCAGTGCGCTACTTTCCAGAATTGGGCCCTCCGTCGAAGGAAAGCCCGCATGGCGGATCTCTTCGCCCCAGACCAACTCTCTACCTCGACCTCGAGGTCGGCCTCGGCCCCGGCCTTGACCTCGGCCCTGAATACCTCGGCATCGCCTCGAGACTAGACTCCAAAGTCCTTGGGACAACAGAAAGCCTCGGCTCCGGGTAAGTCCCCTCTTCCCATTTCAGGTTCTGTACCAGCGAAGAAACCAACCTCGGGGACACCGGCGACGCATGGCGGAAGTCCCATGCTTACAGCCCCGGCGAAGCCCTCCAAGCCTTCGGGCCGTGCCTCCACCACACGGGAATACTCTGATACGAGGTCGCCCCCGGTGGAGTGCACCGAGGCAGGGGACATGCCTTCGATGCTGTCCGTGCCCGTCTTCCAGGACCTACTCCGAGCAATGATCTCGTCGGAGCTGTCCGCTGCAATGGCCCATCTACAACCGGCCTCGACCTCGACCCCGCATGTGCCAGACCAGCCTGAGCCTCGCGTCGAGCCACCTCGGAGAAAAGTGCGCAAACTTCGCCGCATCTCATCCTCCTCGGACTCCTCGCCGAGGCACCCGAGGCGCTCTCCCCCCACAGACCGCCACAGGGCAAAACGTCGGGCTAAACCGACAGAAACCTCGAACCGCCGTACCTCCAAGAAGGCCCGGGGTTCCCCCACTCTACGAGGCCATTCCCCTACACCTCGTACGGGACCGCTCAGGGTGGCGGAGTTATCACTCTCCAACCCGCGCATCCTCCGAACTCCCCCTCGGACCGGGGCTCCGGTCCGAGGTGCCAGGCTTTCACTGAGGGAGTCCGGGTCGAGGTCACCGATTCGACATCGATCGGTACCCCGAACCCCAGCATCGTCTACGAGGGGCTCCTCGAGACGTCGGAGATCCCCGACCCCGGAACACTTCCACAGTGCTTCCCCGGTCTCGGAATGTGGATCGGAGCAGGAACCTCGATACTCGAGGGAAGCCTCCCCGTCCTTCTCCACCCGACGGATGTCTCGTTCACCGACCCCACATGGGGCCTCGGGAACATCCCGCCCATCCTTCACTCGCTTTATCCAGGACATGGGCCACGCTTTGGACTTAGACCTCCAGTTCGACTCCAGATACTCAAAAGAGTACCTAGCGGAGCTGGACATGCCATCACTGCCCAGAGAGTCCCTTCGTTTACCACCTAATCCGGTACTCCAACAGGCTTTCTTCAGGAACCTGGAGACCCCCTATATGGTCACAGCCGTCCCCTCCAAAATGGAGGCCAAGTACCGTACGGTACCCTACCCGGGGTTTGAACAACCGCAGCTCTCCCACCAGTCACTGCTGGTAGAATCGTCCCTGAAAAAGTCTCACCCCTCCCGGGTCTCAGCCACGGTCCCCCCAGGTCAGGAAGGCCGAACCCTGGACAAGTTCGGCAGGAGACTATATCAAAATGCGATGATGGCCTCTAGGGTGCAAAGCTACACTTTCACCTTCACATCCTACCTCAAACATCTCATCGGACTACTGAGAGCATTTGAGAATGACTTACCAGCCTCTCACCAAGGAGCGTTTAGCCTGCTTGTAGAGTCCCTCTCCAACCTACACCTCCATCTATTCCACGCGGCCTACGATGGCTTCGAACTCTCCTCCAGAGAGGCAGCCTTTGCTGTCGCCATGCGCCGACTAACTTGGCTGCGCCTGGTCGACATGGACCCCAACTTACAGGACCGGTTGGCTAACCTCCCCTGCGTGGGAAAAGAGCTATTTGACGACACTATAGAGGCGGCTACAAAACGCCTCTCTGAACACGAACGCTCATTTGCCTCCCTTGTCCGGCAAAAGCCAAAACCGCCCGCGTCCAGGCCGTTCAGGGCCCCTCCGCGCCGCTACCCGCAAAAATCCACTCCCGCCTACTCCCGGCCTCCGCCAAGGCGTCTGCAAGCCCACCATCGGGCCCCACCCAAATCCCAACCGCCTGCAACTACCAAACCATCCCCGTCCTTTTGACAGAGTCCCAGGCTCCCTGCCCATCGGGGGCCGCCTCAGAGCTTTTTACCCTCACTGGGAACAACTCACGTCGGACGCATGGGTCCTTGGCGTGATCTCATCAGGATACTCTCTCAACTTTCGAGCCATTCCTCCAGACAGGGAAGTGCCCTCCCAACCGCACGCTGCTACCCCTACTCCTCTCAGAAGCTCGAGATCTGCTTCGCCTGCGAGCAGTGGAGGAGGTTCCCCCCGACCAATGGGGAAAGGGCTTCTACTCCCGTTACTTCCTGGTACCGAAGAAAACGGGAGACCTACGCCCAATATTAGACTTGAGACGACTTAACAAATTTCTGGTACGGGAAAAATTTTGGATGCTTTCCCTACCGATCCTCTACCCCCTGATCGAAAAAGGCGATTGGCTCTGCTCCCTCGATCTGAAGGAGGCGTACACACATGTTCCAGTGCACCCCGCTCACCGCAAGTTCTTGCGTTTCCAAGTAGGGGACCTGCACCTACAATACAGAGTCCTCCCCTTCGGCCTAGCATCGTCACCCCGGGTCTTCACCAAGTGCCTCGTGGTGGTCGCAGCTGCCTTACGCTCCCAGGGTCTTACGCTCCCAGGGTCTTCAGGTATTCCCCTACCTGGACGACTGGCTGATCAAAGCACCGTCCAGGGAAGGGGTTATCTCAGCGACCCAACAGACTATTATCTACCTACAGAGTCTGGGGTTCGAGGTAAACTTCCCAAAATCCCAACTGAGCCCCTCGCAATCCCTGCAGTTCATCGGGGCCACGCTGGACACGGTTCGCCTCCGTTCCTTCCTCCCCCCTCCGCGTCTAGAGGCGTTAGTAAATCTGAGTCGAAGGATCTCACTGCTACCCTTGGTATCAGCACGACAGATGATGACTCTACTAGGCCACATGGCCTCCACCGTCCACGTCACACCATTCGCCCGTCTCCACCTGAGAATCCCTCAATGGACCCTAGCCTCTCAATGGCGTCAAGATCGGGACTCGATCGATCGCCCCGTGACAGTGACTCCTTCCTTGCAACGATCGCTCCGCTGGTGGGCCGACTCTTCAAATCTTTCCAAAGGTTTGCTCTTCCTCGCCCCCCCCCCACACAACAAGGTACTCACCACGGACTCATCGGAGTACGCTTGGGGAGCCCATCTGGATGGTCTACGCACTCAAGGGATGTGGTCAGCAGAGGACCGTCGCTGCCACATCAACGTGCTAGAGCTTCGGGCCATCTATCTCGCAGCTGTAGCTTTTCAACATCTGCTCCACGACCGGGTGGTTCTCATCCGAACCGACAACCAGGTAGCAATGTACTACATAAACAAACAAGGGGGAACAGGGTCTTGGCCCCTCTGTCGGGAAGCCCTGCGCCTCTGGAAATGGGCAATCTCCAACAACACCTTCCTTCGAGCGGTGTACATACAAGGAGAACAAAACTGTCTGGCGGACAGACTCAGCCGCCTCCTCCAGCCATACGAGTGGTCACTGCACTCTCAGACCCTACGACAGGTATTCGAACAGTGGGGGACACCTCAAATAGATCTGTTTGCATCCCCCCACAATCACAAACTGCCTCTCTTCTGCTCCCGGATGTACTCCCCGGAACGGCTCGAGGCCGACGCCTTCCTCCTCGACTGGGAGGGAAGGTTCCTGTACGAGTTTCCGCCGTTTGCCGTTTCCTCTGATCCTGAGGACGCTTGTCCACCTGAAAACAGTACAAGCCACCCTGATCCTGATTGCTCCTCGCTGGCCACGCCAGCCTTGGTTTTCCCTTCTACTTCAACTCAGTGTCAGAGACCCACTGCCTCTGCCTCTGTTTCCCTCTCTACTGTCACAGGGTCAGGGTTCGCTGTTACATCCCAATCTTCAATCAAAGGACCTGGGTGTACTGATAGATAGGACCCTGAAGCCGTCGGCACAATGCGCGGCAGCGGCAAAGAAGGCAAATAGAATGTTGGGCATGATAAAGAAAGGAATCTCGAGTAGATCGGAGAAAGTTATAATGCCGCTTTATAGGGCAATGGTCAGACCACACTTGGAATACTGCGTCCAACATTGGTCTCCCTACCTAAAGAAGGATATAAAACTGCTGGAGAGGGTGCAGAGACGAGCAACAAAACTGGTGAAGGGTATGGAAAAACTGGAATACGAGGACAGACTTATAACACTAGGATTATTCTCCCTTGAGAAAAGGAGATTGCGTGGGGATATGATCGAGACCTTCAAAATACTGAAAGGAATCGACAAAATAGAGCAGAGAAGATTATTTACATTGTCCAATTTGACACGGACTAGAGGACATGTAATGAAGCTAAGGGGGGACAGGTTCAGGACTAATGTCAGGAAGTTCTGCTTCACTCAGAGAGTGGTTGACACCTGGAATGCCCTCCCAGATGAGATTATTGCGGAATCGACCGTCCTAGGCTTCAAGAGCAAACTAGATGCATATCTCCTTAAGAGAGGCATGTAAGGATATGGTGGACTATAAATTACAACAGGTGTACACCTGGCAGGGCCTCCGCGTGTGCGGATCGCCGGACTTGATGGACCGAAGGTCTGATCCGGTGATGGCATTTCTTATGTTCTTATGTTCTTATGAACGCTTGGTTTCTTTCCCCCTGACTTCTCTCCCAGTGTCTCAATCAGTCAAGGAGATATTGGAGGCCTCTAGAAAGACCTCGACGAGAACCTGCTACTCCCAAAAGTGGACCAGATTCTCAACCTGGTGCTCCTCCCACAGCCAGGACCCGGTGTCGGTCCCCGTCCCTCTGGTCCTTGACTATTTACTTCAATTATCTCATTCCGGCCTAAAGACCAACTCCATTCGAGTACACCTCAGTGCGATTGCGGCCTTTCATCAGCCCCTGGAAGGGAAAGCCTTCTCGCTCCATCCCTTAGTCTCTCGCTTCATGAAGGGCCTTCTGAATGTCCACCCTCCTCTCAAACCCCCTCCGGTGGTTTGGGACCTCAACGTGGTTCTGGCTCAACTAATGAAACCTCCATTTGAGCCCCTAGACAAATGCCATCCAAAATTCCTCACTTGGAAGGTAATTTTCCTGCTTGCGCTCACTTCCGCTCGGCGGGTTAGTGAGTTACAGGCTCTGGTAGCGGACCCACCCTTCATGGTATTCCATCACGACAAGGTGGTACTCCGCACCCATCCAAAGTTCTTGCCTAAAGTAGTGTCTGATTTTCACCTCAATCAGTCCATTGTCTTACCTGTGTTTTTTCCCAAGCCCCACTCTCACCCCGGAGAGGTGGCGCTCCATACTCTTGACTGTAAGAGAGCTTTGGCCTTCTACCTCCAACGCACTCAGCCACACCGGAAAGTCCCACAATTGTTTTTGTCCTTCGACCCAAACCAGTTAGGTCACCCAGTCTCCAAGCGCACCTTGTCCAACTGGTTGGCCGATTGCATCTCCTTCTGCTACGCTCAGGCTGGTCTCACACTGCATGGTCGAGTAACGGGACACAAGGTCCGAGCGATGGCAGCCTCCGTAGCGTTCCTCAGGTCCACACCTATTAAGGAAATCTGCAAGGCTGCCACGTGATCTTCGGTTCATACTTTCACCTCCCACTACTGTCTGGACTCACTGTCCAGGAGCGATGGCCGGTTCGGCCAATCGGTTTTGCGAAATCTATTTGCTTAAATTGCCAACTTCCCTCCATCCCTTTTCAGTTAGCTTGGAGGTCACCCACATGTTAGAATATCATGCCTGCTTGTCCTGGGATAAAGCAGTTACTTACTGTAACAGGTGTTATCCAGGGACAGCAGGCATATATTCTCACAACCCGCCCACCTCCCCGAGGTTGGCTTCTTTGCTAGTTAAGTGAACTGGAGACCACGAGGGGATGCGCCCCCTAGTGGAGCAGGAAGGCACGCATGCGTGGAGCAGCAGAGCAAACTTAAATCTTCAATCAAGTTTGCTTGAAAATGCTTCTGCATCGGGGCTCCATAGATGACGTCACCCACATGTGAGAATATATGCCTGCTGTCCCTGGATAACACCTGTTACGGTAAGTAACTGTGCTTTTTGTATTATGCCTGTAGAAAAATTGACCTTGGAGCATCCTTATGTAAGCCTTTCCCATGTGCTAAGTCCAATTTTTACTGCAGCTTAGTAAAAGGACCTCTTACTTAGGGAAGGATTCACAAAGCTCCGGCAACCTGGTAGAAAACACTGGGGTGGGAGCGATTTTGATTCGCTGTGCTATGCTCAGCACAGATAACATGCAAATCATATACACACTATTTATGCTGAGTATCCAGGTGAAATGGGGAGGAACTGTGCCTGTGTATAAGAGCTGATTATTAGGCACAGCTCTTGTGCGCAGGCCTAGTACAGTTTCCGATTGTAAGAGCTCTCAAGCAAATTTATTTTTCTCCTTTGTTTCACATGCAATATGGACACAACTGTTGTGCATGTTTTGTGTGTCCCATATCTAACAGCTGTGCTCTGACATTAGGTGCAGGACACACACAACAGCTCCAGACCTGCCAGAAAATTTTGCACAATAGGTGGGTATTCCCTGCTGTGCATTACAAGGAATGTTCATATTTTCAATACTAAAGAGCTCTTTGTAATGCATTTGCATAGGATTTGCAATGGCTACTACTGTGATTGGTAGAAGCCACACACCCTACCCAGAACCCTTTTGTGCTTCAGAGGTTGAGCTCCCTCTCAAGTAAGACTGGCTATAACTAGTCTTACTTCCACAAGCTTTTGAGCATCAAGGTCTTTATTTTGGTTCATCTGATTTCTTCATTCTAATGTTTTAAGAGATGCAGTTTCCTAGCATGTGTATTCATTCACATGTAATACAAATAATAATAATAAAAATATCAACCATTGGGCAAACCAAGAATTCTTTTGAGATTTTTTTTATTTTGTGTATAAAAAGGCAAATTTTGTGAATTATTTTCATCTTGTACACAAAGTTATAATTGTAATGCTTTTCATATCCATGCTCAAAATCTGTAATTTTGGTAAAAATCAAAGTAACATTAAATTTCTTAAGAGCATCTTCCATCTAAATATGTACATATGTTGAGAACGTTGTAAACACACTCTCTTCCTGCCACACAAATGACCAAGAAAATAAAAGATTAGGTTTGTACAGATATCTATATATCAAATACATACAGAAATAGTGTAAAAACCCCATGCCTTCTCATTTGAATCCTACCCCTATGTGTCTTCAAAAGGGGTGAGACTTGATGCTTTTTTTTGTATGATTTTCTGTGACTTTAAAATAGGAAAATGAAAGGAAGAAAACATTTTAATCACAGTTTTGTTATCCCCTTCCCAAACAGTAAAACAATGTAATTAAATATGTAGCACCATAGTACAAAATATCAGTGGGAGAGGGTATTGATATTTATCAAATCCTCCTCCAAAATCAAAAACCCCAAACAAACTTAACTGAAACCCGTGTTAGTATTCATTGAATTAAAAGGTGACAAGCGGCAGCCTCTCTCATATGTGGCAAGGAAAAAGATGATTTTGTATATAAACAAATCCCAAATATCAAAGTCAGCGGTAATGTAGAGCAGGGAGAAGAGAAAGAGTGAGCAAATACAGCTCAATAGACACATACATCCTCTTTTGTGTTTTTAGTCGCCCCCAGTGCTAAGTTTGAAGTCGTGTTTTTTTTGAACGCTGGCAGTGGAGGTCCCCAACGCCGATGTGATACTTCCAAGGACTCCTTTATCTTGAACAGTGCAGCTCATGACATAACAAGAGAACAGTTAAAACAAGCAAAAAAAATTGAACAAAAGGCAGGTGAAGGACATTAGAAAACTTGTGGATTGGGCTGTGTTTAGTTGATAGTACTTTTGCTGATGAGGAACCAAATCTAATACAAATGTCAAGACAGCAAATGCTTTCAATAAACTGAGATGTGTAACTAAAAGATTAGGTTCTTACCTTGATAATCTTTTTTCTTGTAGCTGAACGCTAAGGTTACACATCTCAATCTACAAGTTTCTTGCAGAATGACACCACTCATCTTTCAACTCCGCCTCCTTCCCAGCAGGTTTGCTCCTGCTCCCTCAGTTTGTACAAAAACAGTCAAGAACCACTGTAATGGAAGACATCACCGGAAGTAGGACAACGGGGAGAACTCCCCCCAAAACTATACTTCTGATCTGAAACAAGTATAACTATCAAAATTATACAAAACTAACATTTATGGAGCTTGTAGCTACTTGCATGTCCTGCTAAGAAGCAGAAACTCAGACCTCATATTCTCTCCCCTCCCCCAACTTTTCTTCTTTTCAGCTTAGCTGAGAGACAGAGAAATTAAGACCAAAGGCAGGCGAAGCCAACTCACAGGGCGATGCTTCAGGACTACTAGACATATCTATAAGAAAAAAGATTAGCGTGATAAGAACCTAATTTTTCTACTGCAATGTGTATGGTAGTCCTGAACGCTAAGGATGGACCAAAGCAGTCCCCTGAGGCTAGGGCAGGACTTCTGAGCTTGCCTTTAATACTGAGGACCCAAAAGCAACGTCCTTCCTGGTTGCCACATCTACTCTATAAAACCTGGTAAAGGTAAGAAGAGTAGACGATGTCGCTGCTTTACAGATCTCAATGGAGGAGACCACCTGAACCTCTGCCCTCTGGTGGTGTGTGTCTTCAATGCTATTAGCAGCTGCTTACCACAGCCCATGTGGAAATTGCCATTTTAATCCATCTTGAGATTGAGGCCTTGGACATAGACATGCCTTTCTTAGCATGACTGGTCAGAACAAAAAGGCAATCAGAGACTTGGAACTCATTAGTAACTTCAAGGTATCAAAGCACTCTCCTGATGCCAAGCAAATGCAATATTTTGTCCTTTACCTTTGACCCCTTAGGCTGAAAAGTGGGCAAACAGACTTCCTGATTGATATGAAAGGCAGAGACTACTGTTGGGAGAAAGGACAGAACTGCGCTCAAGGAAAGACCTGCTTTAAGAAATGGTTCCCTGCAATAGAGAGCCTGGTAGCACTATAGAAATAAATAGTAGTGCTGCCCGATTTTGTCAATTCAAATTGATGTCCAAGAAAATCGTACTCACCGATTCAGGGGAATGCCCCCCCCCCCCCTGGTGAGCCCTTACATACCTCCGAGGCCTCCTAAAGCAGTGACCGTGGAGGTCAGCAGTGTTATTGTTCTGAATGGGCTGTTCGCAACCTACCCCGCTGGGTCCTTCCTTCTGCTGCATCACTGATGAAGCCGCAGAGGGAAGCTCTAGTGGGGCAGGCAGCAAGTAGCCCTTTCAAAGCGATGCAGCTGCTGACCATCCGCTGCCGCTTTAGGAGACCTCGGAGATATGTCAGGTCTCATGGTGTAAGAGTAAGTGGGGTGCTGCTGCACAAGGGGATGGGAAACTACCGCATAGGGGGATTGGGAGGGATGGAAAGTTACTACACAGGGGAATAGGTGAGAAGGGAGGCAAGATGCTGCACATGGGGGGAGAAAGGAAGGGAGAGAAGAAGCGGAAAGGGGTGAGGGAGGAATCCTGCATATGGTAAAGGGAGATATGTTGGATATAGGGTGGAATGCACGGAGAGAAAGAAATGTTCCTCATAAAGGAGTCCATAGAGATGTTTGACCCAGGGCATGAGAGAGAGAGAAATAATAGACTGTGGGAAAGAAACAAATGTTGGATATGGCAGTGGAAGGTAGAAAATAATTTTATTTTCTATTTTGTGATTACAATATGTTAGATTTGAAATGTGTATCCTGCTAGAGCTGGTGTTAAGACAGTGAGTGTGAGCTAGGATCCCATTGCTATGAGGTTGGAGAGGGAAAAGTGGGGAGGGGTGGGTAGAAAGGCTACAAAATAAACCCTAGGATGTTAAAAAAAATGCCTGATTGGGCAGGAAAAGCGAATCGAATCAATTTGAAAAATCAATTCAATAGGCCATATAGAATCAAATTGATAAAAAAAATTTCCCTGAATCAGGCAGCACTAATAAATAGTAGTAGTAATAGTAACTCAGAGACTCATCTGACTGATGTAATTGTTACCAACAACACTGTCAGATCTAAAAGGGAAGCCTCCTGTAAAGGCTCATATAGAGCCCTATTGAGACCTTGCAAAATGGTATTAAAAGTTCCAGGATGGGAATGGTAGATGCACTGGAGGGAGCAATCTGACAGCCCCTTTAAAGAATCTTGTCACATTTGGGTGAGAGGCCATAGATGCTCTCCCTCCCTGAGTTTGGAAACAAGAAAGGCCTGATATCTGCACTTTCAGCAATCCAACTGACGCCCTTCTCAAGTCCCTCTTGCAAAAATTCCAGGCCTACTGAGATTGGGGCTTGTAAGGTCTCTACACTGATCTTATCCACCACTGTTGGAAAATCTTCCAGGCCTTTGCATAGACTGCCACTGTCAAGGGCTACTTGGCTCTAAGCAGAGTGAAAATGACCACTTCTGAGTATCCCTTCCTTACTAGGGTAGCCTACTGGAGAGCCATGCCATAAACCCAAAGTGTTCTGGATTCTTTATGGGGACACTGAACTGACAACCTGAGATCTTTGTCTCTCTGTATACGAATTAGGTCCACAGCCCATGGTCTGCAGGGCCAATCGGGTGCCACTAACTCACAATCCTGCACCTGACTCAACCTAGCATGGGCCAAGGAGAAAAACGTACAAGAGCCCCTTCTGCTTCAGCTGGACCAATGCGTCCAACCCTATGCTTCCAGGCTCATATCTTCAGCTGTAAAAGCAATGCATCTTTTGTGTTTGCCGCCAAGGCCAAGAGATCCATCAAAGGGCACCCCCACTGCTGAACAATGGTGTTGAATGCTAGTGGGGATAGCAACCACTCTCCTGGGTCAGGCGTGTGCCGACTGAGATAGTCTGCCTGAACATTCTCCATTCCCACAATGTGTTCAGTTGAATTTCTGCCCACCAAAAGAGGAGTTGAGTCTCCAGCCGTAACAGGGCGCTTCTAGTTCCTCTTTGACAGTTGATGTAGGCCACTGCTGTTGCATTGTCCGAGAATACCAACTGCTTTACTTTCCAGGGACATCTCCAGGGCCTGTAATACCAGCCAAATGGCTCTGAGTTCCAGGTGATTTAGGGACCACTTTTGCTGGGTCGGGGACCAATGAACCTGAACAGGGTGACCGTTGCAATAACCTTCCCCCAACCATAAAGGCTGGCATTAGTCGTTAGGATCTCCCAGGAGGATATACAGAGTGGCATGCCCTTTGAGAGGGAGGCTATCTGCAGCTACCAATGCAAGCTGTTCACTTCTGGTGTCCACAGAAGCAATTGCTTTAGTGACTGTCTGAGGAGATCAGTGGTATAAGACAGTCTTTTAGGGGTCTCATATGTGTCTTGGTCTAAGGAATCACCCTTATGGCTGCAGCCATTGACCCAAGGACCTACAGATTATGCCATGCAATCGGAACTGGACTCGGTAGCAGATCCGATATCTGCCTCTGGAGCCTCTGACTGTGGGTTCTGAAAGAAAAACCTGGCCTACAACTGTGTTGAACAGAACTCCCAGTGAGCCTTTTTGAAGTTGACTATCCATCCAAAGTCCTGCATGTGTTAGACCACTCTCGAGATTGCCAGTTCATCCTCTTCTTCGGAAGATTAGCCAATTGTCCAAATATGGGTGTACTTGGATCCCTGCCTTGCACAGGTGCACTGCTACCAGCACCAGCACCATAATAAAGATGCAAGGTACCGTGGCAAAGCCAAAGGGGAGAGTGGAGAATTGGAAATGCTGCTCCAATACATGGAATTGCAAGTACTTTCTGTGAACCAGAAAAATGGGAATGTGGAGGTAGGCCTCCACCAAATCAAGGAAAGCAATTTCCCAGGTGCCACCGCCGCAATGACTAAATGGTCTCCATGAAGAAGCACGGTACTTTCAGCGCAACATTGACCGACTTGATGTCCAGAATTGGCCTTCAGTCATCTGAGCCTTTCTTTGGCACTATGAAGTATATGGAGTATCTGCCAGAGCCCTTGTCCAGTACTGGCTCTATGGCACAAAGATTCAGGAGCCTTTACACCATTGCCCACACTCTGAGGGTCTCTGCAGCTTCCCGGGGACTCCACAAAGAGGTCCAGAAGGGGGCCACAGAACTTGATCTTATAACCTCCAGGACCCAACAATCTGCACTTATCTGTGCCCAGACCGTTTAATAAGTCAACAGCCTGCCCCCTATCTGGGGGAGGGGGGTTGCAGCCACTGACCTGGCATCATTGCTCTTTCTGGAGAGCAATGATGCCAGGCTGGAGAGGGGTGAGAGCCAGAGGCTTTGCTGCCTTCTGCCCTCGCTGAACCTCTGTTGTGACCACTGAAAGGACCTCTGCATTGTTTGGCCTCCTGCGTAAGAATGGAATCTTCAAAAGCCTCAAACATTCTCATGCCCTGAGCCACCCAGGATCTGCTGTCCTACAAAGCCTTAGGGCAACGATCCATAACACTGGCCATCAGGTTGTCCAGACCCTTTCCAAAAAACATCTGCCTCTTGAAGGGAAGCCTAATGAGGGTGGCCTTAGAAGCTGAGTCTCCTGCCCACTGTCTGATCCTGAGCATCCGCTGGGTAGAGATGTAATAGGCTGATACCTTGCTCATGACTCTTATGATGTCATACATAATGTTTGCTACATAATTCACCCCAGAAAGGATCATCTGAGGGTCCTCATCTTCCTCTGATGTTGGGGCCCGAGCTAGCTAAATGTGGCAAGCATGTACCACAAAGAAAGCTGCAAATGCCGCTTTAATTCCTAAGGCTAGAGCTTCAGATTGCCTCTTGAAAACCATGTCGTACCTTGAGGTCCTGAGTATCTATCAACATCATATCTCTTTCACTGGCAAGGAAGTCAAATTGGTGACCTATGCTACCAGCAAATCCACCTTTGGATGAACAGCTGTTGAAAATCCGGAGCCATGGGGTAAAGCTTGGCCATGGCCACTCGCAGGGACTCCTCTGGAGTCTTCCAGTGATCAGTGACTAGTTTAGCGATGTCAGGATGCGGAGGAAAGAATGTGGTCAGAGTCACTGAGCCTCTCACAATTGAGCACTATGATGTAGAGGCTGGTGGAAATTCCATCTGCAATTCATGCAGCGAATTAGTTAATGCTTTAACAACTGCCGCACCGTGGAGTCCTCCCCCTGGTTTAGGGCCACTACTGATTCTTGTCTGCTGATCTCATGCATAGAACTAGACTCTGCCAGAGAAACTGCATACTGGGACAATAAGGGCAGGAATTGGACCTTCCATCCTCCTAGATGATGTGACTGGACCCCCTGGTCCAGCTCTGAGTCCTCGTCTGCACGTGGCATAGGCTGAGGACCAATCACTCCTTCAGCAGATACTGGGGGACTCGGCAGTTTAAATAAGCATTCCATATCAGGCTCACAGAATCTGGGGTGAAGCCTTGCACAGGTGATCTCAATGACCCCGGCAGGGACTCCCTGAAAGTCCTTCTGGACTCTGTGGCATTCAAGCATTTGCACTTTGCTAAATCTCCTTTGGAGACTCTGGCAAGGGCCTCTTCCCCTGGAGCCTCCTATGGATCCCCCAGCCCTGAAGGACTCGAGACTGAGTCCAAGGCTCCTGTCCCTCCCCCACGGCACACGGATACTCTTAGGCTGACCATCCAGCACAAACCTGGCATGATACGGGGTAGAAAGGCCTGAGGGGACCATACCTATTGATTCTAAGCAAAATTGAGGGGTTTTGAGACAGATAGAGGCTTTAGAGAAAAAGATTGTTTAAAATCCAAGATGGCCACCACCAGCAAATTCATGACAAAAACGGCCTGGGGAGAGCTCCCCTGAAGTTCAAAAACTACACGGAAAGGGGTTTTGGAGGAAGGGGACCCTAGCTCTGGCCCAAGAAACCTCCAAAATTTTTTCAGCCTCACTGTGCCATGTGGTGCCTGCCTGCCTCAACTCAGAAGTGCAGATGGAGGTTGTGATAGGCCAGAGCACACTACAGGGTTTCAAGGAAGGTTTAGATAGGTTCCTAAAGGATGAGGGGATTGAGAGTTACAGATAGATGTAGAGGTAGGTTACAGAAATGGTCAGGAACCACCTCACAGGTCACAGACCTGAAGGGCCGCCGCGGGAGCGGACCGCTGGGCGTGATGGACTCTGGTCTGACCCAGTGGTGGCAACTTCTTATGTTTTTAACTCTGTTTCACAGGTTTGCTCTATGAACTTGGTTTTCGGGCTGCCAATCGGACCGATGTTGGACTGAACCTCAACTGCGAAGGGGGGAGAACCATGTCGCCGATTCACTATAAATCCTGGCTAAGCTGGGAAGGAGCCAAACAGCCTGTGCTCAAGCTCAGGGATCTATGAGCAGCTACTCAGAGGACAGCTCTCGAGCTCCAAAAATATTACTGCAGGCTGGCTAGACAGATGTCCCCAAGGGCTGATCCTGCTAGCAGCAGACTTCCGCAGCGCAAGTCTGTGTCTTCTCCCAGGCAGAGGTAATAACAAGAGGAAACCTCTGGGCACCAAGACTCCAACTTAAAACATCAGAGAAAAAACCTGAAAATAATAAAACCGCAGAGCAGAAACACATCTGAACAACTTGCTTGCAGAAGAAAAACTGAGGGGACAAGAGCAAGCCTGCTGGGAAGGAGGTGAAGTTGAAAGATGAGCGATATCCTTCTGCAAGCAACTTGCGGGTTCAGATGTATAATCCTAGAATTTAGGACTACTAGACACATTGCACTAGAATTGAAAGAGATAACTCTTGATAAAGACTAAAAAAATAGCCTGCACTGGATCCAACAAGATAATTATTTCTGACAAACACCAAGACTATGAGTGATGACAGGTAAAATGTTACAGCCAGATTGTCGCCTTGGTCATTAACTGCACAAGCAATTACTAAAATTATCCAATATATAAAAGGATCCAAGTTATTCAATGTTAGCTACAAATTGGGGTGTGGCGGGGTGGGGATGCTGAAAGTGAGTTTATAAATTCTGAAAATATTAACAATTTTTGCTTCCAGTTGTAATTACAGATCCTTACACCATTAAACCCTCTTGCATAGAATGAGGTAAACCTGTGCATATTACCAATGTTCTGTACCCAAAGTTAGAACTATATTGTACAAAATAAACAAATTGCTGGTTTTCAAACTATCTACACGTGGGTTTTTTTGTTGTTGTTTTACGTTACACAAAAACATACATCACAAAAGGCCTCCTGGAGTCCTGCACTAACACCCTGCAACCCTCCCTTAAGTAGGAAGGACAATATGGGTTTATTGTTGTTTCAGTTCTTTCACTCAAAAAGCAGCAGGTGACAGGCGAAAACCAGGAGCATTTACAGAATATACATAGTTAATTCCTGAGAATTTTAGTATAGCAAATGAACCTTACTGGTAAAAGCTAAAGCATTCTAAACTCAGTCACATGTTTATAGCATGGAATAGCTGTCTCCTGTACAGACACAGAAAATTATACTCCCCTATCAAAACCCAAATAGATGTAAAAATATGAAAACAATTCTTAAATTATGTACGTTTCACTGGAGAATAAAATTCCAAATTCTAATCTAGGCAATCTTTTAAAAATTGTAGATTTTTGATTCATAGCAAACCTGAGTTTGGTGGAAGCATGGAACAGTGCCGGCTCAGCTCCCGATTCTAGAATCAAAGCCTTTTCATTTATTTAACTCCCCCCTCCCCCTTTAACAAGCTGTGTTAGGGGTTTTTTTTATTGCAGGCTGCAGCAGTAAAAGCTCTGACACTCATAGAGCGTCGGAACTTTACTGCTGCAGCATGCAATAAAAAAACCCTGACACAGCTTGATAAAAGGGAAGTTTTTTTTGTGTGTTTGGGATACAGTTTTCATTTTGTTGAATTCCGGTGCTCATTTTACTACGCTGCAACAAAAAGTGGCCTTAGCACAGGTTTTTATCATGCGCTAAGGCCATTTTTGCTCCAGCCTATAAATACATTTTCTATTTTTTTGCATTGATTGCCATGCACTAATGTTGCAGGCGGTAAGGACTCATATGGTGATTCTGCGCTAATCAGTTAGGGCCATATTCTATAATCGGTGCCGTAAATTATGTGGCAATAGGCACCCTGCTACCTAGCTTAATTGCTTTAATTGGCTTGGTAATTGACCTCATCATTTAAAACTGATTAAAAACTCATTAAAAAGGTAGGCGCCGTAATTGCCTCTACAGCAGGATGCCTAATGGCACCTTATACCTAAGTGGGCTTGATTAGGGCTGGAGCGAGATGTAGGCACCGTTAGGCGCAATTCACTAAAGAACTTAGACGTCTACAGTGTAGGCCACTAAAACCTGATGCAAAATAGCCAAGCGATGTTAGTGCATCAATCGCTTGGCTATTTTGCACGGGGTTTTACTAATTTGCATGGATCGGATTGGAAAAAGGGCGATCGAGGGGAAAAACACGCAGTGGGCCATTTAGTGCATCGGGTTGGTTATCAGCAATCGTCGCTGAAGCTGTGAAAACAGGTTTCGCGACGATCGCTGACTTTAGTGCATCCCCCAGTTAGTGTTTGGTAATGTAGATGCACTGATTAGTGAAACGCCAAAAATGGCACTTCTCACAAGTTTCAAGTTTATTTATAGCTTGATATACCGATCCGAGGGCGTCCAGTAATACGCTATTTTAAGCTGCGCTAATCATACATTAACACCTAATGCAGCTTAATAAAAGGGACCCTAAGTGAGGGATGAATAGCAATCAGATGCAGGCATACACTGTGAAAGTTTGCTAATTCATTCTAGCATGACCAGTGGTACTAGTGGCATTTCAGCCTTGTGCTGTGCTTGAGCAAATGGAATTATGCCAGCTTAAGAGCACAAGTGGGATTTAGTTGATTTTTGAACTTTCCACCTTCCCACTTCCTGTTCTATGGCATTTAATCATCATCATCATCGGATTTCCCCCTTTTCTCTAGCTGCACCTGTACATCTAAAAGAATGCTATATCAGCTTCACATTGCTCTCCAAAGACATTTGCTTAACTATTCAAGGATGAAAAACAGCAATGGACAAACCCTGAAAAAGGTGGCTTTAATCCAAAAAACAAAACAAAAAAAAAACCTTTGTATATCAATAAATTAGGAATTCTGTAAAATTTTGTACGCACCAAAAGTTAAGACGCTAGTTGCATGTTTTTGCAACAAAGGAAACTAGAGGAGTGACTGGTGTTGCTTATGAAGATCCAAATCTCTCAACTTGTACCAAAAAAAGGTTCTTTTGTCATGACAGTTCATACATGTTAACTATAGCTTTCTTAACTATTTTCCCACAATCCTATTTTAATCTTACTAAAAGTCTGAAGTTCATCCTTAAGAATGCACAATGAATCTGAACTCTGAAAATATTACAAAAATCTTTCAAAAACTTCAAATACAACAACAAAAATGTCCATCTCCTTTATAAACTGGAAAAACCTTATCACTAAAATATCCCCCACCCCCCACAACAGGCCCTAAAAACTCTAAACTTAAATTTCTTCTGGGGTTAACCAAGTGTCTCCATGACAGTCCAACTATCAGACTTAATGGTGATCAATCTGTCAGTGTTATACAAAGGCTCATCCCGTGTTAAAAGGCTTTTCAGTTGCCTTATGGCTCTTGCTTGATGTAGTAGCTGCCAGGTCCATTGCTTTCCTGATCTGAAGAGCCTTGGAAAAAACCGTAATCATCCCTGTCCAGCAACTCTTCTTTCACTTGCAGAGTCGTAGCTAGAAGGATTAAAAAAAACAAAACAACAAGCCATCTCATATTCTGCAAATCTGAATTTTGATACAGTATTTTTAATTAGAAACATTAGAGACTGGGGGGGTAACATGCATATAGAAATCATGGCAGTGGCAGGACAAAAGCGCGCGAGACAAACGCGAGCAGACAATTGAGAGCGGACAACTGAGCGCAAGACTTCAGCGCACCGTTCTAAAAGCTTCTTTTAAAGGGCTCCGATGGGGGGGAACCCCCCCACTTTATTTATTAGTGTTTGCGCTGCCATGTTGGGGGGGTGTATTATACAAAAAACTTAACTTTTCCAAAAAAATAGCTAAAAAGTTAAGTTTTCTGTATAATGTGGGGGATTATAACCCTCCAAAATCATCCCCAATGGCAGCGCCAACACTATTAAGTAAACTAGGGGTTCTCCCCTCACCCCCCCCCCCCATCGGAGCCCTTTAAAAGAAGCTTTTAGAGTGGCGCGCTGAAGTCTTGCACTCAATTGTCGGCGCGCGTTTATGACTATGAACCAATCATGGCTAGTTTAAGGGCTCCTTTTACAACGCCGCGCTAGGGCCTTAACGCACGCTAAATTGCTGCACGCGCCAGCTGCTACCGCCTCCTTTGAAGCAGGCGGTAGATTTCCGGCTAGCGCGTGCTAATCTGGTGCGTGCGTTAAAACCGCTACCGTGGCTTTGTATAAGGAGCCCTAAGTTGTTTTAAGCATGTGAAATGCCATAAGTGCTCAATATAATTTGTCAGGGTATTGAGTCCTAAACATTTTTGTTGAAGGCATAGAACAGAACAAGAAAAGAATAGTTCAAGGGGTTTTTGTGACTAAAAGCTTTTATAGACCTTTATTATAAGTGAAACATGGAAGATTATGGTTATATTTTGACAATTTGGGGATAAACAATTTGGGGCTGTACCAATTTACTTTTCAGTACATTTTGCTAGCGATTTTCTAGTCCAGTGTTTCCTAAACTGTGTGCTATGGCGAATTCACTGGGGTGCTGTGAGAGGAAGACACAAACCTGCTGCCAGTCTGGCACCCCACCTCTCTTCCCCGGGCAGGAAACCTGCCTGCAGCTTATATTCTTCGGGCTGCAGGCAGCTTAAATTGAATTCGACGGTTGTTGAATTCGACGGTCGTTAAGCTCTCTCTCTGCTGCAGCATTCTGCCTTTGTGGGAAGTGGAAGAAGAGGAGAAAGCTTCCAGGGTTGCCAAAAACAGTGTGTTTAAGTTTTAGGCAGCCTGATGATCTCAAGCTGCAGTGTATGGAAGACAGAAATGCCGCACCCGATTGGGAGAGATAAGAAAACCACCAAATAGGGGGGAGGGACGGGAAGAAGGAAGGAGACAGATGCCAGACCAGGGAAGGTAGAGGAGAAGAGCAGAGAGAAAAACAGCAGACTATGGGGAAGGAGAGATACCGGATTGGGGGGGAGGAGGGAGAGAAGGAAAGGAAGGAGGATTGGAGAGAGATGCCAGACCATAGGGGGTGGGAGGGAGAAAAGAGAGGGAAAGAGAAGGAGAGAGATAACCTGTGTGTGGTGTGTGTGTGAGAGAGAGGTTGGGTATTTCTTTTGACTTAGGGGTACTGTGAAAAATTACTGACACACTAAGGGTGTTGCCTTGAACCAAAAAGGCTTGGGAACCACTGTCCTAGTCCTAAGATTTGTCAATTACAGATGAGAAAATTCAGTTTCATTGGTGAACACCATATGATTTTTTTTTAATTTTGCTAAAAATTATAATGCTGAATCATGTCACTTATATTACTCTCATGTGCTCACTGTTGGGATGGGAAGGATGATATTTGCCATTAATATGAGAGCATTTGTCAGCCAACAAGCAGCAATGAAACTCCTCAGAGAAAGTCCCTTCTACCGGTAAGCCTTTGGCTGGTATGCTATCTAGTTTGGAGGTGGGCAGTTAAGGCATGATCTACAGCTCAAATCATATTTCTCCTACTAACGCTCCTTCAGACCTTGGGTAATATTGCTTCAAATACCAAGTTAAAAGGTAAACCATCTGGAGCAAGAATCTACTTACTGTACCTGAAAGAGAAATAGCCTGAACACAGGTTTCAAATCCAGCAGTCGTGTCCCCAGAAAGGAAAAGGGCACATAAAAATGGCAATCTAACAACAAGCAGCAATTAGGTATTAAATGTTGAGTTACGATGCATATTTCCAGATGTCAGAAAATGAGAAGCCAACCC
This sequence comes from Geotrypetes seraphini, assembly GCF_902459505.1. Lineage (NCBI taxonomy): Eukaryota > Metazoa > Chordata > Amphibia > Gymnophiona > Dermophiidae > Geotrypetes > Geotrypetes seraphini. Next base: position 25,077,526 of record NC_047093.1, on the reverse strand, counting down.
TGTTGCACGTGAGAATAAAGAAACAGCAAAGCAGATGATGCCACTGGATCTACACTCTGGTTATTAATTTTATTGTTGACCTAGAGCAGTGGTCTCAAACTCAAACCCTTTGCAGGGCCGCATTTTGGATTCGTAGGTCCTTGGAGGGCCGCAGAAAAAATAGTTAATGTCTTATTAAAGAAATGACAATTTTGCATGAGGTAAAACTCTTCATAGTTTATAAATCTTTCCTTTTGGCCAAGTCTTAATAATAATATTGTCATTTATAGCTAAAGAGACAGATGATCAAGAAACTGTTTTATTTTACTTTTGTGATTACGATAAACATACCGAGGGCCTCAAAATAGTACCTGGGGGGGCCACATGTGGCCCCTGGGCCGTGAGTTTGAGACCACTGACTAGTAACATCATTATCTCTGACCGTCTCTGCTTTTTGTTGTTTCTGTTCTTCTCCTGTTTCTCTTCTGCAAAGTAAGAATTGTACTTTTTTTTCCCATCAAGTTTAACAAGCATGATCTTGAAGCTCATCAACTCACAGGCTAATTTTATTGCATTTAAAAAAAATTCTTATTTCCTTTTTGGCAGATGTATGCTTGCCTTCCAAATATAAAACTAAAAATGTTTTTAAGTTATTACAAAACATTAGCAGCTAGAATAATGCAGAGGTTAGGTCCTAGGGCAGTGCTTATCAATCTTTTTGTGGTTGATACCAAATGATCATGACCAAATAAAATTGTGTGATCCTCAGGAATGCAAAATAATGGTGCATCTGTGGAAAGCCCACCATGGTTGTGACCCCATCTGGAGCCCTGACTTTATAGTTTGGAAGCTCCGCCCTAGGGATTTTGTAATGCCATTAATAAAACAAACAAAAACTCTCACTGGCTGCCAGTTTGAGGTTTAAAATCCTGGTTCTTCATCTTAAAAAGCAGTTTATTGACCTGCTATATTTACAACAAAAAATTGTTTGATGTGTACTCAAATCAAAGTTTGAAAATGCCAAGTAAAGAGTTGTTCGAAGTTTGATAGTAACATGGCAAATGACAGCAAATAAACATGGCCAATTCAGCTGCCAGGGCTGTACCAATGAAACATAGAAACATGATGGCAAATGACCCATCCATTCTGCCCATCTGCAGCATCCACTCTGTATGGGTTAGCCCAGTGGTGTAGTAAGGGGGAGGGGCGGTCTGCCCCGGACACTGTCTTGGTGAGGGTGCCGATACCCCTCCTCCTCTCCACCCCCTGCTCCTTCCCACTTCTCCTCCCACCATGCACCACCTCCTTCCCTACCCCTTATCTCTTAACTTCCAGGACGCAAGCTGCATTACCAACTCGTTATCTGCGTTGGCTCTTCCTCTGACGTCACTTCCGGGTCCCGCTCACTAACTTTACAGCCACAGTATAATCTAAACTAATCTAATCCTCATTCTTATATATCATCCCTAAACAATAGAACTTGATGTGGTTAACAAAATATAGGGTAAAGGGGATGGGACTTGTAGACCACTTTTTTTGTGTGGTTTACACAATCAAAGTGGTCTATATGGGACAATGAAGTGTTAAGGAGCTGCAGTATGAATCGAACTCACAACCTCAGAGTGCTGAGGCAGTTGCTCTAACCAGTAGGCCACTCCTCCACTTAATAAATTCTAAAACTGGAACATTAGGTAAGAGCTGTGAAATAAAATAATTAACGTCAAGCACCATAAAATCTCTGGAAAAGCAGGTTCTTCAAATGTCTATGAAAGAAATAATAAGAATTAAAATATATATATTAAAAAATAGGCAAATTGTTCCACAAGAGAAACAACAACATAGGAGGAATGTTCCAGAAGTATCTTAAAATGAACACCCTTAAAAGATAGAAAAATCAATGTAACATAATAAATGACAGCAGATAAATACCTGAACAGTCCATCCAGTCTGCACACCAATCATATCCATCAAAAATTAATGATTAAATTAACTTGTCTCTTCTTTGATACGCCTGGAAAACAGACTGCAAAGTCCACCTGGCATTGTCCTAGGCTCCAAATGCTGAAGTTGCCGTCCAAGCTCTCTCCAGCCTATCCAACCATCCCGTTTGCAGGATATCCTTCCATAAGACTGGCCAGCGATATCCCAATTTTCCGTGTTTCTGGCGATCCCATTGATGCCCTCCCCAGCCCATCCCACCCCAAATCACCACACATGGGACACAGACTGCGCAAGTCTGTCCAGCACCGGCCCTAGTTCCTTAATTTACATCCTTTGTTTTCTAATTAGAGATCCTTTATGTTTATTCCACGCTTTTTTGAATTCCATCACTGTTTTCCTCTCCACCACTTCCCTCGGGAGGGCATTCCAGGCATCTACCACTCTCTCTGTGAAAAATAATTTCCTAACATTGCTCCAATCCAATCCTTAGTCTTATATACCGGGTCATTCCCAGAGGGACTCGAACCGGTTAACAAAAGTCTTCCTCCCTGCAACCTCAGATTATACCCTCTAGTTTTACCATTTTCTCTTCTATGAGATGACCTACGAGTTACATTTCCAGAGGAAAAGAGAAACCAATGACACAATTATGTTAGGGGCCATACCATGAAACCTTTTTAAAATAAGACACAAGCATTTAAAATCAATCCCAGCTTGAAGTGGCAGCCAAAGGAGCTTCTCTCCAAAAGGGAAGAAACAAGGTCAAATTTAGTCTTATTAAATATAAAACGGGCGGCTGTATTTTGGATCAACTATAAATGCTTGAGGGTACCCACACTTATTCCACCACAGACAGAATTACAATAGTCAAGTTGTAATAAAAAAGATTGAACCAATATTGCAAAGTGACTTATATCAAATAAACAGCGTACTGGTCTCTCAAGCAGCGTAGATTTAACAGATATTTTTTAACCAGATTATTGATTTGAGGTTGATAGGTCAATAGAGTCCCAAATAACCCTGAGGACACTAGAAGAATTATCCACTGAAAGAGATTCACCAGAGTCTAATACAGTATAATGCTGGATTTAAAGGACCAAACCAAACTAACAAAAAAGTCGTTTGTGCAGTTTTTCAGTAAATCTTCTTTTCTGCTCAAAGCACGAACACGCATATTATACAAAACAGAGTGCAAGGCTATGTTGGAAATTTTCACCTTCCAGTGATATTCAAATATGTGCAAATTTAGCAGGCGTAAAATTTAGCAGGCGTAAAAGATAATTATAAATTTTCACATTAAAAATCCAGCAAAATTTGCACATGCTTTTAAGGCAGTTCTAAAATGTATTTTTTAAAAAAAAAAAATTCATTTATACCCTGTCTACAACTAAGGGCTCCTTTTACTAAGCAGTGCTAAAATGCCGCATGCGCTGCCACTGCCTCCTTTTAAGCAGGCGGTAATTTTTCAGCTAGCGTGCGCTAATCCTGCGCGTGCGCTAAAAACGCTAGCACACCTTTGTAAAAGAAGCCCTAAGTGGCTTACAAAAATATACATACACAATACAAACATTCATATCAATTAAATGCTCAAATAAGACATCACAACAAAATCAATTACTGGGAGCTCAGCTGAAGTATATTAAAGGCTTCTCAGACTTAGGCAATCAGGAAGGCTTTCATAAAAAGATGGGTTTTCAGATGTTTTTTAAACTGTTGTACAAGATTGCAAAGTACAGTAAAATCTTGGATTGCAAGTAACTTGGTTTGCAAGCGTTTTGCAAGACAAGCAAAACATTTTATTAAATTTTAACTTGATATACAAGCAATGTCTTGCAATACAAGTACTCATAGTATACACACATCACAACTGAGCCAATGGTTCTTCTCTCTCTGACGCTGCAGAAGTGTAATGACCGTTCTAAACAAGCAAAGTCTTGCAATACGAGTACATACAAAGTCTTGCAATACGAGTACATACAATATACACGCGTCACATCATGACAACTTAGCCGATGGTTCTTCTCTCTCTGACGCTGCGGGAGTGTAAATGAGCGAGGTCTTGCAATACAAGTATGTATATTATTTTGTATTAAAATTTTTGGGTTGTGGAACGAATCGTCCGAGTTTCCATTATTTCCTATGGGGAAATTCGCTTTGATATACGAGTGCTTTGAATTATAAAGCATGCTTCTGGAACGAATTATGCTCACAAACCAAGGCTTTACCGTACTGGGAAGGGCATTCCACAGTCATGGTCCAACAATTGAAAATGAGCTAGAAATCATTGTGGCATCAATTATCTTCTGAAATAACTTGCTCACTTCACTAAAACTGCTTGCTTGAAATACCGCAAACCAATAAAATGGTAGCTTACACATGTTCGAACCAGAAAAAGGAATAGCTGCAAATGCACCATTCAGTAGAGGAAACAAGAAACCACATTAAGTCATCAGAGATGACATCCTTGTAAGGAACTAACATCGGTCCAGCGCTAGAGAAGATCTGCCTTTTGATGATGACAGTGTGTTATGTTCTTTTTGCAGACACTATGTGCATTCCACTGGGCCAATACCAAACTCCTAAAATGGTCTGGCATGCTCTACCTTCAGACACTTTCTAAAACTGACAAGTTCAAACATTCCTCGCAAGAGAACAACTCAACTAATTACAGCTCACCATTTTGGTCTCATCATGGACTCACTTCTCTTAACAAACATGCTGGGGATCGATATTCAACCACTAGAACATAAGAATAGCCTTACTGTTTATGTTTAAACTATAAATATGAGAAAATGAATGCTGATTTGTCAGGGAACACGAAAAATTTCAAATTAATATGGGGCCCATTGATGTCTTTTGTAGAATTATTATAGTTTGTTTTTGTTGACCTATTAATGCATATCCAGGGGAGGGTGGGAATATAGGTTCTTAAATGAATTCTTATCTTTCTTGAGGGTTTGGGAGGGGAAGGGTATTTTTTGGGTTCTGATAACAGTTTCTAAATGTTTAATATATGAATAGGACATATTTGTTATAGGGTACTTATTATAAGTTCTGAGAACCAATGGATAATTTGATTGATAATGTGGGGTGGGGGAGGGATATTACTCTGTTTAAGTCATTTAAGGATATTAAGTGTTGTTTAATGTGTAAAATTTCTTCTTTACTGTTTTCACTTATTGAAAGTGTTAAAAATGAATAAAGAATATTAAAAAAAGAATAGCCTTACTGGGTCAGACCAATGTTCCATCAAGTCCAGTAGCCCGTTCTCACGGTGGTCAATCCAGGTCACTAGTACCTGGCCAAAACCCAAAGAGTAGCAACATTCCATACAGAATCTCAAAGCATAGCAAGATTCCGGAATCCAAAAGAGTAACAAAAGATTCCAGAACCCCAAGGAGTAGCAACAGTCTATACAGAATCTCAAAGAATAGCAAGATTCCAGAATCCCAGAGAATAACAAGATTCTAGAATCCCAAAGAGTAGCAACATTCCTTACAGAATCTCAAAGAATAGCAAGATTCCGGAATCCCAGAGAGTAACAAGATTCTAGAATTCCAAAGAGTAGCAACATTCCATACAGAATCTCAAAGAATAGCAAGATTCCGGAATCCCAGAGAGTAACAAGATTCTAGAATCCCAAAGAGTAGCAACATTCCATACAGAATCTCAAAGAATAGCAAGATTCCAGAATCCCAGAGAATAACAAGATTCTAGAATCCCAAAGAGTAGCAACATTCCTTACAGAATCTCAAAGAATAGCAAGATTCCGGAATCCCAGAGAGTAACAAGATTCTAGAATCTCAAAGAGTAGCAACATTCCATGCTACCGATCCAGGGCAAGCAGTGGCTTCCCCCATGTCTTTCTCAATAATAGACTATGGACTTTTCTTCCAGGAAATTGTCCAAATCTAGCTAGCATTTATGTGCCAATTATGTGTTTAAATGATTAAAATGCCTGCATATATTTACATATGAGTGCACATATGTGACCGTCTCTGGAAAAAGGTAACTGAAGTAGCGAATCCAATATGTTGAGAATTTTTCATGTTGTGGACCATAAGCAGCCTGCAAATGTTACACGTTTGAACTTCTGCAAATTTTAAAAATTTGTTCATATAAAAGGATGGATTCTTTTTGTTTCTGGAGACTTTAGTCACCTTCTTCCAGAGATGGTCATTTACACATGTAAAATGTCGAGATCACATCTAAGCGCAGTTCTGTAAACACTTGCATATTTTATATAAATTACGTGCGTATGTCTGGCATTTATTTATTTAATTCATTTTCTATCTCGTTTTCCCCAAAGAGCTCAAAACGGGCTACAGGTTAAACATACATAATATACACTTAACAGGTTATAATTTGAAATAGATTTGCCATAATTACACAGTACAAGTTTATGATACAAGTTTTCATCCTAACTTAATCCTCCATTGCCCCAGGTTCAAAATAAGTACCTTTATAGAATATGTAAAGTGCTTTGATTGTAGCACAGAGAGCTAGTACTGTATATACTCAAATATAAGCCTATTGAAATATAAACCGGGGTAAGTTTTTCCCCACAAAAAAGAGGGAAAAAAAGTTGACTCAAATATAAACCGAACTCACGGTAGTCTCACAAGGTTACTGTGGGAATTTTGGCAGCCATTTTGAGTAGTGAGACTGTACAGGGAAGGATCATAGGATTGCTCTTGCCCTGGCTCACTACTGGACCAGCAAAGTTTAAAGGAGGCCTGGGGAGGGACCTGAGATGGATCCATGTCTGTTATTATTCCCTCTGTGAGAATTTCCCTAACCCCTATTTGTCTGTCTTAATTAGATTATAAGCTTATTAAGCAAGGTTCATCTCTTACATGTTTAATGATTCAGACGTTCAAATACTTGAAGGGTATTAACGTAGAACAAAATATTTTTCAGAGAAAGGAAAATGATAAAACCAGAGGACATAATTTGAGGTTGAGGGGTGGTAGATTCAAAGGCAATGTTAGGAAATTCTACTTTACAGAGAGGGTGGTGGTTGCCTGGAATGCGCTCCCGAGAGAGGTGGTGGAGAGTAAAACTGTAACTGAGTTCAAAGAAGCGTGGGATGAACACAAAGGATCTAGAATCAGAAAATAAGATTAAATATTGAACTAAGGCCAGTACTGGGCAGACTTGCACGGTCTGTGTCTGTATATGGCCGTTTGGTGGAGGATGGGCTGGGGAGAGCTTCAATGGCTGGGAGGATGTAGATGGGCTGGAGTAAGTCTTAACAGAGATTTCGGCAGTTGGAACCCAAGCACAGTACAGGGTAAAGCTTTGGTTTCTTGCCCAGAAATAGCTAAGAAGAAAAAGTTAAAAAATTTAAATTGAATCAGGTTGGGCAGACTGGATGGACCATTCGGGTCTTTATCTGCCGTCATCTACTATGTTACTATGTTAATGTACAGTGCTGTGTATTTCTAGCAACACTATAGAAATGCCAAGTAGTAAAACAAGAATATAAACCGAGACCCCCATTTTTGGACTATTTTTTGCCCCAAAATCTAGATTTATATTCGAGTATATAGAGTATATCAAACTGTATATTGTTAGAGAGGCTTTCTAACAATCCTGGTTTATCTCCACCCTGTAGCCCATCCCTCCTACTATATGCTCAATTTCAGGGCCAAATAATTCTTAGCCAGAGATTTTCCCATTTAAGATCAGCAATCCGAGGCATGAGCATTTACGCCAATTCTATGGGTGGCAAAACTACTCTCACCAAACTGCAGAGATGCATCTATATCTGGTTATACTAGAATTTTCTAATTCTACTTTCCTTTATAGAATAGAGGCGCCGTTAAAAAACAATCCTCTAAACATGTAAGTTACAGGGACAATTCTATAACTGGGCACCTTTATTTAGGTGTCCTGATTCCACATAGTTCAAGCTGTTCTATAATGGAACCTGGGCACCTAGGTTCCATTATAGAATACTAGCGTAAACTAGTATCATTTGGGCAACCACAATTATACCAGCCATAGAGCCTGGGCCCCTCACTTTGGGCTCAGGCCCCCTTCAAACCTTTGGCACCAGCTGCACAGGTAGCAGGAATGACTGAACCACGCCAGCCAAAGAGATTCACCGCTGGAGCCCCGGTTGCTGCTGCTGAACAGCAGGAAGTTGGCAGGGTGTTCCAGCCATTGATGCCAGGACTTCTGCACATGCTCAGTTCATGCGTTAAAATTGAGTATGCGCAGAAGTGATGGCATGGGAGGCCAGAGCACTTGCCGGTTTCCTTGCTGTTCAAGCAGCATGAGTGGAGAGCTCTAGTGGCGAATCTCTTCAGTGGGCGCGGCCTGAGCATCCTGGTCAGCAAAGGTATTTGGCAGCTGCGATGGCTGGGAAGATGGGGGGAGAGAAAATGCTTGGCCCTTTCAGTCCACCCCTGGGTCCCCTCCAAAATTAAGTGCAGGCTATGTCCCGGTGTCTAAATGCAGAAGCTGCCTGTATAACTTAAGGCAGGGCTGCCCAAGTCCGCTCCTCGAGATCTACTGACAGGCCAGGTTTTCAGGATATCCACAATGAACATGCATGAGAGAGATTTGCCTGCCTTCCATGCATGCTCATTGTGGATATCCTGAAAACCTGGCCTGCCAGTAGATCTCGAGGAGTGGACTTGGGCAGCCCTGACTTAGGGTATTCTGTACGTAACATGTATCGCTATGAGCCCCACCCTGCTCCACTGTGTACGCCCCTACCCTTCCATTTACGTGTTATGGAAGTCAGGCACTATCAATGTATAACGTCTAAGCAGAATATTGACATTTAGCTGTGTATGTAATCACATACATGCATCAGTCAGAGTCTGTACATTCACATGTGTAACACAAATGTAAGTGTAAGCATCTGTTATAGAATCGTTCTTTATATGTTTGTATGCAGCTTATGTGGATATTATTGGGGACATTCATCAACAGGTTCTACTGTGTTAGCATGCACTAAACGTTAATGAAGTCCATAGGAATATAATGGGCATCTTTAGTGTTTAGAGCAGGGGTCTCAAAGTCCCTCCTCGAGGGCCGCAATCCAGTCGGGTTTTCAGGATTTCCCCCATGAATATGCGTGAGATCTATGTGCATGCACCGCTTTCAATGCATATTCATGGGGGAAATCCTGAAAACACGACTGGATTGTGGCCCTCGAGGAGGGACTTTGAGATCCCTGGTTTAGAGTGCGCTCACTGTTAGAGTATTAAGGCAATTAGTGCATGCTAACGCAGTAACCACCCGTTGATGAATTCCTCCTTAAGTGGTGCTACCAAAATGCACGGCACTGATGACTGTACATATGAATTAAAAATAAGTGAAACATTCCAAATTGAAAAAGCATGCTTCCAAAACTTACTCGGTTCACTTTTTGCCAGTTTTGAGTTAGACGACTAATTTCATTCATCAATGCAAGATTCATTTACTGTAGTTTATTACATAAGAACTTAAGAATTGCCATATTGGGACGGACCAAAGGTCCATCAAACCCAGTATCTTGTTTACAACAGTGGCCAACCCAGGTCCCAAATACCTGGCAGAAACCCAAAGAGTAGCAACATTCCAGAGCTGAGATTGTGATGTCATAAGGCCTCATCCCAACAATGCCTAAGAACCAAACTCATCAGTGATGTCATGACGGCTTGATTGTCCTATACTTGACCCACATAAGAACTGCCATATTGGGACGGACAAAAGGTCCATCAAGCCCAGCATCCTGTTTCCAACAGTGGCCCACCCAGGTCCCAAATACCTAGCTAGATCTCAAGTAGTAAAACAGATTTTATGCTGCTTAGCCTAAGAATAAGCAGTGGATTTCCCCAAGCCATCTCAATAATAGCCCATGGACTTCTCTTTTAGGAAATTATCCAAATGTTTTTTAAACTCTGTTACACTAACTGATTTCACCACATTCACTGGCAACGAATTTGAGAGTTTAAATTACACATTGTGTGAAGAAATATTTTCTCTGGTTGTTTTAAATCTACTACTCAGCAGCTTCTTCGAATGTCCCCTAGTCCTAGTATTTTTGGAAAGAGTGAACAAGCGAGTCACATCTACCCTTTCCACTCCACTCATTATTTTATAGACCTCTATCATATCACCCCTGAGTCGTCTCTTCTCCAAGCTGAAAACCTACTAAGTCCACGGTATCTTAATGACTTTGGGCTAAATTCACAAAACTTACCGATCATGTACTGATCGGTTTGCGACCCCGACACGATTCACTAACCTTGTGGCCGATCCAATTCCGATCCACGTAAGCAAATGAGGGGAAATGAGTGGAAACGGCATGTATGAGATGGATTTGCATGCACTGCCTCCTTGAGATGCAAATCTATCTCATGCATATTTATTGTGGATATCCTGAAAACCTGACCTGGCTCTGGCTCTTGAGGACAGGAATTGCCGACCCCTGTCCTACACTAAGATTAACCACAAGAATGAACTTTCTCTGTCACCCCCCCCCCCCGTTCCTGATATTCTTTTTTATATTCTCAATTTTCCTGCTGCTGTTGAGGCTGGCAGAGGTTGCTGTCTTCCCCCCCTCATCTCTTGTGCTCCTCTTTTGTCATTGCTGCAGCACACCCATTTTAATATAAAAGTCAAGAACATTTTTTTTTCAGCATTTTATAAATCACTCTTTCAGATTAAAAATCTACCCAGAGTGGTGTATAGTTTTCAATGGATGGCAGTCAAATGCCATTTAAACATTAAGCAAATGTCTACTGCTCTGCCTGTCCTAATTTAAAATTCAAAAAAATAACCAACAAATATTCAGAATAAAGCTGCTAATAGTGGAAGGAAACAGGCTGAAAGGCAAGTAACTAACATGGAGAAAAAGACCTGTGTTTCAAGGAAACAACCAAGAAACTATATGTTCAGTTATAAACTGTCATACAAAACACATCCCAGGTCAAAAAACTCCATGGAAAAGATTCATAAAGATACAGTTTAAAATACACAAGTTAAACTGCAAAAAAACTGTAAAAACTTGCACTTATCTTCCATTCATCTCCCACAAGCAGTGGAAATAAATATCCGTTGCTCCAATACGGAACCAGACACACTTTTCAAAGAATGAACTCAGTATTCCCGACAGGCCCTGTTTCGCCAAGTGGCTGCGTCAGGGGAATATCTTTAGAAAGAGAGCAACTGCTTCAAAAAATCTTCCACGGGAAATATTCCCCTGACGCAGCCACTTGGCGAAACAGGGCTGTCGGGAATACTGAGTTCATTCTTTGAAAAGTGTGTCTGGTTCCGTATTGGAGCAACGGATATTTATTTCCACTGCTTGTGGGAGATGAATGGAAGATAAGTGCAAGTTTTTACAGTTTTTTGCTGTTTTTTTGCAGTTTAACTTGTGTATTTTAAACTGTATCTTTATGAATCTTTTCCATGGAGTTTTTTGACCTGGGATGTGTTTTGTATGGCAGTTTATAACTGAACATATAGTTTCTTGGTTGTTTCCTTGAAACACTGAGGTCTTTTTCTCCATGTTAGTTACTTGCCTTTCAGCCTGTTTCCTTCCACTATTAGCAGCTTTATTCTGAATATTTGTTGGTTATTTTTTTGATTTTTTTGGATATTCAGCTTGTATTCTTTTTAACTAATTTAAAATTCTTCATGTAGACTTTGATCCATTGTGAAATTTATATCTGAACAAAAGCATACTTTTGAGAACTCAGAGGATAGAAGACGCTTTTAGAGAGACATCAAACAGCAAGCCAACACAATTCAGTGCTTATCTACTGAAGAATTTAACACAGCACAAAAGTATAAATAATTTGAAAAAAAGAAAAAGTTTTAAGTGTATCAACATAGATACTCGATTATCCATTACTTTAACACAGGGGTGTCAAAGTCCCTCCTCAAAGCCGCAATCCAGTCGGGTTTTCAGGATTTCCCCAATGAATATGCATGAGATTTATTAGCATACAATGAAAGCAGTGCATGCAAATAGATCTCATACATATTCATTAGGGAAATCCTGAAAACCCGACTGGATTGCGGCCCTCGAGGAGGGACTTTGACACCCCTGCCAGATAGACAAAACTTTATTATTGAAATTGGGTGTTTCAGTGTTTTGAAAATGCTAGTAAATTATAAATCATCAGGAAAATTGAGTAGCGCTATAGAAATAATAAATTCTTGTCGTCATCTGTTTTCAGGATGTGTTAAAGCTTGTGTTTCTTCATATTAAATACTTCTGAGATATATGGGCTAAAATATAATTATTCGAGAGAAGAAAATTTATTTGTGTCTGCCCTAACTTCACGAGGACAAGCTATAATTTATCTCTAGCAGCATCTTGCTGTAGTGGTACATTTCAATGCGGTCCTATTTAACACCAGGCTAGCGTGTTTTCACCTGATATTAGTGTTTCAAGCCATCCTGAAATATTGCCCAGCACTACAGGTAATGCTAATAGCTCTGGTAAGGTTACCCAAGTTTTTAAATATATCTTTTACATTTTATTTACAGAACATAGTTCAGAGTTGGATCCGGACAAAGAGGATATAAAAGACCACAGAAGTCTAATTTTGTGCAATGGGGAACCTACTCTGTTTTAAGGTAAGGCATTCCAGCTGGAATGAACTTTCCTGGGAGAAAGGAATTTCACATTGTTTAGGCCTGGCAGTGCAAATGAATAGTTAGATTAGAGCTATAATTTCAAAGACTTTAATTTGATTCCTCTAGCCATCTACCATACTGTGGTGTGTAACCTTCAGTAAGTTATAACCTTCTCTTTGCTAAGACTGACTATAAGCCCTTCGAGGCAGGAACACCATCACATCATTTTGTTTACTGCTGTGGATTATTATTATTATTAATGTCTTAATGCAAAGTTCTGATGCATTCTATAACCATATGATCCACTCAATGAACTGATGGCATTTATCACTGAACTTGATAGCGTATGAGGTTGGCTAAAAATGAATAAATAAAAACCAACAATGGAATCAGCATAACTATTGCCAGACCATGTTTTCCTCCTCCCAACCTCCCCTAGTAAGCCACAGATCTGAGACACTGATGCAACTAGTTACCTGTTTTGAGGCTGGGACTGAACTCTCGGCTAGTGCTGGGAGGCTGGAAGGCCTCTGGGGCTGTCTGTGCTGGAAGGGTTCGATATGGAGGAGGAGTCAACTCTTCATCACCAGAGAAACTCCTCCGCAGCCCACCTGTCATGGGCAGGCTCGTCAAACTGACAGGCTTCTTCCCAACTGGCATCTTCCTCTCTAAATATCAAGCCAGACTATGGTAAGCTTTCACTTAAACCTTGGGGGAAAAGTTCATCAGAGAATGAAAAATTAAAGACCCTGTATCGCATGGTGATAAACAGGACTGTGGTCTCAACCTCAGCAAGCATTTTACAAAATAAAATGCTGTTTGATGCACAAAGCAAGTGAAGTTAGTCCTTACTATTGTGAGTCGAACAAGTTTCCTACTCAAATAGCTAATTTGAAACAATGTTAGATAGGGATCCAGAATTATATCTTAATATTTTGGGATCAGAACATTGAAATGTGACATTTCAGCTGTGCTGCTTCTCTACCACACTCTCCAAAATATCTCCGTGAAAAATAAATTTAGGGCTTTGGTTGGAAAGAGGAGAAAAACATTCTGTCAATATTGATGAATGCCAGATTTCTATACCAGGCTTGACATTTTACAGACAAGAGGATTCATTTTCCCCATATATAAGTAGAAAGCTATGCGCATATGTTATTACCACTAAACACACGATGACTTACATTTTTGTTTTTACATATTATTACTAGAAGTCTCCTATGGAAAACATGCTGCATGGCTCATAATGCCCCCCTCTCACATACACACATCGAAAAACTAATTAAGCCTGTTACTTTAAAGGGGTACTATGAAGGTCTACAACAGCCCTACCTTACAGACTTTCCTCTTTATAACAAAAGTGTAGTTTCTAATTTAATTCGAGTATTGCTTTTTTCAAAGCAGTTAAATTCAACAATATAATCCCTCATAAAATGTTACTGCTTCCTAACCTGTTTGTTATAAAGAGGATCTATTAAACCTTAGAATTAATATGTTTTATAGCTAGTCAACAGCAATCATTAAGTGCTAAAGAAGCAGTTCAGGCTCCCCCCCAACAAACATTTATACATCATATTAGCACTTTTTCAAAATAATAATCCCTACCTAATTTTGCATATGAAAATTTCAGTAATCAGACATGCAGCATCAACAGAGATGAACGAGCGAGCCCAATCATTCAAGGATTGCAGACCTGTAGAGATCTGGTGAAATCACTGAAGCAATCACTGGTCAAAATTAATCACTAGAAACTCCGACTGCTAAAATGCGAAATACAGTGGTACCTCGGTTTACGAGTGTTTTGCAAGACGAGCAAAACACTCAGCAAACTTTTGTCTCGTAAACCGAGAACTGCCCCGATAAACGAGCACTCGGCAATGGTGGCACAGAGTTGAGTACCTGCCTGCGGGTGCTGCAGCGATTCCAAAGTGGTGCCTTCCTTACCTCAGGGTCCCCATGCGGCTGCCCTCCCGCTTCGGCCGATGCCTCTGCCGTCCGCCAGCGCCTCCTGGCTCCCATCCATGCCGGCCGCCATCCTGAACGAGCATGCGCGTGGCCTCACCTCTCCTCTCCTAAGTCAGCCACTGCCCCGACAACACGCTCACCATGTACAAGCACGCAGGACGATCTGCGTGCTTGTACGTGGTGAGCGTGTTGTCGGGGCAGTGGCTGACTTAGAAGAGGAGAGGAGAGGTGAAGCTGCGCGCATGCTTGTTCAGGATGGCGGCCGGCTTGGATCGGGAGGCGCTGACGGACGGCATCGGCCAAAGCGGGAGGGCAGCCGCACGAGGACCCCGAGGGAAGGAAGGCACCACTTTGGAATCACTGCAGCACCCGCAGGCAGGTACTCACCCCTGGGCCACCATTACAAACTTTGGTTGTGAAATGAATCTTCTGAATTTGCATTTGCTTTGATAAACTAGCGTTTTGGATTACTAGCATGATCCTGGAATGGATTATGCTCGTAAACCAAGGTACCACTGAATAAGACTTTGTAGTGCCATACTAAATAGTGTCAGACTGGCAGCCTTCCATATACTATACAGTACAAGGTATGCTCAGAAGCCATGAAGTTGACATTATGTGCAGCATAGACCATGCAATGCAAAATCCAATATTTGTTTCTATAAAACAAATTGGAATGTTAAAAACATTCACAGGATTAGTCCCACGAAAGTCCACATATCCCCGATTAATACAGGCTTTTACCAAACTTGCACTACTACAAACCCAACCTGAATAGAATGATAATCAATGCTCAGTGACCAAAGATAACAGTTGCTTGTCCACACCATTTTCAAATGAACATATTTACTAGATGCCAAAGACATCCTATATATTCTACAGGCACAGTAAGTACCAACCTAGCAAGCATACCAAATACACATGTGATCAATCCTAAATTCATAGCGGAAACAATAGTGATAGGCATAGAAATGGATGAATTTCTGTGAATAATAAAGTGAAAAGGAGAATTTTGCATGCACAGTAAAGGATATAGGAATGACATCACTGTTACAACCAACCAATTATGAATATGCCTCCCCTACTGTTCTCTTCCCAAAAGGGATGGGAAAAGGAGGGACCCTTCCCCCCCCCAATTCTGCATGCTAACATAACTAACACCAGAACTAGTGAAAGTAAATCAAACCTACATTAGGAGATGCTGCACTTGGGAGAAGATGGCCTGGTCCTTTATAGAGCATATCCTGAACCTATGAAAAAAGTTGTGCTTTATAGTGTGTTTGATTGGGAACATGCCACTAATTAAACTGCAAGTAACATAGTAAATGATGGCAGATAAAGACCTGAACGGTCCATCCAGTTTGCCCATAAGTTATACTCATTAAAAAATACATGATTAAATTAACTTGTCTCTTCTTTGATATTTCTGGGCCACAGACTAAAGTCCACCTGGTATTGTCCTAGGTTCCAACTGCTGAAGTTGCCATCTAAGCTCACTCCAGCCCATTCAACCATCCCGTTGTTTGCAGGATATCTATTGTGAAGTCTGGCCAGTAACGTCCTCATGTTCCAAGTTAGTGGCGTTCCCATTGATGCCCTTCCCAGCTCTTCCTACACCAAGTCACAATATATGGGACACAAGCCACACACTTCTCTTGTAGAAATGTGCAACCAAACCTCCTAAATCAGAAAGCACTTACTACACTATTTCAAGTACAATGTTGCTGCACATATACGGATAAAGTAAAATAATAACACTGGAAAGCTGCGTCAATCCTCCAACCGCACAGCTTTCTTTCTGGTGCTCCATTATACAGAACAGAAAAGAACATCTTCACTGCCTATCAACCTTGTAAGTTGAATTTCTAACATCACAGCTTAATTTTCCTCTAGTCCAACCCAAACAAAACTTGGAGAACTAGCAGTGAGCCCTCGCTGCTGGTCACGATGGAGCAAAACCCTCCATACCAACAATGCAAGAGTAATGCAATAGCATGTGAAGAAATCCCATGCTAAACATAGAGAATATACATGCAGCAATCATGGAAACTTGTTGAAATTCTGCCAGCACCACATGAACGTGAACTCTGCATTTCCAGCGGTGCAATGGTAGCAAACTAATTTTTATAAGTGGTCAATGACATGGCCGTGCTTTTATCTTTGGTGAAATGGGAAGCAAATGACAAATAAATGCATATCATTTTGACCTGGAAGATTTGTTTTTGTGGTTCTATCATGTCTCTCTCCTTAAGAGTCTTTCTTTTCACCCTCAGAAATTCATTATTAGTCTTGAACAGTTTAGGTGATATATAACTCAGAAAATATAGTTTGATGGTGGAACATATGACTGTTCGTACCAGAAAAGTTAAACAGAACTCGCACAAATTCTCTTTCCACAAATCACAGAGGTACTTCAGGTATTAGCATGCTTTTAAGTTGTCATTTTCTATAAATTTTAAGTTTTACTGTTAGAATGGTACAATTTGGCACTTTGTAGCTTGCAAGCACAAAGAACATTTAGTATTATACCAGTAAAATAAATGAAACCAGGTTAACAAAATCCATTGTGAATTTTTTAAGACCCAAACAAATGCACACAAGCACATCTTTTGACTCACTTTTCTTATGTCCTTTGTACTGCTGTGACTTAGCTTTTTTCTTCTGCTTTGATACAGTAGATGGGACCTCTCTCGTAGCTGAAAAACATGTAGAAAAAAAAAGAAAAGATCAGTTTATTATGTATTCCATTACAGGCAGTCTCCGAGTTACAAACATCTAACATAGTAAATGACGGCAGATAAAGACCTGAACGGTTCATCCAGTCTGCCCATAAATTATACTCATTAAAAAATACATGATTAAATTAACTTGTCTCTTCTTTGATATTTCTGACTTAAGTATGACTCATACTTAAGAATGGGGTTACAGCTTCATTTGATTTCACTGAGCAGTACTTCCAGGGGCAAAGACTCCTATACTTCTCCTGTAGCAGATCCAGGAATGACGCATGACCACATTAAGAACAATGTGTGGCTGTGCATACTGTACCTTAGAGGGAACACTGGTAAGGACAGTTGGCTCTTTTGTCAGCTGGGAGCAGAGGGAAGCAGCAAGAATCTTAAAATCTACAGGTTCGACTTAAGAACAGCTTTAAAAATGTAACTTGTTCTTAACCCGAGGACTGACTGTATTCTGCAATCTGAAAGTGAGAATGCTGCATCATAATTAAATGAAAATATTAAATGCTGTTGCTAAGTTCTGCTCCAGTGGGTTTGAAGTCTGACATTTAGGGCTATGACACAGATTCACAGATTTTGATAATGTCTTTTACTACAACATACTTTGACTGGACTAGAAAGTGTGTTGAACATGAGGAGGAATTTGGATAAGCTGGATAAACTAGTGATTATGTACAGTGAAATAAGATGGACAATCTCAGAGAAGGCTACAAGGTCAAGGGGATGATAAGCCACAAATATTAAATGAAACTTGTAAGTGCTTTATGACAAGCAATCTGACCACAAGGTCACTGCTTCCATAGCTGCTCTGCAGAACTGCTTACCTCACTTAAGACACATTTGGGGTCCTCTTGCCACACCTGTACAATACCCAATATTGCATGCAAATACATTTAGTAAAGAACACTGCGATTGTAAAGCAAACTATAAAAGTATTTTGAAGGGTCTTCCTGACTTATATTTGAGGAAGATCTGAAAATGATAGCGACATAATTGCTCTGTACATTATATATGATACAATTGATCTTAAAATGACACATGCTTATGGAAGGCAAGATTTTTTCAGGAGGGAAAAAAATGTCTACACACCAAAAAACCCAAAAATTGTACAAATGCATGTGGCTAAAAAGGAGACACGTTTTATAACAGTGTATGTTCTTTACTCCCCGATCCATGAAAAAAGGGCAAGGAAAGAACAGTGCTTGTAGGGATTTCATACTTTAACATGTTTATTTTTCTCTTCTTTAATGCCGGATTACAAATGTTTTATTTATTCATTTGAGGTTTATCAACCGCCTTTATGAAAAATTTCAACCTAGGTGCTGTACAAAGCATACCCGATGGGGAGTTTCTGAAAATAAATACGCAGGTCTGCTGGTACACATTATCCAGACACCTTGAAAATTGCCTCCTAAGAGGACCTTTAAATAAATAAATTTAACATAATTTGTTTTCTATTCTGTCCTCCCCAAAGAGCTCAGACATCATCGGCATCACGGAAACATGGTGGAACGAGGAAAATGTCTGGGACACTGTGCTACCGGGATACAAACTATACCACAGAGACAGAGTAGGTCAAAGAGGGAATTGAGTCTACCGGAGAGAACACGCCATAAACTAAAAATAAGGTAGAGTCTCTATGGGTCAAAATTCCGGGAACAAATGGAACGGAAACGAAGATCAGCATCTACTACTGAACCCCCCCCCCCCCCCGGGCAGTCTGAAGAAATTGATGGAGAAATGATGGACGAGATTAAATGCAACTGTAAGGGAGGCAACTCAGTTATCATGGGTGACTTCAATTATCCAGGGATAGAATGGAATCTAGGCACCTCTGGCTGCAGTAGAGAGACCAAGTTCCTGGTTGCTGTAGGCGATTGCTTCCTGGAACAACTTGTCAAGGAAAATACGAGAGGAAATACAATTCTGGACTTAATTCTAAATGGACTATGAGGACCGGCGCAAGGTGTAGAAGTAGAAGGGACGCTGGGAAGCAGTGATCACAATATGATCTGCTTCGACCTGGACACAGGGGCAAAACATCGGACCAGAACGTCGGCCACGGCACTAAACTTCCATAAAGGGAATTACGAAGGGATGAGACTTATGGTGGGGAAGAAGATTAAGAAGAGGATAAGCACTGTAAAACACTAGAGCAAGCGTATCAACAAGGGATCCAAGAGGAAAAAGAACCAGCGTGGCTCACTGTAGCAGTGAAGGAAGCGATCAGAGACAAGAAGACTTTGTTTAAAGAATGGAAAAGGTCAAAAATGGACAAAAACTGGAAAAAGCACAAACAACATCAAAGCAGGTGCCATAAGGCGGTAAGAGGGGCCAAAAGAGACTATGAGGCAAAAATAGCCAAGGAGGCAATAAAACTTCAATCCGTTCTTTCTATATATTAAGGGGAAACAACCCGCGAAGGAAGCGGTAGGGCCGTTGGATGACCATGGAATAAAGGGAATGCTAAAGGAGGACAATGCCATCGCCGACAAACTAAACACATTTTTTGCGTCTGTATTTACTGAAGAAGATATACACAACATACCAGAAGACGACAGGCTATACGCAGGAAATGAAGACGGGAAACTGACAGGGTTGGCGGTCAGTTTAGAAGAGGTATGCAGGCAGATTGATAGGCTTAAAAACAATAAATCCCTGGGATCGGATGGCATCCATCCGAGGGTAATCAAGGAACTGAAAGGGGCTATAGCTGAACTGCTTCAACTAATAGCCAATCTGTCGATCAAATCAGGAAGGATTCCAGAAGACTCAAAAAAGATTCGAAGGGAAATCTGGGAAACTACAGATCAGTGAGTCTGACCTCAGTACTGGGAAAGATGGTAGAGGCACTGATAAAGGACCGCATAATTGATCACCTTGAAGGACACAATCTGATGAGGACTAGCCAGCACGGCTTCAGCAAAGGAAGATCTTGCTTGACGAACTTGCTGCACTTCTTCGAGGGAGTAAACAGGCAGATAGACAAGGGTGACCCGGTCGACATTATATATCTGGATTTTCAGAAGGCATTCGACAAGGTTCCGCATGAACGACTACTTTGAAAAATTGCGAGCCATGGAATCGAGGGTGAAATATTCACATGGATTAAAAACTGGCTGGCTGATAGGAAATGGAGAGTGGGGGTAAATGGACAATACTCAGACTGGAAAAGCATCACGAGTGGAGTGCCGCAGGGTTCAGTGCTTGGATTCGTGCTCTTCAACGGATTTATAAATGACCTGGAGTGAGGTGATTAAATTTGCAAACGATACGAAGTTAGAGTAGTTAAGACACAAGAGGATTGTGAAGACCTCCAACGTGACATAAACACGCTCGAGAAATGGACCGCGACATGACAAATGAGGTTTAACGTGGATAAGTGTAAGGTGATGTATGTCGGTAACAAAAATCTTATACACGAATACAGGATGTCCTGTGCAGTACTTGGAGAGATCCCCCAGGAAAGAGACTTGGGAGTACTGGTCGGCAAGTCAATGAAGCCATCTGCGCAATGTATGGTGGCGGTGAAAAGGGCGAACAGAATGCTAGGAATGATTAAGAAGGGGATCACGAACAGATCAGAGAAGGTTATCATGCTGCTGTACAGGGCCAGGGTATGCCCTCACTTGGAATACTGCGTCCAGCACTGGTCGCCGTACATGAAGAAAGACACAATATTACTCAAAAGGGTCCAGAGAAGAGCGACTAAAATGGTTAAGGGGCTGGAGGAGTTGCCGTACGGCGAGAGATTAGAGAAACTGGGCCTCTTCTCTCTTGAAAAGAGGAGACTGAGAGGGGACATGATCGAAACAGGGAATAGACTTAGTAGATAAGGACAGGTTGTTCACCCTCTCCAAGGTAGAGAGAACGAGAGGGCACTCTCTAAAGTTGAAAGGGGATAGTTTCCGTACAAACGTATGCCCTCACCTGGAGTACTGCGTCCAGCACTGGTCACCGTACATGAAGAATGACATAGTACTACTCGAAAGGGTCCAGAGAAGAGCAGCTAAAATGGTTAAGGGGCTGGAGGAGTTGCCGTACAGTGAGAGATTAGAGAAACTGGGCCTCTTCTCCCTTGAAAAGAGGAGACTGAGAGGGGACACGATCGAAACATTCAAGATAATGAAGGGAATAGACTTAGTAGATAAAGACAGGTTGTTCACCCTCTCCAAGGTAGAGAGAACGAGAGGGCACTCTCTAAAGTTAAAAGGGGATAGATTCTGTACAAATGTAAAGAAGTTCTTCTTCACCCAGAGAGTGGTAGAAAGCCAGACCACTCCAGGGATTCAAGACAAAGTTAGACAAGTTCCTGCTAAACCAGAATGTACACAGGTAAGGCTAGTCTCAGCTAGAGCACTGGTCTTTGACCTAAGGGCTGCCGCGTGAGCAGACTGCCAGGCACGATGGACCACTGGTCTGACCCAGCAGCGGCAATTCTTATGTTCATGCATAATATACAGTTAACAGGCTACAATTTGTCATAGTTATAGTACAAGTTTTTATCCTAGGGATACAATACCAATATACAAAATATGCAGTTTACAGGTTGCAATTTGCCATAGTTACAGTGCAAAGTTTTTCCATTCAAGTTTTTATCCTAACATAAGCACATAAGCATTGCCTCTGCCGAGTCAGACCATAGGTCCAACATGCCCAGCAATCCGCTCCCGCGGCGGCCCCCCAGGTCAATGAACTGTAGTGATCTAGTACTCTAAAGCATTTTGTGCTGTATAGTAACCCTCTAATTGTACCCCTGGATCCCCTAACTCGACACATACTAGGGATTTAATGCTAATATACATTTTACAGGTTAAATTTGTCAATGTTACAGTGCAAAATTTTTCAATACAAGTTTTTATTCTAACCTGACACAAATGAAAGCCCAGGGCTTGTTATCACAGTGTGTATTGCAAAGCCTCATGTATGTTATTAAGCATGGGACCTGATTTATCAAAAAGTTTTCCAGAAAGTCTTGATATTTATCTATCTATGACAAAACCTATGCCTTCCAAGCCACCAAACTAAACCCTTGGCTAGCCCAAATGGTCAAGGCCCACAACTACCTCGACTTAAGAAAATTACTCAAAACTCACCTATTCCGAGACCAAGACCCTTAATGCCCCTCTTCAATCCTCCTCCTTCCCCCCCTTCTGATCTACTCCCCTCCCCCGTCTCCCTCCTCTTCCCCCTACTTCTCTCCTTGCTGTTCGCAACTCTATGATCAATTTGATATGTAACCACCTGTAATTCTCTGTTTAACTAATGTGAACCGCCTAGAACTCTTCGGGGTATGGCGGTATACAAAAATAAAGTTTTATTATTATTATCTATCTCAAGAGAAAGAAAAAAAAAAAAAAAGGGAAAGGACAATCCAGTATGAAAAAATAAGAGTAAGGACTTTAAAGCTAATGGAATATTCACCACCTCTATAGCAGGTTTAAAAATTCCAAGAGTGATATTAATTTGCATGCACTAAAACTTCCATTAAAATATGCCTCATTTGACAGAATGAAATATTTATGTCAGTTATTTATCCACAACTTACTTGGTGGCGCTGGGGGCTGTAGCTGGTACCCAGTTAACTGGCACCAGCCAACAGGATAGAGGTCTGAAGACTCACAATCTACCCACTGGTCATATTCATCTTCCCAGCCATCAAAGTGGATCCGTAGCAGACGATGGATAATGCGAGTTACCGTGGCTACACAGACTAGTCGTGGTTCCATGAGGTCTACGGCTTCCAGTTTCATTCCAACACGAAAGCCGTGGTTAGGAACCTCCTACAATGCCACAGCAAAATACAGAAACAGACAAAAATGAATCCGTTTGTGCTGGAATGGCAGTAAATGTAGCCTCAGACACCCCAAGTGTTCGACAGCAACAACAAGTTGTACTTAAAAAACAGCTCTCAGAAAGTGTGCAGGTGAACAAATGTGGCTAGCTTCTGTTTTTATCCCACACCTTTATGATTTGGGAGTGTATATTTTTTAGGCTTGTTTTATACAGTAGAATCTCAGTTATTCGTGGATACCAGATAACTGTTTTTCTGGTTAATTGAAAGTGTGTTAGAAACCTTATCTAACACGCTCTCAATCCCAGCCCCCTCCTGCTCCAAAACATCAGCATGGCAGTGGTCCTGAGCCACTAAGCCTTCCTCCTTCCCTCAAGCCCCTTAGTGGCAGAAGCAGGTGGTGATCCTGAGCTGCAAACCCCCTCGCTCCCTCCCTCTTCCTTACCCAAAGCACAGCGGTCAGCAGGAGGCAGCCTCAAAACATGTTGCTTGCGGCCAGTGTCGGGAGGGAGGTGGGGATCGTGGTTCAGGACTGCTGCCATTTGTAGTTCTTCGGGGCTTGAGGGGAGGAGAGTTTGTGACTCAGGACCGCTGCTGCTGATTATTCGGGGATATTTTTTTCCCTCATCGGTGATTTTTTTGCCAGTTATGTGAGTCCCGATTAACTGAGACTCTACTGTATATTTGTTTTAATAGTACTTTTTAATGCATGCTAATCAATGCAACTAATTTGTTGGTTAGTGTACGTTAAATCCATTTGGCACATACTAAGAAATGCACATTCCTAGCTCTCATACGAGTGAATTACTAGTTATGGCTGATAGACGTGCAGCAGGAATCATTAAGTTAAACCAAGTACTTTAATTTAAAAAAATGTTTACAGAAGCAACAAGCTATTCTTTATCGACCCTCCAGACCGGCACAGAAACTGAAGGGTTATAGCTCACCTCGACCAGCAGGTGGAGACTGAGACACAAACTGGCTGTGCAGTCCCAAGTACAATCAGTCTGCTCTCAGTCTCCAGCAGGTGAAGGTGGTAAGCCTGTGCAGTTTTTCCCTGGTTTATTTTTAGGGCTGCTGGATTTTGGTTAGTGGCCTTCTGGTCCCTGGTTGTGGTGCCAGATTGAACTTGGGGGTCCCTTTTGGGGGACTGTCCGACCTTGGGGGTGCCAAACTTGACTGGTCAAGTTCCTCCCCCCATTTCCCCCACCTCTCCCAATTTTTTTTAGAGGTGCCTCAGCTGTAAGACTGCCACCAAATACCGGCAAGGCATATGGCTTTGAGAGCCAGTGGGATCTGTTCAAATTATATTAAAGTTGTGTTGGGAAAAAAAAAAAGTCCTGAGGCAGTTCCGGTCTGAAGGGAAGTGTTTAATTGCCTTTAATTCATATTTATTGCTAACTAGCATTTTAAGAAGCTTAAAAAGTACTCATTGTACTTCAGGCGCGTGGTCGATGTGGCTGGCGTGTGCACAAAGTGCACCGGCTGCTGCAAAGGGGAATCCTCGTCAACTTGGGGTAACGGTGAGCAGGGTTCCCCTTCGCGTGTGAACCGCTCTTCGGCAGCAGGCAGTGGGGAAGCCCGGGCTTCCCCTACCGCCAACAGTCAGTGAAAGGAGGTTTCCCTTACCACCGATAGTGCTGGGGACTCCCTTTTAGCGACTACCAGCTTACCTGCTTTAGCGGCTGGGTCTGTTCAGGCCTCTTTGCCACTGCAGGCCTCTGGGGAGGTTTTTCGGTAGGTTTTGGCGGGAAGCTCTGCCATCTTGTCTGTAGCCTCAGGTGACCTTCCCCCTGTCTTAGAGAGACAAGAACAGGTTTCTGCTCTCCTGCCTTGATAGTGAGTCCTGGTTTGCCCCAGATTTTGTTTTGACCATGTACAGGGCATACTTGCAGGCGGCCGGGGGTCCTGTTTCTTTCCGGGGGTCTCTGGTTTTTCAGGGGGGGGGGCTTTTGCCTTCTGCATCTACCCTTGTTTGGCCCCACTCAGTGACGGCTCTGGCCAATCCCCCATCTTCATCCAAGTGGCCGTGGGTTTCGTGGGATGAGGATTTTTTGTTTGGAGATGCATTTTCTCCTGATGAGGACTTGGATCTCTTGTTGGACCTCAAAAATCCTCTCAGGGAGGGAATGGATGACGCTGATGTGTGTTTGTCGGAGACACTGACTGGCAAGGCATATGTGTTGTTGGAGACACCGACTGGCAAGGACTCGTCGGTACTGCGCTTTTTCACCAGGAAGAGCTTCAGGAGTTTATTCTTCAGGTTTTGTCAGTTTTGCGCTTTAAGGAGGACGTGAAAGAACCCCTGTTCTTTTCCTATGCATCAGGATATTCAGGATGTGGTACATGCGCTGTGGAAGTCGCCAGATGCACCCTGATTCCTGTGGTGAATGTGGTGGTTTCGGCTATCGTGTGCAGGCATATGGTGCCAGTTAAAGGTGGTTCGGCCTTGTGGGACTCTCAGGATCGTACGTTGGAGTCTCTTCTGAAGCAAAGTTTGACGTAGCTGACTTGGTGGTCCAGGCAGCGATTTATGGCGGTCTGGTGGCCCAGGCTTGTTTCCGGTGGTCTGAGCGTGTTCTTGATTGCGAATCTGATGACAGGTCCTTGGTGGATCAGGAGGTGGCTAACATTGAGCTTGGCGCTTCTTATCTTTTGGATGCCATGTATGATCTGTTGCGGGCTTCGGCCAAGTCTATGGCTCTCGGAGTGGCTGCTCGCCGTACCCTGTGGTTCTGGGGTCGGCGGATGTGGCGTCTAAGGCTAAGCTTAGGAAATTTCCTTTTCAAGGCTTTTTCCTATTTAGCGAAGAGTTGGACAAACTGGCTCAGGCCTTGATTGACTCAAAGGTGCCCCGTCTTCATGAGGACTGTCCTCGCCCGGGGGTGTTTGAATGATTTTTGTCGATACCACCCTGGTCGGGGGGGGGGGCCCCACTTTTTTTCCTTCCAGTGGCCGTTTCTTTCAGCGCATGCAGACCTTTCGGGGTGCCTGCTGCGGGGTTGTGACTCCTCCGGAGGCTCCTCCACCGCCCGTCTGGCCCAATGACTCCTTGCGGGCCCTTCCCCTGGTGCTGGGTGAGAGCCTGGTTGCGGGAATTTTACCAGGGGTGGGCCGAGATCACAATGGATCAGTGAGTCCTGAAGTGATTTGGGACGGTTATGCTCTGGAGTTTTCCCGTCCTTGTCAGATTGTTCCTCTCTTCTCATTGTCAGATGGTTTGGAAGAAGTGGGATTTTCATCAAACGCTGCAAAGATTGCTCGACCTCAAAGTGGTGGTCCCAATGTCCCCTTGGGAGGTTCGCACCAGCAGGTATTCTATTTTCTTTGTGGTGCACAAGAAAGAGGAGTCTTTTTGGCCCATTTTGGATTTGAAAAGTGTCAACAGGGCGCTCCAGGTTCCGTCTTTTCGCATGGAGATCTTGAGATGTCATTCTGGTGGTCCAGCCTGGGGAGTTTCTGACTTCTCTCAATCTGATGGAGGCCTACCTGCATGCTCTGATTTGGGCCTGCCTAGGGAGAGTATTTCTTCCAGAGGCCCGAGTGTGCAAGTTGCAGTCGCAGATTCACTTCGTGATGGATTGTCGGTGTCCTCGGGTGCAGGATTTTCTACAGGTCTTGGGGTCGATGGTAGCCTCCCTGGACGTGGTCAGGTAGGCTCAGGCTCACATGCGCCCACTTCAGCAGTGCTCTGCTTCAGCACTGGTCTCCTCAGATGCATGATCTGGACTTTCCCGTTCCACTCTGGGGAGTTCATTGCAGCCTCTGCTGGTGGCTACAGTCTGGTGCAGGGACTGTTTTGATCATCCTCAGTGGACAGTGCTTATCACGGACACCAGTCTCCTTGGTTGGGGAGCTCAATGTCTCAGTTGCTCGGCTCAGGGCAGCTGGTCTCTGGAGGAGGTGTCCTGGTCCATCAATGTTCTGGAGACCAGAGCCATCCAGTTGGCGTTGCTAGCATTCGAGACGTTGCTGAAGGGCAATTCGGTTTGGGTTCTTTTGGACAATGCCATGGCAGTGGCTTATGCCAATAATCAGGGGGGGAACCAAGAGTCATCTGGTGGCACAGGAGGCTTCTCTGCTCATGACTTGGGAAGAGACTCAACTTCTGGACATCTCGGCTTCCTACATAGTGGGAGTGGAGACTGTCCAGGTAGATCAGCTGATAAAGAGCCTCTAAGAAAATCAAGAAGCTGCATTGAAAACTGAATATGGTAACACTGTTTTGTTCTCAATAAAACATAGTGTAAGGCAAGGATGCATTTCATCACCTTATTTGTTTAATCTTTACGGTGAAGCTATATTCAGAAAAGCAAATTTAGAAAAAGAGCGTTGGTTTTAAAGTTGGTGGTCGAAATATAAACAACCTATGTTATGCAGATGACACAATGCTCACTGACAAGTAAAGAAGACATAAGGCAACAGAATAAAGTTGTAAAGAGTTTTAATCTTTTGGGTTCTTTGGTACACAATAGTGCTGCCCGATTCAGAGAAAAATATTTCGATTCAATTCACCCTGTTGAATCGATTTTTCGATTTGATTCGATTCCCTGTTAATGACACAGCTTTTTAAGTTTAAACATTTTATTTAACCAAGGCAATATCATATCAAAAATTCCCAGCTTCCATCCCCAGCCCCCCACTCACCAGCCCCCCTGCCAATTCCCAGCTTCCATCCCCAGCCCCCCAGACTCACCAGCCCCCCTTCCGATTCCCAGCTTCCATCCCCAGCCAAGACTCACCAGCCCCCCTGCCGATTCTCAGCCCCCCCATGCTGATTCTCAGCCCCCCTGCTGATTCTCAGTCCTCCATGAAGATTCTCAGCCCCCCCTGCTGGTTCATATACTTACTCGACTGGATGTGGAATCGCGGGGAAGAGAGGAGAAATGTGGAGAGAGAGCCAGCAAAAAATACCGTTTGCTTCTGAGGTCCAGTGCACGAGGTCTGCTCGCTCCCCCCTCAACGCTCCCATGTCCTTTCGTTTCTTCTGATATAACTACCGGTTTCGCAAAACCGGAAGTTACATTAGATGGGAATGAGTTTGGCGGCCGGCGATAAAAAAAAATAATGAACTTCAATCGGGGCTGAATCGGTGAGTCTGGTTTTTCACAAAAACGAACCGATTCGAATCGTGAATCGGGCAGCACTAGTACACAAGGAAGAAACTAAATCTTAGAATAGCAATTGGCTGCTCTAAAATGAAGGCTCTTGATAAGATATTTACAGGCAAGGAAATAACAGTTAAAACAAGATCAGACTCGACCATGCACTCTTTTTTAGTGGTCAATTTACGGATGCGAAAGCTGGACATTACAGAAACAAAACAGAAAGAGAATTGACTCATTTGAACTCTGGTGCTGAAGGATTCTATGTGTGCCATGGACTGCCAGGAGAACAAACAAATCTGTTTTGGAAAACTATCTTATTTTGGTCACACTGTTAGAAGAGATCACTGGAGAAGGACATCATGTTTGGGAAGATCGAAGGAACTAGGCAATGAAGGTGACCTGCAACTAGGTGGCTGGATATGTTGAAAACTACCATGGGATGATGCTGGAGAACCTCATTGGACTTGCACTTGACCAACTTCTTTTTGGATCTTTAACTCATCAAGTCCCTAGGACTTGAACTTGAGTCAATGGTACCTAACAACCTTGAGCGGGACACATATCCATCTCCACGCTTGAGTGGGATGGTTAGTGGAATGGAAGTCTTGGCTCTGCATCCCTTGGAACTCTGGTAAGAAAACTGCTTCAAGAATTATGGCAGAGCAACATTTTGTGTAGTAGCCTTAGTTGTCTTTCTTGATATATTTGAACTGGGTCCAGCACAAATCAGGTGAGAGGAATGAAAGCAATACCATGGCCATAGCCAAAGCTTTTATAAGTATGCTGTGGTGATTTGTTTTCCTCTTGCTCTAGTTTCAATTTCTTTTTGTGGATTTTTTTCCCCCAGTTGTTTTTTGTCAATTTGAATGGCATTGAGAAGAGGGGAAGAACATATCCGGATACAAAAGTAGATGAATTAGAGGTGGAGAAGTCAGGTAGCACTGTGGGAACCCCAAAGCAGGTTCAGAGAACATAAGAATTGCCATCTCCGGATCAGACCCTAGGTCCATCAAATCCGGTGATCCGCACACACGGAGGCCCCGCCAGGTGTACCCTGGCATAGTTTTAGTCCCCATATCACTCTAAGCTTCTCATAAGGAGATGTGCATCTAGTTTACCCTTACCCGTATCACTTTATGCCACTCATAAGGAGATGTACATCTAGTTTACCCTTAAATCCTAGAACAGTGGATTCCGCAATTACCTCTTCTGGGAGATCATTCCAGGTGTCCATCACTCATTGCGTGAAACAGAACTTCCTGATATTTGTTCTGAATTTGTCCCTCCTTAGGTTCAGTCCATGTCCTCTTGTCCGTGTCACATTGGACATTGTAAATAATTTTTTTTCCTGCTCTATTTTGTCGATTCCTTTCAGTATTTTGAAAGTCTCGATCATATCCCCTCGCAGTCAAGGGAGAACAATCCCAGTCTCTTTAGTCGTTCCTCGTATTCCAAGTTCTCCATACCTTTTATTAGCTTCGTTGCTGGTCTCTGCACCCTCTCCAGCAGTTTTATATCCTTCTTTAGGTATGGAGACCAATGTTGGATGCAGTATTCCAAGTGTGGCCTGACCATCACTCTATAAAGCGGCATTATTACTTTCTCTGATCTACTTGTGATTCCCTTCTTTATCATGCCTAGCATTCTATTTGCGTTCTTCGCTGCTGCCGCGCATTGCGCCAATGGCTTCAGGGTCCTATCAATTAATAAACCCAGGTCCTTTTCCTGTTTGGTTTTTCCCAGAGTTGCACCTGACATACTATACTTGTATTCCTTATTCTTTCTGCCTAAGTGCATCACTTTGCATTTTTCCACATTAAACTTCATCTGCCATTTATCTGCCCATTTCTCCAATCGACTCAAGTCGCTCTGGAGTTCCTCACTGTCCTTCTGTGATTTGATTGCCCGGCATAGCTTTGTGTCATCTGCAAACTTGATGATCTCACTGGATGTTCCATCCTCTAGGTCATTGATGAAAATATTAAATAAGATGGGCCCAAGTACCGAGCCCTGGGGCACACCGCTAGTCACATTCTCCCAGTCTGAGAACTTCCCATTTATGCCCACTTTCTGCCTTCTGTTCTCCAGCCATTTGCCTATCCACTCTATTCATCATTTACCTAGCCCCACTGGCTAATCTAATGCAAAAATTAAAAATCAAATTCTACATTTATGCTGCTGACATCATCATAGTCCTGCCCCTAACAAGCCTGACCCCTGAGACGAAGACTCATCTAGCACTAACTCTAAAACAAATCGAAACATGGATGACAGAGTTCAAACTGAAGCTCAACCCCGAAAAAACCAAATTCTTCCAGGCAAGCCCAAACGACAAAATCAAACCCTAACCCTAACCCTGAATGGACAGAACTTCCCCATTGTCGATACCATAAAAATCCTGGGAGTGACACTGGACCGCCATCTCACTCTAGATGTGCACTCAGAGCTACTAATCAGAAAAGGCTTCTTGACACTATGGAAACTAAGAACCATCAGAAAGTACTTCGACACAACATCATTCCGCTTACTGGTGCAATCCTCCATCTTAAACCTACTCGACTATTGCAATATTATTTATCTGGGGTCTCTCAAGAAAACTATTCAAAGACTCCGAATCATACAAAACTCAGCTGTGCAACTGATTTTCGGCCTAAAGAAATGGGAACACATAACCCCCTACTACCAAAAACTCCACTGGTTGCCCCTGGAGGCAAGAGTATTGTTCAAATTCGCCTGTCTCTGTTACAAATCCATTCTCGGTTTGGCCCCTCTGTACCTGGTCTCCCACTTTAAACTAGACTGCTCCACCAGGCCTACACGCAGAAAACGCATGTTTAGCCATCCTACAATAAAAACCTGCCGATACAAAAGATTCCTTGACAGAACGCTTGCCTTCCAAGCAAGTCTACAGAACGACTGGTTAAGCAGCATCATCATGCACTCCTCATCCTACCTCAACTTCAGAAAACTTGTTAAAACCAACCTGTTCAACCGATTTGTGACCAAGAATTCCTAAAGTCTTCACTGCTTATCCCTCACTGTATGACCTATCCCTCTTATTGTAAATCGCCTTGATCTACTTCCTATTGACCAAGAATTCCTAAAGTCTTCACTGCTTATTCCCTCACTGTATGACCTGCTCTTCCTGTTGTAAATCGCCTCGAATTACTTTTACTTTAAACCCGCATCTAGAATGCTACCATACTCTGTACAAATATTCATGTACTCAAAGAGTTCATTGTTTTTTCGCTGTATGTCCAGCTCTTCTTTATTGTAAACCGCCTCGAACTACTTTGGCGGTATATAAGCAATAAATTATTATTATTATTATTAGTATATCTCCTTCTATTCCATGGCCTTGCAGTTTCCTGAGAAGTCTTACATGTGGAACTTTATCGAACGCTTTCTGAAAATCCAAGTATATAATATCCAACGGTTCTCCATTATCAATTTGTCTGTTCACTGTCTCAAAAAATTGAAGTAGGTTCCCTTTCCTGAATCCATGTTGGCTGGCTCTCATCAGGTCGTGTCCGTCTAAGTGCCGGATAAGAGCTCTCCCACAAAGGCTCCGACCATGATGTCACCATACAGCAGATGTGGGTAACCTTTTTATACAAGAGTACCGCTGGAATTCAGTATTATCAATAGTGGGTCAAAACATTACATAATGTTGGAACCGGATATTAAAAGCCTCAGAGACCTGTGATTAATATGTAAGTAAAAATTAGCTAAAAACAAAGGAAACAAACTGCTAGTCTGGTTATTCTGAAAATATTTGCAAAATACAGTATTTAAAATCACCAAACCTCTGGTAAATATATACTTCCCATAGTTTTGTGGGCTGCAAAAAATTCAATGGCAGGCCACATTCAGAATGTGGGCTGCCTATCCCTACTACAAAGTGTGTCTGAATTCTCCTGCTTGACTGAAGTGCATGTTTATTACAGAGAATTAAAAACATGGTCTCCTATTTATAACTAAAATCTGCGAGCATTAGTGATAACATTTGAAAGACTGAGATCTTATACAACATACCCTGGCTTAGGAGTGAGGTTCAGTACTGTCACGGTAGATGCAAAATTAACCTATTTGGAGACACTGCCCCCCTGCAAAAATCACCATATATCTCGAGGTGGAGAACCCTTAGAGAGGATAGATGCTGAGCTACATAGCTAATCTGCACAAACAATTCGATTAAAACCAAAAGAATTGACAAGTAACACAGGAGCAGGATGGCAAAGACTGAAGGCATATGCAAAGTAACTTGCGTAAACCCATGAAAAATAAAACCACAAGATGTGCAGACTTAAAATTTACCTTATTAAAAAGCTTTACAGGTGCTGCAATGGAGCCCGTTTCCCTGAGGTAGTCAAACCACTTAAATGGGAGCTTTGTGTAACCTGCAAAATGTGGGAGAAGACATTAAACTGGAATCTTTTATGTGGGCATGCTCACACATAGTGTCACTCCCAGGCAGGAACCTGGTTGAGACTTTTTTCAAAACAGACCACCTCATGCCTGGCTAGCTCTGTGCTATTTAAAGCTAATTTGACAGCCCTTCTTCCTCATTGACCTGATAAAGAGCACTAAGCTCCCCAAAGTTAGTTCAGTAAGTAGGAACCATCCACTGCTCGTTACTTGAGCCCTATTTTCACACATTTAAGCAACCGAATAGAGCAAAAGTACTTGCCAGGACCATGGAATTGTGCTTTATTAAAGACCGCTACAAAGTTTAGAGCCATTTCCCAGACTGTATCAGATCAGTTTTGGGGTTAAAATTAGTAAGCCACCTCCTCTGTTGCAATACTAGCTAAGTCTGATCCTCCTGTCACGCCACAGATTTTTATGGAGAGGGAAGGGGGCTCAGTCACCACTGAAAGGTGACGCCGGATGGCTGTATTTAGGACATGCAATGGCTTGATTCCACTAGATGTTGCGTATGTCTAGTAGCACTATAGAAATGATTAATAGTAGTAGATATGGACTGTCCTTCCAATGATGGGATTAAAACACTGTCTGATCAATATTCAGCCAGTGGCGATCTTTAATTTTTTAAGTTAAATATTGGCCAGGAACTGCATAAGAGGAGCTTACACTCCCTACCCACCCCAACAAGCTCAGATTCCCCTCAACAGTCTCCAGATCCCTCCTCTTCCCCTGGACCTACCTTAATTGATCTGAAGGTCTAGTGGTTGAGAGGACAGGAATGAACCCCATTTACTCCTGCCCCTCGTGGCTCCTGATTGAAAATGGCTGCCACGACCTCTAGCAGTAGTCTTGCAGCACTACCACAAATATCACAAGACTATTGCTCGAAGTCATGGAACCATTTTCAATCAAGAACCAGAAGAAAGTAGGGTCCTTGTCCCACTGACCTCTAGACCCGGTCCTCAGTGATCACCCAGCCAGTCAGGTTTTCAGGCTATCCACAATGAGTATGCATGAGATGTATGAGCATACACATTCACTACTGCATGCAAATATGGGTATTCTGAAAACCCGATTGGCCAGGTGGTCCCTGAGGTCTTGGTTGAAAAACATCTAGCCTAGCAGTATTAGAAGCTTGTTCAGGGGTGGGTTGGGTCAATCTTCAATCTGCAGAAAAGTACCCAAAGGTTATATGCATGCAGATAGGTATTCAGTGTCTGC
Source organism: Geotrypetes seraphini (assembly GCF_902459505.1). Taxonomy (NCBI): domain Eukaryota; kingdom Metazoa; phylum Chordata; class Amphibia; order Gymnophiona; family Dermophiidae; genus Geotrypetes; species Geotrypetes seraphini. Next base: position 25,043,765 of record NC_047093.1, on the reverse strand, counting down.
ACCCACATAGATAAGCAGGCATAGTAAGGGCTGTTATTTATGCAGTCTTACGTGCCTGGTTAACTACATAGGCACCAGCATTGAATATTGCCGGGACCTGTGTAACTTCTGGCTCCTCCTAAATTTTGCTCCCACTTTCAAAATGACCGATTAGTGCCAACATTTAGTGGCACTGGTCAGGTTAAGTGCCTCTGGACTGGAACTTAGTTATCACGCTACAGCCAGAAAGGGGGAAAGGAATTGGGACTTGTATACACTTCTCCCTCCTTATTCGCTGTGATAGGGGATAGAGAATGACACGGCGACAAAATTCATCACCGTTCTCGTCCCCTTGGATAACCGCGGGAAATAATCCCATGTCATTTTCTAGTGTCTATTTCAACCTTAGTCCTTCTACACCAGCATTTTTCAAAGCAAAGCTTGAGGGTCAGTGGTTGTGGCCATTCATTCTCTGATTCTTCCCTCTCTCCTTAAAGAATGACATGAAGATGGTTTCCCGCGGTTATCCGCGGGGACGGGAACGGTGATGAATTTTGTCACCGTGTCATTCTCTAATAGGGGATTAAAGGAACCGCAAATACAGAAAAACCATAAATAACTTTTCATATGTTATTCACTGTTTTCTATTAAAAACCCTCATGAATATGGTGAAACCGCCAATAACATGGTGGGAGACCTGGCCTTTTCCTGAAGGAGAGGCAAAACACGGTGACGAAAGTGCTGGGAATTGGCGATTTTCTCTGTAAATGCTTGTAATCAGCGATTTCTCTATGCAAGCTGATGTAATTTGGGGGGAGGAGCCAGCAAGCTAAAAACCGTGAATAATCGAAACCGTGACTGCTGAAACCGTGAATACGGAGGGAGAAGTGTACTGCCTTTTTGTAGTTTTACAACCACACTCATGGCGGTTTACATACAGGTACTTCAAGAATTTTCCTTATCTGTTCCAGTGTGCTCACAATCTATCTAATGTATCTGGGGCAGTGAAGGATAAAGTGACTTGCCAAGGAGCCATGCAGAGTCTGAACCCACAAATTCAGGGTGTTGAGGCTGTAGCTGTAACCACTACCTCAGGAGACTCTTCAAAAATCTTAAGATCTTCAACTCAAACTAAATATACAAAAAACAAACAAAACAAATGAATTGGGCTCAGTTAAATTAACACCAAACCACTGGCAATGGTGTTATAAAGTACATCATAGCACATCCTGCCTGCCTACCTCAAATAAATCTGCAACAAGATGTAAAAATATAAAGGCTCACTTATCTTTTTTTTATTGTAATTTTCAAAATTATACATTACACAAAGTATAAGAATGGAATTTTCAATACAAAACAAGAAGAAGAAAAGAAATAAACTACATCTGTAGTAATATTAAAACAACCAACATTTTCCATCAAGCCCACATTTAGGGAGATTGCTATTTTTAAATCAAAAGAAATCACAATCATAATTAAGAGATTTATAGTAATGTAATCAAAGTAAATAATATTCCAAGAAATCAAAATTCTCAATTCGTACTGGTATTTTTAATTAACTCCTAAGACAGTAATTATCAATTTTTGATTTAAGATGATTTATGAGTTTCTTGAACTAGTAAAAACGGCTCTAATTGTAGAGGATCCCAAAAAATGTAATCTTTATCTTGATATCTTAGTAAACATTTACACGGGAATTTTAAATAGACTCAAGGTTTTAATGGAAGGCTCACTTATCTTGTCTTTATAGGCACAGCGGTGAATCTTCAACAAAGTGTTAATCCACTTGTCTCATTGTGCAAACACAACTCTAACTTTTGATGGCAATCCTAAAATTGCAGGCCAGGGGCTGCCAATGGTTAAATACCTCATGGTATAAAATAAAAAGTGTTCCAAAACCTCCACCGCCATGAATCAAGTTCTATTCCACATCCAAAACAATGATTTTTATTTTGAGGTAGGCAGGCAGGGTGTGCTGATGTACTTTATAGCACTATTGCCAGTGGTTTGGTGTTAATTTAGCCGAGCACAATTCATTTATTATTTTGTTTAAGATCTTTTATAGTAATAGATTTTGGGCTGTAACCACTATGCCACACACTCCTCTCTGAAGCCTGAGGTGTACTGCAGGCTAATTTTTTTATTTTTTAAATTTCTTTATTCATTTTCAAACTTTCATCAAGTGTACAGGCATTAAATAAACAGCATTCAAGTACAACACTTGCAACTCTTATTACTGTATCTTATAATATGTATAGTTATAATTAACCATCATCCCATCCCCCCTACCCATTATTCAGGCTATTTTAGACTTGCATATTTTACCTCGAGGTGGAGTCAGTTCAATCATGTTAATTTCACAGAAACCAACAGGAAATATTGAAGGGGAGGTGGCATGGTAACAAAACCAGTCCGAGCCATCTGCTGCTTCTGAGCCGTCGATCCCAATCATAAGGTAACCATCAGCTAACACCTTTTCCAAAAATAAACAAATGCAACAAAATTCCAGAAAAACAAAAAACCCTCAGTTAATTATTGCTCTTCTCTAAGAATATAAGAACAGCCATAATGGGTCAGACCAATGGTCCATCTAACCCAGTGGTCTCAAACTCAAACCTTTTGCAGGGTCACATTTTGGATTTGTAGGTACTTGCTTGGAGGGCCTCAGAAATAAATAGTTAATGTCTTATTAAAGAAATGACAATTTTGCATGAGGTAAAACTCTTTATAGTTTATAAATCTTTCCCTTTGGCTATGTCTTAATAATAATATTGTCATTTATAGCTAAAGAGACATATGATCAAGAAACTGTTTTATTTTACTTTTGTGATTATGATAAACATACCGAGGGCCTCAAAATAGTACCTGGCAGGCCGCATGTGGCCCCCGGGCCATGGGTTTGAGACCACTGATCTAACCCGAGTTTCCTGTTTCTCCTAGGAGAAAGTGTCACTGATTCACTGCAAAATCTCAAACAAGCAAATACATAAGAATGTTATCAGTTGCAGAGAAAAATGTGAGCTTTGCATAATTTATATCTTCCTTAGAAATAGAAAAGGTGAAATTGGTTTGATGGTTATGCATGTAGTAGTATTATTTCAAGCTTCATTGCCTTACAATCTGGATGTCTCAATCCGTCCTCCTTTTTCTGGATCCATATGGTAACCCTACCTTAGAATGCATCTCCTCCCAGAGCTTGGTACATATGCTTTTTGAGTTTGACCATTAGATGTCACAGTCATATAATGGCTGTTAATACTGCTAATATGCTCTCTCGTATTCTTTGTGACTTCTTTTTATTACAAAATATATCATTTTGCTAGAGTTGAACATATGTAGAGAACAATAATGCACCATTCTAAATCAAGAACTAGAAATCTAGACAAGAGGTACCAAATTCAAGGTGAAAAAAGGCATATATTAGTTGTTTTTTTCCCCACCAAAAGTGGACTCAAAGATGACAAATTGCAGTGCTTTAATTTAATGTTTTTTAAAGTGCTATTTAATAAAAATGGCTAGGAGACAGATATCCCATCAGCTCTTTTACTAATTGTGCCACTAAACTGCAAGGCCCTTTACAGAAAACTCAATACCATTCTTATGTAAGGCAATGAAGCTTGAAATAATACTGCTACATGCATAACCATCAAACCAATTTCACCTTTTCTATTTCTAAGGAAGATATAAATTATGGAAAGCTCACATTTTTCTCTACAACTGATAACATTCTTATGTTTTAGATATCTAGTTCTTGATTTAGAATGGTTAATTATTGTTCTCTACATATGCATTATTATTCTCTATATATGTTCAACACAAGCAAAATAATCCAATGATATATTTTGTAATAAAAAGAAGTCACAAAGAATACAAGAGAGCATATTAGCAGTATTCACAGCCATTATATGACTGTGACACCTAATGGTCAAATTCAAAAAGCACATGTACCAAGCTCTGGGAGAGATGCATTCTAAGGTAGGGTTACCATATGGATCCAGAAAATGGAGGACGGATTGAGACATCCAGATTTTACTTCCATTGCTTTCAATGGAAGTAAAACCTGGCTATCTCAATTCATCCTTTTATTTTTAGGGTCATATGGTAACTCTACTCTAAGGCTCTTGGCCAATGATGGCGGGGCTAGCTGAGGCTTGTGGTTTACATGAACAATTGTGAATACAGATTCCAGAAACTACATTATCTTCTGATTTTAGCAGTGTTTCCATTAATTTACTCTGACCTATAATGAGTAAATTAATGGAAATACTGCTAGAACAGAGAATAGTACATTTTCTGAAACCCAAAGGTTTACAGGATGCAAGGTTTAATAGAACAGAGATTCCCAAACTGTGTGTCAGGACACCAAATGGGGTCACAAAACATGCCTTTGGTGTCCTGACCTATGTGGGCCCTCATTATTATCCTGCACTTTTTTTTTTTGGGGGGGGGGTTGGCGGGGATTACACAATTTCATTTGACCACAATCTTGGGGTCACAGCCACAAAAATACTTGTGAAGCAGTGTATTAGGGTCTTAAAATCTTCAAAATCAATAGTTTGATGGCTTACAGGTCTATATCTTAAACCATCGATAGTTCCTGTTCTTTGTGGTTCTCCTATAACAGTGGTTAACAATTTTAAATATTTGGGAATTGTCCTAGAATAATTGTGCCCCACTCAGTAATTTAGGCACGCAATTTTCTAGAATAAAGTGGATTTTGTTTACATGTATGTATCATTTACATGGTGTGTGGGTGAGTATTGTATGTGAGGGTGGGGTGGATTGTTTTTGATGTGTATTTTATGTAAGACAAGGCAGTTAAGGCAAGTCCGTGCTCATATGTGTTTTGTAATTTGTGTTTTTTTATAAAGCGGGATATAAATAAAAACCATAAGCAAGCATAACAACCATTAAGAAATCTATATGATTCATCTAGTAGGTTTTACAATCGAATTTATAACAAAAATGAAATACACATCTGAATAACCAATAGGCAGCCCATTAGGAATCGGGGTGTGGTGCAGGAATCATGTAAAACAAGGCCTATGTAATTATTTCCATTGAGAGAGAGAAAGACTGGGTGAAGAGGGGAGAGACAACTCAGTGTACCAAAGTTTCTATGCTGCACAAAGTGTAAATGCTTCTCCTGGAGGACTACATTAGGCCATTATTTGGGATATTGTTTCTCTAGAATCTTCAATCTGATCTGGCCCACAGTCAAATGTCATGATGCCTTTTCACTGGCTTCCTCTCCTACCCATGCCAAATTTGATCTTATTTAATTCAATATTCAAATTGTCTTTTGCCCTCAGACATTTTTTGGCCCATTATGTCTTTTCTACATCTTTTAGACTGAAAGAATAAAAAAAAAAAAATCTAAAATCAATTTCATCATTACTATAGAGAAAGAAGGTATAAATCATAAGATGCTTACATTTTTACTTTCTTAGTTGAGTTTTAGGTCTTTTATATAGATCTTGGGTTTGAACCCAATGCCATAGCAGAATGCTATACAGGAGCTGGGAAAGCTACAGAGATAGTATTGGTAACCCCTGGTGGACAAGATATGACACTTATTGCCTAAGGATAGACACATACCAAGATTCTTGGGGGAATTACAGTGGCTCCAGCAGGTTACTAAATTTTATTTTATAATTTAACTTCTTATATACCACTGCAAGCCTGAAAGCTATCAAACTGGAGTACATTCAGGACCTACGCAGTTGCACATGAAGGCTCATTGTAGCTTTGCCCAAAAGATTTTGTTTCCACTAGTAAAATAAACACTCTGTTGACTGTATGCCTCTTACCTTTCGAATAGTTGCAACACATATTGCAGAAAGGTTTAGGGGATCTATTGCTTCCAGTTTCATTCCCTCCTTAAACCATTCTCCACTTTGGTCTATTTCTTTTACCTAAAGAATCAAACCAATGGATGCTATCATAAAAGCAAGAATCTCAATCAAACTTCAAGATAACAAGATTCAAATTCAAGTGCCTTCCTGCTTTATTTAATGACAAACATGATCTCTCTTTTTTTCTCGCTTTCTCCTATGAATTAATACCAGGCTCCTCAAGCCAGATGAAGGTTGGAAGAAAGGACTCTTTCTAAACCTGATTCTTTCCTGCTGCACTTTAGACAGGGCCTCAGACCTTTAAGATCTTTAGCAGTGTTCCCAAAAGTCACAACACAGCTCCTCTATAACTCAAGATTATTTTTGAATATTTGTAGGTAACGTTATAAAGCCTCTCCGGAATGTAAAGCGTGTTTTTATATACAGAAAAAATCTCTTCCAAAATTGCAAAGGAGTAAACATGCTTTCATGCAATCCACCTACAGGTCTTTCTGGAGCACAGTTTTAGCAGAGCATGTGTGGCGATAAAATATGTACATGCATTATGCACGTATTTTATTTTACCCTAATTCTATAAAAATGAGGAAAACTGCATGCACAAATTTGGGCACATACATGATTTGCGCATGCAATTTAATAGAACAAGTTAATTATTGCTAGTAATTGACTTTTTAACAAGCACTTACCGGTGCAAATTAGAATGTGCAAGTTAAAAAAGGGGGCACAGAAATGGGTGGATCAGGGGCATTCCTTTAAGTTATGTGCATAGTTATAGATCAGAGAAAGTTGAATGAGAGCGAGCAAAGATATATTTTCATGTTAGATACTGTTGAGCCTCAGGGGCTGAATAATGAGATCGAATGGGCCACATTGATTGGCAGTGGATTGAGCTAATAAGCCATAGGGGGAGGGACTGTTTGTCATAAGACTGCAGACATCATGATTTGAAAGGTGTATTTAAACTCCGGGGTATGACACTGCCGCCATCTTTCTCTCATACCTTACTTGGAGTCGGATGACGGCAGCGACCTCGGTCAGTGTGAGATTTATGAATGGGTGAAATTTAGTTGATAGCTTAAGCGAAGGAGGCAGTTGTATAAGAATGTTTGTGTTACAGCTTCCTTTTCTTTGTTACCATAGGGAGACTCGATACAGCACTTCTTTGTGCGAAACATGTCGGGTCAGACTCCCAGGTTTGGCTGTGATTAAGCTAAGTACAAATGCACTTTATATTTATACTATTTATTATATTTATCATATTTAAAATAACTATAAAACAAAAGTATTTAAAAATAAGAGAAACAGGGAAAATGCTATTTGAGAAAAACACTTGATACACAACAAGTGTATCAATGATGAAGCACCATGTAAATCTTCCTGCAGTTTTTTTTAGAAATCACACAGCGGTGGAGTGGTGGGGCTGAGGCATCCTTGAAGATACAGTGTGGGGTAGATTTATACCCACACATATTTACATCCAGATCCTTATAACTGTATATGGATTTCTGAAGACAGGGCTGTATATAACATAAATGGATATAGTTTGGCCATTTGATTTTTTTAGTTATAGATTAAGGGCATCTTCGCTGCTGCTTGCTGCTGCTGGGTCAGACCAATGGTAAATCGTTCCCAGCAGTCCGCTCACGCCCATTGTTTTCGTTAATGCAAATAGCCATACTTAAAGTTAGGTATGGTTCTCAGGCATAAGAGCTACTCTATAAACCATGACCAAGTGTGGTTTACAGAAAAGCATTTTTTTCAGCAATGGATTTTTTTAGGAACCAAATTCTCTCATGCAAAGCTGTAGCTGACGAGCCTTTAGCACCGCGAGAGGAATGTATAGGCTATATGTTGAGGGGCTGGTCTCCTGATTTTCTATTCAGGGACTGACTCAGGAGGGAATGCACAGCCTACATATAGGTGTCTTATAAGTCAGTAGTTCTCAGTCTCCATCTGCTGGTATAGGTGCATAACCCAGTTGTCTGTGCCTGGAGGGATGCTACAGAATGTTACCCCCTCTCCCGATGAAGGTGACTTTTTCAAAAACTACTTCAGCACGTATAAGGGTCCTTTCAGTAAGCTGTGCTAAGTGCTTATGTGTGCCTAACACAGCAAAAATGTCCCCAATGTAGGAAATGCTAAAAGCATTCAGCATTAGTTTTGCCATCTGTGAGTGCTAACCATGCAGTAGTTATTTTTTCTATATTTTTTGGGTGGGGGCATGTCAGAGGCAAAGAATGGATGTGGATGTGCTAATCAGTGCACATTACCACGCGTCCATAACGTGGGAGCCCCTAATGCCACCTAAATAGCTGTCACTAAGTGCTCCTGCGATTATATATTAAACGGCCCTCAGCTACAGACAAGGGTTGGCTCAGTTGACCCGTTTAGTAACTTTGAGTTTACGCCCAGCAGTGTCTACAGTGAGCAATGGGGCCGGACAACCTGCACCCCAGGGTGCTTAGGGAGCTGAGTGATGTTTTGGTGGAGCCACTGTCCGCGCTTTTCAACCTCTCCCTTAGTACAGGCAGCGTCCCGTTGGACTGGAGGACGGCTAACGTCATTCCACTCCACAAGAAAGGCTCAAAGATGGAGACAGCAAACTACAGACCAGTGAGTCTAACATCGATAGTGAGCAAACTAATGGAAACTCTAATCAAACACCAATTGGATAAGATCCTGGATGAGGAGAATCTACGGGATCCCCGACAACATGGATTTACTAAGGGGAGATCCTGCCAATCTAACCTGATCAGCTTCTTTGACTGGGTGACGGGGAAGCTGGATATTGGGGAGTCCCTGGACATCGTGTACCTGGACTTTAGCAAAGCATTCGATAGCGTACCACACCGCAGGTTGCTGAGCAAGATGAGTTCTATAGGATTAGGTGACACATTGACGAAATGGGTTGGGAGCTGGCTTGGAGGTAGGCTCCAAAGGGTGGTGGTGAACGGCACCCCCTCCGAAATGACGGAGGTGATTAGTGGAGTACCACAGGGCTCAGTCTTGGGCCCAATCCTATTCAACATCTTTATAAGAGACTTGGCAGAAGGGCTTCGAGGTAAAATAACATTATTCGCCAATGACGCCAAACTGAGTAATGTAGTGGGCAAATGCACAACAGACGAAGATTCAAGGCCCGACAACATGATGCACGACCTATTCCTACTGGAGCGATGGTCTAGGACATGGCAACTCAACTTCAATGCCAAAAAATGCAAAGTTATGCACCTGGGCAGCCAAAATCCATGCAAGTCTTATACCCTTAATGGCGAGATCCTAGCAAAAACGGTGACTTGGGGGTAATCGTCAGTGAGGACATGAAGTCTGCCAATCAAGTGGAGCAGGCTTCGTCCAAGGCAAGACAAATCATGGGCTGCATACGAAAGGGTTTCGTCAGTCGTAAGGCGGAAGTCATTATGCCATTGTATAGATCCATGGTGAGGCCCCACCTGGAATACTGTGTGCAATTCTGGAGGCCGCATTATCGCAAGGATGTGCTGAGACTGGAGTCGGTGCAAAGAATGGCCACCCGGATGGTCTCGGGACTCAAGGATCTTCCATACGAAGAACGGCTTGACAAATTACAGCTATACTCGCTCGAGGAGCGCAGAGAGAGGGGAGACATGATCGAGACATTCAAGTATCTTACGGGCCGCATCGAGGCGGAGGAAGATATCTTCTTTTTCAAGGGTCCCACGACAACAAGAGGGCATCCGTCGAAAATCAGGGGCGGGAAACTAAGAGGTGACACCAGGAAATTCTTTTTCACTGAAAGAGTGGTTGATCGCTGGAATAGTCTTCCACTACAGGTGATTGAGGCCAGCAGCGTGCCTGATTTTAAGTCCAAATGGGATCGGCACATGGGATCTATTCACAGGGCAAAGGTAGGGGAGGGACATTAGGGTGGGCAGACTAGATGGGCCGTGGACCCTTATCTGCCGTCTATTTCTATGTTTCTATGTAATGCTAACAAAAACGCACGGCCATTAATGAAACAAACTGAAAAAGGCCTTTTAGATGGCCGCACTAGAAAGGGGCTTAGCACATGGGAAAGGCCCATATAAGGGCGTGTGAAGCCCATTTCTTAGTGCAGTTTAAAAAAAGGACCCCAAGGCAATGGTTACATGCAGCAATAAACATTTATACAACTGCCCACTCAATACACAGATAAACTTATGTGCACGTATCCTGTACATATGTAAGTTTACAGGTCTCGAGCATATCTTGGGTGCAGGGCTGAGGAGGGTTAGCATATGTGTGCATATATGCAAATTAAATCAAGAAATACATGCATACTAAAGAACATATGTGAATAAAAGCACATAAAATTCCCTGAGGTAATTTCAAAACTGAATTAGGAACATAGAGGGGCATAATCGAAAGAGACGTCCAAGTCCATTTACGTCCATCTCGCAAGTCGTCCAAAGTTAAAAAGAGCCTAAGACACATTTTCGAAAGAGATGTCCAACTCTTTTTTACTTTCGAAAATCGTCTAATTATACGTCTTGCGGATCTGATCGTCCAAGCCGCTAAATCGTCCATCTTTATATCACATTTCCGTCCAAGTCCAAAATGCCTAGAATAAGCCCTGTTGGACGTGGGAGGGGTCTGCAAAGTGATGGATTGAACACCCAGACATGCCACCTAAATAGTGGGGTACCTTACACGGCACTCCTGTGAACTTCACAAAAAGGGTGCTATGGCTTCTCCTCCCTACAGCTCCTTTCTAGGTCACGGTGAGCCCCCCAAACCACCTCCAGAATCCCCTAGACCCACTTATCTACCACCCCAATAGCCCTTCTGGCTTCAGGAGCCACTTAGATGCTAGTAAAAAAGGGTTTTGGGGGTGTATAGGGGACTGCACATGTTTAAGTATCAATGCAGTGATTACAGGGGCTTAGGAGCATGGGTCCTCTTCTCTATGGGTCCCTAACCCACCCCCAAGATGACCTAAGCTGCCTCTGGGCTGGACGACTAGACCTTCTTATGCCAGGTGGCCAGGTGATGATGGTCTGGAGGCTGAAATTTAAAGTTGTGAGTAAAATTTTTATGGGGGTGGGGGAGGGTTGGTGATCACTGGGGTAGTGTGTGGGGTCTGTGTTATGTGTTTTAAGTACTTATTTGGTGAGTTTAGGTGGGTTTTTGTGACTTAGACCATGTTTTACATGGTCTAAGTCACAACGTCCAAGTTCCGTCTAAGCTCTGTTGTAAAACTTTCGGTTTTACATGCTGTACGACTGTGGTCTCAAACTCAAACCCTTTGCAGGGCCACATTTTGAATTTGTAGGCACTTGGAGGGCCTCAGAAAAAAATAGTTAATGTCTTATTAAAGAAATGACAATTTTGCATGTTGTAAAACTCTTTATAGTTTATAAATCTTTCCTTTTAGCTAAGTCTTAATAATAATATTATAATTTATAGTTAAAGAGACATATGATCAAGAAACTGTTTTATTTTACTTTTGTGATTATGATAAACATAGCGAGGGCCTCAAAATAGTACCTGGCGTGCCGCATGTGGCCCCCGGGCCGCAAGTTTGAGACCACTGCTGTACGACTAAGTCTAAGCCGTCCCACGTCCCGCCCAACTCCCGCCTTCGACACGCCTCCCGAAATGCCCCGTTTAGCTCTGGATATTGAGCGGCACTATGAAGGCCTAGGTCGTTTTTAAATACGTCCAAAACCCGGTTTTATTATCGTTGTTTGGACATTTTTGAGAAATGTTCGTCAGTGCCGACTTAGGCCGGTTTTTGGACGTTTTTCTCTTTCGATTATGAGCCCCATAATGGTTTTTTTCAATAGTCATAATTCAGCAACTCCTATAAGAAGACATGGTAAAGGCAGTTAAAGAGGATAGCACAGTTACTTACCTGTAAAGTTGTTATCCAAGGACAGCAGTTAGATATTCTCACATGTGGTGATGTCATCCGTGGAGCCCAGTACGGATAGTGAAAAAGTGTACTGTCACTTTTTATTTATTTATAAGATTTCAAAATAATTTTCCAAGCATTTCGATTTGTACAAAAAAGTTTGATTAAGACTTAATATTACAGGAAATTACATTAATAGAGCAAAAAGAAAATTACTTAATCCCACTCAAGTCCTCAAAATTTTGAATCCAAGATGTATATGAGTAAAATAAGAAGGTAATATTAACTAAAGAGAAAACATATATTTGCTGCTAGACATGAGTCCAAATCTATTTTTAAGAAGTTGTTACTCCCTCATTTTCCAGACGTCTTAGAGATAGAAAACTGGTCAGCTGAGACAGATCAAAGAAAACATATTTTAAGGAACGATACCTAACTATGCACTTGCAAGGATATCGAAGAAAGAAAACACCTCCAATTTGGGTTACTCCAGGTTTCAAAATCAGGAATTGACACCTCCATTTCTGCATTTCTCTAGAGACGTCAGGAAATATCAGAATATTTAATCCCAAGAATTTTTTAGATCTATTTCTGAAGAATAATTTCATAATCCAGTCCTTGTCTGGGGATAATGCTACAGTTATTAAGAGAGTTGCTGGTCTAACCAATGTTTTATCTGAGGTTTCTAACATGTAGTAACATCTAGTGATATTTCTTGTTGGTCACATTCCAAGGTCTGTTGATCTTGGGCCTTTATTGGCAAATAATAAGCCTGTGTAAGAGGTGGTAGTGTGTCTTCTGGTATATTTAAAATTTCTATGAAGTACCGCTTCACCATATCTCTAGGAGTTATTGAAGGTACTTTTGGAAAATTTAATAAACGTACATTGTTAATTTGATTACTAATTTCTAAGGCTTCCAGTTTCCTCCTCAAAATAATATTACCTTTGATCATTAACTCTTGAGTTTGTTTAATTGTTGTCACGTCTTTATCCATTTTCTGAATATCTGTTTGATAAGAAGTCAAATCCTGTGCTTTTCATTTTTTGTCTAGGTCTTTTATTTGCAGGTTAAGAGATTTTTCTAAATTCACTATCAAGTCCCAAAGAGCGTCTAAAGTAACCTCTGGAGGTTTAACAACCATAAAAGAACCTCCAGGCATAGTTTTAGATTGTTCAACTGCTGGATTTACCTCTTGTAGGCCTTGTTTCTCCATTACTTGCGATGTTTCCTCCGCAGGTTCTTTCCACAAGCTTAATATGCTCTGAGAGATCTCTGTTGGCAAGCCATCCAAAATACTGGCCTCTCAGGGTGTAAACACTTCCTCTTTGGGTATGCTTTCATCTCGCGGTGAGCTGGCTCCCTGCGGCTGCGGAGGCGGGGCTCTAAGGTCGGGGATCAGAGTCACATCAAGCCCAGGGATGTTCGCTGCAGCATTACTTGCTGCCGGTGTCTCCAGCGGGTGATTCGACAGTATGGGCTCATGTTGAAGACGTCTAAGAAATTCATCAATAGTAGCAATAGGCGCAGCTTCCAAGCGTTGGGAGGCTCCACCGACACTTTTTCCCCTTCTCTTTGGCATCAGAAGAAGTTTGCACTCGCTAACGAGAGAGAGAAATTTGAAGGCATCTCCTAAGCAGTCAGGTAGTGGCATCCATCTTGGATGTGTACTGTCACTTTTAAAAGTCTCATGGACCGCCTGTACCACGCATGTGCCGGTGCCTTCCCACCCATCGGCTCACGGAACTATCAGTTCAGTAAAAAAAAGTTAAGAAGTTGACTAGGGAAGGTGGGAGGGTTATAAGACTATCTGCCTGTTATCCTCAGATAACACCTGTTACAGGTAAGTAACTAACTGTGCTTTATCCTAGGACAAGCAGGAAATATATTCTTACATGTGGGATTCCCTAGCTGACAGGATCATGAAAGAGGTAATAATTTTTGTATTAACATGAGTCTGGCACATTTATAGTAGATGACATCCTACTAGTCTATAGACTATCACCTGCCACGTTAGATCTAGGTCAGGGTTGCCCAAGTCCGGTCCTCGAGATCTACTGGCAGGCCAAGTTTTCAGGATATCTACAATGAACATGCGTGAGAAAGATTTGCCTGCACTGCCTTCTTGGTATGCAAATCTCTCTCATGCATGTTCATTGTAGATATCCTGAAAACCTGGCCTGCCAGTAGATCTCGAGGACCGGACTTGGGCAGCCCTGATCTAGGTCCTCTTTTGGCTAGCTTAAATAGAATAGAAGAATGGTTGAGTGATCATAAATTGGTTTTAAATATGTCTAAGACCATAGCATGTTGCATCTCTGGAGATAAAGCAACACCTCAACTAGATTTTTCATTAAATAATTGCAGTATAAAATTAGTAGATAGCTTCAGATATTTGGGGGTTATAATCGACTGTCATTTACATTTTCAGGAATAGGTATCAAGCGTGGTTGCTAAAGGTTTTGGGGCACTAAGACAGCTTAGAGCCATTTGAGATTTTTGGGATGAGAAATCATTGCATACATTAATTCATGCCTTTGTATTGTCAAAGTTAGATTATGGTAATTTAGTATATGCAGGCATTGGGTTGGACAGTTGAAGCATTTGCAAACAGTGCAGAATAGATCTATTGATCAAAATCTATTAACAGTACCTTCACTGAAATTGATTAATACTAGACGGCAATTTATATTTTCCGTAACAGCCCCTCAAACCTGGAATGCTCTTCCAATTTTTATACGGAACGATCAAGATTTGGTAAAATTTAAATCACTATTAAAAACATTTCTTTTTAATGATGCTTTTAATTCCTGATTTTTTATTTATTGTTTTTCCTAATGTGTTTTCCTATGTTTAATCTTTTATATAACGAATGTATTTCATAACCCTATTTTTACCCAATGTAGTATAAGGAGAAATTAGGTTCTTACCTGCTAATTTACTTTCTTTTAGCTTCTCCAGACCAGTAGAGGTTAACTTTACGATTGGGTATATATCTAATCATGACCAGCAGGTGGAGACTGAAAACAAAACTTTGGGACAGTATATCCTAGCCCCTCCTCTCTATTTCCCTCAGTCTGCCGAATAGCCAAGCAGAACCAAGAACTGGAAAACAACAGAGAGAAAAAAAAAAACAATACTCCGAAAGGAGTAACAAATAACATACCCAAAAATGCTGTTGGAAAATGCAGAGGAGAAATTCCCGAAGGAAGAAGGTCCCCACAGCTCGCCAGCTAAGCCAGCCGAGCCACAGCCGCTGTTCTTCAATTCTCCCCGGCCCTAGAAAAATACTAGAACCCGCAGCAAAAACCAAAAACTGCCCGCGCAACAGCCCCAACAACAACAACAACAGACAGGGTGGGGACCTCTACTGGTCTGGAGAAGCTAAAAGAAAGTAAATTAGCAGGTAAGAACCTAATTTCTCCTTCTTTAGCACTCTCCAGACCAGTAGAGGTTAACTTTACGATTGGGACGTACCAAAGCAGTCCCTCTCACGGGCGGGACCCCCGAAGGGCCGATACCAGAACACGCTCACCGAACACCGCGTCCCGACGCGCCTGAACATCTACCCGATAATGCCGAACAAATGAATGCAAGGAGGATCAAACCGCAGCCTTACAAATATCCACCGGAGGCACGAGCGACGACTCAGCCCAAGAAGCCGCCTGACCCCTAGTGGAATGAGCCTTGAGAAACTCCGGAACCGGCTTCTGACTCAGAAGATAAGCGGAAGCAATCATCTCCTTGATCCAACGCGCAATAGTAGCCTTAGAAGCGCCAGCCCCCCGACGAGGACCCGCCAGAAGCACAAAGAGATGATTGGAGCTCTGAAAATCCCGGGTCTGCTGCACATAAGCATGGAGGACCCGACCGACATCCAACTTGCGCAGCTGTCGTTGCTCAGAAGAACCCTCCCGACTACCCAAGACTGGGAGGACCACCGATTGATTGACATGAAAAGGAGAAACTACCTTCGGCAGAAAGGAAGGAACAGGCCGCAAAACAACCCGCTCCTTCGAAAACTCCAGGAAGGGAGCCCTACAAGAGAAAGCCTGTAGCTCAGACACCCGTCTAGCGGAAGTAATGGCCACCAAAAAGACCGACTTCAGCGTAAGGTCCTTCAACGAACAGCCATCCAACGGCTCGAAAGGAGGGCGCACTAGAACAGAGAGAACCAGATTGAGGTCCCAAGAGGGAATCGAGGGCCTTATGGGAGGCCTGATCAACTTGGCCGCCCTAAGAAAGCGAATCACATCAGGAATGGCTGACAAACGCTGACCTGTCACCAGCCCCCGAAAAGCCGACAGGGCCGCCAGATGAACCCGAAGAGAAGACCAGGCCAGGCCCCTATCCAGGCCATCCTGCAAAAACTCTAGAATGTTAGGCAGAGAAGCGCGAAAGGAGACCACTCCCCGCGCTCGGCACCATTCCTCAAAAAGACGCCAAACCCGTACATAAGCCCGAGAGGTAGAAAGCCTCCGGGACCCCAAAAGTGTAGAGATCACCTTGTCGGAATATCCCTTCTTACTCAGGCGGCCCCTTTCAAGAGCCAAGCCGTAAGACAAAAGGGAGCCGGGTCGAACATGGGAATGGGACCCTGCGTCAGAAGATCGCACCCGAGAGGCAGAGGAAGAGGATCCGCCACCAGATGCCTCACCAGATCCGCATACCACGGACGACGAGGCCAATCCGGAGCCACCAAGACCACCAGCCCCGGATGGCGAACAATGCGAAGCAGTACTCTGCCCACTAATGGCCAAGGAGGGAACACATACAACAGCCCCTCCGTTGGCCACGGTTGGACCAGAGCATCCAGACCCTCGGCCAGACCGTCCCTGCGACGACTGAAGAAGCGGGGTACTTTGGCGTTGCCACTTGTAGCCATCAGATCCATCAGGGGCTGCCCCCAAGCACGCACTAGCAACTGAAACGCCTCGGCGCCGAGACACCACTCTCCCGGATCCAAGAAGTGACGACTGAGGAAGTCCGCCTGAACGTTTTCTACCCCGGCAATGTGAGAGGCCGAGAGGTCCAGAAGATGCGACTCCGCCCAAACCATGAGCCGAGCCGCCTCCTGCGCCACCAGAGTGCTCTTGGTGCCCCCCTGACGATTGACATAAGCCACCGCCGTGGCATTGTCCGACAGGACTCTGACCGACTTGCCCAACAAAAGGGAGTGGAAAGCCAACAGCGCCAGCCGGACCGCCCTGGTCTCCAACACGTTGATCGACCAGGAGGCCTCCTCCGTGGACCAGGTTCCCTGAGCTGAGTGACCCAGACACTGGGCCCCCCAACCCAGGAGACTCGCATCCGTAAGGAGCACCGTCCACTGCGGAAGATCCAGACCCACCCCCTGAACTAGGTGAGGGGTCCGGAGCCACCAACGCAGACTGCAGCGCGCCAAGCCTCGCAGGGGAACCGGAACATCCATCCCGTGCCTCTGGGGAGACCACCTCCGGAGCAGAGCATACTGGAGAGGACGCATGTGGGCCCGCGCCCACCTCACCACGTCCAGGGACGCCGCCATCGACCCCAGGACCTGGAGGAAATCTCGCGCCCGAGGACACCGGGACGCCAAAAGCAGGCGAATCTGAGACTGCAATTTGCTCACCCGGGCCTCTGGGAGGAAGACCTTCCCCAAGGAGGTGTCGAACAGCACCCCGAGGTACTCCAGACGCTGAGCCGGAACCAACCGACTCTTGGAAAGGTTGACCACCCAGCCCAGCGACCGGAGAAACTCCACCACCCGAGCCGTAACCCGGGAGCTTTCCTGCAACGACTTGGCCCGAATTAACCAGTCGTCCAGGTAGGGGTGTACCAGAATGCCCTCCGACCGCAAGGCTGCCGCGACGACCACCATCACCTTGGTGAACGTCCGGGGAGCCGTGGCCAGCCCAAAGGGAAGCGCACAGAACTGATAGTGCCGACCCAAGATCGCAAAGCGCAGGAAACGCTGATGAGAGGTCCGAATAGGAACATGCAAGTAGGCCTCCGTCAGATCGAGAGAAGTGAGAAACTCCCCCGGCTGAACCGCCAGAATGACCGACCGCAGCGTTTCCATACGGAAAGAGGGAACCTTGAGAGCCCTGTTGACCCCTTTCAAATCGAGGATGGGCCGAAAAGTCCCCTCCTTTTTGGGCACCACAAAGTAAATGGAGTACCTGCCCGTGCCCCACTCCGGGGGGGGCACTGGAACTACTGCCCTGAGATCTAGCAAGCGCTGAAGGGTCTGGCGAAACGCCAGCGTCTTCCCAGGAGTCTGACACGGAGAAGCGAGGAAAAAATCCGGCAGAGAGCGGGCGAACTCCAGGGCATAACCGTCCCGCACCACCTCCAGGACCCACTGATCGGACGTGATCTCGGCCCATTTGGGAAAAAAGTCACGCAGCCGGGCCCCCACCGGAACCAAGGGGGGCGCCGGCAAGGCGTCATTGTGCAGGACGGGAAGCGGGGGAACCGGCGGAGGGGTTCCCTGCCCCCCGACGGGCCCCCCGAAAGGGCTGCATGCGCTGGAAGAACCGACCCCGGGAAAACCCCGGAGACTGGAAAGAAGCAGCCCCACGCCCAGGGCGATACTTGCGAAATTCCCGCAAACGCCCCCGGGCCGCACCACCCCGAGACGCCGGGCGGGCACGGTCCTCCGGCAAACGGGGAACTTTCGAGTCCGACAGAGTCTGAATCAACTTATCCAAGTCCTCTCCAAATAAAAACGACCCCCGAAAGGGAAATTTAGTAAGCTTAGCTTTGGACGCAGCATCCGCCGCCCAAGCGCGCAGCCACAACACACGCCTTGCGGCCACGCCAAAAGCCATGGACTTAGCCGAGATCCGCACCAAGTCATACAGAGCATCCGAGAGGAATGAGGCAGCCATCTCAATCTTCGCTACCTCCTGATCCACCAGAGACCAGTCGTCAGACTCTCGATCCAAGACCCGCTCCGCCCACCGAAACACGGCGTGAGCGACCAGTCCCCCACAAATAGCCGCCTGGACCCCAAAGGCAGAGACTTGAAAATTTTGCTTAAGGATGGTCTCCAATTTGCGCTCCTCAGAGTCCCGCAAGGCAGAACCGCCCTCAACAGGCACGGTATGCCGCTTGGAAATAGCCGAGACCACCGCATCCACGACTGGCGAAGCTAACGTAGCCCGATCCCCTTCAGGAATGGGATACAGGCGAGCCATGCTGCGCGCCAGCCGAAACGGCGTCTCCGGCGTTTTCCACTGCTCAAGAATAATATCCCGAATATCCTGATGCATAGGAAAAGAGCGGGAAACGGAACGGATCCCTCGTAACAGAGGGTCCCCCACACGCGGAGTCTCCGGCGGCGCGTCCTCAAAACGCAAAGCCGAAGAAACCTGTTGAATAAGGTCAGGCAGCTCATCTCTCTGAAAAAGGCGCACCACGGACGCCTCGTCACTGGAGAACGGGAAACCCGACAACCCGCCGCCAGCTTCCGTCCCCTCCAGAGGGTCCTGGAATTCCTCAGAAGGGTCCAGGTCCTCCTCCAGACCGACACGTTCCTCCGACCACAAATCCTCGTCCCACGACACCCGCGGACGCTTGGACAAGAGAGGCGGCGGAGGGGACGTCACGTCAGACGAGAGAGGCAAAGCCGCAGGGAGCGCGGAGGAAACCCCACCCCCCGAGACCCCCTGGGCGCAACCGGGACCCCCAGCCGCCTGAAAATAGGCTTTGCATAATGAAAAGAAAAAATCAGGGGAAAACCCCCCCGAGGGTCCCAAGGGACTCCCTGCCACAGCAGGGGACCCAGCAGAAACCTGCCCCTGCTTAGCCAAAACAGGGGGAAGGTCACCTGAGGTGGAAGACAAAATGGAGGGGCCAGACAGAGAAGATGGCGTCTTTCCCGCCAAAACAGCTCCCTCCATAGCCTGCAGCGGCTGAGAGACCTGAATAGTCTCAGCCGCTAAAACAGGCAAGCCGGCATCAGCTGTCAAAATATCAGCTGAGAGGGAATCCTCTAAAACCCGACCGTCGGCGGCTCGGGGAATCCCTCCGTGGGCGGACGGAGAAGACCGGGCTTCTCCACCGTTCCCTGCCGACTCGCGAGGCACCATCGGCGGGGAGCTCTGGGCGCCTGCAGCCGCTTCCGACGGAGCTCCTCCACCGCACCGGCCTGAACACCGCTTGCACAGGCCGGCCGCGAGTGCCTCGCGTCTGGAGCACAATGAGCACTTTTTCCCTTTAGAAGTGCTCATTGCTCCATACGCGACCTAGCTGTAAAAAAGTGCCGGTTAGATGAAAAAATACAGTAAAATACAGTTTTCTTAAAGGGATACAACCCTCCAGACCAGCACTACCTCAGGATTTTTTTTTTTTTTTTTTTACAGAACAGACTCCACAGGCTCTCGAAGCAATATGCCTTGCTTGATTTAGGGGGCAAGGCTTACTGCTGAGGCTCCTCTAAAAAAATATGGGGAGGTGGAGGAAGTGGGGGGAGGGACCCCGCTCGTGACCCGCCGGGTTTGACACCCCCGAGGTCGGACGAACCCCCAAACAGAGTCCGTCCAAGCTCCGTCCGGCTAAAAACAGGGACAATAAACCTCTAAACAAATTCCAACAGCCCTACCAAGGGAGATGGGTACAGATCACTCAACACCTGCTGGAGACTGAAAGAAGACTGAGGGAAATAGAGAGGAGGGGCTAGGATATACTGTCCCAAAGTTTTGTTTTCAGTCTCCACCTGCTGGTCATGATTAGATATATACCCAATCGTAAAGTTAACCTCTACTGGTCTGGAGAGTGCTAAAGAACAAGTTTTAACCTTTGTAAGCATTGTAATTCCCAAAGTTTGTTTTGTTTGTTTGTTTGTTCTCTTTTAACTAAATTTGATTTGTACATCGCTTTGAATTAGAGAAAGCGATTAATCAAGAATAAATAAAAAACTTGAAACTTGAAAAACTTGAGAATACTGCAATTAGACTACTAGGCCCAGCGTTTATTTGTGATCATGTGATACCTTTGTATTTAAAATTCCATTGGTTACCAATGGAATTTAGGATCAAATTTAAGATCTTAATGTTAGTACACTTGTTGAAAGATTTAAAATGAATAAAAATTTATAAAAAAAAAAAATGTTAGCACATACAGCATTATTCCAGTTACAGCCTTCATATCTTTCTAATTTGGTGCTATTCAACACCCCAAGGTATTTATTATGATCTCTGAATGACAAGAGGGTAGTCGTTCCTCATATTTTAAAGGCACATCTTGCACCAACTAGATTGTGCATTGTTTTATTTAGTTCCATGATTATGGAATAATCTGCCCATAGATTTGAGAAAAGAAGAATCGTATCTAAATTTTAAAAGACATTTAAAAGCATTTTTTTTCCAACTTAGAACAGAGTTTGGGACTGTGATCTGTGTTTTATTGTTTTACTATTAGAATTGTTACTGTTGAGATATTTGCTATGAAAAAAATAAATAAATTTAACTTTTGTTCTTAATCTTTCCTTTTCTATTTTCAATGGAGTTCTTTTCTTGATGAATATGAATTGTGTATTGTAAACCGCTTAAATCCTTTTAGGCTATTATGCGGTATATAAAGTTCTTAATAAACATAAATGGAGAATAAATTTTGTAGAACTGCTTGGCCGAACCAACCATCCCGTCTGGATGACGGTATGAATAAGAAAATAAGAATAGCCTTACTGCGTCAGACCAATGGTCCATCTAGGCCAGTAGCCCATCTTCGCAGTGGCCAATCCATGTCGCTAGTATCTGGCAAAAACCCAAATAGTTGCAACATTCCATGCTACCGAACCAGGACAAGCACTGGCTTCCCCCATGTCTGTTTCAATAACAGACTATGGAGTTTTCCTCCAGGAAATTGTCCAAACCTTTCTTAAAACCAGCTACATTAACCGCTCTTACCACAACCTCTAGCAACACATTCTACAGCTTAACTATTCTCTGAATAAAAAATATTTCCTCCTATTGGTATTAAAAGTATTTCCCTGTAACTTAATCGAGTATCCCCTAGTCATTATAATTTTTGACTGAGTAAAAATTAATTCACGTGTACCCATTCTACACCACTCAGGATTTTGTAGACTCCCCTTGGCGGATTCTTTTCCAAGCTGAAGAGCCCTAACCTTTTAAGTTTTTCCTCATTTCTTAGTATTGCAACGGAGAGTGAAACGAAACAAAAATCCATACGAAAAAAGAGATTACCGCTGAAAAATAGCTGGAAAGTGATGACCATAAATGCTCGCAGTCTAAGCAACAAAGTTCATGATCTGCAAGCCCTGATGTTAGTGGCAGATCTAGATATTGTCGCTATCACAGAGACATGGTTCAGTGAATCACATGGATGGGATGCAAACATACCGGGATATAATCTTTTTAGGAAGGACAGAGATGGTCAAAAAGGTGGAGGAATAGCTCTCTATGTAAAGATCAATATCCAAGCGACCGAAATGCAAGGGACCTGGGGAGAGGAAGAAGTGATATGGATCGCTCTGAAAAGAGAAGATGGAACTTCTATCTACGTGGGTGTAGTCTACAGACCTCTGACTCAATCGCAGCAAATTGATAAGGATCTGATTGTGGATATCCAAAAGTTTGGAAGGAAAGAGGAGGTTGTGCTGTTGGGAGATTTCAACCTGCTGAATGCAGACCGGAATGTTCCGTCTGCGGAATCGGAAAGAAGTAGGGAGATTGTGGATGCTTTTCAAGAGGCTCTGCTCAGACAAATGGTGACGGAACCCACAAGGGAAAAAGCGATATTGGATCTGGTCCTCACAAATGGAGAGAGTATCTCTAATGTTCAAGTGGGTGCTCACCTGGGAAGTAGCGATCATCAAACAGTTTGGTTTGATATAATGGCTAAAGTGGAGAGCGGCCGCACGATACTTAAAGTCCTAGATTTCAAACGTACGGACTTTAATGCAATGGGAGAGTACCTGAAGAAAGAGCTGTTAGGATGGGAGACATAAGAGAAGTGGAAAGACAGTTGTCTAAGCTGAAAGGAGCGATAAAAATGGCCACGGACCTTTAAGTGAAGAAAATCAATAAAAACAAGAGAAAAAGGAAGCCGATATGGTTCTCCAAACTAGTGGCGGAGAAAATAAAGGCGAAAAAGTTGGCATTCATGAAATATAAAAAAACCCAAGAAGAGGCATGCTGAAAGGACTACAGGGTGAAACTGAAAGAAGCCAAGAGAGAGATACGTCTGTCGAAAGCACAGGCAGAAGAACAAATGGCTAAAAATGTAAAAAAGGGAGACAAAAATTTTTTCAGATATATCAGTGAAAGGAGGAAGATGAAAAATGGAATTGCTAAACTAATAGATGCTGGGAACCGATATGTGGAGAGTGATGAGGAAAAAGCAAATGTGCTAAACAAATACTTCTGTTCTGTGCTCACAGAAGAAAATCCTGGAGAAGGACCGAGATTGTCTGGCAAAGTTACACGAGTAAATGGAGTAGATTCTGCGCCGTTCACGGAGGAGAGTGTTTATGAGCAACTTGAAAAACTGAAGGTGGACAAAGCGATGGGACCAGACAGGATCTATTCCAGGATACTAAGGGAGCTCAGAGAGGTTCTGGCGAGTCCTATTAAAGACTTGTTCAACAAATCTCTGGAGACGGGAGTGATTCCTGGGGATTGGAGGAGAGCGGATGTGGTCCCTATTCATAAAAGTGGTCACAGGGATGAAGCAGGAAACTACAGGCCGGTGAGCCTCACTTCAGTTGTTGGAAAAATAATGGAAGTGTTGCTGAAAGAAAGGATAGTGTATTTCCTTGAATCTAATGGGTTACAGGATCCGAGGCAACATGGCTTTACAAAAGGTAAATCGTGCCAAACGAACCTGATTGAATTTTTTGATTGGGTGACCAGAGAGCTGGATCGAGGACATATGCTAGATGTAATTTACTTGGATTTCAGCAAAGCCTTTGATACAGTTCCTCATAGGAGGCTGTTGAACAAACTTGAAGGGCTGAAGTTAGGACCCAAAGTGGTGAACTGGGTCAGAAACTGGCTGTCGGACAGACGCCAGAGGGTGGTGGTTAATGGAAGTCGCTCGAAGGAAGAAAAGGTGACTAGTGGAGTCCCTCAGGGTTCGGTGCTGGGACCAATCCTGTTCAATATGTATGTAAGTGACATTGCTGAAGGGTTAGAAGGAAAAGTGTGCCTTTTTGCAGATGATACCAAGATTTGTAACAGAGTAGACACCGAAGAGGGAGTGGAAAATATGAAAAAGGATCTGCAAAAGTTAGAGGAATGGTCTAATGCCTGGCAACTAAAATTCAATGCAAAGAAATGCAGAGTAATGCATTTGGGGATTAATAATAGGAAGGAACCGTATATGCTGGGAGGAGAGAAGCTGATATGCACGGATGGGGAGAGGGACCTTGGGGTTATAGTGTCCGAAGATCTAAAGGCGAAAAAAACAGTGTGACAAGGCAGTGGCTGCAGCCAGAAGGATGCTGGGCTGTATAAAGAGAGGCGTAGCCAGTAGAAGAAAGAAGGTGTTGATGCCCCTGTACAGGTCATTGGTAAGGCCCCACTTGGAGTATTGTGTTCAGTTTTGGAGACCGTATCTGGCGAAGGACATAAGAAGACTTGAAGCGGTCCAGAGGAGGGCGACAAAAATGATAGGAAGCTTGCGCCAGAAGACGTATGAGGAGAGACTGGAAGCCCTGAATATGTATACCCTAGAGGAAAGGAGAGACAGGGGAGATATGATTCAGACGTTCAAATACTTGAAGGGTATTAACGTAGAACAAAATCTTTTCCAGAGAAAGGAAAATGGTAAACCCAGAGGACATAATTTGAGGTTGAGGGATGGTAGATTCAAAGACAAGAGGGTTGTGGATGCCTGGAATGCGCTCCCGAGAGAGGTGGTGGAGAGTAAAACTGTGACTGAGTTCAAAGAAGCATGGGATGAACACAGAGGATCTAGAATCAGAATATTAAAAATTGAACTAAGGCCAGTTCTGGGCAGATTTGCACGGTCTGTGTCTGTATATGGCCGTTTGATGGAGGATGGGCTGGGGAGGGCTTCAATGGCTGGGAGGGTGTAGATGGGCTGGAGTAGGTTTTATCGAAGATTTTGGCAGTTGGAACCCAAGCACAGTACCGGGTAGAGCTTTGGATTCTTGCCCAGAAATAGCTAAGAAGAAAAAATTTAAAAAAAATTTAAATTGAATTAGTTTGAGCAGACTGGATGGACCATTCGGGTCTTTATCTGCCGTCATCTACTATGTTACGAGAGGAGTTCCATCTGGTCCTGCAGCACTCCACTATTTACCCTCCTTCATCGAGATTAATGGCCATTTAACCCTACCCTCTGTTTTCTATCCGATGACTAATTCCTAATCCATAATTGAACTTTTTCTCCTATCCCATGACTCTTTAATTTTCTCAGAAGCCTCATGAGGAACTCTGTCAAAAGCTTTCTGAAAATCTAGATATAATACATCAACCAGCTCACCTTTATCCATATGTTTATTCACACCTTCAAACAAGTCAAGCAAATTGGTGAGGTAAGATCTCTCTCAGCTGAACTTATGCTGACTCCGTCTCATTAAATCATGTTTGTCTACATATTCCACAATTTTATTTTTTATAATTGTTTCTACCATTTTGCCCATTTTTGTAAAGACAGAAGAAAAGAATTCATTCAGTCTCTCCACAGAAAACTGAGAACTGATAATCCCGTGAACCTACATCGGGCGGGAAGGCACTGGCGCATGCGCGGTATGGGCAGTCCTTGAGACTTTTAAAATGACAGTACACTTTTTACACTTTCTGTACCGGGATCCGTGGATGACATCACCACATGTGAGAATATACTGCCTTCTTGTCCTAGGATAAATTATGGTAACACAGTACAGGTAGCTAAACCTCCAGAGAGGTAGCTAATTGCATTCCATGTAATCTGCTATGCTGTTGATGTGTGCAAGCAATTACTGCTGTGTTAACTGCACGGCTGCCTTCCCTCAAGGAGTGCTTCCAACAGTCAAGCTAAGGTTTTGCATCCAATGTGCCTTAACTGTTGGCATGCATTAGGTGCAAAACCTTAGTGTAGCATTGTAAACAGTAAGTATAAAGCTCATAATTTTAATCTCTTACTTTAGCAAATAAATGTGGCGGTACATCGTAATGTCCATCCTGCTTTTTTGAAATATCTACAAGAAGAAGTTCATAAATGTTAAAGTTTTTTAAAGTACTTTTGCAAAAAATCTATTTAAAAAGCTTAGAAACAATAATTCATTTTTCTTAGGTTGTGGAGGAACATATCAAATCTGGGATTGAAAAAGTCATCCAAAGTTAGGCTTAATATGGTCCCAGTCATAACTAAAAGATAAATTTAATAGTTGTCTTTCCACATAAACATAGGGCTACATTCTGTATAGGACTCCCGGTCTCAGTAGCAGTCTAAGCAGCTTTTGAGAATCGCATCCTGGTGTCCTATATAGAGTTGCGTCTGTCCTAACGGACAGATGCCTAACCATCCCGATTCTCTAACTGGCGTACATGTCACAGGTGCCGGTTAGAGAATCACTTTGCTGCCGAGCTGATCACAGCAAGGGAATCTCCCTGCCGCGATCAGTTTAACGGCAGCAGAGCTAACTAGCAGCTCAGTGAAAGTGCTGCAACTTGCCCTTATTGATTTCCATATCAGGTCTTCCATACTCTTGGGTGAGTGGGGATGCTGAAAGGGAATGAGTCATGATCATTTATAAGGTGTGACACCTGGTGGCAGGAAGGAGCTTTGGGGCAAGACCATAATATTAAAAAAATGTATGGG
Source organism: Geotrypetes seraphini (assembly GCF_902459505.1). Classification (NCBI taxonomy): domain Eukaryota; kingdom Metazoa; phylum Chordata; class Amphibia; order Gymnophiona; family Dermophiidae; genus Geotrypetes; species Geotrypetes seraphini. The sequence continues at coordinate 25,017,281 of NC_047093.1, read as the reverse complement.
GGAAAAAAAACCCTTTGTGTAGTTACGAATGGAGGCATACAGTGTTACAATTCTAGCACGGGTTCCGAGTGAAGTGGAAGAGCACAAAGAAGGGACTCTGCCCCCCCCCAAAAAAAAAACCCAAAAACAAACAAACCCCAAACCAAACCACACATCCACTACCTCCAAGTATTCATAGATTTTGACCGTTGTGTCAAGAAAAGCTTAGGGATCATGTTTACCAGATCTCTTGAAACGGTGACCTATGCCCCGGGACCAGCCGATGTGATGAATGAGCGGGCTGTACATATGGCACCAGAAATCATCTGTTTTGTCCTCACTCTCCTCGTAAACTAACCGTAGCCGTCCTCCAATTACACTGTCTACAACTGCTACCCGTGTTCGACAGAGGTAGGTTTTGTCAACCACTTCTACCCTCATGGAAGGTTTGAAGGGATACTGCATGCTTTCTGAAACCTTGAAGGTGAAAAAGAAAAGGGACTGAAATTAAGAAGTACAGCTGACAGTGTGCAATTCTCTCTTGGTCATGTTACTCGGGTGGCAAGGGAGAAGATAACATTCTCCTATATACATTTGTGTTTTATGGATTCTTTTCAATTCAGTTCCAAATGTATAACCAGTATCGTGTTTAGCTTTGTCTGCATTTTTTTTTTCAAGAATAAGATCAACACATTTCTTACTTTTTGTGAAAAATCAGGAGGAAGAGTTTTGGCACCAGTAAGTCGTTTTACTAAGAAACTTTTCCAGTTTGTGTATTTGTGTTGAATAGCTGAAATGAAAGAAAACAGAAAGGTCAAATCATAAGGGGAATGAAATGAAAAGAAACGAGTGAAAGCAAAGACTCATTTGGAAAAGATCTTAGCTATATTCTAAGATAACAACTTTTGAAAGCCATATCTGTGCGTAAAACAGAACAATGTAGAGGTAATTTTTTAACAGGATGCCAATGCTCAAGTGGCAAAAAAGTACCTATTTTATAAAAGCAGCATAAGTACCTATGGGACCCTTTTACAGTCACGGTAGTGATCCCTATACAGCAAATGTGACTCTGCCTATTCAGCTCCTATGGGCTGTGTCACGTTTGCCATGCCAGGACTAGCTACCACGGCTTGGTAAAAGGGGCCCTTTGAGTTTAATAAAAGAGGCTTCCAAAACCAGCTTCAATAGGCTGCAAGTACCAATATACACATTTATATCTGCTCAGTACACTCTGAAAAGGTGTATGGGAAAAACAGAGAACTTTTGGAGTCTGGAGGGCCTGATATTCAGCTGGAAGTGATCAGCATTTTGCCGACTGCTGCCAGCACTAAACCCAGAAATTCAATGCTGAGCCACAACTTGGCACCAGCATAAAATTTCCAGGCACTTAACTGGCTGATTTTAAGTGGTCCTATTGATGTGATTAACCTGGCCGGTTAAAGATTTGAATAAACAATAGTTAACCAGTCAAATGATGACTCTGCCCTAAGAATGCCCCCCAAATAGTCAGTTTTGAGTCTGGCACTAACTGGTTATTTTCAGTGGCGCTATCTGGTTAAGTGTTGCTAAAAATGACCAAGTAGCACTGAACAGGCAATTTAACTGACGAGGAGCTATTTCTGGCCAGTTAAATTGCGTTGAATATCAACCCCTGCGTAGTTTGCAGATGATCAACTCGGTTAAGAACAAGATGATAAAACCCGTTCCAATTATGGTTAATTTAACTTGTATTGCAATTTTCTGTTGTATATAATAGAAATAAAAATCCTGGATGTACAGTCTAAGACCCCCAGCCAAAATACGTCACCAGAAAGCAAAACAGCCACATATCCAGTTTCTTCTTTTTTCAAGTCACAGGTTATGAAAAATGTTCAAAGGAGGAGTGGATATATTTCTCAGGTGCAACAAGGTACTTATGACCCAATTGGAATATCCTTTTTTTCTGAACTTTGTCCTTTCAAGAATCAGGCCATAAGAGAGACACTTGAGACAAGTCTTGCACCAGAACTGGTCCCTGTATAAAGAGACTGTTTATGTGATTCAAGAGTAAAGGATCCTCACATAACAGCCACCCGAGATCCCAATACCATGATCTCCTCAGCCAGTTCAGGGCTATAAGAACCACTAGCCCACAAGGACTTTCTATATGAACTTAACAGTGACTACAATGGGAACACATACAGTAGTCTATATGGAACTGACAAAAAACTCTGCAACACTAAAAGGCCTCACTCAAACATACATGGTTTGAGTCAGGCCTTTTAGTGTTGCAGTTTTTTGTCAGTTCCATATAGGGTATTGATTTGAGTAAAAAAGCAGAATTTACAGACCCTGATCCCTAAGCGAATGTGTAGTAACACATACAGTAGCCCATCCCTTGGCCACTGTTGGGTTAGTGTCTCTATTCCCTCTGAAAGTTCTTTCAGCGACTAAACAATCTAAGAATTTTGAGTTCTTCGCAGTAGCTATGAAGTCCACAATTTGTGTCCCCCACTGCCATATATAACGTGACCATTTATTTTTCTCATTAAAAGGGGACATCTATTAATTGTCAGTCCTGTCCCCAATCCCGCCCTAGCCCTACCTCAATCCCACCCCTCAATTTTTTCCATTTATTTTCATAATGGTAACCACAAAATTTAAAAAAAACTACAAAGCAATAAAGCACACTATACGCAGAGAAAATGTTAATTATCATTTATATTTGGGGGGATTTAAAAGATGTCAAGGCAGATGACTTTAAAATATGCAATGTCACCTCAGTAACTATAGAAAAATAGACAAATATAGTGCAAAATATAGACAGCAGATATAAATTCTCAAAACTGACACATTTTGATCACTAAATTGAAAATAAAATCATTTTTCCTACCTTTGCTGTCTGGTGATTTCATGAGTCTCTGGTTGTGTTTCCTTCTGATTGTGTATCCTTTCTTTCATTTCTGTCTTTCTTTCTGCACTCAGGCCCAACAATTGTCCCTTTCTATTCCCTCCCTCCTTTCTTCCTAGTCCTTAGTGCCCCCAGTGCCTCCCTTCCTATGTCCTTAGTGCCCCCAGTGCCTCCTTCCCATGTTCTTAGTGCCCCCAGTGCCTCCTTCCCAGTCCCCCTCACTGCCTTCCAGACTTTGTCCCAACCTCACCCCCGAAGCCAGCCTGCCTGCCTGTCTACCTCCCTTCCCTCTCTGCTGCGCCAAAACCAGCCTGCCTGCCTACCTCCTTGCTGCGCCAAAAAAAAAAAAAAAAAGCCTCTCTCCTTCCTTTCCCCGGTCCGCCGCCGCTGCAGTCTTACCTCCCTATTACTGCTGCTGCTGCTAATCGCCAACAAGAAGTCTTCTTTCCGATGTCAATTCTGACATCAGAGAGGATGTTCAGGGCCAGGCAGGCAGCGATTGGCTGGCCCAGAACGTCCTCCCCAATGTCAGAATTAACGTCGGAAAGAAGACTTCTTGTCGGCGATTAGCAGCAGCAGGGAGGTAAGACAGCAGTGGCGGCGGACCAGGGGAAAGGAAGGAGGGAGGCTTTTTTTTGTGCGGCAGGGAGAGATAGGAAGCGATCGCCTGTCCCATTGTACCAGCACACAGCTTCAGGACGCTGTCTCTGAAAATGGGACATTTTGGCGTCCCGAAGCTGTGTGTGGGGACAACAGGACAGGGGGGCTGGAAATGGGACGGTCCCGTTCAAAACGGGACGTATGGTCACCTTAGCCATACAATGCACTTGAAGGCTTCGGGTTGATGTGACTCCATTTGTCCGGATCCAGCATGATTCTGCAGAGAAACTCTGCGAGGACATTTTCCACTCCTGCCACATATACAGTCTACAAATCCAGAAGATGAATTTCCACTCAACTCATCAAGAGACTCACTTCTGTCAATTTCAAGCAGGGCCTGATCAAGGGACTCAGACACACTGAACTGAACCAACTTTTGCATTGATACATTCTCCACCATCCAACATTTTTCTTTCTCCCTCCCTGCCTGCAACCTGATAAGCCCTTGCCCACAGTGGTAAACAGTGCCAAAATCCTGATCAGGCATCTCTGCCTTTTTTTTTTTTTCTCCTCCTGCCTATGAACCAGGATTCCCTTTCTCTCTCAAACTCTCCCTCCCACTAGTCTAAACTCTAACTTTCCTTTTTTGTGTGCCACTTCATTGTAAAAGGGTGAGGTACAGCAGAAGGAAGACTCAAGGTCAGTTGCAGGCAGGCGTATGAAACATTGCAGCTGCTGGTACCCTCTGGGTGTTTGAAGGTAGACTGGGGGTGAAATTGTAGGGGGGGTGACAGACCATAGGCAGGGGGAGGGCACCTTGAGCCAATGCCTCACCTAGTCCTTAGGTTGGAGCAGGCCCTGCCTTCAAGCTTTTGGTGCCTTCCTGCCAATTTACATAACCTATATCCATCATGTTGTCTAACATCCCCTGTACTACCTTGTGTTGGATCAGGAGAAGCAGGATGGCCCTTGTTTCTAAATGAACATAAGAACATAAGAATTGCCTCTGCTGGGTCAGACCCGAGGTCCATCGTGCCCAGCAGTCCGCTCACGCGCCCAAATGAATGATTGTCCAAGAGCCTTCCTGATCTGACCAGGGTAAAATTTGATAACTTGTAGCATATATAATTCATTATAGCATGTATAATTTTTTGTAACATGTTTAATTCTATATAGAATTCTATATAGCAATATGCTGCTTGTAACCCACCTAAAACTCTAATTAATGAGGATTTGGTGGGATATAATATTGCATTAACATAACATAAATGAATGAGAGCTAAGTCTCCCCCAAACAATAAGACCCAGAAGCTATAAATTCCAGAGGGCCTAGCTATGAGAACTACTGTAACAGTGAGTATTTGTTACCCGCTGTTATTGGTGGGGTTTTTATTTTCCAGTGTAAACTGCTCTGGTGTGATTAGCAAAAGACATTCAATTAAATGTACTAAACCAGTGTCTCTCAAACTGTGTGTCACGAGAGATTCCAGAATTTTATTTCTTTTTAAAAATTCCCTTCATAAGTATACACTAGAATATATGACATGTACGTCGCGTATTCAAGAGTCTGTCAGTGTTATGAGCATTTGTGTGCGTAAGGATACAACCGCCCAGACAAGCATCATTCTTTGACACGATTAGTCCTTGAAAACTAATGGCAAGTAATGTTAGTTTGATTTTTTTATGCAGTAGTTATCCTAACAAGAGCAACAAAGCGATCAATGCTTTGTTACTGTTTGGATCTTCTAATCTTTGCGAACTTGGATTTTCACCTCTGACAGAAATTAAGTTGAAAAAAAAAGGTACAACTGTAGATGGTGGATGATGAAAATGCATTTTTGCTTGTCGACTACTGAGCTGCCTTTTGAGTTAATTTGCACTTCAAAAACATTCACATCCATTGCATTGATGAGCAATTATTCTATCTACTTTAGTTTCACCATTGTTACAATTACCTATACATAGCTTAAAGAACTTTAAATTTCTGTTGTATGGTTTCATGCCCTTATGAAATATTGGATGGGTGGTTTTTTTTAATGTTGTATGGATTTTGACTGAATATAAATGCATATACGATTAATATTATTTGTATAAATACTGTAGTGCATTTTTTGTTAGCTTTAGAAACTCAATCAAGTTTTAAAAAAAATGTATAAAACAAGGCAATTAACCTGAGTCAAGAGGCAGGGAGGGGATGTTTGGGCAGAGTTTTCAAATGAATGTTTGTTCTTCTTGACATTAAAGTATACATCCATGTATTTCTTGTTTGCTAACAAAATATCCAGTCCAAAACTCACAGCAATCAGCAATCTTAAGATCCTGTGTGACCTTGTAATGCCTTTTATCATCAATAAAAACACGGCAATAGTTCAAAAAAAAAAAAAAAAAAGAACTTTAAATAAATAACCCTCAAAATTATGTATTGGGTCCTCCCAGAGCTTTTGGAACAACTACCAGAATGGTTATGGGTGGAGAGATCACTTATATTTCCACTCAGGCTTGATCTTCTGCTTAGTATAAAAATGCCTAGAATACGTAAAGACAATAGAGTATTAATGGATACTTGGAAAACATTAAGACTTATAGACAAATTAACTCCTGATTCTATTTTAAAATCGACACAACAATCTATTTGGGTAAACTCCAAGATACAAATAGGCGGATTTAAGGTTGTCTGGAAGGATTGGATTAAAGCAGGTATAAGATCCTTAAAGGAAGTAATTGATAATGGTAAGCTGCTTGATTTTTCACAATTGCAACATAAATATGGTCTGAATAAAAAACAAAGTTATAAGTGGTTGCAATTGAAGCAGGCTATTCAGGTGGGGTTCCCTGAATGGAAATCTTTAAATGATCATTACAGCTTAGAATTCTTATGTTTCCAGGCAGATTTTCTGGGACACCAGGCCACAAAGTGGTATAAAATTATATCTAATTATTTGAATAAGAAACCTAAAAATGGATTAAGAGATATTTGGAGCATTGAGATTAAGCATCAGATTAATGCATCTCAATGGCCACGTATTTGGTCTTGGAGAATTAAAGGTACGATGTCGGCATCTATTAGGCAAACATGGTTCTTCTTGTTGCATAGAGCATTCTGGACCCCTACTAGATTACAAAAATTAGATTGCTCTAAGTCTAATAGATGCTGGCATTGTAAAATTGAAGTTGGAACTTTAGACCATCTTTTATTCTATTGTCCATGTATTCAGGCATTTTGGTTGTCAATCTGGGATCAAGTTAACCTAATGATGGAAAGTCATGTGGCATTGTCCTATGACACGGTGGTTTTTGGAATGTGTATGAGGGCTAAATGCCAAATATCTGCAGCAAATAATAAGTTACTGATGATTCTTACTGGTGTGGGGATCCAGCAAATAACGACTAATTGGAAAGACTGTTCTAGACTGAATTGTAGTTTCTGGTGGAACTCAGTATGTCATATGTACAAGATGGAAAGACTACTTGCAGTACAGAAGGGTCATTTTAAAAGATTTCAGGAGGTGTGGAAGCCATTAATTGAATATTATAATGATTAAGGTTTATTCTTTTTCCTTATGGGATAATTTGGAGAAATGGGGGATGGGTGGGGGGATAGGATATTCTAATTAAATAGCAGTATATTTTAACTGATTAATGCATTTAAGAAATATGGTATATATGTATGAACAAAAAAGGAAAGGGGGTAAATATATTGGAAATATATTGCTATGGAATTTTAGGGGATATATGTAATATGATGAGTTATATTTGTTGTGCATTTAATTTATATAATACAATGAACAAAGAGTTTGAGGAAGAAAGGGTGGGGGGAGGGATAGGTTTAATGTAAGATTAATTGTAATATAGAAGAGAGATGTCTAGGTATGTATATGTTTGGATAGATTATTTTGTGGTTATGGGGAGGGATGGGAGGTGGGTGGGGGGGAATTAAAATATGTATAATAACATTGTTTAAGAATGTCAAGTGAGTTATGTGAATCATTTGTAATAATATTGTACACTTGTTGAAAGAAATAAAATGAATAAAGATTAAAAAAAAAAAATAATAACCCTCAAATTTAATTTTTTGTTGTGTTTGCAATTTTATATTTCAATTATAATGTGCCACAAAAAACATTTACTCCAGAGCTAAAAAAAGTTTGAGAGACACTGTACTAAACAGTCTGACAGTACTATCTCCTTTGTGCACCTGTTTTGAGCTCATCAGCGTTAGAAAACATATCTGTAACGCATACCTGTACCAGACAAGCTTGTGGATTTTCCTTTTCTGTGAGGTGTAACTGGCCATCATGACACTTCTGGTCTTTAGCTTTGTGACTTTTAACGCCGACAAACTGAACATATTTTTTGCGTCTGTATTTACCGAAGAAGATTTACACAGCATACCGGAACCCATCAGGCTAAATGCTGGAAACGAAGACGGAAAGCTGACAGGATTGACCGTCAGTCTAGAGGAGGTGTGTAGGCAGATTGATAGGCTTAAAAGTGATAAATCCCCGGGACCGGATGGCACCCATCCGAGAGTCATCAAGGAACTGAAAGGGACCATAGCTGAACTGCTTCAACTAATAGCCAATCTGTCGATCAAATCGGGAAAGATTCCGGAAGACTGGAAGGTGGCGAATGTTACGCCAATCTTCAAGAAAGGTTAGTGGGGAGATCCGGGAAACTACAGACCGGTGAGTCTGACCTTGGTACTGGGAAAGATGGTAGAGTCGCTGAAAAAGGACCGCATCATTGATCACCTTGCCAGACTCGGGCTGATGAAGACCAATCAGCACGGTTTTCGCAAAGGCAGATCGTGTTTGACGAACTTGCTGCACTTCTTTGAGGGAGTAAACAGACAGATAGACAAGGGCGACCCGGTCAACACTGTATATCTGGATTTTCAGAAGGCGTTTGACAAGGTTCTGTATGAACGACTACTTCAGAAAATTGCGAGCCATGGAATCGAGGGTGAAATACTCACATGGATTAAAAACTGATGAGCACAGGAAACAGAAAGTGGGAGTAAATGGACAATACTCGGACTGGAAGAGCATCACCAGTGGGGTGCCGCAGGGCTCGGTGCTTGGACCCGTGCTCTTCAACATCATTATAAACGATCTGGACATTGGTACGACGAGTGAGGTGATTAAATTTGCAGACAATACAATGTTATTCAGAGTAGCGAAGACACAGGGGGATTGCGAAGATCTGCAACATGACATAATCAGGCTCGAGGAATGGGCATAAACATGGCAGATGAGGTTCAATGTGGATAAGTGTAAAGTGATGCATGTAGGTAACAAAAATCTCATGCACAAATATAGGATGTCTGGGGCGGTACTTGGAGAGACCTCCCAGGAAAGAGACTTGGGAGTTATGATCGACAAGTCGATGAAGCCATCCATGTAATGTGTGGCGGCGGCGAAAATGGCAAACAAAATGCTAGGAATGATAAAGAAGGGGATCACGAACAGAACGGAGGTTATCATGCCGCTGTACCGGGCCATGGCGTGCCCTCACCTGAAGTACTGCGTCCAGCACTGGTCGGCGTACATGAAGAAGGACACGTTACTACTCGAAAGGGTCCAGAGAAGAGCGACTAAGATGGTTAAGGGGTTGGAGGAGCTGACATACAGCGAAAGATTAGAGAAACTGGGCCTTTTCTTCCTCGAACAGAGAAAATTAAGAGGGCACACGATCGAAACATTCAAGGTACTGAAGGGAATAGACTTAGTAGATAAGGACAGGTTGTTCACCCTCTCCAAGGTAGGGAGAACGAGAGGGCACTCTCTGAAATTGAAAGGGGATAGATTCCGTACGAACGTAAGGAAGTTCTTCTTCATCCAGAGAGTGGTAAAAAACTGAAACGCTCTTCCGGAGTCTGTCATAGGGGAAAACACCCTCTAGGGATTCAAGACCAAGTTCGACAAGTTCCTGCTGAACCAGAATGTATGCAGGTAAGGCTAGTTTCAGGGCGCTGGTCTTTGACCAGAGGGCCGCCACGTGAGCGGACTGCTAGGCATGATGGATCACTGGTCTGACCCAGCAGCGGCAATTCTTATGTTCTTAGGTTCACCCCCCAAATTGTACTGTAAAGGCATAAGCAAAACCTTCCCTTTAAATGTCTTAATACTCAGATATTTGATCACATTCCTGTGGAGAGGCATCTTCAATATGACGTCTAGATCTGAGTTTAGATGTTTTGTGGAAAACATGCAAAAATTCATTAGTGAAAAGGACCATTTTCAAAACAGGAAAGCATCTTTTTGTTTTGAAGATGACAATTATCTAGATATCTTTGTCCTCAGTGCATCATCTTTTTGAACCATATTTGAAAAAAAAATCCCCATCCAAATAAAAAACACACAAACACTAACCATTGGGACATAGATGGTGCCAGCATTCTTAGCAGACTTGCCATAAAGACATCCCCAGCAAGCAGTGGGGCACTCTAGGTGGTACTGCAGTGAACTTCATATGGTTGTGCGACTGTCCCAATTTGCAACTATGAAGATAAGTACTAGAGAATGACACGGGGAAAAAATTTGTCCCCGTCACCGCCCCGTGACCACTGTTCCTGCCCCATCCCTATCCCCGCATCATCCATACAAGCCTCAGAACTGCAATATTTAGTTTATTCCTTCCTTATAAATCAAAGTTCTGGCTGCTGAACTAGAGAAAGAGATGTTCAGCTGGCAGGGCTTTGTTTATAAATTTTTATCAACACAACTAATATATGGGTAGGGGTAGGCTAGATGCACTTACTTTTCTTTACGAGAAGCTTGGAGCGATGTGGGGACCAAAACTATGCCAGGGTTCACCTGGCGGGGCCTCCGCGTGTGCGGATCACCGGACTTGATGGACCTAGGGTCTGTTCCGGAGATGGCGCTTCTTATGTTCTTATCACTACTTTATCTTAAAGCAAAACAAAACAAAACAAAAAAACCCACAAAACAAACAGAAATTTTTTTTTCTACCTTTGTTGTCTGGTTTCTGCTTTCCTCATCTTCTCCTCATTCAATTCCTTCTATCCAGTCTGCCTTCACTCTGCATCTTCCATTTGTTCTGTTACTATGCCTCTCCCTTCCATCTCTCCCTCCACCCCCCCCCAATTGGTCTGGCACCCATCTTCTTCCCTCTGTTCCCCCCATAGTCTGGCATCTCTGTATTCTCCTCACTCTCTATTCCCCATTTCCCTTCCAGCGTCTATTCCTCTCCACTCCCCTTCAGTGTCCGTTTCTTTCCTTTCCACCACCACCCTTCCCTCTCGCCTCCCCCTTTCAGCGTCTGTTCCTTTCCACCACCCTTCTGCACCCCTCGTGCAGTCCTAGCATCTCCCTCCCCCTTACCTTTGCAGAAAATTTTAACTTTGCAGAGTAACTTGTTCAAGCCGCTGGAGTCAGCCTGAAGTTGCGTGTGTCTGTGGGCGGAAGCTTCTCCTCTATGCAACTTCCGGTTGCATCATAGGAGAAGCTTTCGTCCACAGACGCACGCAACTTCAGGCAGGCCCCGCCAGCTTGAACAAGTTACTCTGTAAAGTTAAAATGCGCCTGAAGGTAAGGGGGAGGGAGGGAAATAGATAGATGCGGCCGATAAGTAGGAAGGAGGGAGGGGGCTGCGCGGTGGATGGTCTTATCCCTATACCCGCAGTGAGCAGTTCCCCCTCCCGCACCGTTTCAGCGGGTTACCCGCAGATAACAGCCACCGTGTCATTCTCTAAGTACCTTGCTGCACAATGACATTATTATGTTTTGAACAGTTATTTATACTGAAGATCTGAAATATTGAAAGTTTGTTGAACTTTGGTGGAATTTTTTCAGAGACCAATGACTGTGCTATGCCCTCAAGCAGAATCAACCAAGAAGTTGACCCGTTGAATCCACAGGAAAGTGAGAATCCAAAATAAAAAGTGCTGTGGAGACTGATGTTACTGATGTGGACTTCACTGTTACAAGTAGTGGATGGGAACAAGAAAGAAGATCTAACAAAGCTGCAGTGAAAATGCGATAAACCAAGGACAAAAAATAAAAGAACTGCAGACAGGTGGACAAGATACAGGCAAAATTCATTTAAACAAACAAACAGATTGTTGTGTACAAATAGACCACTTTTGTGCAAAATATGGGACCCAACACAGTCCGTGTTTCGATCAACAAATCAAAAAGGTGGATTTCGAAGGTTCACTCTTCCCGTCAGGGGATGTAAAAATGACACCGTTTGGCTCCTCCTCCAGAACGTATTATAGAACTTCCGGTAGAAAGCTTTGACACCAAGAGGGCCAGTCGATGGTTGTGCCACTCTGGAGCAACTCTTGTATTTGCACCCTCTTCTCCATACCACTGGGGTACTCTTACAGTACAAACCTCACAGATTAGCACATTTGTTGTGTGTCCCTTGATACCACCATTTTATCAGATCCCCGAAAAAGACGTGTTGATCGAAACACGGACCGTGTTGGGTCCCATATTTTGTAAAAGTGGTCTATTTGTACAAACAATCTGTTTGTTTGTTTGTTTGTTTGTTTAAATAAACTTTGCCTGCATCTTGTCCACCTGTCTACAAGTAGTGGATGTTCAATATTGTTCCAAAGTCGTGGATTACATTCTTAATAAAGTCCACGTCAGTAACATCAGTCTCCACAGCACTTTGTTTTGGATGCCCTCAAGCAGAACATGAGTTGTACTGAAAACTAGGGGTGGAAGATTTCCGAGGTTTCTTTTTCGCCACAATTTTTTATGTCTTGATGTGCAGGGGGTCCTGTTTCATAGCTGGTTTTATTGTTTGATTGGTTTGAGCTAAACAAACAACCACCCACCAAGTAAATAGAAGCTATAGGATTTGATACTTGGGGATTCTCTGTCCTGGGTATGTTCCTCAGTGTGCAACAGGGTTCTCTGTAGATAGCAAGGGAAAGCAATTGCACTTGATGGTGATACCCGGGTCAGAAGCTGTCAAAGTGTGCCTACATCCCTCCTGCTAGTCAATGGAGAACCATGAATATATCTGTGTGTGAGAGAGATGTATATCACTGGTGACTCAGATCTCTGAACTGTATCTAACTACAATGGTTCACTGCTGGCATAATTCTGCATTTCTCTGCTTCGTTTACAGGAGCAATGCTTAATCACAAAAAAATATTGGCTTTCAAAATTCATATGCACTAGCAAGAAAATTATCTTTTCCTTCAATAACTCAGCCCTTCAATAACTCAGCAGTGCACAGAAAATGAGACTATAAAGCTTACAATTACACAATACAAAAAGCAGAATGTCAATCTACTTTAATTCTCTCATTTCTCAAAATTCTTCATATTTACTTACTTCGAGGAGGGACCAGAGGTTTTGAACTGGTTGCACACCAGCCAACCGGATGCACATCAGTTCCACAAATGTTATACCAGAAATCAAGGCTGGAATCATTTTCAAAGCCTTCATATCTTAACAGTGCATTGAAACCTGGAAAGCATCAGAAGACAAGTAACCCAATTAGATTAAAAAGAGATTAAAAAAAATTGTAATCAATCCTACATGGCATTAAGGTATCTGAAATCTTGATATACAGTGGTACCTCAGTTTACGAGTGCACTGGTTTGCGAGTGTTTTGCAAGACGAGCAAAACATTCGCAAAATCGGCACCTTGGAAACTGAGCTTGCCTCAATGTACAAGCGCCTCCCCCCCACGATCTGGCAACCCCCCCCCCCACTATCCGGCATCCCCCCACTGCGATCCGACATCCCCCACGCACCCATCCACCCACCCGAACACATCGCTTACCCCCCATCTGGCACCCGGCACCAACGCACAGGACATGCAGGTGCCCGAAGATCTACCTCCTTCTTTTTGCTGAGCCTTGAGCATCTGCGCATGCTCAAGGCCTTCGAGTTCTCGCTCTCTCTGAGATTCTCTGAGAGATTCGGAGAGAATGGGAACTCGAAGGCCTTGAGCATGCGCAGATGCTCAAGGCCCAGCAAAAAGAAGGAGGCAGATCTTCGGGCACCGTCACCAGCATGTCCTGTGCGTTGATGCTGGGTGCCAGATGGGGGGGGGGGGGGGTAAGTGATGTGTTTGGGTGGGTGCATGTGTGCGGAGGGGATGTCAGATCGCGGCGGGAGGGGGGGAGGTGGATGCCGGATCGCAGGGGGGGCAGATCACTTGGGGGGGCCTTCGTGAGCAGGGGAGCAATGTCGGTTCTCAGGGGGGGGGTAGAGTAGTGCCGCTGGCCTCTGGGGAGGGTGAACGAATCAAGCGAGTTTCCCTTACTTTCTATGGGGAAACTCACCTAGATATACGAGTAATTTAGTTTACGAGCATGCTTCTGGAACGAATTATGCTCATAAACCAAGGTTCCACTGTACTTTTTATTTTTAAAATTACTAGCACAAAACACTTTTCAGGGCTCCTTTTACAAAGCCGCGCTACGGCCTTAATACGCGGAATAGCGCGCGCTAGCCGCTTCCGCCTCCTTTTGAGCAGGCGGTAGATTTTCGGCCAGCGCGTGCTAATCCGGTGCGTGCGCTAAAACGCTTAGCGCACCTTCGTAAAAGGAGCCCTCAGTATATCCAATTACAAATAGTACTGGGTTTTGGTATCTGCTGTGTCTTCAAAAACAGCATCATATGCATAACTGCAATAAATATGCATGAAAAAGATTGGTACACTATTGACCACTGTGCGGCGAAAAAGGCAAACAGAATGCTAGGAATGATTAAGAAGGGGATCACGAACAGATTGGAGAAGGTTATCATGCTGCTGTACTGGGCTATGGTGCGGCCTCACCTGGAATACTGCATCCAGCACTGGTCGCTGTACATGAAGAAGGACACGGTACTACTCAAAAGGGTCCAGAGAAGAGCCACTAAAATGGTTAAAGGGCTGGAGGAGTTGCCGTACAGTGAGAGATTGGAGAAACTGGGCCTCTTCTCTCTTGAAAAGAGGAGACTGAGAGGGGACATGATCGAAACAGGGAATAGACTTAGTAGATAAAGACAGACTGTTCACCCTCTCCAAGGTGGGGAGAACGAGAGGGCACTCTCTAAAGTTGAAAGGGGATAGATTCCGTACAAACATAAGGAAGTTCCTCTTCACCCAGAGAGTGGTGGAAAACTGGAACGCTCTTCCGGAGTCTGTCATAGGGGAAAGCACCCTCAAGGGAGTCAAGACAAAGTTAGACAAGTTCCTGGTGAACAAGAGTGTAAGCTAGTAGGGCTAGTCTCAGTTTGGGTGCTGGTCTTTGACCAGAGGGCTGCCGCGGGAGCGGACTTCTGGGCATGATGGACCACTAGTCTAACCCAGCAGCAGCAAATGCATGCCATGAATACTTCCCTGAGAGAGACGGGTGTGTGTGTGTTCACATTATCTTCCTTTTTTCTCATTTTCTCCTACTTTTTTCCTTTTACTCCTCTCTCCTTTTCCTCTTCCTCCTCTACCCTTCACCCCACTCCCCAGAGCAGAGCATACCTGCTTTCTCTGTCCTGCATTACTGAAAGCAAGAGGCTGCACTTTAGGCTTGCAATCCCAGATTAGGGCACAAAGCTCCGCCCTCCCCCCAGTCCAGCAGTCCAAGAAGCCAAAAGCAAGCACTCAGACCTGCTGCTGCAGCTCCACAGTAGGGAGTCAAACACCCCTTCCAGCACATGATCACCAAGAGCAGGGAACAACTTCTCCCTCAACAGCAATATCCAGTCCATCAGACATGCAAGGATCAAAGGCAGTTCAATAAATTCTTTCGGTTGGTTCTGCAGTCCTGGGCTACAAAGACTGTTTGCCAATTGACTATCGTATTTGTTATAAATTGTTGCTACTTGTTTTTAAAACACTGGCTGGTAGGAAATCTCCAATTTTGTTAGACTCCCTTTGTATTTATCGACCAACACGGGACTTATATTCCTTGATCAGTAATGCCCTGCTGGTCCCATCGGTTTGTGAAATTCACCGCAAGGAATATAGGAAATCTATATTCTAAGTGTGTGGACCACAGTTATGGAACCAACTACCTGAGCAACTGCGAGGGCTTGGTGATGTTCACTGTTTCAAGATTCTGCTGAAAACGTTTTTGTTTAGGGAGATATATCAATACTGACTTTCTAGATTTTTTTTGAAGTTTATTAAGTAATTGCTGTTTTAATGTATTTGTTTTGTTATAAATCAGTGGTTCTCAACCCTGTCCTGGAGAACCACCAGCCACTCAGGTTTTCTGGATAGCCCTAATGAATATGCATGGGGCAGATTTGCATGCCTGTCACTTCCACTATATGCAAATCTTTCTCATGCATATTCATTAGGGCTATCCTGAAAACCCGACTGGCTGGTGGTCCTCCAGGACAGGGTTGGGAACCACTGTTATAAATTATGTATGTTTGTCGGAATCTGTCTAGAAATGTTGATAAGAGTGGAATATAAATTAAAAAATAAATAAATAAATAAATGAATATTCCTGTCTCTTTTGTCTCACACCTTATTCTTGGGGCTCCTGCAACTTTTCTGGTAGAGGGAGGATCTGAACAATGGCAAAGACAACTGAGAATTAGGCTGGGCTGCTCATAGTCTGCTGCTTAAAATCCTTGAACTGCAGAAGCAAAGGGTGAAAGAAAAAAAGAAAGAGACAGAATGGAGAACATGGATCAAAAAAAGCCTAAAGAAAAAAAAGTCTTAATACTCGGATATTTGACCACATTCATGTGGAGAGGCATCTTCAATATGATGTCTAGATCTGAGTTTAGATGTTTTGTGATAAATGTCCAAAAATCCAGTAGCGAACATGACTTATTTTCAAAACAGGAAAATGTTTTTTTGTTTTGAAGATGACAATTATCTAGATGTTTGTCCCTTTTTTTTTTTAAATACTTTAGTATTTATACGAAGGCTGTTCAAAAAGTATCAAACTTTAATTTTTCTTGTGTAAACAAATAAAGCTAGGGAGGCGTGGTTTGGTGCACATATGTAGGCGACCCTAATGCGCATGCTTGAATTTTTGCCCGTCTACAGAAGCCATCCAATTTTCATTTTTGACAAAATGACAGAAAAAGTTGAACACTACTTAATGAAATTTTGTGTAAATCTTGGCAATTCCCAAGTGGAAACGATCCGCAAGATTCAACAGGCCTTTGGGGATGAAGCAATGGGCACCACACAGATAAAGGAGTGGTACAACCTCTTCAGAGATGGCTGCACATCAGTGGAGAGTGAAGCACATTCTGGTAGGCCCTCAACATCCAGAAATGAGATCGTCATTGACCAAGTGAGGATCCTGGTGATGTAGGATCGTCGAATCACCAAGGGATACTACTAAGAGGTTCTGCATCTCCTTCATAAAGCTGTGAAATGCAAACGGCCGGACCCGTGGGCAGCGGGCAATGGCAGCTCTATCACAATAATACACCTGCCCATTCTTCACATTTGATATGGAATTTTCTGGCCAAACATCACACACCTGTTATTCCTCAGGCTCCCTACTCTCCCAACATGGCTCCATGTGACTTCTGGCTTTTCCCCAAGCTGAAAATATCCCTGAAAGGGACCAGATTTCAGTCAAAAGAAGACATCATGCAGAATGCGATGAACCAGTTGTGAGCAATCTCAAAAGAGGAATTCCAGTGTTGCTTCTGACATTGGCAGAACCGCTGGAAGAAGTGTGTGGCAGCCCAAGGGGACTACTTTGAAGGAGATTAGTATAAGATTATTGTATCTGAAAATGAGAATATTTTATGAATAAAGGTCTGATACTTTTTGAACAGACCTCATATACCACTTATAGGCTAAGTGGTTTACATTCAGGTACTCAAGCATTTCCCCTGTCTATCCTGGTGGCCTCACATGCTATTTAACGTATCTGGGACAATGGTGGATTAAGTTAATTGCCCAGGGACACAAGGAGCAGTGTGGGTTTGAACCCACAATCACAGGGTGCTGAGGCTGTGGCTCTAACCACTGCACCACACTCCCCATGTTTGTTCTCAGTGCATCTATGTTTTTGGGGACCCTCCTATAAAAAAAAAAATCCAAATTAAAACACACAAAAACAGCCATTGTACATAGAAGGGGACAGCATTCTTAGCAGACTAGCCACAGACATCCCAGCAAGCAGTGGGGCACCCTAGGTGGCACTGCAGTGAACTTCACGCAAAGGTCCCTGTCAGGTACTCATCTCACCATAATTCCCCTTACATTGTATGGGAAGCCCTCTAAAACTCACCTAAAATCTACTGGACCCAAGTATATCTAATCTAATCTTCCATTTGCGAGTCTCACATACCAATCAAGTGGAGAAAGCTTCATCCAGGGCTAGACAAATCATGGGCTGTATCCGTAGAAGTTTCGTCAGCCATAAGCCCGAGGTCATAATGCCGTTGTACAGATCCATGGTGAGACCCCCATCTGGAATACTGTGTACAATTCTGGAGGCCGCATTATCAAAAAGATGTCGGTTCAGCGAATGGCCACCAGGATGGTCTCTGGTCTCAAGGATCTCCCGTATTTGGAACGACTGGGTAAGTGGCAGCTGTACTCACTCAAAGAACGCAGAGGGGAGACATGATCAAGACGTTCAAATATGTCACAGGCCGTATTGAGGTGGAAGAGGATCTCTTTTTCCTTAAAGGACCCACGGCAACAAGAGGGCATCCGTTGAAAATCAGGGGTGGGAAATTTCATGGCGACACCAGAAAATATTTCTTCACCGAAAGGGTGGTTGATCGCTGGAATAATCTTCCACAACAGGTAATTGAGGCCAGCAGCGTGCCAGATTTTAAGAAAAGATGGGATTGGCATGTGGGATCTCTTCATGGAGGTAGTTAGGGGGTGGGCCATTAGTGTGGGCAGACTAGATGGGCCGTGGCCCTTTTCTGCCGTCATGTTCTATGTTTCTATACCTATACAGGCTCAAGGCGACAGATCAAAGAGAAGGGAAAGTAGAGGGGGAAGGGGGTATGGAGAAGCTAGAGGAGTGAACACAGAAGTAGGGGGAGCTATACAGAAACTAAGACAGATAGCCCTATGTCAGTACAGTAGGTTTTTGGTGGGCTCAAACTTTCTACCACAAATATATGGGCTTGGGTCCCTTTCTCTGCAGTCCACAGCACTGACCTCTAGGCTACTCCAAAGACCTTCTTGCTGCTCTAATAGGACTGGCCATAACATCTGCAGTAGTCATATAGGCTGGTATGTACCATTTCATTCACATCTTTAGGTGGGGGGGGGGGGGGGTAGGAGGGAGTCAGTGACCACTGGGGTGTAAGGGGGGCAAGACTCTTTACACCAGTGGTCATCTGGTCAGTTAGGCAACTTTTTAGGCACTTGTTATTTAAACAGGTCTTGTTGTGCCCTAGACATTTTCTGCAATGTTCCATTAGTGCAGAAAAACATCCAAATCACCCCCTTGAGATTTAGACACACTGCAAATAACATCAAAACCATCTAAAAAATGTGCTTTGGATGTTTTAGCAAACAATGTCCAAATGCCACTTTATGCCATTTTTGGGGGGACATTTTTCTCTTGAAAATGAGTCCCATAATCATTTAAATGAAAGCGGCATGGACAAACACAAACCTGCTAGCTTTATTACTTCGGCTATCCAGAAGACTTTGGTAGGAAGGTTGCAGTCTGTATTTGGAACTTCCACCCTCACACCTTCTGATATATCACCCCAGCAATTTGCCATGGGCACCTATTATGTTACAAAGCACATTCATTGCAGTCCAAAGCACTTCATTGCAGTCCAACAAAATCTCTTTCAAAGCAGCAGCCTGGTTATCAAGAAATATTACCCAATATATGCACAGCACTACACAGGAAGGACAGCAAAGTAAAAGCAACGAATAGGCATTTTTACCTTCTCTGGCTTCCTCTTCTCTGCCAGCGAGGACCCATCAGTGAAAAGCTGAAGCATTTAGTAAGCCCCTGCTGGCAGATGCTAATCAGTCACATAAGTAAGAATGAAAAGTTCCCAGGAAACGCTCAACAAAATCAGGGTTTTTAAGCATTTATATAGTTGACTAGGTTAGAAAATGGACATCCACATCAGCTTGTTCAAAACTGGCAATGTATTTTTATTTGTGAAAGTGTTTTTTCAAACATATAGTCAGATTTATATAGCAGGAAATAAGACAGACAAGCAGCAAAAGGAGAAATTAAATCTTACCTGCTAATTTATTTTTCTTATAGTCCCTCCAGACTGGCACAAACAGATGGGTTTACGCTCCTCTGCCAGAAGGTGGAGACTGAGAACAAACCGAATTGTATCAGTAGGCTGTGTATTTCCCTTGAGATCAGTCTACAAATAGCCAAGCAGGAACTACTGAACTAGAAACTAGAGACTTTATTCTTTTTTTTAAACCATCAACCTTTGGAGGAAAAAGAGAACACTAGATGCCGCTGCTCTTTTTACTTTTTTTTTAAGTAATACTCTTCAATAAACCATAATATACAAAAAAACATCTCTTAGTACCACCGAGAAAAAAAGCACAGGGCGGGTTCTGTGCCAGTCTGGAAAGACTAAAAGAAAGAAAAATTAGCAGGTAAGATCTAATTTATTTATTTATTTATTTATTTATTTATTTATTTATTTAGATTTATATCCCGTTCTCCCAGTAGCTCAGAACGGTCTACAAGTAAACATACACAGTAGAAGTAATTAGGCAAATAAGATGTACAATAGGTTTAGGTGCTTGGACATACAAAATTGTGCAATATTTATCAGGGTACAAACAATTTTTCAGAGTACAGACAATTTATCAGAGTACAGACTAAGAGAGGACTATACTGAAATTTAGGAGAAGTTAAAGGGGAGAGAAGAGAGAGGTGGGGTTTAAGGGGGGGTGTAGACTGAGGGAGATCTTTAGTTGAAGAGGAGGGTCTTTACCATTTTACGGAATGTCAATAAAGAGTTCTGTTGCCTGAGTTGGGGGGGGAGTTTATTCCAGAGATGTGGGATGAAGTGGCTGTAGGATCGTTTGCGGGCAGTTTCTGAGAGGAGGGACCTTCCAGGGGGAATGCATAGGCGTATTTCTGATTTTGAGCGGAGGGAGCGAGTGGGGGTGTAGATGGGAAGCTTAGATTTTATGTAGGAGGGGGTGGTGGCATAAATTCTCTTGTGGGCTACTGCTAGGGCCTTGAAAGCACAGCGCTGGCTAATTGGGAGCCAGTGTTCAGCGCGGAGTGCTGGGGAGACGGGATCATGGTAGTTGAGGTTGTGTAGGAGGCGGATAGCTGCATTTTGGACACGTTGGAGGCGTTTGAGATTATTTTTGGTTAGTCCATTAAATAGGGAGTTACAGTAATCCATTCTGGAGAGGACATATGCGTAGAGGAGTTGGGCGAGGTCAGGTGTGGAGATGTAGGGTTTGATCCTTTTCAGTTGGCGGAGGTAGTAGAAGGAGGTGGAGATTACTTGGGATATGTGGGCAGATAGGGATAAGTGTCCATCTAAAGTTACTCCTAGGCTGCGTACCTGATCTGTTGCCGTTAGTAGAGTGGAGTCCCATGCTAGGGTAGGACGTGTGAATTTGGTGCTTTTTTTCCTGATCCATAAGAGTTCTGTTTTAGTGGCGTTTAGTTGAAGTTTGTTGTTTGACATCCAAGTTTTCATATCAGAGAGGCAATGTTGGAGGTTAGTAATTTGGGACGATCGGTTCTCGCCTAGTGGGAGGAGCAGCTGGATGTCATCTGCATAAGAGTGGATTTTAATGCTATATTTCTGCGCTATATCAATGACAGGTCTGATGTAGAGGTTGAATAGGAGGGGGGATAGAAGGGCGCCTTGAGGAACACCATATTTGATAGGCTTGGGGCGAGATTTGTGTGTTCCTAGTAGGACAGTCTGGGTCCTTTGATGGAGGAAGGAGGTGATCCATTGGAGGGCTGTGTCCTTGATTCCGAGGTCATAGAGTCTGGATGTGAGGAGGTGGTGGTCAACTGTGTCAAAGGCAGCGCTGAGGTCAAGTAGGACTAGTAGGGCATCACTGCCTTTGTCGAGTATTGCCCAGCTGTCATCAATGATGTCAAGGAGTACTGACTCTGTGCTGTGGCCTTTTCGGAAGCCGGACTGGACAGGGGATAGAGCAGCTTGTTCTTCAATGAAGGGGTGAAGTCGGTGGAGCACAATTCGTTCAAGGAGTTTGGAGACAAATGGGAGGTTGGAGACTGGGCGGTAGTTGCCGGGTTTGTTAGGATCAAGGGTGGGTTTTTTGAGAGTGGGCTTGATAATAGCTGACTTCCAGCTGAGGGGCACAATCCCAGTGGTTAGAGAGGTGTTAATGATGGGGAGGATGGATTCTGCCATGGCGTCTTCTGTGGACAGTAGGAGGCTGGATGGGCAGGGATCGAGGATGGTGTTGGAGGGTTTGAGTTCTCTCAGGGTTTCGAGAACCTCGGCATGAGTGGCCATATGAAATTGGGAGAGAGCGGCGGAGGGTGGGGTATTTGGAATCGGTTGGGGCTGAATAGGAGTGGGTTTGGTGTTGGTGTCAAGATTATCTCGGATGGTTTGTACTTTGGACTGGAAGAAGTCCGAGAGAGTCTCGCTATCAAGTTCTGTTTGGTTGTTGTGACTTTTTCTTTGGGCGCTGGTGAAGAGTTGGTTTGTGAGGGTGAACAATTGTTTGGATCTAGACGGGGCAAGTTGTAGGAGGTGAGAGTAGTAGGTCTTTTTTGCTTCTAGGATGGCAGCTTTGTAGGTGATGGATATGTTATTCCAGTGGGCTTTGGTTTCCGAGTTCGGGTGTTTGACCCAGATCCTTTCTGCTTTCCTCAGCGATCGTTTTATGGATCTGAGGTCACTGGTGTACCAGGGAGCAGGTGCTTTGTTGGTGATTATTTGGGTTGTTTTTGTCTTGGCGAGGCTATTATAGAGGGATTGGATGTTGGAGTGCCATGCGGAGGCTGCCTGGTCAATGGAGTGGGGATGTTGGGTGCAGGTATCATTTAGGGTGCGAATGCCTGCGGCCATGGCTGGAGGGCTGACTGAGTTAGGGAGTTGACGTAGGGTGGGAGGGGTAGGGTCTTTACGCGGGGCTAGGGTAGTTTCGAGTGGGAGTTCGAATTCAATGAGGTGGTGGTCTGACCATGGTACTGGTGTGGTGGTATAAGTTGTTTGTTGGGGCTCTGCAGTTGGGTCACTGAGGGTGAAGAGCAGGTCTAGGATGTTGCCTGCTGAGTGCGTGGGGGTGGTTATAGCCTGATGAAATCCCAGGTCGGTGAGGGAGGAGAGGAAGTTGTCAATTTGTCCTGAGGTGTTGGGGTAGTCTGGGAAATTGAAATCTCCCAGGATGGTCACGTGTTTGTGTGAGATGGATAGTTCAGTGATGAATTCGAGGAGGGTCTCTAGGGTATCTGCTGGGGAGCTAGGGGTTCTGTAGAGGAGTATGAAGGCAATTTTGTGTTTGTGGCCTATGGTGAACGCAAGTGCTTCTAGGGAGGGAATATTGATGGAGTTTATCAGTTTAGGTGTGGCGGAGGTCTTGACAATGGTAGTCACTCCACCTCCTTTCCCAGAGGTGCGTGAACAGGCTAGGGCCTGGTAGCCTGGAGGACATAGTTCGCCTAGTGTTATCCCATCATTGTCTTGGAGCCAGGTTTCAGTGATCATGAGGGCGTCCCAAGTCTTGTCACAGATGAGGTCGTGTAGGAGGAAGGATTTGTTGTTAACTGATCTTGCATTGATGAGTGCCAGTTTGAGTGTATTGCTGGAGGGGGCTTGTTGGGAGGGAAGAATGGGGATGAGGTTGGCAGGGTTTCTGGTATGGCATTTTTTAGGTCGTGAAGAGAGATCACCGTATCTGCCTTGGCCTGTAATTATGGGAATGGTGAAGTATAGTGTTGTAAGGAGTGTAGGGGACGTGGTGGAAGTGGGGGTGGCTGGGAGGGTGGTTTGAAAAGTGGTGGGAGGGGGGGCGGGGAAGGTGGTGGCTTGAAGAGTTGAGGGCATGGCAGGAAGGGGAATTGGGTGTTGGGTCGGATGGAATTCAGGAGAGTCTCCCTATCAAGTGCTGGCTAAGTCCTACTGTTGTAGCTAAGCCAGGAGAGGCTTGGGCAATAGATGACTAACAGGAAAGATTGCGCAGCCAAGGTTTGTGTGTAGCCCAAGGATGTGCTGGGGGGGGAAGTAGGGGCAACAAAAGTGAATACTGGTAAACCTTTGGCAATAATACAGTTTGGCATTAAGCAAAAGCATAAACAGTAATAGAATTTGGCATCTAAACAAGAGCATAGAAAAAAGAGCATAGACAGTAATGAAATTTGGCACTAAACAAAAATATAGTCAGGAATAAAATTGGAATTGGGCGGAATCCGGGTTGGGAGGGTTAAACAGGGGAGAGCTGTGAGAGCAGGAACGGTGGTCTGACAGCCCTGAACACAGGGCAAAAGAAGAGGAGTGAGCTGGTGGGCGGAGCTAAGCCCGATGTCACGCTGTGCTGCAGAGTCGGGCTGAGGAAGGAGGGACAAAATGGAAGCCTTCTTCCTCCTTCCTTTGCCTGCAGAAGAGCAGGAACGGTGGTCTGACGGCCCTGAACACAGGGCAAAAGAAGAGGAGTGAGCTGGTGGGCGGAGCTAAGCCCGATGTCACGCTGTGCTGCAGAGTCGGGCTGAGGAAGGAGGGACAAAATGGAAGCCTTCTTCCTCCTTCCTTTGCCTGCAGAAGAGCAGGAACGGTGGTCTGACGGCCCTGAACACAGGGCAAAAGAAGAGGAGTGAGCTGGTGGGCGGAGCTAAGCCCGATGTCACGCTGTGCTGCAGAGTCGGGCTGAGGAAGGAGGGACAAAATGGAAGCCTTCTTCCTCCTTCCTTTGCCTGCAGAAGAGCAGGAACGGTGGTCTGACGGCCCTGAACACAGGGCAAAAGAAGAGGAGTGAGCTGGTGGGCGGAGCTAAGCCCGATGTCACGCTGTGCTGCAGAGTCGGGCTGAGGAAGGAGGGACAAAATGGAAGCCTTCTTCCTCCTTCCTTTGCCTGCAGAAGAGCAGGAACGGTGGTCTGACGGCCCTGAACACAGGGCAAAAGAAGAGGAGTGAGCTGGTGGGCGGAGCTAAGCCCGATGTCACGCTGTGCTGCAGAGTCGGGCTGAGGAAGGAGGGACAAAATGGAAGCCTTCTTCCTCCTTCCTTTGCCTGCAGAAGAGCAGGAACGGTGGTCTGACGGCCCTGTCCCTCCAGACAGACACAGATGGATGGGATGTACCAAAGCAGTGCCCATGATGGGTGGGAGCCCTGAAGGTCCGTAACAAGAACCCGTTTGCCAAAAACTGCATCCTGACGCACCTGAATGTCAACCCGGTAATGACGCACATAGGAATGTAGAGAAGACCAAACAGCAGCTTTACAAATATCCACCAGGAGCAGAGTTTTTCTCAAAGTGCTAAGGTTGGGCACCCTCTTATATACTATTGAAATTTGTGGTACGTCATCTCTCCAATCTCCAATACTTGGTCAGAACATTTCCATATAAGGACTATTACAGACAAAAAAATTACTGAGCTTTGAAACAAAAATTACAGAAAAAGTTAGGTACATTTCTGTAAAGAAAATAATAAACAGCTTATAAAGAACTAAAATATGTATTGGAAAATCATATATGTGCTCTTAAAAGAATAAATTAAAAAAAAATCTCTGACACTATTATGTTAGTGTAGTGAAGCTAACAGTTTACCAAAGAAATGCAAAACTTGTTTCTTTTAGAAAGAGAAAATATCTTATAATCACTGCCTTTTTTTAGGCAGGCAAAAGATCCTTATTCTAAAAAACACCCAGAAAAGATTCCAAAAATATGCATTATTAAATAGAGACAATAATTTTACTTTTAGAAAAAGATATGAAGATATATTTTAAGAGCATCATGTCTCTTTGATCCTTCTGAGGAATGCTGATAGCTGTTGTCAGCAACCTGCATTTCTCTCTCATGCTAAGCAGAGCAACAGAGACCAATTTGATATAATATAATAAAACAAGGAAAATGCCTCCCCTTGAACACATTCTAAATCAACTAATCAAATATTCTCACACTAAGAGAGAAAAGAACAGTATGCATGGAGAACTCTGTGGCTATCCAACTTTTGCGACTCCTTCTGCTCCAAAGATCCTATCAGACTATCCGAGACCGGAAGGGAAACTGATTCACATGAAAAGGGGAAAGGTCTTTCAGGAGAAAGGAAGGAACGGGCCGCAGAACTACATGCTCCCTAGAAAATTCCAAGAAGGGAGTGAAACAAGAAAATGCTTGCAATTCCGACACACGTCTTGCAGAAGTAATAGCTACAAGAAACACCAATTTCAAAGCAAGGTCTTTCATTGTGCAAGAATTCAAGGGCTCAAATGCAGGACAAACCAACACCGACAGAACCAAATTGAGATCCCAAGCCAGAACTAAAGGTTGAATCGGCGGTTGAAGGAGCTTCACCGCTCTTAGAAACAGACGACATCAGGAAGAGGTGACAAAAGCCATCCTTGCACTAAACCTCTAAAGGACGCCAAGGCCACAAATTGAACCTGTAAAGAGGACTAGGCAAGGCCTCTCTCTAGGCCATCCTGCAAGAAATCCAGGATATAAGGTAAAGAGGTGCGAAGAGGAAATACCCCACAAGTGCGAAGAGGAAACACCCCACCAATCCTCAAAGAGGCATTAGATGCACACATAAGCACTTGAGGTCGAAAACTGAAAATACCCCAAGAGAGTAGAGATCACCTTATCCAAATATAAACCAAAATGCCCTCTTTGACCAAGGCTGCCGCCACAACCACCATAATCTTTGAGAAGGTACGCGGAGCCGTGGCAAGGTCAAATGGAAGCGCACAGAACTGATAATGCCTTCCCAAAATTGCAAAGTGAAGGAACTGCTGGTGAGATTCTCGGATTGGAATGTATAGATATACCTCCATCAGATCAAGGGAAGTCAGGAATTCCCCTGGTTGGACCGCAAGAACCACGGACCTGAGAGTCTCCATATGAAAGGAAGGCATCTGAAGCGCCCAGTTCACCCTCTTGAGATCCAGAATGGGACGAAGGGATCCCTCTTTCTTGAGAACCACAAAGTTTTTTTTATTTTTTATTTCTTTATTCATTTTTAAATTTACATCAAGTGTATAGTAAATATCAAACAATTATAATACAACATCACTTGAAAAATCTTCAATATCATACACCAAGAAGATTTAACCCCCACCCCCCTCCCAAATTCATATACAACTAATATATACCTCATGAAAATAATATCTTAAGACAATCAAATATATACAATCAAATAATATATACCGCAAAGTGAATGGAGTATCTCCTGATGCAGATCTTGTGGGGTGGTACCAGAATCACTGCCTTGAGATCCAGCAATCTCTGTAAAGTCTGTCGAAATGCCTGTTTCTTCCAGACAGACCGACAAGGAAAGGTGAGAAAAATATCTGGCAAGGGCCAGTCAAACTCATGAGCATAACCGTCATGGACCACCTTTGTAATCTTGGTCCACCCCGGTAAAAGTCTCTTAACCTGGCCACTACTTGAATCAGGAGAAGGACCTGAATGCTGTCATTGCGCTGGACGAGAGGAGGAGAGGCCGGAAGATTCAAGGCATCCCTAGTGTGCGCCCTGAAAGGACTGAATCCGCTGGTAAAAGCAACCTCTGTAGGAAGAAGAAGATACTCTACCAGGATGATAACAGTAGGACTCCCGAAGGATATTCCTAGCCCAAACCTCCTCTACCAGACTGCATTAGGTTGTCTTCTGGCAAACGACAGACCTTGGGGTCCCCTAAACTCTGAACCAGCTTATAAAGTTCAACTCCAAAGAGAAAGGAACCCTTAAAGGGAAAACAACTGAGTTTAGACTTCAAGGCAGAATACGCTGACCAACCATGAAGCCACAAAGTCTGTCTAGTAGCCACTCCCAAGGCCATAGACTAGCTGAAGCTTGCAACAATCATACATGGCGTCTGACAGATAAGATACTAACTCAATCTTTGCTAGCTCCTGATCCACAAGAAACCAATCATTGGACTCCCTATCAAGAAGGCCTGGGATAGGCATGTGGGATCTCTCAGAGAAAGAGATAATGGTTCTATGGATGGCAAGACTAGATGGGCCATCTGGCCTTTATTTGCCATGTTTGGCCCAGAAGAAGCAGGCTCTGGCCACCAAACCACCACAAATGGCCACTTGAATTGTCAAGTCTGCTAAAACTCTGCTTTAGAAGAAATTCCATCCACTGGACTTGGGGGCCAAACCCCCTTCCACCAGCACCATGTGCCACTTAGCAATGGCCAAAACCACTGCATTTACCACTGGAGGACACAAGGACAGTGGTGTACCTAGCATATGTGACACCCGGGGCCCATCATTTTTTGACACCCCCCCATCTGTACGAAAAACATGATTTTTAGTAACAAGCCACACGTCACACATGAGTACGTACGAAAAGGCAGCATCTTACATATTGCAGTGAGCAGTACAACATCAATACACCCATTGTAAAACTAAAGAAGCCAGACTAGTACAGATCAATCCTACACCGTCAATCCTAACAGAAAACCATGTCTTTCAAATACAGAACACAGAAAACACCTTCGCCTAGTATGGAATATGTCACCACAAACTAACCTTCCCCTTTTACAAAACTGTAGTGTGGATTTTAGCCACGGTGGTTAAAGCTCCGACGCTCATAGAATTCTGAACACGGCTGGCACTAAAAAACGCTCCACAGTTTTGTAAAAGGGGGGATAAAATAGAAATACATAGACAAAGGTTAAATTGAATCAGCAAGAAGCTGCACTCTGCATACAATGAACATAAAAACATAAGCACTGCCTCTGCCGGGTCAGACCAGGGGTCCATCGTGCCCTGCAGTCCGCTCCCGCAGCAGCCCCCCAGGTCCATGACCTGTAAGTGATCCTTTACCTAAATCTTTATTCCCTAATCATTTAATATCCTGTATAGTAAACTCTCTATCTATACCCTTCAATCCCCTTCTCCTCAGGAAATCATCTAATCCCTTTTTGAAACCCAATATCGTACTCTGTCCTATAACCTCTTCTGGAAGCATATTCCAGGTGTCTACCACCCTCTGAGTAAAGAAGAACTTCCTAGCATTTGTTCTGAATCTGTCTCCTTTCAATTTTTCTGAATGCCCTCTTGTTTTTGTTGTCCCCGCTAGTCTGAAGAATCCCTCTCCACCTTCTCTATGCCTTTCTTGATCTTATAAGTCTCTATCATATCCCCTCTAAATCTCCGCTTTTCCAGGGAAAAGAGCCCCAGCTTCTCTAGCCTTTCAGCATATGAAAGGTTTTCCATGCCTTTTATCATTCTTGTTGCTCTTCTCTGGACCCTCTCGAGTATCGCAATATCCTTCTTAAGGTACAGCGACCAGTATTGGATGCAGTACTCCAGATGCGGGCGCACCATCGCCCGATACAGTGGCAGAATAACACCATAGAAACAGTGACACATGTCTCCTAAAGCAATAAATAAATAGAAATTTTTTTTCTACCTTTGTCTTCTCTGGTTTCTGCTTTCCTCATCTTCTTGTTACTCTCTTCCTTCCATCCACTGTCTGCCATCTCTCTGCCCCTATATGGCATCTTCTCTCCTTCTATGCCCCTTCCAGAAACTATATGCCTCCCCCTTCCATCTCTCCTTTCACCCACATTGGTCTGGTATCTCTCTCCTCTCCTTCCCTCTCCTCTGCAATCTCTTTCTTCCCTCATTTTCTTTTTCAGTTTATTTTCTGAATCCATCTAGATTACGTTCTTACTACCCTCTCATCAATTTCCTTTTTTACTGTCTACCTACAGCTCGCCACCTCTTTCCCTCACCCCCTCCAGTATTTCCCTAACTCAATCCTTTTCCCCCCATCATGTGCTCTCCTTTTATTTATCCCCTTCCTTCCATCATGTGCCCTCTTTCTCTACCCCTTCCATCTAGCTAAAGAAGCACTGCCTGGTCTTTGCAGTCCCCAGTTATGTTTCTAGCAGGATATATATTTCAAATCTGATATATTCTAATGACAAAATAGAAATAAAATGATTTTTTCTACCTTTTGTTGTCTCTGGTTTCTGCTCCAGCGTCTGCCCTGTCTCTTCAATCCAGCACCTTCCAGAAACTGTGTCTCCCCCCTGCCATCTCTCCTCTAGACCCCCCACCTTTGGTCTGGCATCCATCATCTTCCCTCTGTTCCCTCATGGTCTGGCATCTTTCTCCTTTCATCTCTCTTTCCCTCCCCCCTGTGGTTTTTAGCATCTCTCTCTTCTCATTTCCTCCGCTCAGATCTAATATCTCTGTCTCCTTCCCCGTTCTCTGCCATCTCTCTCTCCTCTCTCTCTTCCCTTTCCTTCTCTGGTCTTCCTTTTTTATTTTCTGCCTTCGTCTAAATTAAATTCTTTCTTACTACGCAGTCCTCAGTTTCCCTCTTTTCACTGTGTCTACCCACAACATGCCACCCCTTTCCTTCACCCCTCCACTATCTCACTAACTCTATCTTCTTCCTCCATCCAGCATATGTCCTTTTTCTTTATCCCTCCTTCCAACCAGTATGTGTTCTCTTTCTCCACTTCTATTCAGCATTTGCTCTTCCTTCTCCCCACTTCCATCATCTGACCTCTTCTCTCTCCTCTTTCTACCCACTTCCATCATCAGCCCCCTTCTCTCAATCTCTCCATCCACCACAGGCCCATCTTTCTCCCTTCCTCACCTTTCCGATTTTGGCAACAAGATCTGCAACGCCCCCCACCCTTTTCCTTCACCCTTCCACTATCTCACTAACTCTATCTTCTTCCCCCATCCAGCATGTCCTTTTTCTTTATCCCTCCTTCCATCCAGTATGTGTTCTCTTTCTCCACTTCCATTCAGCATTTTCTCTCCCTTCTCCCCACTTCCATCATCTGCCCTCTTCTCTCTCCCCACTTCCATCATCTGCCCCTTCTCCCCACTTCCATCATCCGCCCTCTTCTCTCGCCCCCTTCTCTCCACTTCCATAATCCGCCCTCTTCTCTCTCCCCTTCTCTCAACTTCCATCATCTGCCCTCTTCTCTCTTCCCCTTCTCTCCACTTCCATCATCTGCCCTCTTCTCTCTCCCTCTTCTCTCCACTTCCATCATCTGCCCCCTTCTCTCAATCCACCACAGACCCATCTCTCTCCCTTCCTCTCACCTTTCCGATTTTGGCAACAAGATCGTCAAAGTCCCCCCCCCACGATGACACTTAAGATCGGCAATGGGCCTCCTTCTACCCCCGGCATCAACAGAACTTCAGATCGGCAACGTGGTGCTCAGTCCAAAGCTTCCCTCTGATAAGCTTCCTGTTTCCGCTCAGGCAGTTCAGTCAGAGGGAAGCTTTTGACTGAGGACCGCGTTGCTGATCTGAAGTGCTGTTGATGACGGGGGTAGAAGGAGGCCCGTTGCCGATCTTAAGGGTCATCGCAGGGGGGCATTGCCGATAATGAATTGTGTCGCGGGGGGACCGCTGATGCCGCTCATCGCCGTTGCAGCCCAGACACTGCAGATGGCCCCAATGCGATCTTGCCGCCCTGCGCGGACCAGCACCGGATGACCCGGATCTGGCCGGCTGTGCACCCCCCCAAGGCGTGCACCCGGGGTGGACTGCCCCCTCCTTGGTACACCACTGCACAAGGAGTCCCTATCTGCATCAGGAATAGGATACAAATGGGTCATAGAAAAGGCGTAGAAAAGCCAGTAGAAAAGGCGTGTCTGGGACCTTCCATTGTGTGCACAATATCATGGATATCTTGATGAATGGGAAAAGACTGCAAGGCTGCCCAAATTTCCTGGAGAAAGGGTCCACCACCACCTAGTAGATGACAGCAGATAAAGACCCGAATGGTCTATCCAGACTGCCCAACCTGATTCAATTTAATTTTTTTTTTCTTAGCTCTTTCTGGGCAAGAATCCAAAGCTCTACCCGGTACTGTGCTTGGGTTCAACTGCCGAAATCTCTGTTAAAACCTACTCCAGCCCATCTACACCCTCCAAGCCACTGAAGCCCTCCCCAGCCCATCCATCACCAAATGGCCATACACAGACACAGACCATGCAAGTCTGCCCAGTACTTGCCTTAGTTCAATATTTAATATTATTTTCTGATTCTAGATCCTCTGTGTTCATCTGTGTTCATCCCACGCTTCTTTGAACTCAGTCACTGTTTTACTCTCCACCACCTCTCTCCGGAGCGCATTCCAGGCATCCACCACCCTCTCCGTAAAGTAGAACTTCCTAACATTGCCTTTGAATCTACCACCCCTCAACCTCAAAGTATTTCCTCTGGTTTTACCATTTTCCTTTCTCTGGAAAAGATTTTGTTCTACGTTAATACCCTTCAAGTATTTGAACGTCTGAATCATGTCTCCCCTGTCTCTCCTTTCCTCTAGGGTATACATATTCAGGGCTTCCAGTCTCTCCTCATACGTCTTCTGGCACAAACCTCCTATCATTTTCGTCGCCCTCCTCTGGACCTGAGGGGCCTTCTTAGAGTCTTCCTCAAAATGCAGGATAGAGGACACCTAAAGAATGTGCTCTTGCAGCTCTTCTCAGTGCAAACTATGTACTACCAAAGCATCCTTACCTGCGGGCAGCTCCGACTCCCAGCCGTCTGCATTGTCCACCCCCTGAGGATCAAGCAGGTCACCAGAGAGAACCAGATCTTCATTAGGAGAAACACTGTCTGCTAAAAAAGTTTCATCCTCCCAAGAGAAACGCTGCCACTTAGTTGGAGAAGGGGATGGAGGCGAAGAAACCACGGGACCAGAGGGAGCTGCCACCCCTGAGAAACCTGAGAACACTAGAGAATGCGCAGTGATGCCAGCTGAGTGCATGCAATAAGCTTTGTACAGGGCAAGCACAAAATCAGGTGCAAACCCCACAGCTGAAATAGTCACGCTCCACTCCCAAGGAAGACGCCTGCAAGACTGTTCCTGTCTCTCTAATCTAGGTGGGAGCTCAGCAGAAGACTCAGTTAAGATGGCAGAGTTTCCCGTGAGTAAAGAAGAGGCCTGAGAACACAAAGCTGCTGTAAGAGAATCCCCAGAAAGCCCTGATGTGACGGCAGGGAAATCCTCAGTGCCTGTGGTGGTAAGGGAACCCCGATACTCCTCACTGCCAGCTGGCGCATCTGTCAGGGAATCCCCCGTACATGCGGAAGCAAGGGAACCCCAGACATCTCCACTACTGGCCGACTCTTCCTTCGTGGCTGCTGGGGAACCCCCTTTGATAGTTGGCAGGTCTGCCTGTGAAGCAACCCGGCAGAGGATTCTACTTTGCATGGCTGCAAGCAAAAAATATGCATATTCCGGCTTCAGCGGGAGCAAGCAGAGCACTTCTTCAGCTGAGATGTGCTCATTGCAAACCGCCATGTGGTAGGCCTCACCTCAAACGACCTGGTAGGAAGGAAAGTACAAATAAAAAACTTCCCTTCAGAATGGCCCTTTTTTTTTTTTTTTAATATAAACTTAATTTAAAAGAGCAGACCACACAAGCTCTCCAAGCTATAGTCGCTGCCCAATGCAGAGGTGTACAGCTGAGGCATCATTAAGACAAGAAAAAAAAAGATGGGGAGGTGGGGGAGGGACTCGGCTGACCAAGTGTGGCACCCCTGAGATGCAGAAGGGACCCCCACAGGATCCTACCTCTGTCCAGGCAAAAAAGGGCCAGTAAAGGCCGTTGTCTATCCCCTCCAACAGAGGAATCGCCCTATCTCTTAACCAAGGTCCTAAACAGGACTGCACAGGACTCCATCTGCTGAAGGCTGAGAACAGACTAATCTCAAGGGGACTGTACAGCCTACTTATACTACTAATACAGTTCAGTTTGTTCTAAGTCTCCACCTGCTGGCAGAGCAGCATAAACCTATCCGTCATAGAAACATAGAATATGACAGCAGAAAAGGGCCGGCGGCCCAACAAGTCTTCTCACTCATGAACCCTCCCTCAGCAAATTTGCCAGTCTGTGCCAGTCTGAAGGGAAGCTAAAGAAGGAGAAATTAGGTTCTTACCTGCTAATTTACTTTCTTTTAGCTTCTCCAGACCAGTAGAGGTTAATCTTTACGAATGGGTATATATCCAATCATGACCAGCAGGTGGAGACTGAAAACAAAACTGTGGGACAGTATATAATATACTCCCTTCTCTATTTACATCAGTCTGCCGAATAGCCAAGCAGAACTAAGAACTGGAAACAGAAATAAACAATACTCCGAACAGGAGTAGCAACTAACATACCCAAATGCTGTTGGAAAATGCAGAGGAGAAATACCAGAAGGAAAATGTCCCCACAGCTCGCCAGCTAAGCCAGCCGAGCCACAGCCGCTGTTCTTTAATTCTCCCCGGCCCTAGAAAAATACTAGAACCCGCAGCAAAAAACAAAAACTGCCCGCGAAACAGCCCCAACAACAACAGACAGGGTGGGGACCTCTACTGGTCTGGAGAAGCTAAAAGAAAGTAAATTAGCAGGTAAGAATCTAATTTCTCCTTCTTTAGCACTCTCCAGACCAGTAGAGGTTAATCTTTACGAATTGTATGGGGACGTACCAAAGCAGTCCCTCACACAGGCGGGACCCCCGAAGGGCTGACACCAGAACACACACACCGAACACCGCGTCCTGACGCGCCAGAACATCTACCCGAAAGAGTCTGACAAAGGAATACAAGGAAGACCAAACCGCAGCCTTACAAATGTCCACTGGAGGCACGAGCGACGACTCAGCCCAAGAAGCCGCCTGACCCCGAGTAGAATGAGCTTTGAGAAACTCCGGAACGGGCTGCTGCCCCAGAAGAGAAGCGGAAGCAATAGTCTCCTTGATCTAGCATGCAATAGTAGCCTTAGAAGCGCCAGCCCCCCTAAGAGGACCAATCAGAAGGACAAAGAGATGATTTTATTTCCTGATCTCCTGGGTCCGCTGCACATAAGAGCGAAGGACCCGACCAACATCCAACTTGCGCAGCTGTCTTTGCTCAGAAGAGCCCTCCCAACTACCCAAGACCGGGAGGACCACAGATTGATTGACATGAAAAGGAGAAACTACTTTCGGCAGAAAAAGAAGGAACAGGCCTCAAGACAACCTGCTTCCTAGAAAACTCCAAGAAGGGAGCCCTACAAGAGAAAACCTGTAGCTCAGAAACACGCCTAGCGGAAGAAATGTCCACCAAAAAGACCGTCTTCAGAGTAAGGTCCTTCAAAGAGCAGCCGCCCAACGGTTCGAAGGGCGGGTGCATCAGAATAGAGAGAACCAGACTGAGATTCCAAGAGGGAACAGAGGGCCGCACGGGAGGCCTGAGCACCTTGGCCGCCCGCAAAAAGCGAATCACATCAGGAATGGCTGTCAAACGCTGACCTGTCACAAACCCCCGAAAGGCTGACAAGGCCACAAGCTGAACCCGGAGAGAAGCCGAAGCCAGGCCTCTATCCAGGCCATCTTGCAAGAACTCTAGGATGTTAGGCACAGAAACGCGAAGAGAGACCACTCCCCGCACCTGGCACCACCCCTCAAAGAAGTGCCAAATCCACACAGAAGCCTGAGAGGTAGAAAGCCTCCAGGACCTCAAGAGTGTAGAAATCACCCTATCTGAATACCCCTTCTTACCAAGGCGACCCCTTTCAAAAGCCAAGCCGTAAGACAGAAGGGAGACGGGTCGAACATGGGAATGGGACCCTGCGTCAGAAGGTCGTCCAAGGGAGGCAGAGGAAGAGGATCCGCCACCAGTGTGTCACCAGATCTGCGTATCACGGATGTCGAGGCCAATCTAGAGCCACCAGAACCACCAGACCCGGATGGCGAACAATGCGGAGAAGAACTCTGCCCACTAATGGCCATGGAGGGAACATGCACAACAGCCCCCCTGTTGGCCATGGTTGAACCAGAGCATCCAGACCCTCGGCCAGTCCATCCCTGCGACGACTGAAGAAGCGGAACACCTCGGCATTGCCACTCGTGGCCATCAGGTCCATCAGGGACTGACCTCAAGCCTGCACTATCAACTGAAAAGCCACGGGGCTGAGACACCACTCTCTGGAATCTAAGATGTGACTGAGGAAGTTCGCCTGAACATTATCCACCCCGGCCATGTGAGAGGCCGAGAGGTCCAGAAGGTGTGACTCCGCCCCAAAGCATGAGCCGAGCCGCCTCCCCCGCCACCTGAGCGCTCTTTGTACCCCAACAATTGACATAAACCACCGCTGTGGCATTGTCAGACAGGACTCTGACCAACTTGCCCATCAAGAGGGAGCGGAAGGCTAACAGCGCCAGAGGGACGGTTCTAGTCTCCAACACGTTGATCGACCAGGACGCCTCCTCCATGGACCAGGTGCCCTGAACTGAGTGACCTAGACACTGAGCCCCCCCAACCGAGGAGACTGGCATCTGTGAGAAGCACCGTCCACTGCGATAGATCCAGACTTATCCTCTGGACTAGATGAGAGGTCTGGAGCCACCAATGAAGACTGCAGCGCGCCAAGCCTCACAGAGGGACAGGGACCTCCAAACTGTGCTCTGGGGTGACCATCTACGGAGCAGAGCATACTGAAGAGACACATGTGGGCCCGCGCCCACCTCACAACATCCAGGAACGTTGCCATCGACCCCAAGACTTGGAGGAAATCCTGCGCCCGAGGACACCGGGACGCCAAAAGAAGGCGAATCTGAGATTGCAATTTGCTTACCCGGACCTCTGGAAGGAAGACCTTCCCCAAGGAGGTGTCGAACAGAACCCCAAGGTACTCCAGATGCTGAGCGGGGACCAACCGACTCTTGGAAAGGTTGACCACCCAGCCCAGTGACCGGAGAAACTCAACCACCCGAGCCATAACTCGGGCGCTCTCCTGCAACGACTTCGCCCGAATCAACCAGTCATCCCAGTAGGGGTGCTCCAGAATGCCCTCCGACTGCAATGCCACCGTGACGACCACCATCAACTTGGTGAACGTCCGGGGAGTCGTGGCCAGGCCCAAGGGAAGCACACAGAACTGATAGTGCAGACCCAACATCGCAAAGCAAAGAAAGAGCTGAGGAGAGGTCCGAATGGAAACAGGCAAGTAGGCCTCCATCAGAGCGAGAGAAGTCAGGAACTCCCCCGGCTGAGCCGCCAGAAGGACAGACTGCAGTGTGTCCATGCGAATAAAAGGGAATTCTGAGAGTCCTGTTGACCTCGGTTTAAACCAAGGATGGGCCGAAAGGTCCCCTCCCTTTAGGGCCCCACAAAGGAAATGGCGTACCAGCCGATACCGCACTCCTGAGGGGACACTGGACAACTGCTTTGAGATCTAGCAAACGCTGAAGGGTCTGGCGAAAGGCTAGCGTCTCCCATGCCACCTGACATGGAGAGGCTAGATATGATCCGGCAGAGAGCGGGCAAAATTCAAGTACATAACCGTCCGGCACCACCACCGGGACCCACTGATCGTACGTGATCTCGGCCCACTTGGGAAACAAGTTGCGAAGCCGGGCACCCACGGGAACCAAAGGGGGCGCCGGCAAAGAGCCATCGTGCAGGACGGGCAGCAGGGGAACCGGGAGGGAATTCCCAGCCCCCCGACGGGCCCCCTGAAAGGACTGCATGCGCTAAGCCAACCGACCCCGGGGAAAAACCGGAAGCCTGGAAAGAAGCAGTCCCATGCCCCAGGCGAAACTTGCGAAATTCCCGCAGACACCCCTGGGCAATGCCAACCCGAGACGCCGGGCGGGCACGGTCCTCAGGCAGACGGGGCACCTCAGAGTCCGTCAGAGTCTGAACCACCGGATCTAAGTCCTCTCCAAACAAAAACAACCCCCGAAAAGGAAATTTTGGGAAGTTCAGTTCTGGATGCGGCAACCGCCGACCAAGCGCGAAGCCACAAGGTACAGCGTGCGGCCACCAAAAGTCCCAGACTTAGCTGCACCAAGTCACAAAGAACAACCGAGAGGAACGAGGCAGTCATCTCAATCTTCACCACCTCCTGATCCACTAAGGACCAGTCATCAGACTCACGATCCAGGACACGCTCAGACCACCGAAACACGGTGCGAGCCACCAGCCCCACACAAATAGCCGCCTGGACCCCAAGGCAGAGACATCAAAATTATACTTAGAAGTGTCTCTAATGTACGCTCCTCAGAGACCCTAATTGCAGAACCGTCCATAACAGGCACGGTATGCCGCTTAGTAAGTGCCGAGACCACCGCGTCCCCCATTGGCGAAATTAAGGTAGCCCTATCCCCCTCCGGGATGGGATACCCATGAGCCAAGGCGCATACCAAACGAAACGGCGCCCGTAGGCCACTGCGCCAGCACAAAATCCCAAAAATCCTGACGCACAGGAAAAGAGCGGGAAACAGGACAGACCCCCTGAAGCAGAGGGGCCCCCATACGCGGGGTATCCGGTGGCGCAACTTCAAAAATGCAGCACCAAGGAGACCTGCTACATCAGGTCTAAAAACTCATCCCTCTGAATAAAAAGCGCACCACGGACGCATCTGCTCTGGAAGACGGGAAACCTGCCGCCCCGCTGCCAGCGGGCGTCCCCTCTAGAGGATCCTGGAAGCCCGCCAAAGCGGCCAGGTCCTCAATCATGCCAACACGCTCCTCCGACCACCAATTTGCAATCCAAGCCCCCCCGCGAGCGCTTAGATGAGGGAGGAGGAAGAGGGGATGCCAAACGAAAAGAGGGAGGCAAAGCCATAGGGGGCGCGGAGGGAAACCACCCCCGAAACCCCCCAGGTGCATGTGGGACCCCCAATTATCTGCACAAAGAAAGAAATTAAATTGGGGGCAAAAAACCCTTGGGGCTCCCCAGGGACTCCCTGCCCCAGCAGGGGTCTTTGCTGAAACCTGCCCCTGTGTTTGCAATACAGGGGGAAGGTCACCTGAGGTTGCAGACAAAATGGAGGGGCCAGACAGAGAAAATGGCGAAGTTCCCGCCAAAAAAGCTCCCTCCATGGCCTGTAGCGGCTGAGAAGCCTGAACAGTCCCAGCCGCTAAAACAGGCAAGTCGGCATCAGCTGTCAAAAAAATCAGCTGAGAGGGAATCCTTCGGGGAATCCCTCTGTGGGCGGTTGGGGAAGACCGGGCTTCCCCACTGCTCCCAGTCGACTCGCGAGGCACCATCGGCGGGGAGCTCTGGGCGCCTGCAGCCGCTGCCGACGGAGCTCCACCACCTCACTGTCCCAAACTACCGAGTTCAGTCCGGCCGCGAGTGCCTCGCGGCTGGACCGAATTGTGTCCCACTCCCCCGGAGAAGGGCACAATTGCTCCATACGCGACCTAGCTAGAAACAAAGTGCCAGTTAGATGAAAAAAATACAGTAAAAAACAGCAAACTGACAGGGAAGCAACCCTGCAGACTGGCACTACCTCAGGATTTATTTTTTTTTTTACAGAACAGACTCCACAGGCTCTCGAAGCAATATGCCTTGCTTGATTTAGGGGGCAAGGCTTACTGCTGAGGCTTCTCTAAAAAAATGTGGAGAGGTGGAGGAAGTGGGGGGAGGGACCCCGCTCGAGACCCGCCGGGTTTGACACCCCCGAGGTCGGACGGACCCCCAAACAGGGCCCGCCCAAGCTCCATCCGGCCAAAAACAGGGACTAGAAACCCCCTAAACAAATTCCAACAGCCCTACCAAGGGAGATGGATACAGATCACTCAACACCTGCTGGAGACTGAAAGAAGACTGATGTAAATAGAGAAGGGAGTATATTATATACTGTCCCACAGTTTTGTTTTCAGTCTCCACCTGCTGGTCATGATTGGATATATACCCATTCGTAAAGATTAACCTCTACTGGTCTGGAGAGTGCTAAAGAAAGTGCTTTTAAATTTTGTTTGTGCTTTTAATGTTACTATGTTTGTTTAATATTTTATGTATGTATGGCTGTAATCTTAGTTTTTAGGCAGATTATAAGTCTTTTAAATAAATAAAAAAAGGTACACTGCCCAAGGAGTCTTTTGTAAAATAGATACAGGGGTGTGGAAAAAACACATGTATCTGGCGTGACATACATCAAGAGTTCATTTTACAAAAGAAAATGTATGATACAGGGACATAATTTGGGACTTTGTAAATGTAATAAGTTGATCTGAATATAAGTTGAGACCCCCATTTTTCCTCCCAAAAAGGAGGAAAAATGGTTCACTCGAATATAAGATAGGGGCTTAATATTCAAGTGCCACGCCCTGCCAGGATCTGCACCCAGTGTCCCTTCCCTCACACCCTCCCCTACCAGGTTCTGCATTCAGCCCCCTTCCTTCCCTGCAAGGCTCTGCACAATGCCCCCTTCCCTACCAGGCTCTGCACCCAGCCCCCTTCCCTCCCTGGCTCTGAACTCAGCCCCCTTCCCTACCAGGCTCTAAACCTAGCCCCCCTCACTCCCTGCCAGGCTCTGCACTCTGTCCCCCCTCCCTTCCAGGATCTCCACCCTGTCCCACTTTCCTTCCCTGTACCCTCTTCCCCCTCTAGTTGTCTAGTGGTAGGCTGGGACAGGAGGAATCCCTCCCATCTCGGCCGATACTAACAATTTTTTACACTCCCCCTTCCCCCACGCACCTTTTTCCTGGTGGTCTAGTGGTGTATCCCGAGATGAGCCCCTCCTGCCAATCTTGTGGCCAGCAGCCAGCGGCGCTCTGGGCTGGCATGCAGGAGCAAACTTTTCAAGCTCCTGCCTGGCACAGCTCCCTGAATGGCTGTCACGAGAACTGGCGGCAGTCTCTCAGGGAGAGATGCAGGGCCGGGCGGGAGCTCAAAAAGCTCGCTCTTCTGTGCCGGCCCATATGCGCCGCTGGCTGCGAGATCAGCACCAGGGGCTCAGTGCAGGATACACCGCTGGACCACAAGGGAAAAGGTACACGAGGGATGGGGGGGAGGGGAGAAATTGTTAGTATCGGCCAGGATGGGAGATGGGAGGGATCCCTCCTGCCCCGGGCTAACGGCAGGCCTGCTGCAAGTCCGGGAGGCTGTCGGGTGGTCACTGGATAATGACCCGAATATAGGATGAGACCCCATTTTTGAGCCATTTTTTTGACCCAAAAATCTCATTCTCTATTCGAGTATATACTATAAGTAGCATTATTCACACACATATCTGGCAAATTTGAAAAATTAGATGTCCAAGAGGAGTCAATTAAGAAGTAGAATGGCAAAACTCAAATTTTTGGCATTTCAAGGTGGTTTTTAACTGCGGAGATGTAAGTACATTTCCCTACCACAAGCTTTCAAATCTCAGGTCCAAAACGAGTCGATGTTTATGTGTGACTCCAAGCAGGGTAAATGCCAAGGATGAACTTTTCCCAGTTGTTTTTGCCATTCTAAAATATGAAATATATGCCAAAAGTCCAACCAAACCATGTCTATGAAATCTGTGCATACCCTGGCATAAATACATAAGTAACACTAGTTCTATAATTGCTATTTATAATGTCCCCCTTTTTTTTTTCTTAATCCATGCTTCTGTGGTACGAGATTAAGTGGATCAAAGAAATCATTTGTACTAGATGAAAAGACAAAGTGCTTGTTGCATGGCCATTATACACTTGTCTAAAGCCCACAGTGACCCACAGATCTGAAGTTAATGTGCATGGAAAAGTGAATTGTGCAGTCACAGATTTTGTCCAGTAACGAGCCTTCTCTTTTAAATAAAATCTCCCCCCCTTTATGAAATTGCGGTAGACTTTTGTCACTGGCTGTGGTGATATTAGTTTCGATGCCCAACACGGCTTTGTAAAAGGGGAGAGATTAATTTTTATTGCCAAGAGTATTAAGTCTGCAAAGCTCTAAAAGATCTCTTTTTTAGTTCTGTACTACACACAAATACAGTGAAAGCATTTATGGACTTAGGAGAAATTAGGTTCTTACCTGCTAATTTTCTTTCTGTTAGCTTGTAGACTGGTATAGTTCTTATGAATGGGTAATATGCCTCACTGCTACCAGCAGGTGGAGACTGAATTCA
Organism: Geotrypetes seraphini; assembly: GCF_902459505.1. NCBI lineage: Eukaryota > Metazoa > Chordata > Amphibia > Gymnophiona > Dermophiidae > Geotrypetes > Geotrypetes seraphini. The sequence goes on along the minus strand of NC_047093.1, from coordinate 24,975,935 downwards.
AACTTGTATATCAGAGACTGAGGAAAACTGGAGTAGCAAGAGGGGCATGCTTAATGTGACCATTTATTTTTTTCATCAAAAGGGGACATCTATTAATTGTCAATCCTGCCCACAATCCCGCCCTAGCCCAACCCCAATTTCTTCCATTCATTTTTCATGTACACATAATATCTTCATATTAATTCATAATGGTAACTTTTTTTTTTTAATTCTTTATTCATTTTCAATATTTTCAAGAAGTGCAATACAAATTAAATACATTTTATATTTAAGACATCACTTAATAGTCTTTCAAGAAACAAATCAATCTCTATATATAAAATGGTAACCTTAAAATTAAAAAAACCTACAAAGCACACTATACACAGAGAAAATGTTAATTATCATTTATATTTGGGGGGTTTTCAAAGATGTCAAGGCAAATGACTTTAAAATATGCAATGTCACCTCTGTAACTATAGAAAAATAGACAAATATACTGCAAAATATAGACAGTAGATATAAATTCTCAAAACTGACACTTTTTGATCACTACATTGAAAATAAAATCATTTTTCCTACCTTTGCTGTCTGGTGATTTCATGAGTCTCTGGTTGCGTTTCCTTCTGTCCGTGTATCCTTTCTTTCATTTCTTTCTTTCGGCACTCAGGCCCAACAATTGTCCTTTTCTATTCCCTCCCTCCTTCCTTCCTTCCTATGTCCTTAGTGCCCCCAGTGTCTCCTTCCCATGTCCATAGTGCCCCCAGTGCCTCTGTCCTGTGTCCTTAGTGCCCCCAGTGCCTCTGTCCTGTGTCCTTAGTGCCCCCAGTGCCTCTGTCCTGTGTCTCTAGTGCCCTGAGTGCCTCTGTCCTGTGTCCCTAGTGCCCGCAGTGCCTTCTTCTCATGTCCCTAGTGCCCCCAGTGCCTCTGTCCTGTGTCCCTAGTGCTCCCAGTGCCTCCTTCCCATGTCCATAGTGCCCCAGTGCCTCCTTCCCATGTCCATAGTGCCCCAGTGCCTGTCCTGTGTCCTTAGTGCCCCCAGTGCCTGCCCTGTGTCCTTAGTGCCCCCAGTGCCTGCCCTGTGTCCTTAGTGCCCCCAGTGCTTGCCCTGTGTCCTTAGTGCCCCCAGTGCCTCTGTCCTATGTCCCTAGTGCCCCCAGTGCCTCCTTCCCATGTCCCTAGTGCCCCCAGTGCCTGTCCTGTGTCCTTAGTGCCCCCAGTGCCTTCTTCCCATGTCCCTAGTGCCCCCAGTGGCTCCTTCCCATGTCCATAGTGCCCCCAGTGCCTCTGTCCTGTATCCTTAGTGCCCCCAGTGCCTCCTTCCCAAGTCCATAATGCCCCAGTGTCTCCTTCCTATGTTTTCCCTTGCCTTTGTCCCTCCCCCGAAGCCAGCCTGCCTACCTCCTTCCCTCCCTCCCTCCAGTGCCCGATTCAAACCCTCCCCTCATGGATTCAAGCCCCACCTTGCAATTCAAACCCCCCCGCCCGCCCATCTGTGTACCGCTGCTGCCTGCCAGTCTGCCTCCCTGCTGCCCTAATTCAAACCCTGGGCCACAGCCGCTGCTTCTTGCCTTCTTCCCGACGTCAATTTTGACATCGGAGAGGAAGTTCGGGATAGCCAGGCAGCGACTGGCTGGCCCGGAACTTCCTCTCTACGTCAAAATTGACGTCGGGAAGAAGGCAAGAAGTAGCGGCGGCAGCCCAGGGTTTGAATCGGCGCGGCAGGGAGGGAAAGTGATCGCCCGTCCTGGTGTCCCCGCGCATAACTTCAGGACGCTGTCCCTGAAAATGGACATTTCGGTGTCCCGCAGCGGTGGGTCAGGACAAAGGGACGGTTGGTCTGAAAACGGGACTGTCCCGTTGAAAATGGGACGTATGGTCACCTTAAGCATGCTATACTGATATACAAGTTTGATCTCAGTCACCACCTGCTGGTAGCAATGAGGCATATTACCCATTCGTAAGGTCCATACCAGTCTACCAAGTGATACTGAACTCGTTTAAATTTTAACACAGGAAACTGACGATAGTAAAACTGATGAAATTATGCTTCAAGGCTAAGCTTTTATAAAGCATTTTAATGTAGCCAAATTTACATTATTATTTTTAAAAAGGCACAACCTACTGGATTCTCTAAATGGAGCCAATGTCAGTGGCCACCGATCACATGCGAATCACCCGACAGCACTGCTTAGAGAATCACGCCTCCGGGAAAGATAGGTGCCAACAATGTAGGACAAAGTTTTCAAGGCCTACATTTCTGATGCCTGTCTTTGACTTGAATCATGCCTACAAATTTGCAAGAGTTATATATGTAAAAATATGGTAATCATATGCAATTAATAATGACCAAGCAACCTTCTCATGGGGCTGAGATTTTGATCACAGGTGCAATTTTTGGCCCATCTTTCCTGAGGTTCAGATTACATCTACTTTGTTGGTACAATTTGCCCAAGATTCAGATAGGGACTGGATGCTTAAGCTTTTTTTTAAGTATAAAGATATTCCCTTTATGACAAATATTATAAGGATGTATCCAGATGTATCCAGAGGAGAAGAAAACAATTTCTAATTCTGAGACCCCAGGCAGTGCAGTTAGGGGCAACATTCGTTTTGAGGTACCCTTGTAAATGCATTTTGGTATACAAAGAGAACCGTTATGTTTTCTTTGAGCCACAGCAGTTATCAAAATTCTGCTACTTCCCAAAATGTGCTCAGTAAGGATAAGTTCAGGGACCGTCTAGCCCTATCTTTTTTTTTCCTATTAATAAGTTTCTTGGTATAATATCAGTCTAAATAAGCTCCATCCTCAATTATTGTGGACTAACAATACATAGAATTGTTTTATTGCCTTGTTAAATAGTGCAAGATATTATTGCACTGGTAATGAATGTATTCTCTTTTTCTTTAATCTGTGTAATTTCTTTTTACTTTGACTGGTATGGTTGTCAATGTTAAAAATTATAAATAAAGAATTTTAAAAAACAACTCTGGCCTACATTACCAGCAGCTAAGTTTTTTCTTAGGTAGCTGCGATTCTGGTAAGAGCGCCTAAGCATGATCGACATGTGGCAGACGCAGTTTTGGGCCGATTTAGATGCCGTTAACAGAATCTGGGCCTGTGCAACTGGGAGACCTCAAATAAGCCAATCTGAAGGGCTTCTCTAATCACCCAAATGGAGTGCAAGGTAAAACAATTTGATATTTAAAGGCAAACGTTTTAAAAGGAAGGGAAAAAAAAAGTCTTAACTTACGTGTTTGAAACAGGTCACAGGAGCCGCCAAGCAACCATTGCTACTGATGTAGCTACCCCAGCTAAATCCTTCCACAGGGACTGGTGCTGCAATAAAGTTCATCCTTAGCAAGGTGCGATGCTTTTTTCTTATAAGCTATGAAGGTACTGCGACTGTGGGGAGCTTTGCAATGTTACCTGCTTTAGTCTTTGCTTGGTTCTGCAGAGCCTGATACTGAGCATAAGCTGCTAGCTTAGCAACGAGAGGCTGTTTCTGTAGCACCTTTGCCTTCTTGGTTGGAGGTTTACCCTAAAATGGTAACAGTTTTAAATTGGCGTATGGTTTTCCCTTATGTGACAGTTAATAGATGGTTCACAAATAGGGGTGGGCAACTCGGGCCGCAATCCAGTCGGGTTTTCAGGATTTCCCCAATGAATTTGCATACAATGGAGGCAGTGCATGCAAATAGATATCATGCATATTCATTGGGGAAATCTTGAAAATCTGACTGGATTGCGGCCCTCATTGCCCACCCCTGACCTAACAATGAATTCCATTCTGTTGTATCTTTTCCATGTAAGTTGAGTAACTAGTGAGACAAAAACTCATATTCCACAGTTAGCACTGCACATTATTGGAGAAATTAATAACATGCATATAAATATATATCAATTTGAAACTTAAAAAGATAATTGAAAAGCGTGCACTTAGGGCCAGATTCTATAAACGGTGCCATTACTGGTGGCCGCCTACAAAACGGCAGCCGAGAACTGTTATAAGGACAGTCACCGAGAATTGTCGTAAGCTTTGGCAGGATATCAAATTTTCACAAACAATAAACATAACCATGTGTCAATCACACAATGGCGTCATTTGTAGAATCGTGTCTACGTGAAAGGTAAGCGCTGGAAATATAGGCCAGGGTTTTAAAGGCCTACATTTCCGGCGCCTACAACTCACAAGAATCGCATCTAAAGAGGCGCCTAAGGCCGCTTCCAGCGTTAACCACACCTACAGTGGCTGTAGGTACCTTTAGGTGCCACTTTAGTTGGGACAAGAGTGCCTCCATTTTTCTTTAAACGTTTTAATTGGTTTTTGATTGGTACTGCGCCAATCGACCCGATTAAAAAGATTAAGTGCAGCGGTAGGGTGCCTACCACCGCCTAATGGCGCCATTTATAGAATTTGCTTCTTTGCACCAACACGGCACATTTCATTGTGTGTGTACAGACAGGAAAGATAGATGGGTGGAGCTTCCCCAATCGGTGGCATCACTCGGATGAAACACTCCTAACAACTGTTTTTGGAGATTTGTTTATGAGTGTACGTGCTAAAATCAAGACTCCATTTTTTGGTGATTTCCATGGCAACATTATTTATCTTTTGAAGTGAAATGGCAAGAAATGGCTTTTCGCTCAACCTCCTCTGAGCTGCCAACTTTCCCTGTTTGTGGTGGCACTTGCTGCTGCATAACTAAGATGTGTGCAATGCCAGTGCTACTACTACTACTACTACTATTATTAATTATTTCTATAGCGCTACCAGACGTACACAGCGCTGCACAGTCACAAAGAGTAAGAAAACAGTGCTAACTCTTTGATTTCATGAGGGTTGTTAACGACACACTCACAAATTAACAGTTTTTTGGTATTGAACCTTTACAGCAGTGGCAGGAGAGAAAGTTGGCAACCTGAGGGTCGACTAAGTTGGGAGAAGAGAAAGCCAGAGTGCCATATGTTGGGGGGTGGTGGAGAAAGCAGCTGTTGTGATCATCGATTGGTTCAGTGGGTTAGAAAAGGGAAGAGGCTGACAGTGGGATAGAGGGTTGGTAGTATGAAGGAGGCTAGGAATTGGGTGGTGAGAAACTGAATGGAAGCAGCAGTGGCAGCTCATTAGTGACGATTAATACAGTAGAATCTCAGTTATCCAGCAACCCATGGTGTTTGGTGGATGCCGGATAACTGTAGTTTCTGGTTATTTGAGAGTTAATGTAAAAATAATTGTGTCTCTCTTCCCGCCTCACTCTATCATTCCCCCATCCCCACTTGTAGGTTCAGCATCATCTTCCCTTCATTCTTGGCCATTTTACTTCCCCCTTCTCTCCCCCCTCCCTTATCCAAAGCAACAGAAACGGTGCTGATAACCACCTCCCTCCCTCTGTTTCCGAAGCAGCAGAGCTGGTCCTGACAATCCCCCTTCCTCCTCCCCCAATGATGTAGCGGCAGTCAGTGAGCAGAGGAAGCACTGGTAAACAGACAGCTTCTGGCCAGCCCCGACAGGGCCTTTCATTTGCCACATTGGAAGTGACGCAGTAGAGGAAAGGCCCTGTCGGGGCTGGCCAGAAGCTACCTGTTCACCAGCACTTCCTCTGCTCACTAGCTGCCACTACGTTGTTGGGTGAGTGAGGGAGGTTGTCAGGAACAGCTGTGCTGCTTTGGGAACAGAGGAAGGGAGGAAGGAGGTTGTCAGGACCGGCTCTACTGCTTTGGGAATGGAGGATGGGGGTTGTCAGGACCAGCTCTACTGCTTTGGGAATGGAGGATGGGGGTTGTCAGGACCAGCTCTACTGCTTTGGGAATGGAGGATGGGGGTTGTCAGGACCAGCTCTACTGCTTTGGGAATGGAGGATGGGGGTTGTCAGGACCAGCTCTACTGCTTTGGGAATGGAGGATGGGGGTTGTCAGGACCAGCTCTGTTGCTTTGGGAATGGAAGGAGTTGAGATTAGTGGCTGCCGTGATAGTCTGGGAGCTGGAGGGAGGGAGAGTGGTGGCTGCCGTGATGCTTCGGGAGCTAGAGGGTGGGAGGAAGAAGAGGTTTTGGGTCAGCAGCACCACTTTGGACATTGTGGAGTCCTTTTACTAAGGCTCATGCGCTAAATGCTAACATGTCCATTATAGTCTATGTGCAACCAGCCACTGTTGTTGAATCGATCAAGTCATGTACTAGTTTGTCTTAATAACTCTAACATCAAGGACTATCTAATACTGCATTAAACCACCCTTAAGGGTGGTACAATGCAATTGCAGCTCCCTCAAATTGTTTCCCTCGACCCTGAAGAAAGGTTTCTTTTTTGAAACATGCATGTCGGGAGAGGTGAGGACAGAACAGACTCACTATAAGCTAAGTGACTGTCTGATGAAATAGAAAGGTTTTACATATACAAAAAAATGTCATTGAAAAAAACAGAAGATAAATATAAAGAATTAATAAAGGTTGGACCGATGAAGCACAAAGCAACCGGTGTCATATACCCGATTGTAGCCTGAAGGTCCATACATATGATAAACACACCCTTAAGGGTGGTTTAATGCAGTATTAGATAGTCCTTGATGTTAGAGTTATTAAGACAAACTAGTACATGACATTATAGTCTATGGACACATTAGCGTTTAGCAAGTGCTAAATCAGCTAGCACGCCTTAGTAAAAGGACCCCTGTGTTAAGAGCACAGGAGACAATTTTTTATTTTTTTTGCCAGTTGGTTGAGTACTGGTTAGCTGAGATTCTACTCTAGAAGAAATAAAAAGAAAGGGTGAGAGACAGAATGAAGGAAAGACAGAGGAGACAAAACTGGAGAAAGGGAAGAAAAAGCTGACGACTGGCAGACCCAAGGCACAAAGAATAAAAAACAAAAAAAAGTTTTCAAGTTTATTCAAATCTTACTATCCCACACCAAGGGTAAAAAACCTTCTGAGCAGCTTACAATCTGAAATTATATTAACAAGAATGCACTGAGTTAGGGAAAGTGGACAAAGAGAGGGTTGTAACAGGGTAGGGTACAGAATATGCAATTGCCAGGGATAGAAACATGATGACAGATAAAGGCCAAATTGCCTATATCTAGTCTGTCCATCTACAGTAACCATTACATAGATACATAGAAACATAGAAATCGACGGCAGATAAGGGCCAAGGCCCATCCAGTCTGCCTACCCTAATGACCCTCCCCTGCCTTTACTTTGCGAATAGAACCCACGTGTCGATCCCATTTGGCCTTAAAATCAGGCACGCTGTTGGCCTCAATCACCTGAAGTGGAAGACCATTCCAGCGATCCACCACCCTTTCGGTGAAAAAGAATTTCCTGGTGTCACTGTGCAGTTTCCCGCCTCTGATTTTCCACGGGTGTCCTCTTGTTGCCGTGGGACCCCTGAAAAAGAAGATATCTTCTTCTACCTCAATGCGGCCCGTGAGATACTTGAACGTCTCGATCATGTCTCCCCTCTCCCTGCGCTCCTCGAGCGAGTATAGCTGTAATTTATCTAACCGTTCTTCGTACGGGAGATCCTTCAGTCCCGAGACCATCCGGGTGGCAATTCTCTGGACCAATTCCAGCCTCAGCACATCCTTACGGTAATGTGGCCTCCAGAATTGCACACAGTATTCCAGGTGCGGTCTCACCATGGATCTATACAAAGGCATAATGACTTCAGGCTTACGGCAGACGAAACCCCTGCGTATGCAACCTATGATTTGTCTTGCCTTGGAAGAAGCTTGCTCCACTTGATTGGCAGCCTTCATGTTCTCACTGACGATCACCCCTAAGTCTCGTTCTGCAACTGTTCTTGTTAGGATCTCGCCATTAAGGGTATAAGTCCTGCATGGATTCTGGGTACCCAGGTGCATAACTTTGCATTTTTTGGCATTGAAACTGAGCTGCCATGTCTTAGACCAGCTCTCTAGTAAGAGTAGATCATGCATCATATTGTCGGGCATTGAATTTTTATCTATTGTGCTTTTGCCCACTACATTGCTTAGTTTGGCGTCATCGGCAAATAATGTTATCTTACCTCGGAGCCCTTCTGCCAAGTCCCTTATAAAGATATTGAACAGTATCGGGCCCAAGACAGAGCTCTGGGGTACTCCACTGATCACCTCCGTCATTTCAGAGGGGGTTCCATTCACCATTACCCTTTGAACCCTACCTCCAAGCCAGTTCCCAACCCACTTCGTCAATGTGTCGCCCAATCCTATGGAACTCATCTTGCTTAGTAACCTGCGATGAGGCACGCTATCGAATGCTTTGCTAAAGTCCAGGTATACGATGTCCAGGGACTCTCCAACATCTAGCTTCCCCATCACCCAGTCAAAGAAGCTGATCAGGTTGGATTGGCAGGATCTCCCCTTAGTAAATCCATGTTGACGGGGATCCCGTAGGTTCTCTTCATTCAGGATCGTATCTAATTGGTGTTTGATAAGAGTTTCCATTAGTTTGCTCACTATTGATGTGAGACTCACTGGTCTGTAGTTTGCCGCTTCTGTCTTGGAGCCTTTCTTGTGGAGTGGAATGACGTTAGCCTTCCTCCAGTCCAACGGGACGCTACCTGAACTAAGGGAGAGGTTGAAAAGCGCCGACAGCGGCTCCGCCAAGACATCATTCAACTCCCTGAGTACCCTGGGGTGCAGGTTGTCCGGTCCCATTGCCTTGTAAACCTTGAGCTTGGACAGCTCAACGTGGACACTGTTGGGCGTAAATTTGAAATCGCTAAATGGGTCAACTGAGTCAGCCCTTGTCTGTAACTGAGGGCCATGCCCCGGAGCTTCTCGGGTGAAGACAGAGCAGAAGTATTCATTTAACAGTTGGGCTTTTTCTGAGTCCTTTTCCACATAGTCTCCATCTGGTTTCCTTAGACGTACTATTCCCCCTGAGTTTTTACTTCTGTTGCTGATATACCTGAAGAATGATTTATCTCCCTTCTGGATGTTCTTTGCTAGAGATTCCTCCATGTTGAATTCGACTCATGCACATTTACGTTATGTAGGTATTTAAATGTTTCTCTCATATCTCCCCTCTCCCGCCTTTCCTCCAAAGCATACAGACTGAGATCTTTAAGTCTGTCCCCATATGCCTTATGATGAAGACCATATACCATTTTAGTAGCCTTCCTCTGGACTGACTTCATCCTTTTTATACCGGTTTGAAGGTGTGGCCTCCAGAATTGTACACAATATTCTAAATGAGGTCTCACCAAAGTCTTATACAGGGGCATCAATACCTCTTTTTACCTACTAGCCATATCTCTCCCTATGCACCCTAGCATCCTTCTAGCTTTTGCTGTCATCTTTTCAACCTGTATGGCCACCTTAAGATCATCACATACAATCCCACCCAAATCCCGCTCTTCTGTTGTGCACATAAGCTTTTCACTCCCTAATCTGTACCGTTCACTCGTCATGTATCCCTGTGACTTTCCTTCTAGATAAACAACTTATTGAAAGAAGAGAATACATAGACCTTGCACTTTATTCTGGCAAGTAGATTGAGGGATATTTTTTGAATCCCTGGCCTTGACTTTAACAAGCACCTGTTTCTAGACTCATAGTGTTGCCTGCAAGTGATATGGCAATGGGTGACAGATGGAATTAAAAAATACACTTCCAGTGCTAAATAAAAAAAGGTACCAGCAAGGACAAATACACACCATAAAATAATAAATAAACTATAAAACATGATGACACCAAAGATACACATATATGTTGACAGACTTATCTGTATACTTTGATTACATCAAAAATAAAAGAAAGGGGTTGTGTACCATTACCTGAAGCCTTGCCAGAATGCTTGCTTTCTTGGAGTTTGAGGAATAACTTCTTGAACAAGAAACACTGCAGAAACGCTTTGTTTTAGAGTAAAAAGCATCCCTGACACCAACCATTCCACACATCTCACAGGTGGCTAATTGGAAGAGAGAGCAAAGACAATGAGGATTAGATTATAGCATATATTCAAAGTGACTATAAAAACAACCCCAACTAAATGAGAAAAGCATAAAATAATGAAACAAACCAATGCCCTCTTTACTATATTCATTTATATATCTACTGCTTTCCTTTCAGTCAAGGCATTCAGGGAGGATGTGGTTAAGGCTAAAGAAAGTTTGGACAAGTTTCTGGGAGACAGGTAGATTAACAATTAGCTTGCTAGATATGGGGGGAATCACTACTTCTGGAAGTGAACAATAAGGAATAGATCATACAGTATGATCTGTCAGATACTTCCAAGTGATCTGAATCAACAACTATCAGAAACTCACTACGTCACATATTTAAAATGGAAAGGGTAATTGCCATGCAGCAAAGGAATTTTATGAAATTTCAGGATATATGGGAGCCAATAACAAAATACTGCAATGAATGAATATCATTTTTCCCCCTTAAAAAATGCAAGGTGGGGGAGGGGGGTGTATTTTGGTTTTCTTATGAATGCAAATTGAATATGTGGGAGGGAGGAATATGGAATCTGAATTAAATTTTGATAGGCTATTAAGTGATGTATTTAAGTATGAAATGATGTTATATGTTGTTACACTTATTGTAAGTTTTAAAAATCAATAAAGAATTTTAAAAAAAAAGAAACAGTAGACAGATCTTAATGGCATCTACTTTTTATAGAAATGAGATTCTATAACTTTCAATTCAAGTCTAATTAAGGCTGATTGTGAGGTGTTGAGTGCCAATATCAGCAATAAAAGTTGTGCCGATATTGGCGCCTAACTTTAAGCAGTCTTTATAGAATTGGGCTATATGTTTTCAATAATAAATATATGCTTCCTGCCAAAGGAATTTCTACATCTGACCAAGATCTTGACTCTAGGAAGGGTCGAAAATGCAGCTTACTCACCCATGCCAGATTTCCCATCTGGGTACGTGTAAACTTGTCCATTGTTCTTGATTATCGGGAGGCTGGATGGCAAAGGAGCAACTTCTTCTTCACTCTCATCAGAGCTAGAGGTGCTGCTGGTGTCCTCACTGCAACTATCATACCCGTCAAACATTCCGAATGAATCGTGTCTCTTCCTTTCTGATAGTGAAGAATACCCAGTCTTAGAAATAAATATATAATTTAGTTCAAGTTTATTAAAATTTTGATTAAACACAAATCAAGATTTCTAAGCATTTTACATGTTATATTAAAAGGATGGAGACATAATTTGACAGATTTCAACTGAACAAACATTTGACTAACAGAAACAAGTAGGAAAGGTGGGAGAACTACAAATTTAAAGAAAAGAATACAAAAAAAGGAGACCACAATAGGAAGGGGAGGCAGTTAGAATTATCAAAGAAATCTGACTATATTTAAGATCTGTTTAGGAGTCATATGCATCCTGGAAAAGGTAAGTCTTTAAATTTCCCCTAAATTTGGCTAAATTTTTCTCCTCCCTGATCTACAGAGGTAAGGAGTTCTACAACGTAGAAGCAGTCACTGCGAAGGAAGTAGCCCGACGTGAGCCAATAATTTTCAATGATAGTATATGGAGAAGGTACTGCAAGGAGGATCTTAAGACTTGTGTAGGTTCATGCAGGATAAGGAGTTTATGAATAAAGGCCGATTCTTTAGTGTCTAAAGATTTAAAGGAGAGAAGTGCTCTTATAAATAATACGGTGTGGGATTGGTAGTTTGGAGAAATGTAAATTATTTTAAACAGAAAGTAAAATTTTCTCCCCAGGATCTTAGCCAGGGTAGAGTAACTGCTTTCTACAAGCCCAGCCAGAAAAGGCTGATGTCAAGCTGCCGTAATTAAAAAAAAAAAAAAATCTGCTGGTTTCAGGACCTAATTCAAGTTGCTTCTGGATTTCTTTTTCTAAAGTCACCAAAACTAATTATTTGAATGTTCTTAAATTATTTAAATAGCTATGGTGATCAGATACATATGTTGTGTGGCATGTTCTCTGTGTGCTATCCTATTTTTTATGGCACTCCGTTTTTGCCTTTTATTTGTTTGAAATTTTATTGATATAAACCACTGAGAACTATCCTCCCCTTTTACTAAACCAAGATAGTGGTTATTAGCACAGGGAGCTGTGCTGAATGCTCTGTGCTGCTCCCGACGCTCATAGGAACTCTGTGAGCGTCAGGAGCAGCGCGGCTCCCTGCGTTAAAAACCACTAAAAGGGGGGTTATGTTAAGATTTGGTGATATATCATATTTTAATAAACATAAACAAGGTGCCTTAAAAAAACATCAGATTCATTGCATTTTCTGCTGAAATGGTCTTGTGGATTATATTCCCTCCATCAATTTTTTTAAAACAAAGGTTGGACTTATGCTAGCAGAACATTTATCAATAAATGGGGAGGGTAATTTTAGGTACCTTTTTGCATGTAAAGAGCCTTAGCCAAGGTGCAAGCTGGCATGTACTAGTGCAGTAGGCATATTCAAGGGAGGAATTTGGTTGGAGTGTGAATTACGATTTATGCATGTATTTTTTTTCAAATATATGCATTATATGTGCTAACATTAATTCTGCTCCCAACCAGAAGTATGAGGGCTGTTCAAAAAGTATCAGACCGTTATATATAAAAAATACTCGTATTCAGATACAACAATCTTATATTAATCTCCTTCAAAGTAATCCCCTTGGGCTGCCAACAACTTCTTCCAACAGTTCTGCCACTGTCGGAAGCAGTGCTGGAACACCTCTTTTGAGATTGCTCGCAACTGGTCCGTCGCATTCTGTATGATATCTTCTCTTGACTGAAATCCGGTCCCTTTCAGGGTCGTACCCATAAACCCAGGACTCATCGCCAGTGATCACTGAGCTGAGGAAGTTGGGATCATTGTTCACAGTCTCCAGCATGTTCCGTGTGATCTCCAAACAGAGTTGCTTCTGCTCGATCGTTAGCAGCTTTGGCACGAATTTCACTGAAATTCTCCTGAAGCCCAAATCCTCAGTCAAAATGGAATGAACACATCTAACGCTGATGCTGGCCTTGTCTGCAAGTTCTCTGATCGTGATTCGACGATCCTGCATTATTAGGGTCCTCACTTGGTCAATATTGATCTCACTTCCGGATGTTGAGGGCCTACCAGAACATGTTTCACTCTCCACTGATGTGCGGCCATCTCTGAAGCAGTTATACTATTCCTTCAACTGTGTGGTGCCCATTGCTTCGTCCCCGAAGGCCTGGGAATCTTGCAGATCGTTTCCACTTGGGAAGCGCCAAGCTTTACACAAAAATTAATGCAGTAGCATTGTTCAACTTTTTCTGTCATTTTGTCAAAAATGAAAATCGGACGGCGTTCACTTACACTTCCTCATTCATCGGTGGTCTGCCGGAGACTGATAGCTTCTGTAGGCAGGAAAAAATTCAAGCATGCGCATTAGGGTCGCTTACATACGTGCACCAAACCACACCTCCCTAGCTTTATTTGTTTACGCAAGAAAAATTAAGGTCTGATACTTTTTGAACAGCCCTCATATATGTCTGTGCCCACAAACTAGGCACGGTTTCTGCAAGATTTGTATCTTTATAAAATAGGGTGAAGGTTGGTGCATGAAATATCCCTGCGCACACATATTTTATCAAACAAGCATGGAAATAGTGACACTGCCCACACTCTTCCCCTAAATGTGCCTAAACATAAACAAAGAAGGTAAAGAACATGTGGCATATCCAGTTTGCCCATCTACTATCTCTTCCTCTCCCTTAGAGATCTTACGTGCTTGTCCCACATTTTCTTGAATTCATATACAGTCTTATTTCCACCACATTCACCAGGAGGCTGTTCCATGCATTCACCACCCTTTCAGTAAAGAAGCATTTCTTCAGATTACGCCCGAGTCTAGCCCCTTTTAATTTCATATGTTGTCCCCTCCTCATTCCAGAGCTTCCTTTCAGTTTAAGAGGTTTGCCTCCTGTGCAGAGGTATTTAAATATTTCTATCGTATCTCTCCTGTCTCGACTTTCTTCCGAATATACATATAGAGATCTTTTAAATTTGTCCCCATACACTTTATGAAAAAAATCACTAACCATTTTGTCTCTTTTGCCATCACCTTTTCTACTTGTTAGGCCAGATTATCAGTTACGATCACATTTCTGAGTTCTGCTCTTCTATCGTGTACAGAATTCTTTTTAGCTGCCAAATTCTGGACCATTATTTAAGTTTAATTAGATCCCTCCTCATGCTATCCACACCATCAGGGGTATCTATCCCATTGCACATTTTGCAATCATCCGCATAAAAGCAAACTTACCAGAAACACATTCTGCAATTCACTTACAAAAATGTACCATATTTTTTGGACCATAAGACGCACCCACCTGTAGAGGAGGAAAAGCCAAGAAAAAAAAAATTTGGTTCAGAATTTCTTCTTCTTGGTTTTTTCTCTTCTACACATAAGGCTCCTTTTACTAAGCTGCGATAGCGTTTTTAGCATGCACAGAATTGCTGCACGTGCTAAACCCGCGCTACGCAGCTAGAACTAACACAAGCTGAATGCTGGCATTAGCGTCTAGTGCGCGCGGCAATTTAGTGCTTGCTAAGCCCGCTATCGCAGCTTAGTAAAAGGAGCCCATAGGTACGTCTGGTAGTCTGGTGCTGGGAAGCCCGCAGCCCAAAACAGCCCAATGAAGCAGCCTCCAGTCCGAAACCGGCAGCCCTCAGAAGCTGCCTGAAGAAGCCGCCTGCAGCACGAAGATACCCGAAGAAGCTGCCTATAGCCTGAAGATGCCCGAAGAAGCTGCTTGCAGCCCGAACCTGCCCACAGACCGAAGAAGCAGCCTGCAGCCGCCCCTCCGGTTCCTTTTTAAAGTAGTGGTGGTCCAGCATGGTCTCCTGCTGGATGGCTGCCTTTCTCTGCAGAGCAACGCACAATGCAGGAGTGCGACCTTTGCGCTTCCTGCCTGCAGTTACTGACTGCAGCCATCACAGAGTGGTGCGGGACCAGGCAGAAAGCGCAAAGGTCGCACTCCTGCATTGTGCGTCGCTCTGCAAAGAGGCAGCCATCCAGCAGGAGACCGTGCTAGACCACTGCCACTTAAATAAAGGTACCCCCGAGGGGGGGGGGGGCGGTGTATTCGGTCCATAAGATGAACCCCTTTTTGGGGGTGGAAAAAATGCATCTTATGGTCTGAAAAATACAGCACTTTTATGCATGAGATAATTTTATTAAGCACCTTTTATGTGCTCAAAACTGGGAGAATAGCCCTTGTGAATCAAGAAACAGCATCTCTAGATAACACAATATATGTTGTTGACTAAGAGATGTTTTAATAAATGCACAATTTAGATTACTGCTACCAGTAGCATATAAAACAAGTGAATTCCATATGAAGGGTTTCTTATATACAAATAGGGCAATTTTATAACAGGATGTTTAGGCTGGGATAGTACACAGATGCATATGTTACATTTCTTTTATTAAGGCAATGTACGTACTTTAGAGCACTTATAAAATAGCATCCCTAAAAGCTAATACAGAAAGTTAACCTGAATCAAAGAAAGCACACTTTTTTCCCCTTTAAGTTTATGTGTGTTTATGCACATTTGGAGGCGTATTTTCAAAGCACTTAGATGCACAAAGTTCCTATCAGCGTCAGGAGCAGCGCAAGGCATTCATCGTGGCTCCCGGCGCTAGAAATTGCTAGCGCAGTTTAATAAAAGGAGGCCTATGTGTTTTGAAAACAGGCTCCATTGATACTGTAATATACACCTACAATTCTAAAACACATTTTTATGCTTACACCAGCAGGCAATTTTATAAACATCTATTTGAATATGCAATACAATGTTTTACATTTATAAATACCTAACAAAATTTCCGACCAAGGAGTTATGTAATCATTGTTTTTGCAATGGGATCTTAGTTGCTCACTTTTAGAGAAATGGAGTTATAAAATTACTGTATATTAAAACAATTAAGCCTGCTTTTATTTAATTTTCTATTTTAGTATCCGATTTTGTTTGTAGTGGTGAATTTTTAAGACATTAGTATTTTTTTGTTACACTCATGAACTCTCTGTTATGCATTTCTATATAAATATGTTCACGTTCACATAATGTTCAGTAATAATAATAACTTTATTTTTGTATACCGCTATACCACAAACAGTTCAAAGCAGTTTACACTAAACATATACACTAAACATAAGTTCTTTACAACACTGTTACCAAACTTACGATATCCTTGCATAGCTAATATCATGAGTTCTTATAAGACACCAGAGAAACCTGTGTGCTTGCAATGTCAGATATATGAAGTAAATAAAACGCAAAATAAACAATCTTACCTAACGTTCAACAGAAAGGCAATTATAATTCAGCATGTTCAAGAAAACTGCAAAGATATAAACAAAAGCCATGGTAAGCATACTGTATTGCCAGTGTACAGCATAGTTTAACACACTTTTTTACCCCTTCCCTAAATGCGTATGCAATGTACTTCCTGCAGCATCTCTGAACTGTACAAATTATCTCGTTAACTGCATGAAGTGACAACAATCTCTACCTCACAGAATCCCAAGATTTCATAATGTATCTTTACTGTACTTTTGTACTGCAATAAACTGTATCTCCATAAATTGTACCGTAAGTCGCCTTGAACCTTTTATTTTTTAGTTCAATTAAGGCATAGGGCGACTCATAAATCCCAGATTAGATATTTCCTCCTCCTGACTGGCTTTTCAGGTTTCAGGAGTAGATGCCACACCCCCCACTTAAAAAAGTATCTCACTTCGTGAAGTAGAAAAAATTTAAATCTAAAGCACCCCACACAATCAGCCACCACTCATCCCTTGTTAAGGGCTCCTCTCCCCACCACGCTTCCCGTGGATAAGGCTCAGCAGCGCCTCGAAAATATCCCAATCCTGCAGAGGGTGTTGTGCTAGATATCTGCAACCCCCACCATATATATCTATATTTTTGCTGCGGGTTCTGGATCTGTTGTAACTCCAGCAGCATGCAACAGCGCAGGACAGAAGGGACAGCCGTGGTCAGCAGGGCCCGTGGCCGAAGCTTGCACGTTTTTGAGGCTGAATTCAAGCCGAGGCGGCGATCAGGTCAGACTAGACAAATGCAAACTTCTCGCCCAAAGCAAGAGATCTACGTCCCAGCAAAAAAGTTGTAATCAGAGAACGGAGCGGGGGGGGGGGGGGGAGAGAGGAAGAAGGGGGTTGTGTGCAAAGCAGGCCTCGACGCTGCAAGCCCAGCAAAAGACAACAAAGGAAGCAATGCAGCACCACTCACCAAACCAACGGGGTCCCCACTCACCAAATCCTTCGCCTTTTCCATCAGCCCCTCAAGCAGGGGCCGGTCCTCTCCCCCCCCACCCACCCCACGCCGCCGCCCACCGTCTTCCCTCTCCTCCTCACTCACAGCCCCGGACCCTTCCCTTCCCGTCTAACCCCCCCCAAAAAAAACTCCCCCTCCCCTCAGCGCAGAAGTCGACTGAAGCCGAGAAACGTGGAAAGAAAGAGTGGGGGGGGGGAGAAAAAAAGAGGAACAAGACCAGGAAGAAAGCAACAACAAAAATCCCCACAAAATGTAACTCCTTCAAAATATCAACAAAATTATCATATCCGCACGACGCCTGCGCCGCCTAGGACCCTGCGGCAGCGGGATTGGTGCGTTGGCTCTGACGTCATCCCCACGCCCACCCAGCCACGCGCCCTCGCCGGGCCCCCTCTAGGCCGCCGTCGGCCGCTGGAAAGGGCTCGGAGGCGTTCCCGAGGTCGTAGGTCACAGCGCTAGCTCAACCGAGGGGGAGAACGGAAGGCAACGAGGGAAGCGAAAAGTACAGCGAGTCAAACGCTGACTTTAAAATATGTCAAAACTCGCCGCTTTCTAATTGAATGCTGATCAGGGTTTGTTTTGGGGTTTTTTTTGGTGCTCACTGTTCTAGGCCGCACTTTCCGATTCCTCCCCTCTTCTCTTCAAGGAATGGGATATTCCGCGCAGAGTGCAAAGGTGACCGGAAGTCGCTGATTCCACATGCGGGCGCTGCGTGCGAGGCGGACGGCGAGACGGTTTTGTTAGCTACCGAGACTACCCCGGCAAGCGCCCGAGTCTGGTAACCGCCGCGCCCTCGTTTTGGCTGCGCGTGCTCCTGGTGCCCGGGAGCGAGGATGCCGCTGGCTGCCGGGACCCCGCGTAAAAGAACGAAGGCGAAGAAGAAAGGGGAGAGCGGCAGGAGAGAGGACCCAGGCCGGCAGGAGGAAGAGCAGAGGGCGAAGCACCTGCAGCTACTGTCCCAGAAGGGCGAGGTGGAGAAGTACCTGGAGGATCTGGTGTTCGGTACCGAGGACGACCTGGTGGGAAGGCTTGTCGGAGGCCTGGATGTAAGCGGGGTGGATTGATATGATGATTATTATTTGGTTTGCATCAGTCGGATCTTGACCCACTTCCATCGAGGAATATAGGAAAGCGCTGTCTCCTCTGATAGCAAAACATTTTATGAGCCTCGCCGGAGAAACAGCCTCAACGCTTCAGGGTTACAGGGCAGTTTAAAAAAAAAAGTCAAGCTGACGTCTTAGAACATTGCTGACGATCCTCGTAGTCACAATAGTGTTCTCGGCAGCAGGTGTCATCACACGGACGCCCTGGCCTTCAGCTGGGGCTTCTCTGTACTATTACTTCATGGTAATAGTATTGTTGGAGTATGACTGTGGTACCACCATTGATAAGATACTATTGTGTAGACTTCTTGGATGCGTTTGATTGGTGGTCTATCAAGTTCTAATGCAAACTGAGATATGACTTACCAGCAGGGGTTTAGCCAGCTCAACAATTTAGTGGGTGCCCAGGGGTGGACTGGCAGGGGGGCAACATATACATCCCTCTCACCCCCCCCCAGGGGTGGACTGGAAGGGGGGCAACATATACATCCCTCTCACCCCCCCAGGGGTGGACTGGAAGGGGGGCAACATATGCATTTCTCTCCCCCCCTCACTTCATGCTAAACATACCTTTGCTCGTGGGGATGCCAAGGCCCTGCCACTCAAATAAATGCAGTGCCTTAGCTACTACTTTCTTCCTAGCCCTGCTTCATTTATCAGCAGTGTACCTTCAACTTCCAACTCCAGGACTCCCCAAGCCTGCTCAGTTTGAGCATGTGTGAGAAGCCTTGGTGTTGGCAGCTGAAGGAATGCTGACAACTTCTACACTGTGGGGTAGGGGAGTGGCTCAGACACTATTTATTTGGCTGGCAGGGCGTCAGTATCCCTATCAGTCGTTAAAAGAGGTGCTGCAGTTCCGAAAAGGGCCTGAGCCCAAAGTTGGGGGGAGAGGTACTTATGGGGTTTCTTTTGCGTTATGATGATTGGGACCTATTCTGCTTTAACTACTATTCTGCTATTTGGGGCCACCATAGGCAGATGTCTAGTCAGCTTAATGGTTAAGCCAGCCTTGATTTCTAGAATTGGAAGACAGTAAGGTTTGCTTATACTCCTAAGCCCTGAACAAAAACTACTGTAGAATAATTGAGAGATGCTTTCATGTATATGTAATATTGGTGTTAATTCACTGATTTTAGGTTGACGAATTGAACGACGTAGATCATGTTAACTCCAGTGGCTCGGAAGGGGAGAGGGAAACAGAAGACAGTGCACCTCCTGTTAAGAAGCCTGCATGGGTGGATGAAGAGGATGAAGCTGAAGAACTGTAAGCTGTGATAATTAAAGGGACATGCATAGAAATTTGAGATATTGAAAATGTATTCATTCTGGCAGCATTCTGTAAAAGGGTCTGTCAAATTCAGACTATGTCTATGCCTGCCACCTCCATTATATGCAAATCTCACTCATGCATATTCATTAGGGTTATCCTGAAAACCCGATTGGTTGGTGGTCCTCCAGGACAGGGTTGGGAACCACTGGTCTAGGCAACAGATGATAAGGGTGTTGATAAGGATGTTAGTAGTGTGCTCAGAGAGGAAGGGTCAGATTTGGTGATATTATAGAGAAAGAAATGACAGGTTTTGGTGGTATGGTGGATTTGTCAGAGAAAGAGAGGCGTCAAAGATGACCCCAAGGTTGTGAACTGACGAGACAGGGAGGATGAGTGTTATCCATTGAGAGAGAGAATGTGGGGAGAGGAGAGAGATGTTTAGATGGAAGGATAAGTAGCTCAATCTTGGCCATGTTAAGTTTTAAGTGGTGGAAAGGCAGGCTGAGAGATGGGCCTGGACTCTTGTAGAGAGGTAGATCTGTGAGTCATCAGCATAGAGGTGATATTGAAAACCATGGGAGGAGGCAACAGCGGTGAGCAGCATATTCCAGTAGCTTGGATAAGAAGGGGAGGAGGGAGATGGGGCGATAGTTGGAAGGGCAGGTAAGGGTCTTCTGTTTCAAGATTTGTTGGTAGGGGTTTTCTTGAATTCACAGACCTGTGGCCTGGACATCCAAAGTGGTGGTTATGACTGATATTTTATTTTGCCCTGTCTTCAAATTCAAGATGCATTAGCAACACAGAGAGGTTATTTTGGCAAGTTTCAAAAGATCTGGGGACCATTAGCAGATTTCTGTAATGAATGAAATCATTTTCCCATAATAAAAATCTTATTAAGAAGGGAGGGGGGGTGGGTTTCATTTTATTTAATTTATCTCATAAATTATTTGTCATTATTTTTAGTATAATTGTTATGTGTATTGGGAGGGGAGGGAAAGGAGGGGTTTAAATTTTAATAACAATTATACATATTAGGTAATACATATTTCAGTTATTATTGTTCATAAATACAGAATAATATATTGTATTTACAGTGGTACATGTAAGGAATTCAAGTGTATGTTTTATGAGATCGTTTTAAATTTCTATGTTACACTTGTGGATGTATGAAAATGAATAAAAAATTTAAACAAAAAAAAAAGATGTTTTTGTTTCTTAGAATTGATATGACCCACCGATTTCGAAAGGATTTTATGAAAAGTGATGCAGAGAAGAAACTTCCCAGAGAGAAACTGCAACGCAGACTTCAAGAACAGTAAGTAATCTGTACCTTCACTGTCTATCGTCCCCACCGAGTCCCAACCACCAGAGGTGGTTTAATTCTCCTCTTAGAACATCTGGCAGTATTAGGCTGCAGTTTATTTTTTGGTACAGTTAAAAGGAGTTGAAATATGATAAGTAGCAAAAGTTAGGGGTGTTTTTACTAAGTTGCGGTAAAAAGTGAGCTTTTCTCACCTGGTAAGGCTGGTTTAACAACATCTGTAAAAAAGGCTTGTATTGATGGCTATGCACTAACATTAGTATTTGTCATAGTGACCCCCAGGAAACACTGAGGTCTTTTTCTCCGTGTTAGGAACCTGCCTTAGTGAGTCTCTGATAACGCTATTTATATTTGAATATTTTTAGGTGTTTATATTTTTTTTGATATTCTGCTTGTATTGCATTATTTTTTTATGCACTAACATTGCCATAGAACACAACCATTTTGTCACATTACCATGTGTGCACTAGAGGTCTGCACGGGAACGGGGATCGCGGGCATCCCGCAGGAATCCCCCCCTTAACCCACGGGACTCCCACGGGGACCCCCCTCTAGCCAACGGGACTCCCTCGGGGATGGAAGGCTTTGGAATCAGGGTTCATCCATATAATATAATGGACACATCAGCCTTAGTAAAAGAGGGGGTTTATAAGTTAATTACCTGAACAGAAAACAAAAAAGGGTTCCACTAAAGAGATTCAACAAGGAAAACAGCAGCGCAAACACAAAAGAAAATGTGGAATTGATGATCCTGTCAGAAGTAATTGCTGTTTTTTTATGGGGACGGGTGGGGATGGAGGTAATTCCTTGCGGGGATGGGTGGGGACGGAGAGGATCCTGGTGGGGACAGAGAGGATCCTGGTGGGGACGGGTGGGGACAGAGAGGATCCTGGCGGGGACGGGCGAGGATGGGTGGGATTTCTGTCCCTGCGCAACTCTTTAGTGTGCACTTACTATTACCCCCTCCCTTTATTTTTTTTTAATAGTTGGTAAAAGCTCTTGCAGTATTTGTGTGCGCAGCTAACCAGTTAGTGCATGGTAATGTAGCTGCACTAACTGGTTAGCACACTCTCCAATCCTTGAAATGCCCCTTCAGGAAAAAAAAAATTTTTAGCGTGCAGGTAGCACATGCACATTTGGCAGTTACTGCAGGATGCTTGAACGTGTCCCATGACAATCCATTGTAAGCTGTGTTAGGTGCATATCAATGCTTAATGCAGCTTAGTAAAAGTGGCACTTAGGGCTCCTTTTACTAAGGTGCGCTAGCGTTTTTAGCGCACGCACAAGATTAGTGTGTGCTAGCTGAAAAATTACCACCTGCTTAAAAGGAAGCAGTAGCGGCTAGCGTGCGGTGCAATTTAGCGTGCGCTATTCCGTGTGTTAAGGCCCTAACGCACCTTTGTAAAAGGAGCCCTTAGTTTCTATTATAATATATTTTATCATAATATAATAATATATTTTATCATATATTTTGTCCTTTACATTTTTGAATTACCATCATTTGACTTACCACCTCCTCCTTTTAGGTTTCAGAGAGCTATGGGGGGAACACCATCATGGGCAGAGAGGAAGAAAAAGAAAGCTGGTAAGTGCAACAAATGTAAAATTATATTTCTGAGTTATCTCAGAGAATGAAGGAGGAGCATTGGCAAACTTTTGAAGTAATGCAAGCATTTATTTTGATTTACAATAGGAGGGAACAGGGTTCCTATAAAACTAGATTATAATTAAGGGATTCTCTTGTATTTATGATAGTTTAATTCTATTCCTGTTTGTTGATTCTTGAAGAAAGCGAGGAGGAGGACGATGAGGATGATTTCTTACGCAAGACTGGGAATTTGCTTTCTGCTTCTGACTCTCTACCTAAAGGTATTTTGCAGGTGAGCTAATCCAACTTAACCAGCAACAAGTCTTAATCTCAGTAGCTTTTGAAATAAAAAATTAAAACCTTTAAACATTCAAGTGATACATTTGTTTTACTGGTGTTTAATTTGAATGTTTACATATAAAAACATCTTTTGATAATCTGTCCCAGTGATGATACACATTTAAGTGTGCCTTGGGCCCTGAGCTGTGTCCATACCATGTCATTTTCTCATGTTATAATCCACCGACTGTATGCACATATAAGTTTTTTATCCCAAGATATTTTCAATAGTATACTTCAAATCTCTTAGGACATATTGTTTTAAATCTTAAAAGTTTTCTTTAGAGGCTTCAGCGGTGCCACTTGGTGCTCAATTGTTTTTATTGCACTAAGATTTAAACACCCACCTCATCATAAGCCTTGATAACTTTTTATATTTTTTTACATTATATGCCAAGCATGTTTCAAAAACTTTTTTATAAACTTATCAATTAATTGGAATGACTTATCTTAAGAATTTGTGTCCTTTGACTGTTGTGTCCGAAAAGAGCTAAGGCAGATGGTGGTTCATGGCAGGAGTAGGGGAAGTCCTTGATAAAGCCGTCTTTTTTGGCTTTATCACAAGCCTCAAACACTTATGATTTTATATTTAAATCTTTTTATTAATGTATAAAAAGGGGCAATATTCTGTGCAATTGTTTATAAATCACAAAGAGCCTCCCTTTTCTATCTGATTTTAGTACAATCTTTCCAAAGATTCAGTTGCCTTTGTTTTTACATCATCTGGGAAGTTAAATGGATTGTCTTTCAGACAGGGGTGTAGAACAGAACCTAAACTGTGTAGTAGATGAACAGGATAGTGTGATAGTGCCTGATATACTGTGTACGAAGAATGTATATAAAGACTTTACTGAATTGTTTAATTGTGATCTTTGATTTAATATGTCAGCTTATCAGTCATACTTATATCCATGTTTTTGTTGTCAGATGAAGAACTGTTTGAATGCTAATCATGAACGGCCTTCAGAAGCAAGGCTGACGACTGTACAGTTCCATCCTTCTGCACAAGTGGTCATGACTGCTGGACTGGACCAGTCTCTCTCTCTCTTTCAGGTAAATGACAGTTTGCGTTTACAGTTTGCTTTATAATATACAAAATCTCTATTTCCGAGTTACTAAACAAACTACTGTGTTTTCCTTCTTTTTCACTGATTTGCTCATAGGTTGATGGTAATTTGAATCCAAAGATCCAGAGCATCCACCTAGAACGGTTTCCAGTTTATAAGGCTCGTTTTACTGCAGATGGAGAGCATGTTATAGCCACAGGCATACGCAATAAAATGTTTTATGTGTATGATATGATGGGTGGAGACATTCTTCCTGTCAGCAAAATACCAGGTAGGGGAGAAGGTACAGCCTGGCCTTTAGTTGAGTTATAAAGTGTACTGGGGTGCTGATATATGCTTAAATAGGGTTGAGTTATGAGCTAGAGAATGACATGGGAGCAAATTTGTCCCCATCCCCGCAGGATCTATCTCCATCCATGTCCCGTTTCTGTGTGTTCTGTCCCTGCCCCATCCCTGCAAACCCTGTTCTCATCTGCCCAAGCCTCAAACACTTTAAAATCATAAGTAGCAACATTCTAGAGCTCAAATTGTGATGTCATAATGCCTCATTCCACCAATGCCTAAGCTCCTTCCTCATCTGCATAAGCCTCAAACACTTTAGAATCATAAGTAGCAACATTCTAGAGCTCAGACTGTGATGTCATAATGCCTCATTCCACCAATGCCTAAGCTCCGTCCTCATCTGCCCAAGCCTCAAACACTTTAAAATCATGTGTTTGAGGCTTGTGCAGATGAGGACAGAGCTTGTGGGGAGAGGACAAGGATATAAATAGATCCCACAGGGACAAACTTTTTCTCCAAGTCATTCTCTGTTATGAGGTACAGTGACCCTTTCAGCCCCTCATGCAATCTTGGCTTTGTGATGATCATTCCAGTTATTAATAACTGGGGTTAAGAGAAAAAAACTCATCTTAATAGTAGCCCACTTCTCCAAGTCTCACTGCATAAAATGGGACCTGTGTTAAAATAGCACGAGTTAGGGGTGTTATTCATTAACATGGTCTACTATTAAGATGTGTTATTTTACTAATAATCCCTGTTACTAGTAACTTGGGTCTCACTACATTAAATGGGACCTGTACTAAAATAGCACCTTAGTAGGATAATAACACTCCTTAAAAGTAGTAGTAAACAAGTCCTATTCCCTCCCCCTTAAAGGATTATGGCCTAAGTGGGTTGAGTGACTGATCCAGGATCCCAAGGAACCACAATGGGAATTGAGCAGGGCTTTCCTGGTTCTCAGCCACTGTGCTAACCATTAGGCCAGTTCTCCATTCCGGCTTCTTCTCCTGCCTTGGAGCTTTCATATGTCTCCCTTTTCGCTGCTCAGCCATCGTGGTAGCTGATTGAAAGTCATTGACAGCAATTTCTCTCAGAACCCGGTACAGGTGGGCACCAAATTCAGTTACTGGAATCTCTTGGGTCACAAACAACATTGGTAACGTGAAAATACAGTCGCAAACACCACTAGTTTCACTTTGATGTTTCTTCATATATTGGCACCGACAAGGAGTTCTCTTTAGCCATTTTATAATCAACTAGTCTTTAAGCCCGTTACATTAACGGGTGTTAGAATAGAGTGTCTGTCTGTGTTTCTTTAATCTCTCTCTCCTTGGCTGCTGTCTGTGTCCTTCTGTCTCCACCCCTCCCCCCGAGTAAAGCTGTCTGCTCCCAGCACACACCTCTCACCCAAAGCAGCCCCCTTTCCCTCTCCCTATCTCTCCATGGCCTCTTCTGTCTCCCCCCAGCACACCCCTCCCCCAAAGCAGCCCCCTTTCCCTGTCTCTACATGGCCCCTTCTGTCTGCCCCCAGAGCAAAACTGTCTGTCCCCAGCACACCTACCCCCCAAAGCATCCCCTTTTCCCTCTCTCTCCCTGGCCCCTTCTATCTCCCCCTAGCATACCCCTCCCCCAAAGCAGCCCCCTTTCCTTCTCCCTGTCTCTCCATGGCCCCTTCTGTCTTCCCCCCAGAGTAAAACTGTCTGTCCCCATTACACCTCCCTCCAAAGCAGCCCCCTTTCCCTATCTCTCCATGGCCCCTTTCCCTCTCGCCCCCTGAATTAATCCCCCTGCTTACCTGGCCTGCTCCTCTTCAAAGCAGGCCGCGATTGTGGTGGCCGGCCCCAGCGAACTTCGCAGGCCGCTCCCCAACCCGGAAGCATGCTCCCCCCGACGCGATCCCATGTGTCAGAGGGAACGTGCCACCGAGGCCGGAAAGCAGCCCGCGAGGCCCGCCAAAGCCGGCCACGATCGCAGGCTGCCCCGAAGAGGAGGATCAGCGGCAGCGACAGCAGCGGTGAGCGAGGGCGGGAGGTATGGTCCAGCTTGGTGAGGTGAGGGCGGGAGGTCTGCTGAGCTTCCTTCGGGTTGGTGAAGGCGGGAGGAGGGGAGTGGCCAGAGTGATCATTGGCCGGGTTCTAAAATGGAACACGGCCACGGATCACACACCACAGCCGCAGTAATCACGCTTTTTTAAAAGCGCATGCGCCACTAACCTTTTATTATATAGGATTGTGCATTTCTTCTGGAATAGTAATTGGAAAGTGTATTTCTAGAGGGGCCAAGATCCTTTTTGCTTAAATATTTTTTGTCAAAAAGTTTGATGGTTCAGAGGGGATTGATGTGATGGTATACTGTGTGTGACATTTACTTTATAAAACTTGTTTCTTTAAGGGTTGGAGGAAAGGTTCATCAAGAAGTTTGAAATCTCTCCAGATGGGTTATTTCTGCTTCTCCTTGGAACTTCTGGATATTTGCACTTGTTGTCAATGAAGGTAACACATTATTTGCAATATTTAACTGCTCAGTCCAAAAGTGCTTGGTAATAAAAAAAATCACATAAAAATTGAAACATTTAAAAACACACAATTAGGTCAACAAACATATGTATAAATCCTAGATCAACTGATCAAAATTAATCCTTTAAAAATAGATTGTACAGTACTGAACCTAATTCTTGTGTACCTGTTGCAATAAAGTGTTTTTTTAAACTCTCTTAAATTCACCACAATTTTGTAGTCCATTCCAACATTGTGGGCCTACAACTTTAAATATAGAAAAACAATATTCATTTAAATTGACAGATTTATAAGTTGGTATTTCTAAGAAATTCTGATTGGAAGATCTGAGCATTCTAGATTTGTAATATCACAACAATTATAGGCAAAACCAAATTATTTGTTCATTTTTATTCTGTCGCAATGTGCCTCCTTCCTTTTCCCATTGAGTTCATTGATGTACAGAATAAAAGCCTTGCATTCTAAAAAGGAACGTTATTACCACTGTAGAGAGACAAATAGATTTGGGTGGATTTTATTTGATGCTTGAAAACTGCTCCAAAAGGGAATGAAAATCTTCCTCCTTTCATAACTGCCTCTCCTGGCCCTTTTCCTGATGATCTGAAGCAGAATGGTAAATTAACCTCCCCAGCATCTGATCCCCTGCCATCTGACATTGTTACTTTTTTGTTTTAGTTCTGTTTAATCAGTTCCTAATGCTGGCAGTGATATGATTATTGAGTGCCGGTATAACTAAAAATGCTCAATTAAGAAGTAATTACTGTCTAGGCTTTCTCAGGAAAAAAATTCTGCATGTTCTTGCCTGCTCTGGACTATGATTGTAAAATAGTAATGTTTGTTTTAATGTGGTTTCTATTTCCTAATTTGATGATTAATATTTTGGAATATTGCCTTGTTTTTATTTGATAGTTCACAGCCTAAAGTTTACTAACCCGAGTGGCATAAATATTCAATATAACACAATATACTATATTCCACTCAATCGGAGAGGTGCATAGAACATTCCTGCATTACTATACAGTCTCTTTTCTACTCTGGGAAAAAGGCCTCAGAATTGGAGCCTATGCACAGTCCTGTCATAGACTGAGATAGTCAGCGTAGTTTATTGCTCCATGCTCCAGTCATCAGCCAAAAAAACCTGATTTATTTCTTTACTGTTTTTCTTTTTTTCTTTATTTAAGATTTATTTTAGTATTTGTAATTTTTAAGAATTTTGGCCTCTAAAGTGTCATTCAATATTTTTCAAAGGTTGCCAGAAATGCACTTATCCATTGATTTTTGAAAAATAAATTTTTGATAAATCAATGGATAAGTGCATTTCTGGCAACCCTTGAAAAACGTTGAATGATACTTTAGAGGACAAAATTCTTAAAAATTAAAAATACTAAAATAAATCTTAAATAAAGAAAAAACAGTAAAGAAATAAATCAGGTTTTTTGGCCGAGAGTGACATTAGACAATCCTTGCTATAAGAATGCCAAACTTGTTGGGTAAATTAATGATTGAGTCATATAAATTCTGTAGCGGCTTTGATGTGGTGTATGTATGGGAAAGAGGGTGTCCAACGGGGACTAATTTGAAATGCTGCTTCTACGTTCCTCCCTCCTTATTCGCGGTTTCAACTATTTGCGGTTTTTAGCGTGTTGGCTCCTCCCCCAAATTACATCATACAAGCCACCAACACCTATTCCAAATCAAGTAAAGGAGTGCATACCTGCCTTTGCAAAGGGGAGGGCTAAAGCCTCATTTCCAACTGGCCAAGTGCAACCGGGGCTCATCTCCACCGGGACCCTCGCACGCCAGGTGGCGGCTGCCGCTGCCCCCAGTCATTGGCCAAGACTGTCACTTGAGCGCCACTGGAATTTGGGTCCGAGGCTCTGAGGAGAGGAGACGGACTGGATGCGAGGGGGACCCGGAGGTAAGAGCGGCGGCAGCTTGGTGGGGTGTGAGGGGTTGGAGCGATGCAACAGAGTTGGTGGTGGGCTTCTCTCTCTCTCTGTAGACGGGGTCAGAGTTAAGGAGAGAGACCCGAGCAAGTGAGGGGAGGAGGCGAATAACATTCTCATATGTTGTTCGCAGTTTTATCATATTCTCGAGTGTTTTTAACAGAAAACTGTGAATAATATGAGAAAGTTATTCGTGTTTTTTCCGTATTCGCGGCTATGTTCCGCCCATAACCACTGCAAATACAGAGGGAGGAGTGTTATTAGCATGTGATTACATCATATGTGAGCTCAGCCTCCTTGAAGGGAAAGTACTGGGCAGTAATGAAGTCAGCATTAGTTGTTCCAGCTTTTATTTTTTTGTTCTTCTCCTGAAATGTTTGAACAAATGAGATGTTTAATATTCTAGACGAAGGAGTATATAGCGAGCATGAAAATTAACGGAAAGGCAATTGGGGCAGTTTTCTCTCCAGATAGCAGCAAAATCTATACAAACTCAGGTAAGATCCTAAACTGCCCCGGTTTCCTCCCATTCTCCCATCTATTGCCAATTTCTGATGCCAGGCTTTCCCCCATGCTTAGCTGTATGGCGAGAGCTGCATTTCAGAGCTGGTTCTCATGTTCTACCTCTAACCCCATTCCTTATTTTGCAAACAAACCTACCAGTTTGTTGCTTTTAAATCTTAAAACTCTGGCTGTCCTCTGTCAAAACTCTGATGATTTTGACAGCGTATCCAGTGGCGTAGTAAGGGTGAGCGGCACCCCTGCCGCAAGTGCCCCCCCTTCCCTTTCCCCATATCTTTTTAACTTCTCTAGTGTGAGCAGCATGCCCACGTTGGTATCGGCTCACCCTTTAACGTCACTTCCTAGGTGTGGGTCCCAGAAGTGACGTCAGAGCGCAGGTGCCAACGCGGGCTGCATCCTCATGCTGGGGAAGTAAAAAAGGTACGGGGGTACCGCGTCCTTAGGAAGACCACCCCCCACCACCACCTTACTATGCCACTGAGTTTATCCATACGTTTCTTGAAACTTTTTTTGTCACGTGCATATATCTGAATTTTTTTGGTAACCCATTCTGAGCTCCCGGGAGGACAGGATAGAAATCAAAATAAATAAATGTATGTATGTCTAGATTATATGGTCCCTACTTATTGGAGTTTACCTTCTTTTTATGTTATCTCTACAGCACTGCATGAGTTTATTAGCACAAAAGAGAGTATAAATGATAGAAGTAGGTTCCCCCCCCACACAAAAAATTTCCTTATTGAAGTATTTTGCTGATTTTGGACTTCACCTTTTTTGTTCCTTTGAGCTATAAAGCATCAAAATTTTTCAGCACTTGCCTAAAATTTTAGGGATCAAAGTAAGGTTCAGTTTGGACAATCTGCCAGGATATTTGGGCTTATCTGTAAGATTCTGCATGTCCAAATACACGAGGTCATCGTACCTTGGTTTGAAGGCAGACACGCGGTATAAGTGCTTGAATGGCAAGTTAAGAGAGTTTATCTTCCATAATATGGTTCTCTCATCTTTTTGTACAGATGAGTTCAGAATATTCAGCCTTTTTTTTTCCATTTCTTTATTCATTTTTTAAAAAAGCTTACAATAAGTGTAACATCATTATCATTATATTATAGAATATAGGTATTGGCTGAAAAGTTATATTTTTAATGATATATGAAAGTTAATCAAGTGTATATTTATAAGTTTGAATGATTTTTCTTATACAGTTGTTGTAATATGTAAAAATGAATAAAGAATAAAAAAAAACCCCATCACCATTAAAACCCCATTATCACCATTAAACTCAAGGAAAATCCCTTTCTACCAAATTCTTTCAGTTTCCATAAAGGGAAGATAGGTTTATGTTAAGTGGCTCAGCAAGCTATGTTTGCCCCCATAATCTCGACATACAGGAAGGGACATAAAGATGTAACAGTTCCCTAAGATAATTTGAGAGTCGTCTGTAGATATTTTTAAACCAGAGTAATATTAAATTTCACACACTGTGTACCATATATACTCGAATATAAACCAAGGTTATGGGGCCAAAAAAAGGCCCAAAAATGGGGGTCTTGGTTTATATTTAGGTCAACTAGCGGCTTTGTACGGGTGACCTTCCTTTGCTCCTGCCTGTGCAGAGCCGCTAGCTGATTGGCTGCTGCGAGTTCTCGTGGTCCCGCAAGAACTTGCAGCAGCCAATTAGCTAGCGGCTCTGTGAAGGAAGGTCGCTCCTGCCGTGATTCACCATTGGAGCACCAGGGATACTTAAGGTACATGGGGGAGGCGGGAGGGAGATAAAAATAATTAGAATTGGCTGGGACATGAGGCGGGAGGGATTCCTCTTGTCTCAGCCACCGCTGGACCATCAGGTCTCATGGCAGGCCCAGTGGAGGCCTGCAAGGCATCAGGAGGGAGGGGGGAAAGGGTACAGAACCTAGCAGGGAGGGAGGGGGGCTGGGTGCAGAGAGGGGCAGGGGAGGGACTGAGTGAGGGAGTTGGATGCAGAACAGCGAGGGGGAACAGGATGCAGAGCCTGGCAAGACACTGCACTTGAATATTAAACCCCTTTTTCGGAGAAAAAAGGTTTCCTCGGTTTATATTTGTGTATATATGGTAGGTTGTCCATCCATCTTGGATCTATAGCTACTGTGACTGTCATAATTTTAGTAAGGTATCTGTGAAGTACAAATTTTATTCTTGATGAATATTGGAAAAAGATGATAGAAGAAATATTAGGGAATTGTGTGTTTGTTAACCTGAAGCTGGATGGCATCTATGATGGATAATATGGCAGATACACAGTCTAATAATTTCTCCTATGTTATTTAATCTCGAATATCTAATATCAAGTGCTTGGAAATTTTCTTTTTTGCTTTATGGTATACTCTCTTAATAATAATAATAATTTTATTTCTTATATACCGCTAAACCCTAAGTTCAAAGCGGTTTACAATGAGAGTCGTGCCGAGAGAGAATGCAGTGTTTACAGTAGGAGACATATGTTTACAACAAGATACATATGTTTGGAACAGGATATAAGATACAAGCTTTGGAACCAGAAATCTAGGATACATAAGCTTTAGAACAAGATATCTAAGATACATAGGCTTGGAACATGGTACATCTGAATGGGGCAGTTTGCAAGGAGATGCGGTAATGAGAGTACAACTGGTTAGGGCGGCTGTTCATGTCATATCGCCCATTTGTGGGAAAAACCAGAGCTGTAAGATGATGCAAACATATTTGTAATCATTCAGATGAAGGTGACGTCTACATTTGGGATGTGAAAAGCAGACAGTGTTTGAACAGATTCACAGATGAAGGCTGTTTGCATGGAACTTGCATTGCACTCTCTAAGAACGGGCAGTACTTGGCATGTGGGTAAGTGAAAGTAAGCCACATCACTGCTATTTAAGAAGGTTAATTCAAATAAATGTCAGTCATTTAAGAATTCAACGCATCGGAGCGTATGTGAATTTATATCTATTTGTCTATAATCTATAGCTATTTCTAAGTTGAAATAGGGACATAGCCAGTCTTCTGATTTTAGGGATGGACGGCTACGAAGTCCTTGTCTTTTTCTCCCCCCCCCCCCCCTTCTCCGGCGTGTTAAAAACATTAAGATTCCCCTCCTATTCAAAGAAGTTCATTTTGTTATTCAGGCATCCAGCTAGGCTGAGAGCTGCATTTTGGACTGCCCATCATATATATCGCAGAAAACCATTAAGTAGCACTGCATTTTTATAACTCATTTTTAGACTTGCCATTTAATTTAGCCTTACACCATGACATCTGTAATTGTGTTGATACCCTCTGTATTTTTCCAGATGGGAGAAAGATTTTTCATTCGGTTTGAACAAAAGCAGATTTAAATGTCCTATACGTATTTAGTTTTAGCCTTACTGCAAAGCCTTTTAACCCTTCCAATACTTAACATGGAATTATGGATTTGACAGTGTCTGACCTTGGTTGAATTCTCATGAGAAACAGAAGACTTAATAGGTTTTGCAAGGCTACTGTTGCACCCCACCAACATGGCATCGGGGTACCTTGGTTTGCGAGCATAATTCATTCCAGAAGCATGCTCGTAAACCAAAGTGCTCATATATCAAAGCGAGTTTCCCCATTGGAAGTAAACTCAGATGATTCATTCCACGTCCAAAAGCAGACACCCCCCTCCCCCCGAGGCCACTGGTACTGCTGGCTTCCACACCACTCTGGGAACTGGCTTCTCTCTCCCTGCGCCACATCTCAAAAACAGCACCTTCTCCCCCACTCGAGGCCATTGGCGCTGCTTGCGTCACCCTTCACCTTACTCTGGGAACTGGCTTCTCTCCCCCCGCAGCCCACCCCCAAACCCTTACCTGCAGCGGACACCGGCACGTGCCAACCCACAGGACATACGTGTGCCGGTGCTGAAAGAGCCTGCCGTGAATTCTGTGCTGGGCTGCTGCGGGACCTTGAGCATGCACAGATACTCAAGGTCCCACAGCAGCCCAGCATATAATTAACGGCAGGCTCTTTCAGCATCGGCACATATATGTCCTGTGGGTTGGCATGTGCCGGTGTCCACTGCAGGTAAGGATTTAGGGTTGGGGGGGGGAAGAAGCTGGTTCCCGGGGGTGGTGTGGTGTGACATCATTGCTTATCGAGTCAACGCTTGGTTTGTGAGTTAGTTTGCTCGAGTGTTTTGCTCGTCTCGCAAAACACTCGCAAACCGTGTTACTTGCAAACCGAGGTTTGACTGTAGTTTGGGAGGAGGACTGGATGTGATATATTAAGGCATATCATATCATAATTAAATATTTAATCTCAACTTGATCAAGGATCTTTTTACAAAATTCCCTTACCCTCTTCCCTCTTGTAATTCTCCCTCACTTTCCTCCCCGCCCCTTCCACTCCATGCTTACCTTCCTAGGAGTCAAAACTTGGAATGGCCTTATAGAAAAGACCAGAACTGAATCTTGCCACATCATCTTCTGAAGAAAACTGAAAAACCATCTGTTCGATACTTAATCTCCTTTACCCTCTCTTCTCTCCCTTTCCCTTCCTCCTCTCTCCCCTCTTTTATTCTCCCCTTCCTCTCACCTCTTACCTATCCACCTCCTCTCTTTCTTTCCCCTCTTACCTCTCTTTACAGTCGCCTTGAGCCTGTATAGGTATGAGCGACACATAAATAGAAGATTAGATTAGATTTTACCTATCGTATCGTATCGTAGATTTATCCTATCGTATCTTATGTCTATTATTATTATGTGAGAACACCTCTATTTTATGTAATTTTTTCTTTCTCTCCACTTATATTGTACACTGCTCAGTTTTATAATGAGCGGTATATCAAAATTAAACTTGAAATTTGAATGTCAAATGTGGATATATGTGATGGTTCTGTCAGTGATCTACATTTGCATTAAATAACAAGAAGCTTGACAAATGAAATATAATCCATTTGCATTTTCTTTGTGTCTCTCACCTCCCAGATCAAGCTCTGGTGTTGTGAACGTGTACTCACACGATATCTGTCTTCGTGAATCCTGTCCTAAACCGGTGAAAGCTATAATGAACTTGGTTACAGCTGCTTCCTCACTGGCTTTCAATTCGACCACAGAAATTCTTGCCGTGGCTTCTAACGCAGCTGATGATGCCGTCAAATTGGTATGCGATCCCTGCCCCCGACTGTTGTTGCAGGGTGGAGCCTTAGGGAAATAAGAGTATAATTGGTTTTGGTCAGTGCTAAACACGAGGGGCATGCTTATTTTTTTTACCAAATTCTCAATTTCCCTAAAGGTAATTATTGCATTTATATCATGTGTGAGTTAGAGTCCAAGGGTATGCTGCCTTTTGACCATTATGCTCAAATCAACTCCTATAATTCAAAACAAAATCTATGAATGAGCACTGTGTAAACTCTGCCTTTTTCTAACTGGCGATTTAAAGATCAATTACATTAAATGAACTGCCTGATATATAGATCATAAGAGGTCCTATGATCTGTTTTTTCAGCACACTATGATAAGTTCATTCTTCAGTAATAGTAAAGTATTCTAAGGGAAGTTTTAAGTGACATTATGTAAGAAAACTATAGTTTGTTTATTTGAGGAGAGAGTATTAACCCTTAATGGTCTTTGGGTACATATGTGTGTGTGTATATATATATATATATGTAAATGTGTGTGTGTGTGTATATATATATGTATGTGTATGTATATATATATATATATATATATATATATATATGTGTGTGTGTGTGTGTGTATGTATGTATATATATATATGCATGTATATATATATGTATGTATGTATGTATATATATGTATGTATATGTATTTGTATAAAAGTATCCAGATGGGAATGTTTTAAAATGCTTTGGGGAGGCCTGCCAGTTCAGCTGATCGGGGATTCCCTTTCTGTGATCAGCACAGCGGCCGTGTCTATTTGAAATGTAGGCCAGCATTGTTGTGGCCCTAGGGAGACACCTGAGGCCGCTTAAGCTTGCCCAAGGACACTTTCAGGCGAATCCAAGCCCAGCCTTGTCCGAGCTTAAGTGTCCTTAGGTGTCTCCCTGAACCCTACAATAGGCAGCCTGCCTCAGGGTTGTTTTTTAAACATGCATTCCGATTGGCTGCCAGATGGCAGTAGGCTGACTACTGCCTCCTACAATCCATCCATGATCCACTGAATTTTTTCTCTGTTGTTTTGTGTGTGTTGCTGTTTCCTTCTTGCCTATTTATTTCTGCACTTCATAAACCATTAAAAAAAATGCAAACACAGAGAAATATTTTATTTGTGTTTAAATGCAGTTGTTATGCATCATCAAACCTGAATGACAAAAGATGAGGTCCAGATGTGTCCTGTGGAAGGATTTCTTGGGTTTTGGGATGTAAGGTGCTGACAGGATTTTCCTTTTCACCGATAGGTACACATCCCGTCATTTCATGTGTTCTCAAACTTCCCAGTGTTCAGAAGGAAGACCATTTACCTTGCACAGTGTATGGATTTCTCTCCAAGAAGTGGCTTTTTCTCTATAGCAACCAACAAAGGCAAAGCTTTGCTGTACAGGTAGGATTGGTGTACCTGAAAATGAATGTAAGGAAGGAGTTTGGGCATGGATCCTGTTTTGGTCTAAGGCACATGGGTGGGATGAGTACCATATTTTCACCCATATACCGTGCACCCGTGTAAAACGCGCACACGGGTATAGCGCGTGGGGAACACAAATTTATGTAAAAAAAATTTAATATAGCGCGCACACTCATATACCGGGCATGCAAAAACCTCCTCCCGCCTACTCCGAACCGGCATCCCCCCTCCCCCCCGCTCGCTTACCCGCGTTTTACAAGTTTTTTTTTTTCAATCCGATCCGGCATCCCCCCTGCGAACCGGCATCCTCCCCACCCACACACCCCCTGCTCGCGTCACCCCGAGATTATCTCGGAGAGAGCGAGACCAGAAGGCTTTGAGCATGCGGAAATGCTCAAAGCCTAGTCCAGCCCGGCGCAGGAAGAAGGAGGATCTCTCCTGCACTGCACCGCCCAGCCCAAACCAACGAGGGAGGATCTTCGGGCACTTGCACTGGCATGTCCTGTGCATTGGTGCCGGTGCCCAATCGGGTAAGATGTTTTGCGGTGCTGGGGGGGATGTAGGATCGCGGGGGAGGGGGGGGTGACGTGAGCGGGGGGGGAGGATGCCGGTTCGCAGGGGGGATGCCGATCGGATTGGAAAAAAAAAAGTTGTAAAACGCGCTCACGCGTATAACGCGCAAGGTTATGCACGGTTTGTAAAATCGTGTATAACGCGTGCGTTATATGCGTGAAAATACGCTAACTTTCTAACAGTTCTGCTTCTTAGCTATTGTGGGTCATCTGCTTGAATTTGTTAATTCTGAGGTTCAGGAACACATAAGATCACCATAAATTCAAAGTGCAAAAGCATGTCTACACCAATGGTAGACAAACAAAAAAGGCACACGAGATGTCTATAACAACCAGCAGTTATGTTTATTTGCAGAAAAGTCCCAATATAATTAATTGGCTTGGAAACAAACCTTACAAGGCTCGTCTAGGATACCAGAATGCCTTCCTCAGGGGGCAAACATTGAACCTAGTGTATTGTTCAATGTGATTATGGTCACTGGAACTACTGATTAAAATCACTGAAAAGTAATTCTTGTTGACGTTATGCACAGCAGCTCTGAAGACGTCAATAAGAATTACGTTTCCGTAATCAGTTGATTTTAATCGGTAGTCCCGGTAACCATAATCGGTACTCATGTTGAACACTACACTAGGGTCAATGTTTGCCCCCTGAGGAAGGCATTCCAGATTGCCAAAATTGCTATCCTAGACAGGACTTGTAAGATTTGTTTCCAAGCCAAGTAATTATATTGAGACTTTTTTTTTTCTTTTCAAATAAACGTAACTACTGGTTGTTTTATTGAGGCAAGGTTTCTTCTTTTTTCTGTTTGGCTCCTTTACACCAATGGTAGAGCCGGGATCGCTATTTGGTAAGGCCCAAGGTTAACATGGGTTGGGTCAAGGCAATGTACAGATGTTGTCTTCTTCTGTTCCTGGTCCATACTACTGCTACTAACTGGGCCTGATACTAAAGTAGAGGGACCATGGTTAGCCAAAACCTGCTGTGGCCTTGGTCTACATATATAATTTTTTGTGTGTGTGTGGGGGGGGAGGGGAGGGAGAGAAACTGGATGTTTCCAGGCGTTCCTTTTCTGCTTACTGCTCAAGTCAGTGTCGGGCTTGGCACCATGCATCTTCATTCACAATTAACTGGAAATTTCATCCCTTCTAATTTATGACAGCGGTAGTTTTTGGCTAGAGGTCAAGTCCCAGGGCTCCTTCTGGAACGGGGGTGGGCAACCACAGTTTTTGAGGGTTGCAGCTCAATCAGGTTTTTAAGATTTCTGCAAAGAATATGCATGAAATTGATTTGCATGTACTGCTTCCATTGTATGCAAATATATCTTAGGAATTTTCATTGTGGAAATATTGAAAACCTGACTGGGTTATGGTCCTCAAGGACCATAGTTGCCCACCTCTGTTCTACAACCTACAGTTTTGGACCATAAATCCAGCCACCAGGTGTTGCTATTGCATAAGGGTTATTCTTCCCTCATGGCTTAACTGCATGTAAAATCCCAGCTGAGCTGGGCATCAAACTCAGGGCTTCCACATTAAAGGGCACAGTATTACCATTCACCTACCAGGTCTTTCTCTCTCTCATCTCCTCCATTTACGAAGCAAAAACTACTGAAAAGGCTCTTTAGCATTGATTCTTCCTGACTAATTGGTAAATGAACAGGAACTATTTTTTAATTTCAGCTTTTACTAAAGGAAAGCTTCCTTTTTCTCTCAGGCTAAAACACTACTCTGACTTCTAGCAATGCGACTGCTGTGTAAGGTAAGCTATGTATGACAACTCACGTCTTCAACAATCACAGTACATTGTGACAAAATGCTCTTTGCTGTGAGACTTTGATTATATTCTAGGTTCTTAAGGTAATATTTTGGCATGGCGTGACCCTCTGTTGATGTTCATTAAATAACTGAAGTGTATTACCAGCTAGATCTAACTAAATGGAAATAAACATGGAAATATGGATCTACATTTTTTTGTTCCTTATGCAATAACTGCATATAATGGGGGTGATTGTAAAAGAAACCACCTGCTTGTAGGTTTAGGTAGCAGGAAAGTGTTTAAATGACCTCTCATAGAATACGGAGTAGTGGAAAAGCACAGCCCATGAGTTGATGATATATACTTGGCTGGTGATTGTGGGCAGAGCACCCAGGTACACATGTAAATTATAGAATATTATCACGTATTTTCATACGTACTTGCATCTAAGGTCTCCTTTTATCAAGCCGCGCTAGAGGGGTTAATTAACGCGCGTGACTTTTAATCACGCGCTGGCCAAAAACTACCGCCTGCTCAAGAGGAGGCGGTAGCGGCTAGCGCGGCCGGCGGTTTAACGCGCGCTATTACACGTGTTTAAACCGCTGGCGCGGCTTGATAAAAGGAGCCCTGAGTTTGAGAGTTAAATGATCGTGTCTTGATGTACGGCATATGTCTGTGGTCATTTTCGCCAACTTTTCTATATTGAACAGGCTTAAAATTCACCACCACTGCCTATACTGGGCAAGACAACACAATCCAACATTTATTTATATACTGCAAATACCTCAAAAAAAGTTCATTTCGGTTTAACATCAATAAGAAGTGGAGACAATGTCCAGAATGACAATCTTAAAATCAACTTTGGATCATCTTTTGTTTTATTGTCCCTATATTTTGGCCTTTTGGAATTCCATCTGGGATCAAGTAAATTGTTTATTGGAAAATCATGTAGCACTATCTTATGATACAATACTATTTGGAACAGCTATGAGAAAAAAGAGTCAAATATCGTCTTTTAACAATAAACTTTTATTAATCGTGACTGGAGTCGCTATTCAACATATCACCAACAATTGGAAGGATTGCAGTAAACTTAATTTCACCTTTTGGTGGAATTCATTATGTCATATGTTCAAAATGGAAAGATCAATAGCTATACAAAAAGGAAATTATAAGACATTTAATAAAATATGGGGGCCGTTGACTTCTTTTTGTGATGATTAAACACCATTTTATATCTTGAAATATACACCGTAAATAGTAGAGAGGGGAAAGGGATCTCTTACGATTGTGTTATTTAATAACAATAAGAGGGAGGGGGGGTTGGGTCTTGGGTTTTTATATATACAACTGTTGTATTTATTGATAGATTTATAAGTGATGTTTACAGGAATTTGTATGGTTTTAATTGTACACTTGTTGAAAGATTAAAAATGAATAAAGATATTAAAAAAAAAAAAAAATCAATATTGAATTTATTGCTTCTTTAACATTTCATTTAATTTATTTAAAAATTTTTAATTCACCTTTAACCAAGGCGACTTACAAGTTTCCAGGCACAATAAAATTGCAAAGTAAAATGTTTCCATACAGAATAAAATCACAAAATAAAAAGACATACATTAAGTAGAGGAAAATACAGAGTTACAATAGTTTATTTGCTTAGTCACTGTTCTTGAGAACCATCGTTCTTCACTTTAATAAACCATTTTACCTGTTCAAACCTAATTCAAAGCCTTCTTAAAACTTTTATAGTTATTCTCTGAAGTCATATGTTCAGATACATTTTTCCACAGTTTTGCAGCTTGTAGAGGTAAACAATCTGACATACTTTATTCCTTTAATCTCTGGAAATTGAAATGCAGAATTCTGATTTAAACCATGCAATCCTACTTCAGACTAGATTGTCAAGAGAGACATATAAGATGGTGCTTCTCCTTGATATATTTAAACCGTATTCTGGCTTCTACAAGAAGCCAAAGAAGCTTCATCAAATATGGTGTAATTCTTTTTTTCCCAATTCTTTATTCATTTTTAAAAACTTACAATAAGTGTAACAGCATATATAACATTTTAAACTCGGATGCAACACTTAATATTCTGTTAAAATCCATATCAGAATTTATCCCCCCACCCCTCTAATCAATAACATTCTTTAAATTCAAGAAAACCTACTATAAACCCCATTCCTATATACCTTACTTTAATAATCAAATCAAAAAAAACTCCCCCTCCCCCCCCCCCACCTTGGACATGCATATTTAAGGGGAAAAATAATATTCAATCATTACAATATTTTGTTAATGGCTCCCAAATATGTCTCTCTTTTCTCAATCCAAAAATCAGCTGAACTTCAGTATTTTGTAGACTTTGCAATTTACGAAAAATAGATTGTGGACAATCCAAATAAATGATGTTACAATAATCAATCACTGACAAAAACAAAGACTGGACTAATATTCAAAAATAATGTTCAAAGTACTTTCTAATTCTTCTCAACATCCAGAATAATTTTTATCTGTAAATTGACATGAGGTTCCAGTGATAGATTACCATCAAAATGTACACCCCAAATCGTAATTACTTGTGATAGAATTATCCTAATTGTGGTGAACATTGCAGCACAGGACAGAACATTTTTACTACCATGTTCTATATAGGGGGGTTGATTCTTCACCCCTGCAGATGCCAGTTAACAATGGTGTTGATTTATTTTGGTTTTGTATTTCTTTTTCCCTCTAGATTTTTTTTTTAGATAAAAGATTACACTTGGAACATCTTGATTCATCCTCAAGTATATTTTCTTGTTAAGGAATATGTTCTACTGAAGTGAAACATTGAAAATTTTTATATTTTTGGTTTTTAGGAATTCATTAAACACACTGAAGATCAGTGACCATATAGAATGCAGGTATTTTTATTTTTCTTCAGAACCACGGATACTGTTAAAATTAACTGATCTGTTTGGAAAGCAGGTTCTCTTAAGGACATGTAGGACACGAAATTCTCCTGTATGGGTGACGTCACTGGCAGAGCTTGGCACAGGAAGCAGTTCCCCAGTATCCTTTTGGGTGGGCTCACCATGCACGCCTATTCTTGCCTGGATGTTGAGAGGTTGACACCATCTTCCTTGAACCTGCTTGATAATGTCTCACAGGTCTTGCTAGCCAACAAGAAGGATTCAACTAAATGGGTATATGTGACCCTGGGCAAGTCACTCAATCCTCCATTGCCCCAGGAACGTTAGATAGATTGTGAGCCCACTGGGACAAATAGGGAAAATGCTTGAGTATCTGATTATATACCACCTATCAAGGTTACCTAGGCGGTTTACAAATACCTAAATAAATAAAATAAATGGAGGAGGTTTACCTTCTGGTGTGAGGACAAGACCATAGATCCCTTTATATGCTCTACAT
This sequence comes from Geotrypetes seraphini, assembly GCF_902459505.1. Taxonomy (NCBI): domain Eukaryota; kingdom Metazoa; phylum Chordata; class Amphibia; order Gymnophiona; family Dermophiidae; genus Geotrypetes; species Geotrypetes seraphini. Next base: position 24,934,446 of record NC_047093.1, on the reverse strand, counting down.
AAAAATTGCTTGAATGCCTCAAGACCAGCTCTCAAGACCAGCCGTCTAAGAGTATACCTTGACCTTTGGTTTCTTTATATGGGGCTTGCTGCTTATGAAACCTCCATCATGAGATATCAATGTTCTTATCCAGCTGCTGAAAGTTTCTTTTCAAGTTTCAAGTTTATTTAAAATTTCTTATGCTGCCCAATCAACCTTCTAGGCGGTGTAGAAAATCATAAAAACATACTATAGCTAAAATACAAATTTAAGCTGTCAAAGCATCCCCAAACCGTAACAATAACTTACGAAGTCTTTTGTTGAAACCAAAGACAAATAGGAACAAACGGTAAAAAGGCAAGAACTACAATAGTCAAAGTAAAAGAAAACAATTAGGGAAAAAAACAATAGGAGGGACTGCTATAAATAATGTTGAACTCAATTGCCCTTAAAAGGACAGTTAGGTCTCGAAGGCATCAAGAAAGAGAAATGTCTATAGCTTCGTCTTCCTTTTTCGTGGCAGTTACTGAGCTCCAGGCTCTACTGACCTGCCTTATGCTATGTTTTTTTTTTTATATTAGATTGTGTGCACCCATCCAAAGTTCCTTTCCAAGGTTATATCAAGAGTTCCAACTTTTAACCTGGCAATAGTCCTTCCAACCTTTTTTTTCCCCCTAAGCCAGGGGAAGGCAATTCCGGTCCTCGAGAGCTGAAGCCAGGTCAAGTTTTCAGGCTATCCACAATAAATATGCATGAGATTGATTTGCATCTCAAGGAGGCAGTGCATGCAAATCCATCTCGTACATATTCATTGTGGATATCCTGAAAACCTGACCTGAGTCGAGGACCGGAATTGACTACCCCTGCCCTAAACCATATAAGCATAAAGGTGAAAGTGCATCGCACACTTTGGATTACAAGAGAGCCTCGGTCTTCTATCTGGAGTGGACTGAAACCTACAGAAAGCTCATCCAACGTTTTGTTTTGACTCGGATGGAATAGGAGCTGCTGTTGACAAACAGATTGCTTTTCCTTCTGTTAGGCCCATGCTGGGTATCCGGAGCAGTGTGTCACAAAATTTTTAAGCTGCGGCACATTAATCTCAGGGCTGCGGCTGGAGGGCACCTGACAATTGCATGGATATCAATACGATGACATCACATGCATGTGTGACATCATCATGTTGACGTCCATGCATGCGCAGATGTCCTCCAGCCGCGGCCCTGAGCCTACTATTAGAGAATGACAAGGTGACAAAATTAATCACCGTTCCCGTCCCCGCGGATAACCGTGGGAAACCATCTTCATGTCATTCTTTAAGGAGAGAGGGAAGAATCAGAGAATGAATGGCCACAACCACTGACCCGCAAGCTTTGCTTTGAAGAATGCTCGTGTAGAAGGACTGAGGTTGAGATAGACACTACAGAATCCAAGTTTCCAAGTTTAATTCAGTTTTGATTAATCGCTTTATCTTAATTCAAAGCGATGTACATTATAAAAATTACAATATAACATAGTAATACATTGAAGATTGTTGACTGAACTTAAGACAAAATGACAATACTAGAAACATATGGGAAAGAAATGGGCAAGAAGTTACAATATAAAAATAAAGATGGGGATAACATTTAGGGAAGGTACATGAGGAAGGGGTAAAGCTTGATCTTGAAATTGATTTATGATGAAATTATTGTTAATTTATAAAGGCATCATTAAATAGAAAGGTTTTCAGGTTACTTTTGAATTTCTCTAGATTGACTTCTTGTCTCAGGTGGTAAGGTAAAGAATTCCAGGTTTGGGGCGCAGTAACGGAAAAAATATATTGGCGTCTTGTGTTTATGATTTTAAGGGACGGAATTGTCAGTAGAAGTTGGTCGGTAGATCTTAATGTTCTATTCGTGGTGTAAGGGATTAATGATTTATATATGAAAGCCGGAGTTTTAAAAGAAAGAGATTTGAAAGTAAGCAAGCTGAGTTTATATATGATTCTGTGAGTAACGGGAAGCCAATGGGCTTCCTTAAGAAGTGGAGTGACATGGTCGAATTTTTTGGCTTTAAAGATAAGCTTGACCGAAGTATTCTGTATGATCTGTAATCGTTTGATTTCATTTTGAGCTATGCCTTTAAAGAGTGCATTACAGTAATCTATTTTGGATATAACGAGAGAGTGGATGAGAATATTAAGTGAATTATTGTTAAGGAATTGTGAAACAGAACGGATTTGACGAAGCCTAAAGAAAGATGACTTAATAACATTGCTGATATGGTTATGAAAGGAAAGTTTACGGTCAAAGATGACGCCTAATATTTTAATATTATCTACCTCTTGTATAGGATGATCCTTAATGGCAATAGGAAATTTAAGCTTTGGGTTATCTTTCCAGGGAAACAATAGTACATTAGTCTTATTAATGTTTAATGCGAGTCTATTATTGTTTAGCCAAAGATGTATTTTTTCTAATTTTGCATTGATCTCAGATGTATCTAAAGGGTTATCAATATCGATAGGATGTAAAAGTTGTATGTCGTCAGCATAAGCGAAGACATTAAAGCCGATTGATTGGCATAAAGTTAATAGTGGAGCGAGAAATATATTAAATAATAGTGGAGACAGTATGGAGCCTTGGGGGACGCCATTAATTGAAGTAAAAGTATTAGAAGTAGAGTTGTTAAAAGAAACTGATGAGGAACGATCAGAAAAATAGGATTGAAACCAGGAGAGTACTTGGTCTGTAATTCCTATTGATTGAAGTCTATGAAGTAGTAGTTCGTGATCAATTGTGTCGAAGGCGGATGAAAGATCTAAAGAGATTAACAGAACAGATTGATGATGGTCTAAGAAGTAATGAATTATAGTGGACATGCCTATTAGTGAGTGTTCGGTAGAGTGATGTTGCCTGAAACCAGTTTGATTGGGGTGAAGAATATTTGTTTTTTCAATGAATTCTGAGATCTGATTGAATACAATGACAGTCTCTGGTATCCAGAGCAGATATTGTGATGTCATAATGCCTCATTCCACCAGTGCCTAAGAGCCAATCACATCAGTGATATCACAATGGCTTCATTATCCTTGGCTCACATTAGAATCAGAGTATGAATGGCCACAACCACTGACCCACAAGCTTTGCTTTGAAGAATGCTGGTGTAGAAGGACTGAGGTTATCCGCGGAGACAAGAACGGTGATTAATTTTGTCACCGTGTCATTCTCTACCTACTATTACGGGGGGGGGGGAGGGGGGTTGTGCTGCAGAAGGAGAAGTGAGGAGAGGCACATGCTGGTTGACTACAGGATGTTCTTCTCGCCACGAGAGGTATATCCTGTAAGCAGTAGCTGGCACCGGTGCCTCTCCTCCTCGCCAGCATCTCATGGCACACCTGGAATTTTCTGCGACACATAGTTTTCGATACACTGCTCTAGAGAGTCATACCAGAGATATGACTGTGTTGGTAGCCCATTTGATATCAACTGTCATAGAAAAGATTTACAGCAGTGGTTGCCAACCCTGTCCTGGAGGACCATCAGGTCAGTCGGGTTTTTGAGATAACCCTAACGAATATGCATGGAGCAGATTTGCATGCCTCTCACCTCCATTATATGCAAATCTCTCATGCATATTCATTAGGGCTATCCCAAAAACCCGATTGGCCTGGTGGTCCTCCAGGACAGGGTTGGGAACCACTGATTTACAGAGCTGTGAGATGGCCTTTTGTCCATATATTCAGATCCCATTATCGCTTACACCAGGACTCCCAATGCGATTTGGCCAGACAGTGCTCCAAAATTTACCATATTTTTGTGTATACAACCCGCATTTGTGTATACCATGCACTTGTATATACCTCACCAAAAAAAGCCAGTTTTGTAAATAAAATCATGTATACCCTGCATCTACTGCAATAAACAGTAAAATTGTATATTATTCCTCATGGAAAGCACTGATTTTGTAAATAAATTCATGTATACCCTGCATCTTTTGACAAAAAAAAAATTACATTGGTATAACCTGTGAGCTATCTATCCAAAATATGGTATTTGGGTTTAGAATCCAACTCCCTCCCCCCAAGCTGCCTTCTGAAAAAAAGGAAAATAATAAAAATAGATTATTAGCAAATTATTATTATTATTTTTTTTTTAAATCTCTGGCATCTTCTTTCTTCTGTTGGAGGCAGCCTGTAGCTAGGGAATCCCGTGTGTAAGGATTCAAGTCTGTCTCAAAACCCCTGCTTACTGTGTTTTCAGTGGAGCCATCTTGGGTTTTTACCATTTATGGAATCCTATGATCTGATGGCAGGTAAGGACCATAAGGCACACCGTCATCTGTTCTGTTTTATTCCTTGTGCAGAGCCATTGACCGCAGTTGACCCTGAATGTCCTTTCACTTCTTCGCTACCGAGGATCCTCTGTGCTTACGTCTTGAATCCTATTACTATTTTAATTTCCACCACCTCTGCTGGGAGACATTTCCATGCATCTACCATTCTGTCTGTGAAAATGTACAGTATATTCTGATATTACTCCTCACACTGTGACCTCTTGTTCTACAATTTCCTTGCTCTTGGAAAAGGTTTGTATAGTTGTATGTTGAGATACAGTAGCAACATTTTAAATATCTCTCTGGAATATATATACTGTATTTAGGTCCTTAAATCTCATCTTGAGAGGTTTTGATGCAGACTCCTCACCATTTTGGTGATTTATTTTCTGGTCCACCTACTGGCTGCCTACATCCTTGTAAACAAGACACCAACTATCTCTACAGAGAGATGAATTCCCTATCCCCTCTCTCTTTTTACTTTTGGTTCTAGTACCTATCCCTTTGCACCTCGACATCCCTCCAGTTCTTCTACCGCACAGATGTCAAAATCAGTCCTCGAGGGCCGCATTCCAGTCGGGTTTTCCACAATGAATATATATTGAAAGCAGTGCATGCACATAGATCTCATGCATATTCATTGGGGAAATCCTGAAAACCCGACTGGATTGTGGCCCTCGAGGACGGACTTGACACCCCTGTTCTACTGCCTTGTTGCGCTATTTCACTATGTTGGCATATCCGACAATTGTCCCAGATCTCTTTCTGTTGGAATATGGTATATAATACCTCATTATATACTGCCCTCTTGGAATTTCTGCACTCTATACAACTGCCTTGTTTTGTATTGAGATTTAGCAGCCCAAAACCTGCTCCGTTCTTGAGCTGTCTTAGATAGATAGTTTGGATAATAATAACTTTATTCTTCTATACCGCCACAATCTTGCGACTTCTAGGCGGTTTACAAGCAAGAGAGCTGGACATTCAGCGAGTTACAATGTGCAGATAGTCAGAGGAAATACAGAGTGCAGAAACATTAAGGAAGCAAAATTATAGATATACAATTTGCTGAGCGAGAGTATAAGAAATTTCCAAGTGGGCCTGTTAGGAGAAGGCTGTGCAATTCAAAAAGCACAGTGAAAATGGTCTTATGGACAAGTGGCCTAATCTGTTTTTCACACTTGAGGTAATTGGCCCAGTTGTCAATGGGGATAGCCTGTTCTACAAAATTAATTGGCTTTTAGCTTGGTCTACCTGTCCATAGATAAATATTGTTGCCTTGATGCTCTGGATCAGGGTGCTGCAATCCTTTTGAAGCCGCAATAGGAGGGCATCTGGAAATGTACAGCCATCGACATGATGATGTCACACACATGTGCAGCTGTCCTCCAGCCACGGCCCTGAGCCTATTACCGCTAGTGTGTGTGTGGGGGGGGGGGGTTCCGGAGAGGAGCGGCGCCGGCTGCCTGCCTATAGGACTCCCTGCGAGAGGCACATCCTGTAAGCAGTCAGCTGGCGCCTCATACCCCACCCGGAGTCGGCACTAGATCCAAAAAGGTGGAACTGGCAAAATTGAGGGTTAGCCCACTTGTCGGTAAGGCCGTCTGTTTCTCACTCTGTCAGCTGTCTTTGCAATATCCATTTGTTGCAGATTGGGGTGGTTTTTTTTTTAATGACACTAGTTTTGCCACAGTATTCTGCAGGAATATATTGAACAGAATTAACCCCAGGATGGATCACCAAGGTAACCTGACATCTCCTTTTTCCCTCCGTGTGAATTCCCTTTATCACTATAGTCGGTTTAGCACTCGATCTCTTTCTAGTTCAGTTTAGCATCCTAGGATGAGCAGTTTGATATATTTACATATTTGCTGAATTTCCACAAAAAATAATATACCCTTAATCTAATTTTTTGTTTAGGATTCCTACCAATCATTATGGTATAAGCTATAATATTCGGAGAGGAGCTGTGCATACTTTTGCAATACCAATCTCCTCCTAGGCACATTCACGGTGGTGCACACTTCTGTGTCCACAAAATATTTTGGGAGACCCCCAAAACAGGCCCCTGAACTTGGTACATAGTGTAATGAATATGTTAAAGGCTGACGTTTTACAGTAGACCCCCGTAAATTTGCGGTTCGCAAATCGCGGACTCAGTCGTTCACGGTATTTTCTGACTGCTGCTTCTGGTCAGAAAATACAGGGAATGACTGAGTCCGCGAATCAGCCTTCTGCAGACCCAATTCATCCTCTCCCCCTGTCAGCCTGCGCAGCCAAACCACCTGTCAGTCTATTGCTTTTTTTAGCAACCGCACCATACCTGCAGCCCTCTCCCGCCTCCAATCCGCTCCTAAACCACATTTACGTTTTTTTGAAATTCACAGGTGCTCCTGGAACGGAACCCCTGCGAATTTTGGGAGAGTATTGTATCTTCTAATCAGCATGCATATTTACCTTATCAGCCCAAAGAAGATGTGGGGCAGTAGCAAATGGAGTTTGAAATAAAGTACACAATATATATTTTGCCTTTTGAATTGATGCATGGTTTTACACATTGGGTGAAGCATTTGCATTATCCTCTACTGGAACTATTACTGGCCATTGCAGCCTGCTTAATAAAAAAAAAAAAAAAAAACCCTACACCCAGCTGAGATTGGTTAATTAAGAGGACAAATGGACATAGATGGTGTGCATCTTAATTTATTCCTAGCTCAAACTAAATATGTGGAATGTTACTTGAAGTTTTCTGATCCAAACACAGATGTGTTTAGAATATTGTGTACAATTCTGGAGGCCGCACCTTCAAAAAGATATAAAAAGGATGGAGTCGGTCCAGAGGAAGGCTACTAAAATGGTGTGTGGTCTTTGTGATAAGGCGTATGGGGACAGAATAAAGATCTCAATCTGTATACTTTGGAGGAAAGGTGGGAGAGGGGAGATATGATAGTCATTTAAATACCTACGAAATATAAATGTGCATGAGTTGAGTCTCTTTCATTTGAAAGAGAAACGCTGTAATCAGCGTCATAGGATGAAGTTAAGGAAATACTTTTTTACAGAAAGGGTGGTAGATGCTTGGAACAGTCTCCCGGAAGATATAGTGGAAACAGAGACTGAATTCAAGAGGGCCTGGGATAGGCACCTGGGATCTCTCAGAGAGAGAAAGAGATAATGGTTACTGTAGATCAGGGGTGTCCAATGTCGGTCCTCGAGGGCCGCAATCCAGTCGGGTTTTCAGGATTTCCCCAATGAATATGCATGAGATCTGTGTGCATGCACTGCTTTCAATGCATATTCATTGGGGAAATCCTGAAAACCCGACTGGATTGCGGCCCTCGAGGACCGACATTGGACACCCCTGCTGTAGATGGACCATTTGGCCTTTATCTGCCATCATGTTTCTATGTAGTTGAGAATGCTTAAAGAAATGTGGTAAACATTATTTATTGGAAGGAAGGAGTGACCCGGTGTTTAGAACTACAGCCTCAGCACCTGGAGGTTATGTGTTCAAATTCTGTGCTGTTCCTCTTGACCCTGGTAAGTCACTCAATCCTCTATCGCCCCAGGTATAGTAGATAGATTGAATGACACGGGGAAAAAATTTGTCCCTGTTTTTGCCCCGTTCTCACGAGCTTGGTCCTGGTCCTTGCCCCATCCCTGTAAACCATCTGATCCAATCCACACAAGCCTCGAATAGTTATTTTATATTGAACTTATTTTATTAAAGTATAAAAAGAGAGTTTTCTGCACAATTGTCATTTTATAAACACAAATAATACAGAGCAAGGATCAACAACACCCCTGTCACCTCCTTCACAAATATCCCCTCCATTATTGAGAAGCTTGAATAAGCCAAATTACTACAGAATACTAGTCACACATGGCAGGAATAGTGTTAGGGGAGTGCAACTAGGGCTTGGAGTGAAGGGCCATTACTCAGACTGGCATGGGGTCACGAGCGGAGTTCTGCAGGGGTCGGTGCTGGGACCGCTCCTGTTCAATATATTTATTAATGACCTGGAGGCGGGAACAAATTGTGAAGTTATTAAATTTGCAGATGACACCAAACTCTACCGCAGGGTTGAAACCATGGAAGACTGCGAAGATCTGCAAAGGGACCTAACGACGTTAGAAGAATGGGCCAAAAAATGGCAAATTAACTTTAAAGTAGGGAAATGCAAGGTCATGCATGTAGGGAAAAAGAACCCGATGTTCAGCTACAAAATGGGAGGATCACTGCTAGGGGTAAGTAACCTTGAAAGAGACCTGGGAGTGATGGTGGACACGTCTTTGAAGGCATCGGCACATTGCGCCACAGCCTCAAGAAAAGCAAACAAAATGTTGGGTATCATTAAGAAGGGTATCACGACCAGGACAAAGGAGGTCATCCTGCCACTGTATCGTGCAATGGTGCGACCGCATCTGGAGTACTGTGTCCAGTATTGGTCGCCGTACCTCAAAAAGGACATGGCGGTACTTGAGGGAGTCCAGAGAAGAGCAACTAAACTGATAAGAGGTATGGAAAACCTCTCATATACTGACAGACTGAAAAAGCTGGGACTGTTCTCCCTGGAAAAGCAGAGACTTAGAGGAGACATGATAGAAACCTTCAAGATCCTGAAGGGTATAGAAAAAGTAGACAGGGACAGATTTTTCAGATTATGGGGAACCACAAGTACAAGGGGGCACTCGGAAAAATTAAAAGGAGACAGGTTTAAAACAAATGCCAGAAAGTTCTTTTTCACCCAGAGGGTGGTGGACACATGGAACTCGCTTCCGGAGGCTGTGATAGGCCGGAGCACGTTACAAGACTTCAAAGAAGGTTTGGATAGGTTCCTTGAGGATAAAGGAATTGAGGGGTACAGCTAAGAGTAGCGGTAGGTTATAGGGATAGTCTGGGACCATTGCTCAGGCAACGGGCCTGATGGGCCGCCGCGGGAGCGGACCGCTGGGAGAGATGGACCTCTGGTCTGCCTCAGCGGAGGCAACTTCTTATGTTCTTAACTACCCTGGTCAGAGAGAGCCCTAAGCCAGCTGGAAGCTAAAGAACCAAAGCCTGGGCATTGTGGTCCCCAATTATGTCGGGTGGACAATGGGGAACCCATAGACATCATTTACCTCGATTTTCAAAAGGCTTTCGACAAGGTGCCACATGAAAGGCTGCTTAGGAAGCTGTGGAACCACGGGGTGGGAGGGGATGTGCACAGATGGATTAAGCACTGGTTGTGGGTAGACTGCAGAGGGTCGGAGTAAAGGGACAATATTCTGACTGGCGGGGAGTCACGAGCGGTGTACCACAGGGATCGGTGCTGGGGCCGTTACTCTTCAACATATTTATCAATGACCTGGAAAAGGAGGCAAAGTGCGAGGTTATAAAATTTGCAAACGATACCAAACTGTGCGGCAGAGTTAGATCCAGGGAGGAGTGTGAGGACCTGCAAAGGGACCTGGACAAGCTGGAAGACTGGGCAAACAAATGGCAAATGCGCTTTAATGTGGAAAAATGCAAGGTCATGCATATAGGGAAAAAGAACCCGTTGTTCAACTACAAATTGGGGGGGGGCATTGCTGGGAGACAGCAGTCTAGAGAGAGACTTGGGTGTGCTGGTGGATGCATCACTGAAGCCATTTGCGCAGTGCGCAGCAGCCTCGAAAAAAGCCAACAGGATGCTGGGCATCATAAAGAGGGGCATAACAACCAGGACGCGGGAAGTCATCATGCCATTGTATCGAGCGATGGTGCGTCCACATCTGGAATACTGTGTTCAGTATTGGTCGCCACATCTCAAGAAGGACATGGCGGTACTTGAAAGAGTCCAAAGGAGAGCAACGAAACTGGTAAAAGGGCTGGAACACTGCCCATACGCCGAGAGGTTGGATAGGCTGGGGCTCTTCTCTCTGGAAAAGAGGAGGCTCAGGGGAGATATGATAGAGACCTTCAAGATCATGAGGGGCATAGAGAGGGTGGATAGGGACAGATTCTTCAGACTGAAGGGGACAACAGGTACAAGGGGGCATTCGGAGAAACTGAAGGGAGATAGGTTCAAAACAAATGCAAGGAAGTTTTTTTTCACCCAAAGGGTCGTGGACATTTGGAATGCGCTACCGGAGGAAGTGATCAGGCAGAATACAGTACAGGGATTCAAACAGGGATTGGACGGATTCCTGAGGGATAATGGGATCGTGGGATACTGAGAGAGGTGCTGGGATGTAATACAAGTATAGAAAGCTAACCAGGTAATAAGTATGGAAACCCAACCAAGTCGTGAATGTGCAAGACCGGAGGGTTAGGACATCGATGGGAAGACAGGACTTCAATGGGAAACCAAGGTGGCAAGGGGGCCCCTTCTGGTTATTCAGACAGGTCGTGACCTGTTTGGGCCGCCGCGGGAGCGGGCTGCTGGGCAGGATGGACCTGTGGTCTGACCCGGCGGAGGCACTGTTTATGTTCTTATGTTCTTATTAGAGAATGACACGGTGACGGTTTACCCGCGGCCACCGCATTTAAGCCGCGGGTCACCGCCGAAAACGGGGAAGAAAACTAGCAGTCGCTGCGGTGACGGGGACAAGGCCATTCACCGACCGCGGAAACGGTGAACAGGTTTGTCCCCGCGGGCCAATGTACCCCCTTCTAGGAACCGCTATTTACCGTATTTTCACGCATGGTATACAAAAGTTTTAAAACATAGTTCCCACCCCGCCCGACGCCCGATTCACCCCCCCAGCAGGACCGCTCGCACCCCCACCCCGAACGACCGCTCGCACGCGCTTCCACCCGCACCCGCGATCGGAGCAAGAGGGAGCCCAAGCCCTCTTGCCCGGCCGACTCCCCGACGTCCGATACATCCCCCCCCCGGCAGGACCACACGCACCCCCATATTGTTGGGGAGTCGGCGGTCCTTCGGGGGGAGGGATGTATCGGACGTCGGGGGGGGCATCAGGCTTTCAGGATGGGGACAGACCTTCAAGGGGGGACAGTGCAGGGAAGTCAGGGAATTTATATTAATTAATTTTTTCTCTGCGTGTTTTGTTTTTGTATAGTTATTAACTAATATTTAACTAAGTTTTAAAGTTTTAAAGAATGTTTCCTTTATACGTAAATAAAGAAAAGTGAATGGGATTGCAGTGGCGGTGACGGGGCGGTGAATGGGGTGGCAGTGGCGGTGACGGGGCGGTGAAGAGGATGGTGAGACGGGGACGGGGCGGTGACGGGGATGGTGAGACGGGGACGGGGCGGGGACGGGGATGGTGAGACGGGGACGGGGCGGTGACGGGGACCAATTTTTTCACCGTGTCATTCTCTAGTTCTTATGTCTAACACCAGCTCTAGCAGGATACATATTTCAAATCTGATATTTTAATCATAAAATAAAATTATTTTTTCTACCTTTTGTTGTCTCGTCATTTTATTCTTCAAATCATGTTGGTCTCGGGTGCTGGTCTCTGTTTTCTTTTGTCTTCTCTTAACTCACTTGCCAGGGTCTCAAGTTTCAAGTTTTATTTTAGTTTGATGAATCGCTGTTTTTGTTTTATAAAAAATCTTATTAATGTTTTACTAAGCGAGATACAACATTAATAAGATTTTTTATAAAACAAAAACATGTATTTAAACATCGTTTAAAATTTAAAATAATGGGTTAGATCGACAGACTTACAGACTAATCAATACACAAGATAAAAAGGAGCAGAGCTACAATTCAATATTTTAAAGTGCAGAAGAGAGCCATAAATGGAAAGAACATTAGGGAGAGAAAAGTGGACCATTTGACATTTCTTTCTCTATGCTCACCGTCTTCTATCTATGTATTGTTCCCCATGTTCAAAATCTCCCATCTATATATCTCCTATACCTCCCTTTCTAGTATTTCCTCTGTGCCCATCTCCATGCTTTCATCATCTCACTATTCTATAGTCTCCTCCCCCTGTGTACAGTATCACTATATCCCTTTGCCTCCCATCCAGCATCTTTTGCGTTCTTATCCCCTATGTCTAGCCATCTCTCTATCCATATACCCTCCCATGTCTAGCATTACCCCTCTGTCCATATACCACCCCAGGCAGTATTCCCCTTTTTGCCCCTGTTCCTGTTCTCCAATCCATGCCCATCATCTCCCCTCCCCCCTCTTTTTATATATCTCCCAGTGTCCAGGTTCTCTCCTCTCTTACACTGTGTCTTACACTCTGTCTTTCATCCCCTTGGTTCAGCTTTTCTCTTTACCTTCTTCTCTCTCTTCCTCCTTTCAGGTCTTGCACTTCTCTCTCCTTTCCCTCTAGCCCCCTTCCAATGGGTCCAACACCTCTATTTTCCAGTCGAGTCCCTCCTTCTGGTTTTGCACTTATGTGGCTGTGTGCTGTTCTGTTAGGCTTAGGGTGCTGGGAGTGGCCTAAGACTCCGATTGGCTAGAACCTGTAGGCCTTTCCCATAGGATGTGGCCTGAGGGAGCTGACCAATTGGAATCTTAGAGTCTTATGGGAGGTACCTTAGGTGCCTGGGACAATCAGCACATTAAACCCCTCACTAGTACATCTCAGGATGGAAGGGGAAGGCCTGCCATTTTGAAGAGGTGGGCCTGCCGGCCCAAGGGAGTAGGCATTCTTTCAGCCAGCCATCATCGGAAAGATATGGGAGGGGGCCATCTCTCTTGCCAGGGGTGTCAGGGGGACAGGGATGCCAGCAGTAGGTGGGAGTGGGCAATCCTCCCAGTGTTCCCTCTAAGCGGGCGGGTGTTGTGAGCAAACTTTTTTCACTGTGAGCTAAAAATATCGGGCGCCAGCAAGTTATGAGCCAAATAAATATGTTGCTTTCTACCACAGAACTTCCTTACGTTTGTATGGAATCTATCCCCTTTCAACTTTAGAGAGTGCCCTCTCGTTCTCCCTGCCTTAGCTACTAAGTCTATTCCCTTCAGTACCTTGAATGTTTCTATCATGTCCCCTCTCAATCTCCTCTGCTCAAGGGAGAAGAGGCCCAGTTTCTCTAATCTTTCGCTGTACGGCAACTCCTCCAGCCCCTTAACCATTTTAGTTGCTCTTCTCTGGATCCTTTTGAGTAGTACCGTGTCCTTCTTAAAGTACCAGTGCTGGACGCAGTACTCCAGGTGAGGGCGTACCATGGCCCGGTACAGCAGCATGATAACCTTCTCTGTCTCTTCAGTCCAGCATCTGCCCCTTCCATTCACTGTCTGTCTTTCCCTGCCATCTCTCCTCCTGCCCCCCCCACCCCCCAATTTGGTCTAGCATCCATCATCTTCCTTCTGTTCCCCTCATGGTCTGGCATCTCTATCCTTCCCTCCCCCCTGTGGTTTTTAGCATATCTCTCTTCTCATTTCCTCCACTCAGATCTGATCATTCTCTGCTCTCTCTTCCCTTTTCTTCTCTGGTCTTCCTTCTCTATTTTCTGCCTCCATCTAAATTAAATTCTTTCTTACTATTTAGTCCCGTTTCCCTCTTTTCACTGTGTCTACACACAGCTTGTCACCCCTTTCCCTCACCCCTCCATTATCTTACTATTTTCTTCCCCCTTTATTTATCTCCTTCCATCCAGTATGTGTTCTTTCCCCACTTCCATTCAGCATCTGCTCTCCCTTCTCAACTGACATCCATCTGCCTTCTGCTCTCTCTCCCTTCTTCTCACTTCCATCATCTGTCCCCTTCTCTCTCTCTCTCATCTCCTCCATTCCATCATCTGCCCCTTCTCTCTCTCTCTCTCTCTCCCCCCCCCAACTTCCATCATCTGCCCCCCTTCCCCTCACCTTTGTGGGTCACTTTCTTTCCCCTGAGGGTGGCTCATGTCACAGGGGAAGCTTTGGCCGAGCAGAACCGCTTGATTGACAGTGGAACTTACTTGATTGATGTCGATGCTGGGGCCCGTTGCCGTTTGAAGGAAAAAAAAAAAGGTGGAAAAAAGGAACCTGTAAAGGCGAGAGGAAGGGAAACCTCCAGGACAGCTGCTTTTTGCCCTCCTTCAGCGGCCCAAGAGTTCAGACCAGCAGCGGCAGCTCTGTATGCTTTTAACTTCGGCACAGAGCTGCCCCTAATCAATAGTTTAGCGCGGTTTCATGAGGCAGCCTCGGGGCCTTTGATAGCCGGCCCGCTTCGATGATGCGATGTGGGCCGGCCTAGCAAAGGCCCCGAGGCTGCCTTATGAAACCGCGCTAAACTATTGATTAGGGGCAGCTCTGTGCCGAAGTTAAAAGCATACACAGCTGCCGCTGCTGGTCTGGAGGTGCGGAGACAAGGCAGGAGGCAAACGCGGTGGAAGGCAGGAGTCCCGGCGAAGGCAGGAGTCCCGGCACAGCGACTGCAACAGGAAGTTGCAAGTCAGCTGACGCCGGCCTTTCGTTGCGGCGGGGACCGAATCCTTCGCGGACCGGCAAGATTTTGTTTGCGGACCGGCGGTTGAAGAACTGTGCTCTACACTGTGTGCGCTGTGACGAGAAACATGTGCGCTGCGAGGTAATATTTTGTGCGCCAGCGCACCCCAGCGCAGCTTAGCGGGAACACTGCTTTGAAGTTCCTGACATCCTTCAATTTTTTTAAATTTGTTCTATGTGTGTGTGTGTGAGGAGGAGGAGGGGGGGGGGGGGGGGGGGTTGTTCTGAGCTGTAAAGCCTCTGCTTGCCCTGGATTGGTAGCATGGAATGCTGCTACTCTTTGGGTTTTGGCCAGGTACTAGTGACCTTGATTGGCCACCGTGAGAACAGACTACTGGACTTGATGGACCATTGGTCAGACCCAGTAAATCTATTCTCATGTTCTAAGGCTAAGACAGCTCAAACCTTGTAGAAACTTTGGCCGCTAATGTGGCACAACAAGTTAGACCGGCTGGAACCAGTTCAATGACCATGCTAAGGGCATGGTAACTTTTGAGAATCCTCCCCTTAATAACATGAAAAGTGGTGTCATGGGAGGAGCTGGTGTGTGTCGGGACTTTCTGAAAGTTATGCAGATTAGTTCCAGAAATTTATACCAAGTTTCATCGGGCATAAGTCTGGTGCCCACGATTAGGTGCTAGAAATAATGAGCACTAACTGGGATTCTATAAAAGGCACACCTTCTTTATAGAATTGTGCTCGGAGCAGATTTTTTTTAGCACCTGAGTGCTATTTATTGAATTCCATCCTTTATATTTCTCTTGAACCAACAACATTAGCTGCAGTTTGGTTAATCTAGCTTTTGTATGTTGCATGAGGGGAAAACCTATTAACTTATGAGGTGCTTTAAAATTGACAATCCAATTGAACGCAAAGGTTGTCGATACCAGGCTAGGTTACACCCGAAAATGCTGTATTGTAGAAACCTGGCTTGTTTGCAGCACTTGAGGCCTGAACTCCTGCAGCCCTGGTCTTTGTGTTCGGCAGTAGAGTGAAGGACTTTGACGCGCCGACAATCCCGTCCTTACATTTGTGCGCAGGACAAATGCGTGCCGTCCTATTTCCTTCGTTTGTGACCGAAATTGTAAGTGGAGTTGGAGGAGGGGGAGGGTTGTGGCAATCTCCCTGATTGTAGTGTGTGTGTGTGGGGGGGGGGTTTCCCCCCTCCCACCCCGTCAGAGTGGAAAATTGAAAGTTTGGAGTTTGGGCGAGTAGACCGGGATTTGTAAGTATATTGGGGGGGTTCCCCCCAACCTCCCTCGGAGCGCAAACGGGAAGGCAGTAGAGAAGGAAACAGGGTGGTGCACATTTGTCTTGCACGCCAATGTCCTGTGTGATTTTGACAGGTATCAAAGCAATAACTCAGCACAGGCAAAGTGTTTATTCATCAGCAAGGACTAACCCACTAGTTTTAAATCTTTGCTTAACTCACAGAGACCCAGTGTTGTAATATTACAACATCACATTTAAGGCTACAAAATAAACCCTCCCCCATTTTTTTTCTTTTTAAAACTTCATGTACATTACTAATAGAACCTATTGTTCAGTTCTGCAACACCATTGGATGGTTGAATGTGTAAATAGGTCTGTTTATCTGGCCATGAAGTCATACAACCCTGTTGCCTGCTTTGGAGTATATCATCTTGTTGTTTTGGACGGGATACATCAGGACTAAAGTAAGTAAAAAGCTTGAAATATTTTTTTATGTGATCATTAATATGTGTAGATCATGCAGATTTTATGACATCATTGAATATACTGATTTTAAGAGATTTAGAGCTGGTTATTTCTATGTTGTAATTTTACAACAGTGGGTCAAAGTGATAGCAAGGTTTTGTCTGCACTCCCCTGAGACCCAGTGTTGTAATATTACAACATCACATTTAAGGCTACAAAATAAACCCTCCCCCATTTTTTTTCTTTTTAAAACTTCATGTACATTACTAATAGAACCTATTGTTCAGTTCTGCAACACCATTGGATGGTTGAATGTGTAAATAGGTCTGTTTATCTGGCCATGAAGTCATACAACCCTGTTGCCTGCTTTGGAGTAATGATGTCCATTCCCTCTGCACACCACTGGAGTACTTTCAGAAGTTTGTGACAGAAGATATGATCAACGCTCTGGCAGATAACACAAATCAGTACAGTTTTCAGAAGAAAGGATCATCTATAAACACAAACACAAAGGAAATAGAGCAGATGATTGGCATGTATCTGAAGATGGGTCTTGTCCAAATGCCTGGAGTCCGTATGTACTGGGAAGCAGACACAAGATACAGTCCTGTCGCTGATGTAATGTCACGAAACAGATTCCAGTCTCTGTTGACATCATTACATTTTGTGAACAATCTAACCGTGTCTGAGATGGAACAAAAAAGTGACAAACTCTGGAAACTCAGACCATGGCTTGATGCTTTCAGAGAGAAATGCCTAAAAGTGGTCCCTGAAGAACATAACTCTGTTGATGAAATGATGATCCCTTTCAGGGGGAAATTCAGCAGCATCAAACAGTACATGCGTGGCAAGCCAAACCCATGGGGGTTCAAGCTGTGGGCAAGGACTGGAATCTCTGGTATACTTTGTGATTTTGATGTGTACCAAGGCAGTGTGAATGGAATACGGGCAAGATCTGAACTTGGACTATCAGGGGATGTTGTGATGAAACTTGCTTCCACACTTCCACATAGTCACAACTACAAGATCTATGCAGACAACTTTTTCACCAGCATCCCATTGATAGTTAGGCTGCTGGATTGTGGAATTCATTACACAGGAACAGCCAGACAAGTGCGCCTTCCAAACTGTAATCTTGAGGATGAGAAAAGCTTGAAGAAAAAGGGAAGAGGAAGCTTTGATGTCAGAGTGGAGTCAAATCACAACATTTGTGCTGTGAAATGGTTTGACAACAGACAGGTTACACTTGTGTCTTCCTTTGCTGGCCCACAACCAGTGGAGAAGATTCAACGCTGGGACAAAACTGCCAAAAGATTTGTTGAAGTTGAGAGGCCTTATATCGTGGCTGCCTATAACAAATTCATGGGCGGAGTGGATTTGTTAGACTCATTTGCAGCAAAATACAAGTTTCCACTGAAGTCCTACCGCTGGTACCTTTACATCTTCTGGCACACCATTAACCTAGCTGTGATCAATGCTTGGCTCCTGTACAAAAGGGACTGCAAAGCTTTGGATATCCCAAAGAAACAGATGCTAAACAGGAGAATGTTTCAGGCCCAGTTGGCATCTTCTCTTATCCTGATCGGAACGGCTGGGTCAGTGTCAAAGCGAGGGCGACCATCTGCAAGCCCAGTTTCATCAAGAGGGGGCACCTTGACTTCCCAAAAGAGGCAGTTTACAGATGATGGAGGTTCTTCAGCTGCCATGACAGCCAAAAAGTCAAATGCACACCCTCCAAAGGAAGTTTGCAAGGACATGATTGGACATTTTCCCATCAAAGCCGATAGAGGACGGTGCCGACACTGTGCAAAAGGCTATACCAACACACTTTGCAGGAAGTGCAATGTTCGCCTGTGCTTTTCAGAGCAAAATAACTGTTTTTGGAACTACCATAACTGAATAAATGAACAAATAAAACATGCACATATAGGGCTCGATTCACAAAACCGTGCTATGAAGATAGCACAAGTGCTATTTCATAGCGTGGCCGTTTTTACCCGTATTTGCGCTAACATGAAATTTTTTGTGCAAAAACATGAAATTTCTTGATTACCGCTGATAGAAGTCAATGGGCGCTTCACAGGGAAAAATTTGCGTTTTTATATGATACTCATTTTTTGTATTAAATTGATAATAAAAATTACTTTTTTCTTTATTATACTATTGTTGTTGTGTATATACATAAACTTAGGTGGGTCTTTATAAGCTGTAAAGTACAAATAGACTTTTAATTATTCCTTACATGTGTTCAGAGAGAGAGTGACACTATTGAAATTCTGCTACCTTACAGGCCCAGCGTTGCAATTTTACAACATCCTCCCCAAAAGTTACTAAAATGTCAAAAAAAAAAAAAAAAAACACTGATTTAGGGATCACAAGCCTCCTATAACAACATGTGAACGTTCGAAAACATTTTTTTACGTTTTTTTCTATATTTGGGTCTCTGGGGGTTAATGGGGGTTGTTCTACCGATGTGCCACTAGAGGGCAGTATTGTATCATACAAACTTTCCCTGTTCTCCCTGTCTGCAGTTAACACAGCTCATAGTCTGATGTTATTAGGTTTGCCAGCTTTCAAGCAGAGGTGTTTAAGGAGCACATGATCCTTCTCCACTCCTCCTTCCAGGTGATGAAATGCTGCTTGGTTGTTCGCGTTAAAGGGAATCAAAAACTCGATGCAGAACCCTCCACTCTAATTGATCTCAGATTGACTCATATTTTTTGATCTTTGAGGAGACTGTGGGGAAGGAGAATCCGATCTGGATATTCTTCCTGAATCATCACCAGACTACAACGAGAGATGGACAAAGAGAACTTGCAGCTAATTTTAAAGCTGGCTAGCTCTGCCTTTTGGGTTGGTTTGTTTTTTTAAACACAGGGTACCCTTTATAGCTTTGAGCATAAGGGTGGAAAAAGGATGGGAGCAGAAGGTAGTGTGTC
Source organism: Geotrypetes seraphini (assembly GCF_902459505.1). Lineage (NCBI taxonomy): Eukaryota > Metazoa > Chordata > Amphibia > Gymnophiona > Dermophiidae > Geotrypetes > Geotrypetes seraphini. The sequence goes on along the minus strand of NC_047093.1, from coordinate 24,915,158 downwards.
TAAAAAGACAATAATAAGGAAGTCTAGCATATGCTCATTGTTTTATATAAGTGAGATCAATGTTTCTTTAAAGTCTGGAAGGTTGCTGATGGATGGGAGGAGGAGGCTGGGAACTACAGGCCAGTTAGGTTGACCTCTATGCTGAGTAAATCGATGGAGTCTCTGCAAAAACAGAGGGTAGTGCAGTTCCTGGAATCCAGTGGCCTGCGGAATAGTTTTTCCAGAGTAGCCTAGTGCACTGCCTCCATTCTATGCAAATTTCTTTCATGCATATTCGTTGTGGATATCCTGAAAACCTGACTGGCAAGGGGGTACTGCAGGACTGAGTTGAGAAACAGTTAAGTCATTGTTGCTCATTAACACCTAACGCTGCTTAGTCATGAGCCCTCTAGCAATAGGGAAATACCTAGTGTGCGTGAACACAATTCACCTTTAACTAGTTTGAAAATGATACAAGCTTAAATCTAAAGTAAATAAAATAGAGGGTAGGTCTTGTCAGAAGAATCAGAGCAGCTTCATTGACTGTGGTGGCAAGTGTGGTGGATTTGGGGAGAGTACTAGATTTTAGCAAGGCTTTGTCATAATTCAGCTTAGGTGACCTATAAATAAACTGAGAAGCCTTGGTCTAAAAATTAGCTCGGTAAGAAACTGGTTGCATACAAGGACCTAGGCACTGTCCCCTCTAAGTCCTGGCAGTAGTGGGTGCTATTTCAGTATCAAGCTCAGCAGGACTCCAGGAAATCTGTCTGGACCTAGCAATTGAAAGCACAGTACCACCACCACCCACTGGCAGCAGTATTTATTTAATTATTTCTATACCACTTATATCCTAAGTGGTTTACATTCAGGTTACTTTATCATATTTCCCTATCTGTCCCGATGGGCTTAAACTCTTTCTAGTGTACCTGGGGCAATGAAGGGATTAAGCGATTTGCCCAGGGTCACAAGGAGCAGCGAGGGATTTGAACCCACAGCTCCAGGGTGCTGAGGCTGTAGCTCTAAGCCCTGTGCCACATACTCCCACAATGCAATGCAGTTGGAGGATTCCTTCTCAGCTTTGATGGAACACAGTGCCCTAGAGCAGTGTTTTCCAAACTGATCTCCTTTCCAGTCAGCTTTTCAGGTTATCCACAATAAATATGCACGAAAGAGGTTTGTATATAATGGAGACAGCGTATGTAAACAATCTCACACATATTCATTGTGAATATCCTAAAAACCTGACTGGCAAGGGATCAACTTGGGAAACGCTGCCTTAGAGGGTAGTAATAAGTGGTGTTTCCCTCCAGGAGAGGGGTAATCTCCATGAGCAAGCAGGATATCAGCCACACAGAGATGTCATCCCTGACAGTGCATGAGTGTGGCTGATTGTATCCTCCTGTCCATAGAAAACGTCTGTTCCAGGCAAGCAGCTTCACTTACCTATGAAGTGGTGCAAGGATTGGTCTCTGGTTAGGTTTGGTTCAATATTTTGAAAGTGGCATTGCAGAGGGGAAAGGTTTGCCTTTCTTTGGATGATAACAAACTCAGAAGCAAGGTAAATGAGTGTTCAAGCCAAGGTTAAAGACATGAACAGAGGGGCAGAAAGAATTTCCAGAATGAGTTTTCTCTCCCAAAATGATTGGGTGAGGGTTTCCATTCTGCAATTTCAAATAAATCAGATATTAAGGTTGTATAACAATCAAATTCGTGTTTATTAATGGGATTTATGTCTGCTGAGAAAAATATGCATTATGTCCTTTCTTTCTCTCCAAAGAAGAGCTCTAAAGTTAAAACATTTATACTTCATCTGACATCATTGTGATAATTAGCCTATGTTAGAATACAATGGCATAGCTGATCATGTGGCCTTTCTGGGAATGCAACACTAGGACATCGCATAACCATCTTCTTTGCACACACATCCTCTGTGCCAGGTACATTTACTAATACATTTTATGTCAGCATAACTTTTTTAATGCAATTAACTATTTGTATTCTGAAATGAAAAGTATTATATAATGTAAAACCATTCTGCAGTTACTTGCACATTAAGCCCAGTAGATGGCAGTATTTCACTTTTTTCTATCCTTATAATTCTTGTGTTACTTTTTCTAGCTGTCATATGTGTGCTTATCTATTGGAAACATTTATCATTTTGGTTCTCTGTGAAGGCTTGTTTCCTGTTTTTCTGGGAAACTATACTTCACCTTTTCCATTTCCTAGCAGCTGCCACTAAACAATGAATTCTTATTATTTCATCTTTCCATGTACCAGCTACAAATTAACTCTGGAAGTTCTTAACATAAGCCTGAATGTAGTTTAAAAAGTATATTAAATGTTAATTCTTAATTACAATGTCTCATGTACCTTCTCTACAATCTCATTATATAGTCCCCAAATTTGAAATATATTTAACCTTATTTATCATTTTTTCCTGTTGTCATCTATTTTGTAATCCAATAACTCAGCTTTCATGTCATCTGTCACACCTGGAAATCCCACAGTTCTTCAACATGGGATATGCATGTCCATACCTATTCATTGGATCTGCACCTGAAATTGCATACAATGATGTATGTGCTGGAATGCAGTTCTGAGCATAGACCAGTAGTTATGCACAGAATAGCATTCAAGTGCGTGTGCAAATGTATGCATAGGGAACTCTTAAGTGCTGATACAATTTTTTGTGCTCAGACCTGTCAATATATAGTTCTCCCCTGCTGCCCCCGCCTAGGTTCTGTCCTTTTTACCCGTTCTCTTTATTGGAACCCAGCAAAAGTGGTCTTATATGCTCATAGTAAAGAGAAGAATCAAGCATGAAAGCTGTACTAATGTGTCTGGAAAAAAATGAGCTAATCTTATACACCTCCTCAACTCTGGTATTAAAACCATGGTGTTGCGTTTCTTTATGGAATATTTGACCCTTGGATTCCTTTATGTTGGAATGCATACAGATCCTGCTATATGAGGAACACATAGAAGTATGTTATCGTTTCCCTCTCTTAAGGGAATTAAATCAACTGGGAAACTTTGTCAGTTCTATACTTTCAAGTTGGTAAAGATTTGGAATGGATTACCGGGTCCTATTAGAATGATAGGCCAGCTACAATTATTTCGGAAAACCTTAAAAACTTTGTTTTTTACACAATATTTGAAAAGTTTACCTGCAGAATCCACTAATTGATAACAATGCAAGTTCTATTTTATGATAGCTTCTAATTTAAATACTCTGTTCTACATAATTTATGTCTACTCTAGTCTCCTGACTATTACCGTAAAGATGTGCTGAGACTTGAGTCGATCCAGCGAATGGCCACCCGGATGGTCTCAGGACTCAAGGATCTCCCATATGAAGAACGGCTGGATAAATTACAGCTATACTCACTCGAGGAATGCAGAGAGAGGGAGACATGATCGAGACGTTCAAATATCTCACGGGCCGTATCGATGTGGAAGAGGATATCTTCGTTTTCAAAGGTCCCACGGCAACAAGAGGGCGTCCGTGGAAAATCAGGGGTGGGAAACTGCACGGTGACACCAGGAAATACTACTTCACCGAAAGGGTGGTTGATCGCTGGAATAGTCTTCCACTACAGGTAATTGAGGCCAGCAGCGTGACTGATTTTAAGACAAAATGGGATCATTAGTGGGATCTCTTCACAGAGAAAGGTAGGGGAGGGTCATCAGGGTGGGCAGACTGGATGGGCCGTGGCCCTTATCTGCCGTCACTTTCTATGTTTCTATGTTTCTATTTGCAAACCAAGTCGAGCTCCGATGAGAGATGACCCGGTATATAAACCGAAGACTAGATTAGACTATGCACTTTTCTGCACCTGCAAAAAAAAAAAAAAAAAAAAAGCTAATAGCTTCATTAGTGGAGCTGTATGATGGTGTCTGGCTTATACACATGAGGCTCAGAATCAATACTTGGAAACATCCAGAAACCAGCCCAAGTCGGCACGTGGAAGTCCTAACAGCCAGGATGTCCAAGTGCCGATAATCAAAATTGACTTTCTGGTTGTCTGGGGGGGGGGATTTTGGGGGGTCCGGGAATGTTGGAGGGGGATATGAACATAAGAATTGCCGCTACTGGGTCAGACCAGTGGTCCATCGTGCCCAGCAGTCTGCTCACATGGCAGCCCTCCGGTCAAAAACCAGTACCCTCACTGAGACTAGCCCTACCAGCGCACGTTCTTGTTCAGCAGGAACTTGTCCAACTTTGTCTTGAATCCCTGGAAGGTGTTTCCCCTATGACAGACTTCGGAAGAACGTTCCAGTTTTCCACCACTCTCTGGGTGAAGAATTTCCTTATGTTCGTACGGAATCTATCCCCTTTCAATTTTAGAGAGTGCCCTCTCGTTCTCCCTACCTTGGAGAGGGTGAACAACCTGTCCTTATCTACTAAGTCTATTCCCTTCAGTACCTTGAAGTTTCGATCATGTCCCCTCTCAATCTCCTCTGTTCGAGGGAGAAAAGGCCCAGTTTCTCTAATCTTTCATTATACGGCAACTCCTCCAGCCCCTTAACCATCTTAGTCGCTCTTCTCTGGACCCTTTCGAGTAGTACCATGTCCTTCATGTACGGCGACCAATGCTGGACGCAGTACTCCAGGTGAGGGCGCACCAAGGCCCGGTACAGTGGCATGATAACCTTCTCCGATCTGTTCGTGATCCCCTTCTTTATCATTCTTAGCATCCAGGGATGTCAGGGAGATGTTGGGGGAAGGGGTATAGGGCTTGGTGATTCTTTTTTTTTATTTGCTTAGTTTGGAGGTGTACTGGAAAGGATCAGTGCCTGGGTGAGAGGGAGAGAATAATCTCCCTGCCAGTTCAGCTGATCCTGGCAGGGGGGAATCCCCATCAGCTGAGCTAGCAGGAATCCCTGAAACTGGCTCAGCTGATGGGGATTCCCCTGCCGCGATCAGACAAGGTAATTGGGTACATCTGCGAAACTTGCTTTTGTGCGCTTTTCATGTGGACGTTTTTATTTTTGAAAATGCCCACAAAAGATTGTCGTACTAAGGACCAAAATGTCTACATAGGTCATTTTCAAAAATAAAAGATAGATGCCTGGCTGTTTTGAAAATGGACAATTTCTCTACTGGATTTCTGGATTCCCCCCCCCCCAACACACACACACAAAACATCCAAATTAGACTTAGACGTCCTATCAAAAATGCCCCTACATGGTGTTTTTACAAAGGATGCTTTCAAAATTGTGTACTAAAGCTAAGCTAATTATTTTGTGATTCCTTTTCCAATTAAACCGTTTCTTGTTTTTTGCACAAGAATTCAGCATTCTGCTCCTATTTTCTGGAGCACCCTTCCTTCTGATTTATTTCATGAAAATTCCTATAAGAAAGTCACGAAGGGCTTGAAAATTTACTTCTTAACAATGCTCTCACTAATCGTACTCCTTAGGTGACCCCCCTCCCCCTCCCTTTAAAGAGGAGCACTGGCTTCTCCATATCAGCTGACTTTGGTTCCAATTTTCCTTCTTTTTTTTTTTTTAATCTTTATTAATTTTCAAAACTAATACAAAGTGCCAGAAATTATACAGACATTAATAATCAACATAAGCACTTAAATTCCATCAATAACAATGCAGAAGAAAAATATCCCTCCCCTCCAATCCAACAATTTAATCAAGAAATAAACCAAAAAGATTTCCCCCACCCGCCCCATCCTGGATATGTATAGAAATAAATAAAATAAAAGACAGCTATATTGAAGTAACAAAGGATGTCAACGGGCCCCAAACCAAATTAAAAATCCAATTTTCCTTCTTGTTATTTTACTGTTCACAGTTTACAGTTTTGGCTATTTTTCATAGATCTTGCTATTTCTGCATTTTTTAATGTTTTTAGGGGGTGTTTTCTACTCTGGGACTATTCTTGCTAATTAAGGATGATCTATCATATAAAATGGCCCCTCATGTTGTAAGTCTTCTAGAGCATTGGTTCCCATCTAGAGAGTTGCGTGGGGACAGAAATCCCACCCGTCCCCACCAGGATCCTCTCCGTCCCCACCCGTCCCCGTCAGGATCCTCTCCATCCCCACCCATCCCCGCAAGGAATTACCTCCATCCCTGCCCGTTCCCATAAAAAGCAGCAATTACTTCTGACAGGATCATCAATTCCACAGTTTCTTTTGTGTTTCTGCTGCTGTTTTCCTTGTGGAATCTCTGGTGGAACCTTTTTATTGTTTTCTGTTCAGGTAATTAACTTATAAATCCCCTCTTTTACTGAGGCTGACGTGTCCATTATATTATATGGACCACCCTGCTTCCAAAGCCTTCCATCCCTGTGGGAGTCCCGTGGGTTAGGGGGGATTCCCACGGGACCCGTGATCCCCGTTCCCGTGCAGACCTCTATTCCCAACCTGTCCTGGAAGATCACCAGGCCAATCGGGTTTCCAGGATAGCCCTAATGAATATGCATGAAGCAAATTTGCATGCCTGGCACCTCCTTTATATGCAGATCTCTCCCATGCTTATTCTTTAGGGCTATCCTGAAAGCCCGACTGGCCTGGTGGTCCTCCAGGACAGGGTTGGGAACCACTTCTCAGGACATCAAGACACGCCTCTATTGCATGCAAATCCACCATAGACAAATGCACGCAGATGTTTGCGCGCAGGAAAATTGAGCGCAAATCAGTTGCGTGCAGCTGTAGAATGCGCAAGACAATTCGCAATTGTTTCATGCACATTTGTCCTGCGTGCGATTGTCTGGTTCCAAATGTCTGCACGCATTTGTCTTGCGCATATTTGACTTGCCGCCCAAGCGTATACATTGTGGAGATCTTGAAAACCAAATTGGCTTGGTGTGTCCCAAGGACCGTTAAGTAGAGAATGACACGGGGACGATATTTTCCCTGTCCCCACGGGAACTTATTTTCCCGTCCCGTCCCCATGAGTTGTCTTCCTGTCCCTGCCCCATTCCTGCAAGTTCCATCCTCATCTGCACAAGCCTCAAACACTTTAAAATCCTAAGTAGCAACATTCTAGAGCTCAGATTGTGATGTCATAATGCCTCATTCCACCAATGCCTAAGCTCTGTCCTTATAAGTAGCAACATTCTAGAGCTCAGATTGTGATGTCATAATGCCTCATTCCACCACTGCCTAAGCTCTGTCCTTATAAGTAGCAACATTCTAGAGCTCAGATTGTGATGTCATAATGCCTCATTCCACCACTGCCTAAGCTCTGTCCTTATAAGTAGCAACATTCTAGAGCTCAGATTGTGATGTCATAATGCCTCATTCCACCAATGCCTAAGCTCTCTCCTCATCTGCACAAGTCTCTAATACTTTGAAGTGTTCGAGGCTTGTGCGGTTAAGACAGAGCTTACAGGAATGGGGCAGGAACAGCGACAAAGCTCGTGGGGACGGGATGGGGAAATTGAGTTTCTGCGGGGCCAAATTTGTCCCCGTGTCTTTCCCTACCGTTAACATCCTGAGCTTTAGGGATGGGAAGATTTCTGCAGTATCTGAAAGCGACTTCCCTTGAACTAGTACTGAAAAAGCTTTAGCTAAATCCCCCAATCCCTTTCCTTCTGTAACAAAGCGTTTTCCACCATGGCCTGTTCCCGGAGCACCAAGCGTTGCTCTGTGACCACACGATGGCAATCGCAGCTTCCTAATCAAAATAGTCTTTTCTTTCATGCCTCATTGCTGCACAATACATTCCCTGAAACAATGTTACCGAAAGCTGTTTGAAGGTGAAACTTCCTAACAAAATAAATGTAGTTATCATCTGAACAGCTCTAAATTGCATGCAAATGCTTCCTGAGTCATTTTTAATCTCTACTATTAGCAGAATCAGCAAACAATGTATGGTTTGCCAGTTTGTCCTCTCTGAATTTTAAGTAATGACTCTTCTCATTGAAAAAGCACAGGAAGCTTTCAGACTTAATTTTTATCTTTCAGCAGCGGCAGAGATGTAGGAAGGCTTATTCCCGGCATACACTGTACTTTCCATGAGAACTGGATTTAACATAAGAATGGTTTTATTTATTTAATTTTCGATACTGTTCTCCCAGGGGAGCTCAGAATGGTTTACAAATGAATTTTATTCAGGTACTCAACCTTTTTTCCTGTCTGACCTGGCAGGCTTACAATCTATCTAATGTACCTAGGGCAATGGGGGGGGGGGGGGGGATTAAGGCTCCAATTAATACAAAATAAGGCTGTTAAACTTATCTATAATGGCAAAAAATTTGATCATGTCACGCCCTTAAATATAGACTCCCATTGGCTCCCTATCAGCCACCGCATCACCTTCAAAATATTACTTTTAGCTTATAAATCCTTAATCTTTAATGAACCTCAATTTATCACCAGAATGTTAATTCCTTATAACACCTCTCGGTCTCTTCGTTCGACATCTCAAAACCTCCTAACCGTTCCTTCTTTAAAAATTATAGGCACCTGAAGAACATAAGCATCGCCTCTGCCGAGTCAGACCACAGGTCCATCGTGCCCAGCAGTCCGCTCTTACGGCGGCCCCCCCAGGTCAGTGACCTGCAAATGATCCTCTTTTGAAGACATTTTGACCTGTATAGTACCCCCTCTATCTATATCCCTCAATCCCCTTTTCCTTCAGGAACTTGTCCAACCCCTTCTTGAAACCCGAAATCGTACTCTGCTCCACCACCTCCTCTGGAAGTGCATTCCAGGCATCCACCACCCTCTGAGTGAAGAAGAACTTCCTAGCATTTGTTTTGAATCTGTCTCCCTTCAATTTTCTTGAATGCCCTCAGTTATGGCCCTTCAACTGTGAAACTCACTACCATTGTACATTAGAGAAGAAAAAGATCTTACCTCATTTAAAAAACTTCTAAAAACTTATCTTTTTAACGATGCTTTTAATCTTTCCTTTTTCGACCTATAATCAGTTGCTTTATGTCCTGGAAATTTTTTACCCTCCCTTTCGCTTTTCCCCTTTTTGTTTTTTCCCCTTAACAAAGAATTGTAACTTTTACCTCCTACCCGCCCGACTCATGTCTGTTTTAGATTCGTAAGTCTGAATTTACTTTGTTAGTCTTCGCATCACTGTTTTTTGAAGTCGTACATCGCTTAGCAAACTGAATAAGCGATTCATCAAATATTAATAAAAACTTGAAGTGACTTGCCCAGGGTCACAGGGTGCGGAGGCTTTGCTGTAACTGCTGTACCACACTCTTCCCCTTACTTGGTCAGACCAATGGTCCATCTAGGCCAGTATCCGGTCCGCACGGTGGCCAATCCAGGTCATAAATACCAGGCAAAAATCCAAATAGTAGCAACATTCCAAACCGGATCCCAAAGAATAGTAAGATTCTGGAATTCCAAATAGTAGCAACATTCCATGCTGCCGATCCAGGGCAAGCAGTGGCTTCCTCCATGTCTGTCTCAACAGCAGTTCCTCCAGGAACTTGTCCAAACCTTTTTTTAAAAAAATTGGCTATGTTAACTGCTCGTACCACAATGTGTTCCAGAGCTTAACAGAATGAAGGAGTGGCCTAGTGGTTTGAGCTACAGCCTCAGCACCCTGAGGTTGTGGGTTCAAATCCCACACTGCTCCTTGTGACCCTAGGTAAGTCACTCAATCCTCCATTGCCCCAGGACAGAGAGGAGAAAATGCTTGTACCTGATTGTAAACTGCTTAGATATCCTTGATAGGCAGTATATAATAATAATAACTTTATTTTTATATACCGCAATACCACAAACAGTTCAGAGTGGTTTACAGACTGTATACAGACAGCCATATTACAAAGAACTTTAAAAATTACATTAACATGGTAAGATTAATCCATTTTTCCTGGAAGTGTTTTAGAACCCTGTTCTTTAACCGCTGGTCCGCAGACCAGTGTCGGTCCGCAGAAAATTTCTACCGGTCCGCACAGGGCCGACGAGATCGAGTCGGCGGTTAAATTTCCTGCTGACTGTGGTAGTGTTGGCGGAAGGCTGCTGTTCCTCCCAGCCTTGGGCGATCAAGACAGGCTGCCGATGTCAGGGCCTTCCCTCTGTGAGTCTTGCCTATTCGGAAACAGGATGTTGAAGCAAAATAGGTGGGACTCAGAGAGGGAAGGTCCCGACGTCGGCAGCCTATCTTGATCGCCGCCCCTGCCGAGTCGCCGAAGAGGGCCGTGGGGAAGGTGCAGGTGGAAGGGAGAGAGCTGCAGGTGCAGGTGGAAGGGAGAGATGGTCAGCGTGCGCGGGAGCAAGATCATGGGGAGCCTTTGACAGTGGTTGTCTCGCCTCCCAGCAGCTCTCATACTTGCCAGGGCAGTGATTCACCGGTAACTTCCTCTTTCCTCAGAGGCGGCAACGGACCCAAGGCTGCCTACGTAAATCGCTGCTGCAGGCAAGTACTGAGAGCTGCTGGAAGGGGAGGAAGCCACTGTTGGAGGCTGGGAAGCTGCTGGATAAAGGGAGAGCTGCTACTGGACCTGGAGGGAGGTAGAAGGAGAGATGCTGCTGGGAGGGGGAAAGGGATGGGAAGAGAGTTACTGTTGGATAGGGGGAGGAGGGAAGGAAGAAGGAAAAATGGAAGGAAACAGCTGGCAGGGAGATTAGAGGAGGGAATAGCGCATGGAATAGCGTGCGCTAAAATGCCACGCACGCTAGCTGCTACTGCCTCCTTTTAAGCAAGCAGTAATTTTTCAGCTAGCGTGCGCTAAAAACGCTAGTGCACCTTAGTAAAAAGAGCCCTGTAAGTACATTCCCTTCAAACAAAACCCGTAATAATTTTTTGTAATCTATTAATAGCTTGACTAAAATCAAGAAGTGAGATCTGAGTCCCCAACTCCTCGCTCCAATTTTGTAAATTTTTTTCCATATGTACGAGTTGGAAGTAAATTCCACCACCACTTATGCTATAAAGATACTGAAATCGGCACATCCTCAAATTGATTTTAAAAAAGATAGAATTCTATCACGAACTCCACATGAAAGACCCGATCTCCGTAATTGAGCTTACAATCTAATTTGGACAGACAGACACAAGACATGGCACAGCAGGACTACTCAATTCTGGTCTTCAATGTCCACAGGCAAGCCAGGTTTTCAGGATATCCATATGCATAGCAGAGACCTGTATATCAAGGACCCCAGTGCATGCAAATCTTTTTCATGGATATTCATTGTGGATATTCTAAAAACCTGGCCTGCCTGTTAGTGCTGCCCGATTCAGGAAAAAAAATTTCAATTCGATTCAGCCTATTGATTCGATTTTTCGATTTGATTTTCCTGCCCAAGTGGGTGGTTGTTTTGGTGTTTTTTTTCCAAACATCCTGGTGGGTTTATTTTATAGCCTCTTTACTCTCTTTGTCTTCTCCTAACTACACTGGCGCTATGGTGTAAACAAAATAAACAAACAAAAAAGACTTTTCCTCTCTCCGTTAAATCCTAGCTCACGTTTGCAGTCTAACACCAGCTCTGGCAGGATACATGTTTCAAATCTGGCATATTGTAATCAGAAAATGGAAAATAAAATTAGTTTTTCTACTTTTTGTTGTCTGATCATTATTCAGATCTTATCAGTCCCCAGCTCCGGTTGTCTTCTGATAACTTGCTTGCCAGGGTCTCCTTTCTTCTTTCTTCGTGCTAACCATCCATCTTCCATCTCTGTCCTCCCCTTCCGTTTCTCTTCCCTCCCCCGGAGGTCTGGCATCTTTCCTTTTTTTCGTCTCCGTCCACAGAGCCACCTTTTCTCAACTACCCTTTCATTCAGCATCTCTCCCTCCTTCCCTAACACCCCAGGGACCACCACCCCTCCCTTTCTTTTCCCAACTACCCTCCTATCCAGTATCTCTATCCCACTTCCACACCATCCCTTGTGTCCAACTTCTCTCCCTTTCTGTTCCTTCCCTCCCTAAATCCCATTGTCCACCATATCTCTCCCTCTCCTCTGATTTTAGACCCATTATTTCTTTCCCCCCCCAAGTCCGGCATATGCACATCTCTTTGAACCCCCCCTTCCCTCCCTCTCTCTGTTTACTTCTACACCAGAGCCCCCTCCCCTGAAGGTCTGTCCCCCTCTGAAGGCCTGTCCCCCCTGAAGGCCTGCCTGTCCTCCCTGAATGCCTGCACCCCCCCCGAAGGCCAGCACTTTATTCACCGTGTTGTTGCCTCTCCTTCAGGAACAGGCCAGGACTCTCACTATGTTATTTGCGGTTTCACCATATTCACAATGGTTTTTAATAGAAAACAGCGAACAACATATGAAAAAGTTATTTGCGGTTTTTATGTATTCACGGGTCTGTTAATTCCCCTATCATAGCGAATACGGAGGGAGAAGTGTATCACCTTTATTTGATTGACCGCAAATAATAAAATATACAGTATCTATGTGGTTGCATGCATTAAACACTTCTGTCAAAAATTTGATTTAAAACAGCTGTGTGAAATGAACTGAAGAAAGCATGAAAATCAGGGCTAAAGCCCAAATGAACCACACTGTTTTGCCCTCCGCCTGTCCCTGGTATCCCGTTTCTTGTGATCTGCAATTGTGAACAACCCTACCTCTCGTCTCCTCCATCTCCAAGGCTGAGCGCTCTCTTTGTACAGAGACCAAATAAGCCCAGCTAAGGCCTACACACTGTCACGGCAAGGATACCGTCCGTTCATGCCGCTGATCAGCAGGGAAAAATCCAGCGCTGTAATGTTTTCAGAAGTAAAATGATACCCCCCCCCCCAGCATCTGCTCTGAATTACAATTTTTAAGGGTTGCCTAGTGTCCTCAAGGAAAGAAAACAAATTAAAGCCTGCATTCTGCTGAGATCAGACAGTGAACCTGATCAACTCATTAAACATTTCCTTTCAAGTGCTTAATGTGGGAATTTTCTGGCGCTTGGCTATTTTCAAAGCAGCAATGTAATTAGGAGTGATCCATTCTTTTGTCTGTGTCTAGACTACATTGTGCATTGAAATGAGCAAAAAGATGGCCTACAGCACATCCTACCAAAACGGAACAGAATACTCTAATAAGGAACACATATTTTTCATTGATAGGGAAATTTAATGCATCACTGAACTGTAAGTACTGCACCAAATGAGATATTGAATGCAGGCAGCCTCCTATAAGCAATGTAAGCAAGGATAAGCAGAATAGTGGAATAGTGAAGAACTGTAGATGCAACAGCCTAAAGATTAGAATTATAACTCCTCGTGTCAGAACTGGCTGCAATAGGCTTTCGATGAGGCACAACTTGTACAGAGTGATGAGAAGAAGCTCGCAAGGGGAAACCTGTACGCAGAACCCCATAACAACAAAACGTAGGGGGTCTGGCAAAATGTTTTTTTTCAACTCTATCAAAATGCATTAACTCTTTGGGCTCCTTTTACAAAGGTGCGTTAGCGGTTTTAGTGCGCACTTAGCGTGCGGGCTAGCCGCTACTGCCTCCTTTTAAGCAGGTGGTAATTTTTCGGCTAGCGCGCGCTAAAAACACTAGCGCACCTTTGTAAAAGGAGCCCTATGACTCGACACGGTGGCATGTTTCAGCGGAAACCCACCTGCCTCAGGAGACGTAATGTCTTATACAATATAGCAATTCAGCTATACCCAAACCAAAATTCAGGGAAGGGGTAAAACGCGGACCTGACGGATCTGAACCCGCACGTCCTTAAAAATCTGAGGTCCGTGCCGCTTGTAGTTAGTTTCTGGCTCTGACAGACCTTGTTGACAATTTAGCACTGACGCATCCATCTCAGCATAGGGAGGGAAAAGTATTAGGATCCGTCAGCGCTACAATGTCATCGAGGTCTGTCAGAGCCGCGGACCTCAGATTTTTTAATTTACTGGGGCTGCAGGAAACCAGTTTAAAGGATTCGTTTTAGAGCCGCTCGAGCACTAGTCTCTGGCTCTGACAGACCTCGATGACATTGTAGCGCTGATGGATCCTAATAATTTTCCCTCCCTATGTTGAGATGGATGGGTCAGCGCTACAATGTCATCGAGGTCTGTCAGAGCCAGAAACTAACTGCAAGCGGCACGGACCTCAGATTTTTAAGGATGTGCGGGTTTAGATCCGCAAGGTCCGTATTTTACCCCTTCCCCAAAATTCATGATAAAAATCCAACAAAGAAAACCAGCTTACTGGCTTCTCAAAGTTATAACATAAATGTCTGGTCTCCACATCCGGGAGAGGGGGGGGTGGGAGGGGGGGAGGGGAGGGGAGGTATACAAGGTTTGTATTAATTAATTTTATGGATGGAAATAGGGAGGAAGGGTGGTTTGATAAATAAGTCTGAATGATTATATATGTGTAATTTCTGTTTTAAAATATGTATAGTATATTTCTGAAGCTATGGAAAATTTTATAGTTATTTTAATGATAAAGATTAGGTTGGGTGGGGGGAGGGTATTAATGTGTATCAATCTTGTAAAACTTAAGTGATATCTAAAGTGTAAAATGTTTAATTTTATTCTGTTTTCACTTTTTGAATGTGTTGAAAATGAATAAAGAATTTAAAAAGAAAGAAAGAAAGATATAGTGGCACTAGAAAAGGTTCAAAGAAGAGCGACTATGATGATAAAGGGGATGGAACTCCTCTCGTATGAGGAAGGCCTAAAATGGTTAGGGCTCTTCAGCTTGGAAAAGAGACGGCTGAGGGAAGATAGGATTGAAGTCTACAAAACCTTGAGTGGAGTAGAATGGGTAGAAGTGGATCGATTTTTCACTCCGTCAAAAATTACAAAGACTAGGGGACACTCGATGAAGTTACAGGGAAATACTTTTAAAACCAATTGGAGGACATTTTTTTTCACTCAGAGAATAGTTAAGCTCTGGAACGCGTTGCCAGAGGATGTGGTAAGAGCGGATAGCGTAGCTGGTCTTATGAAAGGTTTGGACAAGTTCCTGAAGGAAAAGTTCATAGTCTGTTATTGAGAAAGACATGAGGGAAGTCACTGCTTAACCCTGGATCGGTAGCATGGAATATTGCTACACCTTGGGTTTTGGCCAGGTACTAGTGACCTGGATTGGCCACCGTGAGAACGGGCTACTAAGCTTGATGGGCCATTGGTCTGACCCAGTAAGACTATTCTTATGTCTGCCCAAAGATGCATCAACCTGTACAGAATGACCACAGTTATATATTTATTTTAGTATTTGCATACTGTTTATAATCTAAGTAGTTTATATTCAGATACTCTAGCATTTTCCCTATCTGTCCTGGCAGGCTCACAGTCTGTGTAATGCACATGGGACAGTGGAGGATTAAGTGACTTGCCCAGGGTCACAAGGAGCAGTGCAGGATTTGAACCCACAACCTCAGGGTGCTGAGGCTGTAGCTCTAACCATTATGCTCCACTCTGTAACAGAGCAATGAGTGAGACTTGGAGTGACATGGAGTACAGTAGGGGGCTGAAGGATATGGGGGGAGGGAGCTGATAGTAGAGAGGAAGTGCTGAAGACAACTGGGCAAGCCTCTATTGTATGCAAATTATATCTCATGCATATTCATTGTGGGTACTCTGAAAACCTGACTGGTTAGGGTGATCTTTTTGATCTCCAAATATGACAGAATTACATAAAATATTATTAAATTACATGGGTTGCTGACACATTTTAAGCTTTGTATGATGGTTTTTAATATTTTATATGGTCAAGGACCATCGTATCTGCTGGAATTAGTCTCCTTATCTGTTGGTAAATCGGGACATGCTTTAAAGATGCAGTTTTACCTTCAATTTCTCTCTCCAAAACAAATTAGGTCACTTATACAATGGAATGTGATTGTATAAAAATTATCAGGCACCTCTAATCTGGAATGATTTAACGTTTTTAATTAGATCAGGAGTGCATTATACGGTTTTTAGGAAGCTTTTCAAAACATTTTGAAGTTGATTATGATTTGCATTTGTTGCATTTTAAGGAATTTACTTGTCTACGGTGTTTAACTGGGTCTGTTTCCAGTAGTTGAATTCATCGTGATCCGCCATGAACTCGTAAGGGCTTTGGAGGAATAGAAATGACAATGTAATGTGTCGTAAGGACTGAGTTGAAACCCTCTGATCTATCAGTATCTCTGACACAATTAATATGGTCTCATTCCTTTACAGGCTGCCAGTCTCATGGTTCATAGACAACGGCACGAAAGACAAAAGCGCGCGCCGACAATTGAGCGCAGCGCGCACCGCCGCACCGCTCTAAATTACAGGTTTTAGGGGCTCCGACGGGGGGTTTTGTTGGGGAACCCCCCCCAGTTTACTTAATAGACATCGCGCCGGCGTTATGGGGGGTTTGGGGGGTTGTAACCCTCCACATTTTACTGTAAACTTTACTTTTTCCCTAAAAACAGGGAAAAAGTGAAGTTTTCAGTAAAATGTGGGGGGTTACAACCAGTGTTCCCTCTAAGCGGGCGGGTGTTGTGAGCAAACTTTTTTCACCGTGAGCCAAAAATATCGGGCGCCAGCAAGTTATGAGCCAACTCGCCCGATTCTCCTCTCGCCGCCCTGCCATCTGCCGTACGCCTCTTCCGATCGTGCGCTGTGACGAGAAACGTATGCGCTGCGATGTAATATTTTGTGCGCCAGCGCACGCCAGCGCAGCTTAGCGGGAACACTGGTTCAAATGGTTTTATTTATTTCCCCAAATTTATTTTTGTTATACGCATTGAAAATATTTGATATTGCGTTTAAATCAAAATCTCAATAAACTTGAAACGAGTGCCCGTGAGATTGTGGGAGGGTTAAATACTCAAAACTTAGAAGTTTTTGCTACGCCAGCTTTCTGGTATCTTTACATACAGTGGCGTACCTAGCATATGTAACATCCGGGGCCCATCATTTTTTGGCACCCCCCCATCTGTAAGAAAAACATGATTTTTAGTAACAAACCACACGTCACACATGAGTACCTAGGAAAAGGCAGCATCTTACATATTGCAGTGAGCAGTACATCAATACACCCATTGTAAAACTAAACAAGCCAGACCAGCACAGATCAATCCTACACCGTCAATCCTAACAGAAAACACACAGAACACAGAAAACACCTTCGCCTAGTAAGGAATATGTAATCACAAACTAACCCCTCCCTCTTTTACAAAACTGTAGTGTGGATTTTAGCTACGGAGGTAACAGCTCTGATGCTCATAAAATTCTGAGCATCAGAGCTGCTACCACCAAGGCTGGTGCTAAAAACGCTTCACAGTTTTGTAAAAGGGGGGATAAAATAAAAATACATAGACAAAGGTTAAATTGAACCAGCAAGAAGCTGGACTCTGCATACAATGCTTCACAGAAACAGTGACACATGTCTCCTAAAGCAATAAATAAATAGAAATTTTTTTCTACCTTTGTCTTCTGTGGTTTCTCCTTTCCTCATCTTCTTGTAACTCTCTTCCTTCCATTCACTGTCTGCCGTCTCTCTTCCCCTATATGGCATCTTCTCTCCTTCTATGCCCCTTCCAGAAACTGTATGCCTCCCCCTTCCATCTCTCCTTTCACCCCATTGGTCTGGCATCTCTCTCCTCGCCTTCCCTCTCCCACACCTCTCCTCATAGTCTGGTATCTCCCCTTCCCTGATTCTCTGGCATCTCTCTCCTTTCCTTTTCTTCCATCTTTCGCTCCCCCTCCATGCTCTCACATCTCCCCCTTCCTTTTCCCTTAGACTGGCATACCTTCCTCCTACGCTCCAAGCCCTGGCATCTCCTTTAATTCCCTCCCTCATCTTCCTTCTCCCTCCAGCTGGGTACCGCAACACTCTTCCCTGCAGCTCTGCACTTCCCCACAATTGCCATGCTTCGGTTCCTCTTCTTCCTTCCTTCCTCCCCCCCCCCCGCGGGACCCTGCGGCACCATCAACTCTTACTCCCTCTAATGTCGGCCCTGCAGCTCCAGACTTCCTCGCACCTTCTCCCCTCCCCCTTTGGATCGCTATTATTTTAAATGTTATAGCCGCGGAGCTGTATCCATCAATGGAGATGTCTAACCTCGGCCTGCCCCGGAACTCTTACTGCAACAGTGACTTCCTGTTCCTGCCTAGACGGGCGGCTGCTGCAGTAAGAGTTCCGGAGCAGGCCGAGGTTAGACATCTCCACTGATGGATACAGCTCCGCGGCTATAACATTTAAAATAATAGCGATCCAAAGGGGGAGGGGAGAAGGTGCGAGGAAGTCTGGAGCTGCAGGGCCGACATTAGAGGGAGTAAGAGTTGATGGTGCCGCAGGGTCCCGCGGGGGGGGGGGGGAGGAAGGAAGGAAGAAGAGGAACCGAAGCATGGCAATTGTGGGGAAGTGCAATCCCCCCAGTGCGTCCCCTTACCTTACCGACGCGTGTGTGCGCTGTGAAGAGAAACTTTGCGCTGCGATGTAATATTTTGTGCGTGAGCGCAGGCCAACGCAGCTTAGCGGGAACACTTACAACCCCCCACATCCCCCACAGCGCAGCGCGATGTCTATTAAGTAAAGTGGGGGGTTCCCCCCCACCCACCCCCGTCGGAGCCCTAAAAACAGTAATTTAGAGCGGTGCGCACCTCCACGCTGTGCTCAATTGTCTGGGCGCGCCTATGTCCCGGCGCGTTTTTGACCTGACACCCCAGTCTCATACACTGTAGAAGGGCATCAGTGTAGGTATTGTTTAAAGTGTTTTAAAAAAAAATCTTTTTAGAAATCAGTAAGGTTGGGGATATTGGTAATGGTGGGGAATTTTTGTCACCTTTCAACCTGGGAGGGAAGGGGGGAATGGGAAGGAGGGAGGGGAGAAGGGGGTGATAAGGGGGAGACTATGGTTTGTCATATAATATGTTTGGAGGTATGATAGTACAGTGTTCCCCCGGTCATTCGCAGTCAGCGGTCCCGGTCATTCGCGGTATTTCTGACCGTGAACCGCCGACCAGGAGAGGACAGCTGGAGAGGCAGGAGAGAGCAGCCGGAGCACCGGCGAGTGAAGGAAATCACTCGCTCTATGCTCCGACAGCCAAATCACTCGCTGTATGCTCCGACTGCCTCTTCCTGCACTAAAGTCGGGTCTTACCAATCAGGAGCTGCTTTGACCAGTGCTGTCCGCAGAAATTTTCTGCTGGTCCACAGGACCAGCACGTCCATCGGGCCCAAGACAGCGTTCTTCAGCCACCAGTCCATGGTGCAATCAATGCGGCAAATTCGGGCCGGCTCCCTGAGTGCTGCAGTGCACAAAGCCATGGGAAAAGGCTCCTACGCACGTCGTGCTTCCAGATGAGGCGCGGGACGCGCGCAAGGAGCCGCTGCCCACAGCTTTGTGCAATGCATCACTCAGGGAGCCGGCCCGAAGACGCTGCGTTGATTGCACAGTGGACCGGCCCAAAGATAACACCGGGGGAGGGGGGGCAGGCCAGAAGGCCTGATTTGATTTGTCTGTTCAGGAAGAAATGTATTTGTTTCTTTTCCTCTGGGGTTGTACTGCTTGCAGAGTCTTGCATCTTAGGGTTTGTTTGTAAATATTAGTACTTTTAGTTTTTGGTCCTGCATTTGCATGTGGTTATTAGTGTTCTGGTAGGAATGAATGTTGTGTATTTTAATTTTGTGGTTAACCATTATGTGTTGTTAATACGATTATATTGAGTGTATATATGAAAAATGAATGGAAAAAATGGTGTTACAAGTAGTATTATTATGGGGGCGGGGTCTGGGGTGGAGATTGACTTAGCCCAGTGTTCTTCAACTGCCGGTCCGTGGTACTGGTCCACAAAATAATTATTTTATTTTTGCAGGTCCATAGATGTCAAAAGGTTGAAGAACACTGCTTTAAATGGCAATAGAGTAGCTGTTCCCCATATCTTAAAGGCTCACCTTGCCTCAACCAGAAATGGTGCATTTTTCTACTTGGTTGCAATATTGTGGAACAATTTACCAGTAGAGTTAAGGAAGGAAGAATCATTTCAAAATTTTAAGAGACGTCGAAAAGCACATTTAAAAAAAATGGCTCTCCTGAATTGAATAATGGAATGGGGACCACAATCTGCCTTAATTTGCATTAATTTGTACTGACTCGCGTTGATTTGGATTGATTTATTTCATATAACAGTTTTAGTGGATATGTTTTAGAAATGTTAATTTCTTTGATGCTCTCAAGCTCTGCCAGTGGCGGATCCGTGAAGTGGGCTGTGCCGGGAGTTGTATCTAGCATTTTTAGCACGCGCTAAATTGCCGTGCGCGCTAATCTCATGCTATGCACCAAAAACTAATGCCAGCTCAATGCTGGCATTAGTGTCTAGCGCGCGTGCTAAAACCACTAGCGCAGCTTAGTAGAAAGGAGCCCTAAAATATGACTGTTTGCTATCAGGCTGCTTCCGAGACTTTTCTATCTCTTAAATTTGTTTTATTTTATTTTTATCTTCTTTCATTATTTCTATTTCTTTGATTTTTGATCTTGGAAATGTATTATATGTTCTTATTACATATTTTTAGTTTATCAGGTACTTTAACTAGATTGTGAGCCTTCGGGACAGATAGGGTCGTTTTTCTCAAGTACCTAATTTCATGTTCAAACATTTTTTTAGTGAAGGAACAAAGTACATTCATATTATATAGAAAGATATTCCTTACCAAAAAAAATTTCACCAATTTAAAATTCCAATCAATACAATATGTATAATATTATCATAAATACTATCATTCCTCCAAACATTTTATTTAATAAACCATAATCCCCCCCAAATCATCTCCCTCCCTTCTCCCTCCCCCTTCCTCCCCATCATCCCATCCTCCCTACCCTCCATCCCATTTTCCTTCCCACCCAAGATGAAAGGTGGCAAAAACAGCCAAATTTTTGATACTTTGTAAACTGCTTAGGTTAGTAAAATGCAGGAGCGGAATATCAAATCTTAAATAAACATAAACATAAGGTGCCCTTAGAATATAATGGATGCCTTAGCATTTAGCACATGCTAATCATTAGAGTGCCCTAAATCAGTTACCATGTGCTAAATCGGTTAGTACGCCTTAATAAAAAGAACCCATAGTGACTCGCTTTTTATAGAAGGACAGTAGATTTTTTGAATGTCCTAAGCAAGAGATGCCAGTGAGGCTAGCTCCATAATAGAAAATTTCAGATTTAATTCAAGCAATAACCCTCCTCCCCTCTTACAAAGCCATGTGGCAAAAACCCCGCAGCTCTTTAAATATCTCGGCTTCAGGGCAGTTAAAGCACAGCTTTGTAAAAAAAAAAAAAAAAAAGGGAGGAGGAGAACTGCCCCAGGTGCCATCTTGGTGGGGTCACCGGCACCTCTCCTATGCTCCTTCCACTCCTTCCCTGCCGTAAGCACGATGCACCTTTAGTGCTTCACTAGCACAAGCAGAATCTCCAACTTGCTGCCCACGTCATTGTCATCGCTCTGTCTGGGTCCTGCAACCAGAAAGTGACATCAGAGGGAGCGCCGATGCTGACGTGAGCAGCAATTTGTAGGTGCTGCTTACACTGGGGAAGCTAAAGAGATACACTTCTCCCTCCCTATTCTCTGTGATAGGGGATTAACAGACCCGCGAATAACTTTTTCATATGTTATTCGCTGTTTTCTATTGAAAACCATCGTGAATACGATGAAACCGCGAATAACATGGTGGGAGACCTGGCCTGTTCCTAAAGGAGAGGCAAAACATGGTGAAGAAAGTGCCAGGATTTGGCGATTTTCCCTGTAAACGTTTGGGATCGGCGATTTCTCTATGCAAGCTGATGTAATTTGGGGGGAGGAGCCAGCAATTAAAAACCGTGAATAATCGAAACCGTGATTGCTGAAACCGTGAATACGGAGGGAGAAGTGTACAGGGAAAGGGAAGGGGCGTGCATGCGGCATGAGTGTGGCAGGGAAACAGTGTGTGTGTGTGGGGGGGGGGGTTGCCTCCTGCCTGGGTGCCTCTCATCCTCGCTACACCGTCGAATGGACAAGTTGTACAAAAAAAGTAACAAGAGAGTCCAGTTTCATCCATTTAAATGATCTTTTAGCAACTTATACCATTATCAAATATTTAGGGCATTTTGCTAATTTTTGCCTTATACAAATGTAGCACAGTGTGAACATTTAAAGACTACCAAAGGCTTTTTTTTTGTTTGTTTTTTGTTAGTGTTTGAGCCCAGACCAAGAACTAATGCAGTTGCTTTCTGCTCAGCAGTTTGATTCAATTACTGTGATTCAGTATTATAACTTCTTTTTATCTAATGACTTTTATATTGATTTACATAAAGAAAAAAAATTCAATAAGTCAGTAGAACTAATTTGAACAGCGAACATCATAGGCTAAACTTTTGTAAATACTTTCTAAGGATTTTTCTCTCTCTTTCAAAAAAGGGAAAATGCATTGTCTATACAGTACTTTGTTTCAAAGAGAAACAGGTGTCTCTGTCAATGCTTTATTTCTCATATTCATTTTACTATCTAACCCTTTAAATATGTACAATTTTGGAGACACACCTTCAAAAAGATGTGAACAGGATGGAGTCAGTCCAGAGGGAGGTTACTAAAATGGTGCATGGTCTTCATCATAAGGGACAGACTTAAAGATCTCAATATGTATAATTTGGAGGAAAGGTGGGAGAGGGGATATACGATAGAGACATTTAAATAACTATCAGGCTCACAATCAAAAAACATAGACATCCAAAAAGCATCGTAAATCGGCACTTGGACGTCCTAATCTCCAGGATGTCCAAGTGCCGATAATCAAAACTGTCTTTCCGTACATCTAGCGAGGTGTTCCAGCCTCTGTACGTTCAGAGCATGAGACGGATGTGCTATGGGTTGAGGAGTAGTGGCTCGTGGCCAGTAGGGGGTGATGTTTATGGGACGGTAGTGGAATGGATATCAGAACATGATAGTGCAGTATTAAGTGCCTGTTTTTCGTATGATTCTGGGTAATTCTAGTTAGATACAAGCATATGCGTCAGTTAAGGCCATGCCCAATAGAAGCGTACGACAAACTGGTGAAAAAAAATCTGAATATGAATGAAGCTAAAGCCAGAAAAACACACTACAGATTAATATAAGAGAAAGTATAATAATATTCTTTTTATGTACTTTGCTATAAGGCTAGATCATGAAGGAAATTACAGGGACTCCATTTTGGGTTTTTGTGTCATAAGAACATAAGAAATGCCTCTGCTGGGTCAGACCCGAGGTCCATCGTGCCCAGCAGTCCGCTCACGCAGTGGCCCAACAGGTCCAGGATCTGTGCAGTAATCTTCTATCTATACCCCTCTATCCCCTTTTCCAGTAGGAATTTGTCCAATCCTTTCTTGAACCCCAGTACCGTACCCTGCTCTATTACGTCCTCTGGAAGCGCATTCCAGGTGTCCACCACACGTTGGGTAAAAAAGGAGTGTGTGGCGCAGTGGTTGGAGCTACAGCCTCAGCAACCTGGGGTTGTGGGTTCAAACCCCGTGCTGCTCCTTGTGACCCTGGGCAAGTCACTCAGTCCTCCATAGCCCCAGGTACGTTAGATAGATTGTGAGCCCACCGGGACAGAGAGGGAAAAATACTCGAGTACCTGATTGTAAAACCGCTTAGACAACCTTGATAGGCGGTATATAATAAACCTAATAAACTTGAAACTTGAAACCCTCACACTCCCCCGGTACTCACTGACCCCCCCTCCCACCCACAAAGGTCAGAATCCAAACGTACATACCTGTCTCCAGAACGTCAGTACCAGGTATGGGAAAGCCTAGTAGAGCTGCACACAGATGTCTTAAGTAGCCTGGGGGGTGAGCTAGTGAACCATAGTAAGTCCCGTAAGCCACTCTAATCATTACATTTATGTTGGAAAATGTGAGCTCCCCAAAACCCTACTCTACTGCCATATAGGTGCCACCTGCAGCCATAAGGGCTTTTGGGGTTGTAGACGGGTGGGTTTTGGGGGGCTCACCATAACCTATAAGGGAGTTCTGGTGAGATGTTTATCTGGCACCTTTTATGCCCTTTAAGGCGCCCCATTGTTCTGTTGCCATGTCTGGGTGGTCAGTCCATTATAGGACTGCCCTCTCCCACATCCAAATGATCTTGTTCTGGGTGTTTGGGATTTGGATGAAGTTTTGTTCGAAAAAGTGGGATCCTGGGCGTCCCAATGACCTGGAAGTCCAGATAGATGTCAGTGGTTGTGGCCATTCATACTCTGATTCTTCCCTCTCTCCTTAAAGAATGTGACATGAAGATGGTTTCCCGCGGTTATCCGCAGGGATGGGAACGGTGATGAATTTTGTCACCGTGTCATTCTCTACTGCAGACCTCGTTGGATTTTCTTTTATGCTGTTGTTTCACTTTCATATTAACATGGAAATGAATCTGAGAATGCCCGCAGTTGCAGCTAAGTTATCAATGCATCTCTTAAATCTTCCCCTAAGGGTTTAACCCACTGAAGGTAGATATAAACAAGATGCTTGATTGCCGTAATTCCAGTACAAAGACAGCAGATCTGCCGCTGTGCTCTTTTCTAAGCGTGTTGATGGGAGCTGTGCCCCACAGTGGGATGCTCACTTCTCTTTGGTCATGCCGGCTTATTTTGGTTGAGAGTTATTGAGCTGAAATAAGCGTAGAGAAGTTTCTTCGCCCAATCTTGGGCCACCGAAATCCAGAAATGTTAGTGACTGCATTAGCACACCGGCCATGCCTGTAACTGCTTTGTATTCAAAACCTAGCCTTGCCCTGGAGGGATTTATTGAAATTCAAGGCATGCCGATCCCTGACTGTTTTGATTTTCAAACGAAAAACGGGGCGCTGACTTTGATTAAAAAAAAAAAAGAAAACAAAAAAATAAAACAGACGCATTGTTGAACCAGAACATTGTGTACAGCTGCATTAGGTTGTAAGAGCCGCGCTCGATGCAAAAGCGGATTGATGTTGAACTTCTGAGAGCAGACATGCTTCCCTTCATGTCTTTTGTATGAAATTCATGGGACACATAAATGACCAGAAGACCTAAGAGATATTCAGCTAGAAGCGTTTTCACTTTTGCAGGAAAAAAAAAAAAAAGAAAAGAAACAAGAAGAAAAGTCAAGTCGGCTCTGGGAGCAGTGGATATTCAGCTCCTATGCACAGTTCTTCTATTTCTTCAAATTTTTTTTTTCCACTCGGCATCTTTTCATTTTAATAGGGCTCGGATTGAGAATTTACCCCTTCTTTTACTAAGCCACGTTAGAGGTTTCTACTGTGGCTTGAAGTGCTGAATTCTCCAATGCTGTTCCGACGCTGATAGAATTCCTGTATGCGTTGGAGCACCGTCCAAGCACTGAGGCCCAAATTCTGTAACCAGCTCCTATTTCGGAGGCGCCCACCTAGATAATCAATAATAATAAAATGCTAGAGGCGCATGCGCTCTTGAAAATTCGTGAGTGGTGGCGCCGTGAGGTATGCTTCTGTGCCAGTTCTCACGGCGCCTGCGCGTGACTGTGCAGAAGACACCAGCGACTCCTCCCTCCCGCTCCTCTTCAAAGCGGCCCGCTGAGGTTCGCCAGCCGCTGTAGCGAACCTCGCAAGCCGCTCTCCACCTCCGTGCAGAAGAAGGAGTCGCCGTGTCACCTCCCGCCCTCACTCGCTGCCGCCGCCGCTGATCCTCCTCTTCAGAGCAGCCTGTGATCGTGGCCGGCTTTAAAGAACCTCGCAGGCCGCTCTCCAGCTTCAGTAGCATGCTCCCTCTGATGCACTGGATCGCGTCAGAGGGAACGTGCTACCGAGTTGGAGAGCAGCCTGCGAGGTTCGCTAAAGCCGGCCACCACGATCGCAGGCTGCTTTGGTAAAGAGGAGCAGGCCAGAAGATGCCTGGATGTTGGGAGGGTAAGAAGGGAATCAATACCGGGAGCCAGGGGGAAAGGGAAAGGGGGCTGCTTTGGGGGGGAGGGGTGTGCTGGGGGAGACAGAAAGGGCCATGGAGAGATAGGGAGAGGGAAAGGGGGCTGCTTTGGGGGGAGGTGTACTGAGGATAGACAGCTTTGGTCGGGGGAGGGGGGAGACAGAAGAGGGCCATGGAGAGACAGTTAGGGAGAGGGAAAGGGGCCTGCTTTGGTGGGGAGGTGTGTCCTGGGGGCAGACAGCTTTGCTCAGGGGGGGGGGAGGGGGAGACAGAAGGATACAGACAGCGGCCAAGGAGAGAGAGAGATAAAGAAACACAGAAAGACAGACAGACACATCTATTCTAGCACCCGTTAATGTAACGGGCTTAAAGACTAGTAATAATAATAATAACAGTTTATATACCGCAATACCATGAAGTTCTATGCGGTTTACAAAAGATTAAGCAAGGTACAAATTGATTGAACTTAAAAGGGGAGGAAGAAAGAGAGTTGGTGGGACAGGAAATCCATTTTTGAGGATAGAGAGATTAATAGGATATGGTGATCAATATCGAGGGAGGAGAAGAGGGTCAGTTGTCTAGATATTTTAGGAGCAGGTGTTTTTATACGTTTCCTGAAAACCTCATAAGTGGTGGGCGAAAGCAATTGTTCTAGGTCCCTACCCCATAGCGCTGCTTGATGTGAGAGGTGTTCGTGGTGTTTTTTCAGTTTGCAACCTCTAACTGGGGGGGGGGGGGGAACGAAGTTGGAGTGTGAGCTCCTCTTGTGTCTGTTGGCTGAGAAGGAGAAAAGGTCGGTTATGTATTTAGGGGCAAGTCCGTATAGTGCTTTGAAGCTGAAGCAGAAGCAGGCGAATTTAAACTTTACGCGTGCCTCCATCGGCAGCCAATGCAACTGCTGGTAGTAGGGTGACACGTGATCAAACTTTTTTTTCTTTTTTTTTTTATTAGAATTTAATACATTTACAATATCATAAAGATATCAAGGAAAAAAAGGTTTCCATACAAGTTCAGTACAACAAATAATAAAAAAAACCAATCCTTTACAAGCCCACTAAAGGGGAAACAAATTGCTTATATCAACTAAGTTTTAAAGAAAAACAAGGAAATGAGTTGAGTTCCAATTAACCCAAATCCTTCCCAACTAAATTAGGACATTAGACATTCCTACCCTAATTCTCATTGATCAATGAATAAAGAAAAGAAGAAAAAAAAAAGAAAAACTCACTTCTGTTCACGAGCTACCAGAAATTGTTGCAATTGAATGGGATCCCAAAAAACAAACTTAGTATCCTGTATCTTAACTAAACATTTACATATGATCGAACTTTTTTAGCCCAAAGATAGGCGTCTATATAATTTGATTAACAAGCTCAAGCTTTTTAATCGGCAATAATTGAAACCTAGGCGCCCATCAAGAAAGAGCGATGCAGCAATAAGGCGCCTCTAAAAATTTAGGCGGCATTTCAAAAAAATAGGCACTCTGGATATTAAGTGTGGGCGTGGCTATGTGTTAGGCGCCTTGTTGCAGAATCACTGCTCTTAAGCGCGCTTAAGCGTTCAGATAGGCGCCTAATTTTTAGTTGTGCCTAGAGCTGGCCTATTTATGGGACGCCTCCGAAATGGTATCAGGTCAAAAGCGCGCTGGGACAAAGGCGCGTGCCGACAATTGAGCACAGCGCGGAGGCGCGTGCCGCAGAAAATTACTGTTTTTCCAGCTCCGACGGGGGGGGCATGGGGGGAACCCCCCACTTTACTTAATAGAGATCGCGCCACGTTGTGGGGGCGTTGTGGGGTGTGTGGGGGGTTGTAACCCCCCACATTTTACTGAAAACTTCACTTTTTCCCTGTTTTTAGGAAAAAAGTTAAGTTTACAGTAAAATGTGGAAGGTTACAACCCCCCAAACCCCCCACAACGCTGGCGCGATCTCTATTAAGTAAACTGGGGGGGCTCCCCAACAAAACCCCCCATAGGAGCTCCTAAAAACTATAATTTTCTTCGGCGTGCGCCTCCGTCATGCGCTCAGTTGTTGGTGCGCGCCTTTGTCTTTCGCCGAGTTGTCTATGAACCCTCCGAAATAGGTGCCGCTCAGCGTGATTCATTAAACAGCGCCCAATCTTGCTTGAATCACGCTGACCAGTGCCTAATGCGGCGCCCAAAGTTTGGGCGCTTCTTATAGAATTTGCCCTTTAGTGCCCCAGGCTGCGGTAGAAACCTCTATCACGGCTTAGTAAAAGGTGTGTGTGGGGGTGGGGGTAGCGTTCCTATGTCAACATTGGAATAGAATCAGTTTTATGGGCAGGGCAGGATTAATTCGTCGAGGGCCCCTAGGCACACAAGTACACTGGGCCCCCCTGCCCCGCCCCACCCCACCATGTGCCCAGGAGGAAACAGGAAGCTGCGTCAGAGGGAAGCTTTGGACAAGCAGCACCGCTTGCACAATTACAGTTCCCGTTGCCTTTCTTACCCGCGTTGCTTGCTTGTCTTACTTTCTGTCGATGGGGGGTGGGGGGGTGCGTTGCTGATTGGGGGGGCCCACATTGCCGATCGATGCTGGAAGGGCCCATCGCCGTTTGGAAAAAACAATGTTGATGTCCTCCTTCATCGGGCCCCCCTGACCATTTCGGGCCCTAGGCACGTGCCTACTTGGCCTATTGATTAATCTGCCCTGTTTTATGGGTGTCCTCATTGCCTAAACATGATAAAGTGAAACAGATATTCTCATCTAATCTAACTGCTTATTAACTGAAGGTAAGGCAGCTGCTTGTGGGGTATTTGGTCAAGGGAGATGCCTTTTACTTCAGAAGATATGTATGATTGGACATAAATGTAGTATGCAATATTGGTCACAGAAAGAATCTCCAAGTTTTTGGCATTGGAGGAACCAGTTGCATCGTTTACTTTTATTTGAGCTCTGGCAGGTTTGGCGATCTCCTAGACAAACTCGTCTTTTTATGAGGACTTGGGATCCCTGTGTTCAAAAACTTTCACCTAGAGCAGGGGTAGGGAACTCCAGTCCTTGAGAGACGTATTCCAGTCGGGTTTTCAGGATTTCCCCAATGAATATGCATGAGATCTATTTACATGCACTGTTTTCAATTGGGGAAATCCTGAAAACCCGACTGGAATACGGCTCTCGAGGACCGGAGTTCCCTACCCCTGACCTAGAGTAAGAAGTTTAATTCTTAATGAATTATATTGAAGCTTTGGCTGTCTAAATTGCATTTCAGATCTTGGTGATTTTTTTTGTTTGTTTCTTTTTGTCACTTTTCATCTGGGGAGGGGGAAGGGAAAATGGGATGGAGGGAAGGTGGAATGGGATGGAGAGGGGGGAAATGAAATGGGTGGGAAGGAGGGGGGATGGGGAGGGAGGGGGAAAGGGGAGGGAGGAAGAGGGAAGGGGAGAGAAGGGTGATAATGAGGGATTATGGTTTATGATATAAAATGATTGAAGGAATGGTAATATTATTTGATAATATGTATTATATGGAATAGAATTTTTAAATATGTGAATTCATTTGTAAGGAATATCTTTATATATTATCTGAATGTATTTTCTTTTGTTCCTTCAATAAAAATGTTTAAACATAACTCAAGGTCCTGAGTAGCATACAATACAACCAAAAGAAGCCAATTGCAAATTTGGGAAAATACAAGCTAAAATCATATATGGTTACAAAAATGTTTTTTAACAGCTTATGGAATGAGTTATACTTCCTGCCTAAAGGTCAGGTGAAGGCAGGGAAAGGAAATGTGCACTGATCAGAGAAGAAAATAGGTTTATAAATGCCTTTTAAAAGAAATTCCCTTACAGGACATGATGGTACCCAGGGCGGACGCTAGGGAGGGGGTCTCAAAGCTTGCTTTTAGGCTGCTCCTCTTTTAACTTCAGGCAGGCTTGGGGCCTCCTGTGACAGAGGGGTCCAGGGAAGTTGCCCTGTCTTCCCACCCCTAACGCCAGCCCTGCCCTCCATTAGCAGATGGAAAATGAAATAGCTTCCAGTTTTGAGAATGATCTGCTCAATAAGACAATCACTTGTTCTATGAAGAGAGTTTGTTAAGAATGAAGTGCATTGGAAAAAAAAAAATGGAGGGATTAATGCCTAGATCAGTGGTTCTCAACCCTGTCCTGGGGATCCCCCAGCCAGTCGGGTTTTCAAGATATCCCTAATGAATATGCATGAGAGATTTGCATATAATGGAAGTGCTTATTCATTAGGGATATCTTGAAAACCCGACTGGCTGGGGGGTCCCCAGGACAGGGTTGAGAACCACTGGCCTAGATGGAGGCATTAATGGACCACTGAGTAGGGTTACCATATGGCTCCAGAAAAAAGGAGGACGGATTGAGACACCCGGGTTTTACTTCTATTGAAACACAGGGAGTTGTTTTAAAGGCCATGAAGGAATATCAAGACAGACGTTATGTTAAGCTGAACGGTTTATCATTGAAAAAGGAGAGTGGCACGGCCAAGCAGAGCACAAGCCTATCAACTACAGATAAGTGTTACATTATTTCAATTTTTAAAGATTATGGTCTTGTCAAGAGATTACATTGTAGCGAGGGTTTGCTGCTTTGTCAGTTGTTACAGGAACGCTGCTAGTGCTGGGATGGTTCCTCTTCATCCTGGTTTTACTCTTTCATGAAAAACAAAAGGAATTGACCTCGAAATATCCACAAAGAAGAAAATCCAGAGAAAACCAAAAAAACTCTGTGGAGTGACGATGTTCCTAAATGGACTTTATTTGAAAGTGGCAAAGTTCCAAAGGTACACTGAAATCATCCACATAAAATAAATTCATCCACATAAAATAAATTCATCCACATAAAAGCCTTAAAGGACCTAGTCCGCTAGGGATACAGGACCCAACACGGTCTGCGTTTTGACAAAAAGTCTTCTTCAGGGGTCCTTGGGGGTCCTATAAAGGTGAATACGTGGGAAACAATTGTGTGGTGAGCTGGAAGTGAGACAAGGGACCCCTGAAGAAGACTTTTTGTCGAAACGCGGACCGTGTTGGGTCCTGTATCCCTAACGGACTAGGTCCTTTAAGGCTTTTATGTGGATGAATTTATTTTATGTGGATGATTTCAGTGTACCTTTGGAATTTTGACACTTTCAAATAAAGTCCATTTAGGAACATCGTCACTCCACAGAGCTTTTTGGTATACTCTTTCATGACCTATATGTCGGAGCACTGAGCACACACCCTATAATGGGAGTAACAATTAATTACATCCAATTCTTTAAAAATTTCCTAAAACTTCTACAAAAAAGAATTGCTAATCTTAAATATTCTTTAATTCTAAATATTTTTCATTTAAATACACACAGTCGGTATACAATATATTAAACATATAAGTACAGGATACCAATTTATCGCATAACAAATTATCAAAATACTCCTTTGAAAAAAACAGTCAATCCATAGCAATGGAAAAGCAAAGGAGTTCTTATCTTCTCTAGAATTGTCATCTCATCCTGGGCTCAGCTGCCGATTTTAAAGTGCTCAGTGCTCCCAAACAAAGACATAAGTGAAAACAAAAAAATCCAACGTCCCAAAAACTTCCACTTCTTAAAAAACACTGTCCAAGTTCATCAGTTCAACATCCATCTTCGGTAATACAAACCCTCGATGCAATTCATAGTATCAAATATCACAAACTTCCTGAATTGCATCGAGGGTTTGTATTATTGAACATGGATTGTTGAACTGATGAACTTGGACAGTGTTTTTTTTAGAAGTGGAAGTTTTTGGGACGTTGGATTTTTTTGTTTTCACTTATGTTTTTGTTTGGGAGCACTGAGCACTTTAAAATCGGCAGCTGAGCCCAGGATGAGCGACAATTCTAGAGAAGATAAGAACTCCTTTGCTTTTCCATTGCTATGGATTGACTGTTTTTTTCAAAGGAGTATTTTGATAATTTGTTATGCGATAAATTGGTATCCTGTGCTTATATGTTTAATATATTGTATACCGACTGTGTGTATTTAAATGAAAAATATTTAGAATTAAAGAATATTTAAGATTAGCAATTCTTTTTTTGTAGAAGTTTTAGGAGCACTGAGCACACCATAACATCATATATGAGATAGCCAATTGGTGGTATATATATATTTTTAGTACATATTACTGTAAAATTTGGTATTTTTTTAAAATTGAAAGTTATTAGTCTGCATTAAGCATTTGAAATTAAGAACATAAAGAATAGCCTTACTGGGTCAGACCAATGGTCCATCAAGCCCAGTAGCCTGTTCTCACGGTGGCCAATCCAGGTCACTAGTACCTGGCCAAAACCCTAGGAGTAGCAACAATCCATACAGAATCTCAAAGAATAGCAAGATTCTGGAATCCCAGAGAGTAACAAGATTCTAGAATCCCAAAGAGTAGCAACATTCCATACAGGATCTCAAAGAATAGCAAGATTCCGGAATCCCAGAGAGTAACAAGATTCTAGAATCCCAGAGAGTAACAAGATTCTAGAATCCCAAAGAGTAGAAACATTCCGTGCTACCGATCCAGGGCAAGCAGTAGCTTCCCCCGTGTCTTTCTCAATAACAGACTATGGACTTTTCCTCCAGGAACTTGTCCATGCCTTTCTTAAAACACGCTATCCGCTCTTACCACATCCTTTGGCAACGCGTTCCAGAGCTTAACTGTTCTCTGAGTGAAAAAAAAATTTCCTCCTATTGGTTTTAAAAGTATTTCCCTGTAACTTAGGGGTGGAGAAAGACATAGGCACCGCTAGATACGATTCTCTAAAGGACTTAAGTGCCTATAATGTATGCCTTTAAAACCCTGGCCTACATTACAGGTGCCTAAGTTTTAAGTTAAGCGCGATTCTGTAATGGGCGCCTAAGTGTGATTGACATCTAACTTTAGACACCTATCATTTTTAGGTGTCCATTACAGAATCTGGCCCTAGGGTTGCCTTCTTGTAATTGTGTTTGTTTCCTAAAGACATTCAAAGACTGTGATTCACCGGCATGTACCCACGAGTTGACTACTGCAATACCGCTACAGACAGTGGAAGCTGAATCTAGACCACGCCCTGATCCACAGATGCAAGAATCAAGAATTTTTAGGGGTTCTGTAAACAGAGATAAAGACATTACCCACATTACCCATGAGAATACTTTCACATAGGTATACTTTTATGTAGGGTTGCCAGATTTTACATTTGTAAAATCCGGACTCCTAGACCCACCCCCAAGGCCCGCCCATCCCCGCCCGGTTACGCCCCAGTCCTGCCCCTAATCCTGCCCTAGCCCTACCCTTGCCACTGCCCGACACAATTTCGGGGCAAGCTTTTCAAAACCCAAAGTGCCGGGTTTTGAAAAGCCATCCGGACATCTGATAACCCTACTTTTATGTAGCCACATGAAGCTCCTTGAGTCCATGAAGAGCGTAACCAGACCTAGTTTTGTTTTTCAAGTTAATCAAAATATGGTAACTTGATTGTTAGACCAAATATAGGCCTATATGTTTCATGAATATTCATTGCAGTTATACTAAAACAGGGTTGCTTTGCAACTCTTGATCAGATTTGGCAGCCTAGCGTGAGGAGGGGAGAGGTTAGGAGGAGAAATCAGCCCTTTAATATAAGTATTCACTGATTAAACTTGGCACTTTTTCCATTCATTGATTTTCTGCCCCCCTGAGGATAAGGAGCTTCTCTTCAAGGATCCCCCACCTTGTGAAATCAGGAATGTTAGGAAATAAGATTCAATTATTCAAATCAACATGAAATGGCTTCACTCTGGAAGAATGCTAATACAATCCAGTCCTATGTGTGATGGTCTAAGGATAAATCTATAGAGGAGAGTGGTGTCTTTCCCAGCAAAAAACTTGCGGCCATTTTAACACTTTGTGTTAAGAAGAATTTACCGTGATTGACTTGGCTTGTCCTCCAGATTCTTCTGGTTGATTGACTCAGCAATTCAGCAGGGGCTTTTAACACTCCCTGCCTAGAAGCCTTCCAGGACCTATAGTTGGGAAGCCTCTGATTGTAGAGGACATTTCATGCACTGGCTTGTTCCTAAAGCACACTAGAGAATCCACCCTGTTCTTCGTATCCCGTAGGAGAGCAGAAGCCATAAATAAATGGACTTGCCATTCCATCAATCACTTCTAGCTCTGAGCTAGTGAATGACTGGAAAATGACCTGAAAGCTTCACTAAACACTGATCTCCTGCTCTGTTAATCATGTCTTCATACCAGAACAGACTATTTTAAAAATATTTTTCATAGCACTTTATATTAAAAATAAAAATAAAAAAGAGATTAAGTTCCTAGACACCTTCTCTGGCTTGCACAGAAGTCTCAAAAAAAATGATATTATGCCAATCTTTCTACTCATTCCCTATTGTGAAACCAGACACTTCACGTATAGGTTGTCTCCCATAGGCACATCAGGAGAATTAAATAACCTTATTCAAAAGAAAGTGCTATTCAATTAACTAGATTTTCCTTTGCCTGATATCTGATTGCACAGACCTCTAATTGAAAAGCATTTTGAAAATGGGACACATTTATCTGACTGCTCAAGATTTTGACAAATTGTTCAAAGGTTTTGCAGGATGCTTGCCAGCTTTTTAACACATAAACTGGTGGAAGCTTGAATATTTTCATGTGCTTTTGATGTACCGGAAAATGACAGGGGTCTGTGTTGTGCCAAGGAACACAGAATAACAGATGAAGGAGTAAATCTTAGGCTGTGGCTGGTTTCCTTGGTAGCTACTGGTGGCCTGCTTGGAATCCATCCTCCCTTTTGACTCGTGGCGCTGGGATATTTAGACTCAGCCCCAGGCACCTGCCTGTCTCTGATTGGAGCAGTGCTAGGAGGCGCGTTTATCTGACCTTTCAGAGTTTTCTTCCTAGGATTTAGGCTCCCTTTGTAAACTAAAGGCTCCTTTTACTAAGCTGCGCAGCATTGAGCTGGTGTTAGTTCTTGGCATGTAGCACGGGGTTAGCACGCACGGCAATGCAGCGCGCGTGAAAAATGCTAGCGCACCTTAGTAAAAAGAGCCCTAAGTAGTCTGGTTGCATTTCTCCCTCCTGTTTTACACTTGGGGGGCTTAATTTTACCTGCCTGTTGTGCCTCTTGAGTGTTAACCTCTGGTTTCCCTTGTATCGCATGTCTAGGCTTTGCAACATGAGGTGCGCTGCTAGCATTTGGCGATTCTGAGGTAGGGTTACCAGATTTCCCCGAAGGAAAATCTGGACCCATGGCCATGCCCCCAGGCCCCCCCCCCAGTCCCGCCCGCGTCACACCGTGTTCCGCCCCATCCTGCCCCCAGCCCCACCCCTCTTAACCCGTTTGTGCGTCGGGAAGTCGCTTGCGTGCATGGAGGTGACGCGATGACGTCGTGCTGTGCGTGTGGTGTCGCCGCTTTGCATTTGCACGTTTGCCTGACGTCGGAAGATTTTCAAAACCTGAACAACGTGCCGGGTTTTGAAAAGCCGTCTGGACCCCCGGACATGTCCTCAAAAGGAGGACATGTCCGGGGGAATTCCGGACGTTTTGTAACCCTATTCTGAGGGCAACTCAGAGTTCACAGGGGCTTCTCTATGACAATATTCATCAAGTTTCAAGTTTATTAAGATTTGTTATCTACGCAATATCATAAATTCCAATGCGTATAACAATTTAAAAAAATAAATAAATAACAGGGGGAGGACAAAACAAGACATTGTATACAAATTATTTACGTTCTAATACAAACTGGTACAAAAGGCAAGGGGGATGAACTAACAGACCCGAAGAGAAAAGGGAAGTCCAACCTTATCTGCAGTAAAAAACCAACCAGGAACAAACAAATCGAAACTGCAGATGTGTACAACGATGTAGGCAAAATTTATTGTGACAACCAAAGTATATTTAAAAACCTTTTTACCAAACAGGGGACCCAACACGGTCCGTGTTTCGGACAACCTTCATCAGGGGTCCTATTAAGTGCAAATGTAACACAAAAATACAATATTAAAAACATATTAAACAATATTAATAAAATAAAATAAAGAAATGATAATAATAAAAGGTATGAATAAAAAGACAGGATGATCTTATTTGACCATAATCTTAAACACTGTGATCTAATGACATAAGGACAAGTGTGTATGTTTTATATATTTTTTGAAAGGGTGTTGGGTCCCCTGTTTGGTAAAAAGGTTTTTAAATATACTTTGGTTGTCACAATAAATTTTGCCTACATAGTTGTACACATCTGCAGTTTCGATTTGTTTGTTCCAAGGGGGATGAACTACAATCTTTAAGGAAAGAAAAAGAAACATTTAGGGAAGAACACATATGGTGGGAGCACATAAGCAGAAAATAAAGTAAAATAAAGAATAATTTGGCGACCTACTCATAAGATTCATTAAAGTCTAAAGATTTAGTACTTGGTAAATTATGCTGTCTATGTTTTGAATGCGTCCTTGTACAGAAAACTTTTTAAGGAGCGCTTGAATTTTTCTAAAGAAGGTTCATTACATAGATATAGTGGTAAATTGTTCCAAAGCTGGGGTGCTATGACTGAGAAAATAGTAGATCTCCTGGTCCCTATTATTTTTAGAGACTATCATTGTGGATATCCTGAAAACTTCACCTACCTGTGGCTTTCGAGGACCGGAATTGCCTACCACGGACCAATCTGATGCTCTCATACCAGCTTTGATGAGCTCTCTGTCACATCTCCTACATTGGCATCTCCAGCCAGGCCCTTAACTGGTTCAACGGGTTCCTACGGAACAGATCTTACAGGGTATTTAAAAATGATTCCTTCTCCTACTCCTGGGAAAACTCCTGCGGTGTGCCACAGGGCTCCCCCCTGTCCCCCACCCTGTTCAATATCTACCTCACCTCCCTAGGAAACCTCCTGCAAAGCCTCAAGCTAAAATTCTTTATCTACGCAGACGACATTACCATAGTCATCTCTCTAACCAATTTCTCTCAAGAACTCCTTAACTCCCTCACAAACATACTTAGTCAGATAGAACTCTGGATGCAATCCTACAGACTTAAATTAAACCCAGACAAAACAAAATTCTTCCTAGCAACCCCCAAAGACAAAATCCAGACACCACAATCCAAATAAAAGGATCTACATTCCCCCTCGAACAAACCTTAAAAGTACTGGGTGTAACACTGGATAAACATCTCTCCCTCGACAAACACACTGATATCACAGTCAGGAAAAGTATCTCGATACTTTGGAAACTCCGCACCATAAAAAAATACTTCGACGACTCTTCTTTCCGCCTCTTAGTACAATCCTCCATCCTCAGCATACTGGACTACTGCAACATCATCTACTTGAGCTTCACAAAGAAAACAATCAGGAGACTAAAGATGATCCAGAACACCGCTGTCCGCCTCATATTTGACCTGAAAAAATGGGACCATATCACCCCTTTCTACCACAAACTCCACTGGCTCCCACTAGAATCCAGAATCATATTCAAATTTGCCTGTTTTTGCTACAAAACAATATTTGGTTTATCCCCAAGTTACATCACCCCTCACTTCACCCTTAACCACAACTATAAAAACTCCCGAAAAATTCAACTCTTCGCCTTCCCCTCCCTAAAACTATGCCACTCAAAAAAATTCCTTGACAAAACCTACGCCTTCCAAGCCGTCAAACTAAACCCTTGGCTAGCCCAAATGGTCCTCCAGACCTACAACTACCTCGACTTTAGAAAATTACTCAAAACTCACCTATTCCGAGACCAAGACTCTTAATGCCCCTTTTCTACCCTCCTCCTCCCCCTGTCCTGATCTACTCCCCTCCCCTTCCCCCTCCTCTCCCCCCACTTCGCTCCTTGCTGTTCGCAACTCTATGATCAATTCGATATGCAACCACTTGTAACTACTCTCGCCTTGTTGTTTGCAACTCTATGATCAATTTGATATGTAACCACTTGTAATCTCTGTTTAACTAATGTGAACCGCCTAGAACTCTTCGGGGTATGGCGGTATACAAAAATAAAGTTATTATTATTATTATTATCTCCTGGTGCAATGGCTTCTGTTTTCCCCAAATGATGCCTAAACCAGAGGACCTGTCATCATATGACCGGGCCGAGCAGTTAACTCCCATCACATATCTAGCCCAGGTACCTTTGTTCTCTGTTGGAGTTTGTGATAGAATTCTTACTTTTTTTCAATCAAAGTGAGGATTTGCCAACTTCAATATCTTTATTGCATAAGTGGTGGTGGAATTTACTTCCAAATCGTACATATGATAAAATTTTACAAAATTGGAGTGAGGAATTGGGGACTCAGATATCGCTTCTTGATTTTAGTCAAGCAATTAACAGATTACCAAAAATTATTACGGGTTTTGTATGGAGGGAATGTGCATATAGAGTGATACATAGGGCCTATTTTTCCCAAATTCAAGCGTTTCATGCGGGTTTGGTAAATTCCCCACTTTCTATTAAATGTAATAAAGATCTTAACACTTTATTTCATGCTTTTTGGCAATGTCCTTTAATTAAGTCTTCCTATTATACTTGGGTTCATTTTGGGATAGTCCTGTTTTGCGATCTCCAGGGGGAGTACTTTTTGGTAAGACATCTGCTTGTAAGGTATATGGTTAAGGGAGATGTCTTTCCTTTCAGAAAGCATGTATGATAGGATATAAATGTATTATGCAGTATTGGTTACAGACAGAGCCTCCAGGTTTTTGGCATCGTTTCCTGCTATTTGAGGTTTGGGAGGTTCGTAGATCTCCGAGATGAACTTGTCTTTTTATGAAAACTTGGGATCCATATGTTCAAAAACTTTCACCTAAAGTAAGAAGTTTAATTCTTAATGAATTACATTGAAGCTATGGTTGTGTTAATTGCATTCCAAAATTTGGCTGTTTTTGTCACCTTTCATCCTGGGAGTGGAAGGGAGAATGGGATGGAGGAAAAGGGAAATGGGATGGAGGGAGGAGGGAAGGGGGATAATGGGGGATTATGGTTTATAATTTAAATGTTTGGAGGAATGATAATATTTTATGATTATATATATAGATTATATGGAGTGGAATTTTTTAAATATGTGAAATTATTTGTAAAGAATATCTTTAAGTATTATATAACTGTATTTTCTTTTTGTTCCTTCAATAAAGTGTTTGAATATAATAATTTAATTTAAATAGTCTTGGAGGCAAGAGACCCCAGCCCAATACATGTTGGGATTAAGCTGACATCCTGCCATTATGTTCCATTTTGTTAAGAGGTGACACAGTTGCGAAAGTTTTGAAAGTTTGGATTTTTAGATATCCGTGTACATTACTTCTATATGGGAACACTAAGCATGTTTCTCTATTATACACAGCAATCTATTCTGTTTGGTACGCTAATTGCATTTTCTAATCTGTATGCAAAACGTCCACAGAGAATTCTGTTTTAATTAGCGCACTGCTTTATGTGCAAACATGTTTCAGAATAAATCCCAAGGCATCTTAATCAAATATGCTAATGACAAAAAATGTTGATGTTTTTCCAATAGCTTACAGCTGGTAAAAGCGGTCCCACCCCAGGCTCGGTAAATGAATTTTAACCTAAACGCATTGTCTCTGAGCATTTACCACACTCAATAACATTTGCTCCATCTTGTAGAGTGACAGAAAACCTAAACATTACTTCCCGGGCATCGAATTCCAGGAATTTGTATAAAGAGTTAAAAGAGCCATCTCAAACAATTAGTTGCTTTGTAAATTGCTGTTCATATTCTAGGGCCAGCCCTTCCATTGAGTGATGGGTTTTTTTACACCTGTCTTGCTTTTTACTCACAAATATCTGATTTTGCCCCTCAAAGTGTGCTTAAAACACAGGCTTTTTCAAACTTGACTCTCAGTATAGCAGCTTATTAGGATTTTGGTTGGGTTTTTGTTTTTTTTTTTGTATCGCTGTTGTAAAATGTTTTGTTAATTGTTAGTTTGTTTTTTTGTGGTTAAAATCTTTTTTTTTTTTTTAATCTTTATTCATTTTCAAACTTTCATCAAGTGTACAGGCATTAAATAAACAACATTAAAGTACAGCACTTGCAACTCTTATTACAGTATCTAATAATATTTATAATTATAATTAACCCCTAATCCCACCCCCCCCACCCATTATTCTTTTCTGAGATAAACAATAAAATGTGACCCTCCCCCCTCCCAGCATTAGATGGTGTATCTTTTAATAAATTAAAAAATGGCATTTAATCATTA
Organism: Geotrypetes seraphini; assembly: GCF_902459505.1. NCBI lineage: Eukaryota > Metazoa > Chordata > Amphibia > Gymnophiona > Dermophiidae > Geotrypetes > Geotrypetes seraphini. Next base: position 24,875,221 of record NC_047093.1, on the reverse strand, counting down.
TAATAATTTGTTAATTGCTCCCAAATTTTAATAAAATTCTTATAATTACCATGTTGTATAGCTAATGATCTTTCCATTTTATATATGTGACACAGTGAATTCCACCAAAACTTATAACTTAGTCTACTATGATCTTTCCAATTCCTAGTAATATGTTGAATGGCAACTCCTGTCATTATCAATAAAAGTTTATTGTTATTCGCTGATATCTGGCTCTTTTGTCTCATCGACATTCCAAATATTATGGTATCATAAGATTATGCTACGTAATTTTCCAATAAACAATTTACTTGTTACTTTTGCAGTTTGATGTTTGTTTTTAGATGCCTAGGGTATATATATTTTTAAATAAATAAATAGGGCCTGGCTTCATCTTAAGTAAAGCAAGTCACCCAGTTCCAGTATCATTTAGAACAATGGTCTCAAACTCGCGGCCCGGGGGCCACATGCAGCCCGCCAGGTACTATTTTGAGGCCCTCGGTATGTTTATCATAATCACAAAAGTAAAATAAAACAGTTTCTTGATCATATGTCTCTTTAGCTATAAATGACAATATTATTATTAAGACTTAACCGAAAGGAAAGATTTATAAACTATAGAGTTTTACCTCATGCAAAATTGTCATTTCTTTATTAATAATAATAATAATAATAATAATAACAACTTTATTTTTCTATACTGCCATAATCTTGCGACTTCTAGGCGGTTCACAGTGAAGAATAGCTATACAATCAGCGATTACAACATACAGAAGGAGAAGAGGTCACAGAGCGGCCTGTGATTACATGGTGTAGATTAGTAAGAAGAAAGATATAGATAGGTTACAATATAGTTTTAACATGTTACAATAGAAATGTTGTAAAACCAGCGAATAGCAGAATACAAATGGAGAAGAAGCCATTAAGCAGTCAGAGAATACAAAGTACAAAGTACCGTGAGGGGGGAAAAAGTGGATTCAGTATGAAGAGCGGTAACTTTAAAAAAGGGGGCAGGAAGACTGGCTATGAAATAATAAGACATTAACTATTTTTTTCTGAGGCCCCCCAAATACCTACAAATCCAAAACGTGGCCCTACAAAGGGTTTGAGTTTGAGACCACTGCCCTATAGGAAGAGGAGATGCAAATGTTAAGAGCCTTAGCCAATAGAGAGAGGAGGAGATAGTGGATGCTCTGGATGAGCCATTTGGCCTTTATCTGCCATCATGTTTCTATAATCATAAAGGTCTATGATATCACAATGCAGGTGTAAAGAGCCTTAGCCAATAGGGAGAGGAGGAGATAGTAGATGGGCCATTTGGCCTTTTATCTGCCATAAAGTTCTATGACCTCACAATGCAGGTGTAAAGAGCCTTAGCCTATAGCAGTGGTCTTAAACTCGTAGCTCGCCAGGTCCTATTTTGAGGCCTTCGGTAAGTTTTTCATAACCACAAAAGTAAAATAAAACAGTTTCTTGATCATATGTCTCTTTAGCTTTAAATGACAATATTATTATTAAGCCCTAGCCAAAAGGAAAGATTTATAAGCTATAAAGAGTTTTACCTATTGCAAAAATTGTCATTTCTTTAACAAGACATTAACTAGTTTTTTTCTGAGGCCCTCCAAGTACCTATGAATCCAAAATGTGGCCCTGCAAAGGATTTGAGTTTGAGACCACTGATTTAGAAGGAACAATGAAGGCATCACAGTAGTTCAGTGTCAGCTAAGATAGTTAGTAAAAATCAGTATTGTACTATTTCTAGAATGAAGGGCCCTAAAATTCCTCTTTCTACTCCTTTTCAACGGTGAAAGAAATAAAGTCACTCCACTTCACGGAGTAGTTCACACAGGAGGCCAAAAATGAAGAATTTAAAGTTGACATGGGAGTGGAAAGAACAGGAAGAATTTCTTTTGTTACTACCAAAGCAATTATTTTGCAGACTTATGGTACATGAACACCCCCAAGTCACTGTAAAACTGGGGGGAAATCTGATTTTTGTTGAAGTAGCAAAAAGGAATTACTTCAAACACTTTATTGTCCTGCTTGGACCTCAGTCAAATGTGTGAAATTTTTGCTTTCTGGTTGAAGTACAATCAAATGTAACCTCAGGTTATTGGGGGTGGGTGTTGGGTGGGCTGGGAGAATCAAAAGCACTCACATTTAACAAGCCGCAGCACTGATTGTGAACTAGGAAGGCAGAGTTCAGAGGAGATATCACATAATATTTAAAAGACTTCTCAAAATTTTTCTCTAAAGATATCGTTTCTGCAGAAACTGCCTGTTTTTTTTTTTATGAAAACAGGTCTATAGAAATTCCGTGGCCAGTGTGTTCACAAAGAAAATCTTTGCTTTCGTAAAGTTTTAAACCGAGATATTAGAGAATGAGTATTTGAAGAGGGTGTGACAGATTAAGGGGTTTTCCCTCCCCCGTGCTACTATTATACCCCTGGGCAGCAGGGGACGCTAACCAGAAAGAGAATGGACTACATGTCCCAGAATACCCGGAACCTAGGGGCTCAGTGCTGAGTCACAGGGGCGGGACTCACAAGAGAAAGGTATTTCTACCCAGGCTGGGTTCATTCTAAACTAAACTAAACTAAACCTTAGGTTTGTATACCGCACCATCTCTAGAGAGGTCCCCGAGGAAGAAAGAGGAATTCTCAAGTTTTCCCTAGAGATAGGCGGGGGCCAGGCCTTGGGAAAACAGACTGATGCCTGTAGCAGCTGGCTGAGAGCCACGGCTATATTCTTTGCTTGGTGTGAGGCAAACAATAAAGCAAAGTGTTTTTTTTTATGTGTTTGTGAAAGGCGTGTGTGTGCTAATTGCTCCTAGCAAGCCAGGCTAGCCTGCCACAGAGGGGAATAAAGTGTGTCTGTGAAATTTTTGTAATGGTTTGATAATGTAATAGATGTTCCTACTTGAAAGGAGAGCTGTTTTATACAACCGATCGGAGAGACTGGAACAGAAAATGGGATTTCTGGGGGAGTTGGAGGGATTTTTTTTCATGAATCAACCTCCAGCAGTTTAAGCCTGCAAGACCACCACTGGAAGTGTTCCAGGGAACAGAGTTTAGGGTTGACATAATAATTCATGGATAGAATGAATAATGAACTTTCAGAGACCTGGAAAACCTAATTAAAGATGAACCTGTTCAGATCTCACCAGCACACGAGTGGTAAACATTTGCATTTACTCTGGATTCTATGTAGGACATCCAAAACTGGGAACTAAAATTTAGCACGGATCCCAGATGTGCGCATAAACTAATTGGTCAATTAGGTGCTAACAACCAATTGTTGGCTTTAATTGGAGTCAATTGGCACTTAATTAGCATTAGTTCGCATTTGCATGCACATCTGGCCTAGTCGCTTTTCTAGAGCATTTGCAACTAAATTTTATAGTGTACAACTTAAAACATGAACCATGAGAAAATTGCTGGGGGGTCACGCTGAAAAGTCTGTAACTTCACCCTGTTTAAAGGTAACCTCATTCCCTCAGTGTTCCCGCTAAGCTGCGCTGGCGTACGCTGGCGCACAAAATATTACGTCGCAGCGCACAAGTTTCTCTTCACAGCGCACACACGCGTCGCAAAGGTAAGGGGAGGCTGGGGGAGGAATCGGACGTCGGGGTGGGGGTGCGAGGGTTCACGGAAGTTTCGCCCCCCACATTTCACCCCCAGCAATTCGCCCCTCACATTTCGCCCCCCACATTTCGCCCCCAGGTATGTTTCGCCCCCGGTGGTGTGGCTGCCGCCGTCTCATCTGCTCAGCGTGGCTGGAGTCCTTCCCCTCCCTGGGCGGCCCGGCTGTGTGGGAGGGGGGATTGGGGTTTGGTTTCCGACCCTGGCGGCCGCGTCGCTGTCTTCCCCTCCCTGGGCGGCCCGGCTGTGTGGGAGGGGGGATTGGGGTTTCCGACCCTGGGCGGCCCGGCTGTGTGGGAGGGGGGATTGGGGTTTCCGACCCTGGCCCGGCTGTGTGGGAGGGGGGATTGGGGTTTCCGACCCTGGCGGCCGCGTCGCTGTCTTCCCCTCCCTGGGCGGCCCGGCTGTGTGGGAGGGGGGATTGGGGTTTCCGACCCTGGAGGCCGCGTCGCTGTCTTCCCCTCCCTGGGCGGCCCGGCTGTGTAGGAGGGGGGATTGGGGTTTCCGACCCTGGCGGCCGCGTCGCTGTCTCCCAGCCGCCCTGCTCCGGCCCCGGGCAGGGCGCGATGCACTGGAGAGCCGGGGAGCCAGAGAGAGAGTTGGGGGAGGCAGAGAGCAGGTTGATTTCAGGGCTGCAGGGCTCAGGGGCGAAATGTGCGGGGGCGAAATGTGCGGGGGCGAAATGTGTGGGGGCAAAACATCCGGGGGGCGAAATGTGTGGGGGCGAAATGTGTGGGGGCGAAACATACCTGGGGGCGAAATGTGGGGGGCGAAATGTGAGGGGCGAATTGCTGGGGGCGAAATGTGGGGGGCGAACCTTCCGGATCCCGGGTGCGAGCAGGGAGGGGGGCGATCGGAAGAGGCGTACGGCAGATGGCAGGGCGGCGAGAGGAGAGTCGGGTGGGGGGGGGGGGGAGTAACACCGGAAGAGGGCGGCAAATCCGGGCAAGGCAAGACTTGCAGAGGCGTACCTAGGGGGTGCGGGGGGTCGATCCCGACGGTCCGCTCAGCTCGCCAACAAGGAGAGGCAGCCGGACTCGCGTACGCTCCGACCGCCTCTTCTTGCAAGAAGCCGGGTCTTATTCAATCAGGAGCTGCTTTGACATGCAGCTCCTGATTGGATAAGGCCCGACTTCGTGCAGGAAGAGGCGGTCAGAGCAGACGCGAGTGATTTCCTGCACTAGGCACCACATGAAGTCACCCACCGTACCACTCGATTCGGGTAAGCGCAGGTATCGGTGGGTGGCTTATTTGCGGGGGTGCCTTATTTTATATTTTTGTCTAAAAAGGGGGGGCTGTCTTATTTGATGGCCCTGCCTTATCATCGGGGAAACACGGTACTACTACTAGTAAATTAGTAATGCGCTACAAAACTGAGGCCGCACGAGCGCCATTGTTTATCTATACATGCATGAAGCAAGTTCTTTTCAAGTTTCGATCGTTTGAAGCGTGTGCATAAACTTTCTTTTGCGATCTTCCATAGATTCAGTCAAATAATTTTTACATCCATTCGAAAATGTCGAAGCGTAAAGAGAATGAAGAGTTTGGTAGCAGCACAAAGAAAAAGCGCAGCCAATTTAAGAAGGAATGGCTGACCGAGTTTTTGGTTGACACCACGTTGCCGCACGCGAGTGGACGGAAAACAGTGGCGATGAAAGAAATATTCGAATATAGCGACACGGACAACGCATTAATTTGCTCCCTATGCCTAAAAGCAGGTGTTAACGGAGAATGGAGCACAGGGAAGACTTGGTCTGAGTGGAAAATTGATTATTTAAAGCATCATCTGAATCATAATTCTCATTTAGAAGCGGTTCAAAAGCTTCACAATCAAAGCCGAGGTTTTCTAATGAATTTCTTGAAAGAAACTCCCGATAGTCGGAACAACAGAATTGAATACGCACAGAGATATAAATCAAGTCCAGAGGAAGTTAACATTTTAATTGATAATATATTGCTAGCGGTAAAGTTGAATTCGTCCATGCTATCCGTCCAGGAAATTCACAATCACATGGCTAAATACGTAAAAATACCTGATAGCTGGAGAAGCAAAAACTATGCTTTCGAGTTCCTTGACTGCATAAATGCCATTGTTAAACGGGAAACATTTACAGAAATCCGGAGGTCTCCTTTTCATACCCTAATAATTGATGAAAGTACTGATATTTCTGTTTCGAAAATGCTCATAATATACATTAAATTTAGAAGAAGTGGCAGCAACATTCATGAGACAGTTTTTGCTGGCATCAAACATCTAACTGCTTGTGACAGCACAGCTATAGTTGATGCTATAAAGCAGTTTTATAGTGAGAACGATTTAGATTTCAGTCGTATGGTCATGTTCACGTCCGATGGAGTATCAGTCATGCTTGGGAAGCATAATGGTGTAGCTGCAAAGTTACGTCAATCAGTTCCTCATCTTCTAGAGCAACACTGTGTAGCTCACCGCGAAGATCTAGGCATAGACGATGCATGGAAAACGATCCCATTCATGAAAGAGATCGAAACTCTAATACGCACCGTGTCTACGATTTTCAGTAGATCGAGCGTACGAAAAGCCAAACTGGAGGATATTGCTAATGCTGCAGACTCAGATGTCATTTCATTTAAAGCTATACATGATGTTAGGTGGCTGTCTCGGCACTTTGCTGTAAGTGCAGTGGTTAGAAATTATGACATCCTGTTAGAATATTGTCAAGAACAGGTGGAAGAAGACAATGATCCCGTGCACAAATACTGCCTGACTAAATTGAGTAATCTGGAATTTAAAGTTGCGCTATTTATTCTCTGCGATGTTCTTGAGGAGCTTGGATCACTGTGTAAGCTTCTTCAGAAGAGTTGTTTGGCACCTTTGGATGCATTCCAGTTCACTAAAGCCAAATTAAGGAAACTCAGATCTCAATATCTGGGAGAAAAACCACATTTCAATGAAAATGTTGAAACTCTCATTTCATCTTGTAATTCTGTAATTAAAACAGATCATATTCTTACATTTATTACACAAACTTGTGATCATATGGACAAAAGATTTCCTGACAATGAATTAGAGGACTGGCGTGTTTTCGACAAAGACTGTATCTCAAATCCGTCCAACTTAGAGGAATTTACATTTGGAAACGAACAATTTTCACGATTATCTAACCGTTATTTTCTGTTAATGAACAAAGATGATGAACATTGTTTCAAAAGGCAGCTTATTTCAGAATATTCGGAGTTCAAATATATTATTGCTGAAAAAGTAAAAGCAGGAGCTATACAAACGATTCAGGAAATGTACAATTTTGCTCAGCAGCATAAACAGGTCAGTGGACTAAATGCTCTATTAGACGTGTGTGGCACCTTTCAGGCTTCAAGTGCCGATTGTGAGAGAGGATTTAGCTTGATGAATGCTATAAAGACAAAGACTCGTAATAAGTTAAGAGTAGAACATTTGGAATGCCTAATTAGAATCAAACTTTATTTAGCCACAGGAAATAATGTAAACATAGACAGTGTTTACAATTTTTGGAAATCAGAAAAAGGCAGAAGAGAACAATCTTAATAAAGAATTTTGGAGCCTAAAAGCCTATGGAGAACTTCCAGAACATGCTAAAATCAATGAAACGGACACATTTGGCCCCGGTGATGACGATGAAATCCAGTTTGATGATATTGGGGATGATGATGAAGATATTGATGATATCTAACTTGAGTGAAGAATTGATTCCATTCCAGTTTCACAACAATTATTCTACAACATATTGAGTGAACTCTTCTCACTGAAGGCAAACTTTGTGCCCAATAAAATGGTTTTCAATATTTTGTTTTAATGTATTTATACTTTTGTGTAGAAGCTGGAATTGATAGATTGTCTAGAAATTGAAAGCATCAAACGTATTGTCTTCTGGACTGTTTTTAATTTACAGTTTACACATATGGATGTAACAGACATAACTACATTTGTTGTAAAACATTTATTAAGATATCATTTCATCCCTACAATTTCTGTAGACTGTTTTAAAATAAATTTGAGTTTTTCTGGTAAAAAAAAAAAAAAAATAAAGAATTTTGTACTTTCAAGAATTAATGCGTTGTTTTGTGTTCTTAAAAATATTATTTAACGTTATTTAATTTAGCGTGTAGGCCTAAAATTCCTTTGAATACCTCGTCCTCATGTATCAGCAACTTTGACAACATATTTATTTGGCTCATAACTTGCTGGCGCCCGATATTTTTAGCTCACAGTGAAAAAAGTTTGCTCACAACACCCGCCCGCTTAGAGGGAACACTGCTCACCACATCAATGTAGAAAGTAAAACTAAAATTTCTCTTTGAAATTCCAAATGTTTGCTGACAAAACAGCCAAAACCCCCCCCAAAAACCCCAACACCTTCTACTTTTTCTATGCTTCACTCTTTAGGTGTGAGCATTTGCACCATCTCTATAGGTGGTCTGGTTGCCCAGTTTTGCTCCCGATCCTTTATTCTGCCAACAGCTAACTTACCAAGAGAATTCATTCTTGGGAGCCTTTAAAGTAGCACATTGGAGAGGGTAGACTACTGCAATTTGGTTATCCCTGCATCAGCACTGAGTGCGCTGCAGGTAGCCCAGAACACAGTCTTTCGAACTCTCTTTCGATTAAGAAAAAGTGATCATGTGACAGAATGCTATATATCTTTGTATTGGTTAAAATTAGAACATTGAATCCTTTATAAATTACTGGCCATGGTGCATCTTTGTATACACAATAAGGCTACGAAACATTTGATGGATAGCATTCTGCCATATTAACCACAGCGTACACCGCGCTCGGTGACGCATGATGACCTACGTATTCTGACAGTGAAACAGCTGCGGCTAGCCGTGTCTAGAGCTAGCATATTTTCGTATGTGGATCCTCGGGAGCAGGGCAGGATTAATTCATCGAGGGCCCCTAGGCACACAAGTACACTGGGCCCCCTGCCCCACCACACCCCACCATGCGTCCAGGCAGAAACAGGAAGCTGCGTCAGAGGGAAGCTTTGGGCAAGCAGCACCACTTGCACAATTACAGCTCCCGTTGCCTTTCTTACCCGCGTTGCTTGCTTGTCTTACTTTCCGTCGATGAGGGGGGGGGGGGCGTGTTGCCGATCAGGATGGGCCCCGCATTGCCGATCGGGGGGGGGGGGGGGCGTTGCCGATCGATGCTGGAGGGGCCCATCGCCGTTTGGAAAAATCAATGTTGATGCCCTCCTTCATCGGGCCCCCCTGACCATTTTGGGCCCTAGGCACGTGCCTACTTGGCCTATTGGTTAATCCTGCCCTGCTCGGGAGTGGAATAAGCTTCCGGGATATTTACAACAGCAATCAAGTTGGAGTAGTTTTAAGAAAATGTTGAAGAAACATCTCTTCTGTAAGATGAAATATGGGACTTGATCAATAGTTTTTTGATGCGAGGCGCTGGTAGCCTCTTTGTAATTTTAGGAAGCTTTACATTACAGTACTTCACCGAAATTCATGGGGGTTACGTGTTCCCTCTAAGCTGAGCAGGTGTCCTCCAGCTGCATTGCTACCACTAGGGGGTGGAATATTTTCAGTCGCTAAGGACAGGTATGTTCCCTGGAGTCCTGCAGAACTTGCCTGTCCCTCACAATTGAAAAATGTGAGAGTAAAACAGCACCCTCTATTGGTGAGACTGTGGGTGGAGGACTATTACGTTCCAGGAACCCCCCAAATTTCAAAAAAACCGTGAATATGGTTTTAGGCAGGGGAGACAGGAGAGGGCAGCTAGCGAGGCAAGAGTGCCGGCGAGTGAAGGAAATCACTCGCTTTATGCTCCAACCACCTCTTCCTGTACTAAAGTCGGGCCTCACCAATCAGGAGCTGCTTTGACACGCAGCTCCTGATTGGTAAGGCCCAAATTGAGTACAGGAAGAGGCAGTCGGAGCATACAGCGAGTGATTTCCTTCACTCGCCGGCGCTCTGGCTGCCCTCTCCTGCCCGGTCATTCGCAGTTGGAAAATACCACAAATGACCGGGACTGCGAACCGCCGACCGCAAATTTGCGGGGGAGCACTGTATTACTATTATGTTATATTGATGTTCGATTTGTTGTACTGGATGTGGTTCTGTTTGTACTCTATTGTGATCCGTCTTGGGAAAGGCGGGTCATAAATAAATAAATACAGATCCATGTGCCTAGTTTACTGAGCAGGGTTTTCACTTTGAATGACTCACATGCCCTTTCCTGTACCTAGTGGCGTAGCGCAGTTGAGAGACACTGGGGGTGGTGCTGCCCCTCTCCCGCCCTCCTCTTTGCCCCGCTGCTCCTTTCCCACCCTCCCTGCCACATGCACTTATGCGTGCGCAACCCCTTTCCTTTCCCCGTGCCTTTTTAACTTTCTTGGCGCGAGCAGCATCACTGACTCGCCGCCCGCGTCAGCTCTCCCTCTGATGTCATTTCCTAGGCGTGGGATCAGCAGGCTGGAGTTGCTGCTTGCGCCGGCGAAGAGCTAGGGGGGGAGTGAAGGCATGTGCATGGCAGGGGGAAGAGTAAGAAGGAGTGGGGGAGGGGCAGAGAGGAGGATGGGTGCCAGCAACCCCCCCCCCCCCCAAAGACAGTGCCCTGGGCAAACTGTCCCCTTTACTATGCCACTGTCATTACCTGCTTTATGTTCTAACATTTTTATTGAAGGAAGAAAGTAAAAATACAGTTATATAACATAGAAAAAAATATTCATTACAAATAATTTCACAACTCTGAGACTTTCATTCTATATATTCTATGAAATACTATCATGCCTCCAAAAAGTTTCATACGACAGACCCTATTCCCCTCTTTCACCCCCTCCCCCTTTTCCTTTCTCCCCTTCCCTCCTGGATGGAAAGTGACATAGATTGCCAGGTCATGGAATACAATGAAGGTATGAAAAACTTCAATGTAAATCATTAAGAATCAAACTTCATGCTCTAGGTGACAGTTTTTGAATATAGGGGTCCCAAATTTGCATAAAGAGACGAGTTCGTCTAGGACAGGGGTAGGCAATTCTGGTCCTCGAGAGCTGAAGCCAGGCCAGGTTTTCAGGATATCCACAATGAATGTGTATGAGATGGATTTCCATGCACTGCCTCCTTGAGATGCAAATCTATCTCATGCATATTTATTGTGGATATCCTGAAAACCTGACCTGGCTCCAGCTCTCGCCGACCGGAATTGCCTACCCCTGGTCTAGGAGATCGACAAACCTCTCAAACCTCAAATAAAAGTACACGATGTAATTGGTTCTTCCAATGCCAAAAACTGGGAGGTTCTGTCTGCAACCAATACTGTAATGTGACATAATCAAGCTCGAGAAATGGCCATCGACATGGCAAATGAGGTTCAACGTGGGTAAGTGTAAAGTGATGCATGTTGGTAAAAAAAATCTCATGCATGAATACAGGATGTCCGGGGCGGTACTTGGAGAAACCTCCCAGGAAAGAGACTTGGGAGTTCTGATCGACGAGTTGATGAAGCCATCTGTGCAATGTGCGGTGGCGGCGAAAAGGGCGAACAGAATGCTAGGAATGATAAAGAAGGGGATCACAAACAGATCAGAGAAGATTATCATGCCGCTGTACTGGACCATGGTGTGCCCTCACCTGGAGTACTGTGTCCAGCACTGGTAGCCGTACATGAAGAAGGACGCGGTACTTCTCAAAAAGATCCAGAAAAGAGCAACTAAAATGGTTAAGGGGCTGGAAGAGTTGCCGTACAGTGAGAGATACTTGGAGAAACTGGGCCTCTTCTCCCTTGAAAAGAGGAGACTGAGAGGGGACATGATCAAAACATTCAAGATACTGAAGGGAATAGACTTAGTAGATAAAGACAGATTGTTCACCCTCTCCAAGGTAGAGAGAACGAGAGGGCACGCTCTAAAGTTAAAAGGGGATAGATTCCGTACAAACGTAAGGAAGTTCTTCTTCATCCAGAGAGTGGTAGAAATCTGGAACGCTCTTCCGGAAGCCGCTCTAGGGGAAAACACCTTCCAGGGATTAAAGCCAAAGTTGAACAAATTCCTGCTGAACCAGAACGTATGCAGTTAGGGCTAGTCTCAGTTAGGGCGCTAGTCTTTGACCAGAGGGCCACCACGTGAGCGTACTGCTGGGCAGGATGGACCACTGGTCTGACTCAGCAGCGGCAATTATGTTCTTATGACTCGCCATACATGCTTTAAAATGTCTACTTCCCAGCATGTGCTTTTGCTCAGGATCTGCTCTTCACATGTCCGTGCTGTATTCATGCAGTGTGAATGAATGTAGACAGTTTTGATAAATGTCTGCTTCAGTTTTATTAAAACACACTCACCGTTGTGAATCAAAAGATGGAGAAGCTTTCAAAAATCATTCAAATACTACTCTCACCAATAAAATAAAAAAAATCAGATTGCAAAGGGTGGTGGAGGGAATCTTAATTTTGCTTTTTCTTTACCAACCAAACTATCTTTTTTTTTAATGTTTTGCTGGTTCAGTAGTTAAAGACCTTGGAAAAATTCCCAAATTCCTGTTCTGAACTAAGAACTGAGGCAGGAGAAAAGCTTATGGGATGCCTTATTAAACATTCAAGGTCACTGCTTGAGTAAAAATGTAATTGGATTTGAGACTCCATATGCTTTGAGATTCTTTTGACATCCCTAATGAACGGTACAAGGTTCCACTTGCTCCAAATGGAATCAATCTTAGCATTAAAGGGTCTGCTGAAAATCCACTAGCATGACTTCAGAAAGGTAAAATACAGTATGTTTATTTTTAGGTTGTTTATTATTTCATGATATACCGCCTAATCCAACGTGTGAATCGAAGCAGTTTGCATAAATAAAAAACCCTGAAATATTCAGGAAAGGAACTCCAATAAAAAAACAGGAAAGCACACATTTACACTAACCCTCTCTTTTTCAAAGCTGCGCTTAGCAGCTGGCACCGCGATAACTGCCCCGAAGCCCATAGGGATCTAAAGGGCTTCAGGGCTTTTGCCGCACAGCAGCTGCATTCGCGGCTTTATAAAAGAGGGGGTAAGAGAGGTCATACTAAAAAAAAGATTAAAATTCCATTGGCTTTAAAGTTAAAAAATTAGCAGTAATATTATAACTCGCGAATCTTCTGATCTTCCAAGGCTGTAAACTAGAATCAGAAAATAAGTTGAAAAAAAACAAAAAAAAACCTACAGGCTTGATTATCCAGCGTAAACTGTCAGAAAACTAAAAATTATGTGCTAATTTGACTTTCACTGGATATCAATAGCCATATAAAAGTTCAAACTATCACGCTGATGCAGTTTTTATATCACTATGGGGATTCTCAGAACGCCACCCTGTCCAGACAGGAACAGCATGGCAGCACTCTTCCCTGATTCAACCCAAAATTGTGATATCTTTTTTGCTTTTATGTTTTTTTTTTGTTTGGTTTTATATATTTTTATCTTAATTTCATATAAATATTAACGTATCAATTTCTAAACCAAACAATTTCTAAAACCAAACAAAAAAAACTATAAAAGCAAAAACGATATCACAATTTTGGGTTGCCACGCTGTTCCTGTCTGGACAGGGTGGCGTTCTGAGAATCCCCATAGTGAAATAAAAACTGCATCGGCGTGATAGCTTGAACTTTTGTATAGAGAAAAGTAAAAAGTCAGATAATATGGAAAACAATGGTAACCCCTCAAACAATAGACAATCTATTAAAAATGTTTAAGAAATATTATAGAAAAAGAGTAAAACCCACCGTGCTGCAGAATCTCACCAGTACAAGTAGGGCCCCAGGTCACGACAATGCTGTTTTGCAGTAAAAGCAGGGCATGGATGCCCTTACTCTATAATTACACATGCAACAAAGCAATGCCCCAAATCCACCTGTGAGCAGCCCATGATCCACACATTTCCACGCCCCTTTTTGGACTTGTGGGTAAAATTTAGGCATAGATTCCACACCTAAATTTACACATATAACTTTTTTTTTTATAGAACTAGAATGGTGCACTTTTGTGCCAGATGAAATTTTATAGGGGTCATTTATGTCTTGATTTCATAAAATTTTATAACATTTTCAAAAGGATTTTTAAAAATGTAAACCCTGTTTTACGTGTCTAAAAGAACTTTTATAAAATTAATCCATTGTTTTCATGTAACATAGTAACATAGTAGATGACGGCAGATAAAGACCCTGAATGGTCCATCAAGCCTGCCCAACCTGATTCAATTTAATTTTTTTTTCTTCTTAGCTATTTCTGGTGTAAAAGTATGCTTTTATATGACCCATGTTTATGCATCTTTGGGGGCAGGCAGAGTCATGAGGTACAAGTTTAGATTGTAAAAGATGCAACTATGGCCCAGATTCACAAACAAGTTGCCTTATTTTAGGCCATGGCAGGCTCCTAGATTGTGCCTGCCGGCACCTAAAGTAAGTGGTTTAATTGGATTTAAGTGGCATAATAATTGGTTGCAACATTAAAACCCAATTAAACCCTCATTTAAAAAACAATAGCCACCGCTATGCAGCCTCTGGGACTGGTACCTAAGTCTCTGGTGGCTAGTGGTGCATAGTGATACTAGAGCCCGGAAGTGGGCGTGTTTAGGGGTGGAGCCACACTTTAACATCGCTATACACTGCTGGCCACGATTCTGACAGAACCCTGTCAAACCCTGGCCTACATTTCCAGTGCCTGGAGCCCCCGCTCACCGTGATTGACACGTGGCAGGCACCAGTTCCAGAATCAGCCCCTATGTGCATCTTCTCTTTAGGGGGCAACTTCTCCAAATGGGTTAATTTTGTGCAGTGGCGTAGCGAGGGTGCTGTGGTGCCCCTCCCCTGCCCTCTTCTCTGTTCCCACCCCCATCCGCTCCTTCTCGCCCCCCTCCTGTCGCGTGCATGCACCCCTTCCCTTCCCCCATACCTCTATAATGTCCCCGGCGTGAGCAGCAACCCCAACTGGTTGCTCCCACCAGCATCGGCTCTTCCTCTGATGTCACTTCCTTGGTGCTGGTCCAGGAAGTGACATCAGAGGAAGAGCTGATGCTGGCAAGCGGCAGGTTGGAGTTGCTACTCTCGCTGGGAACACTAAAGAGGTATGGGGAAGGGAAAAGCTGTGCACGGTAGTGGGGGGGGGAAGGGAAGGAATGGGGATGGTGGACAGGAGAACAGGTCCAGCATCCCCCCCACCCTTACTACACCACTGGTTTTGTGCTTATTGACAGAAGTGAGCCTCACTCCTAAGCCAAGGCATGTAGAATATGATCTCAGCCCTCAAATTTCCTGCTAATTTTCCTGGTAAAACTTGCATTATGTCAAAGAGAGCTTTTCTCTGGAATCTGAAAGATGTATCATGTATAGGCAACCCATCCCTATCTTAGAAAATTCCTTTTGATCAAGCCTGTGACACCTCAAACAATGGGAAACATTTCTGTATCTTCCGGCCTCATTTTCATGAGCTCAGACTGAATTTTATGGCACCTGAGGATCTTCCCTCTCTCCACACAATTCACACTTGGAACTGACACCTCTATGATTAATACAAAACAGAATTTGGGATAAGAAAACTCTAGTTTTGAACGTAAGGATCAAAAATGACTTTATAGAAATACAGTATAATGACCCCTATCCGAAAGACTAGGTTGGTAAATACCTATAATCAGGATAATAACATGTGCTTAGAGATGGGTAGCCTTGACAAATATTTGAAGGTAAGTGAAATTCATAATCTTTTAAAAAAAACATTTGATCAAACACCGTGAAGTCACAATTTGAAAGCATTTTTCAGCACATTATCACATATGCAATGATTGGGTGGTGGGTCTCGCTATAGGGGTTTTAGCCCTTGGTAAGGCTACACATTAGAGAATGACACGGTGACAAAATTCATCACCGTTCCCGTCCCTGCGGATAACCGCGGAAAATAATCCCATGTCATTTTCTAGTGTCTATTTCAACCTCAATCCTTCTACACCAGCATTCTTCAAAGCACAGCTTGCGGGTCAGTGGTTGTGGCCATTCATACTCTGATTCTTATGTGAGCCAAGAATAATGAAGCCATTGTGACATCCCTGATGTGATTGGCTCTTAGGCACTGGTGGAATGAGGCATTATGACATCACAATATCTGCTCTGGATACCAGAGACTGTCATTGTGTAGTGTCTGTTTCAACCTCAGTCCTTCTACACCAGCATTCTTCAAAGCAAAGCTTGCGGGTCAGTGGTTGTGGCCATTCATACTCTGATTCTTCCCTCTCTCCTTAAAGAATGACATGAAGATGGTTTCCCGCGGTTATCCATGGGGACGGGAACGGTGATGAATTTTGTCACCGTGTCATTCTCTACTACACATCTCTAGGCACATGGGGTCGTTATACTGTATACCTCTATGAGTAATGCCTTTCTGGTGTTCTTCTTGTTTCCCACTATGTCTGGATTTCTTGCATGCAGGGGTTGTTTTTTTTTTTAAGGCTTTCACAATTTTATTTAGAAAATAAACAATACAGAACCTGCTGCAAGCAATAAGAGAATTAATCCATGCGGGCTTTCAGCAGCTTGGTTGTAATTTTGTCCTCTTCAATGACATATACAATTACACCCATGCCAGACGTGGCATCTCTACTGCATTCAGCATTGTCTGGGAAATGGTTTCAAATAGGTCATCAGGCTCCGTGTCTGGCTCCCAGAGGGACTCGCACACTTCCGTACATTTGCTCTGAGCACGTTCCACACACAAAGTCTTCTGTAACCATAGGACAGCATATCGGATCCAGCGAGCATATGAAAGGTTCATAAGTATAGGGATGTAGTCCAGCAATAACAGGTTCAATGTAATAAGAATACCCCATCTATGAGACAAACTTGGTTTTTTCTGTTACATAGAGCGTTATGGACCCCTATTAGGTTGCAAAAATTAGATAGTTCTTTGTCTAATAGATGCTGGCATTGTCATTTAGAAGCAGGAACTTTAGATCATTTATTGTTTCATTGCCCATATATTATGAATTTTTGGAAATCAATTTGGGACCAAATTAATAATTTATTAGAGAACCCAGTGGCATTATCTTATGATACTGTGATATTTGGTATGGAAATGAGAGCAAAAAGTCAGATTTCTGCTAACAACAATAAATTACTACTAATAATGACTGGGGTTGCCATTCAGTAAATTACATATAATTGGAAGGATTGGAGGAGATTAAATTATAACTTTTGGTGGAATTCTTTATGCCATATCTATAAAATGGAAAGATTTATTGCTTTACAAAGGGGTTACTTTAAGAAGTTTCAGGATGTGTGGAAACCATTAACAAAATATTGTAAGGATTAAGTAAAATTATTTCCCTTTTAATTATCAGTTCAGGATATAGGGAGGGGGGTATTTTTATTATTACATATATTATATAATAATGGAAGATATGGATGGGAGGGATGGGAAAGGGGAAGGGATAAAAATTTATATAATGTACCAATGATTGTTTATAAGTGATATATTTATTGTTACTGTGAATGAATATATTTTACACTTAATGTAATTTTGAAAATGAATAAAGAATATAAAAAAAAAAAATAAGGATACCCAAATAAAAAATGGGAAAGTGATAGTATAGTGGAACCAAAATACAATTACTGAGGAAGTATCAATCAAAATTGTGAGAATACAAAATTACTTCCTAATGAACTGTCTAATTGTTCCAGGTTCTGACGCGTTTGGCCAAACGATTGTGATCTAATGTTCGCTTTGAGACTTCTGTGTGGGTTCTCTGAGGAAGCCTGGTCTGGCCAAACGCGTCAGAACCTGGAACAATTAGACACCCAAGATGAGTACAAAGAATTGTTTATGACACTTTGAGGAGTTGGAATTGTAATCCATATAGTATAACACTTAAAGTGCGATGATTGAACAAGCAAAGATTTTCTCCAGGGGGAAAACCCCGGCGTGATCTTTTTACTACCAGTTGATTGGTTCTGAGCACTTTGAACTTAGTTTAATTATTTGTCTATAAACACAGAAAGAGTGGGTTTTTTGTATTTTGTATCAATGTAATAAGGACTAAACCATCTCTCGTACAACAGATTGGACACCATGCTCATGAAAGTCTGGGATTTGATCTGCCGACCTTCCCTCAGTTCATAAAAAAGCTTTTTTACCTGAAACATATTTCTCATTATTTGTATGCTCTCTGTAAAAAAGTTTGAGGGATTGTTCATATTTCAGTATATTTTTAAGGGTTGATATGTAGGGGGAAAAGTTATCAATACAGGCTACCATTAAGATGTTTTATTTTATCATTTACTGATGCTATTTAATGCAGAGAGACCTATTTACTGAGGTTAAAATAACCCATTTCAATGGTAGCTGATGTTGATAACTTCTTCCCTTAATGCTTTCCAGGGGATTTGGAGTCACTGATTGGTAATTAGCAAGAACAATACCTTGTAGAATCTGTGTAGGCAAACGTACTTGTTTCTTCTTTGAAGTTGCTGACATAAAGTAGTAGGCATTGCTCAGGTCAATGCATTTATTAAGCTGAAGCTATCGCAACACGACGGATGTCCATTAAAGCAAAGAAGAAACAATGATTCGTTTACTTACAATTTACAAGGCAAAATCTATGCGTCCAAGCAAACGAACAAACAAAAATGGAATAGTCTTAAACTAGCAACCGTTTTTCAATTGCTTTCTGGGTTTTCACTCTTAAATCTTAATAATTGTGTTCACAAAGCAGAACGAAAGCGACCCCTCTTTGTATGCTGATTTGCCATTAGTGAGCAAACAAAACAAAACTGCAGATCTGTACAAGACGTAGGCAAAATTTATTGTGACAAAATAATTATATGCAAACCCTTTTACCAATCAAGGGACCCGACACGGTCCGTGTTTCGGACAAACCTTTGTCAGGGGTCCATGGTAAAAATGGGATAACAGAAAAAAGTCACAAAAAATTGTAGAGTAGCAGCAAAGGATTGGCCACGTCGGGATTCACCGACTACAATGAACAATGGCGATGGTTCATTGTAGTTGGTGAATCCCGACGTGGCCAATCCTTTGCTGCTACTCTACAATTTTTTGTGACTTTTTTCTGTTATCCCATTTTTACCATGGACCCCTGACGAAGGTTTGTCCGAAACACGGACCGTGTCGGGTCCCTTGATTGGTAAAAGGGTTTGCATATAATTATTTTGTCACAATAAATTTTGCCTACGTCTTGTACAGATCTGCAGTTTTGTTTTGCTTGCTCTCGGTTGGTTTTTTACTGCAGTTTAGGTTGGGACCACCCTTTTCTCCTTGTTTTGTTGATTTGCCATTAGTGCAATAAAGTCCTGTAATGTGGAGGGTCAACACAAAGGGCCTTATTCTATAAACGGCACCTACGAAAATGGCACCCACCACCTATCATTCAAAGTTAGGCGTCTTTTGTAGAATCGTGTTAGAGTCGAGTTAGCTGCCAGTAGGCGTCTACAACTTAGGCGCTGGTATATTAGGCCAGGCTTTTCTTAGTTTGAAATACTAGCACCTGACCTAATCCATTCCCAAACCCTGCCCCTAACCACACCTTCTTTTCAGGTAGGCACCTCGGTGTCGACGCCTACTGCAAGGTAGTAGGCACCTACCAAATTAGGCACCTACTGGCTAATTAATTTTTAAAAAATTGCATTTTAATCAATTTTTAATGGTGCTTTCAATTATGAGCGCCAATTAACCAATGATAAAAAAAATTAAGGTAGGCGCCGGCATTGGTAAATACCACTTCTGGAATCGGGGCCCGAAAGCCTCCGGTAACATACAAATAATGAAGACATGGATTGATGTCCATCATTTTAGAAGAGGGAAAAACAAACCAGGGTACTAATTTAATTTCTTATCCACATTTATTGATTTGTTAACAGTAACCAAACACAATGTACGACCTTTATAAAACAAGAAACAGAAGATGGATCCGTTTTGATGTTCCGGAGTGTGACGGGGCAGGGGACAGAGATGCTGAAATTTTCTTACATTACGTTGTGGTGTATGTACAATTGCTTAACTCTCAACCCGGGTCCTCTCTTTAAATAAACAGAAGGATCGTAACCTAGAAATAAGTTCCCGCTACCGTCTTCTTTATTTGGCATTCCCAGTTTCCATAATAAGATAGTAGTAATGGGAGAATTATCCAAGTGTTACTTGGCACATAGATCACAATTCCATGGCGATGGTGAACCAAGTAGATTTAGGAGGGATGTTCATATGTACAAAGGCTGAGAAGTCTTGTGTTTTCGTAAGCTTAACTAGTTTGAGAGAAACTGGTATCAAAAACTGTAGTCACCCTCAGTTGTCGGGTAAGAGGGATCTTAAGAAAGAAATCTTCGCTGGATTTCCATCATTTGCAGTGTTTTTCGCTTTTTAAAAATTTTTTTGCTGCAAGGTTGGACAGACAGTACTGTCATGAAGTATAAATCCAGAGAGCGGATGAGATCGAATGCATTCTAAGTTTTGCCAGTTCACAGCAGTAGCATTCCACTGAGGTTAGTCGTCGACGTTTTGTTTTTTTTTTTTTTTAATTTTAAAAAAGATATCCTAATTATTTGAGAAGCCACTCATTAACTAAAAGGAAAAAAAAAACAACAAGAACTAGATTTAGTAAAGATGAAATGCTGAGGGTGTTTGCTGTAAAAGAAAGAAGTGGTTAAAAGGGAAAATTCTATAGCAACAGCTTGGGGGGGGAAACCAAATCATTGCTAAGGGCTCCTTAACGCGCGGAATAGCGCACCCTAAATTGCCATGCGCGCTAGCCGCTTCTGCCTCCTGTTGAGGAGGTGGTGGATTTTCGGCTAGCGCGCACTCTAGCGTGCGCTAATCCGGTGCATGCGTTAAAAATGCTAGCGCGCCTTTGTAAAAGGAGCCCTGAATGGCATGCTCAGAGATACAATGTTAGAAATGAATCCACAGAGCGCATCGAGACATCAAGCATTTGTGTGCAACAACAGCATGTCAAGAGAATGGATGCGCATTCATGCCAAGGTTTCATCTTGAACAGTTATCCCAAAACAGGAAGCTTCCTGACAAGGCACGAAGGCTTCTGCAAGTCTTACTGGACTAGAGCATTAAAACAACAAATCAGTGCCCTCCCTCCCTCGATGTGTTAAATTAATCAGTCGAAACACTTCATTAGCAGTAGAATACTTTTTGGGGTATTATAAAGCTCTGAAGACGCTCCATTTTGCTTCTGGTTTGGTCCTAGCTCTCTTGAAGCTGCCAAAATATTCTTCAGGAAGGCAGAATCAGCTGTATGGGGATCTCGTTTGGATGCGTTACTTCCTTGGCACCCCATACGCTGGCAGCTGGGGTAATGGGATGCTTTATGCCAGAGCCGTGGCTGCGAAACCCTCATAGCAAAACTTACCTCTGTATTGCAGCTTCTGTGCCCTGTTATTTGGACAGTCTTTCCCCTGTAAACTAAAGTTGATATTGGTACGGATACAGCGGTTGTTGAGAGGCTGGACGGGCCTGAAATTGTCACTCATGCTTAGAAATATCTGCGATGGCTGATTCTGGCTGAGCAGTCGCAGCGAATGCATCTGTGGACAACAAGGAAAATTATACAAATTATACAATTCCATAAGTCATACAAGGTGCCTCAATAACAGACATCAATATGCCAAATAAACCAAACCAGACCATCGAATGCTTCTGTGACCAGCACTCAAGAGTCATCACTCCTTCTCCCTCAACCAAACTCAGACCCTATATTTCATTTTACAGAACAAATGCCTTTTCAGCAGTTTCCCGGGGCGGTCTGCCAACCTCTGCCCCTCCCCCTACTATGCCACTGAGCACAATGCAGTGTTCTGCAAGAGTGTGCACTGTTTGCAAAGAGTAAACACTACTCACAACAGAGTGTGTAATAATACAAAAAAATGGATAAAAAAAGTGTGTTTGCACAATTCACTAGAGTGTACACTACTGACGACACATGAAAGAGCATTAATTTTTATGTTTTTTGGTTGCTTGTTTTCATTTGCCAATGATATGAAGTGACACGGGAGATGCCATTCATGTTTCCCATGTGGTTTCAAACCCATCACCAACCCCCTCTTCTATTAAACTGCGCTAGCAGTTTTTAGTGCAGAGAGCCATGCTGAATGGCCCACGCTGTTCCCGATTCTCATAGGAACTCTATGAGCGTCGTGAGCAGCATGGGCCATTCAGCGCGGCTCCCCACGCTAGAAACCGCTAGCGCAGTTTCATAGAAGAGGCCCTAGGTTTCCAAGTTTCCACGTTTCTTTATTCTTTGATGTACCATTTATCAAACAGGTACCTCAACGGTTTACAATGGAAAGAGACTAAAAAAATTTTAAAATAAAAAATAAAAACATATCTAAAATAAAAGGTAGGAAAATAATAAAAGAGGGATGCATAACAGACTGACATACTGGAAAGAAAACGGGAGGAGGAGCATGGTTAGTTGATAAATACATCGAGATTAAAAATAAAAATAAAGGGAGGAAAGTGGTGGAAGGGGAAAATGCAATATGGTAGGGCTCGCTTCAAAAGAAGCATTTTTTTTTTTTTGTGAAGTCCATCATGGAGCTACGTTGATTCTATTTGAAAGAAATTAGATCAGAGGTTGTAAGCATCGCTACCAAGTATACATTCGCTGTTCCTTCTTTGAAGAGGATTATTTTTTTTTTTTGCACCATATGGACGGATAGGCAAAGGCTCTATATATCGTATATGTTCAAAAAGCATAAGCATGGTTTTGCAGATGAATATATATTGACATCAGTATTTTCAGATGATAAAAATCGAAGTGGTATACCTGCATCCTTGTTATATAGACTGGCTTGTTCATTATTATCCAACTCGCTGTTTCATAACAAGGTGGAATAGTCATTGAGCCATCATAAGTGATGAAACTGGAGGTTTCTGGATAAAGTTCTTCTATGTTAAGTCCCTGCAGTAAGTATGCATCATCTGAGGAATAGAAACGGTGTCAAAATGGATGAGAGACCACAAGTTAAAACTGAATCAAGACAAAACCAAATTCTTACTTCTGGAAAAAAAAACACAAACCCCACCAACCATAACAAACCTAGAAATAGACTCCATCACATACCCCATACAACCCAACCTAAAACTTCTGGGAATAATGATAGGCAAAGGCTGCACACTGCGACTTCAAATCAGCAAAACAATCCAGAAGGCAACCTAAGGCAAATCCGAAAATACTTCAACAAAGAGCAGTTCAAACTCTTGGTACAAGCGCTAATCCTAGGACTCCAGGACTACTGTAAACATCCTATACCTGTCATGCCCAACCCACATGCTAAAACAATTACAAACAGTCCAAAATACAGCTCTTAGACTGATTTACTCGCTTAAAAAAATATGACCTTATTACCACCGCTTTCCGAGATTAACACGGACTCCCAGTACAAGCACGCATACAATACAAATTCTACTTCACCCTATTCATTGCACTAAATGGAAATGGACCGAGCTATCTGAGCAACGGCCTCATCAGGAAAAACACATCCAGACCAAGGAGAACTCATGCACACTTTACCCAACCCCCAATCAAAGGCATACAAAGCAAAAAAAAAAAAAAAAAATAAGACGGACTTTTAGCCACCAGAGGAGCGAAACTAGATCGCCACCTCTCCAATCTGCTGACTATGACACCCAACTACAAAACACTCAGGAAAGAACTTAAAACTTTTCTATTCAAGAAATTTGGCAAATGATCTAACAAAACCTGATCGACCCTCCACAGATCCCGACGCATACTACATCTATTAACCATGTATTCTCCCTGGGAATGCCCAGGTCAACTCTTGTAAACCGCCTAGAACTGAAAGGTATTGGCGGAATAGAAGACACCAATGTAATGTAATTTTAATGAGGAATAATTACAAAGAAATGACTCAAAAACAGAGCTATCCACCTAAATTATACATCGATTAACTCAGCGGTAGCAATTTTTAAAGTCTACCTTGGGACAAAATCTATGGATTCCTTTTACCTCTATCAGAATGATACAGTATTTCTTATTTTGGTCCATTTTGCTTTGCAAATGAAACAAAAATATAGAACAATATTTTTTTCATTGTATTTCATTTACTTATGGCTGGCAATCTCTCCCTCCACCCCCTGAAAATAGTGGCACGGATAGGGTTACCAGACGTCTGGATTTTTTCCGACATGTCCTCCTTTTGAGGACATGTCTGGGAGTCCGGACGGCTTTTCAAAACCCGGCATTTTGTCCGGGTTTTGAAAAACTTTCCTTCGGGCAGGAGGGCATCTGCACATGCTCAGTTATGACATGATGAGGTAACGCGCACGATGAGAGCAGGTAGCGAGGGGGCGGGGGGGGGGGCGGCTGGATCAGGTGTGGGATTGGGGGCATGATGGGGAGGAACTGGCGTGTGGCGGGGCATGAATGGGTGGGCCTGGGGGCAGGTCTAGGAGTCTGGATCTTCCAGACAGAAAATCTAGTAACCTTAGGCATGGAGGAGTAGCCTAATGGTGTTTAAATGGGGCAGGTATGAACCCAATCACTCTCGTCCCACTAGTGCCTTATGCCACAATGGTCCCAGCCTTAGGGATTACTCCTGCCTCATCTAAATCCCAGGGACACGCAATGTAAGGAGAGGGAGAGAGGAGCCCAGACCTAGTAGCATTTCTTTTTAAAAATTTGTTTATTTCATTGGGCATCTCTCCTGCCGCGGGTCGCGGCAGTTCGGGGGGTGGGGATCGCGATCGCGGCAGGAGATATGAGCCATCTCTCCTGCCGCGATCGTTGCGGGGGGATGAGGTGGGCAGATTGCCAGGGCTGTTGAGCTGGTCTCGGCAGCCGCGATCAGCTCAGCGGCCCGTATTCGGAACTTATTCTGTTTTGACTTGGTCTAAGTCAAAACGTATCAGTTCCGACTAGGCAACCTGTTAAAGGTTTTGGTTATATTTGCTGTACGACTAAGTCTGGGTCAGCCCACTTCTTGACCTATCCCCTCCTCTAAAAATGTCTCTTTTCGTTCTAGGTTTTTAGAGGCAGTGGAAAGGCTTAAGCTGGTTTTAGATACGTCTAAAACCAGCTTTGATTATCGGTACTTGGACGATCTGACTCTTTGATCGTCCAAGTACCGATTTAGGTCACTTTTGGGATGTTTTTTAAAATTATGAGCCCCTTTGCCTATAACTATAAAGCTCTAGGACCTCACAATGCAAGTGTTAAGAGCCTTAGCCAATAGGGAGAGGAGGAGATAGTGGATGTTATGGATGGGCAGACTGGATGGGCCATTTGGCCTTTATCTGCCATCATGTTTCTATATTTTATGTTTCTTTCAAGAACTATTCCTTAGAGATCCCAAGTGAAGTAGGTGAAAAAAAACAAAAAAACCTCCTTACTTTTATATGTTATCCTTGTGATGGTGTCTCGGTTCAGCATACGATTTAGGAATGGGTTAGAAGAGTCTGTTACCTAGAAGAGAAAATCCCCATAAAATGGTATTGTATTTAAAGAAGTATTTTTATAAAGACAAGAATAAAACTTTACACGGAAAAGAGAATGCTAAAAATTCTTCATGTTAGAAGTGACGCTTTAGTCACAGTGGTTCTGACAGAGTATGACAATGACCCCTGTCTGCCCCCCCTCCAAGAATAAAAATGCGTGCCTAATATCTAACATCTTGTATATCAAAAGTATCATAATTCAGCATCTAATTTACTCATTCACCATTCATATCTTTTGTTTCATGAGTAAATCAAGGAAAATTTTTGTTGTTTACTTGCAATTACATCACTTTCTTTTCCAGAGATTAAAAAAAAAAAAGAAGATTTGACATCGATATGTGAACATTTCATAAGAAAGAACTGAATATATTAAACGCTACTTCATTGAGGTATTGGAAATACAAGAAAAATTCCCTACCTCTCCTTACAAGGGTTTATTATTTACCTATGAAGTCTCAAGAAATTCAGGATCGTGACCAGCAAGAAGGTCCTTTGGATGTTTCTGTACTTTTGGAGAAATCCGACACAGAAGTAGCTTTTCCAGCTACTTTATTGTTGACTGTAGCGTTATCTCCAGATAAAGATTGGATTCTTAAATTGTTCTTTAAAAATAGAACTAAGGACTTTCTGGGGTTTAAAATACAGATTTTCCCCAACGTTTCGAGAGAAACGTAGAAGAGGAGACGAGAACTTCTAATGTTGAAACCAGGGGTGACCCAATTAGGGGGTATCTTCTTTTTACGGTACCCTTGCAAGTGTATTATCAGATACCGTTCTTTTAAATATGTGTTTGTAGATCCTTCTCATTTAATTTTCTCTCCCTAAAACGCTTGGAAAAGGATGGTGTAACAACAACTACTGTATGGAACGAATAAGTTCTTTATTTCAGCAGCAGATATACATATCTTTATTATAAATATTATACTTCATTAATTGCTCTTTTTTCTACTTCTTGGATCACTTATGAGGAATTGAGTGTAATTAAGGAATGTATTATTATTTTTATTTAATGAATTCTGTTTAATTTGTTATGTCTTAGATTATGCTTTCTGTACAAGATGTAAAGCTTGGAACATAATTTTGAAAAGTTAATAAAATATAAATAAAAAAAGAAAGAACTGAATATTTCATGGGGTGTCCTAATTTTTTCACCTGACTGTATATGTAGGGTTACCAGATTTTATTATTGTAAAATCCAGATACAGGGCCCCACCCCCCAGGCCTGCCCAGTCCCGCCCCTTCCGCCCTAGTCATGCCTGGTTCCGCCCCAAGCCACACCCCCTCAACCTGTTCTCATGTTCAGGCGCGATGCGATGATGTCACACGCATGTGTGCATGCACGTGACATCACCGACTTGCATGCGCGCATGCGCAGATGCCCTCCCGACGTGGCCCCAAACTGGAAGCTTTACAAAACCCAGACAAAGTGCCGGGATTTGAAAAGCCGTCTGGACATGTCCTCTAAAATGAGGAGCTGTCGGGGTAAATCTGAACTTCTGGTAACCCTAGGCATTTGCCGGCTCTTGGACCGCTCTCTTTTTTGAAAATGAGCCCTGAAGCCTCTACTGCAGTACAGTTGCTAGGTATAATAGTGAACTGGGTGAGGGTTGCTTTTGGCAGACCTCTTCCTTTTCAGACTTGTCTGCTTTTGACCGGGTGACACAACCTCCAGTCCAGTGAAACTGTTTTGTTTTTTTTAATTTTTCAAAAACTGGTTGCAATTTCTTTTGCATGCTTACCTTAATAAATATAGAAACTACCACCAAACCATTGGGGCTTCTAGCAGCTTCTGTGACGTTGGTATATAACTCATGGTTATAGTGGATTAACTGGACCTAAAGAAAAGGACAGAAGGGTTAAAATGGGAGATTTCTGCCGCATTTCGTAAGCGCTCACGAAAATCAGATTTTAAGTTTCACCCGGTGACCACCCCCCACCTCCCCAGCAAAAGAACAGGAGAGAAACTTGTCTTGTTATTTGGACGAGACAAGGCCCAAAAGGCAGAATAGTCATTCATAACACTGCAGCCACACTACAGGAAAGCCTTGGTAGAAATCGCTGCTCTTTGCTTTGGCCTGTATCTTGTGGAAAATGATGATGGCGAGAAAACGTGCCAAATCCGTAGACGCCAGGCAGTTAGGAACTTTATTTCCTTCTTTATTACTGGCACAAATCATGCTTGTAGTTTTCTATACTAAATTCAAATTTTGAAAACAGGAGCAAACAGCTTTTAAAGGGAATGCCGGGGATATTAAATTTTAACACATTCTCTTAGGAATGTGACAATTCTCCTACTACCCAGAACAAAATCTCTCTTTGTTTTTTTTTTTTGTCCTTTTTCTTTTATGATGACAGGGTTCCCAGACCCTGGGATCCTACAGCTAGATGGGTTTTCAGGATATGTACAATGAATATGCATTAGACAAATTTGCATATACAGAGGCTCGAGTGTATGCAAACTTTTTCATCGTCATTCTGGATATCTTGACTGTTGTGGGGTCCTCAGGACGGGTTTCGGATACACTGACTTACGAGGACACTGGCTATACGGTACCACAGTTTGTGAGATGCTCAAAGCCTAACACATGTGCTAGAGGTGTTTAGCACCAGACTGGCGCTGGCGTTATTGTGTGCGGAATGCTCCAAGACTGTAGCGCAGGAAACGGCGTGCACGCCAAACTTACTGCAAATTGTATTTAAATTTAGTCAGACAGATGTTAATGAGGTCTTTCGGTATTCCTTGCCAATGCTCAGAAAACAGCGCTGCAATGTGCAGAGGGATTTGACGGCCTCACATGCCAAAAATTAGCGCCGGGTCTGGGCCAGCATCAGGATGCAAGAGGAGACTGTTGCTGAACTTTTACGGATTAAAAACTACAGATTTGTCTTGGTTTACAAACAAAAGTAAGGTGTTGAGAGCAAACCTGAAAGTAAAAGTGTATAATGTCCTTTCACGTGGCCTTGCCACAATCCAGGTCAGCACTCAATTTCAAAAGCACAGTTCCTGAGTATTGCTTTAAATAATAATTTAAAAAACAGCATAAGGCATTTTACTTTGATAGAGCATCTGGACAAATAAGCTCTCACTCCCCATGCTCAATGGTCATGTGTATATTCTCTCTACCATACTGGCAGTGGCAACCTCCCCACCCTCTTCTCAGACCCCCCACCTCAACATGTTCCTTCCCCAGCCTCTCCTGCCGCGTGCTTCCCTTCCCTCGTACCTCTGTAACGTTCCTGGCGCGAGAAGCAACCCCCAAGCTGCTGTCACGCCAGGATCGGCTCTTCCTCTGATGTCACTTTCTAGATGCGGGTCCAGGAAGTGACATCAGAGGAAGAGCCAGGAACATTACAGAGGTACGGGGGAAGGGATGCGGCACACACATGCGGCAGTGGTGGGGGGCGGGAAAGGAGCAGGGGGTGGAGAGGATGGTGGGCGCTTACACCCTCACCAACATAGTGCCACTGCATATCGGTAGAGAGCACCAAAACGAACCAACCACTGCACATGTGTGGGAGAACTGCATTGCTATGGGCTGGTATTAGTGCGTGAAAAAATGCATGTATTCCAGCTACTTTGCATTCAGCTAGCGCAGTTAGAACCCATATCTAATTTGAATGCTATGAATGTCAAGCATTGGCGCACTGTTTTTCTGTGCTGCACCTAGAGTATAACATCTTTAATCAATTCCCTGGACTATACCATTATGGTCACTCCTAGAGGGGAAGTTCCAAAGCAGCTGGTTTAGTCCAGTCACTGCACTGTCAGTCTTGCTATGTCATCCATTGGTCAATGCTCCATAGTTATGTGTGCTCTTGTCGGCAGCCATTTCCATGTGTAAAATAAGTTTTGCATATGGTAATGTTTTATATAATTACACCACCATCCCTGCCAACATAGCAGTGAATTTTTATCATTTGAACAAAGGGAAAAAAAGGATTTATGAAAGCCAGCAGAATTTGAGGAAGTAGAGGAGTCGTATCATGCTGTGCTGTAAAACATTAATGATAGGATTTTATTAATGGACCATGGGAGGTTTAAGACAGTGGCATAGTAAGGGGGGCAGGGGGGATGGTTCGGCCCAGGTGCCATGTTGGTGGGGACGTCGGTGCCCCTCCTCCTCTTCCCACTCCTCCCCTTGCCACGCGTGCGCCCCCTTCCCTCCGTATCTCTAGTTGTTCCCTGCCACGAACAACAACTTCAACATTCTCCTCGTGACTGTGTCGTCCCTCCCGATGACATCACTTCCAGGTGCTGCGCGTAGGAAGTGGCATCAGAGGGAGAGCCGACGGGGCGGCGAGGAACACGTTGAAGCTCTTGTTGCTCGCAGCGGTGAACTAGAGGTATGGGGAAAGGGAAGGCAAGGGCGTGGGAGGGGCGCCTCTCACCCTTGCTACGCCACTGGCTAGAGACATTAATCTTCCCAAACGTTTCTATCTTCCTGCACCTTGTAGAGGAGCTTCATTGGCACTGCAGACTCCAGTTATGTGTGTGCTGACTGGCAAACGTTTTCAGAAGCAGAGAGAGAGCAGAACCCGAGGCTCAGGGTTTCCCCAATCTGTCCTGGTGATGCCATGGTCAGTTAGGTTTTCAGATGCTCCACAGTGAATATGCATGAGCCACATTTGCCAATACTGGGTGACTCAGTCTATGCAAATATAGCTCATGAATACCACTATGTAATTTCCTAAATGCTCATGCCTAAAAAGTATAGAAAATGTCTGTTATTTCCATAAAACTTTGCTTTTGTGACCAGGATAGTCAGATTTTGCAATTTACCTATTTAAAGCGTGAAAATACCAAATTCTCATTCTTATAAAGTCATAAAAAGCAACATATGAATCACAATTAACATGTATTTATATTGAAGGTAAACAAAGATGGCCACAGATTTAGAAGTGAGTAGTTTTTCGAGATCTGCAATTATAATAGTAAGTCACTTTCATGAATCAACCCCCAGACGTAGTCTCCCATCATGTTCTCATTATATTGTCCTTGGTAGCAGCGTCCTGGTGGAAGCGCTCACCTTGCCCCCTCTGAGTATGCTCCTGTGAGAGTTCTGTGTGCGTAGTATAACAGAATTGGTGCCAGCTTCCTGTGGTCTATCACACAGGCATGGCTGTGGAACAGCTAGTATCTGCTTCTGCCTCTTACTGTGTTGTCAAGGACATATCAGTCAACGTGACCAGCTGGAACTGAAATGAATTGAGCCGATGTAACGTGTATGAGGTCTTGCAAAAGTGTTCCGTGCCTAGCACTGCGGCAGGAGCTGCTGATTCATGGTCAGGTGGTCTACAAAGGATGATCTCACCCTTCTGGAACATTCTCAAAACTTTTCTGAAACTTCTGGGACATTCTTGGACTTTCCTGACACTACCCCCCCAAAAAACTCAGGAAGGACATACAAAACTCCTAAAACTAATGAATTATGCTCTATTGGAAACCATAGGAGGGACCTACCTAGGGTGTCAGGTCAAAAGCGCGCCGCTCTAAATTACTGTTTTTAGCGCTCCGATGGGGGGGCGTGGGGGGGAACCCCCCACTTTACTTAATAGACATCGCTCCGTGTTGTGGGGGGGTTGTAACCCCCCATATTTTACTGAAAACTTCACTTTTTCCCTGTTTTTAGGGAAAAAGTTCAGGTTACAGTAAAATGTGGAGGGTTACAACTCCCCAAACCCCCCATAACGCCGGCGCGATGTCTATTAAGTCAACTGGGGGGGTTCCCCAACAAAACCCCCCGTCGGAGCCCCTAAAAACTGTAATTTACAGCGGCGCAGCGGCGCGCGCTGTGCTCAATTGTCGGCGCGCGCTTTTGTCTTTCGCGCCGTTGTCTATGAACCCCTACCTAGACACTACCAGGTCTACCCACTGCACTCATACAGAGACCCGCTCATTCACTTAACACACAAACAACAAGAAAAAGGAAAAAAAGTAGAGAAAAAACTTCAGTTCATCTTCATGTGGCAAAAAACTCCACTTATAAACAACCTTTAAGCAAGATCCAAAATCAGTTCACTCAGCAGTGAGAAACAGTATAGGAGCCCTCGTAAGAACCACCTAAAAAAAACCTCTAGGACGCCAAATTACAAAACTTCAAAAAATGTGAGTAAAGCAAGCAGCATATATATGAGTCTCAAACACATATATGAGTCTCAAACAGTCCATGGTAAGCAGGAAAAACCAAACAAACACTTAGCTGCTTCAGATCTTTCAGTTAAGTACTTTCATTGACTTTGTACGTTCTTTTATGATCTTCTTTGACCTTTAATTGATCTCAACGAACGGAGATACAGTATCGATATGAATTTAAACATATGAACTGAAAACCTACTTTACCTAGATGAATTGCAAATCCAGTTTATTCAGCTGAGCAGATTAATTGATTGATTTTATAATGTTTGTTCATTGATTTTTTCATGGCTGTTCCTTATGGTTTTTTCATAGTTTTTGAATTTTCTGTTTTTTTATTTTTTTGGATTTTGGGGGATTTTTTCTAAAACAGTTTTATATTTTCCTTATACCCAATTCTGGATGCACGTTTGCACTTTATATTTAATCATTAAAATTATCTAAGAATATAGGGGTATCATGATGTACTGGGCAGGATTTATTTAGATCTCCGGTCTAGTGCTTGTCACTTAATAATACCTGCCTAGGGCTTTCGGTTACTCGTAGGGATAATTGAGCCCGTACTGAGATCTCTTTATTTAACTGTTGAATTCAATTGATTATTACATTTTTGGTGCAACTACCATCCCAGTGTTGGCTCAGTAAGGAAAATTGTACCAATTCTTCTCGGATATAAGTGATGTAATGATGCCACACGCATGCGTAGATGCAGTCCTGTCGTTGCTCTTTGCTAGAAGCTTTTCAAAACCGGGACAAAGTGCCGGGTTTGAAAAGCCATCTGGACACCTGGAAATGTCCTTCAAAAAGACTTACTCAAACCCACACTGCTCCTTGTGACCCTGGACAAGTCACTTAATCCCCCCATTGCTCCAGGTACATTAGAGAGATTATGAGCCCACCAGGAGAGACAGGGAAAATGCTTGAGTACCTGAATAAATTCATACAAACTATTCTGAGTTCCCCCCTAGGAGAATGGTATAGAAAACTGAATAAATAAATAGCATGAAACGTTTCAGCCTCTGATAACCAGAGCAGGTATTGTGATGTCATAATGCCTCATTCCACTAGTGCCTAAGCTTGTGATGTCACAATGGCTTGACTGTCCTTTACCTGGCTCACTTTTACTACATTTTGATTTCTAGAGTAGCACAGTGGTTAAAGCTGCAGCCACAACACCCTGAGTTTATGGGTTCAAAACCCACGCTGTTCCTTGTGACCCTGGGCAAGTCACTTAATCCCCTCATTGCTCCAGGTATATTAGAGAGATTATGAGCCCACCAGGACAGACAGGGAAAAATGCTTGAGTACCTGAATAAATTCATGTAACCATTCTGAGCTCCCTTGGGAGAACAGTATAGAAAATTGAATAAATAGTGTGAAATGTTCCAGCCCCTGATAATCAGAGCAGGTATTGTGACATCTTAATGCCTCATTCCACCAATAAGAGCCAACCTCATCAGTGATGTCAAAATGGTTTTATTGACCTTTACTTGACTCATTTTTACTACATTTTGATTTCTAGAGTGGCACAGTGGTTAAAGCTGCAGCCTCAACACTCTGTGGTAATGGGTTCAAAACCCATACTGCTCCTTGTGACCCTGGGCAAGTCACTAAATTCCCCCATTGCCCCAGGTACATCATATAGATTGTGAGACCACCAGGACAGACAGGGAAAATATTTGAGTACCTAAGTAAATTCATGTGAACCATTCTGAGAGAACGGTATTGAAAATTGAATAAATAAAAAATAATGGGTCAAAAACATCTCATTCCTAGGAAGCAGCTAAGTCTTTATTTTTTAGAATAAGAAGCCTTAAAAACTATTGAACCACTGACACTGGTTCTTTGTGTTCTAGTGAACATCTTCATTATTAGGAAAAAAAAAAAGACATTTGCATGAAATTAATTTCCTTCTTTAAATAGTGCCCACTGAGTTCTTCTAAGGTAAATGCAGTAATTTATTCATGGGTGCTGAGATTTTCGTTCACCTTCTGCTGTTTGCAGCATCGGAACCAATTCTACCCCCCCAAAAAAGAAATGAAAGCTTTAACCAGCTTTAGAGCATAGATTTAAGGCCCTACCTAAATTGCAGAAAAACAATCTGATGTTTTATTAATTGGCGATAATGCTCTTCCACAATTTTGCCTGTTTTGTCCGGTCCTCTGTCACGGCTCCTTGAACATCATTCCTCAGATTAAGCGGGACCCTAGCGATGATGTAGTGTGGTTGTCAGTTTTGAGGAGGAGAGTGGGCTAATTTAGCAAGAAATATTAGTATTAGACACAATTCTATTATCTACGCATTCTTTATTAATTAATCCATAGATCTAGCTGTCATTTGGTTATTCTATGTCGCTGTGCTTGGAGTGGCGGTATCGCACGTACTCTGTTTTGTAAATTGAAGCAATAAATTCCACATGACCACCTAAGATTTCAAACCATCCACTTTGCATTTTATCACTGTACCATGGCTGCAAAATTAAAGTTGGCTGAAAAGATGAATTCAATTTAATACGGGGAACAAAAAAAAAAAAAAAAATCTGTTTTCAATCACTCTAGAGATCTTTAAAGTTTTTCTTGTTGGCGCATTAAAACCGATTGAAACGTTTGGCCAGACTTGTGCTGCCAATGCAGATAACCAATTTTTTTTTTAATTTATAAAATTTTATAGACTGCCAAAGTGACTAAGGTCACTCTAAGGGGGGAAGTTATCAACATGATGGGCTTCTACGGTCTATGCCAGACATGGGCAACTCTGATCCTCGAGGGCCGGAATCCAATCGGGTTTTCAGGATTTCCCCAATGAATCTGCATGAGATCTATTTGCATGCACTGTTTCAATGCATATTCATTGGGGAAATCCTGAAAACCCGATTGGATTCCGGCCCTCGAGGACCGGCGTTGCCTATGTCTGCTCTATGCCCTGATTGTGGTCTGTGTCCCAATCAGTGGCATAGTATGGGGGGAATGGGGGGGGCTCTCTGCCCCGGGCGCCATCTTGGTGGGGGCGCCAACACCTGTTCTCCTCTCTGACCCCCGCTCCTTCCCTCCCCACTACCCTTGTACCTCTTTAACGTTCATGGCATGAGCAGCAACTGCAACCTGCTGCTCGCGCCAGTGTCGGCTCTTCCTCTGATGTCAATTCCTGTTCCCGCGCTTAGGAAGTGACATCAGAGGAAGAGCAGACGCTGGCACAAGCAGCAGGTGGAGTAGCTGTGCGCCGTGAACATTAAAGAGGTACAGGAGAAGCAAAGGGACGTGCGTGCACATGGCAGGAGGGGGCGGAAAAAAGGGCAAGGGAGGGGCACCACTGTCCCGAGTGCCTCTCACCCTCACTACGCCACTGGTCCTAGTCGTAGCTGGAGAGATTTGGAAGTGGGGTTTTGATGGTGGCTTGAATAGTTGGAGAATAAGGCGAGGCTAGAACCAGACAGACATCTACGGTCTGTGCCCTGAAAATGGCACGGACAAATAAATATAATCTAATCCACAATTTATTAATCACACTTTACCAAAAAGGTTCAAGACGATTTACATTCAAAGAGGCCATAAAATCTATGGGAAAATACAGAAGCAATCAATAATTACCGTGTTTCCCCCATTATAGGACCTCCTCCTTTAGTAAGACACCCCCCTTTTTTTCCCCACCTGGGAAATATAAGGCCCCCCCCCCGAAAAGAAGGCACTATTTGGCAAGCATGTCTTGGCGATCCAGAGTACTGGTACAGTACCGTATGCGTGGTCACACAACTTCCTGCTTCCGCTGTCCAGGAAAACAAGCCCAGGAACAGCCTCTGTACACCGAGGCCCTGATTCTCCAAAAGTGCGTCCCGATTTTAGGCAGCTGTAGACGTCCTACAGCTGTCTAATCAGCCAATCGGGATGCACGTTTTAAAAAAAAAAAATGCTCCCCAGGCAGGCCGCCCGGGAGAGGCGTCCTATACTAAACGCCGATTCTGTAACCGGCGTCTTTAGAGAATCGGGTTAAATTAGACGCGGCCGCTATACTTATGGCAGCAAGGGATCTCCCTGCTGCAATATGTATAGCGGCCGCGGTTGTTACGGCCGCCTGTCCCATCACCGACAGGAGAATGCCTACATCCTCCTGTCGGAACACCCCCCAAACTCATAATCGCCGACAGGAGGATGCCCAACTCCTCCTGTCGGAAAGCCCAACGACCCCCCGCCCCAACTAATCTCCCTCCCCCAACTAACCTTTCAATGTTGGTCAGCTGGACGGGTCTTGCTGTCGTCCAGCCGACGGGTCTGCCTCGTGGAAATGAGATGGCACGCCCCTTCCCGGCCCATCCCCGCTAAATCTAAGGCCTGATTGGCTCAGGCTGTAGAAGCCTGGACCAATCAGGCCTTAGGCATAGCGGGTCTGCCCATCCCCACTAATCCTAAGGCCTGATTGGCCAAGGTGCCTAGCCTGGGCCAATCAGGCCTTAGATTTAGTGGGGATGGGCTGGGAAGGGGCGTGCCGTCTCATTTCCACGAGACAGACCTGTCGGCTGGACGGCAGCAAGACCCGTCCAGCTGACCAACATTGAAAGGTTAGTTGGGGGAGGGAGATTAGTTGGGGCGGGGGGTCATTGGGCTTTCCGGCAGGAGGAGTTGGGCATCCTCCTGTCGGCGATTATGAGTTTGGGGGGGAGGGGGTTCCGGGGTTCCGACAGGAGGAGTTGGGCATCCTCCTGTCGGCGATTACGAGTTTGGGGGGGAGGGGGTTCCGGAGTTCTGACAGGAGGAGTTGGGCATCCTCCTGTCGGCGATTACGAGTTTGGGGGGGGGGAGGGGGTTCCGGGGTTCCGACAGGAGGAGTTGGGCATCCTCCTGTCGGCGATTACGAGTTTGGGGGGAGGGGGCTCGGGGTTCCGACAGGAGGAGTTAGGCATTCTCCTGTCGGTGATGGGACAGGCGGCCGCAACAACCGCGGCCGCTATACATATTGCAGCAGGGAGATCCCTTGCTGCCATAAGTATAGCGGCCGCGTCTAATTTAACCCGATTCTCTAAAGACGCCGGTTACAGAATCGGCGTTTAGTATAGGACGCCTCTCCCGGGCGGCCTGCCTGGGGAGCATTTTTTTTAAAAAAACGTGCATCCCGATTGGCTGATTAGACAGCTGTAGGACATCTACAGCTGCCTAAAATCGGGACGCACTTTTGGAGAATCAGGGCCTTAAATGTTTTTCTGGTTTGTGATACAGTTTTTTCTGGTTTGTGATACAGCTTTTCTGGTTTGTGATGACCTGTACCATATACAGGTAATAAATGTCTTTTTTTCAGCAATGAATGTGTACTGTATTCTTCTTCATGGAAAAATAAGACATCCCCCTGAAAATAAGACCTTGTGCATATTTTGGAGTTTTTAAAAATATAAGACAGTGTCATATATTCGGGGAAACAGGGTAAAATATCATCATAACATCAATATAAAAACATAACAAGCTATATAAAAAAGTTTTAAAATTGTTTTGAAACCTTAAGCAATTGATATCGGTCCTAATGTAAACAGGTACATTATTCAAAATTGTAATAGCAGCGTAAATGAAAGAGGAGTTGAGCTGTCGTTTATACCAAACTTCTCTAATCTGTGGAAAATGTAGTAAAAAAGAACCACATAATCTAGAGGAAGAATAATGCAAATGAGGAAAAAGCAAAATCAAATGATCTGAAGAGTCAGTCTGTAACACACGATGAACTCTGCAAGCTGATTTAAACTTAATTTGCCTCTCAGTTTTAACCAATGAAGATTCTTATACGCTAATGCAACACTTTCATATCTTTTTAGACCAAAAATTAATCTAACCGCAGTATTGTGCAGCAACTGCAATTTTTTGATCAGTTTTGATGTTAAGTTCAAATATAAAGAATTACAGTAATCAAGTTGAGATCAAGTATTCATATTGTGACAGGGAGAGTCCTGTCAGGCTGGAAGAAACCCTGCAGTGCTCTAAAACTATCCCTAAACCTGCTCCTAGAAGCAGGCAGGTTAGGGAAACTGCCCTGTAGAATTTATCCCCAGTGAAAGGCAGCCCAAAAGTGATCCAATTATACTTGCCTAGTTCTAGTGTAGGGAATGCTAAAGGCAAAGAACTACAAGTACCAGCAGGCACCAGGCTAGTGATAGCAAAACCCATAAAGGGATTATCTCTTACAATCAGCTCTGCTGAGGGCAGGGCTAGTCAGCAGGGAAGCTATCCCGGCTCATTAGCAAAGCACCAGAGAACCATAGGTGTTTCTAGAGATAATCAGCACAAGGCTAGAGAAAAGGGTGTGGTTTCTAGGCCAGAGAGGCACCCACTAACCTTCAGTCTGCCTGAACTCATGGAAAGAGGCATACCAGTGCAATCCAGGGGACAGAAGCCAGCATTTCCCACAGGAAACAGGGAGAAAATCTCAGGTCTGAATGACACGGTGACAAAATTCATCACCGTTCCCGTCCCCACGGATAACTGCGGGAAATAATCCCATGTCATTTTCTAGTGTCTAGTTCAACCTCGGTCCTTCTACACCAGCATTTTTCAAAGCAAAGCTTGCAGGTCAGTGGTTGTGCCCAAATTATACTCTGATTCTTCCCTCTCTCCTTAAAGAATGACATGAAGATGGTTTCCCGCGGGGACGGGAACAGTGATGAATTTTGTCACCGTGTCATTCTCTAGTCTGAATCTTGTCAGCATTCTTCTGAAGGTAACACTGTTTTGGATGTAGAAATGCCAGAAGAAATGTACACAAGTGATTATGAAATGGAACTTGTTTGCCTGAAGCCATGCTTACTGGATAAAAGCTTGGGGAAATCATATGCTGTTTATGGGAAGGTAGAATTGCTTCACAAACCCTAATAACAGAAGGGTGTAGAATCCCTGCTTCTGATTAAATTGAAATTAACAGAAGAGTTGCAATAATTGTGTCCTGAAATTACACAAATACAGAAATACTGTGAAAGAACTGGGCTGAGCAGTCCCAGCCGGTTCCGGGACTTTGATACTGAAAGTTTGGTCTTTTGTTTTACTAATAAAGACTGGCAGAGCATAGCTGGTTGAAAGCACATGTTTGGTGAGAATTACCAAATTGTGAACTGTACAACTGTGGAGGCTGGCTGGGATAACAAGCTGTGTAGTCACCAGAGCAAGTTTGTGTTTTGTTTTTCCTTCACCAAAGCATAAGCCAGAACATAAAGACATAATAATTAAACACTAAACACCTTTGCTGGACCTTTTTTATTTGATGCAGACCCTCCATGCCTCATTCAATCGCTTGGCTGAGGCTTGGATGACCCAGGTCAGGGCTCTGGCTAATCCAATCCAGGTCTTACCCGGTCACAATATGAAGTATCGCATCATACCTTATGCTACGAGTTTATCTTGTTGGGCAGACTGGATGGACTGTACAGGGTTATATCTGCCATCATCTACTATGGGCTCCTTTTACTAACGCGCGTAATAGTGCGCGCTAAACCGCCAGACGCGCTAGCTGCTACCGCCTCCTTTTAAGCAGGTGGTAGTTTTTGGCCAGCACGGGGGATAGCGCGCGATTAAAAGTCATGCGTGTCAACCCCGCTAGCGCGCCTTCGTAAAAGGAGCCCTATGTTACTGTTATACAATGAGATCCTGCCCCCAACATTGGGTGCGAGGACGTGCGCCTCCTAAAACCTAGTGTAAATTCTCTTGCCCAACTGATGGTAAGTTCCAAGTATTCTTCATACTAGGCGCCTAACTATTTTAGCATCATGCCTACCAAGTTAGGTGCCTAATTTTCAACTCACTCCAATTAGTTATTGAGTGCCGATCGGCGCTGATTTAAGCTATTAATGAATTAAGTTAGGCGCCTACATTAGGTCCCCCTTTTGTCAAGCTGCATTAGGGTTTTTTCTAGGCGTGCTGATGCAGGCGCCTAACTTTAGGCGGTTTATAGAATTTGAGGGTAAGGGCTGGTATGCTATTCCTGTCCTCACCAGTTAGTGAATGCTAATATGGATACACTATTAGTTTAAGGCAGGAATGCCCACTCTCCACCGCGCTGACACAACCCCAGTGGCGCAGTAAGAGGGGCTCGGGGGTGACGGCATGTCCCCACTGGTACTCTTTAAATCCTCTCTAGCGCGAGCAGCTTCTCAGGCCTACTGCTCACACCGGCCTGGCTCCCCTCTGAAACCACTTTCGGGTCACGGGGCCAGGAAGTGACGTCGGAGCGAAAGCCAACGCCGGCGCGAACAGCAGGCTTGAGAAGCTGCTCTCGCTGGCAAAGATTTAAAGAGGTACATGGGGAGGAAGATTCTCCTTGAGGGCGCAGGGAATCTAGGGAGTAGAGACTCTTTTGAAATATCGGCTATTGCCTGCTGTTTCCTTTCTGGAGTGCTTTCCAGATACCTGAAGGGCCTATTGCCAACAGTCACTGGAGAAGGACGCCAACTACCGTCGGGTCCTGGCCCGGCAGATAAGAACGCGCTTTCTCCTGTGGCGCGGCCACAGGGTGTGACCGGAGAGGCGTGCCCTGAGGGGCAGGTCATGCCCCTTATGAGCCCCTTGGGAGCCACTGAAGCCTCTGGAGCAGAAATAGAGATAAGTTTAACTTTATTTTCTGAGGACTTTTATTAGACTGTGTAATGGGTAAATGTAAAGGCAAATTTTGAGTCTCAACCCCGGTTACGGTTGGACTTATGGATAAACATTTGACATTACCTGATACTTCAAAACCCATTGATAAACTTGATTCAATTTCAGGAGCCTCTTTGAGCTCACTAGAACGTACTCCCCCCCCCCCTCCCTCCTGATTTTCCTAGGGGCTTAGAGCCTAATGGCTCACAAGCAGCTTCTTTTGAAGCCTCCGACCCCCAGCAGGCTATGGAGATTGTATTTTCCCAGATGCCTCAAGTTTTTCTTGGTACCATTAGCCAGGCTGAGGGGCTGGAAGAAAATCCAGAGGAAGTCACTTTAAAAGACTTGTGGACTCTACATACGAGGATGGAGGCAATGCTGAGAAAGGTTACTAATCACGTGCAGGTTTTTTTCCAAGGAAGTAGTAGATAAATTGGGAAACGTAGATGACAACATTGGGAACTTAAATAAACGTACACGTTCTATGGGAAAGCAGATTAAGAATTTACAGACCTCTATGGTGGCATCTACTAAAGATTCTTTGAACTTTCATTATAAGTTAGAAATGAACGAAAATCGGGCAAAAGCAAAAAATTTTCCATCGATCCATTTGTTATCTCCTGAGATACTTCTGAGAAGGTATCTTAAGGAGATATTTAGG
The DNA here is from genome assembly GCF_902459505.1 of Geotrypetes seraphini. Taxonomy (NCBI): domain Eukaryota; kingdom Metazoa; phylum Chordata; class Amphibia; order Gymnophiona; family Dermophiidae; genus Geotrypetes; species Geotrypetes seraphini. Next base: position 24,834,753 of record NC_047093.1, on the reverse strand, counting down.
GTAAATAATTCAGATACTATGATATTTTCTAATTTTTTTTTATATACCCCAAAAGAAAAAATTTCCAGTAGAAGGAGGAATGGATCAATTGAGTGTAGAAGATCTGGATTTGACAAAATTTTTAGAAGACTCCCAAGAATTGATCCCAACCCAGGCTATTTTGTTAATTACCTGTGTAAATGAATCAGACAATAGAGAGGCAAAATTTTGCGGAGATAAGGTCTTGATGTTTCCCGATGTGGCAAAATCTACTCAACATAGGAGGAAAGCCTTTTTGGCTTTATGACCTAAGGTTCTTGAAATTGGTGCAACATTTTTCTTGAAATTTCCCTGCAAATGTTTATTACACATTCAAGATAAAGATTGTTTTTTGGGACCCACTTCAATGAGAATTATTTCTTAAAGGGAAAGAAACCTGACTTGTTTAGTTGCTATTCTCAATGGGGATTCATAGATGAGTGTGATTGAGTGTAGAAGATCTGGATTTGACAAAATTTTTAGAAGACTCCCAAGAATTGATCCCAACCCGGGCTACTTTGTTAATTACCTGTGTAAATGAATCAGACAAAGCTTTAATTTTCAAACTATATTTCCAAAATAGAGAGGCAAAATTTTGCGGAGATAAGGTCTTGATGTTTCCCGATGTGGCAAAATCTACTCAACATAGGAGGAAAGCCTTTTTGGCTTTATGACCTAAGGTTCTTGAAATTGGTGCAACATTTTTCTTGAAATTTCCCTGCAAATGTTTATTACACATTCAAGATAAAGATTGTTTTTTGGGACCCACTTCAATGAGAATTATTTCTTAAAGGGAAAGAAACCTGACTTGTTTAGTTGCTATTCTCAATGGGGATTCATAGATGAGTGTGATTGAGTGTAGAAGATCTGGATTTGACAAAATTTTTAGAAGACTCCCAAGAATTGATCCCAACCCGGGCTACTTTGTTAATTACCTGTGTAAATGAATCAGACAAAGCTTTAATTTTCAAACTATATTTCCAAAATAGAGAGGTAAAATTTTGCGGAGATAAGGTCTTGATGTTTCCCGATGTGGCAAAATCTACTCAACATAGGAGGAAAGCCTTTTTGGCTTTATGACCTAAGGTTCTTGAAATTGGTGCAACATTTTTCTTGAAATTTCCCTGCAAATGTTTATTACACATTCAAGATAAAGATTGTTTTTTGGGACCCACTTCAATGAGAATTATTTCTTAAAGGGAAAGAAACCTGACTTGTTTAGTTGCTATTCTCAATGGGGATTCATAGATGAGTGTGATTGAGTGTAGAAGATCTGGATTTGACAAAATTTTTAGAAGACTCCCAAGAATTGATCCCAACCCGGGCTACTTTGTTAATTACCTGTGTAAATGAATCAGACAAAGCTTTAATTTTCAAACTATATTTCCAAAATAGAGAGGCAAAATTTTGCGGAGATAAGGTCTTGATGTTTCCCGATGTGGCAAAATCTACTCAACATAGGAGGAAAGCCTTTTTGGCTTTATGACCTAAGGTTCTTGAAATTGGTGCAACATTTTTCTTGAAATTTCCCTGCAAATGTTTATTACACATTCAAGATAAAGATTGTTTTTTGGGACCCACTTCAATGAGAATTATTTCTTAAAGGGAAAGAAACCTGACTTGTTTATTTGCTATTCTCAATGGGGATTCATAGATGAGTAGCGCTATATGTATGTATATAGGTTGTGAAAGGGGGAAAGATTTTCCCTCTTCCACTCCTATTTTTTGATTCCCTCTTGTTGTCTGAACTATAGAGTTGTCTTCCTTCAAGTTGTGGGCTAGATGGATATTCACCTTAATTGGTTTCTTTGATTTTGACAGTGTATTAATTGCTTTGGAATCCATATCTTAATTATGTTTATGTTGATGCAATATGATGAAAATATTTCAATAAATATGATTAAACATACAGAGGTACATAGGGGAAGAGAGGGCATGAGTTTGGCGTGGGGAAAAGGAGTGGAGATCGGAGAGGAGGACGCGGGGGGGGGGGGGGGGGGCACACCACCACCCTCGGCGCCTCTTACCCTCGCTACACCATTGCACAACCCCTTAAAAAAATACACAATTTTTTTTAGCATGCAGATTAGCGCGCACTAATTTGTCAGTTACTGCAGAGAGCCTGATTGCGTTCCCCAGGCCCTCTGCTGCTCATTAATAATCTACAAATTCTACGTGTTCATATACTGGCGTGTGGACAAAGCAAGAATATGGGGACAACCATCCAAAACCAGCTTCCCTCAGCTTGCATTTTTGATATAGCTGCCCTACCCTGCAGAGTTTCCTTTTTTTTTTTTTTTTTTAGGCTGCACACCATGGAATTACACCACAAGGAATGATAATTCATACGGCTTGGGTGAAGTTTAGCCATTTGGCTGGCCACGTTAACTGAGCTACAACTGGAATTAGCTTGATCTCCTTTTCCAAGCAATTAAAAATCTGCATTTAGGGTCTCTGAGGCAAAATTAGTGTTTTGTGCTGCCTATGTCTGTAGATAAAAACTGCTGGCAACCGAATACTGTATGCCAAGGGAAGTGGCAGTCTGATGATTTGGTGTTGAAAGAAACACATAAATAAGCTGCTTTTTGAAGTGAACTTGCTTGCAAAGTACTTGCAGTTTATTTCCAGCTTGATATACCGCTATTGGGCATCACTCACATAACGTCAACAAATACGAGGGTCATTTCATAAATAATGCATGCTATTTTAAAAAATTTACATGTTTTATTATTTTTTTTTCAAGTTTTTCTTTACAATCCTTCAATATAGTCCCCCCCCCCCTGCTTTGCAATGACTGAGTCCCAATGTCCGGGAAGCTTCATTATTCCATCGCCGTTTTAGTTCAGTTGCCGAATGGCTCAGGTACCGGCGGAAGAAAGCTCTTCCAGAGATGCAAAACGATGTCCCCGCATAGGTTGTTTCAACTTTGGAAAAAGGTCAAAGTCTGGTGGACTCATGTCTGGACTGTAGGGAGCATGAGGTAACACCTCCCAGCCGTATTTGCGTGATTTTTCAATGACATTCCCTATGTGCGGGCGAGCGTTGTCGTGAAGAATGAGTGGCCCAGTCAAGAGCAACTGAGGTCATGGTTTCTGCATTTTTCTGTGCTTTTTTTTTTTTTTTTTTGCATAAAAATCACGATAATACACTGCTGTGACACTTCTTCCACATGGAACTTTGTCTGTGATGATGATGCCTTCATGATCATAAGCAAAAATCATCACTTGTTTGACTTTTGATTGAGCTCATCGAAATTTTTTTGGTCGGCATTGAAAAACTACGCGAATACGGCTGGAAAGTGTTACCTCTTGCTCCCTGGCAGTTTTTTTCGGGTTTTGGAAAGCCCCAGTGAGCTCTGGCTGCATCTGGATGGCCTCTGAGTATGTGCAAAAGTCATACACATCTGTGCATGCTCCAGGCCCTTCAGATGTGGCTGGAGCTTGTCGGGGAAGAGAAGAGGCTGTGTGGAGGCGGAGCTGGGGGGTGGAATGAGGTGGAGCTGAACTGGGCGGAGCTGGAGGCAAAACTGGGTGGGTCTGGGGTGAAACAGAAAATCTGGTAACCCTAGGGTAAACGGAGGGGAATTAGCCTTGTTTTCTGGCAATCTCTTAAGACACCTCAGTCTTTCCTGGTAACCTCCTGAAGAATCTTTCCATCCTGTTCTGGGCATCCCCATTCTGTTCTAACTCTAGAAACGTTTTGCTGTCTGAGCCCCACCTTCTTGGGTCAGAAATGTAAGAACAGAGTAGCAAAGGGCAGGATTCTTATAACAGAGGCAGGATAGGCGGCTGCCTAAGAAGCAGCTGCCGATTGGGTGTCAATCATGCACCGGCACCATTTGTGAAATCTCGGCTGTTTTGTAAAACAGGCGCCTTAAAGGCATTTTAAACAGCATTTTAAAGGCCTACATTTAAGGCGCTGGTCTTGCGCCTACGGAGGCGCATCGGGATGCCTACGGACACCTAAGGCCACTTCCGGTGCAAATCACGCACCTGCCGGTCTTAGGCATCTGTAGGCGTCCCTATGCGCCTTCGTTGGCGTGAGACCGGCGCTTTAGAATGGTGCCTTCAATTTTTTTTTTTTTTAAATTGACCTGATTGGTCAGTTAGGGGGTGGTAGGGTGCCTAACCTCGCCTAACTTCAGCACATCGTGTACAGAATTTGGGCCAGATTCTAGATAGGCCGCTTAAAAAATCAGCGCTGACTACTAGGCCAGCAGCGTGACAGATTTTAAGAGAAAATGGGATACTCACGTGGGGTCGCTAAGGGAGTGAATTCAGGGGGGCGGATACTTGAAATGGGCAGACTTGGTGGGCTATATAGCCCTTTTCTGCCGTCATTTTCTATGTTTCTACTATAGTGCTACTATATTGCTAAGTGCGATTCTTTAAAAGTTAGGCTTAGATCCAAGATGGCGACCGGAGTGAGTCGCGTCTGAAAGTTGCTCCTGCACTTTATTCGCAATTTGCATTTCTATCAACATTTTTACCTCTTGCTATGCCTAAGCGCAGGGGCAAACAGAGGGGCGTTCTTCCAGCCTCCTCTGCTACCTTGCTGTTGTGGCAGCCGGCAATAACAGCATATGCCGTGCCGGTTGGTTCGAGCTTATCCGCTGACCGAGGTGGGCAGAAATGACATCAGAGAGGTGACATTGATGCGGGCAGCAAGTATGAGGGAAGGGGTGAATGCGCGCGGCAGAAGGGATCAGGAAAGAAAGGGGGGCGGAGAGAAGGACAGGTGCCTGTGCCCTTTACAAAGACCACGCCCGGGGCGGACCGCCACCCCCCCCCCCCGTACTACGCCGGAGGGCAGAGGATATATCATAGCTGTATGAAAAATCTGTTTATATAATCCTATTGCAAAGTCCAAGTATGAATTAGCCGAAGAATAACAAGCGATAACCCCTGCCCCAGGGTGGAAAGGGAGAGGATGAAGACAAAGAGGTCTTCACAAAACCTAAAGGTTCCAGGAGCAGAAACTCACACTTTTAGTTGACACTAAACACATCTGGCTAGAGAATGACACGGGGACAAATTTGTCCCTGTCCCCGCAGGAACTCGATTTCCACGTCCCCACACGTTTTGTCGCTGTCCCATTCCTGTAAGCTCTGCCTTAACTGCACAAGCCTTGAACACTTATGATTTTAAAGTGTCTGAAGCTTGTGCAGATGAGGACGGAGCTTAGGCATTGGTGGAATGAGACATTATGACATCACAATCTGAGCTCTAGAATGTTGCAACTTATGATTTTAAAGTGTCTGAAGCTTGTGCAGATGAGGACGGAGCTTAGGCATTGGTGGAATGAGGCATTATGACATCACAATCTGAGCTCTAGAATGTTGCTACTTATGATTTTAAAGTGTCTGAAGCTTGTGCAGATGAGGACGGAGCTTAGGCATTGGTGGAATGAGGCATTATGACATCACAATCTGAGCTCTAGAATGTTGCTACTTATGATTTTAAAGTGTCTGAAGCTTGTGCAGATGAGGACGGAGCTTAGGCATTGGTGGAATGAGGCATTATGACATCACAATCTGAGCTCTAGAATGTTGCAACTTATGATTTTTAAGTGTTTGAGGCTTGTGCAGATGAGGAAGGAGCTTGCAGGAATGGAGCAGGGACAGGAAAAGAACTTGCGAGGACGGGGCAGGAAAATGAGTTCCCGCGGGGACAGGGAAAAATTTGTCCCTGTATCATTCGCTAATGCCTTTGATATCCAGTGAAGAAGAACAAAGTGCCTTCAGTGTAGCCTTAGATTTTGCACCTATTAAATCTGCTCTTGATAGCTGAATTTCTTAGCATGCCTTAAGTGCTGTACCTTTGCTGGTATCTAAAAAGTATCCTTCTGTTTGTGTGTGGTCCACATGGTACAGCATGTCCTATACTTTTGCAGGAATACATTCTCCCAGTACCTCCCAAGACACTCATATTGATTAAATAGCTCCTATCTGAGGCTTAAGATTGTTTGCACAGTAATATTCTGAAATTATTCCAAAAGCTAAAAAACTAAACCGCTGAAAAGCACAGCTAAGAGAATAATATGGTTTTGTTTTGGAATGGTAATGATCAATTATCATAATGGCTGAGAATATTAATGCTACAGCACTTGAGGGCTGATGAGCAATGGTAAAATTTTTATTTGTGCTTGTCTCCCCAATACAGAGACGGAGATCATCAGATTTTCATATTTTGAGGTTTGTTGTTTTTTTTTAGATGTGAGGAGAGAGGACTGACAGTTGGAGTAGCAGTAAGCAACCAATCAAATTAACTTGCACAGAGGCCTAACAGGCGGATGCAGTCTTTTTGCCTGGGCCATGGATATTCCCTATGGAAGCAACAGCCACAAAAAAGCTGGGTTTTGGAAAGCCCCGAGCTCCGGCTGCATCTGCGGGGCCTTAGTAAGCATGCGCGGATGACGTCGCATGCATCTGCGCATGCTGGAGGCCCTCCTGACGCGGCCTGGAAGTTGGCAAAAAAGAGACGAGTCTTTTGGGGGGGCGGGGCTGGAGGCGGAACAGGGCAGGTTGGAGGCGGAACAAGGCGGGGCCATGCAAGTGGGTTTTCCCATCCTTAAATATGGTAACCCTAAGTGCAACCATTTATTATTTTGAAAGGAAGATAAAGTGTTTTTCAAATACATTCCTGCTTCCATGATAGACCAGCTTTGTTTATTTAAAAGTTCTTGTATGCCACAATAGCTTCAATTCTGGGCAGCTCACAACAAAACAGATATAATAATGATAAGCACAACAAAATCATATAAAAACTTAGGGCCGGATTCAGTAAACTATTTGGGATTGCCGGAAAGTAGGTACCAGGAAAAATTCACCTTCAGTTTTAGTCTATAAAAGGCTTTCTGGGCTGAGTGCTCTTTATGGAATAATTCTTACAAAGCCGAAGTAGAAGTTTCTTCTTTGGGCAGCGAGGTAAGTGCTCCATCGCTCATAGGAATTCTATGAGCATTGGAGCATTTACCTAGCCAGTCTGCGGTAGAAACCTCTATCGCAGTTTGTAAAAGCCAACACAAGTTAGGCACCTAACCTTAGGAGTCTCTTTTTTTTTTTTTTTACTTATTTATTTATTCAATTTTATCAATACAAACAAGCAATACACTACTTGTATTTCAGATTAACAAAAATTATTAAAAAGAAAATTTATAAACCCAATCCACTGAAGTCAGTGTTTTGGTTATTCACTTATGTTTCCAATATATTTAGTCCACAAACTTTGGAGAGAGATTTTTAGAAAATAAATTTAAGAATTGAAACAATCTTATCCAACCCAGAAAGCGGCAATTATCTGCGATGCTACAGCCATTCATGGCAGGTTACACGTTCTCAGCCATAGGCACTACTTGCTCTTTGGATTCTATAAATCCTACCAGTTGTTTAGGTTCAAAAAATAAGTAATTCTTGTTCTGATAAGACACAAAACATTTTACAGGAAATTTCAACAAAAAATTTGCCCCCAAGGCAAGGACTTTGGCCTTAATGCCAAGAATTCTTTCCTACGCCTCTGGGATCTTAAAGACATGTCAGGAAATATTTGAACATTAGAACCTAAAAACTGGTCATTAATATGACGAAAATACAAACGCAATACATATTCTCTATCACTTTCCAAAGCGAGAGTTATTAACAGGGTTTTCCTTTCCGTTATAATCTCCAAGGAGTTTTCCAGAAAAGTTGTTAAGTTCATATTTTCATTGCTTGTCCCTTGAATCTCATTAGGAGTGGAAACTTCCACAGGTCTCTTAATTTGAAAGTAATTAGCTCTAACAATAGGTGGCAAACTTTCAGTAGGAATAAGCAAAATTTCCTTAAAATACTTTCTTGCCATCTCCATTGGTGAAATTAAGGGACATTTTGGAAAATTTAGGAGTCTCAAATTATTTTTCCTTAATTGGTTCTCGAAACTTTCCATTTTTCTAGCAATAAATGTTCTTTCTTTTACTAATTCCAAATCCAATGTTTTCATTTCACAAATTGCTGACTCCTGTTTTTCTATTTTCTCACTTAAATCTTTAAGGGCCAAACCCTGTTGCTCCACTTTAGAGTGGATAGTCCCATAGTCAATGTTTAAAGTGGAAAAAGACAATTTGAGATTAGCGTCCATAACTGAAATGGCCTGCCATAAAGCCTCCATATCTATTGTCTTAGGCTTCTCCAGCACCCCAAAAATGATCTTACTTCCTCCCGAAGCTCCTCTCACCTCTTCTGCGGAGTCTCTTATAGAATCTGGCCATACTGGATGCAACGTAATGGTTTGGGACTTGTGGTCTTTACTATTTTAATGCATCAGGGAGGAGCATGAAACAGTGGTGGAACAATGAGTAATATCAAATGACTCTCTGATGTCTAAAGTTTATTTAAGAAACCAACAATCGGCTAGCGGATCTGCATAGACTGGAGCGAAGGAAGGTCGCTCCTGCCGCTGTTCACCACTGGACCATGAGGGGTTCAAAAGGTATGCGGGGGATGGTAGAAGGAGGTAAAACCTCAGAGTCGGCCAGGACAGTAGGCGGGAGGGAACCCGCTGGACCACCAGGAGTTAAGGCAGGCCCAGTGGAGGCCTGTAAGACATCGGAAGGGAGGGGGGGAAAGGGTGCAGAACCTTTCAGGACAGGGAATAAAGGGGGCTGGGTGCAGAGACCAGCTAGGGGGAGTGAGGGAGGGGGCGGGATGAAGATCCTGGCAGGGCAGGGTGCAGAGATTGACAGGGCTGGTGAGGTAGTAAGGGAGGAGGTAGTAAGGGAGGAGGTTGGATGCAGAACCTGGCAAAGCAGGGAGGGAGGGAGAACAGATTGCAGAACCTGGCAGGGCACTGCACTTGAATATTAACCCCTCTGGTTTATATTCGAGTCAATCTTTTTTCCTCCTTTTTTGGGGAAAAAGGTTATCTCGGTTTAAATTCGGGTCAATTTATATTTGAGTATATACAGTATTTAAGACATTTTGACTGAAACCATGTAGTCTGATGAAACTGCCTTAAAAAAGTAACTTGAAAATCACCCTGCAAGGATCAGAAAGCAATGTAATCTTGCTGGGTTTAAGAAGCAATTGAAGAGGCATTTATTTTGTCATATGAAGTATGGGTATTAAGATTGCTGTTTAGGTGTAAGTGCTGGTCGCTTATTTGTGTGATTGTGTTACAGTGATGCCTTGGAATCCGAACTTAATCCGTTCCAGAACCCCGTTCGAATTCCAACGCGTTTGAGTTCCAAGGCAATTTTTCCCCATTGAAAATAATAGAAACTGGATTAATCCGTTCCTGGGTCCCACAAACTCAAATTTTAACAGTAAATACACTGGATTTTAAGGTAAAATATTAACAAATATTCCAAAGCAGCATTCAGAATCTGGGGCACAAACATACATATACAATGTGCAGGGCATTCAGATTCCAAAGCAGAGTTTGGATTCAGGGGCAAAATTTACTATAAAAAAAGGTTTGGATTCCAAAACGTTCGAGTTCTGGGTCGTTCGCATTTGGAGGTACCACTGTATATGCATTTTATGTATTTTTATTATGTATGTTTATACTTGTGAGCCGCTTTGGGAAAGCAGGTTATAAATAAAATAAAGCAACCCCCCCCCCCAAAAAAAAACCCAAACAAACCAAAAAAAAAAACAACCCAACACACAGTGTTGTCAGTCTACGAAAGTCTCCGGAAATGTCGCAGCTGTCTCATGTTGGGTACCATGATCCTTTAGGGTCCACATCTCTGCAGACCGTTGGGATCAGCTCGCTGACTCAGTAATTCCGGGGTACCTACTGACCTAACTTAAACAAATAAATAAAGTAAAATCCTAACTCCCGATCCTCAGTCAGTGGAGGGAATTTCTGGCAAAGGGACCGTGTAGACCAGTGGTTTCAAACTCAAACCCTTTGCAGGGCCACATTTTAGATTTGTAGGTACTTGGAGGGCCTCAGAAAAAAAATAATTAATGTCTTATTAAAGAAATGAAAATTTTTGCAATAGGTAAAACTCTTTATAGTTTATAAATCTTTCCTTTTGGCTAAGTCTTAATCATAATATTGTCATTTGAACCGCAAGGTAATGGCGGAATAGAAATCTCTAATGTAATGTAATTTATAGCTAAAGGGACATATGATCAAGAAACTGTTTTATTTTACTTTTGTGATTATGATAAACATACCGAGGGCCTCAAAATAGTAACTGGTGGGCCGCAAGTTTGAGACCACTGGTGTAGACTGCATACAAAAAAAAAGAAAATATGCAAGGGTGTATGTGTGCGTCACAACTAGTCCTCCCCAACAGCAGTGACATTTGTGCCCCTTTCAATTTGGCCCCTCTAACACTTTCTGCACTAGCTATCAATCACTGGCTAACTACCACTAAAACCAGGGAAGGTTTTAAATCAAGTTCGTAGAGGCAGACTTTTAAGCAAACTTCTCAAAGGTATGCTTTCACATAAAAGTTCTCAGGGGCATGGGGTGTGGCCGATTGGGACTCACCTGGGCTTTCTCTCTCTTTCTCTCAGGGGTCCTCTCTGCTTCCAGCCGGTCTCTCTCTCTCCTGTAGCGTGGGGTTTCAGTAGCCAGGCTCTCTCCCTCACATGCAGCTATTTCCTGCAGATCAGTTCTCCTCCAGCTCCCCGGCTCTGTCCCTTCAGCTGGTTCTCCTCTGACAATGGCACCGGAAGAGCACTGTGGCCCTCCTCTCATCCCCTTGTGGCCAGGAGTGCAGCCACAATTCACGGCCCACAGCACTTCCGGGTTCGCAGGGGGAAGAATCAGCTGGCTGTCCCCCGATGCCGGCAGCCTACACCTTCGGACCCCAATGATGTTGGGGGGGGGGGGGAGAGGGGAAGTAACTACCCAATTTACAATACCATCTTGGAAAAATTAATGTCACGAACAGAAACCAAGTTTATAGTCAGAAGCAGCTGTCACTGGCCTGTGGATGTTACGTTGAAGAACATTGGTTTAGCATAATGAAAGGTTTGGAGAAGTCGCATCGGTGGCAAGACAAGACTGATGTTGGTTTTGCAGGCTCCAATGGCATAGTAAGGGGAGAGGGCGAGGGGGTGGTCCGTCACGGGCACCTTGTTGGTGGGGGCACCGACACCCCTACTCCTCTCCATCCCCCTGCCTCTTCCCATTCCTCCCCTCCACGTGTGTGCCCCCCCTTCCCCCACACCTCTAGTTGAAGAAGTTTGCAGCGGTCAACAACGTGCTTTTCGTGACCCCATCAGTTCTCCCGTTGTCACTTCTGGGTGCCACGCGTGGGAAGTGGCATCAGAGGGAGAGCCGACGGGGTCGAATGGAGCACGTTGTTGACCGCCACGAGCAACAACTTCAACTAGAGGTACGGGGAGAAGGAGCGGGGGGGGGGGGGGGGCGCACACGGCAGGCAGGATTGGGGAAGGAGCAGAGGGGGGAGTGCACGCAGAAAGTGGGATACCGGAGGAGCGGGAGAGGGGACGGAGATGAAGGTGGGGGAGGGACGCCTCTCACCCTCGCTACGCCACTGGCTGACTCATCCTGAGCTGCGGTGAGTGATGCTGGCTGTTCTGATGTATTCCCTGTAAATGTAAGAACCATTGCAGAAAAATTCACATCAGGGTCTCGGGGCTGAGGTGCAGTTCTAAAACACTGAAGAAATTGTGGCACAGCAGGTGCTCTAGCACTTTACCTGCCTATGGTATAGAAAACAATAGCTACAGTATTCATAAATGATGTATTTCCAACTTACAGCTTTTACTGTTTGTGTAAATGATTTGAATGATGTCTCTGTGCAGCAAGAAAGATTTTCCTAAATGTGCAGAATGCATTAAATTGGCAAGCTCGACACACAATACAGAATTCAGTTAAGTACTGAAGCATTCTTAATAATTTAAGCCTTCAGGATAATACATGGCAGAACAATTTTACTGTGGATAAATGCAGAATGACACGACGGAGAACAGAAACCAAGAAAAGAAAGACTTCAGAAAATGGATCTAGCAAGCGATTCGGGGGGGACCTTTAAAGAGAAGCGGCATGTTGAGGGTGAGGGCGGAGTTTAGCCCAAGGTTCCATTAAAACGAGAGCGGACCTCTGAGGTGAAGGAATGAAATTCAAATCGGAGAAAATGGGAGGGTGAGAGAACACACGACCAGGTGTGTGACATCCACAAGGTGATATACAAGCAATGCTCCTCCAGATTCCCTGTAGGAACAAGTGACTAATCCAGCATCAGTCACTCTCAGCTGAGTAAAGCTATCTGTGTTTTAAATAGCACCCCGGAGATCAGCCTCATATTTGAAAGAAGGGTCGACACTTTATACACCCTGTAGAAATCTAAGATCGTCTCAACAACAGCTGAGGAGGCTGGGATGGCTAAGATGGGCTGGACGGAGACTCCAGTAGATAGAACCTAGGCTCTTGGTTTCTAGCCCAGAAATAACTAAAAAAAAAAGGGATCATTTAAATTAAATGATTAATTTATAGAGCATGTATGGCTGGGCAGACTGGATGGACCATTCGGGTCTTTATCTGCTGTCATTTACTATGTAACTGTTGGAGAAACTTAGTAGGATTAAATTGCAATCAACCCACTTTAGAGCATTCAGGGTTGTTGGCCCAACCTTTTGGAATTCCATTCCTTTTCAAATAAGGAAAACCGTGCCTTTTTCACTGGCTTCCTATCCGCCTTGGCACACAGTTCAAACTCCTGTTACTAACCTACAAGTGTGTTCATTCTGCAGCCCCTCGGTATCTCTCCTCTCTTGTCTCTCCTTATACACCTCCCCGAGAAGTCCATTCCTCAAGCAAATTGCTTTTTTCTATGCCCTTCTTCTCCCCATTTCCAATTCCAGACTTCGGGCCAGAGTCTCAAAACTTAAGGTTGCCTTTAATGAAGTCGCTAAACCAGTTCCAGCCAGTTTAGCGTGCATGTAATTTAGGGGCAGATTACTGCAACGGCTTACCGCGGTCTTTTCCGAGCTTCCCAGCAGTCTGATTCTTTCATGCAGTGGGCTTATCAATATTTAAATGAGCACGCTGGCGGATTCTTCAACATTGAGTGATTCTCCAAGCACGGCATCGGCTTTTGGCGGCCAAAAATCAGCGACTGGTCTGGGGGTGTCTGTACTGTGAAAATAGCATCTCTGGCATGTGTTTTGACTGTGGCTCATGAAAAAACCCAAAAACACAACATGATTTACATAAATTATATATATATTGTTTTTTTGAGAGGGGATAGACAAAAGCACGCTTCTTGAGTGTGTGTATTGTAGCTGTGTCTTTGGTTGTGGGTCATGATAAAATTTGACACTACAAAGAAATAAGATTTACATGAATTATAGCAATTTTTTGGGGAAAAAAGGCATGTCTTACGAGTGCTTGATGAAAGCCTATGTTGCATCTCCTCTCCCTTCCTTTCATCCAGTAGCTCTGGCACGCCTATGACTGAACAAACCAGAAACAAGGAGACTCGAATATCCACAGGAAAAGAAGAACAAGTTCAAACAAACAAAACTGTGGAAACACAATGTTCTCGGATCTTTGGATATAATTTATTCAGAAATTTCCTTGTTAAAAGCAGTAATGATGATACAAACTAAATCCACATATATCATGGGCCGTGTTTCGGCTAAACACGCCTTCCTCAAGGATCCAAGATAAAATAAACTGACTTTGGCAATTGTGGGAAAAAAAGCCTCGGAATCGCAAGATATAAAACCAAATAGAATGCTGGGTGCAAGTCTGCAGTGCTGTGAACAGTACTGAAGCAGTTTTGTTTGTCTGGACTACGCCTACGATTGACGCAACGCTGACGGCCTTGCATTTCCCGGCACATGCGCACATCTACGCCTCTTTCGTGGTGTATTCTGTGCATGTGCCGATCACTATCACCAATGACTCATCCCATGCAAATTTAGCAAACCTTCGCTACTCTCCGCCAACCTCATTTGCATGCGCATTTTTTTTTTATTTAAAAAGAATGACGCTCACCTTTTTACATCACTACAATAACCGCTGCGACAGCGGCCCATTGGTTTTTACTCCGAAGTTTAAGAATCTGGCCCTTCATTCTTTTCAGCTTGCTGCCCCATAGGCCTGGGGTCCGTCCGCCGTGCCTTTTCCCTCCCCTTGTTCAAAAGTAGGCTGAAAACTAGGGTTACCAGATGTATGGATTTACCGAGACATTTCCTCTTTTTAGAGGACTTTCTGGGCATCCGGATGGCTTTTCAAAACTCGGTACTTTGTCCGGGTTTTGAAAAGTTTCCAGCTTGGGACCGCATCGGGAGGGCACCTGCGCATGCACGGATGCAATGCGGTGATGACACGTGCATGTGCGCATGCTTGCGACATCATTGCGTCCCATCTGCGCATGTGCAGATGCCCTCCCAATGCGCCTCTGAGCACGAGTAGAGGTTGGGGGTAGAATGAGGCATGACTTGGGAGGAATAGGGTGGGGCTAGGGCGGAACTGAGAGGGCCTGGAGGTGGGGCCATGGGTCTAGATTTTATGCCCATAAAACCTGGTAACCCTACTGAAAACCCACCTTGTTGAGACAGCCTCCGACTCGTAACCCTGCTCCCCTCTGTTCATCACACTAACCAGCAGCTTAACCAACCCCTCTAACTGTAACTCCCACCTTGCTATCCTGTTTATCTGTCTTGATTGCTTTAGATTGTAAGCTCATTTGAGCAGGGACTGTCTCTTTTTATGACTCTGTACAACTCTGGGTACGTCTGGTAGTGCTCTAGAAATAATTAATAATAGTAGTAGAAGTAGCTCAGATTTATAGCATATGCGAAGATTGCAGGTACTGCATCTCTCTACAGGGGAGGGGAAGACATGAGGTTGATATTGTGAATAAATGATGCTAGTGGGGGAGGGAAAGACATCTTAAGGTTGAGACTAATGGCATTGTGGGATTGCGTTCCAAATTTGCATCATATAGCTACACTATGGAGTTAGCAAGGTAACATGTTGTCGGTGTCAGGTCAAAAGCGCGCCGGGACAAAGGCGCGCGCCGCAGAAAATTACTGTTTTTAGGGCTCCGACGGGAGTGTGTGTGAGGGGGAACCCCCTCACTTTACTTAATAGAGATCGCGCCGCGTTGTGGGGGCGTTGTGGGGGGTTTGGGGGGTTGTAACCCTCCACATTTTACTGACAATTTCACTTTTTCCTTGTTTTTAGGGAAAAAGTTAAGTTTACAGTAAAATGTGGAGGGTTACAACCCCTCAAACCCCCCACAACGCCGGCGTGATCTCTATTAAGTAAACTGGGGGGGGCTCCCCAACAAAATCCCCCGTCGGACCCCCTAAAAACTGTAATTTTCTTCAGCGTGCGCCTCCGTCTTGCGCTCAGTTGTCGGCGCACGCCTTTGTCTTTCGCGGGGTTGTCTATGAACCCATGTTGTCGACTGCCCTGTTTATGGTGCCAGTGTTTAAACATGAAGAAGTGTGACGTGCGCAGAGCGCCAGACACAGCCCCGGCTAGGGATACCAGATGTCCGGATTTCCCCGGACATGTTTTCCTTTTGAGGATATGTCCGGGGGTCCGGCGGCTTTTCAAAACCCGGCACTTTGTCCGGGTTTTGAAAAGCCTCCTCAAATCGCGTCGGGCAGGGAGGAAGTCCGCGCATGTGTGGATGCCATGCGATGATGTCACACGTGTGACATCATTGCGTGGCATCCGCGCATGTGTAGACCTCCTTCCTGCCCTACAAGAGCGGGGGCGGGGCTAGGGCAGGACTGGGGGCATAGTTAGGGCATTACAGGGTGGGGATGGGCAGACCTGGGCGCGGGTCTAGGGGTCTGGATTTTCCGATTGGAAAATCTGGCAACTTTAGCTCTGGCTGCCTTGTTGCCTTTATCTACCATCATTTACTGTGTTACCATGTTACTGTGTCGTGGCTTATAAGTAGATGCCGATCGGTTTGCGAACTCTTTGCGACCCAATTTCCCTCCGACCCAATTCACTAACCTGTGTACCGATCCGATCCCGATCCATGCATGTAAATGAGGGGAATCGGCATGCAAAGCAGGAAGGACGCGATTCACAAAACTTCTTCTGGCACACCGACTGGCTGGCCGATCAAAAAACTAGCGACTGGTTAGGACCAGTCGCTTGTGTTAAAACCCTGCTCTGCCCGCCCTGCTCCCTGCTCTCTCTCCCGACTCACTAAACTAAACTAAATCTTAGATTTGTATACCGCGCCATCTCCACAAGCGTAGAGCTCGGCACGGTTTATAGGGTTAGGTTGAAAAGGAGCTACAATGAAGGTTATAGGAAAGGAGCTAGGAAGATAAAGAACCAAAGAGCGGGAAGTGTTAGATTTTTGAAAAGAGCCAAGTTTTCAGGTGTTTGCGGAAGGATTGGAGGGAGCTTGAAATTCTGAGCGGGGATGTGAGATTGTTCCAGAGTTCTGTGGTTCTAAAGGGGAGGGATGTTCTTAGTTTTCCAACGCGGGATATACCTTTTGCAGAGGGGAATGACAGTTTCAGTTTTTGGGAGGATCTAGTGGAATTAGGGTTAGAGGAGTTCCAGAAGAGTGGGATAACGGGAGGAAGGATGCCATGTAGGATCTTGAAAGCTAAACAGGCACATATAAAGAGGACTCTGGAGTGAACTGGGAGCCAGTGAAGTTTGGACAGGAGTGGGGAGACATGGTCGAACTTGCCTTTAGCGAAAATAAGCTTGGCCGCAGCGTTCTGGATTAGCTGAAGTCTATGGAGTTTTTTTTTTAGTTAGGCTTAAATAGATGGAGTTGCAATAATCCAGTCTAGAGAGGATCGGCAGAGAGCAGGTGAGTTGGGGTCAGTAAAAAAACCCAACAACAAACCAGACGGCAAAGGCATGCGCAGACCATCTACAGGCAAAGTAGATGGCCTGCACATGCGTTGGTATCGCTACCTAGCGATCCGTTTCAGCGGATGGTGGCGTGCCTCTGATCGCCCCCATTAGAATATTCTTGATTGCAGAATCGATCGGCCCTGCCCGGATCAGACACAGATCGGTCACGATCAGGCAGGTTAGTGAATCTAGCCCTTTGTATCTTTTCTTTGCGTAAACCACTTTGATTTGCGCTCAATAAGAGCTATAATAGCAAGTGTGAATAAGCAATACATGATAATCAGATATCGCTCCTAATAATTCTTTGTGAAGAGAGGATAATGGAGTGTTAAAGATCTTTTTTTTTTTTTGATGATCAAATAGCAGGAAATATCTTTTTTTTTCCCCCATAAATGAGGATCTGCCAGTGAAGATGATGTACTGACAGCTTTGTCAAGAGGAGATTATGCTAGACTAAACATAATTGCATTTTTTGATGTAATTTGCATGGTTTTGTAATAGGTATGAGCACAATTTAAGACAATTCTTCACAGATCACAAGCCCTAATTGGATCAGTTGTCTGGGTCAACACCTACAGTCTGATCAGATGCCCAATTACTGTCCCTTTCAATAAAGCCATCAACAAAGGAGCTCTTTTATCAAAGTGCAATAATAATGTGCTCACACCCATACATTGACAGCAAAAATGAGCATGCAGTAAGTGCAAAGCGTTTGTGGTCAATGTAAGGGGTGGGGTTAACATCTACCCTGCATTTACTGCATAGGACAGACTATGTAAGGGGCGGGGCTAACATCTACTCTGCATTTGCTGCATAGGACAGTCAAAGTAAGGGGCGGGACTAACATCTACCATGCATTTACTGCATAGGACAGAGACTATGTAAGGGGCGGGGCTAACATCTACCCTGCATTTACTGCATAGGACAGTCAAAGTAAGGGGCAGGGCTAACATCTACCCTGCATTTACTGCATAGGACAGAGACAATGTAAGGGGCGGGGCTAACATCTACCCTGCATTTATTGCATAGGACAGACTATGTAAGGGGCGGGGCTAACATCTACTCTGCATTTGCTGCATAGGACAGTCAAAGTAAGGAGCGGGACTAACATCTACCATGCATTTACTGCATAGGACAGAGTCTATGTAAGGGGCGGGGCTAACATCTACCCTGCATTTACTGCATAGGACAGTCAAAGTAAGGGGCGGGGCTAACATCTACCCTGCATTTACTGCTTAGGACAGAGACTATGTAAGGGGCGGAGCTAACATCTACCCTGAATTTACTGCATAGAACAGAGACTATGTAAGGGGCGTGGCTAACATCTACCCTGCATTTACTGTATAGGACAGAGTCAAAGTAAGGGCGGGGCTAACATCAACCCTGCATTTACTGCATAGGACAGAGTCAAAGTAAGGGGCGGGGCTAACATCTACCCTGCATTTACTGCATAGCACAGTCAAAGTAAGGGGCGGGGCTAACATCTACCCTGCATTTACTGCATAGGACAGACTATGTAAGGGGCGGGGCTAACATCTACCCTGCATTTACTGCATAGGACAGAGACTATGTAAGGGGCGGGGCTAACAACTACCCTGCATTTACTGCATAGGACAGAGACTATGTAAGGGGCGGGGCTAACATCTACCCTGCATTTACTGCTTAGGACAGAGACTATGTAAGGGGCGGGGCTAACATCAACCCTGCATTTACTGCATAGGACAGAGTCAAAGTAAGGGGCGGGGCTAACATCTACCCTGCATTTACTGCATAGGACAGAGACTATGTAAGGGGCGGGGCTAACATCTACCCTGCATTTACTGCATAGGACAGAGACTATGTAAGGGGCATGGCTAACATCTACCCTGCATTTACTGCATAGGACAGAGTCAAAGTAAGGGGCGGGCTAACATCTACCCTGCATTTACTGCATAGGACAGAGTCAAAGTAAGGGGCAGGGCTAACATCTACCCTGCATTTACTGCATAGGACAGTCAAAGTAAGGGGCGGGGCTAACATCTACCCTGCATTTACTGCATAGGACAGCGACTATCACACAGGCATCGCTCTACATGTAGTGCTGCACAGCGCAGGAGCTCCCATGATATCAGGCACTGTATGTAATGCGGTGCCACTTCGGGCCAGAAATTATTTATTGAGCAAAGCCACTGAGGCACATCTGACCCCTGAACACATTCCCTACCCCAACCCACCCCCACCTTGCTGCCCTTCCCCGACGCCAGTGCAACCTCCTGATCACTTCCCTGACATACGAATACCTACTGCTCCCCCCTCAGAGCCCTCCCCTCCCTCTACCTTCCAGCGACCTACCTGGTAGTCAAGTCAGCAGTTATGGGTGGCAGTGATCCCTCTTGACTGATGCCAAATCAGTGTCTGAATCCAAAATGGTGTCTCCTGAGGCAGGCCGCAGGGCCGAAACAGGTACATGTCAAGTCATTGAATCGTGAATGTGCCATTTAGATGTTTTGAACAATAAAGATCTTTATATCATCAGACGGATTGGAGGACACTTTTTTTCAAGTGCCCATCTTTCTGATTTGGACAATTCCACTCTGGTCTTTACATATTCAGTTCTGTGGTGTTGTTTTCCCCTCTTTTTTTCTTCAGTATTTATCTGGGGTTACCATGTCTCCTCCTTCCAGCATAAAGCTTACAGTGCTGCCGACAGAGGGGCAGTGGTGCCATTTTTGATTCAGGTGCCAAATGGGTTGCCGAGAAGGGGATCACTACTGCCCATAACTGATGACCTAACCATTGTAGACTCCTAGTAGTTTCAAGAGAAGGAGGAATTAACACCACATCTTAAGGCAGCTGGAATTTAGCGAAATGCTAACCATCGTCGGTGTGCGGTAGATTCAACATTAAGATAAGTACTTCTCTGTTCTTGTATTATTCCGTGGTGATTAGTTCAATATCAGAAGCTCTGCATTGCACAAGGCCTTTTTTCATGTTAAAATAGCTACTTCAGGAGGTTTTTTATGCTGATGAAGTAACTTTTATCCCAGTGTAGTTCTCCACCTTTCTTTTTTTTTTTGAAAATATTTTTATTGAATGAACCAGTCACAAGAGGAACAATCAGCAACCAAGCCAAAAGAGAATAACAGCATAGATACAATAATCAGGTATACAATACAGCTAGGCCAGAGATTAGGCATTCAAACATAGCCTTCTCGTGAAAGGACACATTTTTCATGTGTGAAACAGAACAACAGGAAAACAAACCTCCCTCCCTCCCCCCGCCCCAGTTCCCCCCACCCCCCTCCCCTTGCATCCCAAGGAACCGACCCAACTTAGAACGAGTCCCAGCACGCCACATAGGCCACTGATTGCCAGCTAGTGGCATCCTTCTTGCGTTGCCTCTCCCAGACCGCCATCTGGGACATACTAGCTCTCCATTGTTGAAACGTAGGGCACACACTACCCACCCAGTGCTGCAGAATTAGCTTCTTAACGAGCCCAAGGGCCACCAGCACAAAGCGTTGCAAAGGCGCAGAAACACCAGCCTCAGTTAGGGGATCCGTGACACCAAGCAGCAGAGTCTTGTACGACCATTCCAGGGAGCACCCCAAAACATCCTCCACCTCTTGAAGTGCACGTACCCACAGCGGTCCCACCAAAGAGCATTCCAAAAAATGATGCACTAGCGTCCCCTTGAGAGCAGGACACCGGGTACAAAAGGCATCAGGCCACAGGCCCATAGTGTATCCAACGCAGCGGGTTACATACGCCCTATGCACGATCTTAAGATGAATCTCATGTAGAGCAACGTTAGGAGTCGCCCCCGCACCATCCGCAAAGCATTGGGACAACTCATCAACCGTAACCTCTTCACCCAACTCAGAGCTCCAGCCATCCGCCATTCGGGACAGAAAAACCTCAGCAGGCCTCCAATCTCTCCCCAGTTTGTACCAAGCCGAGAGCGAGTTAAATTCAAGGGAGAGGGAAAGGAAAGCCCTATCCAGCGGGGAAAAGGAGGGTAACTCCCCGGACGGCAGCCGAAGCGAAGAACAATAACTACGAAGTTGGAGATAGAACAGTACGGACCCTGCATTCCACGCCCAGTGTTCCTGACATGCAAAAAAATCCGGCAGTCGCCCCGAACCCAGCTCCACAAGCTGGCCAACAAATCGGCACCCGGATCTGCTAGCCCGCACAAAGAAGACATGTGTACCCGCAGGGAAAGCAGGATTAGCCACGAACTCCAAGAAAGGGGAGGGGCCCGACGAACCCCCCACTTCTCTGCGCCACCAACCCCAAGCGGTCCGCAAAGGTCGCAACAAGGAAGCACAAGTGCCAGCCCCAGGTCTCAAGAGATTGAACACTGATACCGGGTCCGCCAACATGGACCAAAATCCCCGTGGGGCAAACTTAGTCTCACCCGTATAGATTTCGTGCACCCAACGAAGCAAAGCCGCCACGTTATAGAGACGAAGATCCGGGAGATTTACCCCTCCCTGAGACCGCTCTCTAATAAGCTTTGGGTAACCAATTCGCGCCCGTTTAGAGCGCCATATGAAAGATGAAACAATGCCTTTATATTTCCTAAGATCTCTACATGTGACCCACAGAGGCACCATCTGCAGAGGATAGAGCAACTTTGGCAAGAGGACCATCTTAAAAAGAGCAACGCGACCGAGAAAAGAAATCGGAAAGTCCATCCACCGCTTGCAAAGCGCTCCAACCGCATCTAGTTTGTCTAGTACATTTTTTCTATATACCACCCGCGGGTCCGCATGCAAAAACACTCCCAGGTATTTAAGCGTGCCCCCAGACCATTTTAATGGGAAAGAAGGGTCATGATGAGCCACACAGTGCGAGTGGATCGCCAGAGCTTCCGACTTTTCAAAATTAATACTCAGACCGGAAAACATGCCAAATTGTTGGATAATCTGAATTAGTGCAGGCACTCCCGTAATAACATCCCCCAAAAATATAAGCATATCATCAGCAAACAAATTGATTTTAAATTCTTGTGTTCCCAGATGTATACCCCGCAGGTTTGTAGTGTGCCTGATCTTAATCGCTAGAGGTTCAAGGGCCAATACGAACAGCATAGGAGAGAGCGGACATCCCTGACGCGTGCCTCGAGACAGGGAAAAGGAGGAGGTGAGCGCCCCATTCACCAAGATCTGTGCAGTCGGCTGCTCATATAGGGAACGAACCCCGGCCAGAAAGCTCCCCATGATACCCATCTGTGGTAAAATCCAGAATAGATAATCCCAGAGAACTTTATCAAATGCCTTTTCTGCATCCAGGCTTACAATAAGGGCATTCTCCTGACCCTGGTGTCTCCGTAGCAGCGCCGGGTTCTGAAGCACAGATAGGGCTCGCAAAACATTAGCAGACGAATACCGCCCTGGGACAAACCCGGCCTGGTCCGGGTGAACCAGACCGGGCAAGACCTTGCCAAGTCGTGCAGCCATAATGGCCGCGAAGAGCTTAATATCTTGATTTAACAGGGATATAGGCCGATAGGACCCCAGCTGGTCTTCCGCCCTTCCAGGCTTCGGTAATACAACAATATGAGCATGAGTAAGCCGATGCGGAGACAAACCCCCCTCACACATGGCCTGACATAAAGCCTGAAAGGGACCAATAATCTTCTCCCCCAGCAATTTGTAATATTCGGGGCCCAGCCCATCCGGGCCAGGAGCTTTCGCAAGCTTTAAAGCCCGTATAGCTCTCTGGATCTCAATGCCCTGCACTGGAGCATTAAGTGCATCTCTCTGGTCCTGGGACAGCTCGGGAAGGGGAAGGTCGCGAAAAAACTCCGCTCTCTGCTCAGTGTCACAGCTCCCCCGATCATACAGAGCCTGATAAAACTGTACAAAGCTCTGTTGAATAGCCTCGGGCGAAGTTGCCTCAGAGCCATCAAGAGCCCAGATTTTGGGAATATGTTGCCTACGGGCCCTATGGTTAACCAAGGAGGCCAACAACTTCCCCGCCTTGTTGCCCCACCTATGCAAACGGTATTTATACATCTGAATATCCCTTAGGGCCCTCTGCGCCAGCAAATCATTAATTTGACGTCGCAGCTCCATGTATTGATTCTTGAGGGCTATGGAACTCTTTCTATGCAGCTCCCCCCGCACCTGACCCAACTGACGGGACAGATCCAGTAGTGCCTTATCCTGTACCTTCCGCTTATGGGAGGTGTAAGCTATAATTTTACCCCTTAAAACAGCTTTACTAGCCTCCCAGTATACCACCTCGGAAACATCACAAGAGGGGTTATCGGCTAGATAAGAATCCCATTGTTTTACCAAGAAAGTGCGGAAATCTTTATCCTCATACAAAGTGGGATTCATTCTCCAGCCCGACAAGGTCCTCTGGGGCGCCTGGCGATCAAGAAGCTCCATCCAGACCATGTGATGATCGGAAAGTACTCCATCCTCAATCATCACTCTCCGGACTCCGGACAGAAGGGGTGGGGCAACTAGCAAATAATCCAATCTACTGTGTGCTTTATGCACTGGGGAGTAAAAAGTAAAATCAGATTCGTCTGGATGGAGCGTGCGCCAAAGGTCCACAAGGCCCAACTGCGAAGTAACAAAGTTGATCCCCTTGTGGTCCCCTTGAGGTAAACGAGGCCTGGGAGGCTTACAGTCAATTAGGGGGTCAGCAGTAATATTGAAATCCCCACCTAGCACCAGTTGGTACTCGGAAAAGGGAGCAAGGGCAGCGATTAAAACAGAGAAAAAACGATGAGAATACACATTAGGGGCATATATAGAGCAAAAAACGTATTTCGTTCCCTGAAACACCCCTGCCCAAATTACATACCGGCCCTCAGAGTCCGAAATCACTTTGTGCATAGTACAAGTATGTTTCTTATGGAAAAGCACAGCTACACCCCTCTGTCTGTTATTAAAGGAAGCAAAGACAAGCTCACCCACCCAATCCCTGCGGAGCTTAGCGTGCTCAGACGCGTTGAGATGTGTCTCTTGAAGAAGCAAAACATCCACCTGTAGTTTCCTACAGTACTGAAGTACCTTACTACGCTTAACAGGAGAGTGCAACCCATCTACATTAAAGCTAGCAATCTTAACCCCAGACATAATAACCAGATATAACCAAAATACACAAAAAAGACCAAAGATCATACGGGACGGCAGCACCAGCCTCCCAGCCGAGCCGGCGCTCCGTCCACTCAAGCAAAACATCAGACTGAGCCAGATTCCTAGGATGCAACCCATACCCCAAACTACCCACCAACTCAACTGCCAACCTCTTCAAACAACCCCCCCCCCCCTGCAATCAAGATGACCCACCCCCCTCCCCTCCAGCAACCCCACCACCTCTTCCCCCATCCACACTGGCGACCACATCCCCATGTCACCAACACCCATCGCAGTCAAACACAGATGCTCACACTCCCCCCGCACCCTCCCCCAACCCCCCCCCCCCTCCGCAACCCCAACCACAAGTACCGGTTGCAGCTATGACCAAACTACAATAAAATGAAACAGTGGAGAGCCGAGGACAGGAAAGCATCACAGCCCCTGGACATAAAGGCCAAACACAGAGGTTCACAAAATAGTAGAAGAGATCCAAGACATCCAGCCCCGCACAACAAAACAAGGCAGCCAGCTCTCCTGGTCAGGTCAAAGAGGGAGTCAGAAAATAGGTATCAGATGTCCAATCCTGCTCAAAAGCTGGCTGAAAGGGATAGGAGCATCCCCTCCCCAAGTATCTTGCCAGCAAACCGCCAAAGGCCCCCCAGCATGTGTCCGGAGGCAGCGCAACTATGTCCAAACAAATAGGCTCCATCCAAAGGGCAGCAAATCAGTCCAAACAGGCAAGAATAGTCCTCGTCCCAGAGGAATCCATGAGAAAGCATGGTAGGCCCGAAGGCCCACCCCCAAAGCGAAATTCTCCTAGTCCTCTGGCAGGGATGCCCCCTGAAGAACAAGCTCATTACTGAGCAGGGAGACTCTCAACGAAGCGCTTCAGCTCCTCTGCCTTAGATACCGTAAAGGTGCGGTTCTCATAGGTCAAGCGCACCTTAGCCGGGTAGAGAAAGGCAAATCGAATTCCTCTGGAAACCAGTTGAGAGCAGTAAGGCGTGAAGGTTCTTCTCAGCTCCGCCACTTTAGTAGAGAAATCCTGAAATATCAGTAGCTTAGCGCCCTCGTATAGCAGATGCCGCGCCCTCTTAAACAGATCAAGTAAACGGGCCTTAACAGCATAGTTGTGGAAGCGGGCCAGCACAGCTCGAGGTCTGTTATTACCATCCGAGTCACGCCGGTGCCCCACACGATGAACACGCTCCACTACCACAGGTCCCTCAACGTCCGGGAAGCCGAGCTCCTTGGGCAGCCAATGTTCAATCAGGTGCTTAAGCTCAGAATCTTGTACAGTCTCTGGTATTCCAATAAATCTAAGATTCTTTCTGCGAGCCCGGTTCTCCTGATCTTCCACTTTCTCCTCCAGCTGGGAAACCCGGGCCTCCAGAGAAGCAAGCCTGCCATCAGCTATTCCAGCCCTGTCTTCCTGAGCCGATAGTCGCTCCTCTACTTGTTGCAGTTGTGCAGCCTGCCCCACCAGGGTATCTTTAAGGTCATCCATAGAGGCATGCAGCTTGGCCAGTTTTTCATCAAGCAGCTGCGAAAGGTGCCTCATGGAGACCTGCATCACCTCGTCAGGGGAGTGGGCCGGAACGGTGTCAGTTTGGGTCTCCGCCATCTTGCTCGCCGGGCTCCCAGAGGACTTTGTCGGCCTCGCAACCTTAGGCGGCATACTCCGCCGCTGGAAAAGTCAAGTCGCGGTGGTGCTCAACCCCCGGCCGGTTCCCGGCGCCCAGCAACAACTGCACCGGTAGGGGTCTGTCAAGGTCCGATCCAAAAGCACCCCGGGAAGGAAGGAGGTCGGAGAAGTGCAAGGGAGATAGAGCAGATCTTAATTTTGAAGCTCACCCGCCAGCACGTGGTCCCCCGCCATCTTGTGCGTCGGGCTCCCCACTGCCTGTGTCGGCCAGGAAATCGCTGGCGGCATACTCCTCCACGGAGGCGTGCAAGCCGCGTTTTACAGCCCTCCGCCGGTTCTCAGCGCCTAGCAACGGCTGCGCCGCATGTTTTAAAACTAATACCGGGCAGGAGTGCGCCGGGAGGGGAGGAAGTCAGGGGAAGCTGAGCGGAGCTCGGCGCTCAGACGTCCGCTCAGGATCCAGCCATCACGTGACCCCCAGTTCTCCACCTTTCTAGTTACATTATTGGCTGGTGGAAGCAGGGTTCTGAGGCTTTTACCTACCTTGTGGAATTTTTGGCTTTGAAAGTTGGCCTAGGTGCTAGTTCTCTGGTTTTTGAACTCTATCTATTCCTAACTGGTATCCCTCAGTGTCACCTCTCCCCTCTTGCAATCTGTGCAAAACTCTGCTGCGCGACTCATCTTCTACCAACCTCGCTATGCTCATGTCACCCCTCTCCTTAAGTCACTTCACTGGCTCCCTATCTGCCATCGCATATAGTTCAAGATCTTAATGCTGACCTACAAGTGTGTTCATTCTGCTGCCCCTCGATATCTCTCCTTGCTTCTCTCTCCTTACACACCTCCCAGAGAACTCCGTTCCTCAGTTAAGTCACTCTTAGCGTTACCCTTCGCCTCCACTGCCAATTCCAGACTTCGTTCCTTTCATCTAGCTGCCCCCTATGCCTGGAATAAATTACCCGAGTTTGTCCGTCAAGCCCCTTCCCTTGTTTAAAAGCAGACTGAAGACCCACCTTTTTGATATAGCTTTCAATCCTTAACCCTACTCCTCTGCCCTCCAACCCAGCCCGCTGATTAACCGTTCCCCTTAATTGTATCCATGACATCCTATTTGTCTTTGGGAGCTGAGCTTGTGATGTCATAATGGCTCTTCCACCAATAAGAGCCAAGCTCCTCAGTGATGTCACAATGGCTTGACTGTCCTGTTCTCCCTTTTGCCCTCCAACCCAGCCAGCTGATTAACCGTTCCCCTTGACTGTATCCATGATATCCTGTTTGTCTTTCTTGCCTTGTAAGATTGTAAGGTCTTTCGAGCAGGGACTATTTTCTTCTTCTTTGTGACTCTGTGCAGCGCTGTAGAAATAATTAATAGTAGTAGTATAATTGTTATTACATATTTGTCTCTGGAGGCTCAGTGATGCTCATCTTGAGCATAGGCATGCTAGGGTGTGGTATTGTTTGACCCCTAGTAGGTGCCAGGAGGGAGTTGGGGATTGTGGGAGAATAGGAATCTGAGGGGGGGGGGGTCTGTCTTATTGCAGGGGAGGGTTGAATCAGGAGGAGGTGCAGGCATTGGGGAAGAGATCAGAAGTTCTGGGGTGCACCACCGCATTTCAACTGCACTTAGTTCCTCCTCTTGAGGGGGAATACATTGGGCAGGCAATGGGTAGGGCTTCAACTCATGTGCATAATTTACACAATCACCAAGAAAAAGGAGGAATGGAAGGAAAAATATCAAAAAGATAAATAGAGCTTGCCACCAATATTCATCATTTTGAGCATAATTTACACAATGACAACATAACATAACAAATTTACTTATATACCGCAGTTCAACACGATTAACAACAATTAAAAGACTTGGACAAGCCCAGTGTATTATAATCCCATTTGGAAGAATTTGTCAAATAAGTAGGTCTTTAGCATTTTTCTAAAGAAACATAAGAATTGCCGCTGATGGGTCAGACCAGTGGTCCATCCTGCCCAGCAGTCTGCTCCCGCGGTGGCCCTTAGGTCAAAGACCAGTGCCCTAACTGAGACTAGCCTTACCTGCGTATGTTTTGGTTCAGTAGGAACTTGTGTAACTTTGTCTTGAATCCCTGGAGGGTGTTTTCCCCTATAACAGCCTCCGGAAGAGCTTTCCAGTTTTCTACCACTCTCTTGGGTGAAGAACTTCCTTACGTTTGTACGGAATCTATCCCCTTTCAACTTTAGAGAGTGCCCTCTCGTTCTCCCCACCTTGGAGAGGGTGAACAACCTGTCTTTATCTACTAAGTCTATTCCCTTCATTATCTTGAATGTTTCGATCATGTCCCCTCTCAGTCTCCTCTTTTCAAGGGAGAAGAGGACCAGTTTCTCTAATCTCTCACTGTACGGCAAATCCTCCAGCTCCTTTACCATTTTAGTTGCTCTTCACTGGACCCTTTCGAGTAGTACTGTGTCTTTCTTCATGTACGGCGACCAGTGCTGGATGCAGTAATCCAGGTGAGGGCGTACCATGGCCTGGTACAGCGGCATGATAACCTTCTTTGATTTGTTTATGATCCCTTTCTTAATCATTCCTAGCATTCTGTTTGCCCTTTTCGCCACTGCCTCGCATTGCGTGGACGGCTTCATTGACTTGCCAACCTGTACTCCCAAGTCTCTTTCCAGATTCGGGGCTTGTGTCAAATATGCACTATGCTCGTATTTACACAATAGTGCCTAGGCACTTATATGTGAAGTGGTGCCTCACACAACGAACTTAATTCGTTCCAGGAGCAAGTTTGTTATGCGAAAAGTTCGTTATGTGAAACGCGTTTTCCCATAACAATACATGTAAAAAAAAATAATTCGTTCTGTAGCATAAAATATGCTAAGATGACATAAAAAAAGATAAATTTATCTTGTTAGAGCTGTTAGCATGATATAGAGGGGATATATGTGAAGGGGAGGGGAGACAGGGGTTTTGTTGATCCTTGCTGTGTATTATAATCACCCCCCACATACTCCCCAGTACCTTTTTTAATTCCTCCCATCTTTCCCAGCCAGTGGCGTACAGGCCAGAAGCGCAGAGATCAGGAGCAATTCCTCTGCACGCCTGTGTGGGCCCATGCCGATCTCCGAATGGCTGCAGTTAGTTCTTGTGAGTCCCGCGAGAGCTGACTGCAGCCATTCAGAGATCAGCGCAGGCCCAGGCGGCGGGGGGGGGGGGGGGGAGGTTTAAAAATATGCAGTGGCGGCGGGGGGAGGTTTAAAAATATGCGGTGGCGGCGGGGGGAGGTTTAAAGATATGCGGTGGCGGCGGGGGGAGGTTTAAAGATATGCGGTGGCGGCGGGGGGAGGTTTAAAAATATGCGGTGGCGGCGGGGGGAGGTTTAAAATATGTAGCGCCACTGAACGATGCAGCTCGGGCGACTTCGTTGTGTGAAACGAAGTCCGTTGTACGAATCAAGACAAGAAGTTCGTTGTGCGCAGCGTTCACTGTGCGAGGCGTCCGTTATGCGAGGCACCACTGTATATGCTGGTACCTTAAAAATGTATGTGCATAATTGGTGCATATCTGTTATTGCCTAGGGTATAAAATTATCCCCTGTGCCACTGGAAATTCTTACCAACCATTGCAATACTGCCTGGATAGTGACAGAGGGGAGTGAGAGCACAGCGTGGGTGTTCCATCGAACTATAGGGATAAGCATCACTATTCAGCCCCTACTCACGTTGCTAAGCAATTTTAATTTAGACCAGCAACACGGAGAGCAGGTGAATATCACCACTTTACATATCATTTAGCTCTGCCGATACTACATATAGCAGAACTGAATATGGGGGAATGACTAGGATGTCCGGGCAAACCCAGATATGTCCTCTTTTTAGAAGACTGTCCAGGCTCCTGGATGGACTTTCCAAAACCCGGCATTTGCATTTATTTGGAAAGCTCCGACGAGCTCTGGCTGCATCTGGAGGACCTCTGAGCATGTGCAGATGATGTCGCACACATCGGCGCATGCTCCAGGCCCTCCAGACACGGCTGAGTCTTTGGGGGGGGGCGGGGCTTCAGGCAGAAAGGGGCAGGGCTGGAGGCAGAACTGGGCGGAGCTAGAGGTAGAACTGGGCAGGCCTGGGGAAGAACAGGGTGGGGTTGGAGGTGGCAAAGGGTGGGGTTATGTGTCCAGGCTCTTCAGCTTGCAGAAGAGATGGCTCAGGGATGATATGATAGAGGTCTATAAAATAATGAGTGGAGTGGAAAGGGTAGACGTCACTCTTTCCAAAAATACTAGGACTAGGGCACATACGATGAAGCTACTAAGTATTAGATCTAAAACAAACTGGAGAAAATAGTTCTTTACATAACATGCAATTGATGACATACCAAGTATAAGAAGCAATGAACAAGGAAGAATACAGATTGCTGACAACAAGGTGCTGGTCACCGAAGTTTTATTGTCTGGTATTTTATTTGTTTTGTATTTTAGACGTAACTTTGTATTTTTGTATGTAGTTTTGGATAAAGGTGGGACATAAATAAATAAACCAAACCAATTAAACTCTGGAATTTGTTGCCAGAGAATGTGGTGAAATCAGTTAGCTTAGCAGGGTTTAAATAAAAGGCTTGGATAGTTTCCTAAATGAGAAGTCTCTAGGACATTATTGTGATGTCTTGGGGAAATCCACTGCTTATTCCTAGGATAATAATAATTATAATAACTTTATTTTTCTATACCGCCACAATCTTGCGACTTCTAGGCGGTTTACAATCAAGATAGCTGGACATTCAGCGGAATACAATAAGCAGATATTCAGAGGAAATACAATACAATAATCATGAGAGCTGGACATTCAATGAATTACAGTAAGCAGATATTCAGAGGAGATACAGTGAGCAGAGAAAGCAAGAAAATAGAAATATAAATTGCTGAGCAAGAGTTTAAGATGTACATTTTGGTTGTTGATGTCCGAGAGGCCCTGTTAGGAATGGGCCGCATGTATTAGAAAATAACAACGAATAATTACGATAAGATAACAGTTTATAAGTATCACAGTGTCGTGAAATTCAAGTGGACTGAGGAGGGGGGGAAGGTTTGGGAGAGTGGGTCAATGGTTTAGGTATTTCAGGAACAGTTACATTTTTAGGCGCTTCCTGAATTCCCCGTAGGTAGTGGGCGAAAGCAGTTGATCTTGGTCTTTACCCCATAGGGCTGCTTGGTGAGAGAGAAGGTGTTTGTGGTGTTTTTTTTAATTTGCAACCTTTAACTGGAGGATAAGCAGCATAGAATCTATTCTGCTACTTGGGATCTAGCTAGGTACTTGGGACCTGGGTTGGCCACTGTTAGAAACAGGACGCTGGGCTAGATGGACCTTCAGTCTGTCCCAGTAGAACAATTCTTATGTTCTTATGTGAGCCAAGTATTGGACAATCAAGTCATTGTGACATCACTGATGAGGTTGGCTCTTAGGCATTGATGGAATGAGGCATTATGACATCACAATCTGAGCTCTGGAATGTTGCTACTCTTTGGGGTTCTGCCAGGTACTTGGGACCTGGGTTGGCCACTGTTGGAAACAGGAAACTGGGCTTGATGGACCTCTGGACTGTCCCAGAATGGCAATTCTTATGCTCTTATGTTAATGCAGCCTTCAATCTAGCAGCACTATAAAAATGATAAGTGGTAGTGGGTTAGTTTTGTATCCTTATCTAATTACCCCTGTTAATAACACCCCATTTGCCATCAACCACGATGCAGACAAATGACAATTTAATATATAAAAAATGCAGATGACCATTTCTCTTTGGACTGGTTCAAGTCCTCAAGACGATGCTCCACAGTCTGCAACGCTCTCTCCTGGCATACCAACAGGAATCTGACTAATAAATCCATAGAGCATACTAATCTAATCTAATCTAATCTAAACCTTAAGTTTATATACCGCATCATCTCCATGAGTATGGAGCTCGACACGGTTTACAAGAACTTAAAATAGTAGGTAGAGAGGAAGAAAAAAAAGGATTACATGAATTTATATGAAGAAGGGGGGGGGGAAGGATAGAGTTACAATTTGCTGAAAAGCCAGGTTTTCAGTTGTTTGCGGAATAACTGAAGGGAGCTCAGGTTCCGCAACGGGGAGGTGAGGTCGTTCTAAAGACCTGTGATTTTGAAGAGAAGGGATTTTCACAGTTTGCCTGAATAGTGGATGCCATGTAGGGAGGGGAAGGCTAGTTTATACCTTTGGGCAGTTCTGGAGGAGTCGGGACTGGAGGAGTTGAAAGACAGTGGGAAAAGAGGAGGGAGGATGCCATGAATGATCTTAAAAGCCAGGCAGGACAAACTGGACTGGACTGGTAAGAGGGCTGGAACACTGCCCATACGCCGAGAGGTTGGATAGGCTGGGGCTCTTCTCTCTGGAAAAAAGGAGGCTCAGGGGAGATATGATAGAGACCTTCAAGATCATGAGGGGCATAGAGAGGGTGGATAGGGACAGATTCTTCATGCTGAAGGGGACAAGTACGAGGGGGCATTCGGAGAAACTGAAGGGAGATAGGTTCAAAACAAATGCAAGGAAGTTTTTTTTCACCCAAAGGGTCATGGACACTTGGAATGCGCTACCGGAGGAAGTGATCAGGCAGAGTACGGAACAGGGATTCAAACAGGGATTGGACGGATTCCTGAGGGAGAAAGGGATCGTGGGATACTGAGGGAGGTGCTGGGATGTAACACAATTATAGAAAGCTAACCAGGTAATAAGTATAGAAACCCAACCAGGTCGTGCATGTGCAAGACCGGAGGGTTAGGACTTCGATGGGAAGATAGGACTTCAATGAGAAACCAAGGTGGCAAGGGAGCCCCTTCTGTAGATTCAGACAGGTCGTGACCTGTTTGGGCCGCCGCGGGAGCGGACTGCTGGGCAGGATGGACCTATGGTCTAACCCGGTGGAGGCACTGCTTATGTTCTTATGACATACGAGGGAGGAGTGAGCAGTAAGGATGCCTCCCCGCTCCCCCCCCCTCCCTCACCAGAGAAGATGTGAAATAGAATAACCTCAAGTGTTTACTATTGGTTTTTGTCTTTATATCAACTTTATGCAATGCAGAATACCCAGAATCCAATAACATTTTATCGGACGGAGCTTTCTTCTGTTGTCCTGTAGGGTCATGAAATGGTTAACTGTTGTTTAAAATATTGCTCTGGTCTACATAGCTGAAGAAAGTGTACAATCTATTGACTTCATCTGCCTAAAATGTATGTCCCTACCTTACCACATTGTAAGCTGAATAGATAAGAGTTTGAGCCATGATGTACCCTGCCCTTCTGTACATTTAACATTTAGAACTGTAAGAGTTAGATAAGTGACCTGCTAGTGTGAGCTTAGGACCAATAATAATTGTAGAAAAGTTATAGAAGTAGCAAATGAAAATTGTAGTGTTTGCATATATTAGTTTGCAAAAAGGGCATAAAAGTCCGTGTATTTCCTGTTTCTGACACTCTAGTAGGCAGGCTATTAACTGCACTAGAGTCCGGTATACCGTAATAAATTTCTTGTACTTTCTTCACGCCTCTGACTTTGTGTGTCCAAGTGACCTTTCAGTCCCATCATGGTACTCCAACGGTTCATAACATAACTTTATTCTTCTATACCACCACAATCAGACGATTTCTAGGAGGTTTACACTGAAGAGAGCTGGACAATCAGCGAATTGCAAAATACAAATAGTAAAAGTACAACATATTTCTCAAGAATAGTCAGAATAGAATTATTAAATTTAATATGACTTCTGTTTAGGAATTAGATCTGTCACACAATGCAGTCTTAATTTCTTTCTGAAATGCGCCATAGGTCAACCTGGCTCCATTGATGTAATTACTTAATCAAGACTGCTGTTTACTTGCTTGCAACATGAAAGTTCTATCCAAAAAGGACCTGTATTTACAACCAGCGATTCTTAGATAGGCAAATAAATTACAATTTCTAGTTATCCTTATAGGGCTATATAGCATGAAATGAGGTAAGAGATAGGTAGGAGCTATTACTCACACCAACTTAAAGCAAATGCAAGAGAACTTAAACATTATTTGTGCAGTAATCCATAGTAGGGACTAACATGATCGCTTTTCATCAGTCCAAATATTAAACAGACAACCGTGTTCTGTACTATTCTTAATTTTCTCACAGTTTTCTTAGGTATACCCAAGTAAACGATATTGCAGTAGTCCATTATAGATAGAACCAATGACTGTACCAATAATATAAAAGATAAAGGGTCAAAATATTTTTTAATGGTCTTTAATTTTCATAGTGCAAAAAAGCACTTCTTCGCCACTAAATTCGTATGTTCAGCCATGGACAAATGGGTGTCTAATGTGACTCCTAATATTTTTATAGTAGAAATTGGGTAATCATGACCATTATGGTATAACGATGTTCGGTCATTTAGGGAGAAGAGTAAAATCTTTTGCCTGTTATAATGCGTCGCAAACATTACCTAGAGAATGCATCTTCATTATGCTTTCAAGCCTCCATGGGCTGTCTTCTTCAGGGATTCCTGTGGTCTTCGACACTCATCACCACACGCTCGAGCAATTCTTCTGATTGTCCTTATCACTGCCACAGTTGTTTCCGTTCCATAATCATACTTGGGAACTCATTTACATGTTTTCTTTTTTGTTAGAAGTGCTTTTTTGAACTTGATTTTGGCCACAGCTCCCTGTCCTCACCGATGAATGCCTGTGCCAGGGGTTCTCCCCCCCCCCCCCCACCTTTGGGCTTGTGAGTGTTTCATTACTGCACTTTACATAGCATGATTTCCTGCTTCACCAGATAGCGAGTTAGAATGAAATAGTATCAGGGATCTCAAAGTCCCTCCTTGAGGGCCGCAATCCAGTCGGGTGTTCAGGATTTCCCCAATGAATATGCATGAGATCTATGTGCATGCACTGCTTTCAATGCATATTCATTGGGGAAATCCTGAAAACCCGACTGGATTGCGGCCCTCAAGGAAGGACTTTGAGATCCCTGAAATAGTTAATAACTGAAAACAAACCACAACAATTAAAATAAATTAAACTAATCACCACCTTTCCATCTCTATCTTAAGAGTAATTCATGAAAACAAATGATTAAAAAAAAAAACAAGGGTCTTTTTACTAATTTGCAGTAAGCAATAGCACATGCTTACTGCAGTAAAAAAAACACAAAGTGCTTAATGCGGGGTGCAATAAGACACCGCACACCAATTTTGCCCTCTAAAATGCACTTCCAATGCAGTAAAATATAAACTTTATTTTTTAGCACTGAGGGCAGATCGAAGGGCAGAGAGTAGGCATGTTCTCTGCTAATCAATTAGCATGGGGTTAGCACACGTGTCCTTATCGCCTATAAAATAGGTGGCAGTAGAGGATCATGCGCTAATGGTCATGTGCTAATGGGGAAATCAGTGCACGCCCGTTAATACAGACAATAGGCATGATTTTGAAATTGTGCTTTAAAAATTCCCCAAAATTAATCGGGCAACAGAAAATATGGATTTATCCAGATGTCGCTAAGACCACTCAAGAACGAAGGAAAGAATTTCTTTCTATGCGTCAAGAGACTATTAAATTAGGAGCCACGTTTCTTTTGGCATATCCCTGCAAATGTTTAGTTAGGTATTTAGGAGTCAAATACACCTTTTTCTCTCCAAATCATCTGAGGGAGTTTTTAGATGTTAAGAAGATCGTTAAGGAATGTTGAAAGAGAGATAGTAGAAGTTAAAGCAGTTGTTTAGAAGTACTAAGCCTTTTATTTAATTAATTTTCTTCTTTTTTCCCCCTCGTTTTATGTAATTGCTTACCACTCTCCCCATTATAGTGGTCTAAGAAGGGGAATAAGATTGTTTGTACAAGTAAGATTGAATCTTTAATACCTTGATTATTTTTCTTCCCTGTGTTTAATGGAGCAAGATATACTGTATTCTTGTAAATTTTGATTTATAATTAGAAATAAATAATTTTAAAAAAATACAGACAATAGGACTTTCAGCTGTTTTATTGCTGTGTAAGGGCACGCTGTGGCCACTTTTTACCGCAGTTTGGTAAAAAGGCCCTCATGTTTTTAAACACAATTTACATTTAGACCAGGAAGTGACATCAGTGGGGAGCAGAGGCCTGCGCGAGAAGCAAGTGGAAGATGCTGCTCGTACCAGCGAACATTTTGAGAGGTGCACAGAGGCGGGTGTGTGTGTGTGCTCAAGTGGCGGGAATGAGTGGGGGAGGGGCGCTCAAGTGGTGGTGAAGAGTGGGGGCATATGATGCGGCGATGCCGGGTGTCTGGCGCCAACCTCCCCCGCTACGCCACTGGGTAAATGTAAATAAGTCATATGACAGCCCAGACACTTTTTTTTCTGGTATTGGTGAACGTCTCACAATAGGTCTCTATTACCAAGCTATGGTAAGCAGTACAGCACTCCCCTGAAATTCGCGGGGGTTCCATTCTAGGAACCCCCATGAATCTTGAAAAATTGTGAATGCGGTTTTTCGTCTGGCAAAAGTAAGGGGAGGCAGGAGAGGGCAGCTGGAGCGCCGGCGGGTGAAGAAAATCACTTGTGGTCTGCTCCGACCACCTCTTCCTGTCGTAAAGTCAGGCTACACCAATCAGGAGCTGCTTTGACATGCAGCTCCTGAATGGTGTAGTCCGACTTTACTACATGAAGAGGCAGTCGGAGCAGACCACGAATGAGTGAGTCCATGAACCGCAAATTCGTGGGGGGAACACTGTAACACGTTCACTGCTGTTTAAAATGGCATACCATAGGTCAATCTGAGACGGTGGAGTAGACTGTCCTGGGCGCCATCTTGGTGGGGGTGCCAGCACCTCTCTGCCCCCCCATGCCACGCTCATGCCCTCCCCCGTACCTCTTTAAATCTTCGCCAGCGTGAGCAACTTCTCTGGCCTGCCTTCCCTCTGAAATCACTTCCTGGTTGCGGGGCCAGAAGTAGGGTTACCCAATGTCCAGATTTCCCCGGACATGTCCTCCTTTTGAGGACATGTCCAGGGGTCCGGACAGCTTTTCAAAACCTGCCACGTTATCCTTACTTTTCCTGTATGTCAGAGGAGGGGCAGGACCGCGGCAGAGGGAACATGCTGCAGAGGCCGACGGCAGCCTGCTAGGATCGCTACAGCCGACTGGTGATCCTCTGCAGTCTGCTTTGAAGGTGAGATTGGGAAGCTGGAGGATGATGGAAAGTAGGGGGAAAACATGCAGGCCTTCAGGGGTGTATGTGTGTGTGATTCGGTCCACGACTTAGCCTATGTTTTAGATTTCGGCCCCTTATGTGATTGAGCTTGATACCCCTGCAGTAAGGGCTCACAAGCTAATTTTTGTTAATGGCCGTGCGCTAATGACAACATTAGCATATGGCCATTAATTCAGAAAATTAGCCATTTTCAAGCTACAGTAGAAATGGCCTTAGTACGCAGGAAAGACCTGCATAGAGGCATACGAAGGCCACTTTTTGCCACAACTTTGTGTAATGGCCCTGTTGTTGATCAATGGCACTATTATGGTCAAATATAACAGCAATGAGAAGCCAATTAAAAAAAGGTGGAACACGTAAAAGTGTTCTGTGTCTTTAAGAAGAGTGACTTGTTTTGGATGAAAGTGGTTTAAAATCCCGGGAGCCCTTTTATCAAGAGGTGCTAGAGGTTTTTAGCATGAGGCAGCGCGGTAAAAGCTATGTCACTTATAGAATTTGTATGAGCATTGGAGCACTTACCTCACTGGCCCACACAAAAATCTCTACCGCAGCTTGATAAAAGGGGGGGAGGGGAGGATGGACTTTTTTTTTATACCGCTCTTCCAAGGGAGCCCAGAACGGTTTACATGAATTTATTCAGGCACGCAAGCATTTTTACCTGTCTGTCCCGGCGGGCTCACAATCTCTCTAATGTATCTGGGGCAATGGGGAAGATTAAGTGACTTGCGGGGGTCACAAGGAGCAGCGTAGGTTTGAACCCACAACCCCAGGGTCCTGAGGCTGTAGCTTTAACCAATGCGCCACTCTAGATATCAAAAGTGAGCCAAGTAAAGAACAATCAAACCATTGACATCACTGATGAGGTTGGCTCTTAGGCATTGGTGGAATGAGGCATTATGACATCACAATACTTGCTCTGGTTATCAGAGGCTGAAACTTTTCACACTATTTATTTATTCAATTTTCTATACTATTCTCCCAGGAGAGCTCAGAATGGTTTACATAAATTTATTCAGGCACTCAAGCATTTTTCCCTGTCTGTCCCGACGGACTCACAATCTCTCTAATGCAGTGGTCTCAAACTCGCGGCCCGGGGGCCACATGCGGCCCGCCAGGTACTATTTTGAGGCCCTCGTAAGGTTTATCATAATCATAAAAGTAAAATAAAACAGTTTCTTGATCATATGTCTCTTTAGCTATAAATTACAATATTATTATTAAGACTTAACCAAAAGGAAAGATTTATAAACTATAAAGAGTTTTACCTCATGCAAAATTGTCATTTCTTTAATATGACATTAACTATTTTTTTCTGAGGCCCTCCAAGTACCGACAAATTGAAAATGTGGCCCTGCAAAGGGTTTGAGTTTGAGACCACTGCTCTATTGTATCTGGGGCAATGGGGAAGATTAAGCGACTTGTGGGGGTCACAAGGAGCAGCGTAGGTTTGAACCCACAACCCCAGGGTCCTGAGGCTGTAGCTTTAAACAATGCGCCACTCTAGATATCAAAATATAGTAAAAGTGAGCCAAGTAAAGCACAATCAAACCATTGTGACATCACTGATGAGGTTGGCTCTTATTGGTGGAATGAGGCATTATGACATCACAATACCTGCTCTGGTTATCAGAGGCTGAAACTTTTCACACTATTTATTTATTCAATTTTCTATACTATTTTCCCAGGAGAGCTCAGAATAGTTTACATGAATTTATTCAGGCATTCAAGCATTTTTCCCTATCTATCCTGGTGGGCTCACAATCTATCTAAAGTACCTGGGACAATCGGGGAATTAGGTGACTTGCCCAGAGTCACAAGGAACAGCGTGGGTTTGAACCCACAACCTCAGGGTGCTGAGGCTGTAGCTTTAACCACTGCGCCACACACTCCCCTTTTACCTGTCCTACTTTTCTTTTTTGCTTCTCGTTGCTTGTTATGTGGAACATTTGTTTCTCCTTTTTTTTTTTTTTTTGTCTCCTTGCAAATGTACGAGTAACGGCACACATTCCAAAACCAGGCACTGAACAAAACCATAGCTGACAAAGGGGAAGTTTCAAGTTAAAAATCGGTGCCAAAATGCATATTTTAAACTGACATTTAAAGGCAATATAGCGAGGAAGCTTTCTCCCATTCTGCGCCTACATCAGAAAAACATTACCCTTTGAAATATAGGGCTGTTCAGTTTCTTGCAAACTTACACCATTAGTCTCTTTATTATAGATGTGGTCCTGGAAAACTAGAAAACACAATACCGAGAGACAAGTGTCGGAAGAGATCCAATTTAGAAGCAAGTATATTCTGCCCTGATTCTGAGCACATATCACCCTGCAGCACTTGGCTTACGATGCAGATTAATTAGGCAGGCTTACATCCATCATATGCACACTTCTCTGTTTTAATATCTTCAGTCTGGGAAAGGCTGATAAATTGAACACATGCTAAGGCAACACGAAAGACAAAAGTGTTAAAAAGAAAAAGAAACTGACGCTCAAGTCAGACACTGAAGATACAGTTTTCGCCCCCCCCCCCCCGCCCGCTAGAATTAGTCAGATGCATCAATTATGTTTGCAAGAGAGTACAAAGATGAATAATTCATCTGGCTTTTCCGAGGCTAAAACCCATGCATGCTCTCGGAAACTTTGCTGTTGGAAGTTTTGAATTTTCTCTGGGATGAGCTGGCTGAAATTGTGTAAGATGTATTGTAGGAAAAGCTTGTTAGGTGTCTTATTGGTAATATGCTAATATCGTATTATTTCTGTGTCATTTGGGAATGTTTTTCCATGTTGTCGATTATGGTGCTGTTTTGTATTGTACGGACATTTTTAATTTTTGTGGTATGACTGTTTTACATTGCTGTGCATATTTTTAATACTGTCTCATGTTAGTCCTGTAACTAGGTTTCAATTTGTGGTTTTCAAGTTTACCTTATCTATTGTATTTATGTTTATATTTGCATATTTTACTATGGTTAAGTTGTTAACAAAAT